>NC_064646.1:442375239-443696240 GCF_023864345.2 Schistocerca serialis cubense | reverse complement strand
AGGTCGTGTTCCGTGCAGTGCTACTCCTCGTGCAGTTTCACCACATTATTGTCCATCCTATTGTCAACAATGCGGAAAGCTTTGCAGTCTTTGTTACGCTGGTACCTGTACAAGATGTAGACGGTGCAGCAACTGAAACCTCATGATCCGCAGAAACGTTCTGAATTTGCTCTCCGGTTTGCGGCATAGATCGAAGGTGATGACATGTGGCCGGTCAGTATTCTATGGAGGGACGAAGCACATTTTACGTTATAGGATGCAGTGAATACACACAACTGCCGAATTTGGGGTACTGTTAAAGCGTGTGTTTTGCGAAAATGTTCAAATGTGTGTGAAATCTTATGGTCATCAGTCCCTAAGCTTACACACTACTTAACCTAAATTATACTAAGGACAAACACACACACCCATGGCCGAGGGAGGACTCGAACCTCCGCCGGGACTAGCCGCACAGTCCATGACTGCAGCGGCTTAGACCGCTTGGCTAATCCTGCGCGGCGCGTGTTGTGCACCAAGAGGCCTTGCAGTCGCCGTATGTGATTATCTGCTATGGAATTACATACACCGTTATTCTCGGTCCGTTCTTCTTTGAAAGGAACGCATCCAGAGGCCCTGTCAGTTGTACCACTACGTCTCCATATTACAGAGACGACCTTGTACAACATGTGATTCATGCTATGGAAGAGCTCTATGTAGAAATCTTATTGGAAAATGGGGCAACACCTCATGTCGCTCTTGCAGTGAAAGATTTGCTTAATGCAACCTTCCACGAACATGTTATCTCCAGAGGTTTTCCGGACACACGGCCTGCGAGATCGCCTGATCTGAATCCAATAGACTTTCGGTTCTGGGAATATCTAAAATAACGCGTTTACCAGGGACACGTTCAGTCTCTACCTGATCTGAAGGTTAGTATATAGAAAAAGGTTGCTCAGATTGCACTGAAACTGCTACGAGCAGCTGTTTATCACGTCGTTTTACAGATGCAGCAGCGCGTCGACGCTTCTGGTACTCATATGAAACAGATCAGCATTATGCCTTTCTCCCCTTTTTGACCTTTTCTACCCACATCCTTATCCATACATATGGAAACGTTTCTATACGGATTTCTTGCATTCACAGCGCCAGATTTGCTCCTGGTGGCCAAAATTGGAACTAATTCTTTTCCACCAATAATCGGTTCGGAGTTAACACATCAGCATTTGTGCCAGGTTTGGCTGCCATACGATAACAAGAGCCCACGCTGCACTTTAATTGTAAGACCCGGTACAACTTTGGAGAAGATAATATTTGGTTTGTGAGGTGCTCAACTGCGTGCGTATCAGCCTCTGTACAAATTTCCAATTTTTCCACATTGCGGTCTCGCCACTTTCCCGAATGATGATGAAATGATGAGGACAGCACAAACACCCAGTCCATGGGCAGAGAAAATCCCCGAGCCGGCCGGGAATCGAACCCAGGACCCCGTGATCCAGAGGCGGTAGCGCTAGCCACTAGCCCGCGAGCTGCGGATTTTCGAGAGGAGCCTCCATAGCAGAGGGGAGGTCAGCAGTCGCCGGCTGTCGTTCGATCTGACGGAGGTGTCTGCCGGGGAGGCGGGCGTGCCCTTCCCACCGCGATCGCACACACACGGCCACACGTGACAGCCGTGAATAATGAAGAGCGCCGTATCGACTGCCCCCCGTAATTATCGAGCTCAATGGCGCGGCTTATTTTAACTACGGCCCCGGCAGCCCGCGGTCCTGCAGCGTGCGGGCGCCGTCTAAACCTGCGTCATTAGCGGCCCGCGACGGCGACACGTGTTCCACGCCGTAATCACGCCGGGCAACCGCGCTTACGTGCTTATTCCAATTCAGCCAGTGCGAGTGGGAGGGGGGCGGGTGGGGGGGGGGGGGGAGGCGGTACCAGCGAAGTGGGGCGAGCGGGAAGGGTTTAATCAAAAATCAGCGTGTCAGTGCGTCTGTACTTCGTGTTACAGTACAAGATAGAAAAATGGGTAAAAACGATCTCATAATAACCAGAACGAAATTTCACTCCCTGACGGATAGTGCGCTGATGTGAAACTTCCTGGCAGGTTAAAAGTATGTGTAGACTCGGGCACAAAGCTAAGTCTTTTGCCTTTCATGCGAAAGTACTCTGATTTCTGAGTTACTTTTACTTTCGGCCGTACACCGTCTCTTATCTTCCAAATTGCACGTTCTTCTGTCTTACGCATCCACAATTATACTCCGCGACCCACGTTTTTGTGTGTGGCGTAGGATACTTTGAATATGGATACCGCAGTCACTCCCCTCCCCCCCCCCACCTTTCCTGTTTCAGTCGCGAATTTTATGTTCGTGGCCTTTTCTTTTCGCGAGATGTACGTAGGAGAAAGCAACATGTCGGTGGACTCTTGTATGAATGTACGCTGTCGGAACTTAAACTGCAGACGACCCCGCGATGACAACACCTGTCTTGCAGCGTCTGCCTCTAGACCTGGCTGAGCATCTCCGTGAGCTTTCGCGCTTCTGTTGACGAAACTCGCTACTCTTCTTTGGATTTTCTCTACTTCCTCTATCAGTGCTATCTGGTATGGATCCCAGACTGACGAGCAGTGTGCAAGTATTGCCGTGAATAACCGTTTTGTAAGCTACCTGCTTTGTAGGTGGAGAATACTTCGCGAGGATTCTTCCAACGAAGTTCATTCTGACGTATGCCTTACCCCGGAATTAGTTTCATGGGGTCGTTCCACTTCACATCGTTCCATACGCGCACTCCTACATAACATTGCCGTAGGAAAGGATGTTGTAGAGATGGCTTAGCCACAGCTTAGGGTATTGTTGCCAGAATGAGACGCAGTGGCGGAAG
This sequence comes from Schistocerca serialis cubense, assembly GCF_023864345.2. Taxonomy (NCBI): domain Eukaryota; kingdom Metazoa; phylum Arthropoda; class Insecta; order Orthoptera; family Acrididae; genus Schistocerca; species Schistocerca serialis. The sequence goes on along the minus strand of NC_064646.1, from coordinate 443,693,393 downwards.
TAAAGGTCTGCGGGCGTGTCGTGACCCACGCCGGGATAACACAACTGGTAGAGCATTTGCTCGCGAAAGACAAAGGTTCCAGGTTCACGTCCCAGCCTGTCAAGCAGTTTTAATCTGTCAGGAAGCTGTAGCCCAATTATATGGAAGGAGTGGGTATGGGTCATCGAAGCGAACAAAAGTTCACATATAACAGAAAATACCATTCTGAAGCTTCGTCAGCAAAATAACAGCCAGTTCAACGAATGTAGGGAAGTGTGTGCATTTAAACTTGTCCCATCTAATATCTCTTACGCTAAAGAGTACTCTTAGTAAATAAATTATCTGAAGATACTGGTTTCAGTTGAGCAGTCAATGCCTGGAAAATTTTATGTTTCGGTGTATATCTGGTTACGGTAGAAGCAAACAATCTCTGTAGTCTACTGCCTAAGCTTCTAATACATCTTCTTCCACGGTTCTGCATCTGCTGCGTTGACTGCTGTCATTATTCTTTGCAATACAAAGAAGTTAATAATGATTTCAAAATTATGTAGGCAGCTCGAACATGAGACAACTTCCATTTATTATTTTTTTCGTTTCGTATCTTGTGCACAGTATTTTACGCACACTTGAGCAAGATATATCGAGTCATTTTGATTGGACAGCTACAAAGGATAAGATAAATGGATTGATAAATTACGATAGTCTCTCTACTTTAACCGCAGTCTTCTAGAGTGGATGCAAATGGAGAACCACGCTTATATTATCAAACGACGAGATGGTCGAACTAAATTGAATTGGTGTAATGACCGTGTAATCAAGTGGTGACCGATCTCGTTATGTTGCACTGAATGATCGTAAGTGAAGAATGGTTAAATCCAACCTTCCGAATTTAGATGAAAAGTGTGAAAAAAATACTGTCCAACCCAAAATCAATAAAGCTGCACTTATATACTCGCCCTGCACTTTTACACAAGCATGCAATATGCATGCTCAAGATAATTAAATAAACATCACTCTCTGACATTAAATATAGTTCACTAACACTAATACATTCTAAACAGAAAGGAAAACCGACGCAACGCGGAAGAGCTACGAAAATCGGTCGGATATGGGTAGATGTTATGTACATGTAAACACAAATAAGCAATTACAGTTTCAAACTATGGATGATTTATCCAAGAGAAAGAACTTCACAAACTGAACAAATCAATAACGCGTTGATCCCCCTCTGGCAATTATGCTAGCAGTCCCACAAGATTTCGGGATTGCAGCCGGATTTCATCGACTTCTTTCCACGATATTTCGGCTGACAACCTTACAGCCATCTTCAGGCGAGTGTTTGACGCTGGAGATTGCTAGTGCAAGACTTGCACTAGCAATCTCCAGTGTCAAACACTCGCCTGAAGATGGCTGTAAGGTTGTCAGCCGAAATATCGTGGAAAGAAGTCGATGAGATCCGGCTGCAATCCCGAAATCTTGTGGAATATTCGATATGCCGGGAAAATTTCAAGAGTCACATGCTAGCAGTTATTTGCCTTACAATTGATTGATAGAGTTGTTGGATGTCTTCCGGAGGGATATCGCGTCAAATTATGTCCAACTGGCGGATCACATCCCCAAAATCCCGACATGATTAGAGGGCCCTGCCCACAACACTCCAAACGTTCTCAACTGGCAAGAGATCTGGCCACCACGATGGAAAAGGAAGAGTTTTGCAAACATGAATATAAGCAACAGAAACTCTGGCCATGTGCGGGTGCCCATTATCTTGCTGAAATTTAAGCCCACGATGGCTTGCCAGGAAGGGCAACAAAACAGAACGTAGAATGGTTCAAATGGCTCTGAGCACTATGCGACTTAACTTCTGAGGTCATCACTCGCCTAGAACTTAGAACCAATTAAACCTAACTAACCTAAGGACATCACACACATCCATGCCCGAGGAGAACGTAGAAAATCGTCAACGTATTACTGTGCTGAAAGGATGCCGCACATAACAACCAAAGTGGTCCAGATATGAGAAGAAATGGCAAGCCAAACCATCATTCCATGCGACAGGATGGTATCTCGTCAGTGCCTGGGGTGTCTCGGCCTGAAATCTCGTTGACTGGAGTAGAATTGCCTTCAGTGACGAGTCTCGCTTCAGATTCAGCCCCGATGACCAGAGCTTTACAAACGTCCTCGTACAGGGATACTCATTCACTGATTCCTGCCCACAGCCGGGCAAGCGACCTACTACACACTACCGCCTGCTGGGCACATACGAAATCAGAAGGGTTTTCTATCTGCCGTTGGACAGAGATCGGTAGATGGAGTCTCTAAATAGTGACATTTTTAAAGTGCCGAGAAAGATGTACAAACCGGGTAGTCTGAAAGGGACAGTAAGCCATTTCATTCAGAGGTCACAGAAGAGCGTGAAAAAGGAGGGATTAAAAATCGTTAACACCATTTTCTGCTTCGGGCCACGTTGAAATTCCTTTGAATGTTTTTAGACAGTCGCTAGTGGTTCCGTCCTGAATAACAAAGCAACAACTGCGGCTACATAACGTTTAGGGGGGCTGCAGGCCCACCATGTCCGTAGAAAAGTGTTGAATCGTCGGGGGGCGGGGGTGTGGGGGGCGTCTTCAGTGGCAAAATTTCTCAAGAACGTCGTCTTTCTGTACATCGCACTTCAAATTGTCTTTTTGGGGCGCAAAATGTGTGAAAATAAACGTCCCTAGGGAAAGGGTGGTTTGGGTTTCATGGACGCCCTTTATGCCACCTACTGAGTATTCCTCATGTCGACACTGAGTGGCGGGGGCGGGGTTTTCAAAACATTTCCCTCGGCCACCCATAAGAAACCTGCTTGATTTCAACGACAGGTTTCGCGGAGGTGGTAAAAGAAGGGCGGGCAAGAGTGGAGGCGACGACTTTCCCATAGAGAGACACGTCCGAGATGGCGTTGGGAAGAATTATGGTGAAATCTGGCGCCAATGTGACATCACTAACTCACTTTGCAGCTCACGTGAACTTACGACCTCTGGCCTTGATTTGCACGTGTCAACACTTTGTCATCCTTTAATTGTGTTGCATTGTTTAAGTTGCCTAGCGCGTATCTTTGTCTGTGTATGAAAGCTTATCTTAGGAAACCCGCAGGGATTTTGATGCTGTTTTGACTCAAAGGTTCGCCTCTGTAGCTCAGTGATCATCGTCTATGGTTGTTATTTGGGGGCCCGGGTTTGATTCCAGGTGATGATGATGATGAGGTCCCATACTCCGAGGAGCGTATGGGGCTATGTGGGAGACTCGCACCACTGCACTAGGCAAGGTCCTAGTGGACGTGGTTTGCCATCGTCTTCCTCCGACCGTAATGGGGATGAATGATGACGATGAAGACGACACAACAAAACCCGGTCATCTCGAGGCAGGAGAAATCCATGACCCCGCCGGGAATCGAACGCGGGACACCGTGCGCGGGAAGCGAGAACGCTACCGCAAGGGCACGAGCTGCGGACTTGATTCCACCTACTGATAGGTATTTTTCCTTGGTGGGGGGGGGGGGGGGCTGAGATGGGGTGCACTCAGCCTCGTGATGCCGACTGAGGAGCTGCTTGAGTGAGAAGTAGCGGCTCCATAGCCAGAAAACCGACAACGGCCATGAGGGCGGTGTGCTGACCCCACGACCCTCCGTACCGCATTCATCGATGTCACTGGTAGAGGACGACAAGGCGCAGCTCAGAACGCAGAGCTTTGCTTGCTTGCTTTCACCAATAGACAGGCTGATTCACGAGGAAGGCTTGTGTACAGAACTTATTACCACTACAGTGGACAGGCGTCCGACTGTAGATACTTGATGTCACCCGATCGAAACCAGGGCAAGTCGCTAGATTCAAACACATTTGTGATAAATACGACAAATATTTCATAATTAAATGAGTGGGCTACTCTTAGCTACACAGTTAAGTCGCAAACAGACTTTTTGGGGACCAATGTTTAGTAGCATATTTCTTTCTCTTAGCATCAAGTAATTTTCCCCGTGTCGGTTTGCGTGACTAATTACGATACATTCCTGAGTATACAGAGCGATTAAGATGCTTTACAGCTGTCGTTTCATGCAACCCGCAATGTTATATCTGGCCATGGAAAACGACGCGCGAGGTTTTGATATCCCCTCGCTCGCTACGCACAAACTGTAAGTCCTACAGAAAAAAATGAACAAGACCTTTATGTAGTAAATTACATTTAGATAAATTTTGTACCGGGATACGTTTTCGCTAGAGGCCGTAGTTTCCGAGTTATTTAAGAAAAAGTGCGAAGTGATCTTCAAATGCACTCCGACTCCCACACTCAGCCCCATCCAGTCAGGGTTTCTAGTTTATGTTGTTCCAGGCAATCCAACTACCATTGTTCAAGCAGGCCGGTGTGGCCGAGCGGTCCTAGGCGTTTCAGTCTGGAACCGCGCGACCGCTACGGTCGCAGCCTCGAATCCCACCTCAGGTATGGGCGTGTGTAATGTCCTTAGGGTAGTTAGGTTTAAGTATTTCTAAGTTCTAGGTGACTGATAACCTCAGATGTTAAGTCCCATAGTGCTCAGAGCCATTTGAACCATTTGGACCACTGTTCAAAAAGTTGCGACTGCAACAGTTATTTCTCACATTAACCTGGTTTGTTGTTTGGGTTTAATCACGCCACCAGCTTAGTCGATCGCATGCAAATTGCAAAACTGACGTTCTTGTAAATTTTATCAAACAAAATTGTGAATTTTAGCAGCATAAAATAAACAATTTTATCGATGTATTCGTCATGCCTTATGGCTACGAAACTACTGTGCATGGATGGGTCAACACAGTTACTTTTAGAGTAACGTTTACAAAAGTTATTTTTTATTCATTAATTTCACGGGCACGTTTCCGAAATAGCCGACTATAGTGCTGTCGCGATAGAGCAACCAATAGAGACCAAAAGAGTGAAATATCGGGAACAGTTCGTGTAGTAGGAAATTTTTGCACAGTGATAGGAGGGAGTGCCACGAAGAACGTATCAGGAATCGTGACCGGTGAGGGATGAGTGTGGGCGTACAGGTGTACGAAGATCATTTTTGTACGCTCTTGAATAACTCGAAACGTATCCCAGTACACAATTTAACTGCATTAAATTTCCTACAAAAAGATCCTCTTCATTTTTTATGTAGGACTAATTGTTAGCGCGTAGGAGACGAGAGAATATGAAAATCTCGCTCGTGATTTTTGAGAGCCAGCTATGATATTGCAGGTTGCATCAAACGACAGTGGTAGGGGCAACTGAATCACCCTGTTTATGGCGTCCGAGGAGGAACGGTCAATAATCAACAATATGACAGCCGTGATCACTCGAAGCAAAAAATTTCAGCAAACTTCGGACCTAAAAATGCATACCTTAAGAGCTATGAGCAATTTTTCATCTTCGATACTGTGAAGCAAATCTCTTCTGCTGCAAGGTGTGTGCTTTCCACATTTTGGGATAAGGTAGTATCCACCAAAGCAGGAAAAAAATTGTCCAGTAAACATGGGCTCCAAAGTGAGTACCTTGAGAGCAATGAGCACTTGCTCATCTTCGCTACTGCTAAACACATCTCTTCTGCCGAACAAGTATTCATAGGTCTTACGGTATGCACTTTGAAGCTCATGTTTGCTGGACATTTTTCTTGTTTTGGTCTATAGTACATCCTCCCAAAATATGGAAAGCGAAGAGCTTACTGTAAAAGACATATTTTCTACAGAATCAAAGATGAAGAACTGCTCTTAGCATGCATTTGAGAACCCACGTTTACATTGTTTTGCTTCGGATGACGGCCCCTGTCAATTCCTTGAATATTGACCACTCTTAATGGGACGACACATTGTGTAGCTGGTGGCCTGATGCTGACCCTGCTCAGTCGGGGGCTGATGCCGCTTGGTTCTGCAGAGCACGCGGACGCCAGCAGCAGCAGCAGCAGCAGCCGCCACAATAATTGATGTCGTCGCGATCGAACCGGACGGCCTGTCCGGCAGGAGTGGGCGGTGGAGGCCGGGGTGGGGAGGGTGGGAGGGTGGGAGGGTGGGAGGGTGTACACCGGGCAGGGCTGTGGCGTGAAGGCGGGGGCGAGCCGCTGGGCGAGATTTGTGAAATCACAACGCGACAGTTCCACTGCCGGGAGAGTGAGACACGAGACCGCTCTCTGCATCACAAGCAGAACTTAGTAGACGCCATGGCGGATTACGACGTATGCCTCAACTGAAGTCCGTATTTGGCGTTCTTTTTTAATTTTTAATGTTATAACGTACGTACTATTAACACGTGCCGTTTAAGGGCACCAACGCATTTAAGACTGATCATAAACGAATCTTTTTGGTGCGGTTTGTCGTAACTAAATGTTGCATGTATTGTATTGTATGTTAACCGGGGCCTAGAAACGACGGAGAGGCTCGGTCCCCGCCGCAGCCGCAGGGGTCCACAGCCCCACGCCGACTACCGCAGTCCACTTCACTCCCCCGCCACCCCACACCGAACCCAGGGTTACTGTGCGGTTCGACCCCCAATGGACCCCGCAGGGAAGGTCTCACACCAGACCAGTAGACCAGTGTAACTCCTATGTTTGCGTGGTAGAGTAATGGTGTTGGACGCGTATGTGGAGAACTTGTTTGCGCAGCAATCGCCGACATAGTGTAGCTGAGGCGGAATAAGGGGAACCAGTCCCCATTCGCGGAGGCAGATGGAAAACCGCCTAAAAACCATCCACAGACTGGCCGGTTCACCGGACCTCGACACAAATCCACCGGGCGGATTCGTACCGGGGACCAGGCGCTCCTACCCGCCCAGAAAGCCGAATTAAATGTTAGTTAACAATATATCGTTGGTTAAAACGTGTAGGACATCGAAAGATCAAAGACACAAACTGAAATAACATCTGCCTATTGATGATGGTGGGTAGACAGGGATCATGAACCGAAAGGTTGCCAGTTCGTGTCATTGTTTCCACAAATATTGTTTTTACTTGCCTTCTTGTTTTCTAAAGGATTATTGAGCTTATTTATTAATTTAATGTAAGTATGATATGGAATATTCGATGCAGTGTATAAATACGATGGTTCCCCGTTCAGGAGTTGTTTGATTTTGTAAATATGGAGCATAAATTGCAAGATTGCTTCAACGCCCGTAGCTGATACCGTCGTAATTCAGTACAGTGTACGATACAGGCACATAAACATGGGTAGCATTCGGAAAAGGGACCAAAAGTGCGTTTTAATACAGGCTGTGAAACATAGAGAAGTGTATGTATGATGTTGATAGTAATGTAAGTAGGCTGTTTAGGTTTTTTTTATTGGTAACGCCACGTAGCGCTCTATATGAAAATTGTGGTGTCACCGCCAGACACCACACTTGCTAGGTGGTAGCTTAAATCGGCCGCGGTCCATTTAGTACATGTCGGACCCGCGTGTCGCCACTGTGTGATCGCAGACCTAGCGCCACCACAAGGCAGGTCTCGAGATACGATATAGCACTCGCCCCAGTTGTACGGACGACATTGCTAGCGACAATACGGACGAAGCCTTCCTCTCATTTGCCGAGAGACAGTTAGAATAGCCTTCTGCTAAGTCCATGGCTACGACCTAGCAAGGCGCCATTAGCCTTACCTAGTTTGAGAGTTATCGTATAAATGTCTCAAGAAGAACGTGTAAACCAACAAAGAATAAAGTTAAGTATATTCCAAAGCTACGTATTTTCTTGATAGCAGTCATAACGTATCTTGTTCCAGACTTGACGCCAGTCGGCGTGTGTGTACGCGTGCCTTTCGGCTCCCTTCTCAGTGTGGCGTAGCAAGCTTGTTACGCCACAACAAAAATCACTGACTGTGCTGTGTGCAGTCTGAGGCTGGTTGGCATTGTTGTAATATTCGCTATTGTAGTGTTGGGCTGTTGGCAGTTAACAGCGCGTAGCGTTGCGCAGTTGGAGGTGAGCCGCTAGCAGTGGTGGATGTGGGGCGATTTTTGAGAGCGGATGATCTGGACGTGTGTCCATCAGAAACAGTACATTTCTAAGAATGGATGTCATGAACTGCTATGTATATTATGACTATTAAGGTAAATACATTGTTTGTTCTCTATTAAAATCTTTCATTTGCTAGCTATGCCTATCAGTAGTTAGTGCCTTCAGTAGTTAGAATCGTTTATTTAGCTGGCAGTAGTGGCGCTCGCCGTATTGCAGTAGTTCGAGTAACGAAGATTTTTGTGAGGTAAGTGATTTGTGAAAGGTATAGGTTAATGTTAGTCAGGGCCATTCTTTTGTAGGGATTATTAAAAGTCAGATTGCATTGCGCTAGTAATATTGTGTGTCAGTTTAAGCACAGTCATATATAATTTTTCTAAGGGGACGTTTCAGTAACAGTTAGCACAATAAATATTGCAGGCCGACGGATATTCCCTCGTATTTGGTGCCCATACAGCCATCTCAACACAGGCAATGTTATATTACAATTCGTTCTGAAAATATTAGATGGACATAAGTTTAAGTCGTACCCAGGTACAAAGTCATGTAGGCTTAACAAGGGACAGATTCGACATAAACCAAGTTTTGCTATGCGAGTATACCGAAAGGAATAAAGAAGAAAATGTGACACAGGATATGCAGTGATAGAATGCTATAAAAATCGTACTAGTAACGCAATAAGAAATGATAAATCGCCGTTGATACACATTTGGGATGCTCACAACTCAGCCTGTATTAATTACTATAAATCTAAATTAATAATAAAATATTGTCAGTGTGTTCTGTAAGAATTGTTTAAAAAGCTGCGGATGGAGAATTGAATATTTGTGCAGGTGTATACATACCACCTAGACAGAACAAGAGAATAGTTTAGAGGAATCAGATTGGTTTACTGCTGCCACATGTATAAAAACACCAATATTCAGACACATAAATATATGTGGTACATAGTGACATACATTCAGACGTTCAGCGCTCCATATTCTGTTGAGTAACACGTGGGGATATAGTCAGTTAATTGAGCTGTTGGTCTTCCCCTAGCAGTCTACGTACCAAGACCATTAGATTAACAGTGCAGGAAGCTACATCTTGATGTTGGCACTGTTGGCTAACTCATACAATAGCATATACGTTGCTGTACAGATGAATGCTAACAACGTTTGGAGGCTGCTTGGGAAATGATGAATAAGAGCCCGGGAGTACTTGCTACTACATTTCTGTGATACGTGTTCCGAAGACATTGTAGGCAGAACGGAGTTGGTGGGTCACAAGAATGCCAAACGATAATTTGCTCTAGTAGCAATTCCCTGCCTACCCCATAGGCGTCTCCACCATCTTGTTCGCAGTCTTGTCCACTCACCTTCGACGATAGCTAACAGAGAGAGCGTAAGGAAACTTTATGGTTTCTCAGGCCATAAAAGGCCCACACAACCACAGGGGAGCGCTGCTGTCGCAAACGACGTATAGGAGGATGTTCGGTGTGATGTGCCAACTCGTTCCTGAGGCTGCACCGACGACGTTGGAAATCACGTTTACTTCGTTTTTAGAATATTTAAAATGACTCTACTGAAACAAATACTACTCAACATATATTTCGTGCGATGCCACCGGTCAGCGCGAAACGAAGCTTTGTTTTCTGTTGCGAATTAAATGTTTTTGTAAAGTTGAAATTTTATCTGTCCATTCGATAGTATGCCCTAAAACTAGTCTAGTTGCCTACTGCGGTACTCCTCCTAACGACATGTGTTAACAGGGACAGAAGAACGCACAGAATAGCGAGTATTCAAGCAGCAACCCTGCTGCATGACGGTATACCGGGCGTTATAATTAAATTTTCCCTATTTAACACGTTATAACGCAGTAACTAATTACCTTACGAGTACCAGACTTGGTAGCATTAATGTCCAGAGTATGTGGTGCATGATTTCCATGAGTCACAACGCCACCGACCAGTTCCAGTTATTGCTACCAGGTGCCGTGATCAGTCATCGTGATTCATAGTCTCACACACCTGACCAGTCGCAGCGCATTTGTCGACGCGTCAACACGAGCACGCAAGAAAAGGAGCAGGTGATGCTCCATTATGAAAACAACATTAATGCTGCAGCTGCACTTCGAGAATATCGCCGGCTGAAAGTATTACGGAAGGGGCCTCTTTCTCCACTGCTGTGCGGAGCATGAGGAATTTCGAACCAACTGGAGAACTGGGCGTCGGTTCGGGAAGAGGCCGACGACCGGTTGCACCACTGGTGGTCGATGAAATCGCTGTTGTTATGGCGGACAACGCTGCCCGCAATTTCCGATCGTCAGGCAGTGCGCGTGCTGTGTCACGACAGTTGAACATCCCGTGGTCCACTGCACGGAAGGTGCTTCGAACCATTCTCAAATGATATCCGGATAAGGTCCATACCGTACAGCAGCTTGCACCATAGGACGCACAACGACGTGTTGACTTCGCTCTTCACTTTCTCGCAAGGATTGAAGGTGAAGAGGGCTGGTCCTAGACCATGCTATGAACAGACGAAGCTGATTATTCTCTGATGGGTGGGACGAACTCACAGATTTACCGAGTGTGCGGATCCTCGCCTCCAGTCGCTGTGCCTGAAGTTCCTCTGTATGGTGAAAGTACCACCGTGTGGTGTGGCTTCACGGCTACGTTCATCATTGCCCCATTCTTTTTTGAACAGGTTGGCGCTCTGGGCCCAAAAACGTGCAGTGTGACTGGCCAGCGTTAGTGCGACATGCTCCGCCAGCGTGTTATACCCGACCTACAGGAGAGAGACGCGTTGAACTCGACAGTTCTCATGCAGGATGGGGCCCCACCGCACATCACTCGTGAAGTTCACCTGATTCTCCGAAACACATTTGGTAACGATCGTTTCGATATCCTTGGCCGGCACAATCACCTGATCTCACTCCTTGTGATATCTGGTTGTGGGGCTACCTGACGGACAGTGTTCACCAGGGGAACCTTCACACATGTGCTGATCTGAAGGGCAGCATATCAAGAGAGGTAGCCAGCATACCTACGGATATTCTTCGTTCTGCTGTGCAGAATGGAATCATGCGCTTTCAGACTCTTCTGGACACGGGTGGGCGCCATATTCAGACCCTTTTGCAGCAGTAATGGTACCGGTATGTAATGGTATGTACCGTAGCAACACATTAAAAGTGTTTCAGTTCAACTGATTCTGCATTATTTCTCTTTGCCATGTCCTTGACATTAACCCTACCACGTTTGGTAACTAGTTTCCGTGTTATAACGTGTTAAATAGGGAAAGTTTAATTGTAACCACCTGAATGAGATTTTCACTCTGCAGCGGAGTGTCCGCTGATGTGAAACTTTCTCGCAGATTAAAACTGTGTGGCGGACGGAGATTCGAACTCGGGACCTTTGCCTTTCGCGAGTAAGTACTCTACCAACCCTTTTTTTTTTTTTTTTTTTTTTTTTTAATTTTGCCTTTCGCGGGCAAGTGCTCTACCAACTTTTTTTTTTTCCGCTACCGCTTTTTTTTTTTTTTTTTTTTTTTTTTTTTTAAATCCAATGTCAGGCTTACCACCTTTGCTGACATACATGTTGTTGTACTATCGCATAAATAGTGTCTACAAAGTCCATATGTTGACAAATAGTGGCTACTTAGAAAATTAATTAATTAATGAAATGAATAAAACTGAAAATTCCCAAATGAAAGACATGAAGACATTGCGGATAGTACAAATACAAAAGAAACATGCTCCTGCAGCAATGAAATGAAATTCGTGTCGGGGGCGACACCTGCTCACGACCCGACGTTCGATAGAGCAAGAGAGCCATCTATCGACTCGTTCTCCAGACGTTGGTGTAAGACTGGGTCGTCTTCTCGAAATGAACTAAGGGTCCGTAAGTGTGATCGATGTCTATCTCGGCTTCTTCGTCTATCTCATCTCTCACCCGTCACACCCCATCTGGCCGGCGGGTCGGTAAATGTAAGTCGCAAGTAATTAGCGAAGTCTTGTCTATATTTCTTATGCTGTTGCAGCTTCGTGTGTCCATCCAGGAGAAAGTGCCAAAATCAATTTTGTCCTTTTCCGATTCGTTATACACGTAGCCCACCACCATTCCCCGCACCCATGTCACTGCATTGGTTTTTTGGACCGGGAAATAATATTCTTGGGGGAAAAAAAGCGTGTCTGATGAAATTGTGTGAGGGGCGGAGCGTAACAGGAACGCCAATATCTGTTGTGCCAAGTGCCACACTGGAGCCGTCCCACTACATGTTAAACGATGTTCATCAGTGTCCACTGTTGCGCAGCCTAAACATAGTGGAGTGTCTGCCAAATGAATCGCGTGCCGCCGTTGATTCGTTGCGAACTTCCTATTTATCACCACATACCATGTTGAGCGTACCGACGTTGGGAGGTAAACGTTCCGTATAACGCGCCATATCTGTCGCCAGTTCTTGTCTGGGTACTTCTTTTCCAGGGTATTCCTGGGGCACCGGCGCAGTAAGAGTTGGTATACGTCTCGCGTCGTCGGTAGTCGTGTTGTTGGGAAGAAATCTCTGACATAGCTAAGCTCCAAAAAAAAAGACTTGAAATGTGACAGCTTCGGTGAAATATGGCCCACATCGACTGGGGGCAGCATTGAAGTGGGCGCTAGTACGTCGGCCAACGCACCCGAGATATTGCGAAATTGACCGCGCCACTGTCGGAAAATCGTACTGACGAATAACGCCCGTGCCTTTTCATATACGTTCACTAGACCAAGTCCACCCTCTCCAGGTGGTAGCGTAAGCGTTGTGTATCGGATCTTAAACAGGTGTCCCACACTCACGTAGGTTCCGAAAGTTGCTTGTATCCGTGATGCCATTGTGCGCGTTAAAGGCAGGACATGCGCTACGTGAGTGAGTCTCGGTGCTAGGTATACGTTAACATAGGTCACCCTCTGAATCATATCCAACGCTCTTAATTTCTGTAACCGCACCATTGTCCGCATCAGCTTCAATATGCGTCGGTAGTTATCCGCTGCTGTCCGCTGCACATCCGTGTGGAACGTAATACCTAGGCATTTTATGGTCTTAACCAAGATGAGCGGGCCTTCCTCCCCCGGTTGTAATCCTCGACCGACATTCATGCAGCGTGTTTTTTGTAGATTAAGCACGCTTCCTGCCGCCATCCCATATCGCTGTATCCATGCCAACGCCGTACGTACTTCTTCGCCTGTCCGTGCCACCAGCATCATATCGTCAGCATAAGCGCGGCAATGAAAGGTCAGTTGTGGCAACGGCACTCCCTCCAACCGTCTTCGGAGACCATATAGACAGGGTTCCAAAGCCATTGCATACAAAAATATCGAAAGGGGGCAACCTTGACGAACTGACCTTGAAATAACGATGTAGTCAGTGCCCCGCCCATTCACCGAGACCTTGGATCGTACGCCGTGTAACAGTCGCATGATCACTAGGATGAAGGCCTGTGGGATTCCCAATCTGCCCATCACCGCATGCAAAAAGGTATGATCCACTCTGTCGAATGCATGATCGAAGTCAATAGCGACGAGTGCCCCACGCACTCGGCATGCCGCTGCTAATGCGATGATATCTCGGTAGTCACTGAGCGCCGTATGTACGTTGCTCTTATCGCCGAGGCAAGTTTGATCTATGAGGAGTCTATCAGAAAGTGAAGACCGCAGGCGAGCCCCAAGGATGCGCGCGAAAATCTTATAGTCGCAGTTCAAGAGAGTGAGTGGTCTATAATCTCCTGGATTTCTGCCACCGCGTGGTTTGGGTATTGGGATGATGATACCCTCCGTGAATTCGGCAGGTATCTCAGTCTGCGGTAACAGGAGTTCGTTGTACATCTGAATCCAGGTCCGTCCCATGAGGTATGCAAAGGCGCGGTAAAATTCAATTGGGAAGCCGTCCTGTCCTGGGGACTTGTTCGGAGCCCCCCTGGCAATTGCGTCTGTCAGCTCGTCCTCTGTTATCGCTGTGATGAAAGTCTCTGCATCCAGTGGTGGTCCTCTATCTGGCATTTCCGAGATGACATCATGTAGTGTCTCGTGGTTCACATGTACAGGTCCATATAACTGGCGGAAATAGTCGGTAAACACATGCGCAATATCACGCTGGTGCACAACTTGCTGGCCAGTTTCAGAGATTAGTTCCCTGATCAAAGTCCTGCGTCGTCGTTGGCGTTCACGTACCACGTGGTGCATGGAGGGGGTTTCGGCAGCAACTGTGTCCGCCAGTCTCGCCCGGACCATTATACCTTCCATTCTTAGTCTCGTCAGCTGTAATAACTTGGCTTTTATCCTGCGCATGGCCGTGTGCCTTTCCGGCGATGATTGTTGGGTCATCAGCTCCCTCAGGGCTGTAAAATAAAAATCAGCCGTTGTGCGGTTCCACTGCGATTTGTCCTGCCCGTATCGTATCAACGTTCGCCGTAACGTTGGTTTTGCGCATTTAATCCACCACTGGAGAACCGAGGTGTATGCTCGTTGGCGGCGAACGCAGGTCTCCCAGGCCGCCTCTATCGACCGGTGACATTCAGTGTCACGTAAAAGTGCACAATTCATTTTCCAGTGACCTTTACTCCGCCATATCTTCTGACGCGTTAGTGAAATCGTACAGACGTACGCCATATGATCCGTAAAAGCCGCTGGCCAGATTTCGGCATCCAGTATCGTCGTCCGTAGAGTGCGTGTCACGTACACTCTATCAAGTCTACTCGCCGAGTGTCCCGTGACAAACGTATAACCCGGTCTGTCACCATGCTGCAGTTCCCAGGTATCCAGAAGCGCCATTTCGGTAATCAACGCACGCAGTTCCATGCATGGCACATAATGAGGTACTTGGTCCTTTTTGTCGACGACACAATTAAAGTCGCCGCCCACTATATAGTTATCAAAGCGTCCAGCGAACAACGGTGCTATCTCTTCGGTGTAAAAAGTCGCCCTTTCTCTTCGTTTTGTGGAGCCAGATGGTGCGTATAAATTGATGAAACGAACGCCGTCGACAGTGATCGCTATGCCGCGTGCCGAAGGGAGAGACCTGACATCCTCCACTCCTATTCCTTCCCTGGTGAGAATCGCCACACCGCATCCACTTTCATCGTGCACTGAATAATGTGCCTCGTAACCGTAGAACTCTGGCGGCGATGTGAAACGCACTTCTTGTAGGAGTACAATATCCACGTCCGCAGCGCGTAACATATCTTTCAGCATTTGAATTTTAAGCGGTGTCCGTATGCCATTAATGTTTATCGTGGCAATGCGGTACGCCTGGCTTGTGTTCATCAGTTGTAGGGCGGTGTCATTAAGCGTCCATCTGCACCCCCGGCGCTCCTCAACACACTAAGTTGGTCAACATTTCCCGACCCCTCCCGGCCTCTGGCCAGGACTGTCCTCAATCGTCGCGTTCGTATTTTCATCCTGTTCCTGTTGGTCCATTTCTTGCGCCCAGTCCCCCAGCATATTTCCGGAACTGGTCGAAGGATGGGAGGTAACGTTGTCATCGCTCTGATGTTGGACAGTTGTCATCTCCACTTCCGCCTTCCGGTTACCAGAAGGAGAGTTCAAGTTATCGTCGCTTTGTAGTTCCTGCATCGTCATCTCGGTATCTGTTGAATCCACTGGTCTCAGGTCGATACTGTCGTTGTCGTCCACTGTCCCCTCGGGACTATGGCTATCGTCAGCAGAAGTCAGTCGACGCTTCTTTCTTCTCTTCGGCGAACGCTGTTTCCGTTGCCTTGCTTCCGCATCGGCTGTTGGGGTTGCGTATCCTCCGTCTTGGGCCTGGCCTATCACGCTCTCGGTGGAAGCACTGGCAACCACCACGGATGAGCCTGGAGCGGCCGACAGCTGCATCTCTTCTGTGGTGTCCTGTGTCTGCTGTGGTGGAACCGGTGGTCGGAGTTCCAGCCCGTTGGCGTCCATGTTCTCTATAGGGGGCAGCTGCTGGTGCCCATCGGAAGTCTCCCTCACGCCGCCTCTCAGGGCTTCCACAAAGGTCAACGGTAAGACAGTCGTCGGTTGTGGCGCCTGAACGTCATCCCGTGGAGTTTGCACTAAACGTCGCTGGAGGCATTCCGAGCGGACGTGACCTTCTTTCCCGCACCCCGAGCAAGTGCGAGGTTGCCCATCATAGATTATAATCGCTCGACAACCTCCTATGTACAAATAAGAGGGGACGTGCTTGCGCAGTTCTATCCGTATTTGTCTCACCCCATTTAAAACGGGGTACGTGGTAAAACTCGTCCATTTTTCGGCCACATGGGATAGAACTGTACCATATGGTCGAAAGGCGTCGGTAACAAGTTCAGACGGGACCTCAAACGGAAGTTCGAAGACTCGTATAGTGCGGATCCCCATTCCTGCATGATCGACTGTAACCGCACCAACATTCCCGTCGGCATGACAGAAACGATACCCGTTCGGTGATCGTTGTATAAGTCTTTCGCAAGCAGCCTCGTCAACAAGCTTGACATAGACGACGCTTGAAACGAGCGATAAATTGATTCCCACGATTTCCTGTGGATCGATTTTTACCTCTTCTCTGAAGAAACGTTCAATCTCGTGTGCCTTTGGTCGTGTATAGTCGTTCGCAAAACTGAACTTCAAAGTCGTTTTTCTGTACGAGTGTGCCATCTCGTTCTAAACTCACAACACCGCACACGCGAAGCTGCTCCGGCGTAAACAAACAGGCGCGCGCACCACAGCGCGGCCGGCAGGCAACACGGTCCGCACTGTGTCACTGCCGAAGGCAGACTGCCAACTGAGCTACCCATGCACGACTCATGCCTCGTGCTCACAGCTTTACTTCTGCCCGTACCTCGTCTCCTACCTTCCAAACTTTACAGAATCTCTCCTGCGAGCCTTGCAGAACTAGCACTCCTGAAAGAAAGGATATTGCGGAGACATGGCTTAGCCACAGCCTGGGGGATGTTTCCAGAATGAGATGTCTCCGCAATATCCTTTCTTTCAGGAGTGCTAGTTCTGTAAGGTTCGCAGGAGAGCTTCTGTAAAGTTTGGAAGGTAGGAGACGAGGTACTGGCAGAAGTAAATCTGTGAGGAGGAGGCGTGAGTCGTGCTTGGGTAGCTCAGTTTGTAGAGCACTTGCCCGCGAAAGACAAAGGTCCCGAGTTCGAATCTCGGTCCGGCACACAGTTCTAATCTGCCAGAAAGTTTTATAACCACCTAGTTTACAGACTGAGTGAGGAAGAAAGGTACATGCTTTGAAGGGTCATTAGGAACAAAGAATTTCATACGGACATATGCCTGTTCCGAATAGCTGCCGGGTTAGAACACATACAGTTCATTGTGATGTATGCTCAGTATTAGTCAAACACTGTCATTGATTACAACGTACGACAATAGTGTAAAGGACGAAGAGTCGAATTATTTGATATAAAACACTTGTGATCTACCAAGTCGCGAAATTACCTCAGATTAGCCTACAAAAAATAGCGGAGCTAAAGAGCATACGCGTCACGCGAGGTTTTCAATATTCTCGCGCTCTCTTCGCGAAAACTGTTAGTGTTAGAGAAAAGATGAGTAGGGAATTTTTTGTAGGAAATTTAATATAGTTTAATTCTGTGCTGCGACGAGTTTTCGCTGAAGCGTGCGGTTTTTGAGTTATTCAAGGAAAACGTACAAAAGTAATAGTAAATGTATCTCGGAACCCATTCCGAATATAGCATGTGTCCATAGGAGGTATTTTGTTCAGAATCGCTGGTACTATCACCCCTCAAGGCACGTACCTTTCCTCGTGACTCAGCGTGTGTAGTCTACGCGACGGCAGCTAGGCAGCGAGGTGCACGGGAGACGAGACGTGGCCAACAAGTGTCTACAGGTATAAAAACTGCCGGAGGACACCCAAGCTGGAAACTGAAACTGAAACGCCAGGCTGTTCTGTGAAAATAACTTTAAACCGACAATGTACGGGTCTGTATCAGTACTACCGCGAAGTGTCTCGTCATGTCATATGAATGTGTGGTGTCTGTTCTTCCGGCGATTCGCATCCATATAATTGATACGCCTAGCTGGACAATGGATCTACTTTCTTCATTGCAGATGCACAAATACGTCCGATATCATGTGGGAATCTCAGAGAAGCGAACAGTGAGTGAAACGGACAGGGACTGCGGGTGGGTGGCACGCAGTGAGAATGTGGATCGGCAGTGAGGTGTGCTGAGATAGTCCGCGCAGTTGCGATAACGCTCTGTCCCAGACGGCGCAGTGGTAAACGCCCGTGCACAGTAAGCGGGAATCCCGGTTTTCGAATCCAGGTCCGGTACATACAAGGATCGTTCAATAAGTAATGCCCTCCATTTTTTAAATAAGCCATTAATATAAATAGAGAAACGTCCTTGTTGGTGCTTCACATATGATGTTTGTTCTATGCGCCGATGAAGTTTCGAACCATTCTGGTAGATGGCAGAGCCGTGGCACAGCGTCAAAATGGTGTCTACATGCGACTCTCGTTACAAGCAGCGTGCTATTATTGAATTCTTGCGTGCAGTAAAAGAAACCGTGATGTACATCCATAAGCGTTTCTGTGCAGTATATGGTGATGCTGCAATTGATAGGAGTACAGTTGGGCGATGAGTAAAGAAAGTTACAGCCTCAGGAGATGCAGGAACAGAGACCCGTGACCCGCCATGCTCGGGACATCCTGTCACAACCACTGCTCCAGACATGCTGAATCGTGCTGATGTCATTATTCGTGCCGACTGGTGCATCACAACTCAATAATTGGCTCTACAGTTATTGGTCAGCATTGGAAGTGCGTCTGCAATGATCGAGACTCTCGTATATTCAACGAGAAGGGCACGATGGATTCTACGAATGCTAAAAGTGGACCACAAGATTCAAAGAAAGGCCATTTCATCTGACACTTATTGGAGCGTTTTGAGACCGACGGAGAGGCCGTTCTATCACGGATCGTTACGGGGGACGAAATCTGGGTGCACCACTTTCCGCAGGAAACAAAAAGGCAGTCAGTGCAGTGGCATCATCCTCATTCAACTCAAAATAAGAAATTCAAGACAACCCCTCTGTCGGAAAAGTCATGGTTACAGTCTTCTGTGATTGTGATGGCGCCATTCTCGTGGATGCGATGCCCAGAGGGTCAACCATCAATTCAGAGGCATACGTCAATACTCTGAATAAACTCAAGAACCGTTTCCGACGTGTTCGATCGAACAAGAATCCAGCAGAAGTCTTACTCCAACACACGACAATGCACGCCCACGCACAAGCCTGAGAACCCGAGAACACATCGCCAAACTGGGTCGGACATCATTGCCTCGTCCACCCTATAGTCCAGACCTGGCACCCTCGGACTTCCATCTCTTTGGGCCGCTTAAACACACTCTGAACACACTGGAACACACTTTGAAGCTGAAGAGTGTGTCAGTCATGCAGTGAAAATATGGCTGCGCCTACAGGTCAAGAGCTTTCACCAGCAGGGAATACATGCTCTTCCACGACGTTGTCGTACGACAATAGAACGTGATGAAGACTACGTAGAAAAATAGGACACGGACAAGACATGTTGGTGTATATTGTTACCAAACTCTGACTCTTAACAATAAATATGTTCTGAGAAAATAAATCTGGACCATTATTTATTGAGCGACCCTCGCATTTTCGCTCGTCGCCGCTGAACCTGCGTAATGTCCCGCTGCAGCTGACACCAGTGATCCCCTTCAATTTACATAAAGTGTTTTGTCCTCGACCAGCCTGTGGTGCAGTCACTAACAGCAACAAACACCGAAAGATCTCGAAACACCTGCTGCCCATGTCTTTTGGCCTCCCATGCCGGGCTCTGTCAAGTCTGCCTGACTGTCTGCTAAGCTGAGAGGGTCGCCAGTGACGCAGAATCTGTTACGGAATGGATTACAGTTAGCAGCGGGTGAAAGTATGCGATGTACGATAATACGAGTAACGAGGTTCCAGTATACACGGGCCCGCAGACGATCCTTTTGTGAGGTAATAGTGAACTTGTGGTTACGAGCCAGCACTGATGTCTGTGGTGTATTATCATCATTAGCAAAAATGCATTTGAAATGCAAACTTTTAAATTGCCATCTAATTAACTCAAATTTTACTCAAGGCGCTCCATACCGACAGGTAAAACACTCCTCCAGCACGTTAGATATGATGAAGACGTTCCAAAATTCAATCTGACCAAGGTGTACCTGAGTCTACTACTTCTCAAGAGCGACTGAGTGAGCTGTCGAGCGAAGCTACAAAAGCGATACACACACTTTCAATAAATTTATATTCTACTTTGCAAGAGTTTATCTTAAAGGATAGAAAAATTCCAATACGCACGAGAAAAACAGTCAGTATATATACTGAACAACTGCAGGAATTACGTATGACTTTATTAATAGAATAGCTCTGTTTCATATTAAACGGAAGTTTGTATCCTGATATTGGTTTGCCAACATAAAATGTTTGACTATGTTTATCAATTGTCAACTACATTCGTGACAATTTTTCTTAAAGTTAACTAGATACTGCTCACCTCTTTGCTTTTATAATAGAACTTCTGCAATTAAAAGTGTGGTACGCGTAGCATGTCTCACTATTTCCCATAGGAAAATTCGCAAGTTATAGAACTAAAAAACGAGGGTCACTGCAAAAGAAATCCACACTATTTTTTTAAATCCATCTCTTATTCTATATGTTTGGAAGCTTTACAGTGTGTAGATACATCCTTTAGGAACAATATTTTCATTTCTCCACATAATTTCCATCCCTCTCAACTGCCTTGCGCCATCTTGGAACCAGCGCCTGTATACCCGCACGGTAAGATTCTGGACCAACCTGTTGGAGCCACTGTTTGGCAGCGTGCACAAGGGAGTCATCATCTTCAAACCTCGTTCCACCAAGAGAGTCTTTCAGTTTCCCAAAGAGATGATAGTCACATGGAGCCAGGTCAGGACTGTAAGGAGCGTGTTTCAGTGTTGTCCATCCGAGTGTGTGCAGTACGAGGCCTGCCACCGCCAGGGCATCCTCAATATTGCCGTGTCCGCTTTCATCACATAACCTGCTTGCCCACCGACTAACTGTACTGCGATCGACAGCAACATCTCCATACACATTTTTCAACCTCTTGTGGATGTTTCCCACTGTCTCGTTTTCATAGCACAGGAATTCTTTGACAGCATGTTGCTTCTGACGAACGTCAAGTGTAGCAGCCATCTTGAAGACATGCTGTGACGGCGCCACTCACGGGAACAGGTTAAAGTAAGTTTGAAAATAAGCGGGAAGGACGTATCTACACACTGTAAAACTTTCACACATGCAGAATGAAAACTGTATTTTTACAAAAATAGTGTGTATTTCTTTTGGAGTGATCCTCGTAGAACAAAGCCATCCTTTGCGATGTCTCTAAAATCGTTTTAAGATCTCCTCAATTACCATAAATGCAAATGAGTTGTTTCTTCTTTAATTATTTAGCACTGGAATGAGACTGAAAAAATTATTTCTGTTACAGAAAATGTCTAAGTAATAAGTTTTTTGAACGAAAACGCAAACTATTTCCACAATCACCAGGTTTAGATTTATTTTTAAAGGTCTTGACAGGAACCCAAGGAAATGCAAGTACTGTCTGGGAGAAACCGGGTAGTGTGTCTGTGTGTGTGTGTGGCGGGGGGCGAAGGGGGAGAAGGGGGAGGTGAGAGGCTGAGGAGATAAATCGTAGGATGATACGTCGCTTATACGGGAAAATTTCTGGAACCGGCCCTGCGTACGCAGTGGTCACTGTGAAACTGACACACCTCAAGACGACCAGAGGATTCTGCAGCGAAATATCGTGACAGCAAGGTCGAGACATACGGCAGCTCGTCCAGAATGTTATGGAACGCAGTGCTGGTTTTTGCGGTTGAAGACTAAGAGCCGGTGGCTGTGGCTGAGCGGTTCTAAACGCTTCAGTCCGGAACCGCGCTGGTGCTACGGTCGCAGGTTCGAATCCTGCCGCGGGCATGGATATGTGTGATGTCCTTAGGTTAGTTAGGTTTAAGTAGCTCTAAGTCTAGGCGATTGATGCCCTCAGATGTTAAGTCCCATAGTGCTTAGAACCATTTGAAGACTAAGAGTACTATGGTCGTCAAGATGTTAAGAGGCTGCTCACAGTTAGAGAGCCTGTATACAGAGAGAGTGGCCATAGGTGAAGTTGCCCGTGATTGGTTGATTAGCTTTGGCGCCATTTTTCTGCCAAACGTCTCTCGCGCTTCCTATGTTCGCCGTGCTTTTGAGCTGAATTGAAGTTCAGAGGACTTTTGGAAACGATTAAAAGGTATTTGAATTATTGAGAGACTTGTTATGCGTTGTGCATGCATGTTCGATTTAGTTGTATATCGTTTTCAGTACGTAATTAACGTTTGCGTGTATACTGGTAGCATCACAAGCTTTTCTGAAGCCGATATCTGACAGTTCTAGCTGGAAACGGAAAGTTCTTGTAATTGTTGTGCCATGCTCATTCGACTTTATAGCGTCAAACTTTATTTAGTTCCGAATCAGAACACTAGGCATTATTTTGGTTTCCGCATTATTGTCTGACTGTTGACGCAGGCAAGTTGCAAGCACGTTTTCCGCAATTGTCGTGGTTGCTGAAACATTATTCGTAGTAAACAATTGTAGGTACTCTTGAAGACAGTTTTTAATAGGCCTACTTACTGTGGGGTAGAAGGGATACGGTAGTTTTCTTGTTATATTTGGTCGTTATTACAGTAGCCTACATTTAACATTACCCGATTTTTGTAAGCTTTTTCGTTTGTTATCTACGAGAGGTATTCGTCAGAAAGTCGTAAGCAGTTGTTTACATGTGACATGCAAAAAGTTTGAAGGCGTGACAAGAAGTACTAATACGTCTCACACTTTTTGCGTGTCACAAGTAAACAACTACTTACGACTTTCATTCATCTGACGTAATACAGGTACGTTAAATCTTTAGCATTATGCACTTCCGATACAAAACAAATGGTATACGCTATATTTTATTATTTACGTTACTTTCATTGCAATATGTCTAGTAAACGAACTTAAGGGGGATAAATGCAAGTAACGAATAATTTTTACAGCCACTGTATCAAATTTTCCTGTGCTGTACGTAGTAGGCTACTGTGAGTTTATTATAGCTGTAAAGAAAGGCATTTAACGAATGATTTCGCCATATTGTCTTGTGCTTTTGATTCGGTGAGTGTGTACTCCACTACACCACTACTGGCCATCAAAAGTCCCGCCCGCATTTTGGCAGAAAAATGGCCGCCGTATCGTCCGGTTAGCCACTCTCTCCCTATACAGGCTCTCTACTCACAGTATTGTTGCCATCAGGTAGTGACGTTGTGTCCCGAAAAACATTTAACTGCTTATTTTGCTCACCACCGGATAGGAAATGCGACCGGCCGCTATCGTTTCGTAGCAGGAGCTGTCGCGTAGTACTTCTGGGAACGTCACGATTTAACGTGATTGCAGGAGCGATTCAATTTCGTTCTATAATGAGTCAGTGTGCCGTTTAATGGGGTCGCCTGCGGAGCACAATCTGCAATGCAAGCAGCGGATTTGTACGGAGCGATTCAGAATTACGGCTTGTTTGGCGGAGGCAGGGGAGGCTACGACGCCACCAACAGGTCTCTCGCGCCTCCAGGGCCAGTTCATCCGCGGCAGGACGGGGGGGGGAGGGGGTTGGCGGGTGCAGCGAATTGCGGGGTGCGCGAGGTGCGTGGGGCGAGCCTGACTCACGCCGCGCCGCTGACTCACGCGTCCTCAGCACCACACGCAACGCACGCACACGTACACGCACTCGCGCGCGAGCAGGGGCCGGCGCGTGCTGGTCGCGCGCAGAGGGGCCGCGCCTTTGTCTCGAGTGGTAACAGCCGCACTGTGCGAGTCCACTCGCCGCCCGGCCGACAACACCGCGTGCCAATCCGGAAACACCTTGTAGTGCTAACGACGGGACGTGCCGACAATGTGGGCCTCCGAAACGCGGGCTCTTCCACTGTCTCGCTCCGCACCGCGCAAGAGAGCTCCACTGTGTCGAGATACGAATATACCGGGTGATCAAAAACTCAGCATAAATTTGAAAACTTAATAAACCACGGAATAATGTAGATAGAGAGGTAAAAGTTGGCACACATACTTGGAATGACATGGGGTTTTATTAGAACAAAAAAAAAGAAAGTATTGCTAGACGTGTGAAAGATCACTTGCGCGCGTCGTTGGGTGATGATAGTGTGCTCAGCCGCCACTTTCGTCATGCTTGGTCTCCCAGGTCCCCAGACCTCAGTCCGTGCGATTATTGGCTTTGGGGTTACCTGAAGTCGCAAGTGTATCGTGATCGACCGACATCTCTAGGAATGCTGAAAGACAACATCCGACGCCAACGCCTCACCATAACTCCGGACATGCTTTACAGTGCTGTTCACAACATTGTTCCTCGACTACAGCTATTGTTGAGGAATGATGGTGGAAATATTGAGCATTTCCTGTAAAGAACATCATGTTTGCTTTGTCTTACTTTCTTATGCTAATTATTGCTATTTTGATCAGATGAAGGGCCATCTGTCGGACATTTTTTGAACTTTGTATTTTTTTGGTTGTAATAAAACCCCAGGTCATTCCAAGCTTGTGTGTCAATTTGTATCTATCTACATTATTCCGTGATTTATTCAGTTTTCGATTTTATACTAATTTTTTGATCATCCGGTATGCGCTCGTAACGACACATCGGAACGCGTGATACTGAGGAAGTGGTGTATTTATAGAGCGTGGCACACGTTCGGCAACACGGATTAGTAGCTACTGGTTGCGTATTAGGAGGGGTGTTACACAGTGGCCATTACTTTGGTCAGGAAGAGCAGATAAGTAGTTCCCTGCAAGACATCATAGTCGCTGTCGACTGTATAAAATATTTATTATTACGATTCCAATTTCGGCCTTAGGGCCATTTTCAAGTAACAGTGTAAAAGTTACTTAACCACAAAAATGAAGCACAGGTTGTATATACATAATTAAACAAACATTTCATTAAGATACTAGCGTAATTATAAAAACTGGTGAGAAATGTACATAACTTACATTCTGTCAGAATATAACACTATGTAACATGAGTACATGTCGTCGTCAAAATGCAGCCTTTTGACTGCGAGAGTCCCACAACATCCGATGAGTACGACACGAGTACATCGTAAAGTGTTGTTAAATGTGTGCTGAATTGTCAATGTTACGAACGTTCTAATAGCCTACCACAAATAAAGCTCAGGTGCACTGACAACATGTGGAGCTAAGTCTGTTGGCGGGAAAACACATTTACTAAAGATTCTGCCTGTGCATGTAGCAAAGATAGTGCACACCAAGGATACAACCTATAAGCTTCATATCGTAAAATCTTTTCATCTGTCGACATCATACACCTTTCTAAATAGCGCTATCATTGTAAAGGGCAGTAGGATGGGATGGGAATATTTATTTATAACATAATAGAGGATAATATATGTGTTATCTGTTAATAAGCTCTCACATTGACTTAAGTGCTCGTAAATGAGATGAAGACAGAGCTCTGATACTTAATACTTTGTGTGCGTAAACACTTTACGAATGTGAATGGCGTAAAACGCTTGCCAGCAATCCAATTTACTGTGGAGCACCACAAATCGGGACAAAACGTCAGAATGTCTCTGCACAAATAGAAGATGCATCCTTTAACCAGGCTCTGTTACAACAAACAAGGTTGAAATGGTTCTGAGCTCTACGGGACTTAACATCTGAGGTCCATCTGAGGTCATCAGTACCCTAGAACTTAGAACTATTTAAACTTAACTAACATAAGGACATCACGCACATCCATGCCCGAGGCAGGATTCGAATATGCGACCGTAGCAGTCGCGCGGTTCCAGACTGAAGCGCCTAGAACCGCTCGGCTACACCGAGCAAACAAGGCTAAGTAAATATGGATACTATTACATCGAAATTGCTTAAAATGTTTTCGATAAGTGTCCAAAATAACTGTGCAGTTCTATGAATTACTGGTGAAGTAGATTGATACAATAAGTCACGTTCTTCGGAAACGATGACATGTCGAGGCTACATTTCATTTATAAAATATAGAAAAATAAAATAGATTGGAGTATGCTTTTCTTCCCTCGTTCCAATGTGGTGGTTGTAGAGAATTATGGGCAAAGTAAAGAGTGATTCAGAATCGTGTTCTAGAAAAATAGGTGCAGAGTAAGTGAATTAGGGGCGGAGAAGGACCACCGTCATATACATTCTCCAAAAAATACTCTAGTCAATGAGATTCCAGGCCAAGGACGTGTCTGGGGACGCACCCAACAGAGGTGGAATATGAAGCTGACTGTCGCCCGCCACAGGACCCGAAACCAGGAGTGATGCTCTGTGGTGCCATTTCGTTTCATAGCAGGACCTCTTTGGCTGTCATCCGCGGCACCTTAACATCACAGCGGTACGTCGACGATATTCTACGCCCTGTTTTGTTTCCCTTCGAGGCGAGCCATCTTGGTCTACCATTTCAGCAAGGTAACACCCATCCAAACATGGCAGGAGTCTACTGCTTGCCTTTGTGCTTGGCCAGAAATGTCTGCACACCTCTCCCCAGTTGAGAACGTTTGGAGCATTACTGGGACGAGCCTCCAACCAGGTCGGGATTTTGACGATCTGACTCACAAATCGGGCAGAGCTATCCCTCAGGAGGACATCCAACGACACTCTCAGTCAATGCCAAGCTGAATAACCGCTTGCGTAAGCAACACAGGTGGACGAACGCTTACTGACTTGCTCAATTACTGAAGCTCTTTCACTTGCGTGGGGCAACGGCCTTGTCGCAGTGGATACACCGGTTCCCGTCATATCACCGACGTGTAGCGGTATCGGGCGTGGCAGGCACTTGGATGGGTGACCATCCAGGCCGCCATGCGCTGTTGCCATTTTTCGGGATGCACTCAGCCTCGTGATGCCAATTGAGGAGCTACTCAACCGAATAGTAGCGGCTCCGGTCACAGAAAACCATCATAACGACCGGGAGAGCCGTGTGCTGACCAGGCGCCCCTCCTATCCGTATCCACAGCTGAGGGTGACACGGGGGTCGGATGGTCCCGATGGGCCACTTGTGCCCTGAAGACGGAGTGCTTCCTCTTGAATAAATCATCTGTTTCTTCTGAAACTGTTATCATTTGTTTGTCTGTACGAGTATGTGACATATGCCAATTCAGTCCCATTTGGGTAAGTCTTTTGGGGTGTGCCTTTTTTTCTGTCGATGAGCTTAATTACAAAATTCGGAGAATGCTGGGAAAACAGAGAGCGTTGCCATCTCCGTTCAACAAAGAACGACGAAATTGCGATAGGTACAAGTTAGCAGGAATTCATGAGTCTATAAAAAGATGTATGTGCGAAGCATTCAACTTGCACCATCATCCGTTATAGGAACATCTTGCCGAAAACCTTAGGAAATTTTGGTTACAAAAATCACGAGGCGGATTGAAGGCTTACAATTAGCCAGTTGTCGACCAGTTGGTTGGTTGGTTTGGGGAAGGAGACCAGACAGCGTGGTCATCGGTCTCATCGGCGTAGGGAAGGATGGGGAAGGAAGTCGGCCGTGCCCTTTCAGAGGAACCATCCCGGCATTTGCCTGGAGTGATTTAGGGAAATCACGGAAAACCTAAATCAGGATGGCCGGACGCGGGATTGAACCGTCGTCCTCCCGAATGCGAGTCCAGTGTCTAACCACTGCGCCAACTCGCTCGGTGTCGACCAGTCTGATGTGATAATAGAAGACAGGAAAAGGAAAGCTGAAGTTATAAATTTCGCGTTTAATAAATTAAACAGACATCCACCATTTGACTACCACACACTCTTGTACGGAGGATATAGAAATACGTGTCACTGGCGCAGGAAAACATCAGAGAGAATTGAGAACAAACTAGTGGCGAGATCATGATGGAATACTAATTTGGTTTTATAGTGAGTACTATTTGGCATTGGCCCCCCTGTTATCTTGCACTTATGGTTAATCTCTCTTCCAGGGCAAAATCTCAAGCGTCTGGAAAAAGTCGTAGGTGACTCCACTGTGTGAGACGGGTGAAAGAACAGACCTGCAAAATTTCAAACCAATATGCTCAACGTCGGTTTTCTGCATAATTCTTGAGAATATTATAAGTCGAAATATAATAACTTTCCCAGAGCGAGAAAAGGTGCTATACACACATTATTACGGATTTAGAAAGCTGAAAGGGTACAGTATCGCCCGACATTGAAAATAGGTTTCAACATACTTCATTATTTTTGTCAGAACAACACATTTTTTTTTGTAAAATAACTCAATTTCAATTAATACAGCGAAGCCGGATACCAATGTGGGAAAGAATGACAGTTTATTTATTTAATTGATCACATGTGCACTCCCACAAAGTAAATCCCTACATCCAGTTTGGTGAGATCTGTGAAATGAATGAATGTATGGTCGTCTGCTAACCGCAGATAGTGAATGTGAATATATGATCATCTTTGAGACGATCCTTTGGCCACCTTTGGTGGGACCAAAGAGATGAAATTTACCAGAGCTTTGAGCGCCTGAAATGTGGCTGACCAATACGATAGCAAAGTGCTTCCCCCACCTCGACAGAGATGGGAGAGGACCTCGAGAACGGCCATGTTTCAGCACTCTGCCGCTGGATCTTGTGCTGTTAAGACCTGTTTTAGTTGTGCTCCGTAATGACGAAAGAGTGGAGACATAGTATGCATGTGGAATATTTAAGAGTAGTTTGAAATAATAATTTCTCTATTTCAGGAACTTTTGTGGGGAAAATTAAATGCCAGGCAGGTAATATTAATGGGATTGTAGTAATCTTCGGAAGTGACCAACGGTCACAATGAAACCACGTGTAGCAATAAGATGAAGTACTTCCGTGTGCTTAAGTTAAGCTGAATTACTAGCGTGTGTACAATAAGTTGAAATATTTAAGAAATAGCGTGTGTACCATAAGTTGAAATATTTAAGAAATGGCGTGTGCAGGACTTGAAATTAGAGACGAGTACTTCCACGTGGTGAGTACTGTGTGAGTCTCAATCTGTGTATGAGACAAAGGATAAAGAGAAGTACTCGTCCATGGTATCAGTTGAGGACTCGCGTGTGTGATGAATATGTTCTTAATATTACTTTGCGTGATATGATTCCGTGTGACGCTTGATTCAAACTCTGAGAGAGAAGCAAGGTGAGTCGGCCGTCTATCCAGCAACGCCACTTGGCTTGCATTGCACAGGAAGACGTGCAAATATCCCCAGAGTTCATAGTAGGAAAGTAGAATTACAAAGTGGGGCAGTGTCGTGTGAAACTGGGATAAATACTAATTGAAGTGGGAAAGCTGAAAGTGATAATGTTGTGACTATTCTCTGTGTAGTATTTCATGTTGTAGTGTGGTGTATGTCATGTAATTTGGGTATGTGTGGTTTGCATGGGAGAGTAGCGAGGTAGTTTCAAAAGATTAGTGGGTTATGCTTGTTCCTTCGGTACCGCTCGGTCTGGAGGAAAGTTTCGTGATGATGATTGTGAGAGTCGAAGTGTGAGGTATAATAAAAGATCCACCATCCTATCCAGAAAGTGCACTGTAGCGTTAAAATAATTACGAGACCATAATATAGAGATTCACCATTGTAAAGCCATGCCCACTGGGCGGAATTTCTCATGTGTTATTGTTGTAGGTTGTAGAATTTGTGGGTTTAGGTTAGAGAATTTATCGGAATAAATAAGATAGTGAAAAGAAAAAGATTGGTGGACTATTCCTTCGAATTGTATGTTGTCATAATGTCCCGAATTTATAATGTGTGCGCCATTCATATCCAGTGCGGTGGCCACGTGTTGACAAAAGCCGTTAAATAAAAAACAAAAAGAAAATGTGGTATTGCCAGTGCGTAGTGTACAGTCAGAGTTCTGTAAATTACTGATAGTCAGATGCGTGTTTCCGTTGCGTATTAATCATATAGGAGGATAACTGGTAACTTAAGTGTGAGTACTAGAGTTCATGTTACTCGATAAATAAGAACGAATCCACTCGCTTGGCAGACCACTCATCTTGCAGGCCTGACTGCTTGATGACACAGTATGAACAAGGCATGTGGGTGCCTCTCAAAGCATCGCTCCTGCGAAACTCTGCTTGCATTTTTCTCACATGATATCCAGCGAACTATGGATGAAGACCACCAGGCAGATTCCATATCCGTAGATTTCCCGAAAGCGTTTGACACAGTGCTACACTGAAGACTTAAGGAAGATCCGAGCAAACGGAATACGCTCTGATATGAGAGTGGCTCGAATATTTGTTAAGTAACAGAACCCAGTACGTTGTCCTGGACAGCGGGTGCTTATCAGAGACAAGGATAGCGTCAGAAGTGTCCATGAAGGACGGCTCTCGTTCTCTAGGAGCGTAAACGATCTGACGGACACGGAGAGCAGCAGTCGGCGACTGTCCACTGATGACGCTGTAGAGTGCTGGAGAGTGTCATCGTCGAGTGACTGCAGGAGGAAACAGGCTCGCTTGGACAGAATTCCTATTTGGCGCGATAGATGGCAGCTTGATCTAAATACGGAAAAATGTACATTGATGCAGAAGCGTAGGAAGCACAGTCCTACAATTTTCGAATAAAATATCAATCCTTTGTGCGTCACATTTAGAAAAAAAATTGGGGAAAATTTTTTGTGACGAATATTTACTGTGTATGTTGTACATCTGCCATATCCATTGCAAAAGTTCTTTTGAAGCTATTGGTTAATAAATAAAATAATGAATCCAAATGGCATCATTAGAAATTACATAATAATTACTTAAAAAATACAGACATAACTGTACTGTAAACTTACCGTATTTCTTTCCCTTCCCCTTGAGGAAATACGTAAAGTTGGTTCCATAACCAAGAATTTCACTATACACAGAATAAAACTAAACACAACAGTTATTGTTCACTCACAAAAGCAGTAGCACAACTCACGACACTTCTCTGTTATGCACTTCAAACTAACGGCGTGGCACGAAAGCAAACGCCACTGTGATCTGTTGGCCAAACTTGGAACTACGTGAAACGATGCCAAACGGTATCATTGAAACTTTGGGAAGCTCAAAAAAGCCAGGAATACGTAATGATGCCAGTTGGAATCGCATACGCAGAAAGGGATTAGGCTGTATGGCTCGACATAGTAACATCGGGTAAATACCTAAGTGTAACGCTGCAAAGTGACACGAAGTAAAGTGCAGCTCATCTAAAAAGGAGACCGCGTACAGAACAGTTGTACAGCCCTTTCTTCGGCACTGCTCGAGTCTGTGGGGTTCAAATCAGGGCGCATTAATTGAAGCTAGTCACTGAAGCAATTCAGAGACGTACTACAAGATTCATGATCTATAGATAAGCTGAAGACGCGAGTGTTACCGAAATGCTGCGTGAGCTAAAACGGGAACTCCGTGAGGTAATTAGATGTTGCTTTGGCGAAACGCTGTTGAGAAAATTGGAGACCCGGCATTTTCGACGTACTGCAGAAGGATTCTACTAACAACAGCGTGCATCTCGCGAACATAAGGGAAATCAGTGCTCAACGGAAGCATATAGATAGTAATTTTGTTCTTTTGCGTGCACACGAGGAAAGGGATTGACTAGCAATGGTAGAATGTACGCTTCACCACGCACCACATGGTGCTTTGCGAAGTATGGATGTAGATGTAGATGTAGACGTGAGAGCAAAGCCAATATAATCAAACTCGACAAAGAGAACAGACGTATTGTCAGTCTCAGGATTCACTCGATCGCACCAGAATACCTAACAGAGAAAAATTCTCCTGTCGTTCCTGCGGGAGGAGACGGCCTATTAAACCAAATGAGTTGGCGACTTGGGAGGAGCTTTTGCAGCCAACCGCCGCGGAAAGGCCAGCGGGTTTCGTCGTTCGTATAAAAGCTTTCCTCGATCCACCCAGTGTGTCAAATTTCGTGATTTCAGTTCTTTTAATCAGTCCACAGAGAGAGACTAACAGTCACTTCAGATTGTTTACAAGGGACGGTCGTGAAGTTTTAATTATCATCTCAAGAAAGGAAGCTGAGACCGTGAAATTATGTTATGGTATTACTTCTTTTTTCCTTACTTTCACCACGAAATACTACATATTCATCGTAACGCACAAATGTTTCAAATGGCTCTGAGCACTATGGGACTTAACATCTGAGGCCATCAGTCCCCTAGAACTTAGGACTACTTAAACCTAACTAACCTAAGGACATAACACACATCCACGCACGAGGCAGGATTCGACCTGCGACCGTAGCAGCCGCGTGGTGCCGCACTGAAGCGCCTCATCGTAACGATAGAGAACGTATTTTCGGAAGTCAGCTGTCAGACTGTCAACCACTAAAATAACATCGTTACCTTTCTGAAAATGCCTGAAGTACAGTGGTTTCTTCATTTGAGGAAAAAGATACCATGTGTGGAGAATAAGAATGCTTAAGGCAAAATGTGATAGCACGAAGAAGCACATGTATGGTAGGGTGACCAAGCGTCCCGGAAAACCGGGATTGTCCCGGTTTTCATCCCTGAGTTCCGGTGTCCCGAAAATTTGTTTCGGGACGCTCAAAAGTCCCGGAATTCAGTTTTTAAACACATTTCGTGAAACTTTCTAAAATTTTTGGGATTTCGCTATATTAAAGGAAGTACAACACAAGAAATTAATATATTTTAGCTTATTTGTCTAAAACCTCCATTGTCCCATACTAGTAATCACAGTATCAGTATTGATACACTCAGGCAATAATTTACTTTGAGCGGTACTTTGGCCAACAAGTAGTAAGTTGTATTATTGTAAGAGAGCTATGAAACCGTCCGATTGTCGCGCCACTTACTCACACACTCATTGTCAGAACAGTGTAGTAGTTGGTGTTTTGTCAGACAAACTGCAATAGTTTTTTCTCATATTAGTGGTATTATTGTTGCAGTACTGTGAAACGCAATGCCGAAACGTGCCTGCAAGTTCAGTGACTGTTATTCCAAGGAATGGAATTTCATTAAGAAAGGTCGTTTTGATTACGAAGCAGAGTGTTCCGTATGTAACTGTTTTATTAGTATAAGTCATGGTGGACGTTCCGACATAGTTGATCACATCAGGTCAAAGAAACACATTAACAGATACACCGAGCTGCAGTAAAACTCTACAAAATTATTTTGTGAAACATCAGTCAAGTGAAGAGACGAAAGTTCGAGCAGCTGAGCTTACACTAGCCTACTACACGGTAAAACATCACCAAACTTATAGATCTAGTGATTGTACTAATAAGCTTAACAGCATTATGTTTGATGATTCTTCCATTGCAAAAAAGTTTAGTTCAGCAAGAACTAAAGTGTCAGCCTTAGTGAAAGGAATTATTGCTCCCCAGAGTGTAAAGGAAAGCCTTGAATACATCAAAAAGTCTTCTTTCTACGGGGTATCCAAAAATGATGAAAAAAACACCATTGGAATGTCATGAGAAGTGGGTGAGTTTTTTTAAAAGCTGTGACTGTCTTTAGCATTACTCTGAGTTGGTAATAATTGCAAGGTATTTATTTGCAATCCCAGCCCATAATGCCAATGTGGAAAGAATATTTTCGTTCAGGAATATCCAGTGGACTGATGAAAGAAACAGAATGGAGGTGGACTCTCTTGAAGCAATCCTGCAGATCCTGTACAACTACAAAATGGATTGTGCCGAGTTTTATCACTGTGTCTCAAAGAACAAAGACATGATCAAGAAGGCTGGAGGCAGTGAAAAATACCCTTTTCTCCAAGGACAGTCAACTGCATCCACAAGTGCTCAGTAATATTAAAGCTCATGTTAATATTAATTGATTAAAAGTTGAAATGCTGTAAAATTTTGTAAAATCGTAATACAATTCTTTATTACTGCATATGTTTATTAAATGTCATTAATTATACAGATAATCTAGATTATATCAATCTTTTGTATCCTCTTATTAGTTATATTAATCGGGTTAACAAAATGTATCAAGAAAACATTAATATTTAAAATTAAGAAACCTGGATACATGTGGAATGAGGTGTCCTTTGGCACCCGGGTGAAAGTGTCCCAGTTTTCACCTAAAATAATTTGGTCACCCTAATGTATGGTTGTGTTCTGTGCAAGACAAAGCGGAGCATTATCGTGGAGCAAAACACCCCCATGGACAGCTTCAGACTGTGCTTTTTCTTGACAGCATCCGGTAACCTGGGCAGACGAATTCGACAGTCTGCTGCTGTGGCGATTTCCTCTTACAAGCATAATCTATTATCACTGTACGATTGCAGTTTTAAAAAAGCAGTCAGCATCATCTTTCCCAAAGATGATTGGGTCTTCGCCTCCATCGGCGGTGGTGAATCCACATGCTTGGATTTTTACATGGTTTCCCACATCCGACCAGGTGAATACCAGGCTAGTACCCACATCCTGTCTGAGTTACATGTTACACATGCATGTCAAAAACGTACTCACACTTTCACATTGGGTAATACTAGACGCAGATAGATGCGGTACACAAATTCATGAAGGGCATCTAGCCGTTCTCTACCATTGACCTACCGATCCAGTGAAGATATGGGATAAGACCAGGACGAAAAAGAAGAAGAAGAAGTAAATCCATCTGTTTCTACTTCTTGCTTTGCTTCTTTCACTCAGCATCGTGGTGATACCCCCAGCACTTGAGCGACTAAAACAAGTGATTTGGACTAGCCCGACACAGCTGGAAGATTTCTGCTGCTTCCCCGATTCGGTGGTCTCTTCGAATGGGTGTGAGGAATGGTAGAACCCAGCGAGCGCGACCATTGTCATGTTCAAAATGTCGCTCGCGGTATGTAAGCTGATCCATGACTGGTTTTTATCTCGATTGTAGTACTGCGGTCTTCGAGCACCAGGGCCTCCTGTTTCTGTGGCGTTTCCCGGTTCTTCACAGAGAGATGCTCTGCCCCTTCATTCTTTGTTATTTGGCCTTGCTTGACCACAAAGGTAGCGTCTGCACCAATTTAACTGTTGTGTCATACTGTGATGGTGCATTGTTGCAGGACACTCCTGCCAGCTCTACATGGGCTGTTCCATTGTTGTTCACCTTGAAATGCAGAAAACAAATCACCGCACAATACTCCACTTTGTCAATGGCCTGTGCCCTCTCATTTCGCTTCCTGTAGCAGTGTGCTGCGGGGTTGTTGCATGGGGATTTCATTGCCTAGCAGAACTGCAGACATGTACCTGCAAACAAACTAAAGGTTAATTACGTAACTTTATTTTTTCAAGGTGATAATTGAAACCTTATGATCCCTGGTAATCAGTAATACGGGGCGTTGCTTATCGTGCCCCTTGTTTACGCTACACTCGATACACGGTCTAATAAGCGAGTGAGAGTACAGTAGCTCATAACAACAGCGGGAGAGAAAGGACGTGGGCAAACGATATTCACCGCTGGTTGTAGATTAGTAAGGAAGTACGTCCAATGGTAAATAAACAGCAATTACGGTGCTTCATCACGACAAAAACATGTCTGGGCCAAATTGTAAAGTAATTTAACAGCGCGTTCTCAAGACAATACACTCAGTCACTTTATTTAAGTGATAATAATTAACGTTTTAATTGGTAAAGTTATCCTCAAGTAACACCATTGCCCAGAGGCCAGTTTCGTCCTCAGTCACCCATTGACTACGGATTTTGCAGCACCTACATTTATAGTCACCAGATGACACTTATACATAGGGTTGCACGAGAACAGTGAATATACTTATACGTTTACCCTGATTTATATATAAATAAAGTCATGCTTTAGGCAATGGAAGTTGTAATTGATCTCAAATCTATGTATTGAGTATTCGGATGCGCAACATTTGTTGCAGCCCAAGTAACGTAGTTTTGGGACGGCGTATTTTAGCCCCATAGCACTTAACGTATTTTGAGTGTTATTACTTTGCTGCTATAGATAGACAATGACACTATATACGGCGCCGAAGAAGTGTCACGAAAATCCAGTGCATTTGGAATTATGTCATTGTTACAGTAAATACAGTGAGCGATTTGTACCACCTGCCTGTACATTACTATTTTCAAATTTTCCTTGTTTACCCTTCTCTTTCTTATAGACAAGTAGAATATCTGTAACGTTTTTTCGCCATTCCGTCGTAAAGTGAAACCAGGTGCTACGCACGAAAAATAAAAAATACAGGATCAATGCTCGAATTTTGGAGTGATAAAAGAAGTGACAGCCAATAATATTCATTTTTTAAGTTTTCTAATGAAATGTTCCGGTTTGTCGAAGCTGTTCTAATTAATTTCGTTACAATGTCACTGTATAGAACACTGTCTCGTGCAGAAATACTTAGATACATACAAGGGTTTGAGAATCTGCATCCACAGGAGGAAATTAATCAGACTATAATGTGTACATTTCATCTGCATACAGACGTAGCACCAATATGTATATCTGACTAGCAGTTTACTGAAACAAACTTACAAATTTGTCTAGCACTTGTCTCGTAAAAACATGGTCATAAAATCACACACATTATCTATACAATACAGGACTTTATAAACCTGTGTCTCGATATTTTTCAATAAACTGCCTCATAGCAATATAACATTTACATTTGTATGTTTGTTGTACACACCTGTGTAAAGTATCTAGTCCACCTTTCACATACGTCTCTGTATATTCGCAGCAACGACAATACTACATCGTAGTTGTTACTAAAACTCAAACCTCCAGAAATGTATATAAAACAAGACTAATTAATGTACTATTCACGTTTCGCTACTACTGCCAATTGTAGACAAGTAACGCCGTCCCAAAATCACGTAATGTGATAGCAGCTACAACATTCACGGTCAATTTCTTGCTTTTCGCCACGCGGGGTAGCCGATCGGTCTTGGGCACCTTGTCACGGTCGGAGGTTCGAGCCCTCCCTCGGGCATGGGTGCATGTGTTGTCCTTAGCATGAGTTAGTTTAAGTTAGGTTAAGTAGTGTGTAGGCTTAGGGACCAATGATCTCAGCAGTTTGGTCCCATAACACCTTACCACAAATTTCCGAATTTTTCTGTTACTTTTCAGTATAATCATGCTCTTTGTCCACAGCCTTTTTCGGCCTTGAAACAAGGGCAAATATACCTGTGCAGCAAAAATCGCACTGCTGCTTCTTCAGCCACTGATGCACTGGATTTTTCACGGCCTCTGCATCTTTAAAGTGATGCTCCCGATGAGCTTCTTTGGGTGTGCCCACAGATGGAACTCCAATGGTACGAGGTTCTTCAATCCGGTCAGTCAACATTTTCGGTACCTAGAGTGCACAACCCTTGGAGTAGCCAGTTTTTCAGTAATGGCCCTCAAACTGCCATTTTCGGTGAATAACTGGCAACATAATTCGTGTGTTGTTCTTTGCCAGTCATCACAGACGATTTGGTCGACACGCTGGATGCTGTGGTGTCACAGACGCCACACTGGCATTCCACAGTTGGTAATGGCAACGCAAGTTTCCGTCAGAAGCCGGCAGACGTCGTGCGGGATCTGTCAGACCCAATGGAGCACGCGTGGTGAGCCACGCCTCCAGTAGTTCCGTACCACGAGCGCCGTCTGCCGCTGCGATATAGGATGTCGGTGGCAGCCGCACAACCCGTTCACAGCGAGGCACATATCAGTCGCAACGGAGTCACCACCGAGATGCAGATCAGTCGCAGCTCTCGCTATCACTCGTGCAGACCCTCACCCTAAGATGCTCTTGTTTTAGCTGGACTTAACTGCTACATATTAATTTGTAAAGAGTCTACGTACACTTGGAGGAAGCAGCAAGTTAAGTAAAGCTTCCGTTTACTGATTTACTTGTCCGCTAATCAGCACTGCCCCGACCAGCTTTTCTACGAAAACAGCTGCTTCACCACTCTGTAGCCCGCCTTGCCTTACCGTTGTGTATAAAGCAGTACACAAAATATGTTCTGTGACATCACAGCCGCCCCACGCTGCATCAGCAAACTGTGTCCGCCACTCACCTTCTCTAGAGCGACGAACCAATCGCATAACGGCGTGTGCTGACGTCCCCCGCAGAGTGTCAACCCATCGGAAAAGTTGGCCAGGTGCGAGCAGGACTCGCTCTCTGAGGCTTCTGTTCAGACTTCATGATGTGTACACTACGCGGTTCATCCACTCCGGGAATCGAGAACCTCGACCATTTTTGCCTGTTATCGACACTGATCCTGCCAAGATAACATTACCTGGAACGAGACTTTGGACAATGGTTTAAGTCTGAAAACGGATAAAAAACGGGAAAATACATTTAAAGTGAACATCAACAGTCTCGACTGCAAGAAACCTCTATTGTTGTGGTTACCGGTTTCGGTCAGTTACTGACCATCTTCAGACCTCATACCATGTTTGAACGAGGTGGCGTGTGAAAGGAGGGAGTTGACGTTTTTGGAGTTCGTAACGCCTGTTCCGTTCACTGCCACCGCCTACCAAGATGGTATGAACCTGAAGATGGTCAGTAGCTGACCGAAATCGATAACCACAAAAATAAATGTTTCTTGCAGTCGAGACTGTTTATGTTCATTTTCAAGTACTGAGGATAACCTCTGTTCTCCACGAGAAATGTTCTCAAAAGTTACTGAGAAAGTAAATATTTTTCGCGTGATATAATTACAGACTAACAGTTTTCGGTTTTTTTCCCCTTACTTGTACAGTGAAACCTTAATTCTTGCCAAATTTGACGATTCTAGGTCAACAGGAGGTACACTATAGGTTCTAATGAGTGAGTTTGCGAGTATCAAAATATATGAAATAAACGGCCATATTTTTTGATTGCATTGACTTAGGGACATCAATTTTTTTTTACGCCGCCAAGAGTCTGTAGATCTTTGTATGCCACTTAAGTCTCGACTTCACACATCTATCCGTTGCTGAGAAAAACGGTGCTTAACAATCGCGCAGACAGACAGGTGGACAACAGAGTTACCCTGTAAGAGTTCCATTTCTACCCGACTGAGGTACGGAACCCTGAAAATAAAGTCGAGTAATTTATTTTTTGTTTC
The DNA here is from genome assembly GCF_023864345.2 of Schistocerca serialis cubense. Lineage (NCBI taxonomy): Eukaryota > Metazoa > Arthropoda > Insecta > Orthoptera > Acrididae > Schistocerca > Schistocerca serialis. The sequence continues at coordinate 443,654,377 of NC_064646.1, read as the reverse complement.
TTTGCTGGCGTATGACTGCAATCATGGTATGTACTGAAATCGCCGTACCACACGATCGCAGCAAGCAGTTAGAAGAAGCAAAACAAAATTATGCGACGCACAGTAGAAGTGGGGTATTATGAGGTAATTCGCTTTCTGCATTTGACGGCGTACAACAGTGCAGCACAAATGATGATGAGTTGGTGGCAGTGTGAGGCAACACTGCACCATCGTATGGCGCAGTGCCTAGGTGCTGTAGATGCCTCCAGTGTGGCGAAGAACGAGGTGGCAGATCATCTCTCTGAGGAAAATCGGGCATCGCAAAAGTAGTGGATTCCATGAAATCGAAGACCGGTGTGTCGAGAGGGGAATGTGAAAATCGGTCACGCATCACTTTTTAGCATCTCTCACGACATTTTGAACATGATGAACATTGCAATCCGATATGCTCTGCAACGGCTCACATCAATTTAGAAAGAGCACACGATCGGGGTAACAGTAGAAATGTATCCGGGCCAGGCCAATCCATATCACTCTTTTAGCCGCCTATCTGTCTTTTAGTTCTGAAGAACCGTTATGTTTTGGTATTTGTTTGGTGTTGGCTAAAACATGTGTTTTTTACTTCTTACTAATTACCAAGTGAAAATAACGAAATGTCGGTTAGCGAGAGCAGCAATGCAAAAAGTTTCTTTTTAAATAAGCCTCTCTCTTTTATAGTCAACATCCGTAGCGTAGCGGTAGCGTTATCGCCCACCACTCAAGGGGGCCCGGTTCGAATCCCGGCAGGGGACTGGGTGTTGTGTGTTCTTCATCATCATTACTGACACGCATGTTGCCGAAATGGCGTCAACTAAACAGACTTGCAGTACGCCGGCCGAACTCCGAAGGGGATATCTCAGCCAAAAAATGCCATACCATCATTTCATTTTATTTTTTTTTTATAAAAGGAGTAATTTGCATTGGCTAGAAGTACTGCGCTATTATTGAAAATGGGGAAAGCGACCAGTGCTATTTAACGAGGAACAGACACATGGTATAATAATTGCTACAGAACTGTCGAGACAATAAGGTCCCTGATTTCGTGTGCCCTGGCTAAAGGTACGCGTTGTGTGTAGCGTGCAAGTCTCGCTCCCACCTCGTCCGTACAGTAGTTTTATCACCGTCATCGCTGAACATCCGTTGTATTGCCGAATTGTACCAACCCTAGTCTGGAAATAGTTTTACGAAGTGAAATAGCAATGAAGTACAATGCGTTGTTTGCTTTAAAAGAGTAATGATTTATCTGTCGTTTGTATGAAATAATGCAAGAGGAAGAAAATTATGCCGCACTGGATTAGCCGAGCGGTCAGGGGCGGTGCAGTCATGGACTGTGTGGCTGATCCCGCCGGAGGTTCGAGTCCTCCCTCGGGCATGGGTGTGTGTGTTTGTTCTTAGGATAATTTAGGTTAAGCTTAGGGACTGATGACCTTAGCAGTTAAGTTCCATAAGATTTCACACACATCTGAACGTTTTTTGAAGAAAATTATGGTAACAGTAATAAATTAAAAACTTAACAATTCATTCACGCTACACAATAAAATAAAACGTAGCTGATCTGCTGCGTGTCTACATAATATGCGTCTATCTGCTTGTAGCCCTTCAAAACGGACAAATTAACGCAAAAAACTGAGTTCTTCATCCTTTAGCACCTATTATTCGCAATGCTCAAGTACTGGTATGGTCCCCGATTAAAACATTATTTTTGACCAGAGCTTCAAAACATTAGAATCAGTAGGAGAATGTTGCTGATTTTTTGTCGTGTGCAACCAATTATCAGTTTTCTAGAAAAACAGCGAACGGTGGCTGGACAGTTCCCTTTTATTTGCCTTTTAATTTAATGTTTGGATTCTATTTCTCTTAAAACTGAGTCAAAGCACTTCAATCTTTGTTCGATTTCTACGTTTATTACAGGAAGTAATGGGAATTAAAAATCTAAAATCGGTTATTTTAGAAACTGGTTACTTTGAGAGGTTTTAATTGTCAGGTTAAACTGGTGTGAAAGAAAACGAAGCAACTGAAAACCGGTTGTTTCACCGGTAACCACCATCCCCAGTAGTCACCACGGACGACTGCTGGGTCTATCACTGCGAACCTGAGACAAAACAGCAAAGCAAGCTGTTAAATAGCGTGGACTCGGCAGTGCTGAAACAGTCGAAGACGAAGCCACCATATACGCCGGATGTTACTGCGGTGTCGGCGGTCTCTATACTTAACGTCCACCGCACACAGCGCCGCCCACGTCTCAGCAGAAGACACAACACGTATGTCGTCCTGCAGCAGGTGCGACCGAGACTTACGGTCGCCAGAGGGCTCGGCGCATCCGTATGCGTTGCGCTGTGGACGCCACCAGCGGACGCCGCCTTCGGTTCCACCCGCTGCGTACCAATGTACCCGTCCGCTCGTCTTCTTAAGATGCCGCTCCACGTGTTCTGCCCCCTGATCTCGTAAGACTCGCACTGAGAAACAACGAACAGTGCACGACGCTACTAATTCACAACTCCCATGGGCGCTCAATAAGTAAGGCGACACATTTTTTTCTGAAAGCAGGTTGGTTTTATTAAGGATTCGAATACATCACATTATTCCCCCTCTTTCGGCTACAAAATCATATTTTTCGACATAATCCTCGTTCAATGCAACAGCCTTACTGTGAGGACCCGTGTGACCGCATGGTACTACTCTTCTGGTCGACGTAGCAGCTAACCTCCTGCTGCATCAGTAACCTCCCCATCATTCACGTACTGCTTCCCGCGCAGTATATCCTTGATTTAGCCGAACAAATGGTAGTCGGAAGGTGCGAAATACTGGCAGTGTAGTGTCACCGCCAGACACCACACTTGCTAGGTGGTAGCCTTTAAATCAGCCGCGGTCCGGTAGTATACGTCGGACCCGCGTGTCGCCACTATCAGTGATTGCAGACCGAGCGCCACCACACGGCAGGTCTAGAGAGACGTCCTAGCACTCGCCCCAGTTGTACAGCCGACTTTGCTAGCGATGGTTCACTGACAAATTACGCTCTCATTTGCCGAGACGATAGTTAGCATAGCCTTCAGCTACGTCATTTGCTACGACCTAGCAAGGCGCCATTATCATTTGCTATTTATCTTGTGATACATGTACCGTCAGACCGATGTTCACCAATTATGAATTAAAGTTAAGTATTCCAGTAGTTACTTACGTTCTTTGCTACTATAAATTCCATTACCTGTTCCAGACCTCACGCCAGCCTGCGTGAGCTTAAACGCGTGCCTTTCGGTTTCCTCTCCTAGTGACTTGGCTGTCTTGCCAAGTCACAACTGGCAGTAGTGTGGATGAGGAAAAACAGACCAGTGAAGTTTTGTGAGATCCTCTCGCTTGCGCAGACTTGTGCGAGACCTTGCGTTGTCACGAAGAAGGACAATTTGTTTGCCTTTTTGTGGCGATGAACAAGCTGAAGTCGTTTCTTCAGTTCCACAGCTGTGTGCGGCCGGCTGGCACTCGGGAGATCAGACAGACATGCGCGATCTCGTTGCGGTGATGACAAAACCTCTTCCAACGACTCACCGTGCTTTTGTTCACTGCCAAGTCTCAGTGCACATTCTACAAGCGCCCATGAATATCTACGATGCTCTGGTTTTCCGCCAAAAGAAACATCTTTGAAGACTACATCTTTGAAGACCACGTATAGCGCCTCCACCTATCGGAATTTCATCAATCTGTAGGGGCCGAAGCGGCAATATTCCAACATGTCCCACAGCAGTTTTCTTTTTCAACCGCAATTGGCCGACAAAGAAAGTGTTGCACTACTCATTGAACACCCCTCGGAGTATTCTGTGATCTACGATTGACAAACATCACTGGAACGGACTCAGATGTTCAAAGTTACGTACATTTCATTTTCTGTAAACACCTTAAATAAAAGTAATGGTCTTTCATTAATATACTGAATGTTTTGGAGTGTTCATACCTAGCAAGGCCCGTCCGTACCAGCTACGGACGCAACATTTTATTGGGATTGCCACAGTGTTTGGTGACAGACTAACCTCTTAAGACGCTAACCGTCACAAGAGGATACTACCGAAATCACGTGACCAGTTCGCAGGAGGCTGTCGAGACGAAGCGTTGCTAGACGCTGTCCAAGACGGTGGTTTTGCTCCACTACGCGGCTGGTCCCGACGGAGGTTCGAGTCCTCCCTTGGGCATGGGTGTGTGTGTTTGTCCTTAGGATAACACTGTTCGACATGGGTTCTATTTCTGATATTAAAGTATGTGCTTCTAGACCATTTTACCGTGGGAAATTCAAATATGTAAATAAAATATCGTTGTCAGGGATACTTTTTATGTAATATGTGTATATATGCATATTCACAATTCATGGGAAACACAGAGACGTTATAGAGAAATACGGGTATGTTGCCGCATCCAGTAGTGATAGAACGTGATAATTTCTTGTGCAACAGCAGGTGGGAAGAATCAGACATCATTAGGTTATCCCCCGCCACACCTATGTCATTAAGACCACCTTAAACATCTCATTAACTCGAACAGCGACAGCCGGTCGCAGCCTCGGCAGTAAAGCTTCACGCCTCCTAGGGGCAGGTGCATCGAGTTTACAACAGTGGTGTTAGCCGCAATTTGTGTCAGTCTTAACGAGTGGGTGTTTTGGCTGCCAAGTAACTGTCTGTCATATTTCCGAGCACGGTTGAATTTTTTAGTTCCTGCGTGTAAACTGATTAAGCCTGGTGCTGAAGGTAAAACGACTGCTTGTTTTTACACATCAGCGTTCCTCTAGTTCCCTACTATTAATACCAAAGTGGTATTTTTAAATTTGCAGAAATGCCACGTCGTCGTGGATGTCGATATAAGCCGGACAACGTCTGCTACATCTGTGGGAAGTTCACTTTTGCCAGAAATAGGAAGCAAAATTTCTTCAGTCATAAAGAAAGCATACAAACATTACGTTGGAGTAGAGATAGGAGACCAAGATAAAGAATGGGCACCACATTTCTGTTGTGCTACATGTTACTGCAAACTAATTCAGCGGTGGAAAGGTAAAGAGAATGTGGCGTTGTTTGCTGTTCCCATGGTGTGGAGGGAGCCTAAGGACCATGTTACTGTTATTTCTCTCTAACAAAAATTCACAGTTTTACAAACAAAAAGTCAAAGAGGCACGTTGTTTACCCAGATCTGCCTTCAGCGAGAATGCCAGTGCAGCATTCCGACAATCTTCCAGTATCTTCAAGAGCTCGAGGTCAAATTCCGAGTGACAGTGAAATAAGTAGCACTGAAGAAATCACAGATAATGATTCTTTATATCACTGCACAAGTGAGTCATCGCCACATTTGTTAACACAGGCAGATTTAAATGATTTAGCACGTGATCTAGGACTAAGTTAACAAAAGGCACAACTGCTTGGTTCAAGATTACAAGAGTATAATCTACTCCACCAAAGTACTAAAATCAGTGTGTTCAGGCACAGAGAAAGTGCCTTTATTTCTTATTTTTCAACTGACGAAGCACTGATATTTTGCAATGACGTTGCTGGCCTGATGAAAGTGCTGAACTTCACTTATATTTCACAGGAGTGGAGACTTTTCATAGATGCATCTAAAACCAGTCTGAAGGGTGTTTTGCTCCACAACGGAAATAAAATACCCTCTGTTCCAGTAGCTTATCATAGTTTGACAAAAGAGAATTACGAATTCGTACAAAGGATGCTAAATTCATTAAAATACAATGAACACAAATGAAAAGATTTCAAGGTAATTGCTACGGTACTTGGAATGCAACAAGGCTACACAAAGTATGCCTGTTTCCTTTGCGAGTGGGATAGTCGAGACCGAAATTCTCACTACGTGAAAAAGAAGTGGCCTAGGCGAAGATGGAAAGTTGGCGAAAAGAATGCACAACGTGGAAGTCTGGTAGCTCCTGAATATATACTACTTCCACCGCTTCACATCAAACTTGGCCTGATGAAACAATTCGTGAAGGCCATGGATCCAACAGACTGTCGGTTTGCATATCTAGCTACCAAATTCCCCCGTCTTTCAGCTGCAAAAATAAAGGAAGGTGTATTTGTGGGCCCACAAATCAGGGAGCTGCAGAAAGATGCAAATTTCGAAGCATGTTTAACTGATAAAGAAAAAACCGCATGGGACTGTTTCAAGATGGTGTCGGAAAACTTCCTCGGAAGAAGAGCTACTAACTACAAAGCAATGGTGAAGGATATGATCAAAGCATATCAGGATTTGGGGTGCAATATGTCTTTGAAGGGACATATGACGGACTCACATCTGGACTACTTCACAGAGAGTTGTAGTGACGTTTCGGATGAACATGGGGAAAGATTCCATAAAGACATTTCTACCATAGAAAGGCGTTATGAAGGGAAGTGGGTACCTTCTATGTTAGCAGATTATTGCTGGAATATCATTCGAGAGAAGAAAGATTCACAATACAAGAGAAAAAAGTGATGAACATTACAAGACAGTGACTCATTGTTTGACAATTTTCTGTAATTTCTCATGTCAAATAAATGCTTCAAAGCGTATACACAAAGGTTACTGTGATATATGTTATATCCCACCCTCCATTAATGTGATGAATTTATAACATCATAAAGATGTGCATTTGTTTGTCGAATTTCACCTCATGTTTGCTGCACTATATCAGAAACTGAAAAGAGAAATAAAATTGCGATTACTCATAAACTATCCCTGACAGAAAAAAACCAAAAACAGTTTTCAATTCAGCACTCAAAATACAACTAGGATCACAATATTTTTTATCAGAAATGGAAGAAAAGGTTTTTTTTGTAGAACAGTGTAATTTAGGTTAAGTAGTGTGTAATGATACGATTCGCTGATGACATTGCTATCCTGAGTGAAAGTGAGGAAGAATTAAATGCTCTGCTGAACGGAATGAACAGTCTAATGAGTACACAGTATGGTTTGAGAATAAATCGGAAATGAGAACAGCGAGAAACTTAACATCAGGATTGATGGTCACGAAGTCAATGAAGTTAAGGAATTCTGCTACCTAGGCAGTAAAATAACCAATGACGGACGGAGCAAGGAGGACATCAAAAGCAGACTCGCTATGGCAAAAAAGGCATTTCTGGCCAAGAGAAGTCTACTAATATCAAATACCGGCCTTAATTTGAGGAAGAAATTTCTGAGGATGTACGTCTGGAGTACAGCATTGTATGGTAGTGAAACATGGACTTTGGGAAAACCGGAACAGAAGAGAATCGAAGCATTTGAGATGTGGTGCTATAGACGAATGTTGAAAATTAGGTGGTCTGATAAGGTAAGGAATGAGGAGGTTCTGTGCAGAATCGGAGAGGAAAGGAATATGTGGAAAACACTGATAAGGAGAAGGGACAGGATGGTAGGACATCTGCTAAGACATGAGGGAATGACTTCCAAGGTACTAGAGGGAGCTGTAGAGGGCAAAAACTGTAGAGGAAGACAGAGATTGGAATACGTCATGCAAATAATTGAGGACGTAGGTTGCAAGTGCTACTCTGAGATGAAGAGGTTAGCACAGGAAAGGAATTCGTGGCGGGCCGCATCAAACCAGTCAGTAGACTGATGACCAAAAAAAAAAAGTGAGTAAGCTTAGCAGTTAAGTATCATAAGATTTCACACACATTTGAACATTTTTTTGCTCCACTACGACGCGAAAGCGACTAGGGCGCAGTCACAGATAGCTGCTGCTTCTTCAGGCTATCAAATTTTGAGTCACTCCCGTTTTCTCCCGAGATGGGACAAGAGATGTCTTCCTCTTTCCACGGATGAAGAAACCGTTGCTTGGCGAGCATCTCCACAATGACGCAGAAGTGATTCTCGAGGTGAGACGTTTCCTTGACATCCAAAATCTAGACTTCTCTAACGAACGTGTCCGCCAGTTCCAATATACGCATGTTTTTGGATAGGGTCCGCCTTTAGCAAAACACAATTTTTTTTTAACCCAAACATATTTCACTGCAGTTGCAGTATCTTCAGTGGGCTTTTATTTTATGGCTGTTAAAGATAAAGAATGTTATTTACTGTTTGTATACATGTAACTATTAGTTATTAAATGGTAATTACAGATATTTAAAAAAACACATAAAATTATGAATTCATGCCTTTTTACCACATGGTGTGGATTTTCTTATGTGTTGTGTTACTACAGTGACTGTTTTGTTCCACAGTTTGTCATGTGCAACCACTTACACGTTAAAGTAGATAAACTGTTTAAGCCAAAATTACGATGCCCGCCATGTTTGTTTTTACAGCTGGTAAACAGTGAACAGTGACAGTGACATGTGAGATATGTATCGGCGAATAAACGTGCAAGTATTGAGCAACTGACCACCCAGATCAACCAAACGACTGCCAACGGCGTCTTCTCAACGAGCATTCAGCGAACGATGCCACGTATGAGGCAGGCGCCTGGTTCATACACCCACACCGACTACTGTTCGTTGGCGACGAAGGGTCTAACTTCCACGCCGGTATCGCAACTGTACGTCAGTTGAGTGCTGACAGCTGACCTTTTCAGATGAATTACGTTTTATGCTCCATCGAACAGGTGGCCTTCGGAGTGTACGGGCGTGCAACAGTCGTCGGAAGGGTCCAGACCGAAGGAGGGAGCGTTATGAACTGGGCAATGTTTTGGTGGCATTCCCTGGTTGATCTCGTCATTCTGGAAGGCACAATGGATCAACGCAAGCATACACGTATCCTTGGGACCATGTCCACCTCTATATGCAGCTTGCTTTTCCTCGGGACAATGGCATTTACCAGGATGGGTAATGCTGCGTGTTACACAGCTCAGAGTGTACGTGCGTGCTTTGAACAGCACGAGGATGAGTTTACCATACTCTACTGGACCCCAGACTCCCCAGATTTAAAGCCAGTTGAGAATCTACGGGACCCCCTTGACCGGTCTGTTCGCGCCACGGATCGTCAGCAGAGAAACCTGGCGCAGCTGGCCACTGCACTGGAGTCGACATGGTTCCACGTCCCTGCCGATACTTCCCAGAACCTCCCTGACTGACTCTCCTCCGGCATGTCTCGCAGTGGTCCGCACTGCAGATTACGCTGATACAATAGCTCCCTACTTAGCAGTCATATACAACCGCTCGCTCACCGATAGATCTGTACCTACAGATTGGAAAATTGCGCAGGTCGCACCAGTGTTTAAGAAGTGTAGTAGGAGTAATCCATCGAGCTACAGACCTATATCATCGATATCGATTTGCAGTAGGGTTTTGGAGCATATATTGTATTCAAACATTATGAACCATCTCGAAGGGAACGATCTATTGATACGTAATCAGCATGGTTTCAGAAAACATCGTTCTTGTGGAACGCAGCTATCTCTTTATTCGCACGAAGTAATGGCCGCTATCGACAGGGGATCTCAAGTTGATTCCATATTTCTAGATTTCCGGAAAGCTTTTGACATCGTTCCTCACAAGCGACTTCTAATCAAGCTGTGGGCCTATGGGGTATCGTCTCAGTTGTGCGACTGGATTCGTGATTTCCTGTCAGGAAGGTCGCAGTTCGTAGTAACAGACGGCAAATCATCGAGTAAAATTGAAGTGATATCAGGTGTTCCTCAAGGAAGCGTCCTGGGACCTCTGCTGTTCCTGATCTATATAAATGACCTGGGTGACAATCTGAGCAGTTCTCTTAGGTTGTTCGCAGATGATGCTGCAATTTACCGTCTAGTACGGTTATCCGAAGACTAGTATCAGTTGCAAAGCGATTTAGAAAAGATTGCTGTATGGTGTGGCAGGTGGCAGTTGACGCTAAATAACGAAAAGTGTGAGGTGATCCACATGAGTTCCAAAAGAAATCCGTTGGAATTCGATTACTCGATAAATAGTACAATTCTCAAGGCTGTCAATTCAACTAAGTACCTGGGTGATAAAATTACGAACAGTTGGAAAGACCACATAGATAATATTGTGGGGAAGGCAAGCCAAAGGTTGCGTTTCATTGGCAGGACACTTAGAAGATGCAACAAGTCCACTAAAGAGACAGCTTACACTACACTCGTTCGTCCTGTGTTAGAATATTGCTGCGCGGTGTGGGATCCTTACCAGGTGGGATTGACGGAGGACATCGAAAGGGTGCAAAAAAGGGCAGCTCGTTTTGTATTATCACGTAATAGGGGAGAGAGTGTGGCAGATATGATATGCGAGTTGGGATGGAAGTCATTAAAGCAAAGACGTTTTTCGTCGCGGCGAGATCTGTTTACGAAATTTCAGTCACCAACTTTTTCTTCCGAATGCGAAAATATTATGTTGAGCCCAACCTACATAGGTAGGAATGATTATCAAAATAAAATAAGAGAAATCAGAGCTCGAACAGAAAGGTTTAGGTGTTCGTTTTTCCCGCGCGCTGTTCGGGAGTGGAATGGTAGAGAGATAGTATGATTGTGGTTCGATGAACCCTGTGCCAAGCACTTAAATGTGAATTGCAGAGTAATCATGTAGATGTAGATGTAGATCCAGATGTAGGTGTCTATTCAGGCTTTTGACAGGTGGTCACCTTAATGCGATAGGACGGTGCCTATGCTGTGATAAGTGATGGGCCTGTAACGCTCCATTGTGATGTCCCCGAAATCGCTTTTATGTTTGCTTCTTTCTCTCCGTTAGTGATGGAGTGCTGTTCCTTTTTGCTAGGGACTCTTGAATCTAATCTCACATTTGTTTCATATTACACACGTTCGCGTTTTGTTCATGAGGCGGCAGTGCGGAATTGTATTGAATGTCTTCTGTAAGTCGAGGAACACCACCGTCAACCTGGACCCCGGTACCTGCTGCTGACCGTCGTTTGCTTGTTTCCTACGGAGCAGATGTTCGGTCTCCAGTAGGGTCGGCGATATTGGTTTACTTAGTTCTGTGGAACATCTAGAAATGGCAACATTTCTTCCGTCTCCATCGCGACAGTGAACTGGATATTACGGTGCACGTCTTTTGTAGGATCGAGAAACTACTGAACAGATACGAACGTGTTTGTACAATAATGTGGTTACGTAGAGCTTCGCTCCCACGTAGCTTAGTCAGCAGGTGGATGGATAGTTGGTAAAATTGACTTAAGATCATGACCACGTGATACGACGAAGCCGCGTCCTTTACGAGAGATGGGACGACCTTTCCGGTGCGCCAGACGCTGTTATCGCAGGCTGCCAGAAGTGGAGGATCAAGGCCCATTATCTGGACGCGCGCCACCAGCCCCAGGCTGCAGAACAGAACAGAAACCCCCAACCCCCCCGGCCCAGGAACACTGCCGCCCCCATTCAGCCCCTTAACGCTTGGCTGGGCGCGCTCCGCTTCGGGTCGCCAGTAATCGCATTCGGCGATCCCGTGCGCGCCCAATCGCGTTATCCCCATAGCTCCGTCTCGTCTCTGCCTCCGTACTGCCGTCTCCCCCACCCACCCGACACCGCGTCGTTCACCCTCTCCTGCTCTCTCTCTCTCTACCCCTCCCTCCTTGTCACGTCCCCTGTCCGTTCTCTCGCCGGCCCAAACAAGCTCACTCCAATTTTTCTGCGCCCCCTCCTGCGTCGCCAGACTTCCCGACGTTAGCATGCAAATTAGTCGGCCCGAAGCCATAGCCACGGTCGCTCCATTTGCCGGCGCGCAGAGGCAAAATAGCGCAGACAAGTTACTCCGCTGCTGCACGCGCCGCCGGGACGCAAAGTGCCTCGTCGAAGGCGGCCGGAGCGGAACCTGTTATTAAATCACACCACTTGGCGGCACGACGCTTCGCCAATTTGCATACAGAGGAGGCGGCTTACAAGAATCAAACACGGGGCCGGCTGGCTAAGTGCTCCTGGCTAATACTGACGGCGTCAGACTCCGACGGTGCCTGCGTCACTTCAGGTTTATCAATTCGTTCTGGCACTGACAGTGTGTGCTTCCCAAACATGAGGGGGAAAACCAAATGTAAACACCACTCACGGATTACCCCCTCAGGCCTGTTCCAACTGATCGACTGCTGGGTACAGGACAGTACGAGGGGCGCTCCGTGATAGTGGGACGTGCGACCAGTACCTCGCCAATCGCTCCAGCCCTTACCGTCAGTACGTGAATCCTGATGATGCTGCTGTTTCTTTGTTCAAGCAGCTCCTCATCTTGTAAGTAGGCTGTTTATGTGTTTGTATGTTGGCAGCGCTGTGTAGTGCTCTGCATTAATAACTCTGACAGCGCTGTGCGCACTCTGTAAGAGACTCTGTCGCTGGTCGCACTGGCAGGTGGAAGTTAATCGACAGCAGTGATGGAAGTTGGAGGTGCATAGCCAGCAGTGGTGGAAGTTAGGAGTGAGTAGCCAGCGGTGATGGAGGTTAGAGGTTTGAAGTGTTAGCGCGAGCGGACGATCTGGACGTGTGTCCATATGGAAATGTAATTTTTCGATGATTATATAATTTTTGGAACTGGATGTCAAGGACGATTATATAATTTTTGAATTGGTTGTCACATTATTAAGGTAAATGCATTGTTTGTTCCGCAATAAAATCTTTGCTTTGCTAACCACATGCCTATCAGTAGTTAGAACCTTCAGTAGTTTGAATCTTTTATTTAGCTGGCAGTATTGGTGTTTACAGCATTGCTGTAGTTCGTGTAATCAAGATTTTTGTGAGGTAAGTGACTTACGAAATGTATAGGTTATTATTAGGATTACTACTAATTCAGGGCCATTTTTTCTGTATTAATTATTTGAAGTCAGATTATCATTTTTTGAGCAGTCAGATTGCGTTGCGCTAGAATATTGTGCGTCAGTGTTGAGATGATAAAGAATAGCAAAGTGACAGTATGTCAATTTCACAGAGCAATATAAGCAAAGAAAATTTTTATTAAGAAGTTTCAATTTGGCCTCACAAGAGGTTAATACACCCTGTACCAGGCCTCCCTACCTCAGAAGTAAACGGAGACCGTACTGGGAATCGAACCTGGGTCCTTCTGCACCGGCGGTAGCAATGCTAACCATTTTCTTAACTTACTTGTCACTTGCTTTAGCCTTGCCATTTTTTTATAATGGTGCAATACCGTTCAATAATGGAACTTACACAATTATGCAAAGAATATATCGTCTACATAACATTTAAAATTGATACAAATGACTGATACAGATGAATTTAATTAGAATTCCATAAACAGTATGCTGGCCGATGTGGCCGAGCGGTTCTAGGCGTTTCAGTCTGGAACTGCGCGACCGCTACGGTCGCACGTCCGAATCCTGCTTCGGGCATGGGTGTGTGTTATGTCCTTAGGTTAGTTAGGTTTAAGTAGTTCTAAGTTCTAGGGGACTGGTGACCTTAGATGTTAAGTCCTACAGTACTCAGAATCATTGGAACCATAAACAGTATAACATTTATTTAATCAGGGTTACAACATGTAGCAGGTTCATGCAGGATCTGCGAACTTCATCAAAATAACAAACAACAAAAATTGACGTAGGGACTCACTTCTAGTGAAACAAAACAGAACGGCCGCCGCGTACTAATGAGAGATGTGTGGGTTCACACCGATCCCCAACGTCTTCTCGAAAACGTATTCCTTGGCACATCCCATGAGTCAAATTCTGGAACAAACAAGAACTCACCTTCTCATGCCCGGCACACCCCACGTGCAGAAAGGATCCATGAAGACATTGCCCAAAAAAACTGGCTTAATATTGACGATATCTCTAATGGCGCATTAAAGAAGTATGACTATTCTGAAGAAACACCAAAAAATCAAAGTCGCTCTGGCTGCCGTCATGAAACAAATAATGAACTGAGAGTTCTTTGAGCCAAATCATTTCGGCTGTATTCGTGAGTGGTAAAAGAGTTTCATCCGGTAAAAGAAGTGACTGAAGAGCAGCACGGAGAAGAAAAGCAAGCATTTTCCCTATGGAGAGCCAGAGCTATGAGGCAGGTTCACAGACAGTCGATATTCAACCGTCAAGCATGCCAAAGCGGAAAATCATCCATATTAATGGCTTTGCAACCAGAGTGCCATCATCTGTTTCTCTAACAATCAGATGCCAGGTCGGCCAACGGCCTTGCCGCAGTGGTAACACCGGTTCCCGTCAGATCACCGAAGTTAAGCGCTGTCGGGCTGGGCTAGCACTTGGATGGGTCACCGTCCGGGTCTGCCGGGTGCTCTTGGCAGCTATTGTGGGGCCAGTCGGGGAGCTACCTGAACGACAAGTAGCGGCGCCGGTCACCAAAACTGACAACGGCCGGCACAGCGGTGCGCTGACCACATGCCCCTCCGTATCCGCGAGTGAGAGAATGTGAAAATCTTCTACGTGGTTTTTGAAGGTGCTGCGGCTTCCATCAAACCCATAAGTACGAGCAGCTGAATCACCCTTTCATCTACGTCTACATGACTACTTTGCAATTCACAATTAAGTGCCTGACACCGCGGTGGTCTCGCGGTTCTAGGCGCGCAGTCCGGAACCGCGCGACTGCTACGGTCGCAGGTTCTAATCCTGCCTCGGGCATGGATGTGTGTGATGTCCTTAGGTTAGTTAGGTTTAAGTAGTTCTTAGTTCTAGGGGACTGATGACCACAGCTGTTAAGTCCCATAGTGCTCAGAGCCAGCCAAGTGCCTGACAGAAAGTTCATAGATCCACCCTCAAGCTACTTCTCTAGTGTTCCACTCTCGAACGGCCCGCAGCGGAAATGATCCCTGAAATCTTTCTATGCGAGTTCTGTTTTCTCTTATTTTATCATGATGAACCTACTTAGGTTGGAACGTCCCCATAGAAAAATTTATGAATTACTGTGCTGATAAACCTCTTACGTTATTTGATTTTCAAACAGCTGAGCAAAACTGAACGTACTCAGACATTTCTCTCTTTACTTATTCTGATCATCACTAAACTGACACACAATATTTTTAGCGCAACGCATTCTGACTTTCAATAATCCCTAAGAAAGAATGGCCCTGACTAACAAAAACCTATACCTTTCATGAACCACTTACCTCACAATAATCTTCGTTACTCGAACTACTGCAATACAGCGAGCGCCAATACTGCCAGCTAAATAAGAGATTCTAACTACTGAAGGCACTAACTACTGATAGGCATAGTTAGCAAATGAAAGATTTTGATGGAGAACAAACAATGTATTTACCTTAATAGTGTTCAAAAGTCATAATATATATATATCAGTTCATGACATCCAGTCTTACAAATTTACTCTCTCTAATGGACACACGTCCATATCATCCGCTCTCAAAACTCCGCCATCTCTCTCCCCACATCCACCACTGCTGGCGGCTCACCTCCAACAGCGCAACGCTACGCGCTGTTGACATCCAACTGCCCAACACTACAATAGCAAATATTCCAACAATGCAAGTCAGCCACAGACTGCACAGAGTACAGCCAGTGATTTTCAAAAAAAAAAAAATGGTTCAAATGGCTCTGAGCACTATGGGACTTAACTTCTATGGTCATCAGTCCCCTAGAACTTAGAACTACTTAAACCTAACTAACCTAAGGACATCACACAACACCCAGTCATCACGAGGCAGAGAAAATCCCTGACCTCTCCGGGAATCGAACCCGGGAACCCGGGCGTGGGAAGCGAGAACGCAACCGCACGACCACGAGCTGCGGACCAGTGATTTTCATACAGAGCGCTACGTGACGTTACCAATATAAAAACTTAAACAGCCTACGTACAAAGTGAGCGCCAACAGAATATTTTCGCAATGAGAGGGGAAAGTTGGCGTTTGAAATTTCACGAGAGGGTCCTGCCATAACGAAAAAGACCTTTGTTTTAACGATTAGCACCCGAATTCGCTTATCATGTCCGTGGCACTCTCGCCTCTACTTCTCGACAACACAAAACAAGCTGCCCTTCTTGGAAGTTTTTTGATGTCGTCCGTCAGCCTCTTTGATGCGGATCCCTCACTGCACAGCAACATTACAGAAGAGGGTGTTGCGGCTTCCATCAAACCCATAACAGTACAAAACCTCTCTTTAATGGACGTATTATACTTTCGAAGTGTTCCACCAATAAATCACAGCCTTCAGTTTGCTTCACCCACATTATCCATATGATCGTTCCACTTAAAGTTTTTCGTAATTGTTATCCCTAAGCATTTAATAAAATTTACAGTTTTTAGATTTGTGTGATTTATCGTGTAATATATATTTAGCGGCTTTCTTTTACTACTCATACAGATAACTTCACAATTCCGATTATTTAGAGTCAATTGTCATTTTTCCCACAATGCAGATATCTTCTCTAAATCATATAGCGATTGCTTTTTTTATCTGGTGGCTTTACAAGAGGTAAATGGCTGCATCATGTGCAAGCAACCTAAGAGGGCTGATCAGATTGTCCCTTACGTCGTTTATGTAGATAAGGAAGATCAGAGTGCCTGTAACAGTTCCTTGGGGAACAGCGAATATTACTTCTGTTTTACTCGATGACTTTCCGTCAGTTACTGTGAACCGTGACGTTTCACACAACTGAGACGATACTCCATTGGTTCGCAATTTGATTGAAAGACGCTTGTGAGAAACGGTGTCGAAAGCCTTCCGAAAATCTAAAAATATGGAATCAGTTTAACGTTCCCTGTCGATAGCACTCATTACCTCATGAGAATGAAGAGCTAGTTGTGTTTCGTAAGAATGATTTCTTTTCTGAATGCGTGTTGACTGTTTGTCAATAAATCGTTTTCTTCGAGATACCTCATAATGTTGGAACACAGTGTATGTTCCAAAATACAACTGCAAATCGACGTTAGTGATATTTCCTTTTGTTTGGGGAGTGGTGTGACCTGTGCAACTTTCCAGTCCTTAGGTGCGGATCTTTCGAGGAGCGAGTGGTTGTATATTATTGTTAGATATGGAGCTATTGTATCAGCATAGTCTGAATGGACACTGACTAGTATGCCGTCTGGACCGTAGGACTTGTTTTTGTTAAGAGATTTAAGCTGCTTCACTACACAGAGGAAAGCCATTTCTAAACTGTTCTCGTTGACATTTGTTCTAGATTCGAATTCTGGAATATTTACTTCGTCTTCATTGGCGATGGAGTTTCGGAAGCCGCGTTTAGTAACTCCGCTTTATTGGCACAGTCATCGGTAGCATCACCATTGTTATTGCGCAATGAAGGTACTGATAGTGTCGTACCGCTAGTGTACCTCACACATGGCCAGAATCTCCTTGGGCCTTTTTCCAGATTTAGAGACCGCTTCGTTATGGAAACTATTAAAAGCATCTCGCATTAAAGCTCGCGCTAAATTTCGAGCTTCTGTAAAACTTCGCCAAACTTAGTATTTTTTGTGTTCTTTTTAATCTGACATGCTTTTTCGTTGAATCGGTGACACTGGGTATCATGGTGGGGGGGGGGGGGGGAGAATCAGTATCATCTCTTATTAATTTATGTAGCATATCATTCTCAATTTATTTCGATACTATTTCTTTGAATTCGAACCATAGATGGTCTACGCTTACGTAGTGTGATTGGAAGAGGTGGAGACAGTCTTTTACAAGGCGCCAAGCGAATTTTTTTCTGCTTTTTTAAAATAGATGTACTCTGCGTTTATTTTTGGTGTGTTTGGATGTTGGAGTGATCAGCCTCGTTACAACTGCCTTGTGGTCACTGTATACGTCATGATGCTCCCTGTTTGCTCAGGATCATTTGTTGGTAAGAGACCAAGTTTCTTTTCGTGACCATTTACACTTCGAATGGGCTCCTGAAGAAATTGTTCGAAATAATTTACAGAGGGAGCATTCAGTACTATTTCGGACTCAATTTTTTTTAACTGTTCAGCAACTGCACCATCTCAGTCGGGGGGTGGGTAAAACGAACCAGTTATTAATTTTTTCCGGTTCCGAAGAATAACTTCTACTAATAGTAAGTCACAGGAACTATCTTCTTCAATTTCACTACAAGGTGAACCACTTCAGACAGCAATGAACACTTCACGGCCAAATGTATTTAACATATTCTTTCTGTTCACGGTTAGGTCCTTTGAAAAAAATTCCGCTGAACTTATTCCCGGCTTTAGGAAGCTTTCCATACCTATAACGAAGTGAGCTTCAGTGATTTCTATTAGACAGATTTTAACTTTAATACCTTTAATGTAAAAAATGTGTGTGAAGTCCTTAGGGGCCAAACTGCTGAGGTCCTCGGTCCCTAGTCTTACACACTACTTACACTAACATGAGGGAGGACTCGAACCTCCGGCGGGAGGGGCCGCGCAGTCCGTGACACGGCGCCTCAAACCGCGCGGCCCCTCAGATCGCCCCTTTAACGTAAGGTCATACCTCAAACGAGTAGCTTATGACAGCCTTTTAAATTTTAAGTTTGGCCAGTAATTATAAAATGTATTAAAAAATCAAAATTTCGTTGCTCCTGAAAGCAGTTAGATAGGCAACTTGCAGGGAGGAGCGGTAGACTGTTTTAGACGTTTGGTAATAGATATGGAGTGTAGGTTTGTACGGACGTGAAGCGCAGACGATAGGCAGTTCAGGTAAGAACAGAAGAAAAACGTGAAATGTGATGTTGCAGATGAATGCTGGAGATTAGATGGGTAATTCGCAACAGTAATGAATAGATGCTGAACCCAATCTGAGCGAAAAGAAATTTATGACAGGTTCGTTGATAAGACATATTGTGAGGCGTCAAAGAATAGTTGTGGTGTCACCGCCAGACACCACACTTGCTAGGTGGTAGCCTTTAAATCGGCCGCGGTCCATTAGTATACGTCGGACCCGCGTGTTGCCACTGTCAGTGATAGCAGACCGAGCGCCGCCACAGGGCAGGTCTAGAGAGACTTACTAGCACTCGCCCCAGTTGTACAGCCGACTTTGCTAGCGAAGCTACACTGACCGATACGCTCTCATTTGCCGAGACGATAGTTAGCATAGCCTCCAGCTACATTTGCTACGACCTACCAAGGCGCCGTATTCAATTGATATTTATTATATGAAGCATGTATCATCAAGAGCGATGTTCTACAATTGTGGATTAAAGTTAAGTATTACATCAACTACTTACTTTATTTGCAATTCTCAAGATATTGTCCTGTTCCAGACCTCACGCCAGTCAGCGTGTAATTAAACGCGTGCATTTCGGCCTCCTCTAGAAACACAGTGATGGCTCTTCATCCAACACTACAATAGTCAATTTGGTAATGGAAAAAAGTGTGGAGGATAAAAATTGTGGAGGAGGTTCCAGCCTTGACCACACTAACAAGAGGACCGTAGGAACTTTCCCTCACCGATTTGATCCACAATGACGGGGTGTGTAGGTCACGACCTGGACTTCAACGTAGGTGAGTAGGAAGACGCAACTCTCAACCGATTTCTAGAAAAGCGAGTCAGGGTCGCAAAACTTCCAGCAGTCTGCCGCCGAGCAAGTGAGTGCTTACACATAGTTCCGTAAGAGCGAGGTCCGTGGATCGATTCTCAGTGCCGATAACTCTTTTTTGTTTCCCGTAATAAAAACAACAGATTTATTATACTGTGCGAATGACAAATATTTAATGATTCATTTATTAGTTTACTAGTATTTATCCTGAGAAAGAGTGAAATTGTTTTTAAGCAGTTTGGAAATAAGAAAAGAATACAGGAGAAGTTTCAATCAAACTTTTACAGTAATTTTATGTATGTTACTGTATCTACATTTACGACAAGATTAATATAATATGTGACCAATGAAGCACTTGCACGAATCAGGACGGTACTGATCTTAGAAACACGGGAAACAATAATTACTGCGACATAACAGCACTTGTAATGAACACAGAATTTTTGAATGTGAGTGATTTGCTCATCGTGTATATTGCAAAAAAAATTTTGGTTTGCATTCATAAATGGGTGCGCCGGTCGGGGTGGCCGAGCGGTTCTAGGCGCTACAGTCTGGAACCGCACGACCGCTACGGTCGCAGGTTCGAATCCTCCCTCAGGCATTGATGTGTGTGATGTCCTTAGGTTAGATAAGTTTAAGTAGTTCTAAGTTCTAGGGGACTGATGACCTTAGAAGTTAAGTCCCATAGTGCTCAGAGCCATTTGACCATTTTTTTCATAAATGGGTGCTGGTTCGTCACACAATTTCGTGTCGCACCACGCATATCAAAGCATAGCGTCGGTTAGTTGCGCAGACAGCACACTAAAAAGTAATACTGGCAACGAGATTCGGTCCGACGACACCGCTCTTATAAAACTTAAGCGCTCACTCGTTCTACTGCGGACTCCATGGGTACTATAGGACGCTGAAAAGTATACTATAAGCACGCCTGAACTTTTCCAACTCGGTTTCCAGGAAACAGTTTGTGTTTGCGCCTTCCTGTTTACGTATGTCCAAGTCGAGATCTAAACACCCTGTCAATACGAATGAAATCGTTCGGCGAAAGTCCATAACGTCCCCTTTAGGTATGGGAAGAACCGACCGGCTGAAACTTGTTTGGTCTCGACAACAAGAGGCGTTCTTTTATTTTTTAGTAATAACAGAGAACAAAACAGAAATATCAGCTACCCATAGCAGCAGTACTAAGATGGTTCAAATGGCTCTGAGCACTATGGAAGTTAACTTCTGAGGTGATCAGTCCCCTAGAACTTAGAACTACTTGAACCTAACTAACATAAGGACATCACACACATCCATGCCCGAGGCAGGATTCGAACCTGCGACCGTAGCGGTCGCGCTGTTCCAGACTGTAGCGCCTAGAACCGCAGTGCTAATACTTCTCGTTTTTAAATAAACCTTTTGTCTTTTTTTGTTTTTTAAAAAAGCAGTAATTTCTATTTCTTAAATTTGCATTGATTTGAAATATTGCGCTATTACACAAAATGGGAAAAGTGATCGGTGCTATTTACTAACTGAAACGAGCAACAAACACGCAAATCATAAGAACTGATGCAGCATTGCTGAGACAGTAATGTTCCTATTGCCGTGTGTCTTGTTTTACGGTACGCGCGCACCTGCAGTGTGCAAGATTTCCCCCATCCTGATCTATACGGCATTTTCTCGCTTTCGTCGCCAGGCCTCCGTCGTACTGCAGAATGGTTGCAACTGCAGTTCAGCAATATCTTTACCAAAGTACGATGCATCATTTACTTTAAAAGACTAAGGAGTTGTCTACTATTTCTATGAAATAATAAAAGGGGAAGGCAATTAAAAGCTTGATAAAAATCATTCAAAGTATGCAATAGAAATAGAGAGATGATCTGTTGCCAGTGTGTACATGTCCCATTATCTGCTTGTAGCACTTGAAAATGAAAAAATTAACACGAAACACAGTGTTTATTCAGCCTCAATTTTTACCCTTTAGCGCTGACTAAAAAATGTTCAAATGTGTGTGAAATCTTATGGGACTTAACTGCTAAGGTCATCAGTCCCTAAGCTTACACACTACTTAACCTAAATTATCCTAAGGGCAAACACACACACCCATGCGCGAGGGAGGACTCGAACCTACGCCGGGGCCAGCCGCACAGTCCGTGACTGCAGC
Organism: Schistocerca serialis cubense; assembly: GCF_023864345.2. NCBI lineage: Eukaryota > Metazoa > Arthropoda > Insecta > Orthoptera > Acrididae > Schistocerca > Schistocerca serialis. The sequence goes on along the minus strand of NC_064646.1, from coordinate 443,632,910 downwards.
GCCTTGGACTTAGCGCTGATTAAATGGTTCAAATGGCTCTGAGCACTATGGGACTTAACATCTGAGGTCATCAGTTCCCTACAACTTAGAACTACTGAAACCTAACTAACCTAAGGACATCACACACATCCACGCCCGCGGCAGGATTCGAATCTGCGACCGTAGCGGTCGCGCGGTTCCTGACTGAAGCGCCTAGAAATGCTCGGCCACAGCGGCCAGCAGCGCTGATTATTCTTAATGCCCAAACAGTGGTATGATCCCCTATTGAAACATGATTTTTGAGCAAAGTTTCAAAAAATTAGAATCAGTAGGACGTAAGACTTTTTTGTAGTATCAGCGACTTACTGCTTTACTAGAAAAGCAGCGAACGGCGGACACTAAATATTCTTTTATTTGCCTGTTAAATATAATATTTTGATTCTATGATGCTTGAAACTGAGAGCGCTAAAGTTTTGCAATCTTTCTTCGGTTTCTGCGTTTATTGCAGGAAATAATAGCAATAAAAACCGATTATTTCAGAAACCAGTTATTCTGAGCGGTTTTAATGGCTAGGTTAAACTGTCGTTGAACAGTACCGATATAATCGAGAACCAGTTGTTTCAGCAATAACCGCCATTCCTACACCAAGCCAACCTTCGGACTGAAATTCACAACAACAATATCCAGAGGTATAGCACCTGGAGCGGCGGCGGAAGCTAACATTTGACAACCACGTCAGTTTCCCCTGACACTGCCTGGGGACAATTTGTAGACTGATCTCGTGAGTTACAGCTCCGAACGCTCATTCGGAGCAATGGGACGCAGGTGAAAGGAATGTCGCGTTTTAATCAGCAAGCGATGCATTGCCCGTCAACAATTGCGAAGTGACAGCACGGCAAGTATTCACGTGACGCGGCAGCAGGTGCGCCACCCCGACGACACGGAACATCGGCCCATTGTGTGCGCATCGCTTTCGCCCCGTGGCCTGACAGCGCTCATCTGGGGAGGAGTGGGGAGTGGCTGCGCGCCACATTCGCGTCTCGTCGCCTAATTAGGGCTGCGCATTGTTCCGCCCGCGGCCGCTGCCGAATGGCGGCGCTCCCGGCGCCGAGTGGCGGTCCCGGTTGCGAGCCCCAGCTCGGCTTCAGCCGCGAGTGCGAAGCACTGCGCGCCGCGAGGGCTAATGTCGCCGCCATTACTCCTCCACAATGGGGGCGCTGCACGCCGGTGCAAAGAGCGAGGCGAGGCGCGGCGCCGCTCGCATCCCGGCGCACCCACACTGCGGCGTACATTACAGCGCGTTGCTGCGATGTGCAGACGAAGTCGGGTGGGGTGTTTCCGGAAGGGAGCAGCGCGCACGTCCAGGCGAACGTGCCCCGCTCCAGATTCGTCGCGAGCAGGGACTGATAGAATTACACGTTATGAAACTGGAAAACTAACTTAACTTCACTAGGTGATAAATCGTTGCCCGAAGCGAGACTAGTGGTCTGTCCCTTGGTCGCCGACCGCTGTGGCCGAGCGATTCTAGGCGCTTTAGTCCGGAACCGCGCTGCTGCTACGGTCGCAGGTTCGAATCCTTCCTCGGGCATGGATGTGTGTGATGTCCTTAGGTTAGTTAGTTTTACGTAGTTCTAAGTTGTAGGGGACTGATGACCTCAGATGGTAAGTCCCACAGTGCTTAGAGCCATTTCAATCATTTTTTGTCCCTTGGTCGCTCCATGAAAAGATGTAAGTAGTGGGACATTTATTTATTTGGCATGATATGTGAGGTTTGCCGTCTTGGGTCTACAGATGATGGATGGAGTGAGCAGGAATCTCCGACTGAGCAGATTACGCTGTAGTGCATTGGAAAGTGTCGTTGTTGAGTGAAAAATGTTCAAATGTGTGTGAAATCTTATGGGACTTAACTGCTAAGGTCATCAGTCCCCACTGGACTCGCATTCGGGAGGACGACGGTTCAATCCCGCGTCCGGCCATCCTGATTTAGGTTTTCCGTGATTTCCCTAAATCGCTCCGGGCAAATGCCGGGATGGTTCCTTTGAAAGGGCACGGCCGACTTCCCTTCCCATCCTTCCCTAATGCGATGAGACCGATGACCTCGCAGTTTGGTCTCTTCCCCCCAAACAACACAACCCAACCCCTCATCAGTCCCTAAGCTTACACACTACTTAACCTAAATTATCCTCAGGACAAACACACACACACCCATGCCCGAGGGAGGACCCGAACCTCCGCCAGGATCAGCCGCACAGTCCATGACTGCAGCGCCTGAGACCGCTCGGCTAATCCCGCGTGGCGTTGCTGAGTGACATTAGAAGTATACGGGACGACTTACACAGAATATCTGTTTGGCGTTATGAATGGAAGCTTGCTTTAAATGTAGAAATATCCTCACAATAACGCAGATCAGTGGGAAAAACAACCCTCTACTCTTAGAATACAGCATTAGTAGTCTGCTGCTTGGCACAATCACGCCGATTAAATGTCTGGGCATAACGTTGCAAAGCGATGTGAAATGGATCGAGCATGTAAGGTCGGTAGTAGGGGAAGCGCATAGTAATCTTCGGTTTATTGGCAGAATTGTACGAAGGTGCAGGTCGTCTCTGAAGCAGACAGCGTGTACAGCACTTGTGAGACCCATTCTTGAGTACTTCAGATCCCTACGTGCCCGGATGTCCGCCCCCGTGGTCAGCGCGAGGGAATGGCAGTCCTCAGGGCCCTGGTTCGATTCCCGGCTGGGTGGGAGATTTTCTCCGCTCAGGAACTGGGTGTAGTGTTGTCCTAATCATCATCATCTCATCACCATCGACGCGCAAGTCGCTTAAGTGGCGTCAACTCAAGACTTGCACCCGGCGATCGGTCTACCCGACGGGAGGTCCTACTCACACGACATTTACGTTTATTTAAGAGCTCGGATTAAAAGAAGACGTCATGGACTGTGCGACTGGTCCCGGTGGAGGTTCGAGTCCTCCCTCGGGCATGGGTGTGTGTGTGTTTGTCCTTAGGATAATTTAGGTTACGTATTGTGTAAGCTTCGGGACTGATGACATTAGCTGTTAAGTCCCATAAGATTTTACACACATTTGAACATTTTTTTTAAAAACAAGACGTGGAAACAATTCAGACACGTGCTGTTTGATTTGCAATCAGCATGATCGATTAACAGGAAAGTACACCGGGAACGCTCCGTGTTCTCAAATAGGAATGCCTGAGGGAAAGACAACGTTCCTTTCCCGAAACGCTGCTGACAGAATATACAGAAACGCCATTTTTCGGCTGACTGCATAATGATTCTGCTGCCGTCGACGTACATTTTCGCGTAACGAGTGCAAAGACAAGATAACGGACGTTTAGGCTCGTCGAGAGGCATATACACAGTTCAGTTGCTTTTCTTTTCACAGAGAAAGAAATCACCAATAAGCAGTGCCGTGTACCTTACGGTGCTGGGGCTGTATTGTGCAGACGTCGCTATAATGAGTGTAGCAGATCGTGCTGATTACTACATAAGAAAAGAAACGTATACCGTAATTTCATAATACACTCTCTGACACACAAACCGCCACATTATCCACAGAATTATTCATAAGACACTCCGGGGTTTCATGAGACAACTACATGAAAACCACAGGACGTACTACGGTAAATAACCGCATACTAGTGAAGAGAGCGTCTCTCCAACTTTCTAAGTCACGTTACAAGAACTGAATACGGGCACAATTTGTGATGTGACCAACGGCAATAAGTATGCACTCTCCATTGAAGTCAGTGCTGTTGGTATAACGGCAGCAGCCCACTTTCAGAATCTGTTACTTTAGGGAGACGTACGTAAGACTACGGTATTAGGAACTGGCCAGACAGAAATGGAGATCTGGACTGGACCGGACAGTGTGCACGGACAGGCGGAAAGGTTAAGACCGGCTTCCCATTCAAAATGGTCGAAAATTCTACTTTTTATTGCATTTAGGAAACGTATAAATGTCTATAATGTTGGGTTAAAAACATTTTTTTAATTTGTGCGTTACAAAAGTTTCTACAGCCCATCGTTCGAAGCCGCGTGGCGGCCGCCATGGGACGCTCACACCCGGAGGCGCCTGGCTCAGGTAGAAAACTTGTCGTGCCGTGGCGCACGGTCAAAAAAAGATTTATGTACACTACTGGCCATCAAAATTGCTACACCACGAAGATGACGTGCTACAGACGCGAAATTTAACCGACAGGAAGAAGATGCTGTGATATGCTAATGATTAGCTTTTCAGAGCATTCACACAAGGTTGGCGCCGGTGGCGACACCTACAACATGCTCACATGAGGAAAGTTTCCAACCGATTTCTCATACACAAGCAGCAGTTGACCGGCGTTGCCTGGTGAAACGTTGTTGTGATGCCTCGTGTAAGGAGGAGAAATGCGAACCATCACGTTTCCGACTTTGATAAAGGTCGGATTGTAGCCTATCGCGATTGCGGTTTATCGTATCGCGACATTGTTGCTGTTCGCGTTGGTCGAAATCCAATGACTGTTAGCAGAATATGGAATCGGTGGGTTCAGGAGGGTAATACGGACCGCCGTGCTGGATCCCAACGGCCTCCTATCACTAGCAGTCGAGATGACAGGCATCTTATCCGCATGGCTGTAACGGATCGTGCAGCCACGTCTCGACCCCTGAGTCGACAGATGGGGACGTTTGCAAGACAACAACCGTCTCCACGAACAGTTCGACGACGTTTGCAGCATCATGGACTATCAGCCCGGAGACCATGGCTCCGGTTACCCTTGACGCTGCATCACAGACAGGAGCGCCTGCGATGGTGTACTCAACGACGAACCTGGGTGCACGAATGGGAAAACGTCTTTTTTTCGGATGAATCCAGATTCTATTTACAGCATCATGATGGTCGCATCCGTGTTTGGCGACATCGCGGTGAACGCACATTGGAAGCGTGTATTCGTAATCGCCATACTGGCGTATCACCCAGCGTGATGGTATGGGGTGCCATTGGTTACGGGTCTCGATGACCTCTTGTTCGCATTGACGGAACCGTGGAAGCTACATTTCAGATCTGTTACGACCCGTGGCTCTACCCTTCATTCGATCCCTGCAAAACCCTACAGAATAATGCAGACCGCATGTTTCAGGTCGTGAACCGGCCTTTCTGGATACAGATAATGTTCGACTGTTACCCTGGCCAGCACATTCTCCAGATCTCTCAACAAATGAAAACGTCTTGTCAATGATGGCGGAGGAACTTGCTCGTCACAATACGCCAGTCACTACTCTTGATGAACTGTGGTATCGTGTTGAAACTGCATGTGCGGCAGCTGTACCTGTACACACCGTCCAAGCTCTGTTTGACTCAATGCCCAGGCGTATCAAGACCGTTATTACGGCGGGTGGTGGTTGTTCTGGGTACTGATTCATCAGGATCTATGCACCCAAATTGCGTGAAAATGTAATCACATGCCAGTTCTAGTATAATATATTTGTCCAATGAATAGCCATTTGTCATTTGCATTCCTTCTTGGTGTAGCAATTTTAATGGCCAGTAGTGTAGCATTATGCATGCAAACATATTCGCCGAAAAAGCTGACGGACAACGTGTAGTGGATACCGAAAGCAGCATACCCAGCTAAGCCAGATCAGTTTTTCTCGCCAAGAAGAACGAGGGAATTGCTCTCCAGGAACAACTCGAGTTAGAGGAACGGTTGATATACGATCCTGGAACAGCACACTAAACGTAGGTTCCAAAAACATTTTTTTGGTCAAATTTTGGTCAAAATTGATCACAACGCCATGTCTGGTCCGCCATATTCGATTAGCCATTTTGAGTTTTGAAAACTTAACTTCAGATTTGTATTGAGCGAGATCATAAATCTATAATAACATGTAGATTTATGCAAATTGAACTAATAACTCATAGAAAAGTTTTCCCTAAACTTTAAACTGGTTTCTCTCGAGAAACGATGTTTCAAAAATGTGTGCAGTATAAAATAAAAACGATTAAATCTATTAACATCTACCTTTGTTCCCCGAAAAGTAAACACTTCTCTTGGGAGCTTATAGGTATAATATATGAAATTTGTTAGTATCAACTATTTTGTGTAAAGCCATAAAGAGTGAAACAAACCCCCAAAAATGGATTTCAAAGTGAGTGTTCGCAAAATATCGTTAAATTTAAGGGTATTTCATTGTGGTTAGGTATAATCTCCTATGAATTTAATGTAGTATCGACTGATGCTACCCATTTTTGATTTCAGATAACTCCTGCGAGGCTACATTGCACGCTGTCTGCGTACTTCAAACCACAGGCCCTTGATCAAACCATAACTACAGGCGCCATTTCGTTTTTTATTGAAAATGTATAATGACGTTCAAAGTAAGTGCAGTCATAATCTCCAATCAGATCTTTGTATGTCTTTTCATTGTCTCAAAAAAAAGTTCCAAACTCTGCCTATTTTTGGCACATATGAATGAGAACCTGGCCTTAAGGTGAGCACTCGCAATAAACGAGAAATTCGAGTTCGAGTTGCGATACGGCACAAATTTTCAAATGTGACAATGCAGTAACACATCTACACCCAATGCAGCTGATGTCATAAAATTCACATTCACCGAATAGTTTGGGATAATATTTCATACACCTGCTGATCGTCAAACCATATGTAACTGTTTATCACGTTGCGTATCTGCAGGCGCACAGTAATTCCATGTGACTATGCAGAACTTTCTCCATGTGTTTAAAAATTTCGCATTTCCTTTTCAGAAGTTGTCTCCTCTATTACTATTATTTACTGGGAGTTAGAAACACTTATTACTATCAGCGGCATAAAAGATTTGTGGGAGACAGCAGCTGTAAACTAACCCCATGAAGTCCGACATGACAACGCGGTACTATTTAGTATCACGTTCGATGTACGATATATTGTTTCATCTAAAATATGATTTTTTAAAGTGATATCGGTAAATTGATACATCGATAGCAAAATGATAGCTGAGATTAGTAACATACGCATCAAATGTTATCCTTTGATATGTGTAATCTTAACATTTATCAAATAAATTCTGCTATTGCGCGCTATAGCCTACCATCTCCATGTGAAACCAGCTGCGTCAGCTGAAAGGCGCCAGCTGTGGGCAGTCGTGGCAGAACTTTTTCAGTGAGTTACAGCTACTGAGAGCGACAGCCTCAGCAGACACTGGGCGCCTTCGATTCTGGTGAAGTAATGCGGTTGTAAGTGTGTCGACAACAATATTGAAATGGAGCAACAAGTTTTTATTTTGCGCTGAATAATAACAAACAAACATATAAAAATTTTTTGTTTGTTTCTCAGTTATCAATATCATTTCAAACGTCAAATGTAGTCTTGGGCATGCAACCCTAGACAGTGCAAAAAAATGGTTCAAATGGCTCTGAGCACTATGGGACTTAACATCTATGGTCATCAGTCCCCTACAACTACTAACTACTAACTAACCTAAGGACAGCACACAACACCCAGCCATCACGAGGCAGAGAAAATCCCTGACCCCGCCAGGAATCGAACCCGGGAACCCGGGCGTGGGAAGCGAGAACGCTACCGCACGACCACGAGATGCGGGACAGTGCAAAACGAGGCAACACTAAACATATGAGGATATCGATACCGATGAGCAGTACTATCAAGCGAGGAATGCAATATCTCTGACTTGACCAAGAACTGCAGTGTGTTTCCGAGTTTTTAATAAACTGCGTTTATACAGGCTGATTCTAATTAAAGTTAAACGTTCAAAACGCTGTAGAAATAACACCACTCGTCAGAATGACGTCAAGTTCCAACGGAATATTATTGGAGAAGGGGCAAAATGTATGGCAGAAGAAAAAAATAGTGTGAAAATTGATCAATAGATGGCGCTGTATGTGTCAAAATATGTAAATGAAAAAAACCTGTCATGTCCACGAACCATTGAAGCTGGTATAAACACGCCGGGTACACGACTTTTCCTCCTTTCGCGTCTGCGACGTTCGCCATGACTGTCTCAATAATCTGTATTACAAGAATGATGATTGTGCACAAGTCACTCTGCAGATGTTCCGGACACTGAAATGTTTGAAAAAAGGCGTTGGTCCGATGACTGTCGTCGGTTTGGAGAAAATGATTGGGAAATTCGAAAAGACGAGTTCTTTTGATGTTCATCCTGGTAGAGGGAGGAAACGAATTGATTCGACGTCAGTGGAAGCAGGGCCACAACAACGCAGGAGACGAGTGGTGGTGTGCGAATGTGTAGCGCACGGAGAATTGCCCGAACATTGGATATACCCGTGAGCACGGTGCTTAAAATCCTATCCATTCAAAATTACCCATTTGCACGAGTTGCTTCCTGTTGACATACCAGCAAGAGAGGCCCTAGCTTTAGAATTTCTCGCTCGCATGGAAGTGGACAATGATGGGCCGTGGAAGATTTTGCGGACAGACGAAGCCCACTTCCATCTGACAGGCTACATCAATACACAGAATTGACGAATATCGGCAACGGAAAATTCACATGCAAATCAACCAGTACCACTTCATCCTGAAAAGGTCACTTTGGGATACAGGATTACGGCATCATAGGGGCATGTTTTTTCGAAGTGACAGGTGCGTCCGGTCCTGTTACCTGTACCGTCACTGGTAAGCGCTGTGGGTGTCTTCTGCGCAAACACATCATTCCAGCTCTCCAACAGCGTGGATGTGTGGATGGTATCAAATGGTTCAAATGGCTCTAAGCACTATGGGACTTAATATCCGAGGTCGTCAGTCCCCTACACTTAGAACTACTTAAACCTAACTAACCTAAGGACATCACACACATCCATGCCCGAGGCAGGATTCGAACCTGCGACCGTAGCAGCAGCGTAGTTCCGGACTGAAGCACCTATAACCGCTCGGCCACAGCTGCCGTCTGGATGGGATCATTCTTATGCCAGATGACACACCTGTTCGCATTGCAAATCCAGTTAAGCAGTTGCTGAAGCGCCATTTCGTAAATGCTAGAATTATCAGCCACCAGTCCCCTACAGCCTGGCCGTCCCGATCACCTGATCTTAATCCGTGTGACTTCTGGCTGTGGGGCTATCTGAAAGATGTTGTGTTCAGTGTTCCGATTGAAAACTTAGCTGCATTGAAGGCAAGCATGGCGCAACGTATTCTGAACGTGACCCCAGAAACACTTCATCAGTTATGAAACATCCTGTTTCTCCATTTCAACTTGTTGCAGAAAACTATGGAGAGCATATTGACCACGTCTTGCGCCAGTCACACAGAAATTAATAATACGATTTGATTTTGACTGATGCTTTTCATACTGTTCTTGGTCTCAGTACAATTAAAAACCGGTCTTTCCCATGCGATGTGATATGACCTTGCCGTGGTGGATGGGCTTATGTAACTAACAGTATCACTCCTGTACACCCATGCACACTGAGTAGTACAGTTTGTTTAACTTCAAACGTACACCTTAGGCACTGTTGTATGATCCATTTGTCATTTGTAGTCGACCACTATTAAATTATGATTCTTACAACGCCACTATTGCTACATTTTGTAATTATTTATTTTTCTTCTGCCATACGATTTCCCCCTTCTCTGATAATATTCCGTTGCAATTTGATGTCATTCTGACCACTGGTATTATTTCTACAGCGATCTGAAAGTTTAACTTTAATTATAATCACCCTCTATTCGTTTCTCATTACTGGTATATTCCTACCGCCTGGTAGTGAATTCTGCCAAAAACATATCCACCCGAGTTGTGGATGAGAGAATCTACTGGTGGGGCTCGATAGGCCTGAAAACTAAACATAGGTGAATCTCAGAGGGTGCAGTCTATCGCTAAACGGATTGAACAACTCCGGCCTTTCTCGAAATTTTTTGCCGCTATTTACAGTTAGTGCTCGTCCTTCCTCTTCGATTATCGTTTTCAAGAGATTACGCTCAGGTTCTGGACCTTTAGGTATAGCACGTTATGTCGGTCACATCAGGAAGTAACTAAGGCAGTGGTAACACGCTAGACACCAGATTCGCTTTCGGGAGGATGAAAGGGTCAAGTCCCTGTTCGACCAAGGAGATTTCAGTTTCGTGGTTTTCCTAACTCGCTTGAAGGAAATACAACGGTTGTTCCTTTGACAGGGTTACTGCCTGTTTCCTTCTAAAGTCTGAGATCGTGCTAAATCTCTGGAAACCTCGCCGTCGATGGGGCATTAAACCTTATTTTCCCGCTTTTCTTACGTGACACTTACGGAAGTCGGTTCGTTGTTGAATGGCACAAGAATATTGCCATAGTCTGGCCTAGTGCAGTTTGCAATAGACAAAATAAAATAATTTTGTTCATCATAATCGATGTTTTAGAACAGCCTGCAAATGCGTCATTCACGATGTTAATAATGGAAAAATGCACCTGTTACTTATGTTTTTCATGCTTAGCACAAGCGTTTCGAGAATTTATTCTCATTTTCTAGTGCCTTTGCTTACACGGATGTTTTTGGTGGTGACTGCGTGTGTGATTTTCCGTCTCTCTCGCATTTTAGATGTCTTTTTGACGTTATACTGCACTCGGAAAATCGGACAAAATGAATCTTGGGGTATTTTTATATGTTAGTCTTAGAAGTATTATTTTTCTTTGTCTGCTTATAGGTTTCACACAGAATGTCACACAAACGCAAATCATCACTCACACTGTTTGTTTATGTAATCAAAACATGCTGCAAAGGTATTAGGACGCTATGGTTTCACAAACATTATGTTTATTTTTACCGTTATTGACTGCTGAATTATTGATTCCATTTTTATTACTTTTCATCATATGTAAAAAATGCAATCGATAGTGGAAAATAAATTTTATAACTGACAGTTTTATATGCATAATATAATCCAGAAACATTGTAACACCTCCGACTGTGTGCAAAGTCTTTGTGAAACAACAGCGTCTAACATCTTTGTAACATGTTATGACTACAGAACCAGAATAAATGAAGATCTGCGTGTGTGTGACGTTCTGCGTAAAGCAGGAGGCACAATACTTGTTAGTAGACAAACAAAATTACTATTTCTAACATTAGCATATAAAAGCACTAAAATATTCATTTTCTCTGATTTTTCGATTGCGGTATAACCTCAATATGACATCTGCAATGCAAGAGAGGCGAGAAACACACACGCAAACTCCACCAAAATATTCGTATAAACAAATGCAAGCTTGAAAATGAGAATAAATTATCTAAACGCGTTGCAGGAAAACATGAGTGGTGCAGTTTTTCATTATTTAAATAAAAAATAATGTACTTAGTGAGGCAACTGTACATGGTTTTAATATATGATAAAGAGAACAAACACGGTAAAAAATCACCGTAATTCGTAACCTCGATCCTTCTACAGAATTCCGCTTTCTTTAAATATTTTCATATTTGTTACTTACCAGGATTCTGCTACGATATTTCAATTTTTACAGAAGTAGAGAGATGTGGGACTCAGCGTACCTGAAAAGAAATAAATTAGAATTACTCATACTGAAAATGATAACATTAAATCAGTGCGAGCTTAGATACATAGAGCCGATAAATCAGTTGACAATGGCATTTATCACACTTCATACTCAGCTACGATTTCAATGCTCAGCTCCACGGCACGCGTCTTCTTGGGCGATAGTGCAGACTCTCAACTAAATTCGTAACACATGAGCCGCCTCCACAAACCGTCGACCTTCTCAAACCACATACACGCATTTTGTTACTTCATCTGCAGTTGAAGATACGACCTTCAAAATACAATGAATTCCTGTGCACTTGGTGCAAAATAGCACTGTGCTATTACCAGCCGATAAATCAGTTGACAATGGCATTTATCACACTTCATACTCAGCTACGATTTCAATGCTCAGCTCCACGGCACGCGCCTTCTTGGGCGATAGTGCAGACTCTCAACTAAATTCGTAAACATGAGCCGCCTCCACAAACCGTCGACCTTCTCAAACCACATACACGCATTTTGTTACTTCATCTGCAGTTGAAGATACGACCTTCAAAATACAATGAATTCCTGTGCACTTGGTGCAAAATAGCACTGTGCTATTACCAGCCGATAAATCAGTTGACAATGGCATTTATCACACTTCATACTCAGCTACGATTTCAATGCTCAGCTCCACGGCACGCGCCTTCTTGGGCGATAGTGCAGACTCTCAACTAAATTCGTAAACATGAGCCGCCTCCACAAACCGTCGACCTTCTCAAACCACATACACGCATTTTGTTACTTCATCTGCAGTTGAAGATACGACCTTCAAAATACAATGAATTCTTGTGCACTTGGTGCAAAATAGCACTGTGCCATTACCAGGCGATAAATCAGTTGACAATGGCATTTATCACACTTCATACTCAGCTACGATTTCAATGCTCAGCTCCACGGCACGTGTCTTCTTCGGTGATAGTGCAGACTCTCAACTAAATTCGTAACACATGAGCCGCCTCCACGAACCGTCGACCTTCTCAAACCACATACACGCATTTTGTTACTTCATCTGCAGTTGAAGATACGACCTTCAAAATACACTGAATTCCTGTGCACTTGGTGCAAAATAGCACTGTGCTATTACCAGCCGATAAATCAGTTGACAATGGCATTTATCACACTTCATACTCAGCTACGATTTCAATGCTCAGCTCCACGGCACGCGCCTTCTTGGGCGATAGTGCAGACTCTCAACTAAATTCGTAAACATGAGCCGCCTCCACAAACCGTCGACCTTCTCAAACCACATACACGCATTTTGTTACTTCATCTGCAGTTGAAGATACGACCTTCAAAATACAATGAATTCCTGTGCACTTGGTGCAAAATAGCACTGTGCTATTACCAGCCGATAAATCAGTTGACAATGGCATTTATCACACTTCATACTCAGCTACGATTTCAATGCTCAGCTCCACGGCACGCGCCTTCTTGGGCGATAGTGCAGACTCTCAACTAAATTCGTAAACATGAGCCGCCTCCACAAACCGTCGACCTTCTCAAACCACATACACGCATTTTGTTACTTCATCTGCAGTTGAAGATACGACCTTCAAAATACAATGAATTCTTGTGCACTTGGTGCAAAATAGCACTGTGCCATTACCAGGCGATAAATCAGTTGACAATGGCATTTATCACACTTCATACTCAGCTACGATTTCAATGCTCAGCTCCACGGCACGCGCCTTCTTGGGCGATAGTGCAGACTCTCAACTAAATTCGTAAACATGAGCCGCCTCCACAAACCGTCGACCTTCTCAAACCACATACACGCATTTTGTTACTTCATCTGCAGTTGAAGATACGACCTTCAAAATACACTGAATTCCTGTGCACTTGGTGCAAAATAGCACTGTGCTATTACCAGCCGATAAATCAGTTGACAATGGCATTTATCACACTTCATACTCAGCTACGATTTCAATGCTCAGCTCCACGGCACGCGCCTTCTTGGGCGATAGTGCAGACTCTCAACTAAATTCGTAAACATGAGCCGCCTCCACAAACCGTCGACCTTCTCAAACCACATACACGCATTTTGTTACTTCATCTGCAGTTGAAGATACGACCTTCAAAATACACTGAATTCCTGTGCACTTGGTGCAAAATAGCACTGTGCTATTACCAGCCGATAAATCAGTTGACAATGGCATTTATCACACTTCATACTCAGCTACGATTTCAATGCTCAGCTCCACGGCACGCGCCTTCTTGGGCGATAGTGCAGACTCTCAACTAAATTCGTAAACATGAGCCGCCTCCACAAACCGTCGACCTTCTCAAACCACATACACGCATTTTGTTACTTCATCTGCAGTTGAAGATACGACCTTCAAAATACAATGAATTCTTGTGCACTTGGTGCAAAATAGCACTGTGCCATTACCAGGCGATAAATCAGTTGACAATGGCATTTGCCACACTTCATACTCAGCTACGATTTCAATGCTCAGCTCCACGGCACGCGCCTTCTTGGGCGATAGTGCAGACTCTCAACTAAATTCGTAAACATGAGCCGCCTCCACAAACCGTCGACCTTCTCAAACCACATACACGCTTTTTGTTACTTCATCTGCAGTTGAAGATACGACCTTCAAAATACACTGAGTTCCTGTGCACTTGGTGCAAAATAGCACTGTGCTATTACCAGCCGATAAATCAGTTGACAATGGCATTTATCACACTTCATACTCAGCTACGATTTCAATGCTCAGCTCCACGGCACGCGCCTTCTTGGGCGATAGTGCAGACTCTCAACTAAATTCGTAAACATGAGCCGCCTCCACAAACCGTCGACCTTCTCAAACCACATACACGCATTTTGTTACTTCATCTGCAGTTGAAGATACGACCTTCAAAATACAATGAATTCCTGTGCATTTGGTGCAAAATAGCACTGTGCTATTACCAGCCGATAAATCAGTTGACAATGGCATTTATCACACTTCATACTCAGCTACGATTTCAATGCTCAGCTCCACGGCACGCGCCTTCTTGGGCGAAAGTGCAGACTCTCAACTAAATTCGTAAACATGAGCCGCCTCCACAAACCGTCGACCTTCTCAAACCACATACACGCATTTTGTTACTTCATCTGCAGTTGAAGATACGACCTTCAAAATACAATGAATTCTTGTGCACTTGGTGCAAAATAGCACTGTGCCATTACCAGGCGATAAATCAGTTGACAATGGCATTTATCACACTTCATACTCAGCTACGATTTCAATGCTCAGCTCCACGGCACGCGCCTTCTTGGGCGATAGTGCAGACTCTCAACTAAATTCGTAAACATGAGCCGCCTCCACAAACCGTCGACCTTCTCAAACCACATACACGCATTTTGTTACTTCATCTGCAGTTGAAGATACGACCTTCAAAATACACTGAATTCCTGTGCACTTGGTGCAAAATAGCACTGTGCTATTACCAGCCGATAAATCAGTTGACAATGGCATTTATCACACTTCATACTCAGCTACGATTTCAATGCTCAGCTCCACGGCACGCGCCTTCTTGGGCGATAGTGCAGACTCTCAACTAAATTCGTAACACATGAGCCGCCTCCACGAACCGTCGACCTTCTCAAACCACATACACGCATTTTGTTACTTCATCTGCAGTTGAAGATACGACCTTCAAAATACACTGAATTCCTGTGCACTTGGTGCAAAATAGCACTGTGCTATTACCAGCCGATAAATCAGTTGACAATGGCATTTATCACACTTCATACTCAGCTACGATTTCAATGCTCAGCTCCACGGCACGCGCCTTCTTGGGCGATAGTGCAGACTCTCAACTAAATTCGTAAACATGAGCCGCCTCCACAAACCGTCGACCTTCTCAAACCACATACACGCATTTTGTTACTTCATCTGCCGTTGAAGATACGACCTTCAAAATACAATGAATTCCTGTGCACTTGGTGCAAAATAGCACTGTGCTATTACCAGCCGATAAATCAGTTGACAATGGCATTTATCACACTTCATACTCAGCTACGATTTCAATGCTCAGCTCCACGGCACGCGCCTTCTTGGGCGATAGTGCAGACTCTCAACTAAATTCGTAAACATGAGCCGCCTCCACAAACCGTCGACCTTCTCAAACCACATACACGCATTTTGTTACTTCATCTGCAGTTGAAGATACGACCTTCAAAATACAATGAATTCTTGTGCACTTGGTGCAAAATAGCACTGTGCCATTACCAGGCGATAAATCAGTTGACAATGGCATTTATCACACTTCATACTCAGCTACGATTTCAATGCTCAGCTCCACGGCACGCGCCTTCTTGGGCGATAGTGCAGACTCTCAACTAAATTCGTAAACATGAGCCGCCTCCACAAACCGTCGACCTTCTCAAACCACATACACGCATTTTGTTACTTCATCTGCAGTTGAAGATACGACCTTCAAAATACAATGAATTCTTGTGCACTTGGTGCAAAATAGCACTGTGCCATTACCAGGCGATAAATCAGTTGACAATGGCATTTATCACACTTCATACTCAGCTACGATTTCAATGCTCAGCTCCACGGCACGTGTCTTCTTCGGTGATAGTGCAGACTCTCAACTAAATTCGTAACACATGAGCCGCCTCCACGAACCGTCGACCTTCTCAAACCACATACACGCATTTTGTTACTTCATCTGCAGTTGAAGATACGACCTTCAAAATACAATGAATTCCTGTGCACTTGGTGCAAAATAGCACTGTGCTATTACCAGCCGATAAATCAGTTGACAATGGCATTTATCACACTTCATACTCAGCTACGATTTCAATGCTCAGCTCCACGGCACGCGCCTTCTTGGGCGATAGTGCAGACTCTCAACTAAATTCGTAAACATGAGCCGCCTCCACAAACCGTCGACCTTCTCAAACCACATACACGCATTTTGTTACTTCATCTGCAGTTGAAGATACGACCTTCAAAATACAATGAATTCCTGTGCACTTGGTGCAAAATAGCACTGTGCTATTACCAGCCGATAAATCAGTTGACAATGGCATTTATCACACTTCATACTCAGCTACGATTTCAATGCTCAGCTCCACGGCACGCGCCTTCTTGGGCGATAGTGCAGACTCTCAACTAAATTCGTAAACATGAGCCGCCTCCACAAACCGTCGACCTTCTCAAACCGCATACACGCATTTTGTTACTTCATCTGCAGTTGAAGATACGACCTTCAAAATACAATGAATTCCTGTGCACTTGGTGCAAAATAGCACTGTGCTATTACCAGCCGATAAATCAGTTGACAATGGCATTTATCACACTTCATACTCAGCTACGATTTCAATGCTCAGCTCCACGGCACGCACCTTCTTGGGCGATAGTGCAGACTCTCAACTAAATTCGTAAACATGAGCCGCCTCCACAAACCGTCGACCTTCTCAAACCACATACACGCATTTTGTTACTTCATCTGCAGTTGAAGATACGACCTTCAAAATACAATGAATTCTTGTGCACTTGGTGCAAAATAGCACTGTGCCATTACCAGGCGATAAATCAGTTGACAATGGCATTTATCACACTTCATACTCAGCTACGATTTCAATGCTCAGCTCCACGGCACGTGTCTTCTTCGGTGATAGTGCAGACTCTCAACTAAATTCGTAACACATGAGCCGCCTCCACGAACCGTCGACCTTCTCAAACCACATACACGCATTTTGTTACTTCATCTGCAGTTGAAGATACGACCTTCAAAATACACTGAATTCCTGTGCACTTGGTGCAAAATAGCACTGTGCTATTACCAGCCGATAAATCAGTTGACAATGGCATTTATCACACTTCATACTCAGCTACGATTTCAATGCTCAGCTCCACGGCACGCGCCTTCTTGGGCGATAGTGCAGACTCTCAACTAAATTCGTAAACATGAGCCGCCTCCACGAACCGTCGACCTTCTCAAACCACATACACGCATTTTGTTACTTCATCTGCAGTTGAAGATACGACCTTCAAAATACAATGAATTCCTGTGCACTTGGTGCAAAATAGCACTGTGCTATTACCAGCCGATAAATCAGTTGACAATGGCATTTATCACACTTCATACTCAGCTACGATTTCAATGCTCAGCTCCACGGCACGCGCCTTCTTGGGCGATAGTGCAGACTCTCAACTAAATTCGTAAACATGAGCCGCCTCCACGAACCGTCGACCTTCTCAAACCACATACACGCATTTTGTTACTTCATCTGCAGTTGAAGATACGACCTTCAAAATACAATGAATTCCTGTGCACTTGGTGCAAAATAGCACTGTGCTATTACCAGCCGATAAATCAGTTGACAATGGCATTTATCACACTTCATACTCAGCTACGATTTCAATGCTCAGCTCCACGGCACGCACCTTCTTGGGCGATAGTGCAGACTCTCAACTAAATTCGTAAACATGAGCCGCCTCCACAAACCGTCGACCTTCTCAAACCACATACACGCATTTTGTTACTTCATCTGCAGTTGAAGATACGACCTTCAAAATACAATGAATTCCTGTGCACTTGGTGCAAAATAGCACTGTGCTATTACCAGCCGATAAATCAGTTGACAATGGCATTTATCACACTTCATACTCAGCTACGATTTCAATGCTCAGCTCCACGGCACGCACCTTCTTGGGCGATAGTGCAGACTCTCAACTAAATTCGTAAACATGAGCCGCCTCCACAAACCGTCGACCTTCTCAAACCACATACACGCATTTTGTTACTTCATCTGCAGTTGAAGATACGACCTTCAAAATACAATGAATTCTTGTGCACTTGGTGCAAAATAGCACTGTGCCATTACCAGGCGATAAATCAGTTGACAATGGCATTTATCACACTTCATACTCAGCTACGATTTCAATGCTCAGCTCCACGGCACGCACCTTCTTGGGCGATAGTGCAGACTCTCAACTAAATTCGTAACACATGAGCCGCCTCCACAAACCGTCGACCTTCTCAAACCACATACACGCATTTTGTTACTTCATCTGCAGTTGAAGATACGACCTTCAAAATACAATGAATTCCTGTGCACTTGGTGCAAAATAGCACTGTGCTATTACCAGCCGATAAATCAGTTGACAATGGCATTTATCACACTTCATACTCAGCTACGATTTCAATGCTCAGCTCCACGGCACGCGCCTTCTTGGGCGATAGTGCAGACTCTCAACTAAATTCGTAAACATGAGCCGCCTCCACAAACCGTCGACCTTCTCAAACCACATACACGCATTTTGTTACTTCATCTGCAGTTGAAGAAACGACCTTCAAAATACAATGAATTCCTGTGCACTTGGTGCAAAATAGCACTGTGCTATTACCAGCCGATAAATCAGTTGACAATGGCATTTATCACACTTCATACTCAGCTACGATTTCAATGCTCAGCTCCACGGCACGCGCCTTCTTGGGCGATAGTGCAGACTCTCAACTAAATTCGTAAACATGAGCCGCCTCCACGAACCGTCGACCTTCTCAAACCACATACACGCATTTTGTTACTTCATCTGCAGTTGAAGATACGACCTTCAAAATACAATGAATTCCTGTGCACTTGGTGCAAAATAGCACTGTGCTATTACCAGCCGATAAATCAGTTGACAATGGCATTTATCACACTTCATACTCAGCTACGATTTCAATGCTCAGCTCCACGGCACGCACCTTCTTGGGCGATAGTGCAGACTCTCAACTAAATTCGTAAACATGAGCCGCCTCCACAAACCGTCGACCTTCTCAAACCACATACACGCATTTTGTTACTTCATCTGCAGTTGAAGATACGACCTTCAAAATACAATGAATTCCTGTGCACTTGGTGCAAAATAGCACTGTGCTATTACCAGCCGATAAATCAGTTGACAATGGCATTTATCACACTTCATACTCAGCTACGATTTCAATGCTCAGCTCCACGGCACGCACCTTCTTGGGCGATAGTGCAGACTCTCAACTAAATTCGTAAACATGAGCCGCCTCCACAAACCGTCGACCTTCTCAAACCACATACACGCATTTTGTTACTTCATCTGCAGTTGAAGATACGACCTTCAAAATACAATGAATTCTTGTGCACTTGGTGCAAAATAGCACTGTGCCATTACCAGGCGATAAATCAGTTGACAATGGCATTTATCACACTTCATACTCAGCTACGATTTCAATGCTCAGCTCCACGGCACGCACCTTCTTGGGCGATAGTGCAGACTCTCAACTAAATTCGTAAACATGAGCCGCCTCCACGAACCGTCGACCTTCTCAAACCACATACACGCATTTTGTTACTTCATCTGCAGTTGAAGATACGACCTTCAAAATACAATGAATTCCTGTGCACTTGGTGCAAAATAGCACTGTGCTATTACCAGCCGATAAATCAGTTGACAATGGCATTTATCACACTTCATACTCAGATACGATTTCAATGCTCAGCTCCACGGCACGCGCCTTCTTGGGCGATAGTGCAGACTCTCAACTAAATTCGTAAACATGAGCCGCCTCCACAAACCGTCGACCTTCTCAAACCACATACACGCATTTTGTTACTTCATCTGCAGTTGAAGATACGACCTTCAAAATACAATGAATTCCTGTGCACTTGGTGCAAAATAGCACTGTGCTATTACCAGCCGATAAATCAGTTGACAATGGCATTTATCACACTTCATACTCAGCTACGATTTCAATGCTCAGCTCCACGGCACGCGCCTTCTTGGGCGATAGTGCAGACTCTCAACTAAATTCGTAACACATGAGCCGCCTCCACAAACCGTCGACCTTCTCAAACCACATACACGCATTTTGTTACTTCATCTGCAGTTGAAGATACGACCTTCAAAATACAATGAATTCCTGTGCACTTGGTGCAAAATAGCACTGTGCTATTACCAGCCGATAAATCAGTTGACAATGGCATTTATCACACTTCATACTCAGCTACGATTTCAATGCTCAGCTCCACGGCACGCGCCTTCTTGGGCGATAGTGCAGACTCTCAACTAAATTCGTAACACATGAGCCGCCTCCACAAACCGTCGACCTTCTCAAACCACATACACGCATTTTGTTACTTCATCTGCAGTTGAAGATACGACCTTCAAAATACAATGAATTCCTGTGCACTTGGTGCAAAATAGCACTGTGCTATTACCAGCCGATAAATCAGTTGACAATGGCATTTATCACACTTCATACTCAGCTACGATTTCAATGCTCAGCTCCACGGCACGCGCCTTCTTGGGCGATAGTGCAGACTCTCAACTAAATTCGTAAACATGAGCCGCCTCCACAAACCGTCGACCTTCTCAAACCACATACACGCATTTTGTTACTTCATCTGCAGTTGAAGATACGACCTTCAAAATACAATGAATTCCTGTGCACTTGGTGCAAAATAGCACTGTGCTATTACCAGCCGATAAATCAGTTGACAATGGCATTTATCACACTTCATACTCAGCTACGATTTCAATGCTCAGCTCCACGGCACGCGCCTTCTTGGGCGATAGTGCAGACTCTCAACTAAATTCGTAACACATGAGCCGCCTCCACAAACCGTCGACCTTCTCAAACCACATACACGCATTTTGTTACTTCATCTGCAGTTGAAGATACGACTTTCAAAATACAATGAATTCCTGTGCACTTGGTGCAAAATAGCACTGTGCTATTACCAGCCGATAAATCAGTTGACAATGGCATTTATCACACTTCATACTCAGCTACGATTTCAATGCTCAGCTCCACGGCACGCGCCTTCTTGGGCGATAGTGCAGACTCTCAACTAAATTCGTAACACATGAGCCGCCTCCACAAACCGTCGACCTTCTCAAACCACATACACGCATTTTGTTACTTCATCTGCAGTTGAAGATACGACCTTCAAAATACAATGAATTCCTGTGCACTTGGTGCAAAATAGCACTGTGCTATTACCAGCCGATAAATCAGTTGACAATGGCATTTATCACACTTCATACTCAGCTACGATTTCAATGCTCAGCTCCACGGCACGCGCCTTCTTGGGCGATAGTGCAGACTCTCAACTAAATTCGTAACACATGAGCCGCCTCCACAAACCGTCGACCTTCTCAAACCACATACACGCATTTTGTTACTTCATCTGCAGTTGAAGATACGACCTTCAAAATACAATGAATTCCTGTGCACTTGGTGCAAAATAGCACTGTGCTATTACCAGCCGATAAATCAGTTGACAATGGCATTTATCACACTTCATACTCAGCTACGATTTCAATGCTCAGCTCCACGGCACGCGCCTTCTTGGGCGATAGTGCAGACTCTCAACTAAATTCGTAAACATGAGCCGCCTCCACAAACCGTCGACCTTCTCAAACCGCATACACGCATTTTGTTACTTCATCTGCAGTTGAAGATACGACCTTCAAAATACAATGAATTCCTGTGCACTTGGTGTAAAATAGCACTGTGCTATTACCAGCCGATAAATCAGTTGACAATGGCATTTATCACACTTCATACTCAGCTACGATTTCAATGCTCAGCTCCACGGCACGCACCTTCTTGGGCGATAGTGCAGACTCTCAACTAAATTCGTAAACATGAGCCGCCTCCACAAACCGTCGACCTTCTCAAACCACATACACGCATTTTGTTACTTCATCTGCAGTTGAAGATACGACCTTCAAAATACAATGAATTCTTGTGCACTTGGTGCAAAATAGCACTGTGCCATTACCAGGCGATAAATCAGTTGACAATGGCATTTATCACACTTCATACTCAGCTACGATTTCAATGCTCAGCTCCACGGCACGCACCTTCTTGGGCGATAGTGCAGACTCTCAACTAAATTCGTAACACATGAGCCGCCTCCACAAACCGTCGACCTTCTCAAACCACATACACGCATTTTGTTACTTCATCTGCAGTTGAAGATACGACCTTCAAAATACAATGAATTCCTGTGCACTTGGTGCAAAATAGCACTGTGCTATTACCAGCCGATAAATCAGTTGACAATGGCATTTATCACACTTCATACTCAGCTACGATTTCAATGCTCAGCTCCACGGCACGCGCCTTCTTGGGCGATAGTGCAGACTCTCAACTAAATTCGTAAACATGAGCCGCCTCCACAAACCGTCGACCTTCTCAAACCACATACACGCATTTTGTTACTTCATCTGCAGTTGAAGAAACGACCTTCAAAATACAATGAATTCCTGTGCACTTGGTGCAAAATAGCACTGTGCTATTACCAGCCGATAAATCAGTTGACAATGGCATTTATCACACTTCATACTCAGCTACGATTTCAATGCTCAGCTCCACGGCACGCGCCTTCTTGGGCGATAGTGCAGACTCTCAACTAAATTCGTAAACATGAGCCGCCTCCACGAACCGTCGACCTTCTCAAACCACATACACGCATTTTGTTACTTCATCTGCAGTTGAAGATACGACCTTCAAAATACAATGAATTCCTGTGCACTTGGTGCAAAATAGCACTGTGCTATTACCAGCCGATAAATCAGTTGACAATGGCATTTATCACACTTCATACTCAGATACGATTTCAATGCTCAGCTCCACGGCACGCGCCTTCTTGGGCGATAGTGCAGACTCTCAACTAAATTCGTAAACATGAGCCGCCTCCACAAACCGTCGACCTTCTCAAACCACATACACGCATTTTGTTACTTCATCTGCAGTTGAAGATACGACCTTCAAAATACAATGAATTCCTGTGCACTTGGTGCAAAATAGCACTGTGCTATTACCAGCCGATAAATCAGTTGACAATGGCATTTATCACACTTCATACTCAGCTACGA
The DNA here is from genome assembly GCF_023864345.2 of Schistocerca serialis cubense. NCBI lineage: Eukaryota > Metazoa > Arthropoda > Insecta > Orthoptera > Acrididae > Schistocerca > Schistocerca serialis. The sequence goes on along the minus strand of NC_064646.1, from coordinate 443,609,562 downwards.
TTTCAATGCTCAGCTCCACGGCACGCGCCTTCTTGGGCGATAGTGCAGACTCTCAACTAAATTCGTAAACATGAGCCGCCTCCACAAACCGTCGACCTTCTCAAACCACATACACGCATTTTGTTACTTCATCTGCAGTTGAAGATACGACCTTCAAAATACAATGAATTCCTGTGCACTTGGTGCAAAATAGCACTGTGCTATTACCAGCCGATAAATCAGTTGACAATGGCATTTATCACACTTCATACTCTGCTACGATTTCAATGCTCAGCTCCACGGCACGCGCCTTCTTGGGCGATAGTGCAGACTCTCAACTAAATTTGTAAACATGAGCCGCCTCCACAAACCGTCGACCTTCTCAAACCACATACACGCATTTTGTTACTTCATCTGCAGTTGAAGATACGACCTTCAAAATACAATGAATTCCTGTGCACTTGGTGCAAAATAGCACTGTGCTATTACCAGCCGATAAATCAGTTGACAATGGCATTTATCACACTTCATACTCAGCTACGATTTCAATGCTCAGCTCCACGGCATGCGCCTTCTTGGGCGATAGTGCAGACTCTCAACTAAATTCGTAAACATGAGCCGCCTCCACAAACCGTCGACCTTCTCAAACCACATACACGCATTTTGTTACTTCATCTGCAGTTGAAGATACGACCTTCAAAATACAATGAATTCCTGTGCACTTGGTGCAAAATAGCACTGTGCTATTACCAGCCGATAAATCAGTTGACAATGGCATTTATCACACTTCATACTCAGCTACGATTTCAATGCTCAGCTCCACGGCACGCGCCTTCTTGGGCGATAGTTCAGACTCTCAACTAAATTCGTAAACATGAGCCGCCTCCACAAACCGTCGACCTTCTCAAACCACATACACGCATTTTGTTACTTCATCTGCAGTTGAAGATACGACCTTCAAAATACAATGAATTCTTGTGCACTTGGTGCAAAATAGCACTGTGCCATTACCAGGCGATAAATCAGTTGACAATGGCATTTATCACACTTCATACTCAGCTACGATTTCAATGCTCAGCTCCACGGCACGTGTCTTCTTCGGTGATAGTGCAGACTCTCAACTAAATTCGTAACACATGAGCCGCCTCCACGAACCGTCGACCTTCTCAAACCACATACACGCATTTTGTTACTTCATCTGCAGTTGAAGATACGACCTTCAAAATACACTGAATTCCTGTGCACTTGGTGCAAAATAGCACTGTGCTATTACCAGCCGATAAATCAGTTGACAATGGCATTTATCACACTTCATACTCAGATACGATTTCAATGCTCAGCTCCACGGCACGCGCCTTCTTGGGCGATAGTGCAGACTCTCAACTAAATTCGTAAACATGAGCCGCCTCCACGAACCGTCGACCTTCTCAAACCACATACACGCATTTTGTTACTTCATCTGCAGTTGAAGATACGACCTTCAAAATACAATGAATTCTTGTGCACTTGGTGCAAAATAGCACTGTGCCATTACCAGGCGATAAATCAGTTGACAATGGCATTTATCACACTTCATACTCAGCTACGACTTCAATGCTCAGCTCCACGGCACGTGTCTTCTTCGGTGATAGTGCAGACTCTCAACTAAATTCGTAACACATGAGCCGCCTCCACGAACCGTCGACCTTCTCAAACCACATACACGCATTTTGTTACTTCATCTGCAGTTGAAGATACGACCTTCAAAATACAATGAATTCCTGTGCACTTGGTGCAAAATAGCACTGTGCTATTACCAGCCGATAAATCAGTTGACAATGGCATTTATCACACTTCATACTCAGATACGATTTCAATGCTCAGCTCCACGGCACGCGCCTTCTTGGGCGATAGTGCAGACTCTCAACTAAATTCGGTAACATGAGCCGCCTCCACAAACCGTCGACCTTCTCAAACCACATACACGCATTTTGTTACTTCATCTGCAGTTGAAGATACGACCTTCAAAATACAATGAATTCTTGTGCACTTGGTGCAAAATAGCATTGTGCCATTACCAGGCGATAAATCAGTTGAAAATGGCATTTATCACACTTCATACTCAGCTACGATTTCAATGCTCAGCTCCACGGCACGTGTCTTCTTCGGTGATAGTGCAGACTTTCAACTAAATTCGTAACACATGAGCCGCCTCCACGAACCGTCGACCTTCTCAAACCACATACACGCATTTTGTTACTTCATCTGCAGTTGAAGATACGACCTTCAAAATACGATGAATTCCTGTGCACTTGGTGCAAAATAGCACTGTGCTATTACCAGCCGATAAATCAGTTGACAATGGCATTTATCACACTTCATACTCAGCTACGATTTCAATGCTCAGCTCCACGGCACGCGCCTTCTTGGGCGATAGTGCAGACTCTCAACTAAATTCGTAAACATGAGCCGCCTCCACAAACCGTCGACCTTCTCAAACCACATACACGCATTTTGTTACTTCATCTGCAGTTGAAGATACGACCTTCAAAATACAATGAATTCTTGTGCACTTGGTGCAAAATAGCACTGTGCCATTACCAGGCGATAAATCAGTTGACAATGGCATTTATCACACTTCATACTCAGCTACGATTTCAATGCTCAGCTCCACGGCACGTGTCTTCTTCGGTGATAGTGCAGACTCTCAACTAAATTCGTAACACATGAGCCGCCTCCACGAACCGTCGACCTTCTCAAACCACATACACGCATTTTGTTACTTCATCTGCAGTTGAAGATACGACCTTCAAAATACAATGAATTCCTGTGCACTTGGTGCAAAATAGCACTGTGCTATTACCAGCCGATAAATCAGTTGACAATGGCATTTATCACACTTCATACTCAGCTACGATTTCAATGCTCAGCTCCACGGCACGCGCCTTCTTGGGCGATAGTGCAGACTCTCAACTAAATTCGTAAACATGAGCCGCCTCCACAAACCGTCGACCTTCTCAAACCACATACACGCATTTTGTTACTTCATCTGCAGTTGAAGATACGACCTTCAAAATACAATGAATTCCTGTGCACTTGGTGCAAAATAGCACTGTGCTATTACCAGCCGATAAATCAGTTGACAATGGCATTTATCACACTTCATACTCAGCTACGATTTCAATGCTCAGCTCCACGGCACGTGTCTTCTTCGGTGATAGTGCAGACTCTCAACTAAATTCGTAACACATGAGCCGCCTCCACGAACCGTCGACCTTCTCAAACCACATACACGCATTTTGTTACTTCATCTGCAGTTGAAGATACGACCTTCAAAATACAATGAATTCCTGTGCACTTGGTGCAAAATAGCACTGTGCTACTACCAGCCGATAAATCAGTTGACAATGGCATTTATCACACTTCATACTCAGCTACGATTTCAATGCTCAGCTCCACGGCACGCGCCTTCTTGGGCGATAGTGCAGACTCTCAACTAAATTCGTAAACATGAGCCGCCTCCACAAACCGTCGACCTTCTCAAACCACATACACGCATTTTGTTACTTCATCTGCAGTTGAAGATACGACCTTCAAAATACAATGAATTCTTGTGCACTTGGTGCAAAATAGCACTGTGCCATTACCAGGCGATAAATCAGTTGACAATGGCATTTATCACACTTCATACTCAGCTACGATTTCAATGCTCAGCTCCACGGCACGTGTCTTCTTCGGTGATAGTGCAGACTCTCAACTAAATTCGTAACACATGAGCCGCCTCCACGAAACGTCGACCTTCTCAAACCACATACACGCATTTTGTTACTTCATCTGCAGTTGAAGATACGACCTTCAAAATACAATGAATTCCTGTGCACGTGGTGCAAAATAGCACTGTGCTATTACCAGCCGATAAATCAGTTGACAATGGCATTTATCACACTTCATACTCAGCTACGATTTCAATGCTCAGCTCCACGGCACGCGCCTTCTTGGGCGATAGTGCAGACTCTCAACTAAATTCGTAAACATGAGCCGCCTCCACAAACCGTCGACCTTCTCAAACCACATACACGCATTTTGTTACTTCATCTGCAGTTGAAGATACGACCTTCAAAATACAATGAATTCTTGTGCACTTGGTGCAAAATAGCACTGTGCCATTACCAGGCGATAAATCAGTTGACAATGGCATTTATCACACTTCATACTCAGCTACGATTTCAATGCTCAGCTCCACGGCACGTGTCTTCTTCCGTGATAGTGCAGACTCTCAACTAAATTCGGAACACATGAGCCGCCTCCACGAACCGTCGACCTTCTCAAACCACATACACGCATTTTGTTACTTCATCTGCAGTTGAAGATACGACCTTCAAAATACAATGAATTCCTGTGCACTTGGTGCAAAATAGCACGGTGCTATTACCAGCCGATAAATCAGTTGACAATGGCATTTATCACACTTCATACTCAGCTACGATTTCAATGCTCAGCTCCACGGCACGCGCCTTCTTGGGCGATAGTGCAGACTCTCAACTAAATTCGTAAACATGAGCCGCCTCCACAAACCGTCGACCTTCTCAAACCACATACACGCATTTTGTTACTTCATCTGCAGTTGAAGATACGACCTTCAAAATACAATGAATTCCTGTGCACTTGGTGCAAAATAGCACTGTGCTATTACCAGCCGATAAATCAGTTGACAATGGCATTTATCACACTTCATACTCAGCTACGATTTCAATGCTCAGCTCCACGGCACGCGCCTTCTTGGGCGATAGTGCAGACTCTCAACTAAATTCGTAAACATGAGCCGCCTCCACAAACCGTCGACCTTCTCAAACCACATACACGCATTTTGTTACTTCATCTGCAGTTGAAGATACGACCTTCAAAATACAATGAATTCCTGTGCACTTGGTGCAAAATAGCACTGTGCTATTACCAGCCGATAAATCAGTTGACAATGGCATTTATCACACTTCATACTCAGCTACGATTTCAATGCTCAGCTCCACGGCACGCACCTTCTTGGGCGATAGTGCAGACTCTCAACTAAATTCGTAAACATGAGCCGCCTCCACAAACCGTCGACCTTCTCAAACCACATACACGCATTTTGTTACTTCATCTGCAGTTGAAGATACGACCTTCAAAATACAATGAATTCTTGTGCACTTGGTGCAAAATAGCACTGTGCCATTACCAGGCGATAAATCAGTTGACAATGGCATTTATCACACTTCATACTCAGCTACGATTTCAATGCTCAGCTCCACGGCACGTGTCTTCTTCGGTGATAGTGCAGACTCTCAACTAAATTCGTAACACATGAGCCGCCTCCACGAACCATCGACCTTCTCAAACCACATACACGCATTTTGTTACTTCATCTGCAGTTGAAGATACGACCTTCAAAATACACTGAATTCCTGTGCACTTGGTGCAAAATAGCACTGTGCTATTACCAGCCGATAAATCAGTTGACAATGGCATTTATCACACTTCATACTCAGCTACGATTTCAATGCTCAGCTCCACGGCACGCGCCTTCTTGGGCGATAGTGCAGACTCTCAACTAAATTCGTAAACATGAGCCGCCTCCACAAACCGTCGACCTTCTCAAACCACATACACGCATTTTGTTACTTCATCTGCAGTTGAAGATACGACCTTCAAAATACAATGAATTCCTGTGCACTTGGTGCAAAATAGCACTGTGCTATTACCAGCCGATAAATCAGTTGACAATGGCATTTATCACACTTCATACTCAGCTACGATTTCAATGCTCAGCTCCACGGCACGCGCCTTCTTGGGCGATAGTGCAGACTCTCAACTAAATTCGTAAACATGAGCCGCCTCCACAAACCGTCGACCTTCTCAAACCACATACACGCATTTTGTTACTTCATCTGCAGTTGAAGATACGACCTTCAAAATACAATGAATTCCTGTGCACTTGGTGCAAAATAGCACTGTGCTATTACCAGCCGATAAATCAGTTGACAATGGCATTTATCACACTTCATACTCAGCTACGATTTCAATGCTCAGCTCCACGGCACGCGCCTTCTTGGGCGATAGTGCAGACTCTCAACTAAATTCGTAAACATGAGCCGCCTCCACGAACCGTCGACCTTCTCAAACCACATACACGCATTTTGTTACTTCATCTGCAGTTGAAGATACGACCTTCAAAATACAATGAATTCCTGTGCACTTGGTGCAAAATAGCACTGTGCTATTACCAGCCGATAAATCAGTTGACAATGGCATTTATCACACTTCATACTCAGCTACGATTTCAATGCTCAGCTCCACGGCACGCGCCTTCTTGGGCGATAGTGCAGACTCTCAACTAAATTCGTAAACATGAGCCGCCTCCACAAACCGTCGACCTTCTCAAACCACATACACGCATTTTGTTACTTCATCTGCAGTTGAAGATACGACCTTCAAAATACAATGAATTCCTGTGCACTTGGTGCAAAATAGCACTGTGCTATTACCAGCCGATAAATCAGTTGACAATGGCATTTATCACACTTCATACTCAGCTACGATTTCAATGCTCAGCTCCACGGCACGCGCCTTCTTGGGCGATAGTGCAGACTCTCAACTAAATTCGTAAACATGAGCCGCCTCCACAAACCGTCGACCTTCTCAAACCACATACACGCATTTTGTTACTTCATCTGCAGTTGAAGATACGACCTTCAAAATACAATGAATTCCTGTGCACTTGGTGCAAAATAGCACTGTGCTATTACCAGCCGATAAATCAGTTGACAATGGCATTTATCACACTTCATACTCAGCTACGATTTCAATGCTCAGCTCCACGGCACGCGCCTTCTTGGGCGATAGTGCAGACTCTCAACTAAATTTGTAAACATGAGCCGCCTCCACAAACCGTCGACCTTCTCAAACCACATACACGCATTTTGTTACTTCATCTGCAGTTGAAGATACGACCTTCAAAATACAATGAATTCCTGTGCACTTGGTGCAAAATAGCACTGTGCTATTACCAGCCGATAAATCAGTTGACAATGGCATTTATCACACTTCATACTCAGCTACGATTTCAATGCTCAGCTCCACGGCATGCGCCTTCTTGGGCGATAGTGCAGACTCTCAACTAAATTCGTAAACATGAGCCGCCTCCACAAACCGTCGACCTTCTCAAACCACATACACGCATTTTGTTACTTCATCTGCAGTTGAAGATACGACCTTCAAAATACAATGAATTCCTGTGCACTTGGTGCAAAATAGCACTGTGCTATTACCAGCCGATAAATCAGTTGACAATGGCATTTATCACACTTCATACTCAGCTACGATTTCAATGCTCAGCTCCACGGCACGCGCCTTCTTGGGCGATAGTGCAGACTCTCAACTAAATTCGTAAACATGAGCCGCCTCCACAAACCGTCGACCTTCTCAAACCACATACACGCATTTTGTTACTTCATCTGCAGTTGAAGATACGACCTTCAAAATACAATGAATTCTTGTGCACTTGGTGCAAAATAGCACTGTGCCATTACCAGGCGATAAATCAGTTGACAATGGCATTTATCACACTTCATACTCAGCTACGATTTCAATGCTCAGCTCCACGGCACGTGTCTTCTTCGGTGATAGTGCAGACTCTCAACTAAATTCGTAACACATGAGCCGCCTCCACGAACCGTCGACCTTCTCAAACCACATACACGCATTTTGTTACTTCATCTGCAGTTGAAGATACGACCTTCAAAATACACTGAATTCCTGTGCACTTGGTGCAAAATAGCACTGTGCTATTACCAGCCGATAAATCAGTTGACAATGGCATTTATCACACTTCATACTCAGATACGATTTCAATGCTCAGCTCCACGGCACGCGCCTTCTTGGGCGATAGTGCAGACTCTCAACTAAATTCGTAAACATGAGCCGCCTCCACAAACCGTCGACCTTCTCAAACCACATACACGCATTTTGTTACTTCATCTGCAGTTGAAGATACGACCTTCAAAATACAATGAATTCTTGTGCACTTGGTGCAAAATAGCACTGTGCCATTACCAGGCGATAAATCAGTTGACAATGGCATTTATCACACTTCATACTCAGCTACGATTTCAATGCTCAGCTCCACGGCACGTGTCTTCTTCGGTGATAGTGCAGACTCTCAACTAAATTCGTAACACATGAGCCGCCTCCACGAACCGTCGACCTTCTCAAACCACATACACGCATTTTGTTACTTCATCTGCAGTTGAAGATACGACCTTCAAAATACAATGAATTCCTGTGCACTTGGTGCAAAATAGCACTGTGCTATTACCAGCCGATAAATCAGTTGACAATGGCATTTATCACACTTCATACTCAGATACGATTTCAATGCTCAGCTCCACGGCACGCGCCTTCTTGGGCGATAGTGCAGACTCTCAACTAAATTCGGTAACATGAGCCGCCTCCACAAACCGTCGACCTTCTCAAACCACATACACGCATTTTGTTACTTCATCTGCAATTGAAGATACGACCTTCAAAATACAATGAATTCTTGTGCACTTGGTGCAAAATAGCATTGTGCCATTACCAGGCGATAAATCAGTTGAAAATGGCATTTATCACACTTCATACTCAGCTACGATTTCAATGCTCAGCTCCACGGCACGTGTCTTCTTCGGTGATAGTGCAGACTCTCAACTAAATTCGTAACACATGAGCCGCCTCCACGAACCGTCGACCTTCTCAAACCACATACACGCATTTTGTTACTTCATCTGCAGTTGAAGATACGACCTTCAAAATACAATGAATTCCTGTGCACTTGGTGCAAAATAGCACTGTGCTATTACCAGCCGATAAATCAGTTGACAATGGCATTTATCACACTTCATACTCAGCTACGATTTCAATGCTCAGCTCCACGGCACGCGCCTTCTTGGGCGATAGTGCAGACTCTCAACTAAATTCGTAAACATGAGCCGCCTCCACAAACCGTCGACCTTCTCAAACCACATACACGCATTTTGTTACTTCATCTGCAGTTGAAGATACGACCTTCAAAATACAATTAATTCTTGTGCACTTGGTGCAAAATAGCACTGTGCCATTACCAGGCGATAAATCAGTTGACAATGGCATTTATCACACTTCATACTCAGCTACGATTTCAATGCTCAGCTCCACGGCACGTGTCTTCTTCGGTGATAGTGCAGACTCTCAACTAAATTCGTAACACATGAGCCGCCTCCACGAACCGTCGACCTTCTCAAACCACATACACGCATTTTGTTACTTCATCTGCAGTTGAAGATACGACCTTCAAAATACAATGAATTCCTGTGCACTTGGTGCAAAATAGCACTGTGCTATTACCAGCCGATAAATCAGTTGACAATGGCATTTATCACACTTCATACTCAGCTACGATTTCAATGCTCAGCTCCACGGCACGCGCCTTCTTGGGCGATAGTGCAGACTCTCAACTAAATTCGTAAACATGAGCCGCCTCCACAAACCGTCGACCTTCTCAAACCACATACACGCATTTTGTTACTTCATCTGCAGTTGAAGATACGACCTTCAAAATACAATGAATTCCTGTGCACTTGGTGCAAAATAGCACTGTGCTATTACCAGCCGATAAATCAGTTGACAATGGCATTTATCACACTTCATACTCAGCTACGATTTCAATGCTCAGCTCCACGGCACGCGCCTTCTTGGGCGATAGTGCAGACTCTCAACTAAATTCGTAAACATGAGCCGCCTCCACAAACCGTCGACCTTCTCAAACCACATACACGCATTTTGTTACTTCATCTGCAGTTGAAGATACGACCTTCAAAATACAATGAATTCCTGTGCACTTGGTGCAAAATAGCACTGTGCTATTACCAGCCGATAAATCAGTTGACAATGGCATTTATCACACTTCATACTCAGCTACGATTTCAATGCTCAGCTCCACGGCACGCGCCTTCTTGGGCGATAGTGCAGACTCTCAACTAAATTCGTAAACATGAGCCGCCTCCACAAACCGTCGACCTTCTCAAACCACATACACGCATTTTGTTACTTCATCTGCAGTTGAAGATACGACCTTCAAAATACAATGAATTCTTGTGCACTTGGTGCAAAATAGCACTGTGCCATTACCAGGCGATAAATCAGTTGACAATGGCATTTATCACACTTCATACTCAGCTACGATTTCAATGCTCAGCTCCACGGCACGTGTCTTCTTCGGTGATAGTGCAGACTCTCAACTAAATTCGTAACACATGAGCCGCCTCCACAAACCGTCGACCTTCTCAAACCACATACACGCATTTTGTTACTTCATCTGCAGTTGAAGATACGACCTTCAAAATACACTGAATTCCTGTGCACTTGGTGCAAAATAGCACTGTGCTATTACCAGCCGATAAATCAGTTGACAATGGCATTTATCACACTTCATACTCAGATACGATTTCAATGCTCAGCTCCACGGCACGCGCCTTCTTGGGCGATAGTGCAGACTCTCAACTAAATTCGTAAACATGAGCCGCCTCCACGAACCGTCGACCTTCTCAAACCACATACACGCATTTTGTTACTTCATCTGCAGTTGAAGATACGACCTTCAAAATACAATGAATTCTTGTGCACTTGGTGCAAAATAGCACTGTGCCATTACCAGGCGATAAATCAGTTGACAATGGCATTTATCACACTTCATACTCAGCTACGATTTCAATGCTCAGCTCCACGGCACGTGTCTTCTTCGGTGATAGTGCAGACTCTCAACTAAATTCGTAACACATGAGCCGCCTCCACGAACCGTCGACCTTCTCAAACCACATACACGCATTTTGTTACTTCATCTGCAGTTGAAGATACGACCTTCAAAATACAATGAATTCCTGTGCACTTGGTACAAAATAGCACTGTGCTATTACCAGCCGATAAATCAGTTGACAATGGCATTTATCACACTTCATACTCAGATACGATTTCAATGCTCAGCTCCACGGCACGCGCCTTCTTGGGCGATAGTGCAGACTCTCAACTAAATTCGGTAACATGAGCCGCCTCCACAAACCGTCGACCTTCTCAAACCACATACACGCATTTTGTTACTTCATCTGCAGTTGAAGATACGACCTTCAAAATACAATGAATTCTTGTGCACTTGGTGCAAAATAGCACTGTGCCATTACCAGGCGATAAATCAGTTGAAAATGGCATTTATCACACTTCATACTCAGCTACGATTTCAATGCTCAGCTCCACGGCACGTGTCTTCTTCGGTGATAGTGCAGACTCTCAACTAAATTCGTAACACATGAGCCGCCTCCACGAACCGTCGACCTTCTCAAACCACATACACGCATTTTGTTACTTCATCTGCAGTTGAAGATACGACCTTCAAAATACAATGAATTCCTGTGCACTTGGTGCAAAATAGCACTGTGCTATTACCAGCCGATAAATCAGTTGACAATGGCATTTATCACACTTCATACTCAGCTACGATTTCAATGCTCAGCTCCACGGCACGCGCCTTCTTGGGCGATAGTGCAGACTCTCAACTAAATTCGTAAACATGAGCCGCCTCCACAAACCGTCGACCTTCTCAAACCACATACACGCATTTTGTTACTTCATCTGCAGTTGAAGATACGACCTTCAAAATACAATGAATTCTTGTGCACTTGGTGCAAAATAGCACTGTGCCATTACCAGGCGATAAATCAGTTGACAATGGCATTTATCACACTTCATACTCAGCTACGATTTCAATGCTCAGCTCCACGGCACGTGTCTTCTTCGGTGATAGTGCAGACTCTCAACTAAATTCGTAACACATGAGCCGCCTCCACGAACCGTCGACCTTCTCAAACCACATACACGCATTTTGTTACTTCATCTGCAGTTGAAGATACGACCTTCAAAATACAATGAATTCCTGTGCACTTGGTGCAAAATAGCACTGTGCTATTACCAGCCGATAAATCAGTTGACAATGGCATTTATCACACTTCATACTCAGCTACGATTTCAATGCTCAGCTCCACGGCACGCGCCTTCTTGGGCGATAGTGCAGACTCTCAACTAAATTCGTAAACATGAGCCGCCTCCACAAACCGCCGACCTTCTCAAACCACATACACGCATTTTGTTACTTCATCTGCAGTTGAAGATACGACCTTCAAAATACAATGAATTCCTGTGCACTTGGTGCAAAATAGCACTGTGCTATTACCAGCCGATAAATCAGTTGACAATGGCATTTATCACACTTCATACTCAGCTACGATTTCAATGCTCAGCTCCACGGCACGCGCCTTCTTGGGCGATAGTGCAGACTCTCAACTAAATTCGTAAACATGAGCCGCCTCCACAAACCGTCGACCTTCTCAAACCACATACACGCATTTTATTACTTCATCTGCAGTTGAAGATACGACCTTCAAAATACAATGAATTCTTGTGCACTTGGTGCAAAATAGCACTGTGCCATTACCAGGCGATAAATCAGTTGACAATGGCATTTATCACACTTCATACTCAGCTACGGTTTCAATGCTCAGCTCCACGGCACGTGTCTTCTTCGGTGATAGTGCAGACTCTCAACTAAATTCGTAACACATGAGCCGCCTCCACGAACCGTCGACCTTCTCAAACCACATACACGCATTTTGTTACTTCATCTGCAGTTGAAGATACGACCTTCAAAATACAATGAATTCCTGTGCACTTGGTGCAAAATAGCACTGTGCTATTACCAGCCGATAAATCAGTTGACAATGGCATTTATCACACTTCATACTCAGCTACGATTTCAATGCTCAGCTCCACGGCACGCGCCTTCTTGGGCGATAGTGCAGACTCTTAACTAAATTCGTAAACATGAGCCGCCTCCACGAACCGTCGACCTCCTCAAACCACATACACGCATTTTGTTACTTCATCTGCAGTTGAAGATACGACCTTCAAAATACACTGAATTCCTGTGCACTTGGTGCAAAATAGCACTGTGCTATTACCAGCCGATAAATCAGTTGACAATGGCATTTATCACACTTCATACTCAGATACGATTTCAATGCTCAGCTCCACGGCACGCGCCTTCTTGGGCGATAGTGCAGACTCTCAACTAAATTCGTAAACATGAGCCGCCTCCACGAACCGTCGACCTTCTCAAACCACATACACGCATTTTGTTACTTCATCTGCAGTTGAAGATACGACCTTCAAAATACAATGAATTCCTGTGCACTTGGTGCAAAATAGCACTGTGCTATTACCAGCCGATAAATCAGTTGACAATGGCATTTATCACACTTCATACTCAGATACGATTTCAATGCTCAGCTCCACGGCACGCGCCTTCTTGGGCGATAGTGCAGACTCTCAACTAAATTCGTAAACATGAGCCGCCTCCACGAACCGTCGACCTTCTCAAACCACATACACGCATTTTGTTACTTCATCTGCAGTTGAAGATACGACCTTCAAAATACAATGAATTCCTGTGCACTTGGTGCAAAATAGCACTGTGCTATTACCAGCCGATAAATCAGTTGACAATGGCATTTATCACACTTCATACTCAGATACGATTTCAATGCTCAGCTCCACGGCACGCGCCTTCTTGGGCGATAGTGCAGACTCTCAACTAAATTCGTAAACATGAGCCGCCTCCACGAACCGTCGACCTTCTCAAACCACATACACGCATTTTGTTACTTCATCTGCAGTTGAAGATACGACCTTCAAAATACACTGAATTCCTGTGCACTTGGTGCAAAATAGCACTGTGCTATTACCAGCCGATAAATCAGTTGACAATGGCATTTATCACACTTCATACTCAGATACGATTTCAATGCTCAGCTCCACGGCACGCGCCTTCTTGGGCGATAGTGCAGACTCTCAACTAAATTCGTAAACATGAGCCGCCTCCACGAACCGTCGACCTTCTCAAACCACATACACGCATTTTGTTACTTCATCTGCAGTTGATGATACGACCTTCAAAATACAATGAATTCCTGTGCACTTGGTGCAAAATAGCACTGTGCTATTACCAGCCGATAAATCAGTTGACAATGGCATTTATCACTCTTCATACTCAGATACGATTTCAATGCTCAGCTCCACGGCACGCGCCTTCTTGGGCGATAGTGCAGACTCTCAACTAAATTCGTAAACATGAGCCGCCTCCACGAACCGTCGACCTTCTCAAACCACATACACGCATTTTGTTACTTCATCTGCAGTTGAAGATACGACCTTCAAAATACAATGAATTCCTGTGCACTTGGTGCAAAATAGCACTGTGCTATTACCAGCCGATAAATCAGTTGACAATGGCATTTATCACACTTCATACTCAGATACGATTTCAATGCTCAGCTCCACGGCACGCGCCTTCTTGGGCGATAGTGCAGACTCTCAACTAAATTCGTAAACATTGCCGCCTCCACGAACCGTCGACCTTCTCAAACCACATACACGCATTTTGTTACTTCATCTGCAGTTGAAGATGCGACCTTCAAAATACACTGAATTCCTGTGCACTTGGTGCAAAATAGCACTGTGCTATTACCAGCCGATAAATCAGTTGACAATGGCATTTATCACACTTCATACTCAGATACGATTTCAATGCTCAGCTCCACGGCACGCGCCTTCTTGGGCGATAGTGCAGACTCTCAACTAAATTCGTAAACATGAGCCACCTCCACAAACCGTCGACCTTCTCAAACCACATACACGCATTTTGTTACTTCATTTGCAGTTGAAGATACGACCTTCAAAATACAATGAATTCCTGTGCACTTGGTGCAAAATAGCACTGTGCTATTACCAGCCGATAAATCAGTTGACAATGGCATTTATCACACTTCATACTCAGATACGATTTCAATGCTCAGCTCCACGGCACGCGCCTTCTTGGGCGATAGTGCAGACTCTCAACTAAATTCGTAAACATGAGCCGCCTCCACGAACCGTCGACCTTCTCAAACCACATACACGCATTTTGTTACTTCATCTGCAGTTGAAGATACGACCTTCAAAATACAATGAATTCCTGTGCACTTGGTGCAAAATAGCACTGTGCTATTACCAGCCGATAAATCAGTTGACAATGGCATTTATCACACTTCATACTCAGATACGATTTCAATGCTCAGCTCCACGGCACGCGCCTTCTTGGGCGATAGTGCAGACTCTCAACTAAATTCGTAAACATTGCCGCCTCCACGAACCGTCGACCTTCTCAAACCACATACACGCATTTTGTTACTTCATCTGCAGTTGAAGATGCGACCTTCAAAATACACTGAATTCCTGTGCACTTGGTGCAAAATAGCACTGTGCTATTACCAGCCGATAAATCAGTTGACAATGGCATTTATCACACTTCATACTCAGATACGATTTCAATGCTCAGCTCCACGGCACGCGCCTTCTTGGGCGATAGTGCAGACTCTCAACTAAATTCGTAAACATGAGCCACCTCCACAAACCGTCGACCTTCTCAAACCACATACACGCATTTTGTTACTTCATTTGCAGTTGAAGATACGACCTTCAAAATACAATGAATTCCTGTGCACTTGGTGCAAAATAGCACTGTGCTATTACCAGCCGATAAATCAGTTGACAATGGCATTTATCACACTTCATACTCAGATACGATTTCAATGCTCAGCTCCACGGCACGCGCCTTCTTGGGCGATAGTGCAGACTCTCAACTAAATTCGTAAACATGAGCCGCCTCCACGAACCGTCGACCTTCTCAAACCACATACACGCATTTTGTTACTTCATCTGCAGTTGAAGATACGACCTTCAAAATACACTGAATTCCTGTGCAATTGGTGCAAAATAGCACTGTGCCATTACCAGGCGATAAATCAGTTGACAATGGCATTTATCACACTTCATACTCAGCTACGATTTCAATGCTCAGCTCCACGGCACGTGTCTTCTTCGGTGATAGTGCAGACTCTCAACTAAATTCGTAAACATGAGCCGCCTCCACAAACCGTCGACCTTCTCAAACCACATACACGCATTTTGTTACTTCATCTGCAGTTGAAGATACGACCTTCAAAATACACTGAATTCCTGTGCACTTGGTGCAAAATAGCACTGTGCCATTACCAGCCGATAAATCAGTTGACAATGGCATTTATCACACTTCATACTCAGCTACGATTTCAATGCTCAGCTCCACGGCACGCGCCTTCTTGGGCGATAGTGCAAACTCTCAACTAAATTCGTAACACGTGAGCCGCCTCCACGTACCGTCGACCTTCTCAAACCACATACACGCATTTTGTTACTTCATCTGCAGTTGAAGATACGACCTTCAAAATACACTGAATTCCTGTGCACTTGATGCAAAATACGAGTAGCACTGTGCCATTACCAGCCGATATCAGTTGACAATGGCATTTATCTTGCAGACTCTCAACTAAATTCGTAACACATGAGCCGCCTGCACGAACCGTCGACCTTCTCAAACCACATACACGCATTTTGTTATTTCATCTGCAGTTGAAGATACGACCTTCAAAATACACTGAATTCCTGTGCACTTGGTGCAAAATAGCACTGTGCCATTACCGGCAGTCAGAAACAAAGCTCATTTTCAATGCTGGAATAACATACGTTTGTACGAAACAGGGTAATACACAATACGTACAAGAACCAAGAAGGAACATGATTAATGGAAGACCAAGACAGGAAAGCTTTGATTAAAAAGTAATGCGGTGTTCCTCTTCTATTATACAACATATACATCGAAGACGCAATGAAGAATTTAGAAGAAACGTCACAATGAAATATAAATTCAAGGTGAGAAGATATCAGTGAAAAGATTAGGCGGCAACATTGCTTTCCTCAGTAAAAGTGAGAAAGAAAGACATAAACTGTCGAACGGAAGGAGCTGTATAATGAGCACTGAACGTGGATTGAGAGTTAACCAAAAAAAGACGAAGGTATTGAGCAGAAGCATGAAATAGGTTAAATGTAAACCTATCATAAAAACTGAGATAAATGTAATATGATAGGCGACAGTCTGTTGCCGGCCTGAGTGGCCATGCGGTTCTAGGCGCTACAGTCTGGAGCCGCGGGACCGCTCCGGTCGCAGGTTCGAATCCTGCCTGCATGGATGTGTGTGATGTCCTTAGGTTAGTTAGGTTTAAGTAGTTCTAAGTTCTAGGGGACTGATGACCTCAGAAGTTGGGTTCCATAGTGCTCAGAGCCATTTGAACCATTTGACAGTCAGTTGCTGCACTGACTCGTCTCATGTTTTATTCTCATGTTGCTGTTGTTGTTGGTGATGTCGTGATCTTCATTCGGAAAACTGGTAGCTCTCCATGCTACTCTATCCTACGCAAGCCTCTTAATCTCCGAACAACTATTGCAGCCTAAATCTTTCTCAGCCTGCTTACTGTATTCATCCCTCAGTCTCCCTTTACTATTTTTACCCTCCACTCTTCGCTCCAGTACTAAATTGGTGATCCCCTGATGTTTCGGAATGTGTTCTATCCACTTATCCCTTTTATTCAGGTTGTGTCACAAATTTCTTGTCTGTCCAAATCTATTCAGTTATGTGATCTGTCCATCTAATCTTCATCATTCTTCTGTAGCATCACATTTTAGAAGCTGCTGTTCTCTTCTTTTCTAAGCTGTTATCATCTATGTTTCAATTCCGTACTTGGTTGGACTCCATACAAATACTCTCAGGAAAGTCCTCCAGTCACTTAAATCGATATTCGATGTTAACAAACTCCTCTTCTTCAGAAACGCTTTTCTGGACATTATCAGTCTACATTTTATATGCTCTCTATTTCGGTCATTATCAGTTCAAAAAATGGCTCTGAGCACTATGGGGCTTAACATCTGAGGTCATCAGTCCCCCAGAACTTAGAACTACTTAAACCTAACTAACCTAAGGACATGACACACATCCATGTCCGAGGCAGGATTCGAACCTGCGACCGTAGCGGTCACGCGGTTCCAGACTGAAGCGCCTAGAACCGCACAGCCACACCAGCCGGCTCATTATTAGTTATTTTGCTCCCAAATAGCAAAATTCATCTACTACTTTAAGCGTCTCGTTTCCCTATCTAATTCGTTCAGCATCAAATGATTTAATTCGACTACATTCCATTATCCTTGTTTTGATTTTTTTCATGTTCATCTTATATCCTTCTTTCAAGACCCTGTACATGCAGTGCAACTGCTCTTCCAAGTCCTTTGCTGTCTCTGAGAGAATTACAACGTCATTGGCAGACCTAAAAGTTTTTATTTCTTCTCCCTGAACTTTAATTCATACTCCAAACCTTTCTTTTGTTTCCTTTACTGCTTACGCAGTATGCAGATTGAGTAAGACCGGGGATAGGCTACAACCCAGTCTCACGTCCTTCTCAATCAGTGCTTTCTTTTCACGGACCTCGACTGTTATAACTGCCATCTGGTTTCTATACAAGTTGTAAATAGCTCTTTGCGTCCTGTATTTTACCTCTGCTACTTTCAGAATTTCAAAGATAGTATTCCAGTGAACATTGTGAAAAGCTTTCTCTGAGTCTACAAATGCTATAAACTAGATTTGCCTTTCCTTAACCAATCTTCCGAAAGAAGTTGTAAGGTCAGTATTGCCTCGTGCATTGCTACATTTCTCCGGAATCCATTGTCATAAGGCTCCTTAATTCACTAAGTTTGAGTTCAGCTGAGGCTAGTTGATGTATGCTCACGTTTATAGAAAGCAGTAATCAGTGACTATGGAGACTAGATTGTCAGTTAATATCTTCCTTCCCTACTACACAGTATACGGGTAGTCTCGTATAAATCTTTCTGTAGCTTTCCGTACTTTTTGTATACCAGAGCAAGAAACCGCCTGTGAAACTTCTTTCGGACAGCAAAGCGAAGTCCTGTATAGCACTCAGGAATCACCACCAATTACAAAGCAGGTACCCCGTCACTGTACCATATTTCCCACCGGGTGTTCTCCAGGAGGCTTCCCAGGAATCAGATAATGGAGCGGCAGGACACTTGAGTTCGGTCGACTCACCGGGCTTAGCGAACCGACGCATCCAGGTGTAACTGTTCGAGAAAAGAAGTTTGTTTTCAAGCTGGAAAGTCGTTCCTAGAAGCGAGTGGTGTGAGGTTAGGAGGCACCTTGCAGAATCGTGCGAAACAGCGAGGTCCAAGTCTTCACACGGTGTAGTCCGGCCAGTTAGTTAAACATCCAAAAGAAGACTCCTTACTGGTTAACAGCAATAATTTAGGACAGGGGAAGACCCGAGCGCTGGCGTCCAGAAAGCCCAAAACTTGGAACCCTCTGATTAGTGAGAGAGAAAACTCGATAGCGGAGTAGGAACATCAGCAAGACTTGTTCAGAACTCAATCCTCCCATAGATTAACACTGCAAACTACGAAACTGTTTATCTATGTACGACCATGCCAATGGGCAGAGTCTTATCAAACAGTCTGACTGGCGCACCGAAAAGCGCAGAGAAGCAGAAGGGAGAGTTAGCCTGGAGACCGAAACTAATTCACTTCCTCTCTGGGCGCGGAACAGAACGGACTTATTCACAAGCAGGCATAGCGGAAACACTGTGTATTGCCGTTCTTTTCAGCCTACAACACTACCCAGTCACGTCAGTCTCTTGGTGCTGGTACAAGTGTAAGAGCGCATACGTTATTGGTGTGTAAGCCACTACGTAAGCTATGATTATAAATTACTGGGTCGCCACCAGCCCAAGCCGTTCTTTACACATTAAAGATCAAGCCGGACTGGAAAATTTTGTACCACTAGATAACTGAAATTACGCGGGTTTATATTAAGTTATTGAAGTTATGCAAAAATGTATCACGTAATCAAACGATAATATTGTGATAAATTAATAAAACGTGGGGTGTTCACTCTAATTCTGAGGGCTCCCTTCCACATTATGTTTCATTACTATCACCGTCCCCTTTGTGCAGCTTGTAAAAACAGTACTGAAATGCTCTAACAAAACATAAGCACCGGTGCAAGTATGTGTGTAGTAGATGAACTACCTATATATGAAGAAGATGTTCAAACATTTTTTTCAAAAACTGTAACCTCCATCACAATATTGCACACATCAATGCTAGTATTTAAATTAACAATGTAATTAGTATTACGGTCTTAGGAAATACATGAAGCAATGATCTGCTAAAAAGTAATTCAGTTTCGTGACGGGAATACGAGGGTTGTCCAGAAAGTTGCATAGTCGCGGCTCCGACTTGGACATTTATCTTAGTGTTCCATCAACTTTCAAATATCCTGGTCATGGTTGGCAGCCGCCTGCGTTTTCCGCAGATTCCTTATGCTGGACTGTAGCTCGTTGGCTGTGCCAAAACGTTGTCCTCATACCCAGCGGTTCATAAGAGCGGTGATGAAAAACCGAGAGAACTAAGTCCGGGCTGTATGGTGGGCGATCAAACTCTTCACATCTAAACCGCTGCAGGACGCCTGCATTGCAACCACAGTGTGCGGTCGAGAATCGCCATGAAAAAGGAAATATACGACAGTTAGTTACATCACGTGGGGTTGCCTGAAATCAGGCGAAATCTCTCGGCAGGCACCCATACTTGGCGGGAGACACTATTTTCTAGGTCTCTTTACGTGCTCACCGTGCGCTCAAAACGGCAAAGTGCAACACGACGCGATCGACTGGCACATTATAGACACTGGCCAACACATCCGTGCCAAGCTTCTTCGGATTTTCGCTGTGGTATCCGATCGGAAATGAATTTCTGAACACCCGTCATACAATTGGACATCTTTGTTTTCACCCCTCAGAACATTTCGTTTTATTCCAAAGCTGGGCACCACTGAGCTTGAGCGTGTCCGCTCGGCGCAGTGTAAACAATGCGTCATACCACCGCTACAGAGCTACGCATTGTTACTTAGCAAATCTCGCAACGCGTTAACAAAACAAATGCTGACCAACTAAATGGAATACGTATTCGTTACTCCTTGCTACTTTCTACTCGGTCCCCTGAGACATACAAACCGCTGGAAAACGAAAGCTACCGACTCGAGTCCAGTCAGGCACGAACTGCGTGCGGAAAAGACTACCTGCGAGTAACGAAGCGTTTTAGGGAGTACAGTATCGGAACTTCGAGTTTGGTGAATTACTCACTGTCAGGAATCGATGCCATTGCTGTCTTCTCAGCAGTGCACCAAGTCAAAGTAGCGTTCCTACGTCACGCGTTGTTTTACAATCAGTAACCCCACCATCCGCGCCGCTGATTCTTCAAAAAAGCGGAAACGGTAGCAACAAACCCATTACAAAAGGTTAAATACTCTGGATACAAATTATTGGGAAATACTAACAACAATTCCGTCACAAACGAAAAGTTACGTCACCGCTTTGCTATATACGCCAACAGTACAAACAAACATCGTCTGAACAGGCCTCGAACGCCCAGCAGCACCGACCGGCTGCCGTGTCATTCTCAGCCCTTTGGCGTCACCGCCCTTCTACAGGCCGTTGTCAGTTCTCGCGATCAGTGTCTCCACTTCTCATGCGAAGTGTAATATTTCTGGCTGTACAGCCATTATATTTAGATACAAGAGGCTCTTGTTAGAGCAGCTAAGAAGGAAGCAGTGGGAAGATGACGTAATGCGGTGTGAGATACAGGTGGCAGATGGTTTATTCTGTACGTGTATCGTGAGACAGAGAGCTTAAATTGTGGTCCTTCTCGGCGATTGGCTGTTACGTTGGGAAGTAACACGCCAAAATGATAAACTTCTCTCATTAACATTAGAAAAACTAAACAGTGAAATTCCTACCCGGCTGGTCCCGGCGGAGGTTCGAGACCTCCCTCGGGCATGGGTGTGTGTGTTTGTCCTTAGGATAATTTAGGTTAAGTAGTGTGTAAGCTTAGGGACTGATGGCCTTAGTAGTTAAGTCCCATAACATTTCACACACATTTGAACATTTCTGAAATTCCTACCCTTCCGTATAAAACCATCTCACAATAACAGGTTATCAAATGGTTCAAATGGCCCTGGGCACTATGGGACTTAACATCTGAGGTCATCAGTGACCTACAACTTAGAACTACTTAAATCTAACTAACCTAAGGACATCACGCACATCCATGCCCGAGGCAGGATTCGAACCTGCGACCGTAGCAGTCGCGCGGTTCCGGACTGAAGCGCCTAGAACCGCTCGGCCATCGCGGCCGGCTAACAGGTTATCATCCTGTTATTTCAAAAGTGTTAATTATCAGCAGAATAATAAACATTAGCAGAACGAAAAGGCAGATGAAGCGCTTCCGAGATCTTCGGATCACGCCTAACATGAATGGCGCCGGGTGGACGAAGTCGTTCTGCTGTAAGATTAGAGCTGGATCGGGAGTCTTGAAGGACAGTCACGTCGTCTGCCTTGGGCGATATCAGTTAAGAACTTAACTATCGATCTCTGTTTATTTGGACTCGTAATTGAGAACAGCTAGATAGTAATTACGCTAATACGCAGTTCACTAACTTCTTTACTTTCTATGAAAGTGTGAAGAATGGAAATTACAGCGAAGAGCCGAGGAAAAGAGGTATACATGCCCAATATCGTGTAGGACCCTCGCGAGCACGCAGAAGTGCCGTAATACGACACAGAAAGGACTCGATTAATGCCTGAAATAGTGCATGAGGGAACTGACACCTTGAATCCTGCAGAGCTGTCCATAAATCCGTAAGGGGGAGGAGATCTCCTCTGAACAGCACGTTGCAAGGCATGCCAGATATACTCAATAATGTTCATGTCTGGGGAGTTTGGTGGCCAGCGGAAGTGTTCAAGCTCAGAAGAGTGTTCCTGGAGTCTGGACGTGTGGAGTATTGCATTGTCCTGCTGGAATTGTCCAAACCCGTCAGAATGCATAATGGACACGAATGGACGCAGGCGATCAAACAGGATGCTTACGTACGTGTCACCTGTCAGAGTCGTATCCAGACACATCAGGGGTCTCACATCACTCCAACTGCACACGCCCCACACCATTACAGAGCTTCCATCAGCTTGAACAGTCCCCTGCTGACATGTAGGGTCTATGGATTCACGAGCTTGTCTCCATACTCATACACGCTCATCCGTTCGATATACTTTGAAACGAGGCTCGTCCGACCAGGCAACTTGTTTCCAGTCTTCAACAGTCCAATGTCGATGTTGACGGACATGGGCGAGGCGTAAAACTTTATGTAGTGCAGTCATCAAGGGTACACGAGTGGGCCTTCGGCTCCGAAAGCCTATATCGATGATCTTTCGTTGAACGGTTCTCACGTTGACACTTGATGGTCCAGCATTGAAATCTGCAGCAGTTTGCGGAAGGGTTTCACTTGTGTCACGTTGAGCGATTCTCTCCAGTCGTCATTGGTCCAGTTGTTGCAGGATCTTTTTCCTGCCGCAGAGATGTCGGAGATTTGATGTTTCACCGGATTCCTGATATCGCTCAAATGTTCAAATGTGTGTCTGAATTCCTAGGGGACCAAACCGCTGAGGACATCGGTCTCTAGACTTACTCACTACCTAAACTAACTTATGCTAAGAACAACACACACACCCATGCTCGAGGGAGGACTCGAACCTTCGACGGGTGGGGCCGCGAATTCGTGACGTGGCGCCTCCAACCACGCGGCCACTCCGCGCGGCCTCCTGATATTCACGGTATACTTGTGAAATGGTCGTCCGGGAAAATCTCCATTTCATCGCTACCTCGCAGATGCTGTGTCCCATTGCTCTTGCGCTGACTATAACAGCACGTTCAAACTCATGTAAATCTTGATAGCCTGCCATTGTAGCTGCAGTGACCGATGTAACAACTGCGCCAGATTCATTTTGTCCTATATACGCGTCCCGACCGCAGCGCCGTTATCTGCCTGTTTACGTACCTCTGTATTTGAATACGCCTGCCTATACCAGTTTGTTTGGCTCCTCAGTGTATCTGCGATTCATAAAGTCGAATATAACAGTGCTAATACAAAATGAGTGGCATCCCGGATATACAAGCTGTGGTGTCACCGCCAGACACCACACTTGCTAGGTGGTAGCCTTTAAATCGGCCGCGGTCCGGTAGTATACGTCGGACCCGCGTGTCGCCACTATCAGTGATTGCAGACCGAGCGCCGCCACACGGCAGGTCTAGAGAGACTTCCTAGCACTCGCCCAGTTGTACAGCCGACTTTGCTAGCGATGGTTCACTGACAAATTACGCTCTGATTTGGCGAGACGATAGTTAGCATAGGTTTCAGCTACGTCATTTGCTACGACCTAGCAAGGCGCCATTATCATTTGCTATTTATCTTGTGATGCATGTACCGTCAGACCGATGTTCACCAATTATGGATTAAAATTAAGTATTCCAACAGATACGTACTATTTTTGCTAGTCTCATATCCCCGACCTGTTCTAGACCTCACGCCATCCTGCGTGAGCTTAAAAGTGTGCCCTTCGGCTTCTCCTCCTAGTGGCTTGGCTGTCTTACCAAGTCACAACACAAGCTTACTAAACATTTCATTATTTGTACACTTCCAGTTCGTCGCTAATAGTATATTACACCCTCAAGATAACGGATTCACAGTCTACGTGCTATTTTCTGCGCTTCATCTGTTGTAAGGAATGAGGGAAATTTTCGAGGGACGAGATTTATCACACACACTTAAATCCCTCTCACCGTCTATACTCTCTCTGCCTTCCATTTGCCGTAGAAGGACAGTATCAGTAGTAACGACATTCGTATTTATTGTTTTTAATTCGGTAATCAGAGGGCCTTAGGATAACTACCTGCCAGCAAGCTTTTTTTACCTCTATGCAGATTTATACAACCGATGTTGGCAGCTGCTTACATTTTTCTGAAAAGCTAGTCTTTCTTGTAAAGTTTTGTGTCACATAATGATATCATTTTGTTTGTTTCCGCAGTGGTACATGTTACAGAATGGATAGCCAATAGAGTTATTGGAAAAGAAGTAAAAAAATAAAACCTCTGAAATTTTACTGCACCAAAAACGAGTATTTAGTAAGCAATAAACTGTTTTGCTTTTATTATTTTGTGGGGCTGTCAGTGAGAGGTTTGAAACTACACGTGAAATTTGTTGGGAGTTGCTAAGTGCTCTCATTCTCAACCACTGGATGAATATGGTGTCGATGATTTGCATGCTGTGAGTTGCGCTGCCTCAGGGCAGATATACAGGGCGGGCATTAATAAAGCCGACATACTGCAGGTGCGGATTCCGTTTGTCAAATGTCAGGTATTTAGTCGAGAACAAGCCGAGATGGTGTTTGTGTGCGGGCAAGCAGATGGAAACGGTCGAGAGGCAGCAGAGCTATACCGAAACAAGTACCATCATAGGCACAAACCACATCACACAAACTACATCACACAACATTTCACGCCCTTTTTTGGGCGTTTCTGTGGTCATGGGTCCTTTCAGAGGGACGAACGAGCAGAGTGGCAGCGGACTAGGCGTACACCAGATTTTGAGAACCGGATTCTGCCTCTGCTTGGCCGTACATAAATACCACCTCGGTTTGTTCCCGACAGTATACCGGAGCATTCTGCCGCTCAAAGTATGCTGCGTCAATCACACAGCCTGCAACACACAAGGAGCACACGGCACGCGGTCAGAGAAACTGTCATTCGTCAGCGCCATCTACCGTGGCAACGATGCATTTCCGGACACGTGTACATGGATTCTTTTTACCTCCATTTCCACTCAAGGATACGTCGCATATTAGTTGCACGTATTTGACTTTATCGTTTCGGTGATGGAGTGAGAAATGGTGTACGGTGTGCTGTTGATACTGCGAGATACTTTGCGGTACGTGGAGGACCCGCCTGCGAGCGCTGAGCCGGCGGAGAGCAGAGGAGAGCTGAGAAGCTATGCTACCGCTTGCCGCCTGTCGGCGCGGCGCCGTGCCGCTAATGGAGTGCGGTGCGTGGCGGAGGATGCTGTGCGCCTCACGTCACCCGCTCTCCCGGGAAATTTCATTAGACACATCCCACCCCTCTCCCCCACCACCCCTCCCTCGCCGACGCTCTTGTCGCACAAAGAGCGCCACGTCACGTGACGCTACGTGAGAGAGGAAGGCGCGGCAACTGGCTGTCTAACCGTAACCATAACCATAAGCATAACCATAACCATAACCATGGCCATGACGGTAACCAACTGCAGTCCGCACGCACTTAGGCTACCCTCTGGGCCATGGTGCGGATACAGCCTGCCGACACTGCCTACATCTCTGCGTCACAGCTACTCTTGTGTATAATCCTTATCACCACTGGGGCAATTTCAAGAAGTTCATCGCACCACTACAGGCTGCTGGCACCTTAATTATTTTTCACCTTCCCTTTTGTCTAACCAGTGACCAACGGGCAATTTTTGTTCCTTCTTACTTACTCCTGTCTCTCCACCATGTCTTCTTGTTATCGCTTCAGATCGCGCCACAAATCTTTTTCCTTACTGCTTGCCAAAATTTAACACTTTGATTCTGACGGTATCTCTTTCTGCGGCTTCTTCTCCTTTTATGTTGTACATTTCTAATGTTTTTCAACTTTTCGGAGCCAGCGTGCCGTTAACTTCTTTTCCGAGATGTACCTTAAGAGCCGTTTCGTCAGCCTGTTGTCATTGCCCGTGTATAAATGGGCGAGAAATCTCTTCTTTTTCTTATTGTTTCTTTTTGGACGCTCCGAAATATTCCATTTTTATCTTTTTCATTTTTTAACGGTCCGGTTACATTCGCCCTTTTTTCCCTAGCAAGGTATTAATTTAACACGTGGAACTTGAGTGATACTTTGCGACATTTCGCTAAACCTTATAACTAAATGTTTCCCTGAGACATTTAAGTCTCTTTTCATTATCTACGGTAATGATTGAAGCAGAGGAAATGAATTAAAATTTGTGCTGCCGCCGGGACAAGGACGTCCCATTACGTCCAATGCCGGGGTGCTTGCCAATATTGGAGAGCGGTGGCAGTAGTGACAATATGTAAGGGAAAAATGAAATGAAGTTTGTGTTGGGGAGGGCACTCAGCTTAGGTTCTTCGTGCAGCAATGTTGACGTTCGTACTGCGGTGGTGTAATGATTGCCGGCACGGTAGCTCAGCGTGTTCCGTCCAAAAAAAAAAAAAAAAAAAAAAAAAAAAAAAAAAAAAAAAAAAAAAAAAAAAAAAAAAAAAAAAATGGTTAACATATCTGCCTAGCACGCAAGAAGACGCTGGTTCGAGTCTCAGCCGCAGCACAAATTTTAATTCATTTCGTCTGCTTCGATTATTATTGTGGTGTCACCGCCAGACACCACACTTGCTAGGTGGTAGCCTTTAAATCGGCCGCGGTCCGTTAGTATACGTCGGACCCCCGTGTCGCCACTGTCAGTGATTGCAGACCGAGCGCCGCCACACGGTAGGTCTAGAGAGACGTCCTAGCACTCGCCCCAGTTGTACAGCCGACTTTGCTAGGAAAGGTTCACTGACAAATACGCTCTCATTTGCCGAGACGATAGCTAGCATAGCCTTCAGCTACGTCATTTGCTACGACCTAGCAAGGCGCCATTATCAATAGATATTTAACTTGTGATGCCTGTACCGTCAGACCGATGTACACCACTTATGCATTAAAGTTAAGTATTCTACCAGTTACCTCCTGTTTTGCTAGTCTTATTTCTCTGACCTGTTCCAGACCTCACGCCAGTCGGCGTGAGCTTAAAAGCGTGCATTTCGGCCTCCTCTAGCAACACGGTGTTGGCTCTTCTGCCAACACTTCAATTATTTCGCTAAATGATGGAATAACAACAAGAAATGGGAGAAAATACGGCGGATGCCAGAGAGGTGGAGTCGCAGAACGATGGGCAAAGAACAAAACGCGTGATGGCGACAGCCGCTGTTTCCCTATGAATAAAAATTACGAATGAACTATACTACGGCAGCCATTTTCTCGTATTGATTTTTGAATCGCCAGATCATTTTATGATGCGCCTGGCCAGGATAATTACTAGTAATACTGAATGATATCCTTCAAAACACAATTACCTGCTACGACAACGCGTAGTCGCCGTAAATACAGAATATTTGTTTTCAGCAATTCGTAGTTTTTCTTTCACATACTTAGAGTATACGTCTGACTAAGGGATACTTATTTTCAGTTGAGTACAGTGCAGCTTTTATTTTTATCTAGTAGTTCCTACGTGAAGTTTATAAGGTATCCCTTATTTGCACACAAGAGCCCATTTTACTTTAACTCCAGGTTTGCTATTTCACATTCGTGAAGTGCATGTATCAGCGCTGCAGTACATACGGAGTAAGGAGCGAGAGGTAGGCTCGCACGTTGGGGAGCAGAGGCGGTTCCCCATCTGGCGTCTTCAGAGTCAGTGGGATGACGTGCCTATGCAGAAATCGGCCGTGACGTCAGCAAAGAGACGCGCAGAGTATACATTTATTCTGACTTGAATCAAGTAATCGTTATTAATAAACATTTGCCAACAAAAGTCGCCTTTTGCCACTCAGACATTAGCAGGAGTCTACGGGTCAGCAGGCCGGAGTGGCCGAGCGGTTCTAGACGCTGCAGTCTGGAGCCGCGCGACCGCTACGGTCGCAGGTTCGAATCCTGCCTCGGGCACGGATGTGTGTGATGTCCTTAGGTTAGTTAAGTTTAAGTAGTTCTAAGTTCTAGGGGACCGATGACCTCAGAAGTTAAGTCCCATGGTGCTCAGAGCCATTTCAACCATTTTTATCTACGGCTCATGAATACTATTTTTCAGTAACTTTACAATCCCAGGAAACGCCGATATTTATAAATAAATTAATAACTTAGGAATAACCGAAGATGTATGAGCTTTACTAACTATACCGATTGTACGCTCAAGTTACAGACTGTGCGCCGTAGTCGGCAATCGCTGACAGGATGCCTTTTGATCTAGTCGTACGGTAGACCATGCTCTCTTACCGTTAATTGCCGCGCAAACCGTGGCAAGGTGCCGTAGACCGCGCGGCCATCTGCGATGATTAAGCATTTTACGACTGCATTGGGAATGTAGGGAGAGAAGGACTGAGGGACGCATCAAAAATGTAACATTTTCCTTTCTCATTTTACCAGTATTTCGCGAGTCTACCACACATAATTGGCTTTTAAACACGATGTCAGCTGTCTCCTGTGCCGGCCGAAGTGGCCGTGCGGTTAAAGGCGCTGCAGTCTGGAACCGCAAGACCGCTACGGTCGCAGGTTCGAATCCTGCCTCGGGCAGGGATGTTTGTGATGTCCTTAGGTTAGTTAGGTTTAACTAGTTCTAAGTTCTAGGGGACTAATGACCTCAGCAGTTGAGTCCCATAGTGCTCAGAGCCATTTGAACCATTTTTTACTGAAGTCATGGTTAGAAAGCTGACATTGGAGGGTGTTGGTACGTGAAGATCAACAAAGGATAGGAAAGGATGGAGAGTAGCATCAAAATAATCGAAAGACTGACGGGTTAGAGCAGCGGTCGTCAAACTGTCTCCTGTCGATTATGGGATTTAAGCACATAATGCTAGTAATAATGAAGCATTCAGAATGATAAGCTCTGTGCGCCCTGTGTATTCACTATTTCAATCGCAGCGAACTTCTGATCAGTATGTATTCCAAAAATATGTTGAAAATGTGATGCTAGAGCGTACAAATGTCTTATATTAAATAAATGACTATAGTAAATGACATGGCCACAACTTCATCTTTACGTCAGATTTGAGGCTATACTGAACCGAATGATTCAAATTCACATAACAGCACACTTAGAGCGTCGGTGGTTTTCGCGTGACATGTAGATACTGTGGCACGATTGACTCACGGGAAGCGAAGACAGCTGGTCATCATCAGATGCAGATATCCTACGACACTGTGCTTCTTCATTTATTGCGTTTCCTACACTAAACTGCGTTGTGGCCGCACTTTCCGCATTATAGTAATACTCGACACTGTAATAGCACTTTGATGTAAATATAATTGCTGTTCGCTTAACTCGCAACAATTTAAGCCGGTTCTGTTAGGATCCTGCGTAATCACATACTCCAAAAGTGTGACATATTTGTAGAAAAGACCAATTTTTTTCGAAACAAGAGTGTAAAGATGTGACATAACGTAATGGTTCTGTAAATCAAGTAAAAAAAATGAGGAAAAAATGGAGTGAAGAATAGAAATTTATTACTATTGATAATTCTTTATCAGTTCTTGAAATGAAATGAGAAACGTGTCTGTCTCCTAAGTGAAGTAGCAATAACGTGAAACGAAAATGAAAATAACAGAATAAAATACAAAACATCATAGGGTATTATAAATCCTTTTCAACAGAGTCGATAAAACGCAGAATCGAGTCTTTCTCATGGCTCCATCTCCTTCTCCACATATGTTCAACTAAATAGGAATCAAAAGTGTCCTCGCATTTGTCGGGATACCGAAATGATCGTTTTATGACAGACCAAGCTCCCAACAAGCCGTTGCTGTGGGCAATTCCTTTTGGCTCTTTGAAACGTAAACTATGATTTAAAGGTAAATGAACAAAACCCGCATCTCTGAGGCAGTTGTACGAATGAAGCAACCTGATATGACAGTACTTCCAGTGAGAACGTTTCTTTACATAACTCTGAAATGTACAGCCTGCGTGCAGCTTCAGAAGAACACTTATTACTATGGTTCAAATGGCTCTGAGCACTATGGGACTTAACATTTTAGGTCATCAGTCACCTAGAACTTAGAACTACTTAAACTTAACTGACCTAAGGACATCACACACATCCATGCCCGAGGCAGGATTCGAACCTGCGACCGTAGCTGTCCCGCGGTTCCCGACTGCAGCGCCTAGAACCGCACGGCCACCGAGGCCGGCGAACACTTATTACTCCCCCTCTCTACGTCACTAAAGACGCACCTGTCAACAACACACTTCTCTGTAGGAAACTTGCATTTGCCAAATGTAGATGACTGATTTCAGTTAGTTTCCTTACGCCCCCCACGAGATCATCACTTCGAACTCAGTCCAATATACAAACTTCCTGGCTGAAGCTCATCCAGCCAGCGACGATGTGTTTCGACAAACATAGTTCTGATGACATGAAAATATCAGAACATTTTGTTGTCCAACTGATATATCATTTTGAAAATGTCTCCAATGTAGAGTCTACTGCCAGCAAACCAACTCCTCTGTCATGTGGAAACTGGAAATTTGTAGTAAGATCTTATGGGACCAAACTGCTGAGGTCATCGGTCCCGAAGCTTGCACACTACTTAATCTAACTTAAACTAACGTACGCTAAGGACAGCACACACACCCATGCCCGAGGGAGGACTCGAACCTCCAACGGGAGGAGCCGTGCGAACCGTGACAGGACGCCTTAAACCGAGCGGTTACCCTGCGCTTTTTCATGTGGTCAAACTACATAATATGTGGCATCCCTCTTTCTTGCAGCACCATTGGAGTCCATCTCGAAACAAGTATCATTTCCGCAGAACATTTACTACAAATTCTTTTTGATCCAAGCAGTACCCGTTTGAAACACCACTCCTCTATATCACCCTGCAAATTAAATTGAATCCATATGAGTAGCGGACAGTCACGAAAACTCCTAAAAATATGCCCACAAAGAAAGACTACACCAAAAAATACGAAAAATATCTAACAAACCCTAAAACCCACAATAACCAAGTTAGCATACGTAATTATCAACCCTTCCGCGTAGAAATAAATGAAACAAAACTCTAATAAATTACCCAAAAAAAGAAATTACGTTGAGCGAATACTCACTGATTATATGACAATCTAAAAAGTTTTCGCTAGTATGAAACGTAATAGAACAGTGATAATTACACACAATATAAGATATAAATTCCTAAGAGACAAACAAAATATCAGCTAATTTTATTTGAGAGACGACATCCTCATTGATTATCAACATCTCTGTCAACGTGACATAAGTAAAATGTTAGCTAAGTAAATATAACTTCATTTACGAAATGAAAGAAATGAAGAACAACAATGTCTTTGACTATCTCCATCTGACTCATGATTAGCTGTCTGTTCGCACCGTTACCAACAACTACACCTCAAGAAAAATTCGTCGACTTTAATTTAACTTTGAAATGGTGCTGCTGTATCGACGAGAATAGCTAAAAACCGGTCCTGCAGTATATTACTGCTTAAGCTCTTTCTTAATCACAAGGGAAGTTCTGTGTCGCAGCCAGACACGATGTAGACTGGTGACTTCGCAAATCGCGTAGCGTGTGGAACACCAAGTCGACGCTATGTCGATGAACACTACAAGGTGAACGCTAAGGCTGCAAAGTGAGCTCAAATCAGTTCCGATGAACAGAGCCAGAATCGTCTAAGCAGCAACACGCACAGGTCAGAGAACCGGGATGACAGATGTGTTCGGAAACCAGCGAAACGTAGGCTACAATGGTCAGATGGCAACTGCCGATCCACAAGCCATATTGGCAACAGAAGCTCTACTGCGTAGTAGATGATCACAGAAATGAGATGATGTGTGCACAGTGTTAGTATTGGTGTAGTGTGGTTCTTTTTGGTCTCTTATGAGGTGAATTTGTTCGTTCTTGTCCTAGTGAATTTATGAGATAGTAGGGCCAAATAAATTTTATTTTGGTATTGATTCTGATGGATATCGTGTGACTGACTTGGGTTTATTGATGGTTGATGATGATGACGTTTGGTTTGTGGGGCGCTCAACAGCACCCGTACAGTTCCAATTTTTACATAGTCCAATGTTTTTCGTCGGTCCAATCGAGCCACTGTCACGAATGATGATTCGTAATGTAAATAATGGAAGTGTGGCAATTAAATGAAATGTTGATACAATGTAAATAATTATATTTCAGACGGTTTGTTTTCTTGGAAATCTTGAATTACAGCCTTTTGTTTTAAACGCAAATCAAAACAAGAGAGTTACGCTGGTGACGTAAGTAAGCTGTTGTGAATCGGAGCCAAATTGCTCTTACGTGAGAGCGGTTATAACTTTATTTACAGAGAGAAGCGCAGTAGATAAAGTGAAAAGCCTTGCACAACGGTAATCAAATTTTGTCGGTTGGTCAGTTGGTGTAACATTGTAACATTTTTACTGTATGATTAGGACAGAGAGAGAGAGAGACAGAGAGAGTACTAGGTGAATGATTTTAATTAGACTTATTCACTGACTCTTTCGTATACAGGTAATAGCTCCAGCCTCCGAGCGGATAGCGTGGGAGGAGCAACGACGCATTTTCAGAGAATCGGAAATTGTGTGTGTGTGTGTGTGTGTGTGTGTGTGTGTGTGTGTGTGAGTGAGTGTGTGCGTGAGTGTGCGTGTGTATATGTTTTTCAGGCAGTGTGGTGACCGACAAAGCGTAATGTAAAGAGTAGAATGGTTCGATATTCATGTCGGGAGCGAGCCCATATGGTGCTTGTGTAGGGCGAAGCAGATGGAAACGATTGGGAGACAGCACCGCTACACCAAAACAACTACTTTCACAGACACCAACCACATCACACAACATTTCAAGCCCTTTTTGGTGGTTTGTGTCATCATGGGTCCTTCCAGACAGACGAACGCGCGGGGAGACGGCGGACTGCGCGTGCGCCAGATCTGGAGGACGAGGCTCTAAAAGATGCTGAGACGAACCCTAGTACAAGCTCCAGGCAAAAGGCCAGTTAACATGGTGTAAGCCAAAGTACGATTATGTGTATCCTGCATGACAACCGCTACTATCCCTGTCACCTGCAACGAGAGTAAGGATTATCAGCAGCGCACTTCCCTCTACGGGAAGGATTTTGTCTATGGTTTTTTGCACCAGACTATCATAATTATGGGATTTCTGTCGTCAGTCCTCTTTACCGACGAAGCAACCTTCACCAGAACTGACATCACCAATCTGCATAATAATCAAAATATCCACGGGTATGCTGCCGGTCTATAGTGTCCAACGGGCACAATATTTCGGCGATCAAACATGTCGCCATCATCAGGTGAACTGACGGACTGAGCTCCTGTGAACGTGCCGGCACGGAGATCCGTACGCTATGGCTGCTCAGCGGGAACTGGGTTCGGTCGCGGCGGCGGCCGATTTAAATACCCTCCGCCGCCGCGACCGAACCCAGTTCCCGCTGAGCAGTCATAGCGTACGGATCTCCGTGCCGGCACGTTCACAGGAGCTCAGTCCGTCAGTTCACCTGATGATGGCGACATGTTTGATCGCCGAAATATTGTGCCCGTTGGACACTATAGACCGGCAGCATACCCGTGGATATTTTGATTATCAAATACGCCGGGAGAAACTCAAGAATCAAATCTGCATAATCATTATCTGTGGGTTACAGACAATTCCCAGCGAATGGTTGAGGCGTTTCATCAGGATCGCTTCGGCATCAATGAATGGGCAGGGTTTCTGGCGATCGCATATTTGGACCGGTTATTATTCCACAACACCTAGACGGAGGGATGCGCCTAAACTTGCTGCGGGATGCTCTGCCTGGGCTGCTTGAGAATGTGCTTTGGCGACACGACAGGTTGTGTGGTTTCTGCATGACGGAACACCACCCTACTTCCGCCTTACAGTTACCCGACGCGTCAACATCATCTTCCCCAGATGTTGAATAGGACAGGGAGGCCCTGTAGTATGGCCTGTTATATCACCGCACTTAAGCCCCCCGGATTTTACTTCTGAGGGCATCTGAAAAGCGTTGTGTATGGTGAACCTGCTCCTGATGTGCGAACCCTTCAATAGTGTGTCCACGACGCCTGTGACGCTATTCGGAGAGAGGCCGAGTCGTGCAAAAGATTACGGCAATCAATGATGCAACGTGTGTACGCGTGCATTGCATCCCATGGAAGCCACTTTGATCTCTGTTGTCACTTGTCGTTTCACACATACCGTCCATTTCCGGACACATGTTCACAGTACCTTTTTCCCTTCATTTCCAGTCAGGAATCCGTCCCTGCAGTTTGTTGGTTTTATTAATCCAGTGTCGTGAGTGTGCCGAGAATACCAAATGAAAGGCATTTCCTTTCACCACCGACAACGCAGTAGCGGACTGCCTTCACTTAACGACCGAGTGCAGTGGCGTTCGAGTAGAGGTGTCAGTGCTAACAGACAAGCAACACTAAGTGAAATAACAGCAGAAAACAAAATGGGACGTACGACGAACGTATACGTTAGGAGAGTGCGGCGAAATTCAGCGTTAATGGGCTATGACAGCAGACGACCGGCAGGAGTACTTTTGCTAGCCGCACTATTTCGACTGGTCGCCTCACCTAGGCTTGTGACAATATCGGTTGGATCCCAGACGACTGCAAAACCGTGGCTGGTCAGGCGAGCCCCGATTTCAGTTGGTAACAGCTGGTGGTAGGGTTCGAGTGTGACGCAGACCGCAGGAAGTAGCGTGCAAGCTGGTGATGGTCCCATAATGGTGCGAACTGTGTTTACGTGGAACGTACTGAGTGCTCTGATGTGACTGAACCGATTACGTTCGGCTACTTGGAGACCATTTGCAGCTATTCATGGACTTCGTGTTCGAAACAACAATGGAATTTTTATGGATGACAGTACACCGTGTCCACGGGACTCAATTGTTGCTGATTGGTGTGAAGAACATTCTCGACAATTGGAGCAAATGATTTAGCCACCCATTTCGTACGACACCAATACCATCGA
The DNA here is from genome assembly GCF_023864345.2 of Schistocerca serialis cubense. Classification (NCBI taxonomy): domain Eukaryota; kingdom Metazoa; phylum Arthropoda; class Insecta; order Orthoptera; family Acrididae; genus Schistocerca; species Schistocerca serialis. The sequence goes on along the minus strand of NC_064646.1, from coordinate 443,573,886 downwards.
AGATTTATGGGACACAAACGAGTGGTCAGTTCGTGCACAAAATCTTGCACAGGCAAGACTTTCGCAATTATGGGCGGTTATAAAGTCAGCATGGCTCAGCATTTCTGCTGTGGGCTTCCAACGACTTGTAGCGTGCCTGCTACGTGGACCTGCTGCACTGCGCCGGGCAAAATGAGGTCCGACACGATATTCAAGACTTTTTTCACCTCAGTATATGCAGTGAAATCCATGTGATAACTTACTCTGGTGTTACGTTACAACACAAAACCCTCTTTACATAGCTCTATTACAAGCCTTGGTTCGACAACCGAAATACACTACTGACCATTAAAGTTGCTACACGAAGAAGAAATGCAGATGACAAACGGGTATTCATTGGACAAATATATTATACTAGAACTGACATGTGATTACATTTTCACGCAATTTGGGTTCATAGATCCTGAGAAATCAGTACCCAGAAAAACCACCTCCGGCCATAATATCGGCCTTGGTACGCCTGGGCATTGAGTCAAACGGAGCTTGGATGGAGTGTACAGGTACAGCTGCCCATGCAGCTTCAACACGATGTCACAGTTCATCAAGATTAGTGACTGGCGTATTGTGACGAGCCAGATTCTCGGCCACCATTGACCAGACGTTTTCAATTGGTGAGAGATCTGGAGAATGTGCTGGCCAGGGCAGCAGTCGAACATTTTCTGTATCCAGAAAGGCCCGTACAGGACCTGCAATATGCGGTCGTGCATTATCCTGCTGAAATGTAGGGTTTCGCATTGATCGAATGAAGGGTAGAGCCACGGGTCGTAACACATCTGAAATGTAACGTCCAGTGTTCAAAGTGCCGTGAGTGCGAACAAGAGGTGACCGAGACGTGTAACCAATGGCACCCCATACCATCATGCCAGTATGGCGATGACCAATACACGCTTTCAATGTGCGTTCACCGCGATATCGCCAAAGACGGATGCGACCATCACGATGCTGTAAAAAGAACCTGGATTCATCCGAAAAAATGACGTTTTGCCATTCGTGCACCCAGGTTCGTCGTTGAGTACACCATCGCAGGCGGTCCTGTATGTAATGCAGCGTCAAGGGTAACCGCAGCCATTGTCTCCGAACTGATAGTCCATGCTGCTGCAAACGTTGTCGAACTATTCGTGCAGATGGTTGTTGTCTTTCAAACGTCCCCATGTGCTGACTCATGGATCGAGACGTGACTGCACGATGTATTACAGCCATGCGGATAAGATGCCTATCATCTCGACTGCTATTGATACGAGGCCGTCGCTATTCAGCACGGCGTTTCGTATTACCCTCCTGAACCAACCGATTCCATATTGTGCTAACAGTAATTGGATCTCGACCAACGCGAGCAGCAATGTGGCGATACCGATAAACCGCATTCGCGATAGGCTAAAATCCGACCTTTCTCAAAGTTGGAAACGTGATGATACGCATTTCTTCTCCTTACACGAGGCATGACAACAACGTTTCACCAGGCAACGCCGGTCAACTGCTGTTTGTGTATGAGAAATCGGTTGGAAACTTTCCTCATGTCAGTAAGTTGTAGGTGTCGCCACAGGCGCCAACCTTGTGTGAATGCTCTGAAAAGCTAATGAGTTGCATATCACAGCGTCTTGTTCCTGTCGGTTAAATTTCGCGTCTGTAGCACGTCATCTTCGTGGTGTAGCAATTTTAATGGCCAGTAGTGTACTTCCTTCGCCTCAGGGTCGAAGTCCAATGGGCGCGGTCATTGTTTGTAGTATCAGGCTTGGCTCGCAGGTGGCCACTGCGCAAAGTGGAAAAATGTAATCAATTACTGGTGAAAGGGATCTTTATTTCTTTTATCCGTTTTGTAGACAAGAGTTACCGATGTAGTTTCGTGTGAGAACAGTTACTGTTCACTAGTAAGTTGCGGAATTGGGACTGTACTCATCTTGTGTCGTAACGTTTGCGAAGGAGTTTGAGTGGGACCTGGAGGAGACAGTGACACAGCCGGGAGACGCGGCTTCCCGGGCGCCGCGCCTCCTCTACACTGGACCGTTCGCCCAGCTGGGAGGCAGACACGGTGAGCCTACGTGTATCCCGTCCGCCGTAATTGAATTATGGGCCGTCTCCCGCCCCGGCTCCTGCTGCCGCGGCTCTAATTAAAGCATCTCCTCCACCGCCTTCCCGCCTGCCCTCCAGCCCAGATATTAAATTTCTGTTCTTGCGAACTTTAAGAAGAAGGCTGTGATGGAGGGCCGCACTCGTTTCTCAGAACTTGTAGCGACTTTCAGTCTACACTATTTCATACGTCTGAACACGGAATAACAACCGTGATATCGATAACTAGCTTAGTGCACGCTGTTTCGCTCGCGCGTGATTTAAAAAAAATGAAATAAAAAAAAAACAACAACAAAAAATTCAAATGTGTGTGAAATCTTATGGGGCTTAACTGCTAAAGATCATCAGTCCCTAAGCTTACACACTACTTAACCTAAATTATCCTAAGGACAAACACACACACACACCCATACCCGAAGCAGGACTCGAACCTCCGCCGGGACCAGCCGCACAGTCTATGACTGCAGCGCCGAACACCGCTCGGCTAATCCCGCGCGGCTCGCGTATGGTATGCACGGATTTCTTTGTTTCTCTTCAACCAAATGTTTAGTTGTTCACAAATTGCAACAGCTTCTACATTTTTCACGCTAATTAAGCCGTAAAAGCATGGTCTTTTCGGAACGTAATTCTGACCAAAAAGCGATTCTGGTAGGTGGAGTCGGAGGTCTTTTGTTACTGCCTCTTCACTTCTTCTGGTGATATTTCCTTAGAAGCTTTCACCCCTAATACATGTTTCTTCAGAGCCATATTTCATAGATTTAGCTTTAAAATGTTTTAATGTAACGAAATATTTTCAAAAACACTGAGATATGTATTTTTTGTTTATGACAGGGCAAATGAAAATTTTCTTAGATTTAGTTTTAAAAGTGCTCTCCTAATTAAATATTATCATTAAAAGTTTCATCCCCTTAGCGGTTGAATTTCCAAAAGCGCAGAAACAAGATTTTTTTTTTAAGTTTCTAAACGAGAAGTCAAATACCAACTTTCGGACATGTTGCTTTAAAAATTCTTAGGAGTACTTTAATAATAATTACATATTTTTAAAACAATACTTTCAGACACTATTTTATCCCCTTAGTGGTTGAATTTTCAAATGCGTTGGAATATGTATTTCTTTATTTACGACCGAGAAACCAAATACAGCCGGCCGAAGTGGCCGAGCGGTTCTAGGCGCTACAGTCTGGAACCGTGCGGTAGCTACGGTCCCAGGTTCGAATCCTGCCTCGGGCATGGATGTGTGTGATGTCCTTAGGTTAGTTAGGTTCTAGGGGACTGATGACCTCAGAAGTTAAGTCCCATATTGCTCAGAGCCATTTTTGAAACCAAATACCAATTTTAGTAGTCCTACATTCAAAATTGCCTTAATTATTACGGCGTAAAGTCAAGCGCCGGCACGCCATTCAGGAACGATAGAGAAGAGATGACTGTGAGAAGCAGTCAGCCAATCGCACGCTGACCGACCTCCCTTCCAGGACGACAACGCGAGAGTAGCGGCCCCTACGTGCAGAGGACATAAGTTCCGCGCCCGACCGGTGGCGGCCCAGTTCGATAGCAGCTTCAATGTTACGCACTTGAATAGTAGCGTCAACGTTAGCGACTCCGTTAGGAATCTCTTACGTAGCACAGACTTGCATTTGTTGATTATTTTGTATGTCGCCCTCTGCTTGCGACACATCTTTCAAAGTTAAGTATTGTAATTTTCTTATTATAATGAAACTCATTAATACGAGTTGTTTGATTGTTTGTCTAGCGAACCGAGCAGGAAGGATTCGTAGACACAACATTAATACCGACGTATTTTCAAAAAACGTTTCATCGCCTATTACATCCCCTTAGAGATGGAATTTAGAAAAATCGCGTATTTTCTTTTACTTTCGCATTATACATCGTAAATCTATCACATTGTCTGAGTTGAACGGCGAACCATGACCTCACACAAGCTACAAAAAACGCAGAGAATAGTATCCCTTTATCTGACACTGCTTTAAAATATTGAGAAGATAAATATTGTAATTGAGTTAAAATTTACAGGCTGAGAGCCGGTGGCCGAACTACAACACTACTCATCCACGTTTCGCTTTCGTCCGCGAAAGGCTACTTCTGAGATAAATCAGCTGCTGAATCTACATCTATATCTTCATCCACATCTACATGGATACTCTGCAAATCACATTTAAGTGCCTGGCACAAGGTTCATCGAACCACCTTCACAATTCTCTGTGATTCCAATCTCGTATAGCGAGCGGATAGAATGAACACCTATATCTTTCCGTACGAGCTCTGATTTCCCTTATTTTATCGTGGTGATCGTTCCCCCCTATGTAGGTCAGCGTCAACATAATATTTTCGCATTAGGAGGAGAAAGTTGGTGATTGGAATTTAGTGAGAAGACTCCGTCGCAACGAAAAACGCCTTTCTTTTAATGATGTCCAGCCCAAATCCTACATCATTTCTGCCACACTCTCTCCCATATTTCGCGATAGTACAAAACTTTTGGATCCTTTTCGATGTACTCCGTCAGTCCTACCTGGTAAGGATATGCGCATTAAGATCTATACGCAGGGCACTGCAGCTTGTTATGTGATGCCGACCGCGTGGTTATATCTGGATCTAGAGAAGGTCTTCGGTTAAAAGTTGTGTAATATAATTTAACTCGCCCTTATATTTTTCTAAAACCATTAAGACGTTTATACTTGTACGTTTGTATCGCCTCGCTAAACAAGTACCCACTATGAGGTCTTAGGAATTGGAGACCTAGAAACGACGGAGAGGCTTCGTCCCCGCCGTAGCCCACAGTGGTTCACAACCCCACAACAGGATACAGCAGTCCACTCACCCCACCGCCGCCCCACACTGAACCCAGGGTTACTGTGCGGTTATGCTGCCAGTGGACCCCCTCCCCCCCTGGTCTCCCCCCTCACGACCCGGGAACGTCTCGTCTCATACCAGATGACTGCACCCCAAATGTTTGCGTGGTAGAGTAATTATGGTGTACACGTATGTGGAGACAGAGTTTGCGCAGCAATCGCCGACATAGTGTAACTGTGGCAGAATAAAGGGGAACCAGCCCGCATTCGCCGGGGCAGATGTGAAACCTCCTTAAAAACCACCCAAACGTTGGCTAGCACACCGGTCCTTGACACTAATCCGCCGGGCGGATTCGTGTAGGAGACCGGCTCGCCTTCCCGCTCGGGAAGCAGTGCGTTAGACAGCGCGGCTGGTCTTAGCTAAAACACTAGCGCGCTGAGACGCTGCGTCATGTCAGTATTAAGCTGGGGGAGCGAGAGGAACCTCCTACAAGCCACACCGCAGCCGGTCGCCGGGCGGTCGCGACTAACGTAAGCTACACTGCTGGCCACTAAAACAGCAACTCTACAAACTACAACAAATAATTTTCCTTGCTGTGCGAATGCAGTATATAGGGAAGAATACCTGATTAACGTTTTAGAGCATTTGAGGATATACAGCATGCAAAATTTACTACACAGAGCTGCGATCTTTGGCAGTGACAACAGTCCTGACATGATTGAGCATCCCTCGAATGAGTTTGCATGACAAACGCCAGAGTTCACCGGCCATTGTGGCTGACAACTAGTGGAATATGAGTGTCTCGGCAATCTGTGACGAACTGTTTTAAGCGGGTGAGATATCTATGGGACGTGCTAGCCAGGGCAACATTCGAACATTGTACATATGAAGGTGCGTCGAGACGGCATGGGTGGCATGCAATTTTGCGCTGCCGTGTTGAAAGATAGCGTTAAAGAGACCAAAACGATAGGGTGCAGTGACCAGTCTTATTCCTGCAAAAATGTAACACCTACCGTCAGGGTGACCGGCTATGCGAACCAGAGCTGATCTTGTTGTGCACTTAATGGCGCCCTATACTATCACTCGAGGTGCTAAGCCCGTATGACGATCTACATCTACATGCATACTCTGAAAATCACATTTAAGTGCCTGGCAGAGGGTTCAACGGACCACTTTGACACAAGAATTCTCTATTATTCCAGTTCGGACAGCGCGTGGAAAAAACGAACACCTATATCTCTCGCTGCGAGCTCTGTTATTTTATTATAGTAATCGTTTCTCCCTATGTAGGTTGGCGTCAACAAAATATTATCGCATTCGGAGGAGAAAACTGGAGATTGAAATTTTGTGAGAAGATCGAGCCAGAACGAAAAACGCCTTCGTTTTAATGATGTCCATCCCAAATCCTGTTTCATTTCAGTGACACTCTCTCCCCTATTTCGCGATAATACAAAACGTGCTGCCCTTCTTTGAACTTTTTCAATGTTCTCCGTCAATCCTATCTGGTATGGATCCCACATCGCGCAGCAGTATTGTAAAAGAGGACTAACAACCGTAGTGCAGGTAGTCTCTTTAGCAGATCTGTTATCTTTTCTAAGTGTCCTGCCAATAAAACGCCCTCCTCGGTTAGGCTTCCCCACAACGTTTTCTGTTTGTTCCTTCCAGTTTAAGTTGTTCGTAATTTTAATTTCAAGGTATTTAGTTGAATTTACGGCCTTTACATTTGAGTGATTTATCGCGTAACCGAAGTTTAACGGATTCATTTTATCACTCATGTGAATTACCTCATGCTTTTCGTTATTTTGGGTCAGTTGCCAATTTTGCATCATACAGATATCTTTTCTAAATCGTTTTCCAATTTTTTTGATCTTCTGAGGACTTTATTACTGGATAAACAACAGCGTTATCTGCAAACAACTTGAGACGGCTGCTATCTTCTAAATCTTTTATGAGGAACAGCAGAAGGCCTATACCACTACCTTGTGGAACGATAGAAATCGCTTCTGTTTTCCTCGATGACTTTCCATCAGTTACTACGAACTGTGACCTCTCTGACAGGAAATCACGAATCCAGTCACATAGCTGGGACAATATTCCGTAAGCACGCAATTTCACTACGAGACGCTTGTGTGGTACAGTGAATGCTACCTGGCAACGTTCTTTCTTCTCAGAGTCCGCACACACAGAAACGTCTATCGTGGCGCTCTACGCACGACAGTGACTCGTCTGAAAGGACGTGCTGGCCGTCCTGTATCCAGTGCTGGCGCAGGGCGCAATATCGTCGTGGCGTCGGTGTTTTCTGCCCCAAGTTGCAACGACGGTCGTCGTGTTGACAGCGCCCGGTGCTGCACACATCGTTCCACGTCAGTGCGCACTTTGTCTTGCTGTAAAGAAGCCCGTTTCCTGGCTCAACATGTGTGACGTGGCTGCACGATACCTCACGACTGAGCGAATGATGTACCTTTGCCGGCCGGTGTGGCCGCGCGGTTCTAGGCGCTTCAGTCTGGAACCGCGTGACCGCTACGATCGCAGGTTCGAATACTGCCTCAGGCATGGATGTGTGTCATGTCCTTAGGTTAGTTAGGTTTAAGTAGTTCTAAGTTCTAGGGGACTGATGACCTTGGATGTTAAGTCCCCTAGTGCTCAGACCCATTTGAACTATTTTTTATGTACCTTTCCTCTTGGGTGCTAGTCGCATGAGACCTTTAAAATCCTGCATGACGTTCCGTGTGGCCCCTCTGAATCTTCCCAGTCCATATTCATACGATGCTCTTGGGATTACGACCAACGCAAACAGCAATGCCACCCAGAACAATCGTTCTCTCAATAGGCCACGATTGTGCAGCAGTCGAATTCCAACTTGTGGTTGTAGCCGTTTTAATCTCCTTAGACAAGGAAAATCATGATTTTTGTAGTTTCAACACTGCAGCACAGTCAGCAATCGTGATAATCTAATATATAAGAAACTGTCAGCCTCGATTGCGGTAATGAAACCAACGTTTACCTAGGTTTCAGCCCAAATAATTGAGCCTTCTTCAGAAGATATACCTGAATCGATAATTTGTCTAAGAGCCTATTCAGGCTGTTATAGTTTTATTTCTAGACCATTCCCTCTTAGACAAATTATAGATTCAGGTATATCTTCTGAAGTAGGTTCAATTATTTGGGCTGAAACCTAGGTAAACGTTGGTTTCATTACCGCAATCGAGCCTGACACTTCCTTATACAGGGTGTTACAAAAAGGTACGGCCAAACTTTCAGGAAACATTCCTCACACACAAAGAATGAAGATATGTTACGTGGACATGTGTCCGGAAACGCTTACTTTCCATGTTAGAGCTCATTTTATTACTTCTCTTCAAATCACATTAATCATGGAATGGAAACACATAGCAACAGAACATACCAGCGTGACTTCAAACACTTTGTTACAGGAAATGTTCAAAATGTCCTCCGTTAGCGAGGATACATGCATCCACCCTCCGTCGCATGGAATCCCTGATGCGCTGATGCAGCCCTGGAGAATGGCGTATTGCATCACAGCCGTCCACAATACGAGCACGAAGAGTCTCTACATTTGGTACCGGGGTTGCGTAGACAAGAGCTTTCAAATGCCCCCATAAATGAAAGTCAAGAGGGTTGAGGTCAGGAGAGCGTGGAGGCCATGGAATTGGTCCGCCTCTACCAATCCATCGGTCACCGATTCTGTTGTTGAGAAGCGCGCGAACACTTCGACTGAAATGTGCAGGAGCTCCATCGTGCATGAACCACATGCTGTGTCGTACTTGTAAAGACACGTGTTCTAGCAGCACAGGTAGAGTATCCCGTATGAAATCATGGCGGTGAATCGAGGAAGTACACTACATACCGACGAAACTAAAATGAGCTCTAACATGGAAATTAAGCGTTTCCGAGCACATGTCCACATAACATCTTTTCTTTATTTGTGTGTGAGGAATGTTTCCTGAAAGCTTGGCCGTACCTTTTTGTAACACCCTGTATACTGAAAATCACGATGTCCTCTGGAACAACTGAACTTCAAATGCCATTCCTGAGTGAGAAATCCTTTACGAAATCTTTCTTAACGCAGAGGTGACAAAAGATACTTTAGTCGTACGTCTCACATTGATTTCTGCGGTTATTTCACGCAGTGTCTGTTTGCACTGGCAACTCTGTGTAAACGCCGCTGCTCACGTCTTGAAGTGAAGGCTGTCGGCCAGTGCGTTGTCTGTGTCTCGAGTTAAGGCCTGCAATTTGATATTCTCGGTACACTCTTGTCACTGTGGATCTCGGCATATTGTATTCCCTAACGATTTCGGAAATGGAATGTCCCGTGCGCCTAGCTCCAACTACCATTCCGCGTTCAAAGTCTGTTAATTGCCGCCGTGCGGCCATAACCACGTCTGAAACCTTTCCACATCAACCACGTGGGAACAAATGACAGCTCCACCAACGCACCGCCCTTTTATGCCTTTTGTACCCGATACTACCGCCATCTGTATATGTGCATATCGCTATCCCATTACATTGTCACCTCAGTGTATAGAAAGATTGCAAGCGTTGTCACTCCTATATCCTTCTTGCAGTTATGCCGAAACGCTAAGAATTTGTATAACCACGCACAGTATGTCAATTTGGAGATTGTTGTATGCGCCGCTTTGATGGTATTGCAGTTCTATTGGGCATGTTTTCGGTACGACGTTTACCTTGTTGTCTACGAGTGTTCGTTTGCGTTTTATTAGCGTCGTCTTCCTTATGTTCGTGCGGAGAGCTGTCTGTGACACCAGGCGGGTGGTGATGAAGTTGCATCGTTCCATTAATTGCGCCCGCAGCCGCCACGACGCCGGTACACAGTTCCCGTGACAAAAAGCGTATTCTCCGGTTACGGCCGCGGAGCGCCAATTTCCCTGGGCGGCAAGAGGAGTGTAATGGGTGTCGTTTGTCGCGGGGTCCCCAGGCGGGAGTCGCGTGCGCGGGTAATAACAGCCGCCGGGAGTGGCTAGAATAGAGGGCGGGAGGGTACAGAGAGGCCGGATAGGGTTTCTCGCCGCTTCTCCGCCAACACCGCCAGCCGCCCTTCGGCGCCCTCCTGAGGACAGGAGAGGAGAGGAGAGGAGAGAGGCAGGTGCCTTCTTGTCTGGCTGCTGGTACCACTGCAGGTAGCCTACTGCGGGTTTGTGAGGAGGATAGGCTGACGCTCCAGCCTCACTTCCAGCACAACTCTGCTCGGTGGGAACCAAACCAGGAAAAGTGTTCCTGCAGCCACAATGTAGAACTTCTGGACGTGTGGGGTGTCCCATGGTCCTGCTGGAATTACCCGTCTCCATAGAAACTGGCTCACATTGCTGCCTGAGTGCCTTAAGTGGTTCAACAATGCTGTAAAACTGTCAATATGCTTGGAAGTGCCAAAGGAACTGGTATAGGCATGCGTATTATAATACCGAGATTCACTATGTGATCAAAAGTATCCGGACACCCCCAAAATCATACGATTTTCATATTAGCTGCATTATGCTGCTACCTACTGGCAGGAACTCCGTGTCAGCAACATCATTAGTCATTAGACATCGTGAGAGAGCAGAATGGGGCGCTCCTCGGAACTCACGGACTTTCAACGTGGTCAGGTGATTGGGTGTCAGTTGTGACATACGTCTGTACGCGAGATTTCCACACTCCTAGACATCCCTAGGTTTCACTGTTTCCGATGTCATAGTGAAGCGGAAACGTGAAGCGACACGTACAGCACAAAAGCGTACAGGCCGACCTCGTCTGTTGACTGACAGAGATTGCCGACAGTTGAAGAGGGTCGTAATGTGTAATAGGCAGACATCTATCCAGATCATCACACAGGAATTCCAAACTGCATCGGGATCCACTGCAAGTACTATGATAGTTACTTGAAACTTGGATTTCATCGTCGAGCAGCTGCTCATAAGCCACATATCACGCCGTAAATGCCAAACGACACCTCGCTTGGTGTAAGGAGCGTAAACACTGGACGCCTGAACAATGGAAAAACATTGTGTGGAGTGTCGAATCACAGTACACAATGTGGCGATCCGATGGCAGGGTGTGGGTATGGCAAATGCCCGGTGAACGTCATCTGCCAGCATGTGTAGTGCCAACAGTAAAATTGGAGGCGGTGGTGTTATGGTGTGGTCGTGTTTTTCATGAAGGGGGCTTGTTGTTTTGCGTGACACTATCACAGCACAGGCTTACATTGATGATTTAAGCTCCTTCTTGCTTCCCACTGTTGAAGAGCAATCTCGGAATGGCGACTGTATCTTTCAAAACGATCGAGCACCTGTTTATAATGCACGGCCTGTAGCGTAGTGATTGCACGACAATAACATCCCTGTAATGGCTTGGCCTGCACAACGTCCTGACAAGAATCCTGTAGAAAGCCTTTGGGATGTTTTGGAACGTCGACTTCGTGCCAGGCCCCACCGACCCACATCGATACCTCATCGATACCTCTCCTCAATGCAGCACTCCGTCAACAATGGGCTGCCATTCCCCAAGAAACCTTCCAGAACCTGACTGAACGTATGCCTGCGAGAGTGGAAGCTGTCATCAAGGCTAAGGTTGAGCCAACACCATATTGAATTCTAGCATTACCGATGTAGGGCGCAACGAACTTGTAAGTCATTTTCAGCCACGTGTCCGGATACCTTTGATCACATAGTGTATGTAAACAGGCTGAATACGGCGCTGCGGTCGGCAGCGTCTATATAACACTATAAATGTCTGGCTCAGTTGTTAGATCGGTTACTGCTGCTACAATGTCAGGTTATCAAGATTTAAGTGAGTTTGAACGTGGTGTTATAGACGCCGCACGAGCGCTGGGACACAGAATCTTCGAAGTAGCGATGAAGTGCGGATTTTCCCGTGCGATCATTACACGACAGTACCAAATCTCCGACACCGCTGCAGCCGGGAAAAGATCCTGCAAGAAAGGGACCAACGACGACTGAAGAGAGTCGTTCAACGTGACAGAAGTGCAACCCTTCCGCATACTTCTGCAGATTTCAATGCTGGGACATCAACAAGTGTCAGCGTATGAACAGTTCAACGAAACATCATCGATATGGGTTCTCGGAGCCGAAGGGCCACTCTTGTACCCGTGATGACTGCACCACAGATAGCTTTGCGCCTGGCCTGGGACCGTCAACACCGAAATTGGACTGTTGATGACTGGAAACATGTTGTCTGGTCGGACGAGTCTCGTTTCAAATTGTATCGAGCGGATGGACGAGGTACGCGTATGGAGAAAACCTCATGAATCCATGGATCCTGCACGTCAGCAGAGGACTGTTGAAGTTGGTGGAGGCTCTGTAGTGGTCTGGGCCGTGTGCAAATTGGTGTGATATGGGACCCCCTGATACGTCTAGATACGAATCTGACAGGTGACACGTACGTAAGCATCCCGTCTGATCACCTGCATCCATTCATGTCCATTGTGCATTCCGACGGACTTGGGCAATTCCAGCAGGACAATGCGACACCCCACACGTCCAGAAATACTACAGAGTGGTTCCAGGGACACTCTTCTGAGTTTAAACACTTCCGCTGGCCACCAAACTCCCTAGACATGAACATTATTGAGGGTATCTGGGATGCCTTGTAAAGTACTGTTCGGTGGGGATCTCCACCCCCTCGTACTCTTACAGATTTATGGACAGCCCTGCAGGACTCATGGTGTCAGTTCCCCTTAGCACTGCTTCATACATTAGTCGAGTCCATGCCATGTCGTGTTGCGGCACTTCTGAAGTCTCGCGGGAGCCCTACACGATATTAGGTAGGTGTTCCAATTTCTTTGGCTCTTTATTGTATTTCTTTGAAAGAATACACCGCCATTTGACTGCCTATTCCTGCACATTTCTTGTGTAAAATCTAGATTTCTAGTTTCATGCCATTATCGAGTATAAGGCTAAAAGCAAGAATATGCAAATTGTACGACACATGATAAAAAACTGATTAAAAAAGTAATTAGATGCAAGCTGATATAACATTACTTGTAGATCATTAGCATCATTTCACTGTGTGCTGTGCAGGATGACAAATATACAGTTCAGTACATTTGCTTAATATGAAATAAGTGGTACAAAATTAACGTCTTACTGAAATGCAGCATATTATCGTGAAAGGCGTTAATTTTGTACCAGTCGTATCACGTTAAGTAAATGTGTTCAACTATGTGTTTGTCATCCTGCCCGGTACGCAGCAAAAAGACGTTAATGGGCTGAAAAATAAGAGCAAATCTCGTAATTTTATATCACCTTGCATCCAATATTTACAAAGTTCAGTTTTTTATAATGTCTCTTGCTATTTTCATATTCTTGTCTTTACTATTGCACACGATAATAAGGTGAAAAACCTAAATCTAGACTGTACATAAGAAATATGCATTAACACACAGTCACATGGCTGCGTGTCCTTTCAAAAATACTGTGCAACTGTGGCTCAGAATGAGGGCACGTATTGGTGTGTTGCCAATACTAGAAATATTGGCAAGCAATACTGATGGTCCTCATAATATTCTCAATATTGGCCGGCCGGAGTGGCCGAGCGGCTCTAGGCGCTAGAGATTGGAACCGCGCGACAGCTACGGATGTCTTTAGGTTTGTTAGGTTAAAGTAGTTCTAAGTTCTAGGGGACTGATGACCTCAGAACTTAAGTCCCATAGTGCTCAGAGCCATTTGAACCATTTTTTTCTCACTATTGTCAATACATGCTGAATATGTGTGGTCAATATTGATAATATTCTCCATTTAAGTAGTGTCAGAGCTCCACGAACGAGCAACACAATTGTAGTGAGCACTATTTATGTTTTCAGTTCGCCTTTGTACATATCATGCCTGACATTCAATTTTTCAGTTGTTGTTTTAACAATAAACTATTTTAATAGACCTCTGCGAGAGTAGTCATTGTGTGTACCACTATAAAATGATTAACAGAGTTTTCGCTATGACACTTTATGAATTTGAAAATATGGTATGGTTTGGTGAAATACATAGCAGTTTAGAAAAATGCTTCTACGTTCATATTCACAGGATATGTACATTAGTGTGTTCTGCAGAAATGATTAGCATTCCGGTGATCTCAGTGTAGCGTGTAGCACGTGTCCTGTTGGCTAGTAGGCAAAGGGTCCGCCATGGCTCCTGATAACTTGTTCCATGCGTGATGCCATCGACACGTATAAGGAGAGAATGGCGTCCTGTAGTATAGCCATCTACGCTGCATTCACCTGGTTCCAAAGTCCATCTGTGGTGGTTGGCATTGAGTCACAGCGCTGCATCCGTCGTTTCAGCACATCCCATACATTTTCGATTGACGACAAGTCTCGTGATCTGGCGAGCCACGGCAAAATTCTGACATCCTGTGACATCAAGAAGGCACATATTCTTGCAGCAACATATGACCGAGCATCTGGGATGTTGTGCAGAAAGGGTATGGCTACGGATCGCAGGCTGTCATTCACGAAGAGTCATGTACCAAGTGTCATTTTTGATTGTACCGACACCATAAGGCCTTAAGCTGGCGCTGTATGTCTTGTGCGAATTCAGTCGCTGCGATGCCGCTCCCCCTGTCTGCGGCGAATCAAAACGCGGCCATCATTTTCAGACAAACAGAACCTGGATTCGTCTGAAAACACTGTCTGATGCCAGTCCTGTCCCCAGTGACGTCGTTTCGTACACCATTGCAGTCTAGCTTGTTTCTGCATATTTGCCAAAGGTAGGCAGGAAAGTGGACGACGCGTACGTAACCAGTGCCATAATAAACAGGTTCAAAAATGGCTCCAAGCGCTATGGGACTTTATTTTTTAACTTCTGAGGTCATCAGTCCCCTAGAACTTAGAACATCACACACATCCATGCCCGATGCAGACGGTAGCGCCTAGAACCGCTCGGCCACCCCGGCCGGCTATTAAACAGGGATGGACTGTCACCCCAGATAGTGTACCACGTTTGACCCTATACCACTGTTGCGCCAGAGCCAAGGAGGGCGCAGATCTGTCCTGTAATGCCGTTCGGACGAGGTGTCGATCTTGTCGGGGTGTGGTCCCGGTGGTGCGACCTGACCCTTTTCGTCGTTTTCTACGGCCTTCCGTGAACTAAAGGTTCCATGAATTACTGCAACCAATCGCCGTTTTTTCTTCAATTTTTATTTATTCATGACCGGTTTCGAATTGCCTGGTGATTCATCATCAGATGATACAATTTAGTTTGGAGTATTGTGGGGGTCGTGCATTGTTTTTATTCTTGTGGCAGCTCCGGATAACATAATGTTTGCTTACCAGAATCGTTAAATACGATACTAGTATCGTATCGTTAATTACGATGCTAGTAAGCACACATTATGTTATCCAGAGCAGTGCCTGCCACAAGAATAAAAACAATGCACGGCCCCTACAATACTCCAAACTAAATTGTATCATCTGATGATGAATCGCCAGGTGATTCGAAACCGGTCATGAATAAATAAAAATTGAAGAAAAAACGGCGATTGGTTGCAGTAATTCCTGAAACCGTTAACAAGACAGTTGCAGTGTTCCAAATCCAGAATGGATAAAAGTTTTCTTCCGTGAAGTATTCTGCACACAGCCGTTGGACTGCCGAAACACTTCCTCCCACAGAAGCAACAATTTCCCGGATGGATGCATCACATTCTCTCATGCCCATAATACGCTCTGTTTCAAACTCACTGGTTTGATGGTACGAAAAATGGTTCAAATGGCTCTGAGCACTATGGGACTTAACTTCTAAGGTCATCAGTCCCATAGAACTTAGAGCTACTTAAATCTAACTAACCTAAGGACATCACGCACATCCATGCCCGAGGCAGGATTCGAACCTGCGACCGTAGCGGTCGCGATGTTCCAGACTGTAGCGCCTAGAACCGCTCGGCCACCCCGGCCGGCGTTTGATGGTACGATTCGTGTGCACATCTACTAGGTATCCCTCACGTCTGTTCAAGACACACTGATCCATTACCTTCGGTTTACATCGACGACAGCCTCAGGCACATTTTACTGGTAGATGATGTCGCACCGCGATATCGATGTTGACCTTGAACCCGTGGATCGATATGGTTCAAATGCTAATCATTCCTGCAGAACATACTAATGCACATGTCCTGTGAATATGAACGTCCTGTCTCTACTCGTACAAACTGTCCTTTTTTTCTGAACATGAGTGTACTAAGCTTGTTCAAAGGAAGCCAGCGCGAATGGTCACATATTTGTTCCGTCTACGGGAGAACGTTATGGAAGTGCAGAAAGACTAGAACACAGAGGCAAACGATCCATCACAAACTTCAACACGCGATCGAAACTGTTAGATTTTCTCCAGCATTGTTAACACACATGGTTATTCCTCCGCACCTACCGATAGGTTTCAGGCAACCCACAAAGCCTTCAAATACCACGCGCGAGATTTTCATATTCTCTCGCTCGCAACGTGCAAACTATCAGTGCTACAGAAAAATGAACAAGCCCTATTTGTAGGAAATTTAGTGTAGTTATATTTTGTATCAGGATACGTTTTCGTTAGACGCTGTGGTTTTCGAGTTACTCAAGAAAAACGTAGAAAAGTTACGTTCAAACGCATCCCCACTGCCACACTATATCCCCGCCAGATACGATTTCTAGTGTGTTGTCCATGGCACTCCTTGTCATGGACTGCACATACTGCACCCTCACTGTAGAAATATGAAGTATTTCCGCTAGAATTACATTACAGACAAAATGTATTGATGCCATAACATATTTGTGAATCAGAGTGTTCAATATCAAAGTTTCGGCAGTATGCAAAATTTATTTTGACCACTGTAGTAAAGTGATAGTGGCTTTGGCAATGGTCGTGAAGCGAGAAGAGTAACCATTTCTCAGTTAAAGACCACATTAAGCCACGGAGCGTGACGTCTCCTGTCAACGTGGCTGTTTACCAGCCAATCAGGCTTTTGACAACGCACCTCACAAGCGGCTTGCAATCATATTGCGTGCTTGTGATATCATCTTAGTTGTACGACTGGATTCATGATTTCCTGTTAGAGAGGTCACATTTCATAGTAAATGATAGAAAGTCGTCGAGTAAAATAAAAAGTGGTTTTTGGCGTTCCCCCAGTTAGTGTTATGTGCCTTCTGCTGTTTTTATCTATATAAGCGATCTAGAAGACAATCTGACCAACGGTCTTAGGTTATTACCAGATGATGCTGTAGTTTATAGTCTAGTAAAGTCATCAGAAGATCAAATTGCAAAAAGATTTAGAAAAGATATCTGTATGGTGTGAAAAGTGGCAAGTGACCCTAAATAATGAAAAGTGCGAGGTCATCCGCATAAATTCCAAAAGGACTCCGTTAGATTTAGTTTACACAATAAATCACACTAATGTAAAGGCTGTCAATTGAGCTAAATACCTAGGAACTACAATTACGAACCAATTAAGTTGGAACTATAACATAGATAATGTTTTGGCGAAGAGAACCAAAGACTGCTTTATTGGCAGAACACTTAGAAAATGTAACAAATCTGTTAAAGAGACTGCCTACACAACGCTTGTCCGACCTCTTTTGAAATACTGCTGCGCGGTGTGGGATGCTTAACTGGTAGGACTGGTGGAGCACATCGAGAAAGTTGAAAGTGCAGCATCAGGTTTTGTATTGCGGGGAAATAGGGGAGAGAGTGTCACGGTCATGATACAGCATTTGGGGTGGTTATCGTTAAAACGAAGGCGTTTCTCGTTGCTTCGGGGTCTTCACGCAAAATTTCAATCACCAGCTTTCTCCTCCGAATGCGAAAATATTTTGTTGATGCTGACCTAAGATGGAGAAACTATCATCATAATAAAATAAGGGAAATCATGGCTTGTGCGGAAAGATATAGATGTTTGTTTTTTGCACGCTGTTCGAGAGTGGAATAATAGAGAATCATTGTGAAACTGGTTCGATGAACCCTCTGCCAGACACTTAAGAGTGATTTGCAGAGTATCCACGAAGATGTAGATGAACTAGGTAGGTCAGTGCAGCAAGTTCTGCATATCATTGTAACTCTAACCGATAATAAAGTGGATATGTCGGCGTACCAGAGGAGAGAAACAGTTATCGATCGTAGTAACATTAGTGGATGGCGAAGTCACTCGTTCGTTTCTCGCTCCTATCTGTTTTTTTTTTATTTACTTTTTTTAAAAATTTACTTAAACGGATTAGGGAGAGCAAAAGAACCATGGTCTGTATTAAAAGGGCTTCGACAGGATACAAAAGCAAAACCAATCTCTAACTGATAACACAAAAGGAATGAGAAGAGTATTTCCAAAAATTATTAAATGAGAACAGAGAAGAATATGTAGAAGAAGGAACAGTGGAAGAAAATGAACATGAAGGTGATGAGATCCAGATTTTAGAAAGTGAAGTACTTCAGGCGTTGAGAACAGGAAAGAATGGTAAATCACCTGGACCAGGCAATATCAATCTGGAGTGTCTGAAATATGGTGGTGACAAAATTGTGAAACTGATGACACAGCTCTTTAACAAAATGATACATGGAGATTCAATACCCAACGAGATGAAGCTAGGTTATATTAATACCATATTTAAGAAACGGAATCGCAAAATTTGTTCAAACTATCGAGGAATTTGTGTTACAAACACATTAATGAGAATTTTTGCGAAAGTAATTAAAAACAAACTGGAAACAAAATTTTAGAACCCCAGAAGAACAATGTGGTTTCACGGCTGGGAGATCATGTGTAGACCATATTTTCACATTACGACAGATTTTGGAGAAGCATAGGGAAAAATCAAAAAATATAGGATTAATTTTCATAGATCTAGAATAAGCGTATGATACTGTTCCAAGAAAATTACTTTGGAGAGCACTACATATGGCAAACATAAACCCTTCCTTGATTAAAATAATACAACAGTTGTATAAAGATAACATTTGCCAAGTGGAAGTTGGTAATAAACTTTCACAGAAATTTAGAACAAGCAAAGGCCTTTTACAGGGCTGTCCCATGTCACCATCATTATTTAAAACCTATATAGATATTAGCCTTCGAACATGGTCTAGTAAATGTAATAATATGGGATTAGAAATAAGAGATGGAGTTTAGCTACATCATTTATTGTTTGCTGATGATCAAGTAGTCGTAGCACAAGATGGGGCGGATGCTAACTATATGTGTAATCAACTAGCAGTAGCGGTTCTAGGCGCTACAGTCTGGAAACGCGCGACCGCTACGGTCGCAGGTTCGAATCCTGCCTCGGGCATTGATGTGTGTGATGTCCATAGCTTAGTTAGGTTTAAGTAGTTCCAAGTTCTAGGGGACTGATGACCTCAGAAGTTAAGTCCCATAGTGCTCAGAGCCGTATGAACCACTTGAACTAGCAGTAGCATACAAATCTTGGGGTTGGAAGATTAATTACCAGAAAACAGAATACTTGACAAATGATCCAGATGAGCTATACATTGAAGGAAAGAAAATAAAAAAAAAAACACTTCCTGTTATTTGGGGTCCATTTTAGGAATCGAGGGAAAACCACAGTCAGAAATCACTAAAAGAATTAGTAGTGGACGGAAGGTCATTGGGATGCTTAACTCAGTCGTATGGAGCAGCAATGTAATAAGCAGAACTAAGAAATTAATATACGAATCTATATTAGAGAGTGTGGTTCTGTATGGAACGGAGACCTGGACAATTAACCTGAAGGACATTAAAAATTACAAGCTCTAGAGATGGACTTCTGGAGAAGATCCGAAAGACTCTCCAGTAAAGAGAAGATAAGGAACACCGAAATAATGCCGTGTTTCTTGACTTCCGCAAGGCGTTCCATACAGTTCCCCACAGTCTCTAATGAACAAAGTAAGAGCATATGGACTATCAGACCAATTGTGAGATTGGATTGAAGAGTTCCTAGATAACAGAACGCAACATGTCATTCTCAATGGAGAGATGTCTTCCGAAGTAAGAGTGATTTCAAGTATGCCGCAGGGGAGTGTCGTAGGACCGTTCTATTCGCATTATATATAAATGACCTTGTGGATAACATCGGAAGTTCACTGAGGCTTTTTGCGGATGATGCTGTGGTATATCAAGAGGTTGTAACAATGGAAAATTGTACTGAAATGAAGGAGGATCTGCAACGAATTGACGCATGGTACAGGGAATGGCCATTGAATCTCAATGTAGACAAGTGTAATGTGCGGCGAATACATAGAAAGAAAGATCGTTTATGGTTACAGGATAATTTGGCAATCGCGAAAGCGTTACGGAGATGATAGATAAACTCCAGTGGAAGACTTTGCAAGAGAGACGCTCAGTAGCTCGGTACGGGCTTTTGTTCAAGTTTCGATATCATACCTTCACCAAGGAGTCAAGCAGTATATTGCCCCCTCCTACGTATATATCGCTAAGAGACCATGAGGATAAAACCAGAGAGATTAGAGCCCACACAGAGGCATACCAACAATCTTTCTTTCCACGAACAATACGAGACTGGAATAGAAGGGAGAACCGATAGAGGCACTCAAAGTACCCTCCGCCACACACCGCCAGGTGGTTTGCGGAGTATGGATGTAGATGTAGATGGAAATAAGAGAAAGAATATATGACGTAATGGATAGGAAGAAATTACAGTGGTACGGGCATGTACGACGAATGGAGAAAACCAGAATACCAAAATTGATACTGGAGTGGGAACCGGAGGGGAGAAGAAGGAGGACGAGCTATGACCACCTGGCTCCAAAATGTACAGCACACAATGAGGAGAATGGGAGAAGAGGAAGAGCACACACAAGATCGAAACGCCTAGAGGAATATTTTGAAAATATAGTTTAAGAACGTTTATTCTTTGTATAGTACTTCCCGAGTAAATTGTTATGTTGGAGATAAGCCTTTGTAATGAGGAAAAGTTCAAAATAATAATAATTTACTTAAACTCAGTGTCAAATGGAAGTGTTAGATAACGAGTGTTTTAGCACACGCCCTCTGCTTAGGCCCTCTGCTTAGGGCAGCCACTGTGTGCCGGGTGACCTGCGCGGCCACCCCCTGTCCCCTGTCCGCTGTCTGCTGTGCCGGCGTGTGGCACGCGGAGCACGTCCGCCTGGTGGGACGCCGCGCCAGCAGGGGCTGCTCTCCAAATACTGGCCGCTGGCCGCACCGTGACCCGATTTCCCACGGGAGTGCCAGCCGCAGCAGTGGCAGGGTGAGGGCAGAGCACGGGCTTCCCCAGAGCCGGCGCCTCCTCGGCGGCGCTCTACTGCCCCGAGGAGGCCGTCTCTAGATCAAAAACGTCACCGATACTTATATCTGGCGCTGGCAACTGTCTTCCTATGGCGTCAGTCAGTAATACGAGGAGTAGCTGTGAGACACCGTGAAGATACAATTAAAGTGCAGATACTCACGGAGGACAACTACGAGCTGTAATTATCGTATGGCAATGAAACTTGGTAGAAACGCTAATGCGTTAATACAGATTTATGCTGGAAAAAATCGGTGCAAGTTACTGCGGATGAGTAGGAAGAACAAGCGTGTAATATTCCGATACAGTATTACAGTACTGCCCATTAAAATTGCTACGCCACGAAGAAAT
Organism: Schistocerca serialis cubense; assembly: GCF_023864345.2. NCBI lineage: Eukaryota > Metazoa > Arthropoda > Insecta > Orthoptera > Acrididae > Schistocerca > Schistocerca serialis. The sequence goes on along the minus strand of NC_064646.1, from coordinate 443,552,381 downwards.
GCAGGTGATAAACGGGTATTCATTGGACAAATATGTTATATTAGAAGTGACATTTGATTACATTTTCACGCGATTTGGGTGCATAAATCCTGAGAAATCAGTACCCAGAACAACCATCTCTGGCCGTAATAACGGCCTTGATAAACCTGCGCATTGAGTCAAACAGAGCTTCGATGGCATGTACAGGTACAGATGCCGATGCAGCTTCAACACGATACTACAGTTCATCAAGAGTAGTGACTGGCGAATTGTGACGAGCCAGTTGCTCGGCCACCATTGGTCAGACTTTTTCAATTGGTGAGAGACCTGGAGAATGTGCTGGCCAGGGCAGCAGTCGAACATTTTCTGTATCCAGAAAGGCCCGTACGGGACCTGCAACATGCGGTCGTGCATTATACTGCTGAAATGTAGGGTTTCGCAGGGATCGAATGAAGGGTAGAGCCACGGGTCGTAACACATCTGAAATGTAACGTTCACTGTTCAAAGTGCCGTCAATGCGAACAAGAGGCGACCGAGACGTGTAACCAATGGCACCCCATACCATCACGCCAGCTGATACGCCAGTATGGCGATGACGAATACACGCTTTCAATGTGCGTTCACCATGATATCGCCAAACACGGATGCGACCATCACGATGCTGTAAACAGAACCTGGATTCATCCGAAAAATTGACGTTTTGCCATTCGTGCACCCAGGTACACCATCGCAGGCGCTCCTGTCTGTGATGCAGCGTCAAGGGTAACCGCAGCCATTGTCTCCGAGCTGATAGTACATGCTGCTCCAAACGTCGTCGAACTGTTCGTGCAGTGGTTGTTGTCTTGCAAACGTGCCCATATGTTGACTCATGGATCGAGACGTGGCTACACGATCCGTTACAGCCATGGGGATAAGATGCCTGTCATCTCGACTGCTACTGATACGAGGCCGTTGGGATCCAGCAAGGCGTTCCGAATTACCCTCCTGAACCCACCGATTCCATATTCTGCTAACAGTCATTGGATCTCGACCAACGCAACCAGCAATGTGGCGATACCGATAAACCACAATCGCGATAGGCTACATTCCGACCTTTATCAAAGTCGGAAACGTGAGGGTACGCTTTTCTCCTCCCTACACGAGGCAGCACAACAACGTTTCACCAGGCAACGCCGGTCAATTGCTGTTTGTGTTTGAGAAACCGGTTGGAAACTTTCCTCTTCTCAGCACGTTGTAGGTGTCGCCACCAGCGCCAACCTTGTGTGAATGCTCTGAAAAGCTAATCATTTGCATATCACAGCATCTTCTTCCTGTCGGTTAAATTTCGCGTCTGTAGCACGTCATCTTTGTGGCGTAGCAATTTTAGTGGTCAGTTGTGTACTAATATTCTGCTTGACACAGTCAAGTCGTTTAAATATCTGGGCGTAACGTTGCTAAGCGATATGAGGTGGAACGAGCATGTGAAGACAGTGGTAGGGAAGCCGTATGGTCGACTTCGGTTTATTGGGAGAAGTTAGGGAAATACTGCTTCATCTGTAAAGGAGATCGCGTATAGGGCGCCGATACGACCTATTCTCGAGTACTGCTGAGTGTTTGGGATCCGTGCCAGGTCGGATTGAGGGAGGACATCGAAGGAATTCAGAGGCGGGCTGCTAGACTCGTTACCGGTAGGTTCAAACAGCACGTAAGTGTTACGGAGATGCTTCGGGAACTCAAATGGGAATTCCTGGAGGGAAGGCGACGTTCTTTTCGAGAAAAAACATTGAGAAAATTTAGAGAGCCGCCATTTGAAGCTCACTGCCACACGATTCTACTGCCTCCAACATACGCTGCGCGTAAAGATTACGAAGATAAGACATGAGAAATTAGGTCTCATACCGCGGTATATAGGCAGTCGTTCTTACCTCGCTCTATTTGCGGGTAGAACAGGAAAGGAAATGACTAGTAGCTGTACAGGATTCCTCCGCCATGCACCGTACGATGGTTTGCGGAGTGTCTGTATGCATGTAGATGTAGATCTGCCTCTGCAAACTGTCCGTATGACGGTATGACATCCAAGATGTCATCTGACAAGCCGTAACGTGCTTTCGAAACGAGAGACCATGCGCTGTTAGTTAAACTGTTTTATATGAACGGTAGCAATGACAGTTCTGCATTGAGAGCGTATCGCCGCCAGATGGTCTGAGGAAAGGACCGACGTCATAAGGAAGTTAGCAAGTTATAAATAAAAAGCTCCTCCCGGACAGGCCATGAAGGTCCAACGGTACCGACCGGTCGCCGTGTCATCCTCAGCCGGTAGGCGTCACTGGATGCGGATATGGAGGGGCTTGTGGTCAGCACACCGCTCTCCCGGCCGTATGTCAGTTTCCGAGACCGAAGCCGCTACTTCTCAGTCAAGTAGCTCCTCAGTTTGCCTCACAAGGGCTGAGTGCACTCCACTTGCCAAGTGCTAGCCCAGCCCGACAGCGCTTAACTTTGGCAAGTTATAAATGAGCAGGCAATAAAATTCGAAAACGCTGGTGAGCTTAGTGTGGCACCCGGATGAGAAATGCCACCCATCCCGGTGGAAGCTATTCACGATGTTACAGTTCCTGTAACTGACCATGCAGCACGTGTCGCGGGCAGTGTTTGAGCTCGTGCAGTGCCACGAGATTACTGTCGATGGCGTGTTCAACATTAGGGAAAGTATTGTAATCTATATTACACTGGTACCCGTGCAAGGTGCAGACGGTGCAGCAAATAAATCATCGTGATAGCAGCAACGTTCTGAATTTACTGTTCGGTTTCTGGCACGGATCGATGTTGATGACATGGAGCCGGACAATATTCTGTAAAATGCCGAGCTGCAGTTTAAACTGCAGTGTGCAGTGAATACAGAGAACTGCTGAATATAGGGTACTCTTAAATTGCGTGTTGTGCGTGAAGAGCCATTGCACTCGCCATACGTTATTGCCTGGTGTTGATTCACAAGCACCTTTATTCTCGATCCCTTCTTCTTTGAAGAGAAACAAGCGGATTACGTTTCAGGTTCACCGTGACGTCTGCATGTTACCGAGATATACTTGTATAACACCGTGAGTTTATCAGGGACACATTCGGTCTATACCTGATCTGCAGGCCCGTGTACGGTAACACGTTGCAAATAACCGTTGATCACGTCATTTTACGGATGCAACATCTCGTCGACGTCAACAGCGCTCATATTGAATGAATTGTGTGAGCGGCGGTTAATAATAAAATCAATTTTATGCCTTTCTCACTTGCTTAACCTTTTCTGACCATGTCACGTTCCTAATCCATTACACGTGGAAACATTTCCATACGTCTTTCTCATATTCACAACGCCAAATCTGCACCTCGTGGCCAAAATTGGAACTAATTTTTTCCAGCGTAAATCGGGTCGGCTTTAACGCACTAACATTTCGTCATAAGATAATTACAGCCCACACTGGACGTCCGCGAGCATCTGCACGTTAATTATAACCACCCAGTACCAACCGAATGGCAGCTATCATCAAACGTTGGTAAATATATGATTACAAATACAAGACGTGCTTGGATCAAGGAACAGTCGGAATTGTAGTTGTAAATTGTTGTAGTTGTGCAGGGAAAGTCCCTGAGCTTCAAGCGCTAATAGAAAGCACAGAAGCTGAAATCGTTATAGGTACAGAAAGCTGGTTAAAGCCTGAAATAAGTTCTGCAGAAATTTTTACAAAGTCTCAGACGGTGTTCAGGAAAGGTAGATTTGGCAGAATTGGTGGTGGAGTGTTTGTGTCTGTCAGCAGTGGTTTATCTTGTAGTGAAGTCGAAGTAGATACTCCGTGCGAATTGGTATGGGTGGAGGTTATACTTAACAGCCGAACTAAGTTAATAATTGGCTCCTTCTACCGACCTCCAGACTCCGATGATATAGTTGCTGAACAGTTCAGAGAAAATTTGAGTCTCGTAACAAATAAATACCCCACTCATACGGTTATAGTTGGCGGGGACTTCAACCTTCCCTCGATATGTTGGCAAAAATACTTGTTCAAAACCGGTGGTAGGCAGAAAACATCTTCCGAGATTGTCCTAAATGCTTTCTCCGAAAATTATTTCGAGCAGTTAGTCCACGAAGCCACGAGAATTGTAAATGTTTGCGAAAACACACTTGACCTCTTAGCCACAAACAATCCAGAGCTAATACAGAGCATCATGACTGATACAGGGATTAGTGATCACAAGGTCGTTGTAGCTAGGCTCAATACCGTTTCTTCCAAATCCACCAGAAACAAACGCAAAATAATTTTATTTAAAAAAGCGGATAAACTGTCACTAGAAGCCTTCCTAAGAGACAATCTCCATTCCTTCCGAACTGACTATGCAAATGTAGACGAGATGTGGCTCAAATTCAAAGATATAGTAGCAACAGCAATTGAGAAATTCATACCTCATAAATTGGTAAGAGATGGAACTGATCCCCCGTGGTACACAAAACAGGTCCGAACGCTGTTGCAGAGGCAACGGAAAAAGCATGCGAAGTTCAGAAGAACGCGAAATTCCGACGATTGGCTAAAATTTACAGACGCGCGAAATTTGGCACGGACTTCAATGCGAGATGCCTTTGTTCACAACGAAACATTGTCACGAAATTTGGTACAAAATCCGAAGAAATTCTGGTCGTACACAAGCGGCAAGACGCAGTCAATACCTTCGCTGCGCAGTGCCGATGGTACTGTTACCGACGAATGTGCCGCTAAAGCGGAGTTATTGAACGCAGTTTTCCGAAATTCTTTCACCAGGGAAGACGAATGGAATATTCCAGAATTTGAAACACGAACAGCTGCTAGCATGAGTTTCTTAGAAGTAGATACCTTAGGGGTTGCGAAGCAACTCAAATCGCTTGATACGGGCAAGTCTTCAGGTCCAGATTGTATACCGATTAGGTTCCTTTCAGATTACGCTCATACAATAGCTCCCTACTTAGCAATCATATACAAGCGCTCGCTCACCGATAGATCTGTACCTACAGATTGGAAAATTGCGCAGATCGCACCAGTGTTTAAGAAGGGTAGTAGGAGTAATCCATCGAACTACAGACCTATATCATCGATATCGGTTTGCAGTAGGGTTTTGGAGCATATATTGTATTCAAACATTATGAACCACCTCGAAGGGAACGATCTATTGATACGTAATCAGCATGGTTTCAGAAAACATCGTTCTTGTGGAACGCAAAAGTAATGGCCGCTATCGACAGGGGATCTGAAGTTGATTCCATATTTCTAGATTTCCGGAAAGCTTTTGACACCGTTCCTCACAAGCGACTTCTAATCAAGCTGCGGGCCTATGGGGTATCGTCTCAGTTGTGCGACTGGATTCGTGATTTCCTGTCAGGAAGGTCGCAGTTCGTAGTAATAGACGGCAAATTGAAGTGAAATCAGGTGATCCCCAAGGAAGCGTCCTGGGACCTCTGCTGTTCCTGATCTATATAAATGACCTGGGTGACAATCTGAGCAGCTCTCTTAGGTTGTTCGCAGATGATGCTGTAATTTACCGTCTAGTACGGTCATCCGAAGACCAGTATCAGTTGCAAAGCGATTTAGAAAAGATTGCTGTATGGTGTGGCAGGTGGCAGTTGACGCTAAATAACGAAAAGTGTGAGGTGATCCACATGAGTTCCAAAAGAAATCCGTTGGAATTCGATTACTCGATAAATAGTACAATTCTCAAGGCTGTCAATTCAATTAAGTACCTGGGTGTTAAAATTACGAACAACTTCAGTTGGAAAGATCACATAGATTATATTGTGGGGAAGGCGAGCCAAAGGTTAAGTTTCATTGGCAGGACACTTAGAAGATGCAACAAGTCCATTAAAGAGACAGCTTACACTACACTTGTTCGTCCTCTGATAGAATATTGCTGCGCGATGTGGGATCCTTACCAGGTGGGATTGACAGAGGACAGCGAAAGGGTGCAAAAAAGGGCAGCTCGTTTTGTATTATCACGTAATAGGGGAGAGAGTGTGGCAGATATGATACGCGAATTGGGATGGAAGTCACTAAAGCAAAGACGTTTTTCGTCGCGGCGAGATCTATTTACGAAATTTCAGTCATCATCTTTCTCTTCCGAATGCGAAAATATTTTGTTGAGCCCAACCTACATAGGTAGGAATGATCATAAAAATAAAATAAGAGAAATCAGAGCTCGAACAGAAAGGTTTAGGTGTTCGTTTTTCCCGCGCGCTGTTCGGTGGTGGTGGTGGTGGTGGTGTGTTGGGGCTTATGGGCGCTCAACATCGAGGTCATCAGCGCCCTGACACACATTAAAAGGAACGAATGTGGACAGACCTAAGAAAACTAAAGCACACACTCAAAGAAAGCAGGAAAAGAAGGAAAATGCTACATAAGAAAGTAAAACCTAAGGAAAGGGGAAGCATAGCAACAAGAATGTCACAGGAAATTGTTATTGGCTGGCCACTTACATAAAATATGGGCGAGCTTGTCACACAGTGAGCAAATTAAGATCCTCTCCCTAAAATCTTTGTAAAAACATTTGAAATGGCACAGAACTTTAACAATTTAACCACATTCGTCCGAGTGTTGCCTAAAAGAGATGGCAGGTCCGCTGGCAAGTCAGCCGCGACCCGCTGGTCAGAAAATAAAACGCAATCCAATAAAACGTGGCGCACAGTGACCTGGACGCCGCGGTAGAGAGATAGTGTGATTGTGGTTCGATGAATCCTCTGCCAAGCACTTAAATGTGAATTGCAGAGTAATCATGTAGATGTAGATGTTGATGTAGACAAACAGAAAAAGCAATATACTATCTTATCACAAGATTAGTAGTGAAAAACCTGAACACGTAACAATGTGTGAGTGGCTAAAGGTAATACTAGGAAGGAAACAGTACGTTGCCGACAGGCCTTGGCCGACAGTGACTTGGGCCCCTTTCTAACGTCGCAAGAAGTGAGAGGAGTAGAAGCCTTCTGAAATTATGTGAGTGAAGCGGTGAGGATTACTATCAGATTACATGGAGTCCCAAGTTACAAGAGGCTGCAGAGGGTGCCCCGATGAACAGATCGAGGATAGGAACCCCAGTCCGAAAAAGTCATCCAACGACGCTACACAGCGTCAAAGTTGTAGGCACCGACGCCTGCCGCCAGACCAACCGTTCGGCAGTAAATGCGTGAGTTTATTTTTCTCCAATATACCGAAAGACATTGGAGATTTTAGACGGATCCAGGAGAAAAATAACCTGCAGGTGGAAACCCGTGTCCGAAACAGTCATCCACCGAGGCCACAGAGCTCCGCGTTCATAGGAGACGAGACCTGTCTAGCTGCTGTCTACATAGCAGCCAGCTCCAACTTCTCCATTGGCGATTGTTACAACCACTATCGATCAGTGAATTACAAACAACATTGCGAGACATTCTGCTTACAGTCTGGCAGTGTACAAAGTCGTTTTTGTTTTTGTTCCTTAAGACAAAAAAAATGGGTCTGAGCACTATGGGACTCAACGGCTGAGGTCTAGTCCCCTAGAACTTAGAACTAGTTAAACCTAACTAACCTAAGGACATCACACACATCCATGCCCGAGGCAGGATTCGAACCTGCGACCGTAATCCTTAAGACACTCTCTACAGCCTCTCGAACCCAATCACAATTATACGAACATATAATTTTAAAATATTACAAGACAGCCCAGCCACTGTGGTTTCCCAAGGCAGCAGGGGCCTGTGTAAGGCAAGAATAAAACAGCGCCACTGCATCCGCATGTGTAGCAGGTCCATTGTAAGTTAGAATACCAGTGGAAAACAAATAAACGCGTCGTGAAGATGTTCTGGCAGTACAGCGAAACAGCGGAAAACTAAAAGTAAATTAGGAAGTAAACAAGCAGCTAGCAGAAATAAAAGAACAAGGCACAGGATTGTAAATCATTTAGTCCCGGGCCTAATGTACTTGTCTTCTTTTCTTTTTCTTCCTTTTTTTTTCGTTGTTATGAAGTTCAACGTATACTTACACCAATAAAACTTGGTAACTGTTCTACGCACATTGCCATTACTGAAGTACATCACACAAACGATTACTATAATTGATGGTGCATTTCTGAAGATACTCGTGGAAGTTCCTCATTACGTTCACAATTATTTCTTCATGAATGGCCTCTGTCACTTCCCGGATTGCAGCTTCAACGCATCAATGCTGTGGAGCCACGGTGAAAAGACCCCAAACAGAAAAATCGAGGGCTGAAAATGAAATGATCTCGCCGACTGTGGGATATCACCAAATGGTGAGAGTAGTCGATATGGAAAGTGGCGCCTCAGTGTAGCCATTAAATTACGGGACGTATGGATTGCAGCCCCATCTTACTGAAACCATATCGCGTACAGACAGCACTGTCCCTGCGGCTGGGGAATGAAGAACCACATACCCCTCGAACTGCCATTAGTCTGCCGTTGTTGTCTTCGAAAAAATATAACCAAACGATTGTCGAACAGCACACCAGGCGACGAGCTTTGGAACACCGTGGGCCTTTCCATGTGTCCGAGTTATACTGCAAGTTTTGTTTACTGATACATTCGGTCAGGTGAAATTTTGCCTCATCACACTTCACAAGATTTGTCAGAAAAGTGTCGTCCTGGTCAATTATCTCCCGTAAAGTTGGGCAGCAATTGCTCTTACTCGTTTCCTGCCCGTGGCTATTGAGACACTTGCAGATCATGATAACGAAACTCTAAATCCTGTTTCTCAGTCTACAGCAAACAAGTTTGAGGGATGTACAACGTTCTGGGATAGCGTCTGACAGATCGCTATTGGCTTCGTTGCAGAGCTGCACGAATTCTTCCGATATTTTCCAGCGTTTGAATCGTCACTTCAGGTTCCATACACCTCACATTGGTTACGGAATCCGTCTCACGCCACTGGGTTACCTACTCCGATGTCGCCCTTGTGTCTTGAAGACTGAAATGGCGGTCACTTGAGCGATACATGGCACATCGGACAGCCGCAACGCTGTGAACATAACTCCTCCACCGTCTCGACACGCACCTACATTGGCCAACGTTCCATAGTGATCTGAATGGGACACTGGTTGGGGGTCCGATCAGATGTGGCAGATGGCGTGAGCAGATCTACATCGTAGGATGGTCGGCATTTGAAAATAACCATTTTCCGCGGACCACCATGTAGTAAGTACAGACGGACGGAGAGATTAATACGGGAAATAAACGAAACACAGTATTAAACTATTTGAAAAACAGGGAACCACAAAATTCTGACGTAAACGCGCCCCCTATGATGTGGCGCGAGGGCACAGCGAATTTCGTTGTTGTGACTCACCGTCTGACGATGTGGTCTCTAGCACCATGTCTACCATGTTCTCCTTAGGGGTTCAGGTTCGCTGGCTGAGAGACGTGGTCGACTAAGTGAAGAATGACAATTTTTAAAGGAAATCCACTCGTGTAGCATATCAATAGTAGAATATTAGACACAGTAACCAATCTCATTGCAAATTACAGTTCTACTTTTAATCTGCTGCAATTATTGCACAGTTCACTACAGTTTAGGACATTCTCATTTATGTAATGTTTTCCCCGTCGAACTTGAACCAAATAGACCGGTGGAGATGGATAGCGCGTTTGTCTAGTTGACAGAACATTTCCCGCCTTCCAGCCATAGGACTCTCAGTGAATAACAGTGGGCGCTCATACAGAAGGAAGAGATGTACGTGCGTCATCCGAGTAGTAAAAGATTGAAACATTCGTACATCAGGTAGATGCGCGTTCTCGTTTCTGTCTCGTGATTCACTCGCCTGTTATCTCTCAGCGGGAAAGCGGCTTCCGACATTTCACGGTGACTCATGTAATCGATATGAGCAAGTGAAAAAACCCTACAGTGAACATCGTGTAGCTTAGGAGTACAAGCAGAGTACAACGCGTTATATCTACAGAGTTTTTTGCAATTTCAAGATAGAACGCACCATTTTATGGTGCATCACTGTGGCAGCCCCAGCAACGTACGAAAAACTGTTGAAGATTATCAGTCTACAAGACTATCGCAAAATATGCATTGTACAAATTTAGATAAAAAATAAATTTAAATACATTGAGTTGACAGAAGTCTAGGGATAGCGACATGCACGTGCACAGATAATGGCCGTATCGCGTACGCAACCTGTAAAAAGGCAGTGCACTGGCTGAGCCGTCATTTGTACTCAGGTGATTAACGTGCAAAGGTTTTCGACGTGATTATGACCGCACGACGGGATTTAACAGACTGTACACGGAATGGTAGTTGGAGCTAGACGCTTGAGACATGGGACATTCCATTTCGGAAATCGTTAGCAAATTCGGTACTCCAAAATACACAATGACAAGAAGTTGCCGAGAACATCAAATTTCAGACATTACCTTACACAACGAACAATGCAGTAGCCGATGGGCTTCGCTTAACGACCGAGAACAGGGGCGTTTGGGTGGAATTGTCACTGCTAACGAACAAGGAATACCGCGTGAAATAATCGCAGAAATCAATGTGGGACGTACGACGTACGTATCCGTTAGGAGAGTGCGGTGAAACCTGTGTCAATGCGCTGTGTCAGGAGGCGACGGGCGCCAATGCCTTTGCTACAAGCACGACATCAACCTCAGCGCCCCATCCCTCCCCCCCCCCCCCCCTTTCCCCCTAGACTCGTGACAAAATCGCTTGGACGCTAGACGACAGGAAAACCGTGACCTGGAGAAATGAGTCCCGATTTCAGTTGGTAAGAGCTCACAGCAGGTTAGAGTGTGGCGCAGACCCCACGAAGCCATGGACAAAAGTTGTCAAAAGGCACTATGCAAGCAAGTGGTGATTAGGTAAGGTGTGGGCTGTGTTTACATGGAATGGACTGGGTCCTTCGGATATTCGTCTACTTGAAGACCATTTACAGCCATTCATGGACTTCATGTTCTCAATGAGCATGGATTTTTATTGATGACAAACGCCATGTCACCTGGCCACAATTGTTCGCGATTGGTTTGGAGACCATTCTGGACATTTCACTTCGTAACACCCCAAGATATCGAAACGAGATTTACGACATACGATAGTACCAAGAGTGGCGTATAACTTTGTTACGTGGTATATACTCTTAACTCTTGCAACAACAGAGATCCTGAAGCAAAGCACCTGGAAATAGCGGCGGATATCCGCAACGATAATTATTTTGTGGTTAAAAGTTACTGGATTGTGCAATATTTCGATTTTCGTGTATTTTAGGAAGGCAAGAGATTGATAATAGTGATTTTGTCACTAGTTTTACTGAATAGGGACGAAGTAAATTAGGTTCAATGAGCCGTAGCCTCATCGCAGTAGATGCGTTGTCGATATATTCAAGGACCAGAGGCGATCTACCTGGTTCACCTCACAATCACACGTACCAGCACATCCTGCTTCCGTTCTGCCAGCAGTTGCGTTGTGTCTGAGTCATACCTGTTTCATCTGCATTAAGACAGGTCATTTGCATAATTAAAGGAAGATACCACAAAGTGATATGAAGCATGTCATTCCATCGCTGTAAACTGACTCATGCTCGTGTGTCATATACAACATAAAGAATGTTAGGTATCTATATCTACGCCCACATCAGTATTCCTGACATTCTGCAAGCCACCTTAGGGGTGTGTGGCAGAGCATACTTCTGGTACCGCAGTCTGCTTCGCGAGTAACATGTGGGAAGAATGTTTTTTCTCGTTGTGGTCATTTCGGGAGACGTGTGAGGGAGAAAATCCGAGTCTTCCCGAAAGTACGCTCTCGGAATTTCAGTAGTAAACTACTCCGTGCTGCTCCACGCCTCTCTTGATGCGCCTGCCACTGCAGCTCGGTGAACATCCCTCCGCCCGCTTTGCTTCGCTGTGGGTAGCCACGGGAAGTAGCGGACCGCTGCCCAGGTACGGCAGCAGTGGAGTGCGCGCTACGCTGGGTCATCATTCCGCCTTTTCACCGCATCTGCATTCAGAGCCGCCGAATCACTCACGGCGGTCCGCCACGGAGGACAAAGGCCGGCCTCGCCTCTGTAGCGGCGACGCGTGTGTAGAGGCCGATTCACGGCGGCGCGCGGCCGCGACCGAGAAAAAGGAGGTGCTTTCCTCTCACGCATTCACTCCCATTCGCCTATTCAGTTTAGGCACTGACATCACGTGGGCTCCGCCGGCATCGGTAATCATAATACCCGTACGTGCGCAGATTCGTCCTTCGCTACTGAACATCTACAGCTTCGTAATGAGCGCGCGTTATTACACGGTACGCTATACCATACGTATGAGCTGCCGGATGCACTCGTCCAGTAGTTCAACACTTAGAGTCATCTACAACAGCGGCAACAGCTATTTAATTTTAATAAAAAATATCGGTAATTACCTGTTCGGGAATAATATGACCTAAGAGAAATCAAATGAAGAAAGTATCTGGAGTCATTTACTCATTAATCGATTATTTTTGTTCACAGCCTTAGTACTCAATCTCCATTAGTTACGTATCTCTAATGATTAACCCCGCGCAACTACTACAGGCGTCACACGGTTCTCATTTATAAACACCTGCGGACCAAGACTAATACAGGATGAGTCACGAGGTTTTCCCCCGGTTGCTGGAGGTTATTCCTTGGGTTATTTGGAACAAAAAATGTAATTAGAGTAATGTCATCAGATCCATAATTAAGGACTTGTTGTAACAAACATGCCACGGTGTATAGAGCGCTACACTTTTGTTAACAGGACACACGATCAGTCTCAGGTTGACAGGAGCAGCGAGTGGTACGTTTGCATAACAAGCATGTTATTGATACTGCAGTCACTGTTTATTTTTATTGTCTCCTGTGTACAATACACTTTGCGATGCCGTACAAGTTTTCATCGCATGAGTATGGAGAGATGGTGTTCATTTTGGGCTTCTGTGATAGCAATGCGAAAGCTGCTGTTGCCAAATATCACTGTCGGTCGGTATGTCCGCCCTCCCCCCCCCCCCCCCCCCCCCCCGGCCATCGTGACGAAATGTCAATCCTCTGGGCCCGGGTTCGATTCCCAGCTGGTCGGGGAATTTTCTCCTGGGTGCTGTGCTGTCCTCATCATCAACCCACCATCCTCATCGACTGCAGGTCGCCGAAGTGGCGTCAAATTGAAAGACCGTCACCCGGCGAACGGCCTGCCCGATAGAGGGGCCCTAGCCATACGATTAAAATAAAAATAAAACTGTCGGTATCCTAATCGTAGGACTCCGAGTGCCGAAACATTTAATGGAACATATCGAACATTGCTAGAAACTGGTACTCTTCCCAGTGTTCGTATTCCCTCCGAAAGACATCGTGACGAAAACATTCTTAATTCAATAGAGTGCAGTCCTCGTTCAAGTACAAGATTCCCAGCTATCCGACTCAACGTTGCACAATCTAAGCTATGTAGGATTCTTCATGAGAGTGTACTATATCTTTTTCATATGCAGAAAGTTCACCATTTAGAGCCACATGATTGTGCCAAATGTTTGCACTTTTGTAACTGGTTAAATGGAAATCGGCAGCTCTATCGCTTCATAACGTTCAGTCATGAGGCAACCTTTACAAGATATGGCATCAACAACATGCATGTTTGGTCAGATGTACGGTAACTCTTTACGAGAAGACTCATCATAGCTTCTTGAAGATGTTCCTCTGGAAACAAGACGCCACATGTACGGGGCACATGCACACTTCCATCATGTGGTAACAGCTTATCTTAATCAGCAATTCCCACATCGATGGACAGGTCGCGGGGGCTTTATCAACTCTCCTGCCAGACCCCCAGATTTAACACCCCTAGATTACTTCATCTGGCGATGGATGAAAGACATCGTGTACGAAGTTAAAGTGGAAACGCGAGAAGAGTTGATACAACGCATTTTCGATGCCGCAACGTCCGTAAGGAACGAGCATGTGAAACTACAAAATGCATGGTTCACTCCCGTGCGAAACTTTGCTTCAAATGCAGGAGGAAATTTTGGACACTTGCTTTAAATCCACTCTGAATGGAAGAGACTGCTACTAAATTGTTTAAATTAATTATTATGTGCATTTTTGATTGTGAAATCCTACATTAAAAGTTTTTTGCCATTTTCCTGGGTTTTTCAGTTACTTTCTTTCTTCTATCTTTTGCTACTGCCTTTATCCCGCAGTAATCGCAGGGTCGGTAAGGTTAAGTACGGAATTGGCATGGTTAATTTTAAGGGGTGGCCGGAAACCCTTCCTGCCGGGACAGAAGTAGTGTACCCCAGCTGTCTGCGTCTAGTGTAAATCGTGAAATAGTGTGAATGCGTTTCAGATGTCTGCGAGTCGTGGGACTGAGACGGGACGCGGGGACCAGCCCGGTATTCACCTAGAAGGATGTGGAAAACCGCCTAAAAACCACATCCAGGCTGGCCGGCACACCGGTCGTCGTCGTCGTTAATCCGCGGGACGGATTCGACCCGGGGCCGGCGCGCCTACCCGAGTCCAGGAAGCAGCGTGGTAGCGCTCTCGGCTACCCTGGCGGGTTTTAGTTTTTCAGTTACTGTGGCTCCTTAATTAAGGATCTGATTCCATTACTTTATTTACATGTTTTGTTCCAAATAAACTAAGGAATACCCACCAGAAACCAGAAACCGGAGGAAAACCTCGTGATTCACCCTGTGCTTTCGCTTGTTAAAGTAACAACATTTTATAGGTATTTTACTCTTAGTGACACTACGTAATTAGAAACGAACCGGAAAGTATCGGAAACGCACTGGAAACTTATCAAGAACACTTAAGAGCCAAATGAACTGCAACATCTGCCTAATACCCTGTAGGGGCCCCACGAGCACGCGAAAGTGTCGCAACACGACGTGGCATGGACTCGAACAATGTCTGAAGTAGGGCTGGAGAGAACTGACACTATGAACCCTGCAGGGGGGTCCATAAATACGCAACAGTACAAGGAGGTGGAGGTGTCTTCTGAACAAAATTTTGCAATGCATCCCAGATATCCTCAATAATGTTCATTTCTGCGGAGTTTGCTGGCCAGCGGAAGTGTTTAAACACAGAAGATTGTTCCTGGAGCCACTCTGTAGCAATTATGGGCTTTTGGGGTATCACATTGTCCTGCTGCAATTGCCCCTGTCCGTCGGAATGCACAATGGACATGAATTGATGCAGGTGATCGGACAGGGTGCTCACGTACGTGTCACTGGTCGGAGTCGTATCTAGACTTATTAGTGGATCCATATCACTCCAACTACCTACACTCACCATTACAGAGCCTCTAACAGCTTGAACAGTTCCCTGCTGGGATGCAGGGTCCATGGATTCATGAGATGCAGGGTCCATGGATTCATGAAATTGGCTCCAAGTCCATCAGATATATAAAATTTGAAACGAGACTCGTCCGACTAAGCAACATGTTTCCACTCATCAACAGTCCAATGTCGGCGTTGACGGGCGCAGAAGAGGCGTAAAGCTTCGTGTCGTGCACTCATCAAGGGTACACGAGACGGCCTTTGGCTCCGAAAGCCCATATCGATGATGTTTCGTTGAATGGTTCGCACGCTGACACTTGTTGATGGCCCAGCATTGAAATCTGCACTTCTGTCACTTTGAACGATTCTCCTCAGTCGTCGTTCGTCCCGTTCTTGCAGGATCTTTTTCCGACGACAGCGAATCGGTGATCTGATGTTTTATCGGATTGCTGATATTTACGGTACACTCGTGAAATGACCGTACGGGAAAATCCCCACTTCATCCCAACCTCGGAGATGCTGTGTCCCATCGGTCGTGCGCCGACTATAACACTACGTTCAAACTCACTTAAATCTTGATAATCTGCCATTTTAGTAGCAGTAACCGACCTAACAATTCCGCCAGACACTTGTTGTCTTACACTATTGGCCATTAAAATTGCTACACCCCGAAGAAATGCAGATGATAAACGGGTATTCATTGGACAAATATATTGTACTAGAACTGACATGTGATTACATTTTCATGCAATTTGGGTGCATATGTCCTGAGAAATCAGTACCCAGAACAACCACCTCCGGCCGTAATAACGGCCTCGATACGCCTGGGCATTGAGTCAAACAGAGCTTGGATGGGGTGTACAGGTACAGCTGCCCATGCAGCTTCAACACGATGCCACAGTTCATCAAGAGTAGTGACTGGCGTACTGTGACGAGCCAGTTGCTCGGCCACCATTGACCAGACGTTTTCAGTTGGTGAGAGATCTGGAGAATGTGCTGGCCAGGGCAGTAGTCGAACACTTTCTGTAATGCTAATCATTTGCATATCACAGCATTTTATTCCTGTCGGTTAAATTTCGCGTCTGTAGCACGTCATCTTCGTGGTGTAGCAATTTTGGTTCAAATGGCTCTGAGCACTATGCGACTCAACTGCTGAGGTCATCAGTCGCCTAGAACTTAGAACTAATTAAACCTAACTAACCTAAGGACAGCACACAACACCCAGCCATCACGAGGCAGAGAAAATCCCTGACCCCGCCGGGAATCGAACCCGGGAACCCGGGCGTGGGAAGCGAGAACGCTACCGCACGACCACGAGATGCGGGCTGTAGCAATTTTAATGTCCAGTAGTGTATATAGGCGTTGCCGTCCGCAGCGCCGTATTCTGCCTGTCTACATATCTCTTTATTTGAATACACACGCCTGTACCATTTTCTTTGGCGCTTCAGTGTAGTTATGTAATTTGTAAACATGTTAAATAACTGGTTAAACAGCCACCGGCTGTATTGAGCTGACTTGCACGACTGTAATTTCGAAACTAATGCACCAATTTTTTTGACTTTACTTTGAGTGCTCCAGGCCAATTACGTTGGTGTAACACTCATTTTTGAAGTTTCTCGTTAATGTGTTGCTGGTTTGACAGAGAGCATCCGCGGTACGGAGAGAACAAAGAATACTGAACCTTCACTGCTGATCAAATTGCGCCAATTTAAATCCATCGACACGTTGTAAAGTTGTGTGGAGCCAGTACAGTAGGCGTGAGTAATGCAGTGCGTTTCAGCAGCGGGCGGGGCGACGTGCACGACAAGCCACTCCCCGACCCACACAGGTCAGCGGCCGTCCCTCGTAAAGCCGTCGGCACACGGGCCGTGCTGTCGAACGTTCACGTTGAGCGTGCCAAGTTCAACGTGCTGCTGAACGCTCTGGAACGATGCCACTTGTGCATACGGTACGTGGGCCCCAACGTGGTATACGCGATCACAACGCGCTCCAGCGGCAGTTGAGGGATGGCTCAAATGGTTCTGAGCACTATGGGACTTAACATCTGTGGTCATCAGTCCTCTAGAACTTACAAGGGAACCTCCCCATCGCACCCCCCTCATATTTAGTTATAAGTTGGCACAGTGGATAGGCCTTGAAAAACTGAACACAGATCAATTGAGAAAACAGGAAGAAGTTGTGTGGAACTGTGAAAAAATAAGCAAAATATTCAAACTGAGTAGTCCATGGGCCACATAAGCAACAGCATGGACGAAGTGTGCTTAGAAGCGCCGTGGTCCCGTGGTAGCGTGAGCAGCTTCTGAACGAGAGATCCTTGGTTCAAGTCTTCCCTCAAGTGGAAATTTTAATTTTTTTATCTTCGCAAAGTTATGATCTGTCTGTTCGTTCATTGACATCTCTGTTCACTGTAATAAGTTTAGTGTCTGTGTTTTGCGACCACACTGCAAAACCGTGCGATTAGTAGACGAAAGGACGTGCCTCTCCAATGGGAACAGAAAACATTTGATCGTAAGGTCATAGGTCAACCGATTCCTCCACAGGAAAACACATCTGATATATTCTATACGACACTGGTGACGGCATGTGCGTCACATGACAGGAATATGTTGTCGACCCACCTAACTTGTACACTTGGCGAATGGCTAAAAAGATTCTTCTACCTTGCCCGATTTAAGTTTTCTTGTGGATGTGATAATCACTCCCAAAAAAGTGATGAAAACATAAGAGTTTGTCCCATAAACTGAAAGTAAAAAATTAAAATTTACACTTGATGGAAGATTTGAACCTAGGACTTTTCGTTCCGCAGCTGCTCACATTACCACGAGACCATGGCGCTCCTGCGTTCCTAACGTCCTTATTGTTGCTTATCTTCCCTTGAACTACTCAGTTTGTATATTTTGCTTATTTTTTCACAGTTCTACACAACTTCTTCCTGTTTTCTCAACTGATCTGTGTTCAGTTTTTCAAGGCCTATCCACTGTGCCAACTTGTAACTAAATCTGAGGGGGGTGTGATGGGGAGGTTCGCTTGTTAGAACTACTTAAACCTAACTAACCTAAGGACAACACACACATCCATGCCCGAGGCAGGATTCGAACCTGCGAACGTAGCAGTCGCGCGGTTCCGGACTGAGCGCCTAGATCCGCTAGACCACCGCGGCCGGCAGTTGAGGGATGTTTCTAGTTCGTAAATCACACTGTTTATTAAACGGGCGCGCGTAAAATTCCCGCATTAGCTCTATTAAAACGCACATTTCCTCCATCGTCCACGAAAAGGAAAGTACCATGTCCGATCAATAAGGACACAGGCCTATAAAAGTGCCATTACAAACAGTGCGTTACAAAATTGGAATACTTCCCCGCATAAGATAAACATTATTTCATCATTCCCACATTTTTGTAAAACCCCAAGGTCACTCTTACTTGATCACTGTTCCTTTGTTTCACAGCGCGTCGTCAAAATAAGTATGAAATGCTAATGTCTATGCAATATATAATGTCGACTATTGTGTTACAGTTCGTACCTGTTTTGCCATTTTAGAGAAGAGAAACCTTAAGAGCTTCTGCTTCTATAGTCTCAGTATCAAATGTTCACTAATTTCAATTTACTTTCCATCTCAGTTCAGTATTTAACACAAATTACAGCGTGTATCAAAAATGACCGGTATATTTGAAACGGCAATAAAAACTAAACGAGCAGCGATAGAAATACACCGTTTGTTGCAATATGCTTGGGACAACAGTACATTTTCAGGCGGACAAACTTTCGAAATTACAGTAGTTACAATTGTCAACGACAGATGGCGCTGCAAGTGATGTGAAAGATATAGAAGACAACGCAGTCTGTGGGTGCGCCATTCTGTACGTCGTCTTTCTGCTGTAAGCGTGTGCTGTTCACAACGTGCAAGTGTGCTGTGGACAACATGGTTTATTCCTTAGAACAGAGGATTTTTCTGGTGTTGGAATTCCACCGCCTAGAACACAGTGTTGTTGCAACAAGACGAAGTTTTCAATGGAGGTTTAATGTAACCAAAGGACCGAAAAGCGATACAATAAAGAATCTGTTTGAAAAATTTCAACGGACTGGGAACGTGACGGATGAACGTGCTGGAAAGGTAGGGCGACCGTGTACGGCAACCACAGAGGGCAACGCGCAGCTAGTGCAGCAGGTGATCCAACAGCGGCCTCGGGTTTCCGTTCGCCGTGTTGCAGCTGCGGTCCAAATGACGCCAACGTCCATGTATCGTCTCATGCGCCAGAGTTTACACCTCTATCCATACAAAATTCAAACGCGGCAACCCCTCAGCGCCGCTACCATTGCTGCACGAGAGACATTCGCTAACGATATTGTGCACAGGATTGATGACGGCGATATGCATGTGGGCAGCATTTGGTTTACTGACGAAGCTTATTTTTACCTGGACGGCTTCGTCAATAAACAGAACTGGCGCATATGGGGAACCGAAAAGCCCCATGTTGCAGTCCCATCGTCCCTGCATCCTCAAAAAGTACTGGTCTGGGCCGCCATTTCTTCCAAAGGAATCATTGGCCCATTTTTCAGATCCGAAACGATTACTGCATCACGCTATCTGGACTTTCTTCGTGAATTTGTGGCGGTACAAACTGCCTTAGACGACACTACGACCACCTCGTGGTTTATGCAAGATGGTGCCCGGCCACATCGCACGGCCGACGTCTTTAATTTCCTGAATGAATATTTCGATGATCGTGTGATTGCTTTGGGCTATCCGAAACATACAGGAGACGGCGTGGATTGGCCTCCCTATTCGCCAGACATGAACCCCTGTGACTTCTTTCTGTGGGGACACTTGAAAGACCAGGTGTACCGCCAGAATCCAGAAACAATTGAACAGCTGAAGCAGTACATCTCATCTGCATGTGAAGCCATTCCGCCAGACACGTTGTCAAAGGTTTCGGGTAATTTCATTCAGAGACTACGCCATATTATTGCTACGCATGGTGGATATGTGGAAAATATCGTACTATAGAGTTTCCCAGACCGCAGCGCCATCTGTTGTTGAAAATTGTAACTACTGTAATTTCGAAAGTTTGTCTGCCTGAAAATGTACTGTTGTCCCAAGTATATTGCAACAAACGGTGTATTTGTATCGCTGCTCGTTTAGTTTTTATTGCCGTTTCAAATATACCGGTCATTTTTTAAACACCCTGTATATATCAATGTCATTTCAGAGATATTACGTCGGTTCCACACTAACGGAATAACACCTAATTTTTATTTAACATCACTTCTATTAATAATCCTTTTTCTTATGACGTAAATGTTAATGAATGATCACTATCTAGGAGGAAAGAGGGATTGATCCTAATCATGAGATAATAGCTTTTAATGAGCCCGCAATCGTTAATTAAATAAAAAGTCACGTTCGAGGATGATATGCGAACAACTTTCGTTACGTCCGTTTTCACGTATCTGTCAAAACTAATCCTGTCGCCCACAATTCAAATTAACGCTGACGTTAACCCCTTCTGTCGGAACATCGAATCGTAGCTATTATGTGAAAGTTTATTCTAGACCTCGAATTAATTCCTTTCAGATTCGCGCACGACCGAACAGCAGAACGGTACACAAACGACTTGTTTTAACAACCGAACAACGCAATGACGTTACATTACGACAATGTCCACCCAATGAACATCTCTTTGACTTTATGTTTTCTACTCTGCTTAATTAAATTATTCCTAATAACAATTTATTCAGCTATTTAACGAAAACATCTAACAAAAAATAAAATAAATTTATCCCAACGTAAAAGATCCCTTATATGTGTCAGGACTCGAACCACCGCCCCAACAAAAAAACTCATTATTATACAGTGACATTATTCATTACGCTAAACCAACATCACATCTTCTGTACCTAATCATAGTATCTTACCCATTGCTAAAAACTTTAATCGTAGATATTTTACTAACTGAAATTTAACTATAACACATTGTATCAAGAACAATGCGTTTTGGGTGGATCTTCAGTGTGTCGCTGCCATCAAATAGCCTACTCTCATAATACGCTCGTTACAATAATTCTTTTGCCACGAATTTGATGTTTCTCATAATTTTATTGGAAGGAATCACACAGTTAACAACTGGATTACCAGTGATTCTCAATTTGCTGGTGCTCGGAACGGCATATATACATATAGGCTTAAAATGAATGCCAATATGGCGCCTCACAACTCTGTACTGCAGGGAGACGGCGTGTGTGTGACGTAGGTGGCGTTGTGCCATTTCATTGGTCAACGCTCAGACGCACGCTCAGAATATCTGACGTGCCAGATATTGCTCTGCACGTTCGGAAAGACCCCCGAGCGTGCTATTCCACGCTGTGTCGTCAGAAACTCGGCGCGCTCAACGCTCAACGTTCGGATGCACGGTCCGTGTGCCGACGGCTTAAGGAACAGGGCCCCTCCAGCACCTCATCCGTGACGACCTGCGCCACGGCCGGCCACGGCGTCCAAAACTACACGTGGACCGCGTGCGGGCCACGGCCCGGCCAGCAACTCGCTTTTGCTCGCTCCTCCTTGGAAGTACCCGGGACAGAGCGGCGTTTCATTTAGCATAGCGATGCGGCACTATTCGGTCGGCGCAACTCGTGACGTCAGCGCTGTTTAATCTTCGCTATTTGTTCCTGCCAAGGGCTGCCACAGGCCCAATGGCTGTTTGCACGAAAAGAGGCAGTCTAGTGATCTATCTTCGCAGACTTTTAAAAATGGTTCAAATGGCTCTGAGCACTATGGGACAACATCTATGGTCATCAGTCCCCTAAAACTTAGAACTACTTAAACCTAACTAACCTAAGGACATCACACAGCACCCAGCCATCACGAGGCAGAGAAAATCCGTGACCCCGCCGGGAATCGAACCCGGGAACCCGGGCGTGGGGAGCGAGAACGCTACCGCACGACCACGAGATGCGGGTAGACTTTTAAAACTAATGGGAATGACAGAAGAGAGGGGTGAGAATTTTCAATTCGCGTAAGGACAGTGAAACGTCTCCATGTGAGCCATTCCATTGATCTTGGGAAGCAACCTTCGATTTGCTACAGTTCTTAGTGACTCAAATGTTCGGTATGACTATGTCTGGAGAAGTGCGCGATATTACAGCGGCATTTCAACGCCACAGCAGAATGCCTTTTTCAGATTCAAATTCATGACTATGTACTGTATTACCCGTGTAACCCATTGCCATATATTCATGTCATATCATTCCTGTCCCCACTGTCGTCTGCTAGTATGAATGTGCCGTTTGTCTGTTCAGGTTTCCTTAGTCGCCAGGAGGTTTCCTTGAATGTTAAGAGCAGTTTAGGTTAACTTTGTACAGAGCTTCGAATGATGCTACTTTGCATCTCAGAGGCATTATACGCCATTTGTCACCATCCTTTGTGAGATTGGTACAGGTACAAATCGCTTACGCTCTCTGTGCCCTTCCGGGTTAATTTTACTCTTCCGTAGTACGCCGGCGAGTAAGGATGCTCCGAGCAGTATCTCTAGTTGATAAGTAGAAGTTTGTAAAAGTTAGCTTTGTTTGAGTTTCCAGTAGTGACCCTGGTATGTGGCACTGATAATCGTACCACACCAGTTATTTGAGTCTCGAATGAAAAACAGCTCACAGTTGCACTAATAATGTTTATTCCAAAACTTGACCATGGTTTCTGTTATAATAATATAGCCTTATAAGCTTTTAAAAATGAAAAACGCCTTAGCCCAGCGGCTGCGTTAAGATCAATACAATAACATAACTTCAACAGACACAACCCTGTTTCGATCATAAGTAAAACTATCAGTAGTTTTACTGTCCATGGGAATTCCGTAAAAAGGTTTGAATCCACGCACAAAGAGATTTAGAGCTAGCACAAACATCGAAACTGTCATGTGATCATTCTATAAATTAATCTCGAAAAACTCCAAAATCTAAGTAATACATAAACGTCGTTGCACGTCTCAGGGACATGACAAGTGATTTAAAAATTGTTACGTCTAAAGACGGTGCAAGTAATTGTCTGAACTATATGTTACGCTAGGGCGCCTGCGACATCACTTTAAGGAAAGCCGTGTCGGCAGTGTGGAATGCTCGCCGTATTAAAATGGCCGTCGGTGTTTGCCGTGTCGCGTGCCGATCTGTGTGGCCGTCTGAAAAGTTTGCATCCATAGTGACGAGGCATCGCCGCAGCCGAATACGGTTGTCTCCGAGACTGTCTCACGTCCCGAACAATGAATGTTCCAACTTGCATGCGCCTCAAACACCCAGGAGACATCCCGCTTTTACCGTATAACACCGCCTATAGTATTTATTAATGGCATCAGTTGGGCGAGGAAGAGACTCCACGAGTTTATTCAGGAGTTCCATATCCGCTGCCACATATTTTCTGCGGAAATACGAACTTAGCGGGCTAGAATATGTATGAATGCAAGACTGAATGTCCGTAAAACCAGGAATGTGCGTGTACAGCCCTGTGGACATGGCCGGTGTATGGAGGAAGACGGGGGTCTCCACAGCACACACATCATGAAGATTTACGAGAAAGAGCAGCAGTTGGTCGCTGGGAATGTTGAAATAAGAATCTCGATCCGCAATAGTGTACTTTCCGATGTTCTGCCGAGTTGTTTCCACTTTCCGCAAAATACTTCGACGACTGATTCAACCGTCCACTTTACAGGTGTCCGGAGTTGTGCTGTCACTTGACGCTCGCTGCCTGAACTCCGAACAAACTGCGAACTACCGTCCGTCTTTCGCCGCTATTTACAGCCGAGTTCGATTCCCGTAGCTCACTACGACCGTCGTTGGTCTTTGTTTTTCAGAGCTCGCACTGATATTCCCTGAAACGCAAATACTCTCAGCGTCTTCCAACTCTAGTGGGTGCGATGACTGACGAAATTCTAGTAAGTTGGGTGCCGAATCCCAACAGTTATTTAATTTGAAACCGCTGCCCCGGTTTATTAGGTTTTCTGACATCTTTCTTTCGACAGACACTTTAACCGATTATGCTCTCCCACAAACTTGGCGTTTGCACCATGGTATTGGCCTCACCGTATTTCATTTCACTATTACACTCGAGGCAGTGCTCATCGGCGGCTGATTCGTCTGCTCGTTTTAGTCGGGTGCCACGCTAATGTTCTTCACATCTCATCTTGACTGTTCTGCAAGCTTTTCCACTCCTGTGGCCGAGCGGTTCTGGGAGCTTCAGTCCGGAACCGCGCTGCTGCTACGGGTGCAGGTTCGAATCATGCCTCGGACATGGATGTGTGTGATGTTCTTAGGTTAGTTAAGTTTAAGTAGTTCTAAGTTCTAGGTGACTGATGACCTCAGAGCCATTTGAACCATTTTTTTCTACCCCATGTGGCCACACTACAAATGTGTCGTGCACGTACACATCGGTTTCAGCTTGGCGGACTCTGTTGCTTTTGCTCCAAAACGTTCCACTTGTAGTTTCGCCAGTACAAGTGATAACAAGTGGAGTAGCTTATAAACTCTATGGCCCTTATTAATGGCCGCTATGATCAATGGCCTTTTGCGAGGTATATCTGTTGCACGTAGTTCCCTTCGCAATGTTCGGTCGGAAACTGCATTTTCCAATAGCAGCAATTCGTTTCGGGTTTGCAGAAGGCGTAACACGCGTCTGCGTGTCGTCCTCGGTTAGGATCTTTTTACGACCACTGTTGCGCTGCAGCGTTACCGTCTTACACGGCTGGCAGACGGTACACCATTCCTTGTAGATCCGCACGCAGTGAGTATTAATACAGGGTGATTCAAAAAGAATACCACAACTTTAGGAATTTAAAACTCTGCAACAACAAAAGGCAGAGCTAAGCACTATCTGTCGGCGAATTAAGGGAGCTATAAAGTTTCATTTAGTTGTACATTTGTTCGCTTGAGGCGCTGTTGACTAGCGTCAGTTGATGCTAAGATGGCGACCGCTCAACAGAAAGCTTTTTGCGTTATTCAGTACGGCAGAAGTGAATCGACGACAGTTGTTCTGCGTGCATTTCGAACGAAGTATGGTGTTAAACCTCCTGATAGGTGGTGTATTAAACGTTGGTATAAACAGTTTACAGAGAATGGGTGTTTGTGCAAAGGGAAAAGTTCTGGACAGCCGAGAACGAGTGATGAAAATGTAGCACGCATCCAGCAAGCATTTGTTCGCAGCCCAGGAAAATCGACTCGCAGAGCTAGCAGAGAGCTGCAAATTCCACAATCAACTGTATGGAGAGTCCACATTGGCACTTATCTGTCCGTAACTACCTGAACGTCAACTACCCGAGGCGATGGATCGGCCGCCAGGCAGCCCGTGACAGAGCACTTCATCACTGGCCTCCAAGAAGCCCTCATCTTACCCCCTGCGATTTTTTCTTATGGGGGTATGTTAAGGATATGGTGTTTCGGACACCTCTCCCAGCCACCATTGATGATTTGAAACGAGAAATAACAGCAGCTATCCAAACTGTTACGCCTGGTATGCTACAGAGAGTGTGGAACGAGTTGGAGTATCGGGTTGATATTGCTCGAGTGTCTGGGGGGGGGGTGAGGGGGCATATTGAACATCTCTGAACTTGTTTTTGAGTGAAAAAAAAACCTTTTTAAATACTCTTTGTAATGATGTATAACAGAAGGTTATATTATGTTTCTTTCATTAAATACACATTTTTAAAGTTGCGGTATTCTTTTTGAATCACCCTGTATATTAACGAATGCGGCGCCTTCATTTATTCATTCGACCACGTCGAAGCACACTAGTCCCTTTTCACCTTTATGTCACGTTTCCAAGTCGACCCACTTTACTGCGACCGACTGACACACGTACACCAGTTCATTGCCGTACCTTACGTATGAGGAACCACACCACCACCTGGTACCAGTCCTAGACCACCTACAGTGTTCCAAAGTGATCAACGTGCTCTCATCACAAGGCCACTAACATTTTTTCGGCTGAGCTGATAGTGGAAAAAACATCACTTTTTCAATGGAGTGAGTGATTGCGTCTATAAATAAACAAAAAATTCTTACAGAGCTGATAGTGTTGGGCAGACAACAGTGAGGAGCTCTGTGGAAAGCGCCAGAGGCGCAGTGTTGCCAGTGTGAAAATCCAGAGTGTGAGTTTGGCTCGGCCCTGCCTGCAGACTCGCGCTGAATTCATAACCGTGGGCGGGCCGAGGCGTGAGAGACGTGCAGCTGATCGGCGCCTGGTCCTCCCTCCTCCGCACCCGCCCCCCACCCCCCACCCCTACAGCCCGCCGCTGCCTCCCCCCCCCCCCTCACCATAGCTACCCACAACGACAGTTTCGCCCACGGCCAAACTTGGCGCAAACTCCGGCGGTAGAATTTGCTTTTGTTCCCCGCGGCCGTAACTTGTTCCTCTTCCTGCACCTTCCTGAGTGAATCAATGGCGGCTGACAATCGCCACGGCCGCTTCTCCTCTTCCTTATTATTTGCATGAATCCTGTTGCCTTGTTAAAACCGTTTATCTTCTAACTACACTCCTGGAAATTGAAATAAGAACACCGTGAATTCATTGTCCCAGGAAGGGGAAACTTTATTGACACATTCCTGGGGTCAGATACATCACATGATCACACTGACAGAACCACAGGCACATAGACACAGGCAACAGAGCATGCACAATGTCGGCACTAGTACAGTGTATATCCACCTTTCGCAGCAATGCAGGCTGCTATTCTCCCATGGAGACGATCGTAGAGATGCTGGATGTAGTCCTGCGGAACGGCTTGCCATGCCATTTCCACCTGGCGCCTCAGCTGGACCAGCGTTCGTGCTGGACGTGCAGACCGCGTGAGACGACACTTCATCCAGTCCCAAACATGCTCAATGGGGGACAGATCCGGAGATCTTGCTGGCCAGGGTAGTTGACTTACACCTTCTAGAGCACGTAGGGTGGCACGGGATACATGCGGACGTGCATTGTCCTGTTGGAACAGCAAGTTCCCTTGCCGGTCTAGGAATGGTAGAACGATGGGTTCGATGACGGTTTGGATGTACCGTGCACTATTCAGTGTCCCCTCGACGATCACCAGTGGTGTACGGCCAGTGTAGGAGATCGCTCCCCACACCATGATGCCGGGTGTTGGCCCTGTGTGCCTCGGTCGTATGCAGTCCTGATTGTGGCGCTCACCTGCACGGCGCCAAACACGCATACGACCATCATTGGCACCAAGGCAGAAGCGACTCTCATCGCTGAAGACGACACGTCTCCATTCGTCCCTCCATTCACGCCTGTCGCGACACCACTGGAGGCGGGCTGCACGATGTTGGGGCGTGAGCGGAAGACGGCCTAACGGTGTGCGGGACCGTAGCCCAGCTTCATGGAGACGGTTGCGAATGGTCCTCGCCGATACCCCAGGAGCAACAGTGTCCCTAATTTGCTGGGAAGTGGCGGTGCGGTCCCCTACGGCACTGCGTAGGATCCTACGGTCTTGGCGTGCATCCGTGCGTCGCTGCGGTCCGGTCCCTGGTCGACGGGCACGTGCACCTTCCGCCGACCACTGGCGACAACATCGATGTACTGTGGAGACCTCACGCCCCACGTGTTGAGCAATTCGGTGGTACGTCCACCCGGCCTCCCACATGCCTACTATACGCCCTCGCTCAAAGTCCGTCAACTGCACATACGGTTCACGTCCACGCTGTCGCGGCATGCTACCGGTGTTAAAGACTGCGATGGAGCTCCGTATGCCACGGCAAACTGGCTGACACTGACGGCGGCGGTGCACAAATGCTGCGCAGCTAGCGCCATTCGACGGCCAACGCCGCGGTTCCTGGTGTGTCCGCTGTGCCGTGCGTGTAGATCATTGCTTGTACAGCCCTCTCGCAGTGTCCGGAGCAAGTATGGTGGGTCTGACACACCGGTGTCAATGTGTTCTTTTTTCCATTTCCAGGAGTGTATTTACATCCATAGGTGAGTTTTGTAGAACTATGAACAGCAAAGATGTAAACAAAATTCTTTTGCAAGTAAGATCATCTATAACAGAGAGAAAATCCTAGACAGCTGATCATCTATAACAGAGAGAAAATCCTAGACAGCTGTAGTGGATTTGGCGTGGCTTCTTCGCATGTCTAGTTCAACTAGTCACACGACGCGATTTTTTTATACGTCTTATAAATTATACGTTGTCATGTTGGAAGTCAGATCTGGAAGCTGGAGAGATGTGTAGAGATTGATTAAGAGTCCCTAACCGTTCTTTCCATCAACCTGTCGTCATCTAAAGTTGTGTTCTCAGCGCAGTAGACAGCTCGTCCGTCGTGGGATCTTCTTCGGCGGAGGCTGCTATGCTGTCATCTCGAGCTTGAACCTGTGTTTGTGCTTTTTATGGGATGCCACTTGTCCAGGTTGGTCTCTGTATCCACATAGGGAAAGATCTGTAGTACTGACAATGACGGTAGGCGACACCTCCCATTAATCTATCCTGTTTGTTTATATTTTACACTGTCTTCTAAAAAACTTCACATAGCTTTCTTAATAGCACGGTAGCTTCTCTAACAACTTCCGATATAGAGTACGACATGCCTGTACAAAACAGAGACACACGTGCAGCTCTGAATTTATTTTATTTATTTATTTAGCGTATGGCATTTAAGCACATTTCAGTATTGGATCACGTTATTATACATTACATAAAATTACGTATATTCACAGACAAACATCTAGTCCTTGTATATATTCGATGGATTTTTGGGATGTCACGAGGAATTCTTCAAAGTCCCCACTGAACACTCTAGCACTGCATTCTTGTCTGATGCGTCGGATGGTCCGCCTTCACATGCTGGCGAAGACAGCAGTCCCCATTTGAAAAGTAAGTCACTTCTTCCATGCCCAGTTCTAAATCGGTTAAGAGTTGACCAGATCTTGCGGGGCTGATC
Source organism: Schistocerca serialis cubense (assembly GCF_023864345.2). NCBI lineage: Eukaryota > Metazoa > Arthropoda > Insecta > Orthoptera > Acrididae > Schistocerca > Schistocerca serialis. The sequence continues at coordinate 443,523,255 of NC_064646.1, read as the reverse complement.
AAACTCATGAACTGCCTCGGTAATACAAGGCATTAGGTGGAAAGTTGTTGGGGCATTATGGAGCCATTCTCTTCTCCAAGAGTCGGTGTCAGACCCAGTGAGGCTGTCGAGAGAAAGTCTTGAACGAAGCCTCTTGGTACTCAGATCTGGTATATCGAGTTCAGAGTTTTCTTCGATCTAGTTGTATTCCATGACCAAGGCTGCTTCTCGTCGTATTTTTGGGGTTGGTATATGACTCAGTACAGGTAGCCATATGTTAGGTGTAGACCTAACGGCTCCTGAAATAATGCGCATGGTGTTGTTAAGTTCGGCATCGATTTTGTTCAAATGACTACTGTTTAGCCACACTGGTGCACAGTACTCCGTCGCAGAATATACCAGGCTCAGCTCAGACGGCCTCAGAGTTCAAATGGTTCAAATGGCTCTAAGCACCATGCGACTTAACATCTGAGGTCATCAGTACCCTAGACTTAGAACTACTTAAACCTAACTAACCTAACGACATCACACACATCTATGCCCCAGGCAAGATTCGAAACTGCGACCGTAACAGAAGCGCGGTTCCGGACTGGAGCGCCTAGAACCGCTCGGCCACAGCGGCCGGCTTCCTGACAGTTGTTGCCGTTGATATCCAGCTGGTTCAGGCAGGTTTATGGATGTTGTTTCTTGCCCTATCCTTGGCAGCTGCTTTTGTAAGGTGTGATTTAAATGACAAGGTTCTGTCTAACGTGACCCCTGGGTGGTTGAGGCGCGTGTCGTCATGGTATAATTTCAGAGCTCTGTTGGCTTCTCTGTTATTGAGGTGGATGCAAGTTACTTCTGTCTTCGTGGCGTTAGGCCTAAGCCTCCATTTACGGGAGTATGCTGCCAGGGAAGACAGATAGGGTTTCTTCCATTGTATCAAAATCAGTGTGCCTTGTTGCAATAGCCCAGTTATCAGCGTAGCCAAATTTCATACAAGCTGTTTCTGGCATGTCAGCAATGTATAGGCTGAAAATCAGTGGGGCTAATACCGAGCCTTGAGGTAAGCCATTTTGAAGGCATTTCTGGCTACTGACTTTGTTTCCCCGGCTCTGAAGAACGCCCGAAACAGTCTGACCAGCGCAGCCGAAGTATTTCATCTCCCAGGCGCACCACAGCAACCCGAAGGTGCCCGAAGCACTTCGCTTGTGATATCATTACTCGTATGTTTATCAAAACTAGTGAAATGTAATAAACGAAAACGGTAGACACGTAGGGTAACCATTGGAGATTGTCCAACTGAAAACAGGAATAAATACAATGAACAGTTTATAAATAATTAATAAGAGAAATTAGGCGTTTTGGCACCTAACATCCGAATGTACCGACCAATCAGAAGCAAGTTCAGTACAATTGGCGGACTCTCCCACGGGACTGGTACATACTGTACCATCTGTCGCTTGTACCTCACTCCACTTTTGTACCAAATGCTACTTCACGTGTATCAAGCTGCATCAAGGCGAACTTCTTGCAAGATAAAATACTGGCGGCCACAGCCAGGAATATCACAGTCTTTATAGCATCGCCTCAGCGTTGTCGGAGCTCTGTAGACGATCTGCGGTGTTTGGTATGGTGCCTCTTGCGTTTGTTTTGGAATTGTCGACATTTAGGACAGGAATCTGTAGGTGGTGAGATTGGCTTTCTTGTCGGGGCTTGCTTGTGTTTTGTTTTTTGTAGCTGAATATGTTTTTTAATTTCTTACTGGACCACACATCCGCCCCTGAACGCTTGCCGCTTTCTGTTCTCACGGAAGTTAGCATTGCGGTCTTCAAGAAATTTAATGCAGTGAGGGGCCTGTAACAATGTTTTATCATATGGTTCAATCGTTGACAATCCGTGCGTTGTGCAGCGCTGCATTTCAGTTTTCAATTCTCGATTATGACCCTGGCGCAAGGCATAAACCTTTCAGTCTGAATAATAGAAACGTTGTCGCCTTTTCCCATTATGGTGACACAAATCAGTTCTCGGTGCGAATTTCTTGTCGCTGGGTCTCTCGTTTTGAACTGTATTGGATAACTTGTATCAAGTGCATCAAAGATAATGTCAACGGAGGCAAATTGTCTGGGCAGTCCCTTTATTACGACTTCGAAGCCACTGAATTGTGTGTGTGTAATCTTCAATGGTATCGAAGTGTTCGTTTGTGTGATCGCCTTTTTGGGAACCTCGCAGCGAACCAGAGATGGCCTTGTTTAATGTTTTAATAATAATCCATAATTTTCGCTGCCGTGAACTACCGCTGGTGGTATTTTTCATCTGAATTGTCAATTTCTAAAACGAAGTTTTGATATACATTTACAGTCGTGACATTATATGCGATGGTGTCTTGCTCTGTGCTTTACTGCGACGCCACAATGTCTTTAGGTTTACGAACCGAGTTTGTTGCGCATGTCTCACTTCGTTTGTTTCGATAACTTCTGTGAAAGTCTCTATTGACAGCTGCACAAGTTGCGAGTCGGCGTTTGTTTTTTCTGTGTCTGGGATGAGAATTGCAGAGAGTTTTGAGACTGCTTCGTCAATAAGATTTTTGCCGCTTCGAATCGTTCACGGGAATTTCGATGGCTGAGGAGTTGGCTTCAATTTCAGCTGGCTTCAATTTTAGCTGGCGGATTCGCGTGATGTGACGTTAGAAACCCTATTCGACGTTAGATTCACTGTGTCGATGTATCGCGTGATATTTCGCGACGTCGGATTTGCGTTTTCCACATCTTATTTCGTTTTCACGCGTGCACTGACTTTTGCTACGAAATATGAACCAGTTGCGGGAGCTGATTCGGTGTCATGCCCAGGTGAAAACGTCTGGGTGCGGTGTACTATTCTGATCTGTGCTGTGCTGTCCGTGCGTTTGTGTTTGATCTTGGCGGTGAATATGGCTCTACCCAAATCTCTCCTTGGCCTAGGGGTGCGCCGGCTCGCCTTCCGCAGACGGAGACCTCATCTCGCAAAACTCACTCTCTAACACCACCTTAACCTCACATACACGGTCCTAGACTATCGCTGCTACACATCAGGACCTGTGCAGCGTCCAAATCTCAGAGACCGCACTACGGGATTGCAACCCGCTCTTGTGAGGTACTCTTTCCGTTTTTGTTTTATAAGCTTGTCTGGGCTTGCTGTTCGGACGGTTTATCCGTTTTGACAGTATTGGTGTCAGGTTAGGTTTTTAATACAAATCCTGCCGTCCAGAATCTTTTCGTAATTCCGAGAAGCCGCCGTGCATGTTAGTTAATACGTTCAGTCGCCATCGACGTTCGGGACAGCAGTTCCATTACATACGATTAAATACTAACGAAGATAAATTATTCGTGGTTACTAACAACAATTCCGTTACAAACGATGAGTTGTGTAAAGTGCGTTGATAGTATCACATATTAATTTACAAAGTACAGTGTCAATCGGGAATTATTTACATTTTCCTGAGAAGCTGGTTTATCTCCTAAACATAGAACGTAGACGTAGAACGCTTTAATTTTGTAGGTATCTTCAGCCGTATTTGTGAATACTTTCTGCAAAATACGCAGCGAGTAGAGTTAGTAGTAAAAGAAATAATGAATTAAAGCGTTATGCTGTATGGTGAACCTTTACCGCATGAACAACGACAATTTAGTAAGCAACAAACGGTTTTCCTTTCGTTATGTGGGCCTGTAAGCGAGAAAAGGTTTAGGAAAGATTCGAAATTATGTTTACATTTTGTTGTAAGTTGCTAAGCGCTATCGTTCACAACTACTGGATGAATATAGTCTGGGTAAAATTCGTGCCGTTAAGTTATGGTGTCTCAAAACTCATACACACTTTCTAACTGGACTTACTGTGTTAAATTTATAACGTAAGATGGTTCAAATGGCTCTGAGCACTATGGGACTTAACTTCTGAGGTCATCAGTCCCCTAGAACTTAGAACTACTTAAAACTAACTAACCTAAGAAGATCACACACATCCATGCCCGAGGCAGGATTCAAACGTGCGACCGTAACGGTCGCGCGGTTCCAGACTGTAGCGCCTAGAACCGCTCGGACACTCCAGCCGGCTATAACGTAAGATTATACCTCTTAATGAGTAGATTATGACAACATTTTAATGTTTTTAATTCGGCCAATAACTATCTGAAGTACTGAAATAATATTTTTGCGGTCCTAGCAGGTCTCCTTAATTTGGTTTGTCCACCTGCTCACTGCTGTCACCGTCTTTCCTTCCGTGTTTCCGCTACATTCCCTACATCTTCTCTCGCTACATGACCAAAGAACAGGTGAAATTTTGGTTGACACGAGAAGAAAGGCTCCTGTAGAAAATGAGTTGCCCGATAATCTACATCTACGTACATACGCTACAAGGCACTGCATCGTGCATGGCGGAGGGTACCTTGTGCCACTATTACTCATTTCCTTTTCTGTTCCTCTGGCAAATACACAGGAATAAACAACTGTGTGTATGCCACGGTACGAGCCCTAATTTCTCTTATCTTCGTGGTCCTTACGCGAAATGAACGTTGAATGGACTCGTTCTGCAGCTACAAATAACGTAAATTGGAATCACATAGATAATGCTGTGGGTAGGGCAAAACAAAGACTGCGATTCATTGGCAGAACAGAAGGTACAACAGGTCTACTAAAGAGACTGCTTACACCACGCTTGTTCGCCCTACCCTGGAGTATTACTATGCTGTGTGGTATCCGCATCAGGTGGGGCTGACGAATAACATCTTCAAAGAAGGGCAGCTCGTTTTGTATTACCGCGAAATAGGGGAGATAGTGCCACAGACATGATACGTGAATTGGAGTGGCAGTCATTAAAGCAAAGGCGTTTTTCGTTGCAACGGGATCTTTTCATGAAATTGCAATCACCAGTTTTCTCCTCGTACAATATGCGTTAGATGAGTATGTGTCAAGTAAGATCGTAAGAGATGGAAAAGAGCCACCGTGGTACAACAACCGAGTTAGAAAACTGCTGCAGAAGCAAAGGGAACTTCACAGCAAACATAAACATAGCCAAAGCCTTGCAGACAAACAAAAGTTACGCGAAGCGAAATGTAGTGTGAGGAGGGCTATACGAGAGGCGTTCAGTGAATTCGAAAGTACAGACACTCTGTGACCAAAATGGTACTGAAACAGAGATGACAGACTAAAGGCCGAAATACTAAATTTCTTTTTCCAAAGCAGTTTGCCGGCCGCGGTAGCCGTGCGGTTCTGGCGCTGCAGTCCGGAACCGCGAGGCTGCTACGGTCGCAGGTTCGAATCCTGCCTCGGGCATGGGTGTGTGTGATGTCCTTAGGTTAGTTAGGTTTCAGTAGTTCTAAGTTCTAGGGGACTTATGACCTAAGATGTTGAGTCCCATAGTGCTCAGAGCCATTTGAACCATTTTGAACCAAAGCTGTTTCACAGAGGAAGACTGCACTGTAGTTCCTTCTCTAGATAGTCGCACAGATGACAAAATGGTAGATATCGAAATAGAAGACAGAGGGATAGAGAAACAATTAAAATCGCTCAAAAGAGGAAAGGCCGCTGGACATGATGGGATACCAGTTCGATTTTACACAGAGTACGCAAAGGAACTTGCCCCCCTTCCTGCACCAGTGTACCGTAGGTCTCTAGAAGAGCGTAGAGTTCCAAAGGATTGGAAAAGGGCACAGGTCATCCCCGTTTTCAAGAGGGGACGTCGAACAGATGTGCAGAACTATAGACCTATACCTCTAACGTCGATCAGTTGTAGAATTTTGCAACACGTATAATGTTCGAGTATAATGACTTTTCTGGAGACTAGAAATCTACTCTGAAGGAATCAGCATGGGTTTCGAAAAAGACGGTCGTGTGAAACCCAGCTCGCGCTATTCGTCCACGAGACTCAGAGGGCCATAAACACGGGTTCACGGGTAAATGCCGTGTTTCTTGACTTCCGCAAGGCGTTCGATACAGATCCCCACAGTCGTGTAATCAACAAAGTAAGAGCATATGGACTATCAGACCAATTGTGTGATTGGATTGAAGAGTTCCTAGATAACAGAACGCTGCATGTCATTCTCAATGGAGAGAAGTCTTCCGAAGTAAGCGTGATTTCAGGTGTGCCGCAGGGAGTGTCATAGGACCGTTGCTATTCACAATATACATAAATGACCTTGTGGATGACATCGGAAGTTCACTGAGACTTTTTGCAGATGATGCTGTGGTGTATCGAGAGGTTGTAACAATGGAAAATTGTACTCAAAAAATGGTTCAAATGGCTCTGAGCACTATGGGTTTTAACATCTATGGTCATCGGTCCCTTAGAACTTAGAACTACTTAAACCTAACTAACCTAAGGACATCACACAACACCCAGTCATCACGAGGCAGAGAAAATCCCTGACCCCGCCGGGAATCGAACCCGGGCGCGGGAAGCGAGAACGCTGCCGCACGACCACGAGCTGCGGACGAAAATTGTACTGAAATGCAGGGGGATCGGCAGCGAATTGACGCATGGTGCAGGGAATGCCAATTGAATCTCAACGAAGACAAGTGTAATGTGCTGCGAATACATAGAAAGATAGATCGTTTATCATTTAGCTACCATATTGGAGGTCAGCAACTGGAAGCAGTTAATTCCATAAATTATCTGGGAGTACGCATTACGAGTGATTTAAAATGGAATGATCATATAAAGTTGATCGTCGGTATAGCAGATGCCAGACTGAGATTCATTGGAAGAATTCTAAGGAAAAGCAATCCGAAAACAAAGGAAGTAGGTTACAGTACGCTTGTTCGCCCACTGCTTGAATACTGCTCAGCAGTGTTGGATCTGTACCAGATAGGGTTGATAGAAGAGATAGAGAAGATCCAACGGAGAGCAGCGCGCTTCGTTACAGGATCATTTAGTAATCGCGAAAGCGTTACGGAGATGTTAGATAAACTCCAGTGGAAGACTCTGCAGGAGAGACGCTCAGTAGCTCGGTACGGGCTTTTGTTAAAGTTTCGAGAACATACCTTCACCGAAGAGTCAAGCAGTATATTGCTCCCTCCTACGTATATCTCGCGAAGAGACCATGAGGATAAACTCAGAGAGATTAGAGCCCACACAGAAGCATACCGACAATCCTTCTTTCCACGAACAATACGAGACTGGAATAGAAGGGAGAACCGATAGAGGTACTCCGGGTACCCTCCGCCAAACACGGTCAGGTGGCTTGGGGAGTATGGATGTAGGTGTAGATGTAGAATGCGAAAACATTCTGTTGGCACCCACCTACATAGGGAGAGATGATTATCACAATAAAATTAGAGAAATCAGGACTCACACGGAAGAATTAAAGTGCTCTTTTTCCCGTGCGCCGTTCGAAAGTGGAATGGTAGAGAGACAGCTTGAAGTGGTTCATTGAACCCTCCGCGAGGCACTTTATTGTGAATAGCAGAGTAATCAGGTAGATGTAGATGTGGCCTGAAGTGACAGTTCTCTAAATTTTCTTAACACTGCCTTGCGAGAAAACGTCGTCTTAATTCCAGGGATCCTCAATTAATTCGCGGTTCCAGACTGTAGCGCCTAGAACCGCTCAGCCACTCCGGCGGTTCTAGGCGCTTTAGTCCGGGTCAGCGCGGCTGCTACGGTCGCAGGTTCGAATCCTGCCTCGGGCATGGGTGTGTGTGATGTCTTTAGGTTAGTTAGGTTTAAGTAGTTCTAAGTGTAGGGGACTGATGACCTCAGATGTTAAGTCCCATACGGCTGAGAGCCATTTGAACCATTTTGATGTTTATATTGATCTCTATTCCAACTTTCAGTACAGATTCCGAAACTCTCGGAATCGAGGTGATGCAAAAATTTTTGATGTGTGTATTTTCAGTTTCGTTTTGGTGGCTTTGCTGTTTCGCTTTTTCTGCTTGCCATATATTTGCGCATTGGCCGCACAGAAACGGCACTTTGCTCTATCTTCTGCACGCAGAGGGCATGCACTTGTGGCAGAGAGGTGGTAATATTTTAATGTGGTGCAGCCCCTGACAGTTTTTGCACAGTGCTAAACCATTCTCTGGTTCTTAATTTCCGGCTCGGCCAGGAGTCCACAGTAAGTATCAACAGGAAAATGTTTGTCAGAATCTTTCACTTTCGGTAAAGCTACAACAAGTGGCTGTAGAGGTATGAGTTGTTTGGTCTGATCGACTCGCCCTTTATATTAGTGGTCGTCTTTTATATTAATTTCGTTATCTAATAGTTCTCGCACGATATCTTTCGGTGATATGTGTGGCTGTAGATCTGTTGACACTGAGTTCCTCAGGGGGTGGGTGTGAGCCCGAACTTCGTTTTTGTCGATGAAAACCTCGCTGCACTATTGTCTTCCATAGTGTCAAAAGTCTACTTAACGATGTCACTCTTATACGTGGTGCATAATTCACCAGAGACTGTCCGCTTTATTACTTTGTTAAGCTGTAAATAACTGGTCGTATGAAATAAAATGTGCTGCGGTCTCACTTTTGTGTTTCACTATGGACACTGACGAACAAAAAAATCCAGTCACCAAGAAGTAATTAATGTAGAATAACTAAATTTGTCTAGGTAATACTTACCAAGCAGGAACAACAGTATTCCGAGATCAAGCTTCCCCACCTGCACAAACGCCTACTTCAGCCATCGCTCTGCACGCAAGTGCTTGCCCACGCACAGAAGAGATTACTTGACAGCAATACAAAACGTTTCGCGCGGCTCCCCCAGTCGGGCATAGGTGTGTGTGTGTGTGTGTGTGTGTGTGTGTGTGTGTGTGTGTGTGTGTGTAGTGTGTGTGTGTGTGTGTGTGTGTGTGTGTGTGTGTGTGTGTGTGTTGTCCTTAGCGTAAGTTAAGTTAGATTACGTAGTGTGTAAGCCTAGGGACCGATGATCTCAGCAGTTTGGTCCCATATGAACTTACCACAAATTTCCAAATTTTCCAAACAATACAAACTTTGGAATCCAGAGAGTCTCCTTTACACATACATGTACTCAGGAAAAGTGTTTACTGTGGCAAACGTTAGAAACAAAACTGCAACTTCTCATAATGTAACAACCTTTCAACTTGAGTAACATATGAAACGTCCCCTTTGAAAATTAAGAACCACAGTGCCGGAAAACTCTTATGTTATTTGATTTTCCAACAGCTGAGCAAAATTGAACGTACTCAGACAGTTCTCTCTTTACTTATTCTTATCATCACTAAACTGACACACAATGTTTTTAGGGCAACGCAAACTGACCTTCAATAATCCCTACAAAAGAATGGCCCTGACTAACAATAACGTATGCCTTTCATGAATCACTTACTCACAAAAATCATCGTTACTCGAACTACTACAATACAGCGAGCGCCACTACTGCCAGCTAAATAAAAGATTGTAACTACTGGAGGTACTAACTACTGATAGGCATAGTTAGCAAATGAAAGATTTTGATAGAGAACAAACAATGTATTTACCTTAATAGTGTTCAAAAGTCATAAGTTCATGATATCAAGGCCGGCCGTTGTGACCGAGCGGTTCCAGGTGCTTCAGTCTGAAATCGCGCTGCTGCTACGGTCGCAGGTTCGAATCCTGCCTCGGGCATGGATGTGTGTGTGTCTCCTTTGGTTAGTTAGGTTTAGGTAGTTCTAAGTTCTAGGGGACTGATGACCTAAGATGTTAAGTCCCATAGTGCTTAGAGCCATTTGAACCATGACATCCAGTTTAAAAAATTTCTTTTTTCTGGCGGACACACGTCCAGATCGGTCTACTCATAGTAGCCTCTCAAAACGCTGGCATCTCTCTCCCGACATGCACCACTGCTGGCGGCTCACCTCCAACTGCACAACGCTATGGGCTGCCCACATCGAAATGCTCAACACTACACTAGCGAATATTCCAACAGTGAGTCCAACCAGCGACAGATTGCACACAGCACAGTCAGCGGTTTTCATACAGAGCGCTACGTGGCGTCACCAACATAAAAACCTAAACAGCCTACTTCCAGATAGGACGCACAAGTGATTTGTTAGCAGCCTTGTTTGTAAATTCGCTGCATATTCCTAGTATGCTTCCAATAAACTGAATCTACTTCTGCTTTATCTACGACTGATCCGATATCATTGTTCCATTTCATATCCCTACACAAAATTTTACATCCAGTTATTTGTGAGTTGGCCGATTCCAACAGGATATCACTTTTTCGCGTTTTGCGACTTGCAGAATTTTACATTTCAGAACACTTAAAACAAGCTGCGAATCTTTGCACCACTTTGAAATCGTATTCTGATCTGACTCGACATTTGTGCAGCTTTTTTTGATAGTACCTCTCTATAGGTTACTGTTTCATTTGCAGAACTCCTGAGGTTACTATTAACATTCTCTGGCTGGTCGTTACCATACAATGTAAAAAAACAACGATCCCAGTACACACCGTTAGGGCATGCCTGCTGAAAGCGACCACACAGACTGCAGGAAGTCGCGTAGCTGAGTAGATTTCCGGCTCGTTGATGAGGCAGCGAACCGTGGAGTGGATACTGGGTGTCCCGGTCTCGCTTGAGTGACGAATGCTCTCTGCCGAGGCGGACCTCGCCGGCAGCCGCATCTCCGGCCGGCGTGTAAACATTCAGAGCTGCGCATTCCGTCACACAGAGTGCGTCGCAAGTCGGCGCTTTTACTCGAAATCTAAATGTTTACTTATCCCGACGTAGCTGTTGGGTGGCGTCCAAGAGACAAAGTAAGACACATGCGATTATCTCGTGAACTCCACTTCGATTATCTTGTGCAGGAATACGTCTTATTCAAATTTAAAAGTAACACCGTCACCATCCGGGTGGCTGGTTTGAACCCTACAGTGTTTTACTCGTACTAAGGTTGGTACGGTTAGACGTGGTATGTTCTCGGCTTCCTCCCACATCCATCCAGTCATAGCGGTAACACCGCCATCAGGCCTAGAGGACCGAACGAAACAGACCAGTCGCGATCTTTGCAATGTGGCGCCATATGGATGTGGTATTGGAAGGTCGTGTGCTTACCACACCGCTCTCCCGGCCGTTATCGACTTTCCAAACCTTCGAGCTGGTACTTCTCATTAAAACGGCTCCTCAGCAGGGATCACGACGGGACTGACTGGACACAGTTGGAATTCTCGAACCAAGAAAAAATCCCTGGCAATGCAGGGACTCTAGTCCAGGTCAACTGCATGACGATCAATCATACTGACCAATCAGCTATGGAGGCGGACAGTTCTGTATAGGGAAGGTGACTGGGGCGGAGAGGGAAATACCTACAGTTTAACCTAGACTGCGAACTACAGCGCAACACTAACGCAATAAAAACAGTTGTGAGAGGTGAAAGAAGCGACAGGTGACAGCCAAAAATCGTATGACTAGACATCGAACTCGTGATCTTTGTATCGGTAGTTATTCAAATTTAAGATACAATATAAAATACACCTTATTTTTACAGAAAAAGCTTCTACATCCCCATCTACATGACTACTCAGCAAATCACACTTAAATGCCTGGCAGATGGTCATCGAACCACCTTGACAATAATTTTCTATTATTTCAATCTCGAACAGCGCGCGGAAAAAAGTACCCCTATATCTTCCCGCGTGCGCACTAATTTCCCTTACTTTATTATGAAGAGCGTTTCTCCTTGTGTAGATCGGTGTCAACAAAATACTTTCGCATTCGGAGCAGAAAGTTGGTGATTGAAATTTCGTGAGGGAAACCTGCCGCAACGAAAAACGCCTTTGGTTTACTGTTTTCCACCCCAAATTCTGTACCATGTCCGACGCACCCTCTCCCCTATTTCTCGATAGTACAAAATGTGCTGCCCTTCTTTGGAGTTTCTTGATGTACTCCGTTAATCCTGTCTGGTAAGGATCCCACACCGCGCAATAGTGAGTTGTTATTACTCGTTCAGAGTCCAACAAAATAGATCTGGCTCATCCAGTTCGTACGATGCGGTATCTTTCTGTGCTACAAATGCACACCTACTAGATGTTCTCTTTACAAACGTACACACAGCTTCATTTGAATGTTTAACTAGTGAAATCTTTGCTTTGCAACGGGGCTGGTTGCTCTGAGCAACCCGCTGATTCCCCCCCCCCCCCCCCCCCCCCCGACACACACACACACACAAACCCTACAATGACAGCAATTCAAAACTCATCTTCTGCATTATTTTCGTTGATTATTATACTGGAATTGACGACAGGTTAGGAAATACACCACACTATGCGGTGGCAGTACTTTACTTTCACATTTACAGTCGGAGGTTACAGATACAACACAATACTGCTCAGGTCACTGGACAGATTCCATGATTCAGTGACAGAGAAGAGGAGATGAATCGACCCTTGCTCGCCACTGATCAGAGACTTAACCTCGCGTGACTGTCTTTTTCAGCATGAAAGACTTGTAAAGCATTCGGCACACAAAACGTAATTTTAAAGGCACATCAACACATTACATCAACAAAAATTCAAGTAGTCTGAATTGTGTGGTGACAAACGAGAAACTACTTACACACAACGAAGCATACAAGAAGCCTGAACTAGATCGGTAATGTCAAAGTCAAGAAAGCCGCACATATCACCTGTTTAACACACAGCACTGCGCATCTACACAGAGTCAATCTTTTAACCTCCCAATATAGCGAACGTAGTCCTTCGGAACTAGCAGAACTACTGCTCAGCTGTTCCCCCTACGCTAGTCAGCAGGCAAGAGTCTATAAACTAATCGCCAGACTGGAAATTCCCCTACCAGCAAGTGTCGCAAACCTTACACAGTCCCTAAAAATAAAATTTATGCCCTCATCACAAAAGATGGTCAGCAACCGGCCTCCGCTTCTTTTTCACTTCATGGATTAAGCATTTTCGCCCGATGCGGCTTCACAGGCGTCTTCAGCGTATTCTGTGTCCTCCTCCATCTCTCTTTCCCCTCGGTACGTAATCCAGCGCTGCCTCGGGAAATCTGGTATTTTCCATTCTTTTTTAAATGGCCGCTCCCATTCTGCCAACGGTTTAATATTTTATAATGTACTGATGCTTTATTTAATCCTTTCATTTCGTATTCTCGTACATCCTTTAACACACCTTAAAAATCTTGTTTCTGCCGACTGTATTTTACTTAGCTGCTTTTGAGTCGGCACCCAGGTTTCGCTGCTATGAAGCAGTGCGGGTAAAGCATTACTATTTAATATTTCATTTTCAGTTCTTTTCTAACCAAAGTTCTCTGCACTGCCCTACAGCCTGAAATTCGCTAATTTTTTTGGTCAATGCAAAACATTTAAAATTCGATACTTGTTGTAAAATGTTGTTTTCTAGGACAATTTTTAATCAGTCTTTTCCTCTAAAGCCCACAATTTTGGAATTATTAATTAAGATTTTAAAATTATGAGTTTTACGTAGATTATTTAAAACATACATTGATTTCTGTAACTATTTTTCATTTACTTGAATCATTATGTGATCGTCTGCAAATAGAAGCGAGTTTGAACAGGCACTGTTTCACAATTTAAGCCCTAGATCATCTAGTAATTTCCATTTCTTAAAAATGTCGTCAATATATATATATAAAGAAGTGGGTTATCTGTCTTTGACATGTAAGACAACTTCCAGCGTGGCGATATGATTCAAAATGCACAGGTCGAAAAGGACCTAAACGACTATCTAGGCCTCCTAGATCAGCTGACAATCCTCTGGGTTTTCCTGTCTTGGTCAATCTCAGAAGTAAAGTGTAAACTACTGTCTCCCGTAGATAAGGTTGCGCATGGAATTGTGAGGATTTTATGAGATGATGTTTGAAATAAATCGTAATTCACTGAAGGAATGGGAGAACGACACGTGGAAGAATTTCCTTAACAGGTACATGACTATAAAAAACTGTAGAACGTAACGTGCTGTAGTTTTGCATTTCTTGCTAAAGTAGAACTTGGGCAAAAATGAGTGCCAGGTGGGTGCTAATAAAAGAAATTACATTTCAAATTCATTTATTGTAAGTACGACAGTACGTATAACAGCCCCACATCCGATTCTCTAAAAAATCATACTCCATTATATGAAACAACTTCAAATGTGTGATGAGTTTGTTAACGACGTCGTATCTCCTGAAGTACGCGTCAGACGGTGATATAATACAGTAGGCAAGTTCAGTTGTACGTGCGGATGCTGGCTGTAAAATGTACTGTGAACAGAGGTAGTAGTAAACAAGTAATAAATTAAAACGCCATGCCTGATGGTGAGTTGCTACTGCGGAAACAGCGTAAATGTAGTATGCGGTAGACACTTTTTCCTTGATTATTTAGTGGTGGGTGTCAGCGATAAGAAGTTTAAAAATATCTGAAATTTTGCGGAAAGTTTGTTGGATGTCTCTAAGTGCTCTCATTAGGAAGTACTGAGTGAATAAAGTGTGGCTATTTTGTGCGTCATGCGTTATGCTGGCTCAAGACATAGACGCATTTTCTAATTTAAATACTTGGCTTAGTGTGTTAAATGTTCAACGTAAGATTATACCTCTTAATGAGTGCATTATGACAGCATTTAATAAATTTTAAATTCAGTCAGTAATGATAGGAAATGCCAACCGATACGCAGGGATGTGGAGAAGGATACATGTATCAATTCTAGATAAAAGACCTCCGTGTCGAACCGACAGACTCTTAACTTACAAATGAAAACCTTAAGAGTCCGCAGCTCGTGGTCGTGCGGTAGCGTTCTCGCTTCCCGCGCCCGGGTTCCCGGGTTCGATTCCCGGCGAGGTCAGGGATTTTCTCTGCCTTGTGGTGACTGGGTGTTGTGTGATGTCCTTAGGTTAGTTAGGTTTAAGTAGTTCTAAGTTCTAGGGGACTGATGACCATAGATGTTAAGTCCCATAGTGCTCAGGGCCATTTGAACCATTTTTAAAAAAATAAAAACTGAAAAAAAAAAACCCCTTAAGAGCTATGAGCACTTGTTCACCTTCGATACTGTGAAACACATCTATTCTGCTGACCAGGTGCCCACAGCTCTTAAGGTATGCGTTTTAGACCTCATGTTTACCAGATTTTCTTTCTTGTTTTGGTACACAGTACCACCTCTGAAACCTGCCTGCCCTACAGTCTTAGCAACAACAGCACCAGCAGAGTCCGCCTAGCGGACGGTGGTCGATGCGCAGCGATCATTTTTCATCCGAAGTGTTGAGCTAGTTCGTTCGTTTGTCCGGAAAGAGAAACCGACATTCTCCGCTCGCTTTCGCCTGGTTGGCGCCTCGCTGGGATGACAGAATTGAAGCGCACACCGTGCAATCTTCCTCAAACGATTTTATAGAAACTAATCGATAAGAAAATCCTTTTTGCGTTATTTATAGATTTATAAGTCAGCTACATGATGACGTGCCCATCGGCGTTAATGGTCATAGTTATTGTGACATTTGCATTGAAGTAAGGAACTGCGCTTAGTTCTAAAAAGCTTGCAATGATAAATAGGGGTAGCCATGATTAGTTCATGTTACATAATATGTTGCTGCATATAAAATTTATATAAGATATTTTTCTTTATACTTTGGTGGAGGTCTCTATCTGTCACCAATCTCGAGAAGATTGATCTGATGTAGCACACTTATTTACGATTACATGTGCGAACGACGAATCCTGAATGAAAGATCCACGACATTCCTCATATTTCTTTTGGGATATCCAAAGGAGTTTTTGGCAAATATGAACATCAAAGAAGAGGATATTGCCATATCGTAACAAAAAAATAAAACACCTACAGCCGTCCTTATGATTTCATTTTATTTTGTCGCTACCAGTTTCGACGCTTCATTGTGTCATCTTCAGGCTGTTTTGATGCGGTACAGGTTGATACGATCCCCAACTGTCAACTCACATTTGATGGTTGGAGTGCTGACACGTAAGTTTCAGATTATCTGCGAATCCAGTAATGCTGGCAACTGAAGGGTTATGCATGGGGATCGTATCAATCTGTACCGCATCAAAACAGCCTGAAGGTGACGAAATGAAGCGTCGTAACTGGTAGCGACAAAATAAAATAAAATCATAAGGTCGGCTGTAGGTGTTTTAGTTTTTGTTACGATAGTAAATGGCCGTCGTCCCAGAGACGTCCTGCAAAAAGGATGGACACACCAAATATTGCCATATGGTTATCATGTGAAGGCTCATTACCTGTTGTATTATTCCCCTGACTACAAAGGTGTTTGATGAAGGCATCCAATTTTTGAGGGCCATCGATAGCTAGTGAAACGAGAAATGCTTTGGGTTTTAGAACAACGTTTTCGTAGTACTGAGGACGAGCTTTTTCATAACCTATTGACCTTACTTGTCGTCAGTTCTTGACTTAACATACTTAATAAATCACTGTTTCAGAATTCTCTAACAACTGCTTCAGCACAGCATGTTAGTGAGATGACATTGCGTAAACTCCGCTGTGTAATGGCAGGAAGAGGAAATTTTAAAATGACAACAAGAGAAACGTAAGTTTTACTCAAATTCGCCACACATGACGCTTCTCTGAAAGTTGCAAGTGGTTGACATGTCAGGCGCTGCTTTTGTTGCACTTTGAGCGGAATGCTTTGTAAATATTAACGAAAGCAGAGGTGACTGATTATTTTTGAGTCACGACCATGGAAGTGTGGGCATTGGGAGGCTCCACTTAGTATTTGCAACAAATGTGAGCATAGGCTTCAGTTTAGAACAGCACCTGGCCATCAGTCCTCGCCATTTCTCCCACATCGCTCTGACCGCCTGTACGCAACCCCCACCATTACCGCTCTCCCCCGCTTACCCTGCCGACTGCGCATCTAGCCGCCACGTTATTCTCCGCATCCTCTAAATACATTCCACTATCAGAGGTATCAGAACGATTTTTACTTGTACGGCGTTTGAAAAGTCCATTCAAAAATAAAAACAACGTACGTGTTTGGGGTAAACCTTTTTTATTTTTCGACATAGTCTCCTTTTAAATTTATACACTTCGTCCAACGCTGTTCTAATTTGTTGATTCCTTCCGAATAATAGGAATTGTCAAAGTCTGCAAAATAGCTATTAGTTGCTGCAATCACCTCCACGTTTGAATAAAATCTTTGTCCCACCAGCCATTTCTTCAAATTGGGGAACAAATAGTGGTCTGAGGGAGCCAAGTCTGGAGAATAGGGGGGATGTGAAACGAGTAGGAATCCTGTTTTCATTAATTTTGCGAACACAACTGCTGAGGTGTGTGCTGGTGCATTGTCGTGATGGAAAACGACTTTTTTGCGATCCAATCGCAGGCGTTTTTCTTGCAGCTCGGTTTACAAACGGTCCAGTAACGATGAATAATATGTACCTGTAATAGTTTTAGCCTTTTCCAGATAGTCGATGAGGATTAGCCCGTGTGAATCCCAAAAGACAGTCGCCATAACCTTTCCTACCGAACGAATGGTCTTCGCCTTTTTTGGTGCAGATTCTCCCTTGGTAACCCGTTGTTCAGATTGTTGTTTGGTCTCGGGAGTATAGTAATGTATCCATGTTTCATCCACAGTGACGAAACGAGACTTAAAGTCCTGCAGATTCTTCCTGAACAGCTGCAAACCATCCTTGCAGCACTTCACATGATTCCGTTTTTGGTCAAGTGTGAGCAATCATGGAACCCATCTTGCTTTCTGATGTCCAAATGTTTATGCAAAATATTATGTACCCGTTCATTCGAGATGCCCACAGCACTAGCAATCTCATGCACCTAACTCTTCTGTCATCCACCATATCACGGATCTTATTAATGATTTCTGGAGTCGTAACCTCCACAGGGCGTCCAGAACGTTCAGCATCACTTGTGCTCATATGGCCACTCCGAAAATTTTGAAACCACTTATAAACTGTTCTAATCGAAGGTGCTGAATCACCACACCAAACTCTTCTTCGTCAGTTTTCTGACAATCACTCGAATGCCAAACACAAAGAAATAGACCAATGTGGCTGAAACTTGGTGTGCGTTCTTTCCAAGGATGCTACTAACTAAACATGACCTCGATACCATGGAGGTAAGAATAGAGGGAGACGCCGTGACGTCACAGCTGTGAAGCCATGTGAAGCCGAGGGTAGCCATCTCAATCCGACCAAAACATTGCTGCTGTAAGCTTGTGTGCATAGGCTTGTCGCTCGTTTTTGGAAGGATTTTGCGCTGTTATGGTGACTTGTGTGGTGTTCGGATGTACGAATCGTTCTGATTGTGATGCGAAATCGAAGGGAATAACATTTCATGTGTAAGTTGTCTCGTTAAGTGTGATTTTACAACTTCATTGTGAATGAACGTGTGCTACAGCGGTACTTGTACTATAGCGTGTTTTTCTCCTGTATGATTTTAGATTTCCTAAAAATGAAAGTCGGAAAGCTCTGTGGGAGAATACCGTGAGGAGGAAGAATTGGCGTGCGTCTAAATGGAGCTCTGTATGTTCTCAGCATTTCCGAGAAGAGGACATAGACCGAACTTCCCTTTAAACAGTAAGGCTCCGAGAAAATGCTGTACCATCAGTTTTCCCTACACACCCAAAATATTAGCAAAAGGTATGTTGATTCAAAGAATTAAATTCTTAGTTTTCAAGTTCACGTTTCAGTATAATACGTACGTATCGCCGATAATCGAAGTGTTGAGTAACTCACTTTGTCTTCATCATGTACCAAATTAAAAAGCTAACACTACATTAACTGGCGTAAAGTATAGGCCTAAACAGGACACTGTGTAGATTTGCCATTCTGTGTACCGTATTTCAGTAAATATTGGTGGTAATGAACAGTGTTTCCCAGTAGTGTAACGTAACTGAAATGTCCCAGTACGTATTACAAACAAGATGCATTT
This sequence comes from Schistocerca serialis cubense, assembly GCF_023864345.2. Classification (NCBI taxonomy): domain Eukaryota; kingdom Metazoa; phylum Arthropoda; class Insecta; order Orthoptera; family Acrididae; genus Schistocerca; species Schistocerca serialis. Next base: position 443,504,475 of record NC_064646.1, on the reverse strand, counting down.
ATGGGGCTTTGGAGGGAGGGTATAGCTAACTTAGTTTTCAGTTTCTATTATTTAGTTTGTGATACACGTTTATTACTGAATTAACAAAATTGTATCGTTTACATTGAAGGCTAGCTATTCGTAATATTACATTAAAAACTATTTTTAATCAGAAGAAACGCGGAATTTCGCCTTTGCGAGATTTTATTTTAAACAAAAACTTTGAAACAACCAATCTGATGACGTTACGTGCGTATATGGTGCAATTAGCGACTGTAATACACGCAGCGCTATAGCACACTGGCAATGTTTTGGTCAGAGTGTCATGGCAGCGAGCCACGCCCCCATGGCTTCAAAACGTAGTACGGCTGGGATACGTAGCGCCATCTCCCCTTATTCTTACCTCCATGCTCGATACGCGCCGGTGGTGCCACCTCTCGGACTTTGCACGGACTTTTCAAACGCCCCTCGTAACTTTAAGCTCAGTCGTTTTCGGCCTAGGGTCCGTTGCCCCTCCCTATCATCCATCAAACTCTGTAACGTCATCAAGGACCCCTGTATATTTGTGTAATAGAAGTTGCCCTCTGAGTCAACCTGAAGCTAGCCTGACATCTGCCAATTTCTCGCTGTTGACACTACATAGCTCTGACTCGGAGAAAGTACACCATTTCTCCTTCCACATGCGTACCAGCGACCTATTAGATGGATGGGCGTAATCCCAGTGACTGGTGAGTGCCGTTTGCACAACGTGTTGCTCCTAGTGGTCGGTAAGCTCCAGTGCAGTTCTCTCGCACGAAGTGCGGATGGTTTGAGTCTCTGTGTGAGCAATGAAGCCCGGCGAGGCGTGAAATAAGCGCCATAGAAATGCGGCGAGGGCCTCCGGACTCGCTACCTCCGCGCATAGCGACTAGAGACAAAGGGGAACGTAGCGAGCGGAGTGCCGTCCGGGAGTGGGGTGGGGGTTGGAGGTGTAAGCTGCGGTCGCAACAGGCCTCTCGAGCTGCGAGGGCGCGCGCTCCGTCAAAGAGCAGAGCACGGCGGTCGGTTACAGGTGACTGCCGCCTCGCAGTAACGAGCGCCACCAGCCGAGACCGCGGCTCTTTCACGGCGCCCCCGCCCCCGCATGCACTGTGTACACAGCGTCTCGCCGCTGCAGCTGAATGCAGACGTCGCCCGGCCCTGTATGTACGCCGCGAGAGCAGCGTCACCGCTATTCGTGACGCCTCCTCCCGCTCCTCCAAGTTGCAGAGAGTGTTCTTAGAGACGCGCGTTTTACTTCAGCGACGCTCTTACTCCACACCACGCCTCCCTTCGAGCAACGAGCCGGATTTTAATTTTATTTTCTGAACAGCTGTCTTCAAAGTGTAAATGTTCTTCGTATTCGGCGCACACTTGGAAGGCTTGGTGGCACTCTCAGACAAAGAGTGAAAGAAGTACTTTCACTTCCCCGCGTAACTAAAACACACAGTGGACTTACCAATTATACGGGTTAATGCGGACCCGAGACGACGCGGTGAAAGGCGTCTCGTTCCGCTTCGACTCAGTTCATAGGCAAGTGGACATGACGCTACCCGTCCTCGACAAAGAGGCACGCACGTCGACACGCTGGCGTCAGTGGTAGCGTAGCTCTTTGGCCTGACCGGACGTGTGACAAGTCTCGCGGGAAGCTAGCGCCTTGCGGTTGCCAACTATACGGTAGATGGTTTGCCGCAAGAAAATGATTCAAATGGCTCTGAGCACTATGGGATTTAACATCTGAGGTCACCAGTCCCCTAGAACTTAGACCTACTTATGTGGTGTCACCGCCAGACACCACACTTGCTAGGTGGTAGCCTTTAAATCGGCCGCGGTCCATTAGTATACGCCGGACCCGCGTGTCGCCACTGTCAGTAATTGCAGACCGAGCGCCACCACACGGCAGGTCTAGAGAGACGTACTAACACTCGCCCCAGTTGTACAGCCGACTTTGCTAGCGACGCTACACTGACAAAAATACGCTCTCATTTGCCGAGACGATAGTTAGCATAGCCTTCAGCTACATTTGCTACGACCTAGCAAGGCGCCGTATTCAATTGATATTTATTATGTGAAGCATGTATCGTCAAGAGCGATGTTCTACAATTGTGGATTAAAGTTAAGTATTATATCAACTACGTACTTTATTTGCAATTCTCAAGGTATTATCCTGTTCCAGACCTCACGCCAGTCAGCGTGTAATTAAACGCGTGCATTTCGGCCTCCTCTAGAAAAACAGTGTTGGCTCTTCTGCCAACACTACAACTTAAACCTAACTAACCCAGGGACATCACACACATAAATGCCCGAAGCAGAATTCACAGCTGCGACCGTAGTGGTCGCGCGGTTCCAGACTGAAGCGCCTAGAACCGCTCGGCCTCACCGGACGGTTGGTTGGTTGGTTGTTTCGGGGAAGAAGACCAGACGGCGAGGTCATCGGTCTCATCGGATTAAGGAAGGACGCGGAAGGAAGTCGGCCGTGCCCTTTGAAAGGAACCATCCCGGCATTTGCCTGGAGCGATTTAGGGAAATCACGGAAAACCTAAATCAGGATGGCCGGACGCGGGATTGAACCGTCGTCCTCCCGAATGCGAGTCCAGTGTCTAACCACTGCGCCACCTCGCTCTCACCGGACGGCCTTGACTTGTTGTCAGTTCCAGCATAAACATCAACGAAAATAATGCAGAAGATGAGTTTCAAAGAATTTCGAATTACTATCATTGTAGGGTTTGTGTGTGTGTATGGGGGGGGGGGGGGGGGGGAGTATCAGCGCGTCGATTAACAAGAAGAGCAATCAACTGTCCAAAGCATTCATTCAAGTGAAGCTATGAAGCTGCGCATACGCCTGCGAAGGGAACATCTAGAAGGTGTCCATTTGAAGCACGGAAAGATATCGCATCGTACGAAATGCATGAGCCAGATCTAATGTGTTGGCCTGTGAACGAGTAGTAACAAGTCAATGTTGTGCGGTATGGGATCCTTACCAGACGGAAGCGCCTAGAACCGCTCGGCCACAGCGGCCTGCGGTTTGCCCTAAGAATTGTTTCTTAACCGTTGTCCGAGCTGCTCACGCGTTTTACTCACCTCTTGTTCGTGTTGCTGCTTCACAGTGCTCCAAATCGCTGCAAATCTATTGGTCAGATTCCTAGATGCTATTGGCTTAAACGATGCCTTGCAAATGTAACTGTCTTCATTAATCTAGGCCGAGTTTGTTTTCTGATGTTGCAGTTAGGTACGGCAAATCTCTTGACATTATTTTCAACTGAAAATATATGGTCCACCTTTACGCAAACACTGTTTTTAGGGTTCCGGGCCTGAATCTGTAAAAACAGAACCCTTATAGCATCGCTTTGTTGTCCGTCCGTCGGTTTGCCTATCTGTCAGTCTGCTATTATACGAAAATTAGCACCAAAAACAGTTCTTGTTTTTTGTTGTCTTTACCTTCATTTTTTACGCTATAGGGCTACGCAGAATGCTGGGTACATTATCAGACATCGGTAGCTCGTCATCTGCAACTAAATGATGTTAAATGTGAAATTGCCTGACGAGTTAACACAATACTTTATATCTAAACGCAATTTTATTATGCGAAAATATTTCGCGACTATATTTTGCGATTGCTTGGATTTACCTTCCCAAAATCCTGTTTCATATGCATTCTCATAACTTGCTAAGAAGCACACAAAATACTACATACATTTTGCGGACCTTCGTTTGTGCGTAACACGTCTTAACTTTACCAAAACACAGTGTTAACCCTGCCGTTGTGTGTTTAGTTCCAGTAGGCTTTCATTTGTTCTCTGGTGAGTTTGGCGACAAATTCTAATTTTGTTTACTTTCTCCCTATGACCCTCCCTCCGTCTTCCTCACCCCCCCCCCCCTCTCTCTCTCTCTCTCTCTCTGTGTATGTGTATGTGTGTGTGTGTGTGTGTGTGTGTGTGTGTGTGTGTGTGTGTCTACCTGTTTGTATCGTTTTTTCTGTAAACTTCCTTTAACGTGATAAATATTGTGCCATTGCATATAATAGTGTAGGCTTTTATAATAGGTTTACCTTCTGGTGAAGCCTTCTCTATGTAGAAGTGATCAGCAAATGTGCAGAGACTTTTTAAAGCCCTGCTGTATCTTCCTTCAAGCTTCCTGAATGGTTGCCCTATGTATACTGACTGTCGAATGTTGCTTTTAAGTTCATGTAAGTCCGATCTCTTGGATTTAACTGTGGCTATTTGCTGCGATCTGACTTTTGTCTGTATTACGTTGTCTTTCTGTGTTCTATTTGAAGTCACTGTTTCTTTAAAATGTTACCTATTCTGTGAACTATTCTAGTATTGTAGGTTCCTATGTATATTTTTTCTTTTTGTGCGGGTTCTTGCTGTGTTCGGTCTTGCATGTGATCATTATCTGTATGTTGCGTTCTTCCGTGTTGTTGTGCAAGATATTGTGTACATATGTCCTGTTCATTCCTTTTCCGTTTACATTATTATTGGTTTAGTTTCTTTGTCATATAAGTATCATAACCAGTTTCAACTACTGTTTCTTTTATTGTGTTTAGCTCTTAATGTATGTGTAGCTTAGTTCGCTTGTGGGTGTTCCGCTTAATAGGCGGAGCATGGATCTGAAGCTTGCTCACAATCCGTAATAGGCCACACAATGACTGCATCCAGGCACTTACAAATCTCTGGTACATTTCACAACTTTATCGGGTATCTTTAGGTGTTACGTGGTGTTTTAGCATTTCACAGTAACTACTTGTACAGCAGATTGATAGCAGGCGCAGCAGCGTAGTCTGCACACGCTGCAGATCAGCTGTTACCGAATGTTCAGAGGAAAGCATTTCTCTCGTGTTCAGGGGTCAGAGTTTTTGCATTTAAGAAAGCTTCAGAGTTGGTGCAGTTTAAAGAAAGTCCATACACATATGCATTGTACGGAAGTTCGTCCAAAAGGCGAGCTCCTTTGTAATAAATGTTCATTGTCTTTGCAACCGCTTAGTTCGACATCTTCCCGTTGCAGGACTAACTTATCATTTCTTTCTGAGACACATGACGCCTCCGCAGGTTAATGGTTGTCGCCACACAATTATAGTTAGGGTTTACCTGAAAATCGCCTATGATCAGTTACACGTTATTCATATTTTTGTTTATCTGAGTACTTAATGTAGAAGGCAACGATTGGCTTTCAACGGATAACCGAAAAACGCGAATAATCCAAACTAGAACTGCTATTTAGTCAACATGTTAGATGTTTCAAAGTCAATTGCATTGCTTTACTCGCCGGAAATAACGGGTTGGAAATCATCGACCTTTTGCTCGTAGCGAAAGGGTTAAACAAAGCTGTAACAGAACTGAAAACGTGCAGTCATAAAGCATAGACTGCACACCGACCAGCGCAGCGCCGCCAAACGGAGTCGAGAAGGCGGTGACTAGCGTGCCAGCGGAAAGAGCGGGCAGCGCCACACCTCCAGGAAGACAAGACAGAGTTCAGCGCCCCCTGTCAACGAAGCATCAGTACTGAGTAATAGCAATAGTATTTAGCCTGCTTTCTTCGAATAGGAATACAGAGTAAAGTACTGGTATGTAGGAGGCACAGCAATCAAGAGAAGTTTCTTCTATTTTTAGAAATAGTTTTGTATTAGTTAGGAAGTCTTTGTACAGATGTTTTTGGATTTCTACCACCAGCCATCGCAACTTCTCTCCTTTGCGTCCGCGCTGGCTCCCACAGTAAACGGCACAACAGAAACTGTGTGTTGACTTGCGGCGTCAAAATTCATAAAATTCCCAGATTTTATGACTGACCCACTATCGTCAACAAGGGCTAAGTCCGACTAACCCGGCCAGCTAACCGAGAGATTTTCACCCAAGGACTGCGTCCCGAGAAACGTCGTAGCCATACAGACAGGAAGACAACAACACACATGTTCATGTTACAGGGATAATGTCGCTGCAATTATTTACAGGATCCTTCAGGATTTTTTTATTTGTTGTTAAATTACCGAACTTCGCACGCACAACCAATAATCGTGTCATCTAGAGCTTGCTGTATGACTGTAAAATTCGTACTAAGTTCATGAAGGAAGAAAATGAGACACTCCTTTTGTGTTTTCTGCTGTATTCACTGTAGGTGTATACTATGAAGTACAACAAACAACGTTCAGAGTCATCAAGTAGAACGCAGTTCTTATGTGCGTCATACATGTGCCGTATATTTCTTCTGTTACGTCAACATACAGAAGGGTCGGCCTGTGTGCTGGTGCTCGACTCGGAGGTACGCCTGTTCGAGTCCTGGTGGGGGAAGACATTTTCGCATTCTCGCCGTCAAGCGAAAGAGCGCTGGCAGCGTGAAGTTCCTTATCAACAGGCTTTGCGCCAATGTCTTCGATTAAATTCCAACCTCTCGTCAGTGTCTCACGAAGTTAGAGCATGTGACACGATGGTGATCCATCAGCCAGACGGGGACGTTAAACCCGGTGGCGTCCTCGGTGCTGTTCAATATGAGTTGTTGAATTGCCTCATCTGGCAGAAGACAGACACAGAAAACGCTTGATGGCAGACCCAAAGCCTGCTTACAAATCCAGGAATGCACTGCAGGCCCATTGTAACGCTCCCGGAGCGTCTGTGCAGAGATAATTACACAAATTACAGCGCGCACAGAGCTACTTAAACAGTCATACTTCGCGCGTTCCATATATGAACTGTGTGAGCAAAAGCCCTAACGGCCTGCGTTGCGTAACAGAAAAATTAACGGCTTTCACACCGGTACTTTTGGCGGCCCGGCATGTACAGGTGAGAGAGAGTTAATATTTAATGACCGCTAAGTTGATGAAGTTAACATGGTTTTGTAATACCAGTGTTATTTTATTGCGATTGTGTTCCGGGGAAGTATCTGTTTTCTTACGTCACATGAACGAGAGCGCTGCATTATGCCGGCTGCAGCATCTCCGCCGCTGGCGCCAGAGATGCTATGCTGACCGTTTCTCAATGCCACTACGCAACTGCAGCAACAGCCGGCAGAGAGAAGAAGCTACTGCCGGCGACTGCTGTTGCCTTCTGAGTTTCATTATAAAATTGATACTGTAATTGTACTTGAATGAAAATTGAATGACGATGTGTAATTCCAAATGTGCATGTTATGATATTCTGAAACAATCTGTATTTTGACATCTATCAGTCAATGCCTCTCATATTACATTTGTGTGTTATACGACGCTAATAAATGTGTTACGAAGTGGCAATCACTTTTCTGCCTACTCGGTCAAAAATATAAAGAGATTATTTAATGTGTGGGCAACGATTTTAAGGCAGTTCATCTGCTGAGTTATGGGAATTTTTTCGACATTAGAATGAAATTATTTTACAAGTTGTAAGTTTGCCAATAAATACTCGAAGATTGAAATCTGAGACAGACATCACTAAGTCGAAGAAGGCTGCAGCAATAAACAGCATCTTTGATCTCTATCGTCAAAATCAGTAATTTTACGAGGACAAAAGAAAAAACTACTTACCCAATTTAGTCTCTCGATCAACGGACCCGCTGTCTAACTGAAACTAATTTAAACCCAAGATTTAACTACGGGTTACATGCTGGTGAGAAGACATCCGAGGACGGTCAGGCAGATTAATTGAAACAGTCACTTTCTCAAAACTTTATAGATGTACATCGGAGCCAGGGAGTAACGCCGCATCTAGTATGTGGTGGAATTGGAATAATCCCTCCAATGCATTTCACAATTGTTTGCACGGTATATATGGAGATAGATGAATTACGTTATCCATTCAATTTCACATAAATTCTGGTGTTAACTTCCCCAAATTTTTTTTCCGCTACAGTCATTTCCAATGTTAGCTGTGAAAAAGAACGACATAATTTCATTTCACTGTCGTTGTCCATATCAATACGTTTTTGACATCGATAGGACAAACTCTAATCTTCACTACTTTTCGAAAATATGATAAGGGCTAGACTTCAGAGCAGAGTAATATGGAAACCGTACAAATGATTCCGTAGAATCAATTTAGAACACTATGAGCTCTTCCTAACAGTGTTACCCTCTGAGGTGTAATATCAAGACAATTTATGGACTACCGGGTATCCCAGAGCAAAAAAATCAAGTTATCTGTGATACAACTTTTCAAACACATTCTCATTCTGTACATATTGCTTAATAAGAGCTAATTTAATATGAGTCCGGGTACCTAAGTCATAAACTCAGATACTCCCGTACCGAAACCAAACAAAATATTACTGCGCGAATGTATCGAGCGAGTAATTTACCGTGGGTTGGGCAACTGGTGAGGAGGGTAGACGAGGGGCAAGGAACATTGTGTGTGCTCATTAAACAGGGGGTCGGTCGGGCAACATTGCAGGGGGCTCAATTAACCGCCTTGATTGGCTGCCATAATTGATGAAGTAAACCTAGGTTCATAATGGCCACGCAGTCTTCCATAAGTCCCCACGAATCTGGCATCTTGCTTGCTTGCTGAAGTAAGGAGACATTACGGAGTAGTATCGTCAGCAATTTGCTACACGAAGCTCCAATCTGCTTTGAATTTGCGTGACACAGAGGACTCTTGGAGATTACATAAGGACAATTTTTACGTGCTACTGGTCCGGGACACTGCCGAAAATCGTTACGACCCATTCCCAGTAACAGGACTAACGTGATTTTCTATTGTTAACCGAGGAGCTGTACTGAAGGGGAAGAACGACGTGTACACGGGCGGCAGTGGGAGTGGCAGCCCACCCCAAGCGTCTGTCATACATGGGCGTAAATGGTGAGTGTTAGCCGTCGATAAGGGGCAGGTGACGTCACTAATGACCATGACGTCTGCGCGGCGTCGTTTGGGATGGTACAGACCAGGGCAGAGGTTTCACAGGCTGACGTCACGAAAAATGAAGCGGTGCTCTCATCTCATGGCCTGGAGGAGCCCTGGAGAACGGCAGCCAGCAAAAAACTACGTAATTACAGTATCAGAGAATGCTATGATTCGTCTTCTTCTTGCGTTAGGGGGACCAAGTTCGAATTTTAGTTCTTAATCCTTTGTTGTTCTTCCCTTTCGTTTCAGTATTCCTTAATTCTCTCACTCTCTTTCATTTTTCTGTCTTCAGACCATTTTTTTTCCAGTTTTATTTTCCCTTCTGTCTTGGAATCCTTCCAGTTCTAAAATCTTTTCTCTAAAAATACCTGTTTTCAATACTTGTTCTTCCCTTATGTTACTCCTTTTCAAGTCTTTCCCAAGCTCTTGAATCCAGGTGGTTGTTAATTTCTCTCCCCTAAGATGTCTGAGAGAAATATGCCTGGAAAATAGATATACTCTCTTCCTTATTGTTTGTGATGTGTTTTCTATGCTCGGATAAATTTCATTGTAACTTCGTAATTTCCAGACTGCTGCGTTTTTCCTGGAGACCTCATATTTTTCATATAACTCTTATTTCTAATATGTCTAATTTACCAACCTTGTAATTTAATACTAGACAATCGCTGCATACAGGCATTTTCGTTTCACTGCTGTGCTATGGTGAAGTGCTTAAAGTTTTCTAGATAAATATTTTTTCTTGTAGGTATTCTTTTTCCATCTCGTGTATCTTTCATCTAAAGCAGATTTTTCTAAGCCGTTTCCTTGAATGCTTTTCCCCAGATATTTGATTTTTATTTTACTTCTTCCGTTTGCCCAATTTCAGTTCTTGAATGTTATAGAGCATTTTTTACGTTGTCATAAATTTTGTTTCCTCTGCAAAAATCCTTAAAACTAATATGTTGACTGTGTCTTACAGAAGATTGCCTGGGCTGCTGCATTTTTCAGGCTTTCAGAAAGTCTAGAATTCACATGATTAACATCTTTCTTTCATTTATCCAAACAACAATCAGAGTTATTAGTTACAGAATGACTGGTTTCGACTGTGAGATAGAATAATCTTCATATCTGTAAACAAGAAAAATCGTACAAAGCAAGAGCTACAGTTGAACAACAAATATTACAAATATCGTACTAAACGTTACAGCTTGATTTATTGACGTGTAGAAGATGTGTACACAGACATATAAAAAGAATAAACATCAGAGAGTAATCATGACATATATCATGTCCAACAGCGATAAAACGGAAAAGTTATTCAATATTCGACGTGTTTTTGTTTTCTTTTTATAAAATAGTTACAATAAATAAGATAAAAAGCGAAGAGTAAACACAGATTAGCCTTACCTTACAACAAAATGAAATAAATGAGAGCATGTATGAAATATGTCATCAGTCCCTGCTAGTGTAGAATGGCTCAACAGCATCTTGCCCTTAAGGTTCGACAGAGATTATGCGGAAGGTCTTGCAGTCCTTGTATATATTTTTTGGTTTAACGAAGGCGTTTAATTTGGTTAATCACAAAATATTGCTCCAGAAGTTGGACCATTATGGAATACGGGGAGTAGCTCACAATTGGTTCATCACTTAATTTAGCAATGGACAGCAGAAAGTCATTACTCACAGTGTTGAGAATGGTTGTGATGTGGGGTCTGAGTGGATTACGGTCAAATAGGGGGTTCCCCAGGGATCCGTGTTGGGGCTACTTCTGTTCCTTACTTATATATTACAGGTACCTCTAAAATATTTATTTTTGCTGGTGACGCTAGCTTGGTAGTGAAGGATGTTGTGTGCAAAATTGACTCGGGTTCAAATAGTGCAGTTCATGACATAAGTTCATGGCCTGCAGAAAATAAACTAGTGGTAAATCACAGAAAGACTCAGTTTTAATAGTTTCTAACACACAATTCAACAAAACCCGACGTTTTAATTTGACAGAATGGGCATATGATTAGTGAAACTGAACAGTTCAAATTTCTAGGTGTTCAGATAGATAGTAAACTGTCGTGGAAAGCCCACGTTCAGGGTCTTGTTCAGAGACTTAATGCTGCCATTTTCACTATTCGAACGGTATCTAAAGTAAGTGATCGTTCGATTCGAAAATTGGTCTACTTTGTTATTTTCGTCCGCTTATGTCGTATGCTGTTATGTTTTGTGATAGCTCTTCCCATTGTTTTTGGCTCAGAAGCGGGTGTTGCGGGCAATAAGTAGTGTAAGTTCACGAACCTCTTGTCGACCCCTGTCCATGAGTCTGGGTATTTTGACATTGGCCTCTCAATGTATATATCCTTTACTGTTTTTTGTTGTTAACAATATTATCTTATTCCCAATAATAAGCAGCTTTCACAGGACACGTGTATCTGGACATGCTGGAAAATTGGCTCATGCCACAACTGGAGACCGACAGCGCCGACTTCATCTTTCAACAGGATGGTGCTCCACCGCACTTCCATCATGATGTTCGGCATTTCTTAAACAGGAGATTGGAAAACCGATGGATCGGTCGTGGTGGAGATCATGATCAGCAATTCATGTCAGGGCCTCCACGCTCTCCCGACTTAACCCCATGCGATTTCTTTCTGTGGGGTTATGTGAAAGATTCAGTGTTTAAACCTCCTCTACCAAGAAACGTGCCAGAACTGCGAGCTCGCATCAACGATGCTTTCGAACTCATTGATGGGGACATGCTGCGCCGAGTGTGGGAGGAACTTGATTATCGGCTTGATGTCTGCCGAATCACTAAAGGGGCACATATCGAACATTTGTGAATGCCTAAAAAAACTTTTTGAGTTTTTGTATGTGTGTGCAAAGCATTGTGAAAATATCTCAAATAATAAAGTTATTGTAGAGCTGTGAAATCGCTTCAATCATTTGTAATAACCCTGTAGAAGAGCCCGTGTTGATGCCGTGTTCCTTGACTTAGAGAAGGCTTTAACGAAGTCCTTCACTGTTGTTTTGTGAACAAATTACGAACTTTGTCACTGCATTTATCACTTCCTTGCATACAGAACTCAATACGTTGTTCCTAAGGGGACGAAATCGACAGATGTAAGTCATTTCGGAAGCATGCCAAGGAAGTGTGGTACGGTCGTCAGTGATGGCAATAAATATAAATGATTCAGTGTATAAGTTCGAAGCTTCGCAAGTCTATTGGCACAACGTTGGTGCCCACAAGTGCGTTGCAACGCCGTAAGACTGAAGTGAAATAGAGGAAGACCTGCAGACTATCGACCGTAGGTATTTCTTTTTTATTTTATTTTAAGCGCCATCTGAACTGGAATAAACGTCGCAGGAACTCCAGCGAGCGTGGCGGCCACACAGCACAGGAAAAACTGCCTGGTGGTCTCGAACCGCACTGTCCTCGGTGAAAGTGGAGAAAGATTACAGGACCAGTTGGATGCAATCAACAGTCTAGTGAGTACAGAATATGGATTGAGGGTGAACCGAAAATAGACTAAAGCGATGAGAAGTAGCAGAGGCGAGAATGGTTGTAGAAGGTCCCCAGCTGAGGTAATAACTCAAAACATTTCACACACCGTTCAACCGATATCATTCGACCCACAGCCATGCCGGAGAGCTTGAAGCCAGCTGAAACATATGGTGGCAGTGCAGATTCCTTGTAGTTTCTTCATCTACTGGAATTGACTTGTCTCTGCTTCTTATTGCCCTGCAAACCCTTTTTTTCTGATTTGCTGTACTTAAAACTAACGCAATATTCAATATATTTTTATGCACATCAATAACTCACTCTCTTAGCTGAAAACAGGTCTGCAGTAAGGAAATTTTCTTGCTATGCAGATAAAGCTTCTTATTCATCACAGCATCTCTACCTCTGCCTTTGTGCAATTTTAAAGTTCTCCAATAGCTATCCTTTATGCTTTCCCAACGTATCAGTACCTCCTTACGTAAAACAATATTTATATACATTACAATATACACTGGAGAGCCAAAGAAACTGGTACATCCGCCTTATATCGTGTAGGGCCCCGACGAGCAAGCAGTAGTGCCCCAACACGACGTGGCACGGACTCGATTAACGTCTCAAGCAGTGCTGGAGGGAATTGACACAACGGATCCTGCAGGGCTGTCCATAAATCCGTAACAGTACGAGGCGTGGAGATCTCTTCCGAGCATCACGTTGCAAGGCAGCCCAGATATGCTCAGTAACGTTCATGTCTGGGGAATTTGGTGGCCAGCAGAAGTGTTTAAACAAAGAAGACTGGTCCTTGAGCCACACTGTAGCAATTATGGACGTTTGGGGTGTTGCATTGTCCTGCTGGAATGGCCCAATTCCTTCGGAATGCACGATGGACATGAATGGATGCAGGTGATCAGACAGGATACGTACCTACGTGTCAACTGTCAGTAGATCAGGGATCCCATACCACTCGAACTGCACACGCCCAACATCATTACAGAGCCTCCAACAGCTTGAATAGTCCCCCGCTGACATGCAGAGTCCATGGATTGACGAGGTTGTCTCCATACCCGGACACGTCCATCCGCTCGATACAGTTTGAAACGAGACTCGTCCGACCACGCATCATCAACAGTCCAATGCCGGTGTTGACAGACCCAGGTGAGGCGTAAAACTACATCTACATCTACATTTATACTCCGCAAGCCACCCAACAATGTGTGGCGCAGAGCACTTTACGTGCCACTGTCATTACCTCCCTTTCCTGTTCCAGTCGCGTATGGTTCGCGGGAAGAACGACTGCTGGAAAGCTTCCGTGCGCGCTCGAATCTCTCTAATTTTAGATTCCTCATCTCCTCGGGGAGTATAAGTAGGGGGAAGCAATATATTCGATACCTCATCCAGAAACGCACCCTCTCGAAACCTGGACAGCAAGCTACACCGCGATGCAGAGCGCCTCTTGAAAGGTATGTGCTGAGATTCGATCAGGATAGAGCCAGTGAAAAATGTCGATAGTTCCCAACCGCAAGGTTGGACGAGGAGTACATCTTCGAGTAGTAAGATCTTTGACAGCTAACAGAGCTAGGTGCACGCAGTAAAAGTTTGAGCAGTGGTGAGGAGATGCGCAGAGACAGCAGACGTGTTTCGAGTCGGAGCTAGATGCCTGCAGGAGGCAGCCGGGTCGTGACAGCATCAAAGTAAGAATTGGCGCTACGCACATAATAAGCTATATATTGAGCGAAACTCGGCACATACCTGGGGAAACTACAAAGAATAATTAATAAAATAGGTTTTCTTTGGTTAAATAATGTCTAAAAGCTAGATAGAAAACCCATTGTTGATGCAATAAGCGTTTTGTGAAACTTTCTCGTAAATCCATGCTATAGAAGTTTTTTATTTTAGTTTTTCACATGTGCCTTAAAAGTTTGAACAATAAATATTTTTTAGATAAAATTAGAGTTTCATCTCACACCTTATGTCGTTCTCCGCATCCTGTGCTTGCATTGAACCAAAAGGTACATTAAAGTAAATTTCCCATGAGTAAAGCTAATAATTTCATTTATCAGAGTAAAATAATCTATATGCCATTGCACAGTTGGCAAATTATTCAGATCAGGACAGAATTTTTATTAAGTAATAAACAGGGCCAAAATGAGTAAAGTTAACTAGAATGACAATTTTATGCCATTGCACTACGGCTGAGTTGAATATATGTTTTATTATCGGCTAAACGGGAAGGAGTGCAGGAGCTAAGTCCACAGACGCAGTCAGATGCAGGTTGGTAACTTTCATTTATTTTTACCACTAAACTTTCATGCAGTCAGATGTGTATTTTGAGTATTAATTATCCAACAATATTTTCATGCAGTCAGATAAAGTTCAGTTCAGTTAAATACGCAGTCAGATGCAAGTTTTATTAAAGACTAAAGCAGTCACATGCAGTTCAGTCTAGTTTAAACAGAGAAATTTTTATTAACAACACTTTCATTCCCTTGCAGAGTCTGCCACTCGAGTTTGCTAAACATCTCCGTAACGCTATCACGCTTACCAAATAACCCTGTGACGAAACGCGCTGCTCTTCTATGGATCTTCTCTGTCAACCCGACCTGGTATGGATTCCACACTGACGAGCAATACTCAAGTATAGGTCGAACGAGTGTTTTGTAAGCCACCTCCTTTCTTGACGGACTACATTTTCTAAGGACTCTCGCAATGAATCTCAACCTGGCACCCGCCTTACCAACAAATAATTTTATATGATCATTCCACTTCAAATCGTTCCGCACGCATACTCCCAGATGTTTTACAGAAGTAACTGTTACCAGTGTTTGTTCCGCTATCGTATAATCATACAATAAAGGTTCAAAAATGGCTCTGAGCACTATGGGACTTAACATCTATGGTCATCAGTCCCCTAGAACTTAGAACTACTTAAACCTAACTAACCTAAGGACATCACACAACACCCAGCCATCACGAGGCAGAGAAAATCCCTGACCCCGCCGGGAATCGAACCCGGGAACCCGGGCGTGGGAAGTGAGAACGCTACCGCACGACCACGAGCTGCGGGCTATACAACAAAGGATCCTTCTTTCTGTGTATTCGCAATACATTACATTTGTCTATGTTAAGGGTCAGTTGCCACTCCCTGCACCAAGTGCCTATCCGCTGCAGATCTTCCTGGATTTCGCTGCAATTTGCTAATGCTGCAACTTTGCTTTGTGTAGTCATTAAAGGTACACGAGCGGGCCTTCGGCTCCGAAAGCCCAAATCGATGATGTTTCGTTGAATCGTTCGCACGCTGGCACTTGTTCATGGTCCAGCACTGAAATCTGTAACAGTTTGCGGAAGGGTTGCACTTCTGTAGCGTTGAACGTTTCTCTTCAGTCATCGTTAGTCCCATTCTTGCAGAATCTTCTTCCGGCCGCAGCGATGTCGTAGATCTGTTGTTTTACTGGATTCCTGATACTCGCGGTGCTCTCGTGAGATGATGTCTCCCATCGCTAACGTGCCGACTGTGCACCAGGTTCAAACTCACTTAAATGTACATAACCTGCCATTGTGGCAGCAGTAACCGATCTAACAATTGCGCCGGAACTTGTTGCCTTACATAGGCGTTACCGACTGCAGCGCCGTATTCTGCCTGTTTACATATCTCTGTAGTTGAAAACACATGCCTATACCAGTTTCTTTGGAGCTTCAGTGTATAATTTTCAAATAATTTTCAGGCATCTAGGATCATGAAACTGATTCCGTTCACTTCACTTCGAGTTTCTCCTTGACCGTTCTCCGGTTGCATTGGTGATAATGAGATGATGAGTGTGGCTATGTGGGATTCGCACAGGAAAAACAGTTCGTGACACAACCAACTATTGAAGACCTGATGGAAAGCAGTCAGAAGTATGTGATTAGGGTCAATTTCCCTCGCTGTGTACGAGCCACTGATGGGAACTCATCACGATTGCAAAACCGTGCGGATCAACAAGTGACTTTTTCGACTATAAGAAGTCGTTGTCGATTGTAGCTGTGGCAGATAGCAATAATTGTTCCACATACAGTGATGAGGGAGGTTATGGGCGTGAAGGTTATTCAAATTTATTCATAGCATCTCATCTAAGGAAAAAAAAACTGCACACTGACATTAAAGCTGCCACAATCGGAACTTCTACAAAACTGTCCTGCGCGTGCAGCTCTTCCAGTCGTATTTGTATTTCTGGCTGACGCGACATTTGCCCTGTGTGAAATCTTGTCAGTGTAATTGCTTGCCACGACAACACCTTCATTTTTTTTTGGTCTGGGCACCTCATATCATAAATACAGAACTAAGAGATCAATCTCTCGACGCCGTGCGTTGCACATCATAACTGCGTTTTGCTCGGGAGCGCGAGACGGCCTGAGCGCTGCGTGAAGAATTGCTCGTGTAGCCCAGTCTGACAGCCAGACAATAGCGCCGTGCCTGTATAACGGCCACGTAAGTTTCAGCGCCGTGTGGCCAGCCTCACTGAGACGCCACGGTTCTACTTCCACTGCGTTTTATCCAGCTCAAAACCCGCTGGAAAAACGCGCAGGGGACCGTAGCCCAAAATGGAACGACGATATACGAGGTGCGGCTAGAAAAAAACCGGACTGATGCTGGAAAAAACATTTATTTACAATTATTTACAATTTCATGTTGTTTCCTTCAATGTACTCTCCTCCTCGGTCTCTACACCGCTCCATACGAATTTTCCACTGTTCATAGCAATACTGCAGATCATTTTCGGTAAGTCCATACATTACTTCCGTCGCTTTTTCTTTTACTGCTTCAACAGTCTCAAATCTAGTTCCTTTCAAAGCTGACTTGACTTTAGGGAAAAGAAAAAAGTCACAGGGGGCCAAATCAGGTGAGTAGGGTGGATGATCTAAGATGGGAATGTTGTGTTTTGCCAAAAACGTCTTCACTGACAACGCACTGTGAGCTGGGGCATTGTCTTGGTGAAGGATCCATGACTTTTTTCTCCACAAATCGTTCCGTTTTCTCCGTACTCGCTCACGTAGGGTAGCCAGGACGCTAATGTAGTAATGCTGATTCACTGTTTGTCCCTCTGGTACCCAATCAATGCGCACAATCCCTTTGATGTCAAAAAAAACAATCATCATTGCCTTGAATTTCGATTTTGACATTCGTGCTTTTTTTTTGTCGTGGAGAATCAGGAGTTTTCCAATGCATCGATTGGCGTTTAGTTTCGGGATCGTAAGTAAAAAACCACGATTCATCGCAAGTAATAACATTTTGTAAGAAGGTGGGATCACTTTCAATGTTTTCCAGGATGTCAGAACAAATCATTCTTCGGCGTTCCTTCTGTTCAATTGTGAGACGCTTTGGAACCTTTTTTGAACACACTTTGTTCATGTTGAAACTTTCATGAAGAATCTGCCTAACACTTTCCTTGTCAACTCCTGTTAACTCAGACACTGCTCTGATTGTTAAACGGCGATCCTGTCGAACAAGTTTACCGATTTTTTCAATGTTTGCATCAGTTTTTGCTGACAATGGTCCGCCAGTGCGAGTGTCATCACTGGTGTCTTCGCAGCCATCTTTAAATCGTTTAAACCACTCAAACACTTGCGTTCGCGGTAAACAATCATCGCCGTACACTTGTTGTAACATTACAAACGTTTGACTTGCAGATTTTACTAGTTTGAAACAAAATTTGATGTTAACACGCTGTTCTTTCTGTACACTCAACATTTTCCGACGCACAGACAAAACGTCAACTACTTAAAACAGACGCCACGGGCAGACTGAGTGCAGGAGGCAGATGAAACTCGAGCAGTAGGCGGAGCGAGAGTCACGTGACAGGCCACGCGACTTTCAGCCTTATTGCATTCGTTTTATTGTTTCACCAGTACTAGTCCGGTTTTTTTCTAGCCACACCTCGTAAACCAAGTTGCAGCGGGAGCAGTTGCGGGGCCGTGGTTGATTCGAAAAATTAACCACGGAAGAAGTGGCTTCGAAAGCACTCGATCAACCAGTTCCTGAGCACTACTCAGCATACTGAGACACAAACCAAGATGTATTAACAGAAGTGGTAGAGAAGAACCCCCCGCCCCCCCCCCCCCCCCCAAGAGCCGCGCTTTTCGTCATCGGGGTCACCGTGTCGTTTACAAAAAGCGAGAGCGTTAAACAGATGGTCAACAAACTCCCGTGGCACATGCGACAAAAGAGGCGTTGTTAATCACGGAGAGCGTTATGATGAAATTAGAGAAATAGGGTGTGCACAGTCGGGCAAAATATTACCCACACACAACCCGCCAAAGGATCACGGCGAGAAAATCAGAGAATTTAGTGCTAATAACAAGCTCTGTCGACTGGGCTTCCCATGCGGCATTCGAAAACGGAACAGGAAAGGAAGGGGGGAACGATCCTGGACCAGAAGTACTCTCCGCCATACGCTCGTAACGTGGCTTGCGGAATATTGTTGTTCTAACTTAATTTCATCTACCTTAATCGATCTTTTCCAAGCCTGCAACTGTGTCTTTCGCGATTTAAATAATGAAACAATGCACCAATTACGTATTTTTTATACTTAGAATAACTCATGTCGAGGATTTATTCTCAGGGTCTAGAGATTTTGTGTATGTAAATATTTTCTGTGATGTTTTCTGTATGTCTTCTGCCTCTTTTACTCCGTAGGCGTATATTGAGGTCATATTGCAGTCGGAAAATCGAAGAAAATAAATGTTAGGATATTTTTACATTCTAATGTTAGAGAAAGGCGGGAATTTAAGGAGATGGGAGCTGGATAAACTGAAAGAACCAGAGGTGGTACAGAGTTTCAGGGAGAGCATAAGGGAACAATTGACAGGAATGGGGGAAAGAAATACAGTAGAAGAAGAATGGGTAGCTCTGAGGGATGAAGTAGTGAAGGCAGCAGAGGATCAAGTAGGTAAAAAGACGAGGGCTAATAGAAATCCTTGGGTAACAGAAGAAATATTCAATTTAATTGATGAAAGGAGAAAATATAAAAATGCAGTAAATTAAGCAGGCAAAAAGGAATACAAACGTCTCAAAAATGAGATCGACAGGAAGTGCAAAATGGCTAAGCAGGGATGGCTAGAGGACAAATGTAAGGATGTAGAGGCTTGTCTCACTAGGGGTAAGATAGATACTGCCTACAGGAAAATTAAAGAGACCTTTGGAGAGAAGAGAACCACTTGTATGAATATCAAGAGCTCAGATGGCAACCCAGTTCTAAGCAAAAAAGGGAAGGTAGAAAGGTGGAAGGAGTATATAGAGGGTTTATACAAGGGCGATGTACTTGAGGACAATATTATGGAAATGGAAGGGGATGTAGATGAAGATGAGATGGGAGATAAGATACTGCGTGAAGAGTTTGACAGAGCACTGAAAGACCTGAGTCGAAACAAGGCCCCGGGAGTAGACAACATTCCATTAGGACTACTGATGGCCTTGGGAGAGCCAGTCATGACAAAACTCTACCATCTGGTGAGCAAGATGTATGAGACAGGCGAAATACCCACAGACTTCAAGAAGAATATAATAATTCCAATCCCAAAGAAAGCAGGGGTTGACAGATGTGAAAATTACCGAACTATCAGTTTAATAAGTCACAGCTGCAAAATACTAACCCGAATTCTTTACAGACGAATGGAAAAACTGGTAGAAGCGGACCTCGGGGAAGATCAGTTTGGATTCCGTAGAAATGTTGGAACCCGTGAGGCAATACTAACCTTACGACTTATCTCAGAAGAAAGATTAAGAAAAGGCAAACCTACGTTTCTAGCATTTGTAGACTTAGAGAAAGCTTTTGACAACGTTAACTGGAAAACTCTCTTTCAAATTTTGAAGGTGGCAGGGGTAAAATACAGGGAGCGAAAGGCTATTTACAATTTGCACAGAAACCAGATGGCAGTTATAAGAGTCGAGGGGCATGAAAGGGAAGCAGTGGTTGAGAAAGGAGTGAGACAGGGTTGTAACCTATCCCCGATGTTATTCAATCTGTATATTGAGCAAGCAGTAAAGGAAACAAAAGAAAAATTCGGAGTAGGTATTAAAATCCATGGAGAAGAAATAAAAACTTTGAGGTTCGCCGATGACATTGTAATTCTGTCAGAGACAGCAAAGGACTTGGAAGAGCAGTTGAACGGAATGGACAGTGTCTTGAAAGGAGGATATAAGATGAACATCAACAAAAGCAAAACGAGGATAATGGAATGTAGTCAAATTAAATCGGGTGATGCTGAGGGGATTAGATTAGGAAATGAGACACTTAAAGTAGTAAAGGAGTTTTGCTATTTAGGGAGCAAAATAACTGATGATGGTCGAAGTAGAGAGGATATAAAATGTGGACTGGCAATGGCAAGGAAATCGTTTCTGAAGAAGAGAAATTTGTTAACATCGAGTATAGATTTAAGTGTCAGGAAGTCGTTTCTGAAAGTATTTGTATGGAGTGTAGCCATGTATGGAAGTGAAACATGGACGATAACCAGTTTGGACAAGAAGAGAATAGAAGCTTTCGAAATGTGGTGCTACAGATGAATGCTGAAGATGCGGTGGGTAGATCACGTAACTAATGAGGAGGTATTGAATAGGATTGGGGAGAAGAGAAGTTTGTGGCACAACTTGACTAGAAGAAGGGATCGGTTGGTAGGACATGTTTTGAGGCATCAAGGGATCACAAATTTAGCATTGGAGGGCACCGTGGAGGGTAAAAATCGTAGAGGGAGACCAAGAGATCAATACACTAAGCAGATTCAGAAGGATGTAGGTTGCAGTAGGTGCTGGGAGATGAAGAAGCTTGCACAGGATAGAGTAGCATGGAGAGCTGCATCAAACCAGTCTCAGGACTGAAGACCACAAGATGTAGAGATGTAAGGGGCGTTCAAAAAGAATCGAGCCGCAGGGAAAACTACAGAAACCAGTACATGTATGTTAGAAGTATTGACCCTGGCTGTTGAGACACTTGTCCCACTGTGACCCGAGGCGCTGAATGCCTGTCTCATAAAATTCCCAGGGCTGTGATGTTCCGGACGTACAGCTGGATTTCATCGTCCGATGTGAATCGTTTGCCCCTAAGTTGAGGGTCTTCTTTGACAAGGTGATCTCCTTCTGATTCACTTCCTGCAGCACGGGACAACAGTGAATGCCCATCGTTACTCGCAAACCTTGACCACCCTTCTCCAAGCGATCAAATCAAAACGACCAGGCAATCAGCCGTGGGATCATTCTGTTCCACGACTATGCAAAGCCTCATATGGCCAACACAGTCGCGGCACTCCTGCAGAAATTCAAATGGGAGGTTTTGGGCCACCCTCCCTACAGTCCGGACCTCTGTCCCTATGATTACGCTATTTTTGGTCTCGTTAAAAAGGTTCTGAGGGGCAAACGATTCACCTCGGACGACGACGCCCAGCTATACGTGCGGAACTGGTTAACAACGCAGCCCCGGGAATTTTATGAGACAGCCATTCACCGCCTTGTGACACAGTGGGACAAGTGTTTCAACAGCCAGGGTCAATACTTCTTACATACAGGTACTGGTTTTTGTAAATATGCCTCCGACTCGTTTCTTTCTGGACACCCCTTTATTATTTTTATCCGTTTACTTGCAGGTGCTGTGCCTCCTCCATTCCGCAAAATTTTCCTAGCAGGTCCCCCCCCCCTCCTCCCCCCCCCCCCCACACACACACTCACACACACACACACACACACACACACACAAATCATCACATACTGTTTGTTTTTGAAGTCAAAATATGTTACAGAGATATGGCAATATGGTTTCATATGGCATGGATACAGTTAGACGTGTTACATTTTCTATGGAAGTCCTCAATTATAAATTTATTTTACCATTATTGACTTTTAACTAACCCAGTATGGTTTGGCCTGTACACTGAGGTCAGAAAAGCCGTGGGATACCTCCTAATGTCGTGAAGGACCGCCCTTTGCCCAGCTAGTGCAGCACCTCGACGCAGCATGGACTCAACAAGTCGATGGAAGTCCCTTGCAGAAATATTGAGCCATGTCGCCTCTACAGGCGTCCATAGTTCCGAAAATGTTGCCGGCGAAGGATTTTGCACACAAACTGGCCTCTCGATTACGTCCCATAACTCTTCGATGGGATTCATGTCGGGCGATCTAAGTGGGCAGATCATTCGCTCGAACTCTACAGAAATGCGAAGACCTGTAGCCCTGAGACATGGAGCATTGTCATCCACAAAAATTCCACCGATGTATGGGAACTTGAGGTCCATGAACACCTGCAAATGGTCTCCAAGTATCTGAACATAAGCAGGACCCAGTCCATTCCACGTAAACACAGCCCGCACGATTATGGAGTCAACACCAGCTTGTACAGTGCCTTGTTGACACCTAGGTTCCACGATAAAATCTTCTCGGGTTGACAGCCGAGTCAATGCGTTGTTCTCCAGCAACGTTTCAGCAAGTTTCTTATTTGCCATCTTCAGGCGAAGATGGTTCCATGGTTTCGTGGGGTCTCCGTCACACTCGAATCCTACCATCGGCTCTTACCAACTGAAATCGAGGCTCATCTGACCAAGCCACGATTATCCAGTCGTCTAGGGTCCAACCGATATGGGCGCTGACAGCAAAGGACACGCGTCGGTCGTCTCTACCATAGCTTATTAACGCTCGACTTCGCCGCCCTGTCCTAACCAATACGTTCATTGTACGCTCCACATTTATTTCGGTGATTGTTTCACGCAGTGTTGCTTATCTGTTAGCACGGACACCTCCACGCAAACGCCGATGCTCTCGGGCGTTACGTGAAGGCCGTAGGCCACTGCGTCGTCCGTAGTAAGAGGTAATGCCTGAAGTGTGGTACTCTCGACACAATCCTTACACTGTGGATCTCGGAATGTCTCACGCCTCTAGTCCAACTACCATTCCATGTTCAAAGTCAGTTAATTCCCGTCATGCCCGTAATCACACCGGAAACCTTTTCACATGAATCACTGGAGTACAAATGACACTGTCCTTTTATAGCTTGTGTACACGATACTATCTGTATAGGTGCATATCGCTATACCGTGACTTTTGTCAGCTCAGTGTACAGGGTGTTCCATTGATAGTGACCGGGCCAAATATCTCACGAAATAAGCGTCAAACGAAAAAACTACAAAGAACGAAACTCGTCTAGCTCGAAGGTTCAAATGGTTCAAATGGCTCTGAGCACTATGGGACTTAACATCTGAGGTCATCAGTCCCCTAGAACTTAGAACTACTTAAACCTAACTAACCTAAGGACATCACAGACATCCATGCCCAATAAAGGATTCGAACCTGCGACCGTAGCAGTCGCACGGTTCCAGACTGAAGCGCCTAGAACCGCTCGGCCACCGCGGCCGGCCTAGCTTGAAGGGGGAAATCAGATAGCGCTATGGTTGGCCCGCTAGATGGCGCTGCCATAGGTCAAACGGATATCAACTGCGTTTTTTTTTTAAATAGGAACCCCCATTTCTTATCACATATTCGTGTAGTACGTAAAGAAATATGAATGTTTTAGTTGGACCACTTTTTTCGCTTTGTGATAGATGGCACTGTAATAGTCTCAAACGCATAAGTACGTGGTATCACGTAACATTCCGCCTGTGTGGAAGGTATTTGCTTCGTGGTATATTACCCTCGTTAAAATGCACCGTTTACTAATTGGAGAAAAGGTCGATATTGTGTTGATGTATGGCTATTGTGATCAAAATGCCCAACGGGCGTGTGCTACGTATGCTGCTCAGTATCCTGGAGGACATATCCAAGTGTCCGGACCGTTCGCCGGATAGTTACGTTATTTAAGGAAACAGGAACTGTTCAGCCACATGTGAAACGTCAACCACGACCTGCAACAAATGATGACGCCCAAGTAGGTGTTTTAGCTGCTGTGGCGGCTAATCCGCACATCAGTAGCAGACAAATTGCGCGATAATCGGGAATCTCAAAATCGCCGGTATTGAGAATGGTACAGCAACATCGATTGTACCTGTACCATATTTCTAGGCACCAGGAATTGCATGGCGACCACTTTGTACGTCGTGTACAGTTCTGCCACTAGGCACAAGAGAAGTTACGAGACTATGACAGATTTTTTCCCCGCGTTTTGTTTAGCGACGAAGCGTCATTCACCAACAGCGGTAACGTAAACCGGCATAATATGCACTATTCGGCAACGGAAAATCCACGATGGCTGCGACAAGTGGAGCATCAGCGACTTGGCGGGTTAATGTTTGGTGCGGCATTATGGGAGGAAGGATAATTGGCCCCAATTTTATCGATGGCAATCTAAATGGTGCAATGTATGCTGATTTCCTACGTAATGTTACTACAAGATGTTTCACTGCAGGACAGAATGGCGATGTACTTCCAACATGATGGATGTCCGGCACATAGCTCGCGTGCGGTTGAAGCGGTACTGAATAGCATACTTCATGACAGGTGGATTGCTCATCCAAGCACCATATCATGGCCCGCACGTTCACCGGATTTGACGTCCCAGGATTTCTTTCTGTGGGGAAAGTTGAAGGATATTTGCTATAGTGATACACCGACAACACCTGACAACATGCGTCAGCGCATTGCCAATGCATGTGCGAACATTACGGAAGGCGAACTTCTCGCTGTTGAGAGGAATGTCGTTACAAGTATTGCCAAATGCATTGAGGTTGACGGACATCATTTTGAGCATTTATTGCATTAATGTTGTATTTACAGGTAATCACGCTGTAACAGCATGCGTTCTCAGAAATGATAAGTTCACAAAGGTACATGTATCACATTGGAACAACCGAAATGAAATGTTGGAACGTACCTACGTTCTGTATTTTAATTTTAAAAAACCTACTTGTTACCAGCTGTTCGTCTAAAATTGTGAGCCATATGTTTGTGACTATTACAGCGCCATGTATCACAAAGCGAAAAAAGTGGTCCAACTAAAACATTCATATTTCTCTACGTACGACACGAATATGTAATAAAAAATGAGGGTTCCTATTTAAAAAAAACGAAGTTGATATTCGTTTGACCTATGGCAGCGCCATCTAGCGGGCCAATCATAGCGCCATCTGGGTTTCCCCTTCAGGCTAGTCAGGTTTCGGTCTTTGTAGTTTTTTCGTTTGACGCTTATTTCGTGAGATATTTGGCCCGGTCACGATCAATGGACCACTCTGTATATCTCTTATTCCTCCTTACACCTCTTCCTTGTAATTACGTCATTACTTTGTAGCCGGCCTGAAGCCGTGCATTCTGTCCTTCATTGCTAAAAAAAACCTAACAAAAGGCGATGGGACGGACTTATATTAATATATTTGGCCGGACATGATCGTAAAAAGCCGGACATTTCCGGCTAGAGTCAAGGAGATGCAACACAGCAAGCGCCCGCTGTACTTGGGCAGCGATCGTAATTTTGAACTCTCTTTTACATTCTCCGAAGTTCTTATCGGTGCATCGCTACGTATTAAAGACTTATAGCCGTTTGTAGTCTCTATTTTGATTTTGGACTATCCCGTGTAGTTTTCAGAAAAAAGAGTGAGTGACCACACCTAAACATGTTTACTCAAAAGAGCTTACAAGCTACTCACAGACCACTTCAGCTGTAGAACAGTGCGTGCTGAGTGTGTATACAGCACAAGTGCTGGCTGCCTTAGTGGGAAATGGCAATGCAGATGTCGCCGCCCGAGGGGTCCGGCCGTCTGCCTGGGATTGTGGACGTGCCGCGCTGTCAGCTGTCAGCTGTCAGCGGTCAGCGGTCAGACCGCGGACCGCAAGCCCTGCCACCGGCCCTGTCCCAACACCGGTGGCGTGTGTTCGAGGCGTGGCGCGCCGCTTTGGCTGCCGTCGCAGTTTCACCGACGTCGGGGGATTCCGCCGCCGACGAGAAACGGACGAAATACAAGCCAGTAAGTGCGCTTTCCCAGAGTTACCCATCTCAACTCTCGCACGTACAGACTTCGGACGACGATCGACGGAATTCAAATTACACTACTGAGCATTATAATTCCTACACCACGAAGATGACGTGCTACAGACACGAAATTTAACCGAGAGGAAGAAGATGCTGTGATATGCAAATGATTAGCATTTCAGAGCATTCACACAAGGTTGGCGCCGGTGGCGACACCTACAACGTGCTGACATGAGGAAAGTTTCCAACCTATTTCTCATACACAAACAGCAGTTGACCGCCGTTGCCTGGTTAAACGTTGTTGTGATGCCTAGTGTAAGGAGCAGAAATGCGTACCATCACGTTTCCGACTTTGATAAAGGTCGCATTGTAGCCTATCGCGATTGCGGTTTATCGTATCGCGACATTGCTACTCGTGTTGGTCGAGATCCAATGACTCTTAACAGAATATGGGATCGGTGGGTTCAGAAGGGTAATACGGAAGCCGTGATGGATCCCAACGGCCTCGTATCACTAGCAGTCGAGATGACAGGCATCTTATTCGAATGGCTGTAACGGATCGTGCAGCCACGTCTCTATCCCTGAGTTAATAGATGGGGACGTTTGCAAGACAACGACCATTTGCACGAACAGTTCGATGACGTTTGCAGCAGCATGGACTATCAGCTCGGAGACCATGGCTGCGGTTACCCTTGACGCTGCATCACAGATAGGAGCACCTGCGATGGTGTACTCAATGACGAACCTGGGTGCACAAATGGCAAAACGTAATTTTTTCGGATGAATCCAGTTTACAGCATCATGATGGTCGGATCCGTGTTTGGCGACATCGTGGTGAACGCACACTGGAAGCGTGTATTCGTGATCGCCATACTGGCGTATCACCCAGCGTGCTGGTATGGGGTGCCATTGGTTATACGTCTCGGTCACCTCTTGTTCGCATTGACGGCACTTTGAACAGTGGACGTCACATTTCAGACGTGTTACGACCCGTGGCTCTACCCTTCATTCGATCCCTGCGAAACCCTACATTTCAGCAGGATAATGCACGACCGCATGTTGCAGGTCCTGTACGGGCCTTTCTGGATACAGAAAAAGTTCGACTGCTGCCCTGGCCAGCACATTCTCCAGGTCTCTCACCAATTGAAAACGTCTGGTGGACGAGCAACTGGCTCGTCACAATACGCCAGTCACTACTCTTGATGAACTGTGGTATCGTGTTGAAGCTGCATGTTCAGCTGTACCTGTACAGGCCATCCAAGCTCTGTTTGGCTCAATGCCCAGGCGTATCAAGGCCGTTATTATGGCCAGAGGTGGTTGTTCTGGGTACTGATTTCTCAGGATCTATGCACCCAAACTGCGAGAAAATGTAATCACATGTCAGTTCTAGTATAATATATTTGTCCAATGAATACCCGTTTAGCGTCTGCATTTCTTCTTGGTGTAGCAATTTTAATGGCCAGTAGTGCAGTTTTTCTTCGGTCGAATCGGGCGATGCTCACACGCGCTAAACATGGGTTGTGAGAAACGGCAAGCCGTCGCTCGTGATACTACTCATTTACCACCACAATAAAATCAAAACAGGGAATAGTAGAGGGAGTATGAATGAGAACAGTGGCGTATTTAAGTATAGAAAATAATGACAAGTGTTATTAATTAAACCTTTAGTAACTACAACTAGCTGACAAATCTCACACTAAAATAGCAAACACAAACCAGATAAGGAATGGTGTTTTCATGTGAAACCCTGCATTGGCGTGGGAGCTATAGAAATGCTTCCCTGAATTCATCCATTTTACAACGCAATCGGACTTTGTTTACATGAATCCACTGTGAGGCCCAAGTCATTTCAAATGGAATCAACTACGATCAACTATATCACAAAATAATTTAATAATTTAATAATTTTGAAATTCAGATGCGCCAGCAATTTGAGGATGCTGCACGCAAAATGGACTTACATTAGCGAGAAGCGTACCGCTAAACTTCTTCGCCTTCTCAACAGTTAAAGATGCCACAGAGCTATAATAATAATTTCCTAGTGCCATATTTCATGATTATGGTTAGTTTTACGAGCTAGATAAAAATGCCTGCGTCGCTTTAGAGCAGGAGGCAGAGGGCTTCTCTGAGAAAACTGTTATTCCCTTTATGTTTTGACCGTGAATTCGGGAAATTAAAGATAGAAAGCTTCTTAAAAGGGATGAGAATTACTCTCTTAATGTTTCTTGCCGCACAAACGTTCATTTTCACGCAGTCCAAGCCAGCCAGGAATTAATCTGTTTTTACTTACCTCGTTTTACAATCTCGAAGAACCGTTAAACTCCTTCGCGTTCTCAACAGTTCAAAATGGTTCAAATGGCTCTGAGCACTATGGGACTTAACATCTGTGGTCATCAGTCCCCTAGAACTTAGAACTACTTAAACTTAACTAACCTAAGGACATCACACACATCCATGCCCGAGGCAGGATTCGAACCTGCGACTGTAGCAGTCGCGCGGTTCCGGACTCTCAACAATTATGGTGCCACAGGACTATAATAATAATAATAATTATGTACACCGATTTCTTCACTTGAATGGTTATTATTAAATACTGAACTCTATTCAACACAAAAAATGTAAAGATATCTGAATATGAGAAATTAAGACCAACCTTAACATATCTACTTTTTTCCTACAGAGATCAAAATACTTCATCTAGCACCGAAATTGTTTATTGTAAAGTTTAACCATGCACTCAAGTTGTGTCCATACAGAGTGTTCTCTCAATTGATAGGGGGAATTGGGTAGGAGATGAGGTTAAGTTATTAAGTACTGAAACATTAACTTCTGTTGTCACGTCGTCCCCAGTTGCATGTAGTACACACATCAAAAAAAGTTTTGCATCACCCCGGTTCTCAGAACTCCTGAAGACAGACGTTGACTGTGGCTATTGTATCACAGACACAGTCCCTTTGACTGTTCAGAGATGTCACTAAACCTGCCCAAAGAACTAAATAACCACGCATGAGCAGCGCCTATTAGACGGAGGGGGTCCGACAGCCGACCAGTTCCAGTCATTCCACCAGGAAGGAGGTACACGGCTCGTCTTGTTTGTAGTTCAACCATGCCTAGACGGTCAATACCGCGGTTCGATCGCGTCCGCACTTTTACGTCGTGCCAGGAAGGGCTCTCAACAAGGGCAGTGTCCAGGCTTCTCGGAGTGAACCAAAGTGAAGTTGTTCCGACATGGAGGAGATACAGAGAGACAGGAACTGTCGATGACATGCATCCCTCAGGCCACCAAAGGGATACTACTGCAGTGGATGACCGTTACCTATGGATTATGGCTCGGAGGAACCGTGACAGCAACGCCACCATGTTGAATAATGCTTTTCGTGCAGCCACAGGACGCCGTGTTACGACTCAAACTGTGCGCAGTAGGCTGCATGATGCGCAACTTCACTCCCTACGTCCAAGGCGAGGTCCATGTTTGCAATGACGACACCATGCATCGCGGTACAGGTGGGCCCAACAACACGCCGAACGGACCGCTCAGGATTGGCATCACGTTCTCTTCGCCGATGAGTGTCGCATATGCCATCAACCAGACAATCATCGGAGAAGTGTTTGGAGGCAACCCGGTCAAGCTGAACGAATAAGACACCCTGTTCAGCGAGTGGAGCAATTCGGAGGTTCCCTGCTGTTTTGCGGTGACATTATGTGGGGCAGACGTACGTCGCTGGTGGTCATGGAAGGCGCCGTAAGGCCTGTACGATACGTGAATGGCATCCTCCGTCCTATAGTGCAACCATATCGGCAACATACTGGCGAGGCATTCGCCTTCATGGACGACAATTCGCGTCCCCATCGTGCACATCTTGTGAATGACTTCCTTCAGGATAACGACATTGCTCGACTAGAGTGACCAGCATGTTCTCCAGACATGAAGCCTATCGAACGTGCCTGAGATGGATTGAAAAGGGCTGTTTATGGACGACGTGACCCACCAACCACTCTGAGGGACATAAGCCGAATCGCCATTGAGGAGTGGGAGAATGTGGACCAACAGTGGCTTGTTGAACTTGTGGATAGTATGCCACGACGAATGCAGTCATGCATCAATGCAGGAGGACTACTGGGTATTAGAGGTACCGGTGTGTACACCAATCTGGACCACCACGTCTGAAGGTCTCGCTGTATGGTGGTACAACATGCAATGTGTGGTTTTCATGAGCAATAAAAAGGGCGGAAATGATGTTTATGTTGATCTCTACTCCAATTTTCTGTACAGGTTACGGAACTCTCGGAACCGAGGTGATGCAAAACTTTTTTTGGTGTGTGTATTATTTTGATATTTATTACTTCGGACCTGTCTAATATCAAATGAATAAAACGAATTTTGCGTTCGATATGAGTTTCCTTCTTATTACTAGCAACGTATGTTCATCAGTCGTATGCAAGTGCTGTGTAAACGGAATTCGCGTGCCAGTAAGCAGAAGAAGAACACCAATAAAACTGGAAACGGAATATATCCAGAGCAGCATCTACGAAACTTACCACTGAAGCCGCCTTCCAGATGTGTAATACGAGCGAAACGCGCATGGAACGAGAAATTAGTTTTATTCCGTTGCAGTTGCATGGGCCCAAAGCAATACTTAACACAAAATTAAAATTTGAATTTATTAATTTTGTGGATGTCTCTAAGGTGACCAGCGAGATGACGATAACGTAATGATTTTTATCAAGAAGAGATTGTTTTGCACCGAGTTTTTTAGAGTTAATAAGTATTGGCATTGTTACAGTCTATCGCCACGATGGCGATTTCCGTTAAGGCGGAGCATTTGTATTGTATATGCGGGCTGCCTTACGCACAGAGACACACCTGCAATCTGAAACTGGCGGTAAATTGTCGCCAGAGCCCCGTAACCTGACATCACAGAGGGATTCCTTCGCAACTCGGTGCAAAAAAAAGTCCCGTCAGGTTCGCATTACAAAGCGTGCCGTTTTTTCTCGGTGGACTGTTTCCCTCTTGGCAGAGCCAACGGAGGACAGTCACTCTCATCTCGCCGCTGAACTCAGATGAGACACAACACACGCTTCCGCTATGGGTACAGTCCGCCACCAAGCAATATGGAGCTGCAAGCACAAGATTCACAGTGCTTTAGAGATTCAGAATAATTAGAAAAGCAATTACTTCACCGGGCAATCATTATATTTATTTTATTACTCGGAAGTCGCGACAAGTTATTGGAAAATTTAAAGATGGTCCCACCGATTCTCTAGATCATCCATGATGCTGATCAGGTAAAGGCAAATATTCTGCTACATTATATCATAACTCTCCATCGCTCGCCTCATTCTATAATGCTTCTTAACATGTTTGACTTCCGTTATTTGGGAAACCAAGAATTTTCCCTGGATTCAGGTCCAACTGAGTAGGTCCATTTCCTCCCTAATTTCAGTGCTATTAATATTATTGAGATTCTGTCTTTCGTTCGTGTGTAAAGGAAAATCAGAATATATGCATTTTATTCTAGTCTACGTACTACCCTTCTCTAAGTAGTGTTGTTAAGCTCCTCTGCCATCCTAGAGTTGTGTGCGCAGCTTTAATCATGTCAAGAATGCATCACAAGAAAGGTGCAGATTTTTCACAAACTGTACAGAAACCAGACTGCAGCTATAGGAGTCGAAGGAGATGAAACAGAGGCAGTAGTTGGGAAGGCAGTCCCACTCGATTCTGCCCTATCCTCAATGTTATAACTGTACGTCGAGCAAGCACTGAAAGACACGAAAGAGAAATTTAGAAGAGATACTTAACATTCAAGGAGAAGGAAAATCTTTAAAGTTTTTCGATGACATTGTAATTCTGTCAGAGACAGCAAAGGACTGGGAACATCTGTTGGAAGAAGCGGATAGTGTTGTGAAACGAATTTACAGGTAGAAGTAAACAAAAGTAAGCAAGGGTAATGGAGTGTAGCAAAATTAAGCCAGGTGTACTGCCACCACTCACCAGTTACTTTATTTTCAATTCGACCGCTCGTCCCACAGGCAATAATAATTTCGTGTGGCTCATTGGCAGAGTGCAGGTCTTCCAACTGGACGCCACTTGAGCGACTTACGTGTCCACAGCCCACTCCAGTTATCCAACCGGCCAAACGGGACGTACAGTATAACCTGAAATCCAGACGACTCCTCACATCGTTGCGCGACGAAGGTCAGAGAAAAAGCAGACTGGAAATTTGGTGGTCCGACCCTGATTCGTTGCCGCGACCACTCAGTTTCCAGGCACACACTTAACTGTCAGGCTCGACTTTTCAGAGGTTCAAAGAAAAGAGGATTTATGTCAGTTAATAAGACATTGTGTTGTGTGTACGACTTCTTTATAACGTGTGTCACTGGTAAGAGACACGTTTTGGTGTCGGTGTTTATATCACATGCAACATCACACACATTTTGTACGCACTGAAGTAAGCTTCACACGAAGACTTGAGCGGAGATAGTGCCAGAGGTTACAACAACGTTGAACGTACAAGAGACATGCTTCATTATAAGGGGCGATCAAAAAGTTTCCGTTCGAAGGCCGTACAGCCCAGAATTAGTAGTCAGGCTAAATTGCTATGAGCATTGAGGCAATCATCCCGCCGACGGACCGGGTTGAAGATACCCGTCTGGTAAAACACCGTGTCCTACTGCCTGTGCACACCCTCGTTCAACACGAATGTCGTCCCTTGAAGGCTTTTGTAAGCGACCGAACTACATGGGGTGACATGAAAAGCTATAAGGCGAGTAATCGAATGTCTCCCACTTGGCCGGCCGGAGTGGCCGTGCGGTTCTAGGCACTACAGTCTGGAACCGAGCGACCACTACTGTCGCAGGTTCGAATCCTGCCTCGGGCATGGATGTGTGTGATGTCCTTAGGTTGGTTACGTTTAATTAGTTCTAAGTTTTAGGCGACTGATGACCTCAGAAGTTAAGTCGCATAGTGCTCAGAGACATTTTTTTTCTCCCACTTGAGTTACTGCCTTCCAGATCGACCGGTGTCTTGCGTCGAATCGCCACCAGCCCAGAACATGGCGCACCATTCCACGTGCTACCCGATAAGCATTCTTCATTCTCCCGGTATGTCTAGGCCTAGAGTGTTTCTCCTTCGGAAGTGACAAAAGGAATAAGAGCACGTTGGCCGTGTGGTAATAACGTCTCCATAGTCCACGTTTCCACATTTACCACAGGCGCGTCGGAAACACACGAATGCCACACTAATCTCAAAAAATATTCAAATGTGTGTGAAATCTTATGGGACAACTGCTAAGGTCATCAGTCCCGAAGCTTCCACACTACTTAACCTAAATTATCCTAAGGACAAACACACACACCCATGCCCGAGGGAGGACTCGAACCTCCGCCGGGATCAGCCGCACAGTCCATCACTGCAGCGCCCTAGACCGTTCGGCTAATCCCGCATGGCACCACACTAATCTCTTGCGTACGTGACGGTGTTTATACACCGGCATCGGAGTCGCGCTACGTTGGATATACGCTGCAGTAACATCCTCAAACGGAAACTTTTTATCGCCCCCTATAGCTGACATGAATGCAACAGATGATGGAGATTTAAATCTCTGAAACGAGTGGTGAAAGTAAACGAAAGTGTGTGATTGGTAAGAGTAAACTTATAGTTTCAATACATATCCGAAAACAAAGGAAGTACGTTACAGTACGCTTATTCGCCCACTGCTTGAATACTGCTCAGCAGTGTGGGATCCGTACCAGATAGGATTGATAGAAGAGAGAGAAGATCCAACGGACAGCAGCGCGCTTCATTACAGGATCATTTAGTAATCGCGAAAGCGTTACGGAGATGATAGATAAATTCCAGTGGAAGACTCTGTAGGAGAGACGCTCAGTAGCTCCTTACGGGCTTTTCTTGAAGTTTCGAGAACATACCTTCAAAAATGGTTCAAATGGCTCTGAGCACTATGGAACTTAACATCTACGGTCATCAGTCCCCTAGAACTTAGAACTACTTAAACCTAACTAACCTAAGGACATCACACAACACCCAGTCATCACGACGAAGAGAAAATCCCCGACCCCGCCGGCGTTTCATGTCGTTTTTGGATACCCAGAATCTACTCTGTAGGAATCAACATAGATTCCGGAAACAGCGATCGTGTGAGACCCAACTCGCTTTATTTGTTCATGAGACCCAGAAAATATTAGACACAGGCTCCCAGGTAGATGCTATTTTCCTTGACTTCCGGAAGGCGTTCGATACAGATGTTCAAATGCTTGTGAAATCTTATGGGACTTAACTGCTAAGGTCATCAGTCCCTAAACTTACACACTACATAACCTAAATTAGCCTATGGACAAACACACACACCCATGCCCGAGGGAGGACCCGAACCTCCGCCGGGACCAGCCGCACAGTCCGTGACTGCAGCGCCTAAGACCGCTCGGCTAATCCCGCGCGGCGTTCGATACGGTTCCGCACTGTCGCCTGATAAACAAAGTAAGAGCCTACGGAATATCAGACCAGCTGTGTGGCTAGATTCAAGAGTTTTTAGCAAACAGAACACAGCATGTTGTTATCAATGGAGAGACGTCTACAGACGTTAAAGTAACCTCTGGCGTGCCACAGGGGACTGTTATGGGACCATTGCTTTTCACAATATATATAAATGACCTAGTAGATAGTGTCGGAAGTTCCATGCGGCTTTTCGCGGATGATGCTGTAGTATACAGAGAAGTTGCAGCATTAGAGAATTGCAGCGAAATCCAGGAAGATCTGCAGCGGATAGGCACTTGGTGCAGGGAGTGGCAACTGACCCTTAACATAGACAAATGTAATGTATTGCGAATACATAGAAAGAAGGATCCTTTATTGTATGATTATATGATAGCGGAATAAACACTGGTAGCAGTTACTTCCGTAAAATATCTGGCAGTATGCGTACGGAACGATTTGAAGTGGAATGATCATATAAAATTAATTGTTGTTAAGGCGGGTACCAGGTTGAGATTCATTGGGAGGGTCCTTAGAAAATGTAGTCCAACAACAAAGGAGGTGGCTTACAAAACACTCGTTCGACCTATACTTGAGTATTGCTCATCAGTGTGGGATCGGTACCAGGTCGGGTTGACGGAGGAGGTAGAGAAGATCCAAAGAAGAGCCGCGTGTTTCGTCACAAGGTTATTCGGTAACCGTGATAGCGTTACGGAGACGTTTAGCAAACTCAAGTGGCAGACTCTGCAAGAGAGGCGCTCTGCATCGCGGTGTAGCTTGCTCGTCAGGTTTCGAGAGGGTGCGTTTGTGGATGAGGTATCGAATATATTGCTTCCCCCTACTTATACCTCCCGAAGAAATCACGAATGTGAAATTAGAGAGATTCGAGCGCGCACGGAGGCTTTCAGACAGTCGTTCTCCCCGCGAACCATACGCGACTGGAACAGAAAAGGGAGGTAAGGACAGTGGCACGTAAAGTGCCCTCCGCCACACACCGCTGGGTGGCTTGCGGAGTATAAATGTAGATGTAGATGTAGATTTAGGAATCGAACCTGGGAACCCGGGCGAACATACCTTCACCGAGGAGTTAAGCAGTATATTGCTCCCTCCTACGTATATCTCGCAAAGAGACCATGAGGATGAAATCAGAGAGATTAGAGCCCACACAGAGGCATACCGACGATCCTTCTTTCCACGAACAATACGAGATTGGAATAGAGGGGAGAACCGATAGAGGTACTCATGGTACCCTCCGCCACACACCGTAGATGTAGATGTAGATGTAGATCAACAACAGTTAAGGTAAAGGTTAAATTAAAATGTTGTCAGCTAGATGTTACTCTGCACAAAGACCTGCGGAATAAAACGGTGACGAAGGGATTTCTGGAAGAGCTCGGGAAGGGACCTATCGAGCCCTTTCTCGAGGTCAGGTTCTTTCCTTGGCGCTTTTCTACCAGAGAGGCGGGCAGCACGAATCTCGGAGGCCGCTGACAAAACTGCACTGGTTATCTGTTGGCCCTGCGGAATGCCGCCGGGTCCCAGCCCGCACGCTGGCGGGCCTCGCGCCGCCGCCGCCGCCCGCTCCGGCTCCTTTTTATGAGTTTTCCCGGGGCGGCGCGTGGTTTATCTGGGGGCCAGCGTCGCCTCCCCCCCCCCCCCCCCATTCCTACACGCCCCAGGCGGCGCGCCGCTCTCCCTTATCGTTCATCGCGGCCTGTGTTGAGCTCCGTCCCCACCAGGCGCCGCCCTGCGGCCCGCTTCTAAACAAGACGCTCGCCGGGTGGCAGGCGCCCCGGGCTCACTCACACAAACTCACACACACACACACACGCACACACACACGCCAGTATCCACCGTGCCCACGTCCGGGGAAACGGCAGCTAGCGTACGCCCGTCCTGAGTATCAGCTAGTATATTAGCCCACATAGGCCGAACTGGCTGCAACTGAGACTACAGGAAGGTTCTCTCTGCTGTGTTCTTGTGGTCTTCAGTCCGAACGCTGTTCAGATGCGTTTCTTCGTGCTACTCTCTGTCCTGTGCAAGCCTCTTCACCTCCGACAAACTACTGCAATTTATAATTGCGTAGGCTTCCGCGGCCAAGGTCATCCGACAAAAAAGTTTTCTGGGTATGGTACCGCTTCATAATGTATAGAGTTACTGCTGCTGGAGAAAATCCGACGTTTCGGCCACGGTTGCAGTGGCCTTCTTCTGGGTCTAATGGAGAGTTCTAGTTATGTAGTGTCCTGCATATAGAGGTGGACATGGTCCCAAGGATAGGTGTATACTTGCGTTGATCTGTTGTGCCTTCCAGACTGACGACATCAACCAGGGAATGCCACCAAAAGATTGCCCAGTTCATAACGCTCCCTCCTCCGGTCTGGACCCTTCCGACGATTGTTGCACGGCCGTACACTCCAAAGGCGTGATTCGCCTGAAAAGGTCACCTGTCGCCACTCAGTTGACGTACAGTGGAGATACTGGCGTGAAAGTTCCACCCTTCGTCGCAACAAACAGTAGTCGGTGTGGGTGTTTGAACTAGGCGCCTGCTGGGGAGCCTCATACGTATCGAGGCATTGTTCGCTGAATCGTAAGTAAAGTTCTATGTACTGACTTGGCAGAAAACCCTAAGATATTTTGGTCTTATGTCAAAGCGGTGGGTGGATCAAAACAAAATGTCGAGACACTCTGTGACCAAAATGGTACTGAAACAGAGGATGACAGACTAAAGGCCGAAATACTAAGTGTCTTTTCCCAAAGCTGTTTCACAGAGGAAGACTGCACTGTAGTTCCTTCTCTAGATTGTCGCACAGATGACAAAATGGTAGATATCGAAATAGACGACAGAGGGATAGAGAAACAATTAAAATCGCTCAAAAGAGGAAAGGCCGCTGGACATGATGGGATACCAGTTCGATTTTACACAGAGTACGCAAAGGAACTTGCCCCCCTTCCTGCACCAGTGTACCGTAGGTCTCTAGAAGAGCGTAGAGTTCCAAAGGATTGGAAAAGGGCACAGGTCATCCCCGTTTTCAAGAGGGGACGTCGAACAGATGTGCAGAACTATAGACCTATACCTCTAACGTCGATCAGTTGTAGAATTTTGCAACACGTATAATGTTCGAGTATAATGACTTTTCTGGAGACTAGAAATCTACTCTGTAGGAATCAGCATGGGTTTCGAAAAAATACGATCGTGTGAAACCCAGCTCGCGCTATTCGTCCACGAGACTCAGAAGGCCATAGACACAGGTTCCCAGGTAGATGCCGTGTTTCTTGACTTCCGCAAGGCGTTCGATACAGTTCCCCTCAGTCGTTTAATGAACAAAGTAAGAGCATATGGACTGTCAGACCAATTGTATGATTGGATTGAAGAGTTCCTAGATAACAGAACGCAGCGTGTCGTTGTCGATGGAGAGAAGTCTTCCGAAGTAAGAGTTATTTCAGGTGTGCCGCAAGGGAGTGTCGTAGGACCGTTGCTATTCACAATGTACATAAATGGCCTTGTGGATGACATCGGAAGTTCACTGAGGCTTTTTGCAGAGGATGATATGGTATATAGAGAGGTTGTACCAATGGAAAATTGTACTGAAATGCAGGAAGACCTGCAGCGAATTGACGCATGGTGCAGGGAATGGCAATTGAATCTCAATGTAGACAAGTGTAATGTGCTGCGAATACATAGAAAGAAAGATCCCTTATCATTTAGCTACAATATAGCAGGTCAGCAACTGGAAGCAGTTAATTCCATAAATTATCTGGGAGTACGCATTAGGAGTGATTTAAAATGGAATGATCATATAAAGTTGACCGTCGGTAAAGCAGATGCCAGCCTCAGATTCATTGGAAGAATCCTAAGGAAATGCAATCCGAAAACTAGGCGCTTCAGTCCGGAACCGCGCGACTGTTACAGTCGCAGGTTCGAATCCTGCCTCGGGCATGGATGTGTGTGATGTCCTTAGGTTAGTTAGGTTTAAGTAGTTCTAAGTTCTAGGGGACTGATGACCACAGATGTTAAGTCCCATAGTGCTTAGAGGGATTTGAACCATTTGAAGCTAATTTTTATCGTATGGTCTAAACATGACGATCTCGGGGAGCCCTGAAACTTTTTCGGTATCATTATCCGTTACGGAGATCCAGAACTTCAAAGTTACCGTACTCACGCGCCTACTCCCAGCCCCTTGGGGTAAATGTACTTGTAACTGACGTTCTGAACACGTGGCGAGGCTTCTGACGGCTTCTCAAGCGTTCTGAGGTCACCAGCCTATGTTTCTAGGCACCTTTTTTTCACAAATAAAACTTTTTGATGCGCTGTCTCTGAATAAAATGCAGTTCAAGCCTGTATCCGCTGTCTCGACCTGGAAATTATTCAATCGTGCCGCCTTGTGGCATAAGCACCTTCCAAAAAATTATTTTGTAATACGAAATTTTTTGTACTTACAAATCAAACTGCCCTCTTTTTGTATAACATAGGCATAAAATAAAAATTTTGTGCATTTTTACATAAAGTAGTGTAAAATCAATTTGCGTTGGACAGTAGACAATTCTGTAACAACCTTATGTCATGCTTGTTTGTTTTTTGTATGTATCAAAGTGTGTAAACGTCACGAAGTATATAAATAAATTGCCAAAACATTACGCGCCAACAGAATTCATTTTATACAAGCAACACACACTCTGACTTTACTTACGACCAGAATTTTCTCGGATTCTTGGCAAGATCTATTGCTAAGGTCTGTCGGAGGTAGTTGATGTATGGTCCGCGCATGGATCTCTGTACAGAGCACTAATTTCAATTAACTTTTGCCTATCGTCATTTGCGCTTTCTCTTTTGAACAGAGAGTGCAGTACTCTTCGCTTTCTGATCATTTTCCTAATTTTGTGGATCTTTTCCATTCTTAACCTACTTACTCGGCACATACTTCTTCAGGGATCGCTGCAGGCAGGACCTTCTCAAATCTCAGATGCGGCCCCCCAGCAGCCGCACCGAAAGAACTTTGGCTTTATTTCTCCCCCTGCACGCTATTTCCCTAAGCAACCCCTTACCGCACGTTACGTTGGAGCTCCCGATAACTGGCGAACCGCCGCTCACATGTGCCTGCTCGGACCCCGCTGGAGGAACGGCCCCCTGTCCACTTTCGGGCTGAACGGGCGAGGCCAGACGGCCAGTGTCTGACCTGACCGCCACGAGCTACGCCAACGAGTTACCGTCACAGATAGCCCGCCCGGTTGGCCGTGCCGTCTAACGCACGACTTTCCGGGCTGGAAGGAGCGCCTGGTCCCCGGCACGATGTCCGGTGAACCGGCCAGTCTGTGGATGGTTTTTAGGCGGTTTTCCATCTGCCTCGGCGAATGCGGGCTGGTTCCCCTTATTCTGCCTCAGTTACACTATGTCGGCGATTGCTGCGCCAACAAGTTCTCCACGTACGCGTGCACCACCATTACTCTACCACCCAAACATAGGGGTTACACTCATCTGATGTGAGACATTCCATGGGGGGTCCACCGGGGGCCGAACCGCACAATAACCCTGGGTTCGGTGTGGGGCGGCGGAGGGATGAAGTGGACTGCAGTAGTTGTAGTGGGGTTGTGGACCACTGCAGCTGTGGCGGGGACAGAGCCCCTGGTTGACATACGTACACAGTCACAGATGCACGTTACTAGACTGGCAAAGACGCAGCTTTTACTGAAGCCTGACGTTTGTTGAGGTAAGAACGCGGCGTCAGGACATATGTATGTGGTACTAATACGATTTTCTGAAACGTAATGGCGTTGTAAGCTTTACGAGGTGGCTTAAAGAATCTCTGGAGTTGAGCAGATATTTGCGTACTAGTCGAGTTAACACATACAATACAGAATCGTGTTACAAGAAGAGCATCAAGTTACATTTGCACACGTTTAAAGCAGACTGCGGTTTTCATAAGAACACTCAAATGAATAAATACACTTGTTATCAACGACAAATAGCACGTTCTGCTTATAGGAGCACTTTCATAACGAGCACACTACTCGCAGAAAAACAGAAGTTGATCAAGACTGGTTAAAAGCGTCCGTTAACACTAATTATAATCCCCCTAAATAGATAAACTATTTAAATAATGCCGGTATTTCGGAGAAGACAAACTGTAATGTAATTATTTAGGCTTTCATACAGTACAAAAGCAAAAATGCGTAAAATATCTCTAGTAATGCTTGCACTGAGACAAGCTCCTTTCTTTGTACCATCCATCTGCTGTATGAAAAATTACGGGCAAATACGGCGCATGTAATGACCAGTTTGTCAAAATCATAAAAGTCACGTAGTTGTATCATTTCATTCCCATTCTTAGGAGCGTTTCACCAGTAAATACAGAGCTGTCTACACAGCGCCCGCGGCCATATTGCTACTCTAAACTGGCGGCTTGAGTGACACCACTGACTGTGTATACGTCGTTGCCAGTCTCGCAATGTACGTCAGTGGTTCCCACCAGCCACTCGCCCTGCTGTGAGGGTGCATCCATTGCGTCTGGCGCGCTGGGAGGTGCCTCGGCTGTTAAGCCTGTGGGCGAAACAAGCGACGCCTGGGGTGTCCCATACAAACGGATCGTTCGCGAACTAACGCGCCCAAAGGAACGGTTCACCAAGATGAACGGAAAGAACGAGGAACGAATTCTAAGCAACGGTCTTTCATAGTTCACTTCGGCCGCGGATTTCTACTCATAGTTCCCGGGAACGGGAAACGGTCGGTCTGGTTCCCGCAACGGCACGTGGGCCGGCCTCGTTCCAGCCTCGGTCCCGTTCCCGTCTGTCCCGGTCTCGGTCTCGCTCGTCCGGACTCGCCTTCTTCGCGTGGCCACTCGTCGCAGTTCCCTCCACTGCCGACTGCTCCTAGTTAGTTCAGTGTCGAGTGACTGTCCGTTTGGCTCGCTGCTCACGCCCATTCTAGATCTGTTTCAAACCTTTTTTGAACTCTGGACTTCTGGTTCTTATCATATTCTGTTCAGCGTCCACGACCAGTAGTTAAAATGTATTTTATAATTACGTAAATTAGATGGAAATTACGTGGTATATAATACATACATCTTTTCAGGTAACAAAAGGGCATATCATCTTACTTCACTATTTCGATAAACAGCAGAAGACATGCTTATAAAAAGGCAAGTTTTGTTATTACACATGCAAAAGAAGTCGGCATTGCACACACGAGTGGCCATTTTCCGTCTTATTTTGATCCAAGGTAAAACAGAATGTTCATTGCTATGGAAGCCTGCGCTCCATAATAGTGTGTCTGGTGTCACATTTTGTAAAGAGAATATGATAACGTCTGCAATATCATTTCAGTGGTACAGGGCGGCGCACGAAAAATCGACCCCGAGTACTGGACTGCTCATTGTCACCCACCAATCTTCATCTACTGTTTCGAAGTCGTTGTTTGCATTAGCTTACTGTTATTACATGTTCATCTATTCTGCTCGTAGCGGTCACAAATAGTGCGTAATTGGCGAGCAGGCTGTACTGGGAGCCGGTTCTTCGTGTGCCGCCTTATATTATTTCACTGCTATCAGCCACATAACGCTACAGTTGGCTAAACGAGAGGTTTTGCAGAATCACGAAAATTCTCCTAGAAGTGGGTGAGAATTCTGTAACGAATAAAAACTCTGTGCTCCAAGGGGGAGGCAAGTGTCCCCTTTTGGCGCTTTCCATCTTCAGTCACCTATGCTACTAATTTTCAATATTTCATAAAAAAAAACCATGTACCATGCACAAATGAACGGTGAACCAGTCAAAATGAAGGGTTCCCAAAAAAGAGTGATCAGCGGTGAAGTAGTTTCCAAGGATGGACGAGTTTGCCCACCTCTAGTGTCCCATGCGACGTGCCAGAATATCCGTCCCCGCTGTACCTCGAGGCAGCAGCTGGCAGGCGGCTGACCTTAGACACAAACGCATTCAGATGTTCACGGACAGCGGACAGCTCCCACTGCATCCGCACACAGCCTAACACATCGTATGAAACTAAGCCTTCAATTATTTTTATCATTCTAACATTGACATACAGAATTTTCCCTGACAAAGACAACTCAGACTTAACCAATTCATTTATTACCCACACTATACAAGCCCAACGCAGTCTCACTGCTATACAGTGACAACATGACACAAAAGAATGGCGCTGTATTGCAAGAAATCCTAACAATGACTGATTCTTTTTCACAAGTCACTTACCTCACAGAAAATCTTCATAACACGAACTGCAGCAGTTACAACAAGCAGCAACGACAGCCAGCTAAATAAAAAAAATCTGACTACTATAGACTCTGACTACTAGGAGGCATATGGTGAGCAAAAGAAAGATTTGTTGAAGAGCAAACAATGTATTTAGAAAATTTTACCTTATTCATGTGATATCCAGTTCCAAAAATTATATAGTTGTCAATAATTCCACTGCCCAAACATTATCAACAACATCCATCATCCTACAGTTCCTTGTGTCTCACTTTACAATGCATGGGCTACCAACACAGAGTCTCCTCTACGAAAAACGTGTCCATACACTTCTCTGTCCACTCGCTAACTGCTAGTCCGTCCAACCACAGAATCTCTTGCCGAGGGTGCAGAGCCCTGTCAGCGATATTAACACAGTCTATAGCGCTGCCAACATACAAACAGGCAACTTACACACATCCATCCTCGCACAACTAACTTAAGACGTAAACTACATAAACACAGTGAAATCTAAGTATGCAACTTGCTACCCTCCTGACGTGTCGCTGAAGTGTTGGCAGAAGAGCCAACACCGTGTTGCTAGAGGAGGCCGAAATGCACGCTTTTAAGCTTACGTAGATTGACGTGAGGTCTGGAACAGTTAAGGGAATGTATAGTAGCAAATATAGTACGTAGTGGATGTAATACTTAACTTTAATCCACAATTGTAGAACATCTCTCGTTACTGTACATGCTTCACAATATTAATTATCAAATCCTATGGCGCTTTGCTAGGTCGTAGCAAATGACGTAGCTGAAGGCTATGCTAACTATCGTCTCGGCAAATGAGAGCGTATTAGTCAGTGTAGCTTCGCTAGCAAAGTCGGCTGTACAACTGGGGGGAGTGCTAGTAAGTCTCTCTAGACCTGCCGTGTGGTGGCGCTCGGTCTGCAATCACTGACAGTGGCGACACGCGGGTCCGACCTATACTAACGGACCGCGGCCGATTTAAAGGCTACCACCTAGCAAGTGTGGTGTCTGGCGGTGACACCACAGCCGCCAATGGAAGTTGACTCCTACTGTGTAGCTGGCCATTCGAAAAAATTGACATCTGTGGTTCATACTTCGTGAATCTGAACTTTTCAATTACAGAAAGGCGAGATTACGCCTCTTAAATAGAAAAAAACGCACGGAATTTAATGCTTAAACTAAAAAAAAACACACAGAAAAGTTAATAGACAGTACGTAACTTGCGGATCTTTTGGTGCTTAACAGGTGCGTGCTGGAGAAGGTGGTTGGTGATTAATATGAGCAACCCAAGTATAGTTTTGCGTTCTTCGCCTCTATCGTTCTCAAGGTCACAATCCGTCTCCTCCTGCGGTATATTACGCTGAGTACATTTTGAATACAAACGTAAATGCCTAATGAAATGAAATGATAGTATGGCATTGTTGGCCGGGAGGCCTCATGCGGGGCAGTTCGGCCGCCGTATTGAAAGTCCTTTTTAGTTGACGCCACTTCGGCGACTTGCGGGTCAACGATGATGAAAGACACACAACACCCAGTCCCATGCAGGGAATCGAACCCGGGCCCCTTGCGTGGTAGGTGGAAACGCTACCGCTACGCTACGGAGGCGGACAATGCCTAATGTTTCAGGTTATGGAGTTCGTTCGCCGCATAATGACCCGACTAGTTGCGCAAATTAGAATATGGGCTGATTACGCAGGTATGTTTTCAGGAAAACAAGAGTCAAAATATAACTTAGATTCACTGATCATCTCAATACAGTACAGACTAGTGGACTTATTGCAGTTCAGGGATGTGAGATGACAGCTTACATTA
This sequence comes from Schistocerca serialis cubense, assembly GCF_023864345.2. NCBI lineage: Eukaryota > Metazoa > Arthropoda > Insecta > Orthoptera > Acrididae > Schistocerca > Schistocerca serialis. Next base: position 443,459,793 of record NC_064646.1, on the reverse strand, counting down.
GTTTCATTCAGAAGGACTTTCCAGGTATAGCGTTCAAACTTCTGACTATTTTTAGTGTGACTAGTTGAACAATGTGCCGTATTAGTGTCAGAAAATAATTATGAGCAACTTTCTGATTGTATTTTTACTCCTAGACTTCCCGTGCAGTAGGAAAACATCATCGTTCGGCGCAGAGTGCGGCTGTCAAGCACCTCTCCAATCAATAATGAATCGGAGAGCTCAGTCAGTCGTTATACGGTGTGGTATTAATTTAATCGCTCAGTCTGTGGTTGAGCCAATAGAATCGAGAGCGCTGTCGAACTCCGTGCAAGCGCATTGATTTGCGCGCGTTAATTAACGACCGCTGTTAACGAGTGCTGTTAGCCTCACGGCCACTGGAGCCGCAGCGCGCAGTTCTGCCAATCACACACGCTCCATTAGAAGACACAGGCGCCCAGCCTAGAACAGCCCTGCCAGCGGTCAGGAGTCACCGCCGTGTTCTGCTCGAGCAGGATCGTCCCGCAGTCCGAACGACGCATCTCTTTCGTTGTTTGCTTGACCCCCGTGTTTCAAATAACCGACATTTGATACACAACCTGAAGAGCGAACATATAACTTGAAACAAGAAAAGTCCGAGTAAGCTCTTGACAGAATCACTGAACAGAGGAACACTGTATCATCTAATACAGTCACAAATGCAATATCTGATCAAAAGTATACCGGTACCTACAAGTACTGCAGAATTGACCACCAGATGTCACGAGAGGAGGACCTGGAAGTGTAAAAAGAGGCGGGGAGTTTTGCGTCGTCCCTAGAGAAACAGTAATTCCACAATCGGTCGACTAGGAGAATTCAGTAATTTCGAACCCGGACTAGTCACTGGATGGTACTGGAATACGAAGTCCGCCAGGGATATTTCAGCCCTTCTAAAGTTGCCCAAGTAGGCGACTGTGATGTGAGAACGCAAAGGAGCAACCGTGGATGAACCAAGGCCAGGCAGCCTCATGTAGTGATGGTCACGGACCGTCGAACATTGCGGAGGGTGGTTGTAAACACACGAAATCAGTGGAAGGAATTACTCGTCAGTATCAAAGTGCTACTAGCAGTCGAGCTAGCACACTGACTGTGCATAGGAAGTTGTAGGAAATGTAGTACAATTTATAGCCGGCCCGTGTGGCCGTGCGGTTCTAGGCGCTTCAGTCTGGAACCGCATGACCGCTACGGTCGCAGGTTCGAATCCTGCCTCGGGCATGGATGTGTGTGATGTCCTTAGGTTAGCTACGTTTAAGTAGTTCTAAGTTCTAGGGGACTGATGACCTGAGAAGTTAAGTCCCATAGTGCTCAGAGCCATTTGAACCATTTTTTAAGTTCCATAGCGCTCAGAGCCATTTATTGAAGTACAATTTATGTCGACCATCTCCAGATAAGCTTCACATTTCTGGTAAGCGGCACTCGATGTGCTGCAAAGAGTGATGCCATTGGACAGTCGGTGGCTGGAAACGAGTGATTTAGAGTGAAAAGTATGCTAAACCTTATTGCAATCCGACGGAAGGGTTTAGGTTTGTAGGATGACTGGAGAACCTTACGTGCCATCATGTGTAGTTACGGCAGCGGAGTACAGAGGACGTGGTGTTCTGCTATGGAGGTAGTTTTCGTAGTCAGCATGTGGTCGTCTTATTGGGCTTAAGAAAACGCTAAATGCAGAAGGTTGTGAACACGCTTTACTGCGTGCGGAAGAGAGACATGTCGCAGACGATGATTGGTTGTACCAACATGCCAACGTACCCTCTCATAAAGGGGCAACTGTGAAGCAATGGTTTGTGGACAGTAACATTCCTGAAATGGACTGGCCTGTCCAGAATCCCAACTTGAATCCAGTCGACCACCTATGGGACGAGTTAGAACGTCAACACCGCTCGAGATCCTCACGCCCAACATCGCTACCTTCCCTGCTCTTCGGCTCTTGGGGAGAAATGGACCGCTAGTCCACCACAGACATTCAGACGCCTCATTGAAAATTCCCCATTAGATTTCAAGCCAAGATAAAGGCGAAACGTGGTCTCACCCCAAAGTAATATCCACTGATAGGTGTCAAGATACATTTGATCAGATAGTGTATAACTTGATGCATATGCACATGATGGCTCTTATATGTGGCACGAAGTCATTTCAACGCATCGTGGATTATTGATAAATTTTTGCATAAAATTCAAAGAAAAGTCGTAGATCATCAATGGATCTTCTAGCCAAGTTATAAACATATTAAATCATACAAAGTGTAAATGCAAATGAAAATGTACAGCAACACAAAAGACTCTCTTGGAGAACTGAAAATGACATAATCAAGCAGATATAATGCCCAGAAAAATCAGTGCAGTCCTTTCCCCTCTTATCTCATGTGGCGTTTCCAAGCCTCCCATAAGCGCCCTCTATCTCACCTGTAGTCAAGCATGCTTTTTCAGCTCCTTGAAATATTCCTGTCTAGCCAGTGTGCCAGTCTCATTTTTTTGGACATAAACATCACATTTTAACAGAATGCGTTTCATAACGAAGTTGTTCATCTGCAATTGACTTTCCATCTGGATGTGCCGTCTGTTTCAGGAGATGATGGGACGAATTTTCAAGATTCTTTGTTATGTCCTACCTTTTACATGGGTTTTTATGTAGGAGAATTTGATGTGTTCCCAAGGATGCTGGATGATCCTATTGTTTTCCAGCGATCAGCTAGTCAGACTTTGCTGTAACTTTATTTTAGGTGTTGAGAAGTTATAGTCTGGGTATTTTAACAATGGATCCTACAAAAAGACTGAGTTTTATTTATTTTCTCCTTTCATCTGAAAGCTTGTAAGCGAGCGACTGAGAATGAAGCAAAGTAAGCGTGATTAGCGTTCCGTATTGTACGTTTTGGTTCGTAATTTTAAACAGTATAGCCACATTCATCTCCAGTTAGTTTGGCTGTTCAGAGCCCCATACATACCACCATACAGGGCCAAACAGGATCTACAATGAAACTTCTAAAAATTTCACATTTCCCCTGGAGATGAACATCTTCGTTGATCGCCTGAGTTATGTCTTCCGTTTAATGCAATGTCTTCTGCGAATCAATTGTTCTATGTTTTCTGCAGTTTCTTCTATAGTTATAATATGTTTCGTAGGGGATGCGGTTAATAATCTTGTAAAAAAGAAGTACAATGATCTAAACTAATATGCCATATATTGTAGACTTTGTTCTAAATGGAGAATGTTGATTTGAAGGCACACTTTAAAATTCAAAGTTATGAGGGATAATATTATCTACAACTTGTACAGAATCATAATACAATGTCAAGAGTCGAAGGACGTGAAAGAGCATCAGTAGTTGAGAAGGGAATGATACAAGCTGGTGTCCTAAGCCCCACGTTATTCAGTCTTAGTGTTCAAAAAACAACAGAGGCTACCAAGAAAAAGTTTGGAAAACGAAATTTAAGTTCAAGAAGAAGAAGTAAAACTTTAACGACTGCCGATGACATTGTAATAGATGGAAAGTTATTTTTAAGGTCACTTATTATTATTATTACTAGACTATAAGATAAACATCACTAAAACTAAAATTCGGGCGTTGAAGATTGGTCCTATTTTGTTAGGTGACAGTGGGGGGAATTATACGTAGGTTGGCACTTAAATAGTGGCAACACTGTTGTGGAGACTGTATGAAATGGAATACCTACCTTACCTCCGAGCAAATGGACTCGCCCGTCCCACATCACCAGCGTGCGCACAGTCGAAGGAAAGACAATCATTTGTGAGCGAGCGGTCTAACGCAACGGTGTCACTATGTTTTCGAAACAGGAACAACGGAGTTGGATCAAGATTGATCGTTTTTGGAGCATCACCTGCGACCAGCTTTGCGAAAGAAGCGGCGACACTTTCTGCGCAACACAGTCATCATTTTGCACGACAATGCGAGGACGCATACAGCGCACGCTGTGACTGCTCTGTTCGGGCGATGGGACTGGGAAGTCCTGTACCATCCACCATACTCCCCGGACTTAAGTCCTTGTGACTTGGATTTGATTCCGAAGATGAAGGAACCACTTCGTGGCATTCGCTTCAGAACTGTTCCAGAGATTCGACAGGCAGTAGACCGCTCCATGCACATCATCAACAGAATAGGCTCTGCTAACGGTATACTACACCTTCCACATCGCGGACAACTGTTTCTACACAACGCTGGTGACTACTTTGAAGGACAGTAACAGGTGCAAACATGTAAATCTTTTGTATCGATTGTGAATAAATAGTTGCCACTATTTACGTTCCAGCCCTCGTATTAGGAAGAGATAAATTAAAAGTAGTAGATGAGATTCGCCATTGTCGTTATTTAATCAAGTTCTCTATGCTCCTGATAGTTTTGTGTGTTCGTTGAGGGTCACTACTTAACTTTCCATAAACGTAGTTTGGAATCAGGTGGAAGACCCAAACTGAAGAGAAACTGAATGCCACGCTTTTAATGTGCTCCAAGAACAAATAAAAATGACGTATTTGAAGGAGAATGGCTACAAAACAGTAGTGCACGTTTGAATAGTTCTCAAACATGTGGGACACATACCAAATGGGAATAACAGAAGATGCTTTCCTAGTGTTACAACTGGATTATCCTGTGTATGGACTCTGTGCTCTGTGGCAAGTTTGCAGTTTTTACGTTAAAGAATCGTTTCCAGAAATGAAACAAGCGATAAAACAAACCATAGCATCAGTGAAGGCTTGAGCTCTAATCCCTTAGGCCACTAGCCTAGTACTTACTGAGTGGATCAGAGAACCCAACAGGTGCAGTGGATAAACATAGAGTAGCTTACTTGTTGGAGACCTATTTCCCTCCATAAAACTTGCGTAATTTGCGAGAACGAAGTTGGGAGGTTTCCATTACTAAGAAAGAAAGGGCTGCACTAGCCTCCAAATTGCAGTGGAAGCCCTGGTTGAAGATATGATCAATTGCTGTTTCATTTCGACTGCTTGAATGGCTACCGATGTGTAAGATTACGATACCCGTGGTGTAAATTAGCCGTCGGCACACAGACCGTGCATCCGAACGTTGAGCGTTGAGCGTGCCGGGTTTCTAATGTCATAGGGCGGAATAGCACGTTCGGGAGTCTTTCCGAACGTGCAGAGCAATATCTGGCATGTCAGATATTCTGAGCGTGCGTCTGAGCGTTGACCAATGAGATGGCACAACGCCACCTACGTCACACTCACGCCGTCTCCCTTCAGTACAGACTTGTGTGGCACCATATTGGCAATCATTTCAAGCCTATTTGTATATATGCCGTTCCTGAGCACCAGCAAATTGAGAATCACTGGAAAACCCGTTGTTAACTGTATGATTCGTTCCAATAAAATAACGAGAAACATCATATTCGGGGCAAGACAATTATTGTAGCTTGCGTATTATGAGAGTAGGGCATTTGAAGGCAGCGAGACACTGAAGACCCACCCAAAACGCATTGTTCTTGGTACAATTTCTTATAATTAAATTTCAATTAGTATCTACGATTAAGGTTTTCAGCAAGGGGTATGCCGGCACGGTAACTCAGCGTGTTCGGTCAGAGGGTTAACTGCCCTCTGTAAAAAATAAATAAAATAAATAAAAAAATAGAAAAAACCTGAGTTAATGGATCAACGACGAACTTAAACGGGTGTCATGCGACGTCCGCCCCGAGCAGATACAAAGGACGAAGACGAACAAAATGAGATTAAAAAAAGGGTATTGGGTAGTGTCACTGTACTATTAAAGGTTTCGGTGTTTGAGCGGTGGTTCGCGTCTTGACACTTCCGAATTTTTTTCCTAATATTCGCATTTTTATTAGGTTCTGATGCTTTATTATTAGTTTAATGTAAGTATATACTATAATACTTGATGTCATGTAAATACAAAAATGGTTCAAATGGCTCTGAGCACCACGGGACTTAACAGCTATGGTCATCAGTCCCCTAGAACTTAGAACTACTTAAACCTAACTAACCTAAGGACAGCACACAACACCCAGCCATCACGAGGCAGAGAAAATCCCTGACCCCGCCGGGAATCGAACCCGGGAACCCGGGCGTGGGAAGCGAGAACACTACCGCACGACCACGAGATGCGGGCATGTAAATACAGGTTCACCTTCTTTTGAGGGATGACTTTGTTCGATTGGCTTAATCTATAGGACAGCTTGCGCTACTTGAATAATGATATTTTGCTTCTTTTTCTTTTCGCTTCATAATTCACATGTTGCAAAGATTCTGCTACGGGGTAGGAACAGTGATCAAGTAAGACTGACCTTGGGGTTATACTAAAATGTGGGAATCATGAAATAATGTTTATCTTACGCGGAGAAGTATTCCAAATTTGTACCGCACTGTTTGTAATGGAACTTTTATAAGCCTGTGTCCTTATTGGCTGGACATGGTACTTTCCTTTTCGTGGGCGATGGAGGAAATGTGCGTTTAAATAGAGCTAACGTGGGAATTTTACGCGCGCCCGTTGAGTAAACAGTGTGATTTACGAACTAGAAACATCGTTCAACTGCCGCTGAGTGCGTTGCGATCGCGTATACCACGTTGGGGCCCACGTACCGTATGCACAAATCGCATCGTTCCTGAGCGTTCAGCAGCACGTTGAAATTGCCACGCTCAACGTTAATGTTCAACAGCACGGTCCGTGTGCCGACTGCTTAAGGGCCTTCACTGAGATACCACAGTCTAACATAACAGTCGGCGACACTCACTGCTATAAAAGTCGTTACCGTTTGACAGATGGAGCGACACTAGCGCTCCAAGCGGCTAGTAAGGTGGACGTCAGACGCGTCGTAAGCATGTTTGTTTTGCATCCATTTCCTACGAAATTTACGAAATGTTTGAGTTATTTTTGTAGTGTCACCGCCAGACACCACACTTGCTAGGTGGTAGCCTTTAAATCGGCCGCGGTCCGTTAGTATACGGCGGACGCGCGTGTCGCCACTGTCAGTGATAGCAGACCGGGCGCCACCACACGGCAGGTCTAGAGAGACGTACTAGCACTCGCCCCAGTTGTACAGCCGACTTTGCCAGAGATGGATCACTGACAACAACGCTCTCATTTGCCGAGACGATAGTTAGCATATCCTTCAGCTACGTCAATTGCTACGACCTAGCAAGGCGCCATAATCCTTTGCTATATATATTGTGGTTATAACATGTACTGTCAAGAGAGATGTTCTACAATTGTGGATTAAAGTTAAGTATTACATCATCTACGTACTTTATTTGCAATTATCAAGATATTGTCCTGTTTCAGACCTCACGCCAGTCAGCGTGTAATTAAACGCGTGCATTTCGGCCTCCTCTAGAAACACAGTGTTGGCTCTTCTGCCAACACTACAATTTTCTTGCCTCCAAGAGTTTGTGTAGTATCAGAGGGCATATATGTTTCTAAAAATGATTCTAAAATAAGCGCAAGTATGGACATAAACCGTGAATCGAGTGGCAAGCTACAACACATTTGTGAAGAAACACTTGTGGCGCTGGATAGAACTGCGGCTTACCACGTCGATATCAAAAGAATATAAACGCGCAGATTCACACGTAAGAAGCACAGACATGTACCTCTACACGCAAAAGCGATCGACAGCTCATTTATCGTTCTGTAGACCTACTGTGTTTGTCATTGTCGTCGCCTGTTGCCAGAAGTACGACCTTCATCTTTATATTATTCTAAGTGAGAAAAGCAACTGCCAAATTGTGGGAGATATATGTTGAAAACATTATAATGAGATTACATTACATTTCACGCAAAACCAAATAATTGTATAATTTTCAAACAATCTGTCAGTGAACAAGGTGCTAACAAAATAATATCAAACGAAGGAAACAAGGAAAATTAAGTGACTAACAACAGAAGTGAATGAAATACATACCAAACATTACGATTTTGTAAGACACGAATAACTGCACTTAATCTAACCACTTCATCATCAAAGCAGGTCTGTGTTGACGATTCACACGAATCTGGCACTGATACATGGAGAGTTGAACTGGCTGCTTCTGTGTCATAGGACTGTTTTACAGCTTTAGATGTATTGTGGAATCTTTGTGGCAGTTCATCGTCATCTGAGGTGGCTTATTTGGGATGTCAAATAGAATGGGTACTGCAATTCCACACGAGTTTATTATTGTCTGCGCTCATGAACTGGTTTTGTTCGAAATGTAGCGAACAAAACCTAATATTATTATACAGGTAAACTGGTTCTTTTTTCATAAGGTGTTCTCGTCTGCTATTAACTAGCCATTTTCTGCTCCTAAAACGAAACATTAATCATTAATACACAAGTAGTTTGCAAGTAAATCCTGACGATACAGTTTAGTAACATGACGGTATATACCTCTCAGGATCCCCAGGAAACCTAAAAAAAAAGCAGCTGTGGTGTCTTCTTCCTGTTGTTACTGCAATTTATTGCTCTACAAACGCTCCCACTTGTAAAAACCATTGTAGAAATCAAAATATACAACCACTATTCGCTTTCACGATCGCGCCGAACTCACAGTTTAAGCTACTTGCCACTTGGGGCGCTGCTGGCGTGGTAGGCAACAAAATCGAGCAGGCCGCGGTGGTCTAGCGGTTCCGGCGCTGCAGTCCGGAACCGCGGGACTGCTACGGTCGCAGGTTCGAATCCTGCCTCGGGCATGGGTGTGTGTGCTGTCCTTAGGTTAGTTAGGTTTAAGTAGTTCTAAGTTCTAGGGGACTTATGACCTAAGATGTTGAGTCCCATAGTGCTCAGAGCCATTTGAACCATTTTTTTTTAACAAAATCGAGGCGAAGTGTCGCGAGCTCGCGACTGTTACGTTAGACTGTGGAGATACTTGACCGCAGAGACATCTGCTGGATCATATACGAGCAAGCTCCCTTTCTTGTGACATCTCGAAAGTTAGCCAATCGGCGGGTCCGACCGCAGTGCACCTGGTCGTGCGCGTCCTTGGCACAGGGTGGCGACCCGCGGCCGGAAGTGACGCGACGGGTCCGCCTTGGCGGGATTTTCAACGCCGCCCTGCAGACCGGAAGTGCGGCCCGGCGTAGCTAGCGTGGCCTTCCCTCCACGCAGAGCCTTCAAGGCCGTCACTGCCGGTCGCAAGGCACACACAGAAAGCTGACGACGGTTCAATCCCGTCTCCGGCCATCCTGATTTAGGTTTTCCGTGATTTCCCTAAATCGCTTCAGGCAAATGCCGGGATGGTTCCTTTGAAAGGGCACGGCCGATTTCCTTCCCCACCCTTCCCTCACCCGAGCTTGCGCTCCGTCTCTAATGACCTCGTTGTCGACGGGACGTTAAACACTAATCTCCTCCTCCCTCCCAGAAAGCTGAGTGAGACTAGCGCCTTGCTGAAGTCACGGTTTAACGCCACATTAAGCTAAAGTAAGGCTCCTTGGCTCCAAACGTATTTTAATTAGAGTTCCGAGGCCCAGTCTGTGAAAACGGAACTCCTAAAGGACCCCTTTCATATCCGTCTGACTGTCTGTCTGTCCAGCTGTTATGATCCTGTCCTCTTATAAACGAGCAGACGTATCTAGTTCAAACCCACGTCGCAGATTACACTCTATGCTCTCTTGGTGATGCAAAAAAGAAAGTCAATTGAATCAAAAGATACAACCATTTACCTCAAACATTTAGATATACGAAAACTCACTCAGCAAAACGTATAATGTGCTTCCCATTGACAAGAAGAAAGGTTTCACAAAACTAGTAAAGGAAAAAAAATCCGAGAACTCTTATTTTGTAATTATATAATACGAAAAATATTTTTTGCCATTTTTTATCCGCCTCTCTGTTTGTCTGCCCGTTTCTTAGGACCCTTTTCCTATGGAACAGTTTGGTGTATCAAGTTCAAATTTATGTCACATGTGGTCCCTTGACAATTGAAAACTTTCAAGCTTATAACTCAGTCTAATCGAAGGATACGGCTATTTATGCCACAATTTTGATACTCGAAAACTCACTCATCAAAACCTATAGAGCACTTGCCGTTAACCTAGAATCATAAAATCTGGCAAGACGCAACGTTTCATTGTACAAGAAAACTGAAATTCCGAAACTGTTAACTTCTATTTATATCATACGAGAGAAATATGTCTATTGTCATTTGTTATCCGACTTCGCACCTGAAATTAAAACATTCTTGAAAGTCTTGCAATCCCTGGGTCCGATAACTTGCTATTATCGGTGTCGATAACATGCAGAAATTGTCAATATCTTCGCGGAATGGATAACCTGTCTATATACGAAAGTACGTTTGTACGTTCGAGGAGCACTACTGAGAAAATTTAGGGAGTCGGCATTCGAGGCGTCAACGTACATTACACACAAGGACTATGAAGATAAGATTAGCGCTCATATGGAGGCATATACACAGTAGTTTTTCTCTAACTCTTTTTGCGAGTGGAACAGGAAAGAAATGACTAATAGTCGTACCCTCCGTCGCGCACCGTACGCTTCCTGAGTATCTATGGAGATGGAGATGTAAATGTGGACTCCTCAAAATCAAATGGCTCTGAGCACTATGGGACTGAAGCGCCTAGACCCGCTTGGCCACATCGGCCGGTGGACTCCTCACTGAGCGTGTCGTACTCGCACGTGGTCTTTCTTGGTTTTTGTTTTTCATATCCGGAAAATCTCTGTTAATATTTACCCGCCCAACGTCAGACCACATCCAAATACGTCTCGTAGGTCTGTTGGGACATTGCAGATTTTCCATCCAACAGCGCCCATACCCGGGAGCGAAGAGGGTCCTTACCGCCTTAGCTCTTTCGTTAGAAAGGAAAATATAGTGGAGTCAGGTGTTTTTGTTTCAAGGAAATGATTTAAAACTAGATATTACGCACGTCTGTAGCAGGTTTGGAACTTTTTTATAGCTCCAATTCGCCTTCCAAGGTATTAAAAATACTCCATATCCCGAGATCTAAACCGCCCCTACAAACTATCGTACGTGTGCTCTTCCATCAATGTGCATTACAGGTGCAGACAGTGAATATGGGTTTGGATAAGGTGAGCAGGGGTTTACTCGTAAAGCCGTTTTATCGAAACAACACCAATAGTGCTGCTTCGTTGAGTATCGAAGCATTAAACAAACACGGAGAGGTCCTCTTTCCGCACCGGGGTTGAAGAAAGTTATTCGGAAGTTCGAATTAACTGGTCATTTGGGAATTGCTGGTGGGAGAGGTTGACAGCCAATTGTGCGACAGATTGTTGTAGTTACTGTTACCATGGCTAAAAATGCTGGATGCAATATGCGATCTTCAAGCAATGCGCGAGCAGTGTCACTACAGCTGAACATTCCATGATCCAACGTTTGAGAAGTTTGTGAACAGTTGTAAAATGATATCTCTAGTGCGTTTCCAGCGTCGTCGTGGATGCAGACGACCGTCTCATTCGATAACGTTTGTAACCGGGAACGTAATCTTGGTACTGAATTAACAAATGTTAGCCTTTCATATCGAAATTAAAATGTGTTTCTTCAGGCGGTTTATTCGTTCTCTCTATCCCGGGTGTCGTTACAAATGTGTCCACAAAGATTCATTGTCCTGCTATCAAACAGTGAAATTTAATTATAACGACCCTGAGTACATGAACCCCAGGTGCCTGCCGTCTGCCAAACCTAAGTCGGGAAGCAATGCGCTGCGATGCACGCTCTCCAACCCGAAGAAAATGCGCCTGGCTGAATAAGCAAGTGTGCTTGAACTGTTGATAACGCAAGCGCATGTGCAAAGCTGAACAGAAAATGGCAAGGTGTGGACGCACCTATAATGGCATTTCCAAAGTTACCAATAAACAGTAAGTATTTTTGTAAACGAACAAGCGGGTGTGTCTAGTGGCGCGCCGACGCGCGCGCCATCTGCCCGCCGAAGCTGTAAACTCGGCAAGCCTCAACCGACACTGCTCGCTCTCGCCATATTATGTAGCAGGTATTAACGGAAACAGCCAAGTATATATATATCTCATTACTTGGTCTCGACATTAAATTGTTGGATTGATCCGGTAGAGTTAGTGATAATTAAAATGACGTTAACGCCATGGAAAATTTTAAGGGGAAAGGGGCAGGTTGCTCTGAGAAGCAGGTACGCCAGGTCACCCGCTCAGAAGCGCCCTTCTGCCGGCTGGGAGTTGTGGCGTACTCCTGTAATCCCTGCGTCTGGGAGGCCGTTGTGTGGGAGAGATCTGTAGTACAACTACATGTTCGGGCGTTTCGTGAGCTCAGGGACGTCCGCGGCGCTTCCGCCGTGCTATGGATTCAACGAAGATGACAGTGCCGACAGTTTCGTGAGCCGCAGCCATTGGAATTGGAGCAGACGAGCCTCAATTATCCTCGGGAAACCGAAGCGATGTACTTCAGATTATTCCTCCGGGAAAATCATACTTCAGACGGAACGTCAGCGACTATGGTCAAGCAATTGATCGATATCCACTGCAGGTAGCAGTTCTTCGAGAAGACGAATTTCGGGGTTGCCGGTGAGCTGAGGTAGTCGGCGCGCATTGGAGGCGAGAGCAGAGCCCGCCGTCGGTGCCGCTCCACCACACAACATTTTTTTTTTTTTTTTTTTTTTTTAACTTTCGTAAACATTTTTGGTACTGTGACGTCTCATCTGTATTCCTTTACAACCTTTACAAATGAAAATTGCCCCAATTTCATTCTCGCACCACTACAAGACACAAATGTCTTATGACCATGAGTCCCACAAAGTACATGTTCTGACATATGAATTGGTGCTATGTAATGTAATCCTAGGCAATGCATTATTTCTCATACTACAGACCACTACCTGATGATTAACGTCAGTTACAATCCCTGGCATGGAATACTGCAAGGCAGGAGGGCATCACGAACGTGTGGTTGCGTATACGAGCACCGTTGTTGCATTGGCGCTCCTGTCGTTGCAGGGTCGGCAGCGTGCTGCGGTACCCCCGTGTTGTAAAGTTGGCTCAGCGGTCTGCGGTGAGCTGTTCCGTTCTCGTTGTGTGATTGCGCTGTATTCTTGCTACATCTTTTTACGTTCGCGTACATTTCTAGTAACTCCAGATGCGTACCATAGTGTTAGGCTCACTTACAGGTCACGTTTAAAGTACATATTATTGTGATATTTGTAGTGAGACACAACACATTTCTCTCTTGCAGATAATCTGACACAAGCTTTCAATGGACGCCTTTTATTCTACAAGACAAATGGCAGACATGATTTACTACTGTGGTTCAGCAGATGTGCCCTGAACGATTTCCAGCACGCAGGGTACCTTCTGTTAAGCTGTACAGCCGATTGTTTCAGCGTCTTGGGGAAACGGGTTCCGTAGCACCCAACAAAGTAGACAGTGGAAGGCCTCGTTCAGTTCTCACGCCTGAAGTGGAGGAGCGTGTTCTAGGTGCAGTGGACGACAATCCTGGAACTAGTGTGCGATGAATAGCAGCAGCTGAAAGTGTTAGACATCCTCTGGCGTGGGCGGTATTCCATGAGCAGTTGTTGTATCGGTGCCATGTTCTGCGCGTGCAGGCACTTCGGCCACAAGACCATCCTGCCAGAGTGCAGTTCTGCCAATGTTTCTTGAGGCAGTGTGGTGAAGATCCACAATTTGTCTCCAAGATTTTGTTTACTGATGAGGCAGGCTTTACGCAAGATGGCGATGTGGCTAGGCGCACCAGCACATTTTCTCTGCATTGTGCGTTGGCACCCGACGAGGACATTGAAAACCTGTGGATTGACTGGGGAGTTCCCATACCTTGACCTGCTCGTTTCCCGAACCTAAATGCACTAGACTTCTGGTTATAGGGACACATGGAGCAATCTACCTACGCCACTGCAATAAACGATGTGCAGACGCTACAGAATCGTGTCTTCTGTGCATCTCAGCACATTCAAAACCAACGAGGGCGATCTCAAAGAGTGAGTCCTTACACCGAAGGACAGGGGCATGCAATCAGATGAATGGACATAATGTTGAGCACCTCCTCTGAACAATTGCTCATATGTCAGAATGTATGCTTTGTAAGACTCATGGTTATAAGATCGTTTTTCTTGTTTTGACGCCTACAATTATCTTCTGCAATGTTGGATAGTTTCTTTAACATCCTGTATAGATCGACATCAGTGCATCTCAGTAACAGCAGAAATCATTAAAATTCAACGCAGCCGCAGTGTCCGATTGAAGACCTATACTGAATTCACGACTGAGTCAACCTCTCTCTTAACATGCGGCGGTTGTCGACAGCGAATAGAATATCGACTTCAGTGACAGCATCGGTATCTATTTGACAGTTCTGTTCTAGCCAGTTGTTAATGCATGTGTGAGCATTCGGATGCCCAGAACGACGATTCTGCCCGCAACATCTCCTGCAGCTCGAAGTCACGTTAATTTGGGACGGCACGTTTTAAACGTATGACGCTTAGCGTATTTTAACTGTTACTACTTCGCGATGCTTCATATATATCACCTTCAGAAGTACCGCGAAACTCTGTATACGTGTTTTAGAGACAGCTTAACAAATTGATACCAAGAACTGAGGTTGCCTTAAAGATGTGAAGAGCACCAGTACTGTGCTATTTCGCTATAACATCAACAGCTCAGATACACTTTATTTTCGTGATCACTGGGTGTTGTGTGCTGTCCTTAGGTTAGTTAGGTTTAAGTAGTTCTAAGTTCTAGGGATCTGATGACCATAAATGTTAAGTCCCATAGTGCTCAGAGCCATTTGAACCATTTGAACACTTTATATTACGTTTTTCTCGATAACGGGATAAGATTTGATAGTCAAAAATATTTTTTACGCTTTGTATTGCATTTATTCATATTCTCGAATTCCTGCTCTAATTAATTACGTCATGATGACATTGTAGACGGCGCCGAAGCGTCACGAAAAAATGATGCTTTTGGTACTATGAAACTGTTACAGTTAATACGGCAAGCAATTTGCAGCACCTGCTTGTCCATTATTATTTTCAATTTTTCTTTACTGACCCTTCTGCTTTTTGTAGACAAGTAAAATAAATGTAGCATTTTTTGCCATCTCAGCAGAAAAGTAAAACTTTATATTATGCACAAAAAAATAAAAAATACAGGATCAATGTTCGAATTTTTGAGTAATAAAAAATGTATTTTTTTTACGTTTTCTATTGCACTGATCGTATTTTCGAATCGTATCTAATTAACTGCGGTACAATGCCACTGTACAACGAACTGTCTAATGCAGAAATACTTACATACACAAAAGGAGTTGAGAGCCTGAATAAACAGGAGGAAATTAATCAAAGTGTCGTGTATAAATTTTATCTACATATGAACACAGCATGTGTACATTGACTGGCGGTTTACTGAAACACACTTGCAGATTTATCTATCTAGCACTTGTCTCGTAAACACATGCCATAAAATTGCAGAAATTATCTCTAGAATACAAGAAAATTTTTCGATACGTAAAGTGCCTCATATCAGTATGAGATTTACAATAATAAATTTGTTCTGCATACCTATGAAAAACTAGTCTTCCTTTCACATACTTCTCTTTACAACTGTAGCAACGACATTACTGCACCATAGCTGTTACTAAAACTCAAATGTGCAGAAACAATCTTGAAGCAGCTGAAGCCCATATTTACTGCAATATATTTTCAGAGGAGTAGAATCCCGGTTTTCATCATCTCAAAAGAGACCGGCGTCGTCCATGCATGGCCTACAGTAGCGCTATTGTCAAGAAAGATGAGCTTACATATAACTGTAATGCTCACCTTTTAGCAAAAGGCAGAGCTGCAGAGGAGAGGAACCAAGACACCGAGAGAGCGCAGAACTCAGGTGGGAGTTCTGTTAAGTTGCAAGTTCGACCAACAGCAAGTTTTGTTGGCACGAACTTATCCCTCCAACAATATTTTGTTTTAGAAGAAATGATTGAAATCTTCTAACTTTGCGGTGTAAGGCGCGTAACGAAAACAAGTAGATTGCTTCATGTGATCAGAAACAGAGGTAAAACGAGGAAGCTGAGAGATAGCAAGCTGTACGAATATTTCAAATCTCTCCCTGGAATGATAAGCCACATTTACTGTTTTAGCGATCACTGTGGAGGCCGGAATCAAAACAAAGTTGTTGCTAGAAAGTGCTTGACCGCTGTTCAGGAAATAACTGACATAGAAATCATCGATTTTAAAATTTATGATCGTTGCTCATAGTGTGAAATGTGTTGCGATTAGATGCGTTCTGCAATCACTATAGATCGATTAAAATTAGTTACTTGATTATTGACACTTCAGGCGCTGGAGCTGGTTTCCTCCAAACACTGCACTCAACGTCACGCCGTTCGCCGTTGCCAAACTGTCACAACAGTTGGTTCACTTCCGACTCTTTCCCTGATTTTCTTTCTTGAGGTATTTGGATCCCGAATCCTGAGTTTTATTTCGCATTTCATCACAAACGGTAACCACGCGAAGAACAACACACGCACACACACACACACACACACACACACACACACACACATACACACACATACATCCACACGCAACGATGCTAATGAAATACGCACGTTTCATCCACAGCATTAACGAAACGCTGTTGGATCCTTCCGCACAAGACGGGATTCAGCGTCACATATACAGTTACTATAATCACAAAGATCTGCTTATATTAGATAAGCTTCGCACGACATTGAGTGAAACCGAATTTTTGAAGGCTCTTATTCATCGTTGCGACTGGATGACAAATATAGCACTATTCTGTAGTGTAGGGACGTACGGCAGTGGCTAGCGTACAAACATGGCGTGTACAAGGTTGAAGTTCGAACCTCGTCAAATACAGCGAATTTTTTAATTTCTAAATCTGATTAAATTACTTTGATTATTACACTACTGGCCATTAAAATTGCTACACCAAGAAGAAATGCAGATGATAAACGGGTATTCATTGGACAAATATATTATACTAGAACTGACATGTGATTACATTTTCACGCAATTTGGGTGCATAGATCCTGAGAAATCAGTACCCAGAACAACCACCTCTGGCCGTAATAACGGCCTTGATATGCCTGGGCATTGAGTCAAACACAGCTGGGATGGCGTGTACAGGTACAGCTGCCCATGCAGCTTCAACACGATACCACAGTTCATCAAGAGTAGTGACTGGCGTATTGTGACGAGCCTATTGCTCGGCCACCATTGACCAGACGTTTTAAATTGGTGAGAGATCTGGAGAATGTGGTGGCAGCAGTCGAACACTTTCTGTATCCAAAATGACCCGTACAGGGCCTGCAACATGCGGTCGTGCATTATCCTGCTGAAAGGTAGGGTTTCGCAGGGATCGAATAAAGGGTAGAGCCACGTTGTTGTTGTCTTGTATACGTCCCCATCTGTTGACTCAGCGATCGAGACTTGGCTGCACAATCCGTTACAGCCATGCGGATAGAATGCCTGTCATCTCGACTGCCAGTGATACGAGGCTGTTGGGATACAGCACGGCGTTCCGTATTATCCTCCTGAACCCACCGATTCCATATTCTGCTGACAGTCATTGGATCTCGACCAACGCGAGCACCAATGTCCCGATACGATAAACCGCAATCGCGATAGGCTACAATCCGACCTTTATCAAAGTCGGAAACGTGATGGTACGCATTTCTCCACCTTACACGAGGCATCACAACAACGTTTCACCAGGCAAAGCTGATCAACTGAGAAATCGGTTGGAAACTTTCCTCATGTCAGCACGATGTAAGTGTCGGCCCCGGGCCAATCTTTTGTGAATGCTCTGAAAAGCTAATCATTTGCATATCACAGCATTTTCTTCCTGTCGGTTATATATATCTTCGTGGTGTAACAATTTTAATGGGCAGTACTGTATTTTTATTCAGTTAACTGGTTTAAATGTAATTTTTTTAGTTCTGATGCTTTTTCAAGTCATTGTCATAATCGTGATCACTTTTTTTATTTGCTCCTATTTTTCTTCCTGTCATTCTGTTTTCCGTTTGGAAATTGCCTGTGTCACCTATAATCTGCAACCAAGTGCCAACCAGACAAAGCGCCCATGCCGATGCGATAGCGGAGAGCGGGGGACGTCCGCGGCCCCCCTAGCACTTAGGGAAAGAAAAAAAAATAGCGTAGCCACGTGCTTTTCTTTCAAGAAAATAGTTCAGAAGTCAGTACTGCGCATGTTTTTAACGGGGTTGGAACTGGAACTTTAGTATGGCTACTTACAGGTCACCATTCGTTTTCAAGATAATAAAAATACCACATACCCCTACGTCTACGCCACCTCCCCCTACAAACTATCGAATGGGCACCCTTGGTTTCATGTATCTGACTTCACCACAGCCGTATTTATCGAATCCTTCGCCTTTGAGAGCCCTATTTAATTAGATTTCTTTCGACAGTCTCTACGCTCGTTAAGATGCCATTCAGTGCTCCAAATTTTCCAGCTTTATGTTGAAAGCTGCTAATTACAAGTCGCCTTTCAGGCTATTCATTATTACGAGAGTTATGAATCACAAAATTATTCCAATTGCATTCTGTTCATGAGTTGCCGCGCGGGATTAGCCGAGCGGTCTCAGGCGCTGCAGTCATGGACTGTGCGGCTGGTCCCGGCGGAGGTTCGAGTCCTCCCTCGGGCGTGGGTGTGTGTGTGTTTGTTCTTAGGATAATTTAGGTTAATTAGTGTGTAAGCTTAGGGACTGATGACCTTAACAGCTAAGTTCCATAAGATTTCACACACATCTGAACATTTTTGTTCCTGAGTTCTCGACTGCTAAGCAACATATAGTCTTCATCTGGTCAAGTGAAGATGTAGACGTAGTCGGTGCTATGGAACTAACCAGTGAGGATCCCGCGTGGCTGAGTTCGGTCGAAGTAAGCCCCGCTGAATGGCAGACAAAACGAATCCTTTTATTTTTTCTGTTTTCCGTCGTTTCTTAGCTGCTTCAAAATTCATGGAGGTATGTTCCGTCTACGTAACTAACGGATGGCAGATTGTTTATTGCCATACGCGTTTTGCTTCTTTTATTTGTGAAGCATCTTCAGTGACCTGTAACACACGTCTGATTTTATACATACAATAAATACGTTATGTGGTGGTTACATTATGTTAGTATAGTTGCAATATGTTAGTATGCTACATTTTACCATGTTTCTCTCTTGTTTTTCAGGTTAGAATTAACTTTTGTAGCACAAATTTCGTGGTACTTAACGATTTCCAGTGCTGTTAGCCCATGTATGTAGTTCTGGAAATGTGTTCATTAGTCTCCATACCCCGGCTGGCCGATTTCCGGCGTTCTTTCACCCTCGTTTGTCACGACACATCGTTTACATCGCTTGCACTTCACATTTTGTGTTCAACAAGCGTGTGTTTACGGTGTGTGGTGTTTCAGGACCACACACCGAACGATAATTTTTACCTCACGAAATTTGTGCTACAGATTTAATCAAACTTATTCACAATGCATAATGCATATAAAACTGTTATATTAAAACTTTGTCCGAACAGACCTTGTAAGGCTCAACGGTACCGGCCGGCCGCCGTGTCATCCTCAGACCACAGGCGTCACTGAATGCAGATATGGAGGGGCGTGTGGTCAGCACACGGCTCTCCCGGTCGAAGTCAGTTTACGAGACCCCAGCCGCTGCTTCTGAAGTAGCTCCTGAGTTTGCCTCACAAGGGTCGAGTGCCCACCGCTTTCCAGCAGCGCCCGGCAACCCAGTCCGATACCGCTTAACTTAGGTGACCTGACGGGAACCGGTGTTACCACTGTGGTAAGGCCGTTGGCCAAACTGTTGTATTATTAAACTAAAAACATTCAAGGTGTTGTTCATAAAAAATGGTGGAGGATGTTATTACTTACAGTATTTATTTCCTTTTGAAGTACACATTATTACTGCACATTTTGCTAATGTCTTGTTATTGGATATCGCTGTTATTAGGCTAAGGATTGAGTGGAGACTAATATTCATCGATATTTTGGACGCCATTTTTGTTGTTATCCATAACTCCTGCCAGCTGTGGACCTGACAAAAGGATCGTTGGACTGTCATCATAAATCCACTGCTCTTGATATTCTTTCATTACAATGACGTGACAAACGTCATGGGATATCTCCAAATATCGTGTCGGACTTTCTCTTGATCAGTCTAGTGCAGTAACTCTACGTGGCATGGATCAATAAGTCGCCTGCAGAAATATTGAGCCATGCTGCGTCTATAGCCGTCCACAATTGCGAATGAATTGCCGATGAAGGATTTTATGCACAGACTAACTCTCGATTGTATCCCATAAATGTGGGGTGATCTGGGTGACAAATAATACGCTCGAACTGTCTAGAACGCTCTTCATACCAGTCGCGAACAATTGTGACCTAGTGACATGGCGCATTCTCATCCATAGAAATTCTATCATTGTTTGGCAACATGAAGTCCATGATGCCGGAACATAACAGTTTCCAGTCAATGATCGGTTCAACTGCACCAGTCCATTTCAAGTAAACAGAGCCCACACTATTATGGAGCCACCACCAAGTTACACAGTGCCTTGATGACGAGATGGGTCCATGGCTTCGTGGGGTATGCGCCACAGTCGAACCCCACCATCAAGTTACCAGCTGAAATCGGGGGTAATCTGACCAGGCCACTGTTTTCTAGTCGTCTAGGGTCCAGCAGATATTGTCATCGGCACAGAAGAGCCACTGTCGTGGTGTTAGCAAAGGGACTCGAGTCAGCCGTCTGCTGCCATAGCCCAGTAACGCCAAATTTCGCCGCACTATCCTAACAGATACCTCCGTCGTACGCCCCACATTGACTTTTGAGGTTATTTCACACAGTGTTGCTTGACAATTCTGCGCAAACGGCGCTGCTCTCGCTCGTTAAATGAAGGCCATCGTATTGTCGTGGTGAGAGGTAATGCCTGTGGATCTCGGGATATTGTATTCCCTAACGATTTCCGAAATGTAGTATCCCATGCGTCTAGCTCCAACAATCACCTCGCGTACAAAGCCTGTTAATTCCCGTCTTGTGGCCATAATCACGGCGAATGCCATCTCCCATGAATTACCTGAGAACAAATGACAACTGCGGCTATGCGTTGCCCTTTTGTACGGAGCGTACGCGATAGCACCGCCATTTGTATACACATATGCATATCGCTATCCCGTGCCTTTTCTGACCTCAGTGTATACAGTCTATGGAGTTGTGATGACAATACATACCTATTTGTTACCATCTATCCATGGCAATACCTTTATGAGTCACACTGAAGACAGTTTTATTGTTTGTATGTATTTCACTGTGGAAATTTGTGGTGAGGACTATGGGACCAAACTGCTGAGATCATCGGTCTGTAGGCTCACGCAGTTAAACAAGCTTATGCTAAGGACAACACACACACTCGAGCCTCCGACGGGGGAAGCCGCGCTAATTGCGACTAGGCGCCCTAGACGGCACGGCTACCCCTCTTTGATGCTAACGTCATTTTGATTTTTCACTGCACAGCTCTGTAAGTACTGCAGGTAATTCTCCGTTCATACAAACGATATTTTTGTTTGATCACGTATACAACGTATATTTTTAGTTTTATTTTACCTCTAGTCTTCCAGTAGTGATGCTTCCATTAAGTGAAACCAGTTGAGAAATAAAGCTGCAGATATACTGCTGAAGATCAAGATGCTTTGTTTCAAGCATTTAATATCTTCTCCGGTGAATTACCAGTTGCACGTGTCGATGAAGTGAGCAAGTGTAGTCCCGCTACAAAATCGCTGTTCCAGCTGCCATGAAGCTATCGTTCCAACATTCACATGAAAGAATTCACATGGTTCGCAACAGACACCACCAAAATTTATGAAAAACAGTTGAAGTGACTCTTCAGGAAACGAAACACTTCTCAGGAGGAGTCAGACAGCATATTACTTCGCCCCACATACATCTCCCGTATCGATTACGAGGAGAAAATTCGAGAAATTAGAGCCAAGTCAACTATCAGTTTAATAAGCCACGGCTGCAAAATACTAACACGACAGTGTCTTGAAAGGAGGATATAAGATGAACATCAACAAAAGCAAAACGAGGATAATGGAATGTAGTCGAATTAAATCGGGTGATGCTGAGGGTATTAGATTAGGAAATGAGACACTTAAAGTAGTAAAGGAGTTTTGCTATTTAGGGAGCAAAATAACTGGTGATGGTTGAAGTAGAGAGGATATAAAATGTAAACTGGTAATGGCAAAGAAAGCGTTTCTGAAGAAGAGAAATTTGTTAACATCGAGTATAGATTTAAAAGTCAGGAAGTCGTTTCTGAAAATATTTGTATGGAGTGTGGCCATGTATGGTAGTGAAACGTGGAAGATAAATAGTTTGGACAAGAAGAGAATAGAAGCTTTCGAAATGTGGTGCTACAGAAGAATGCTGAAGATTAGATGTGTAGATCACATAACTAATGAGGAGGTATTGAATAGAATTGGGGAGAAGAGGAGTTTGTGGCACAACTTGACTAGAAGAAGGGATCGGTTGGTAGGACATATTCTGAGGCATCAAGGGATCACCTATTTAGTATTGGAGGTCAGCATGGAGGGTAAAAATTGTAGAGGGCGAACAAGAGATGAATACACTTAGCAGATTCAGAAAGATGTAGGTTGCAGTAGGTACTGGGAGATGAAGAAGCTTGCACAGGATGGAGTAACATGGAGAGCTGCATCAAATCATTCTCTGGGCTGAAGACCACAACAACAGCAACAACAACAACAACAACAACAACAGAGGCTTACCGACAATCATTCTTCCCACGCACTATTCGCGAGTGGAACAGGGTTAGAGGGATCAGATAGTGGTACCGAAAATACCCTCCGCCACACAACATTAGGTGGCATGCGGGATATGATGTAGATGTAGAACGTTGGGGTTCATAGCAGGGCTTGGTTCAGGGTTGGGCTCTAAAATCATTTTTGGAATGCGAATTCCAAAGGATACGCCTTCCTCCAGTTTCACTTCTGGCAGACGAGGAAACTTCGAGCAGAGATTCTCTAAACATATTCCGGTTTTGCGTAACGGTTTTTTTCCTGATGGACGACATTTTTTTGCGCCTTCTTCCCTCGCTTCCAGAGTGGCTTCCCCGTTCCCCCGCCAGGGGCGCTGGCTGCGCAAAGCGGATCGCCGCAGGCCCTACGCGCGCCGCCACACCACACGGCTGTGTGTGAGCTCTCGCGTTTCGCCGCCTCGCGTGACCTTGCTGGCGTCCACGTTCGCCTGAGGAATGCCGCCTGGGCCAGCCGGCCCACCACACCCACCCCGGCCGTCAGCCGCGTCCGACGCTGGAGGCGGCACGGCTGCCCCGCGAGGACCACCGAGCGAAATGTGGAAGAAGGCGGCTGCCCGCTGGGGGGCTGCAGGCTGCCTCAACACTGGAGCCGGCAAGAGCGACAGGTTTTAACGACTGACATGCCAATGTATTGTTTTTTTTTCGTTCAGTCGGTTTTCTCAGTCGAATGAAACAACTGAATGATCCAGAATGAGATTTACAGTCTGCCGCGGAGTGTGCGCTGATGTGAAACAAAATTCACGCCTCCATATAGCTGGTTTGAACAAGGAAAGGCAACCCAACAGTTGAACTAGCGGCAAGTTCTGTTGTCCAAGGCAATTGCCGCAAACCCCCCCCCCCCCCCCCCATTAGTAACCGACAAAAATCCGGGCCTGCAATTTTTCGTTGACAGTGGGGGATGATGTTTCTGTAATTCCAACTGACTCAAACGTTAATGATGAATCACCGTTTAAACCGTATGCTACTAATGGTACCGAAATTTCTGCATTCGGGATCGACCTTCGTACCATCGATTTGCGACTGCGACGTCAATTTCAATGGTCGTTTATCGCTGCGAAAATGAACACAGCTATACTGGGAGATGTTTGAATAAATTCCAATTATTCAAATGGTTCAAATGGATCTGAGCACTATGGGACTTAACATCTATGGTCATGTCCCCTAGAACTTAGAACTACTTAAACCTAACCTAAGGACATCACACAACACCCAGTCATCACGAGGCAGAGAAAATCCCTGACCGCGCCGGGAATCGAACCCGGGAACCCGGGCGCGGGTAGCGAGAACGCTACCGCACGACCACGAGCTGCGAACAAATTCCTATTATTAGTAGATGTCCAGAGTAAGAGATTAGTAGATGACATAACGAACCTCAGTTGTGAGGGCAAAGTTATGTCAGTCTCAGAGCGAAACGTCGTACGTACCACGAATCAAAACACAAATTTAAGGACCTATTGTTGCAATATCCAGATGCAGATGAACCTAATATGGTACCCCGCGAAATTAAACATGATGTCAAACTCTACAACAGTACATTACCATTGAAGGCCCTTCCTCCCTCTCCCCCCTTTCCCGTGTTTTTAGGGCAAGACAGTTAGACTCGGAGCCCATATGTCCTTCAAGTGTTCTGCCACAAGATGAACCACATATCTGAAAGCAAACAGCAGTTGACGTTTTACAATACCTGGACAAAGAAAATGCTATACCGTGCACATTCCATAATCCTAGAATACCGGAAAGTGTTTGGCACGCTGCCAGACTGTCAACGGCCGTGCCGCGGTGGGAAATGGCTTCCCGTCAGATCGCTGAAGTTTAGCATCGCCTGGCGTTGCCAGTATTTGGAAGAGAACGGCGCTCGCTGTTGGCAGTTTTCCTCTTTGGCAGAGGCGACTGGGGTGCTGGTACCAGCGGGTCCCTGATCTCAAATCTTGGCGCCAGTGTCCTGGATTAAACTCGAATCCCTTCCGCCGGCCGGAGTGGCCAAGCGGTTCTAGGCGCTTCAGTCTGGAAACGCGTGACCGCTACGGTCGCAGGTTCGAATCCTGCCTTTGGCATGGATGTGTGTGATGTCCTTAGGTTAGTTAGGTTTAAGTAGTTCTAAGTTCTAGGGGACTGATGACCTCAGATGTTAAGTCCCATAGTGCTCAGAGCCATTTGAACCATTTTTTTAAAAACCTTTCCGCAGTGGCCCATAAACTGAGGGAATGTTGAAAGGAATCTGTTTTATTTGCCATTTTTTCCAGGTAGATTTGGCAGTAAATGTGAATGAAATTATGAATTTGATAAATGTACCGAACCTACGTAGTATCGATATAACCGTATTCTTTGTAAGTCCCTTCCTGAGGCCACAGACCTTGGTCAGAGAGGTTAGTTTGTCAGAGTAGAAGTCACTATGTGATAGACAGTCTCGCTATGTACTCGCTTTGAGAGGGATGGAAGCTGGCCTGCCATGTACTGCAGGCTACATTATCTGAAAAGGAATTTGAATTAATATACTCTGAGGAAAAACTTTTTGGAACTGAGATGATATGACTCCAAGAATATCAGAATGGAGAATGGGAGTTTTCTAAGGTAGCCTAGTTATACACTACTGGCCATTAAAATAGGTACACCACGAAGATGACGTGCTACAGACGCGAAATTTAACCGACAGGAAGAAGATGCTGTAATATGCAAATGATTAGCTTTTCAGAGCATTCACACAATGTTGGCGCCGGTGGTGACACCTTCAATGTGGTGACATGAGGAAAGTTTTCAACCGATTTCTCATACACAAACAGCGTTGCCTGGTGAAACGTTGTTGTGATGCCTCGTGTAAGGAGACGAAATGCGTACCATGACGTTTCCGACTTTGATAAAGGTCGGATTGTAGCGTTTCGCGATTGCGGTTTAACGTATCGCGACATTGCTGCTCGCGTTGGTCGAGATCCAATGACTGTTAGCAGAATATGGAATCGGTGCATTCAGGAGGATAATACGGAACGCCGTGCTGGATCCCAACGGCCTCGTATCACTAGCTGTCGAGATGACAGGCATCTTATTCGCATGTCTGTAACGGATCGTGCACAAACGTCTCGATTGGCTGTAACGGATCGTGCAGCCACGTCTCGATCCCTGAGTCAACAAATGGGGACGTTTTCAAGACAACAACCATCTGCACGAACAGTTCGACGACGTTTGCAGCAGCGTGGACTAACAGCTCGGAGACCATGGCTACGGTTATCCTTGACACTGCATCACAGACAGGAGCGCCTGCGATGGTGTACTCAACGTCGAACCTGGGTGCACGAATGGCAAAACGTCATTTTTTCGGGTGAATCCAGGTTCTGTTTGCAACATCATGGTGGTCACATCTGTGTTTGGCGACCTTGCGGTGAACGCACATTGGAAGCGTGTATTCGTCATCGCCACACTGGTGTATCGCCCGGCTTGATGGTATGGGGTGCCATTGGTTACACGTCTCGGTCACCTCTCGTTCGCATTGACGGCACTTTGAATAGCGGATGTTACATTTCAGATGTGTTACGACCCGTGGCTCTACCCTTCATTCGATCCCTGCGAAACCCTACATTTCAGCAGGATAATGCACGACCGCATGTTGCAGGTCCTGTACGGCCCTTTGTGGATACAGGAAGTGTTCGACTGCTGCCCTGGCCAGCACATTCTCCAGATCTCTCACCAACTGAAAATGTCTAGTCAATGGTGGCCAAGCAACTGGCTCGTCACAATACGCCAGTCACTACTCTTGAACTGTGGTATCGTGTTGAAGGTGCATGGGCAGCTGTACCTGTACACGCCATCCAAGCTCTGTTTGACTCAATGCCCAGGCGTATCAAGGCCGTTATTACGGCCAGACGTGGTTGTCCTGGTTACTGATTTCTCAGGCTCTATGCACCCAGATTGCGTGAGAATGTAATGTCATGCCAGTTCTAGTATAATATATTTGTCCAATGAATACCCGTTTATTATCTGCATCTCTTCTTGGTGTAGCAATTTTAATGGCCAGTAGTGTATACTGTTAGAACATTGTTTTTTTGTTTTTGTTTTTCTTTTTTTTTTATTGTTCCACTCGTCTGACGTGAGAATTGCGTGGTGCAGGGTAGTCAATAACATCATCAGCACTAATGAGTGTCTCTTTACCATCGCTTTAAGTGACACTCATCTCTGCAGCAAATGCAATATCGTTGATAGTGTGCCTCATCGTTACACACGTGGAGATCGGATTATCAAGTGGAGGTGGACCAGAGAGAAAATAGCTCAGATAACAAGAACTTCAGCAAACAATCTACTGACTAATATTTTGTTCAGACCAGAAGAAAGTTACTACCCTCAGGCAAAAAATTACACAGCGATTTGGTTAATGGGCAAATATACAAGTTACATTTTTAACAATATTGGGAGCGATGAACATATTGAATACAAAATGCATATAGAACATGAATTCGAGAAAACACTTAAGTACCTGAATCACAATAAGAAATATGGTAACATGCTCCGAATTGTCTTCAGGAACTGGATTCCTCGTGGAGAGGCTAGTGTCACGTTCCTGGCCCTAACCTCACCTGCAAGTGACACATGAAAAATAAATCAGTAGTACAGCAGATACAAGAATATGACGGCAAACACCTGGTGTCTGTTATAGAGGAAGATCTTGAACTCCCTGAGGATGCGTTTAGAAGGCAGGAACCGACAAAAATAACAAGGCAGTGAAGGGCTTTGTGATGTCGCTGTTCGGGACTTCTGTCCACGTAATTTACCCTGGAAGGAACACACATCAAGGATTTACTGGATGATTAATTTGGGTCTGGGAAATGAGGAACCTCAGGCTGCAGGAGAAGAAAATGTGCATGCTGAACTGCCACCAGTTGAAGGTGACAGTGAAGGTGCTAAATGTGTGCTACTGCTACTAAAGTCTCCAAAGACTGAATATCAGTCCTCATTGTATGAATGCTGTAATTTATGACTGCAATTATCTGTCACCTTATTTATGTCAGTTCATTGTAAGCTAGCCATTTGGTTAAAGTCTACTGTAGAAATACTGAAGCACATGCATTTCTTTTATAATTGAAACAAATATGAAGGAAAGTAATTGTACACAGGAAAATTACTATGAAATGTTTTGCTAACTTGTCTAGTTGCGAGAACTTTATGAAGATGTGTATTTTCGTTCTGGCTTTATGAAGCATAGTTACACTTGAAGTCTTTGTTCTCATTTACCATTCGTTAAGTTTAGTTCCTTAGTTTTCATTCTTTGCGTTTATCAATGTGTTTGTACACTCGCATTGCACATTGCGATTTGGGTGCTGCAGAAACATTTTCATGGAAGATGAGAAGGCTCCGTCCTGCATTGCTCATGGCAAGCACGGTAGGCCTAAATGAAATTTATTTTTTGACAGTTTCATCATCATCTTAATAGTGACAGGTTGCAGAACGGACGAGCATTCCCTGTGCACACGCAGGCCAGTGAATTTAATTAGCGTCAAAATTCATATCAACTGAAAGGCACAGTGATTCTCAGAGATTATTTGTGAAAGTAGTACAGGGTGTATCAAAAAAGAATCCTCCGGTCTTAAAAATTGAGATACCTGTGTGAACAACGTACTGTTGGAAAGAGCAAACTATCGAGTTTTACATGCTTCTCGGTAGGTATGAGAAGTGTGTGCCCACGTCAGTTCTAGTAAAAATGGCGTCGGGACAACAGAAAGCGTTTTGTGTTCTACGTTTTGCGCAGTGCGTATCATTAATAAAAGTTCAGCGTGACTTTCGTATTCGGTACGGTGTGGATCCTCCTACAGCACAGAGCATTAGACGAAGGCCTGAACAATTCCGGGAAACAGGTTGTTTGTGTAAAGACAAATCGCTGGGCCGTCCCCGAGTGCCTGACACAGACGTCGAACGCGTCGGCCATGGTTTCATAAGGAGTCTGCAGAAATCCGTTCGCCGTGTAGCTCGAACAGCTCAACATGCCCTCTATTTCCGTCTGGCGTGTGCTGCGTCGACTTTTACACAGGAAACCATACAAAATTCAGCTGCTGCAAGCTGTTAGTGAAGGTGACAAACAACAACGTGTGGAGTTCTGTTGTTTCGTTTTTGGCAAGATGGAGGATGACACTTTTCTTCCACGAGTAGTGTTTAGTGACTTTTTTTTTTCTTCATTATTATTTTGAAACCTGTATTACAGGCAGGCCTGCAACAGCATACGACGCCGCTCTTTGGCCGTAGAGAAACACAAATATACAAATGAAGACATTTAGAGAAAAAACATGGCGGACATATAAACGGAGACAAACACTTTTTAAAATACAAGGTGCCGTTCACGGGCGTAGAGTCCAAGATAAAATTGTTCAGACACTTGGACACAGACAGAGACGAAAATTGTCACACGTGAACGTAGGTGCACAAAACGAATAACACTGAATCACTTAAGCACAAAACGACGGCACACACAGAACACGAGGCGTTGATCTCCGGCGCGCGAATGTTCACTAACCGTGTACGAGTCTGGGGACCTGCCAAGAGAGGAGGAGGGGGGGGGGAGCGGGAGAGGGGAGAGCAGATGCCATGGGCTGGGGAGATAGGGGGAAGGGAGGAAGGGGGAGGGGAAGCCTGGGGGAAAAGGGAAGGAGGGAGGGGATGGGGGAAAAGGAAAGAGAAGGGAGGGAGGGTGCCTAAAGGAAAGGACACAGGAAGTGGGGGGGGAGGATCAGAGTTGATAGGAGGGGTAGATGGAGGGGAGGAAGACATCATCAGGGAGGGGGAGCTGGCGGAAGCCACCTTGGGAGTGGGTGAGGAGGGTGGAGAGATGGAGACCGGGTGGGACGTGGGAATACAGGCGCGGCAGTGGATGCGGGTGCGGGTGGGAGAGGATGGGTGAGACAAGCGGATGAGGAGGATCGAGTTTGCGGGAGGTGTACAGGATCTGTATCCTTTCAAGGAAAAGGAGGAGGTGGGGGAAGGGGATGAGATCATACAGGATACGCGTGGGGGAGGGGAGACGGATGCGATAGGTGAGGCAGAGAGCATGGCGTTCAAGGATTTGGAGGGATTTATAAAAGGTAGGGGGGGGGGGGCGGAGATCCAGGCCGGATGGGCGTAACAAAGGATAGGGCGGATGAGGGAGTTTGTTTAGTGATGAGGCAATATTCCATTTAAATGGAATGATGAACCGTTATGATATGAGCATATGGAGTACGGAACAACCACATGAAGTTGAACAACATGAGATGGACTCTCCAAAATTTAATGTGTTTTGTGCAGTTTCATGGGAAAAGGTGTATGGTCAATTTGCCGAGAACACTTTTACAGGAAGCACATATATCGACATGCTTGGGAACTTCCTTTTCCCAGAGTTGGAGACTGATTCGAACGACTTCATTTACCAACTAGCTGGCGCACCACCACACTGGCATCTGGAAGTGCGGGAATTTTTAAGTCCAAGGATTACTGAACGATGGATCGGTCACACTGGACCAAATGATTCAGTCATACATTACTGGCTTCCAAGGTCACCAGACCTATCTGTATGTGATTATTTCTTGTGGGGGCTGTTTACGAAAGACTCTGTTTATGTGCCTCCGTTACGAACAACGATTAATGAACTGAGACATCGCGTAACAGTAGCTGTGGAAGCCGTAACTCAAGACATGCTCGACGCAGTGTGAGAACAATCTGAATACCGCATTGACATATGCCGTGCATCCCAAGGGGGACATATTGAATATCTATGAAAAACATGAACTAAACTTTTTGAGTTTCCTGATCATCAAAAAACAAAATTCGCTGTACATTAATAAAATTTTCTCTGGCTTCCAGCCGCGTCAGGTGGTTAAAAGTGTACAAGATACCATGTCAGTGTGGCTGTTACTACAGTACCAGTCACCACAGTACGCACTGTGGTGTAACGCTGGCCGGAACACGAGAGGTGCTTACGCCTACGCTATCCAGAAAAATCAGCCGTGGCAGAACACGCATTAGAAAATGAACACCGAATTCTATTCGACGAAACATCTGTCGTTATGAGGACGAAGGGGTTTTGTGATAGCGTAACAAAAGAAGCTATTGAAATAAAAACGTCTGAAAACACCATTAACAAGGACGGCGGTCTGCAGCTCAGCACGGCCTGGGACGCGGCCATCGTGAGGTTGAAACGGGAGCGACGGACGGGGGATGAGAACATTACCATATATGGAGAGGAAAAGAGACATCACAGGCAGCAGTGTGGTTATATAAGGACGCGGCTACGGCGACACAGCAGTCATTCTTACCACTTGACAATGGCTGAGGAGAGCTCATTCGAAAGCTCGTGGGATTTCAGCCACCTGACGCGGCTGAAAGCCCGAGAAAATTTAATTAATTCATATTGCCGCGAAACCATGCATTCATACTTCACTGTATATGTTTATTAGTTTCAGAAATATAGACGTGCCAAATTGGATGATTATTTTTGATACACTCTGTATACTATGATGATAAAATCTTCTCGGGTTGATAGCCGAGCCAATGTGTTGCTTTCCAGCAACGTTTCAGCAAGTTTCTTACTTGCCATCTTCAAGCGAAGTGTCGGGTTCATGTCTCGTCCAGATCTTTATAGCCGCTGGACCACGGGCTTCTCTGCATCCTCGGCGCCGGTCGGGCCAATCAGGAGCGAGCGGAATCGGCGCGGCGGTGCGTAGTGAAAGGGGGGGGGGGGGGGAGCCCCGGGCGTTGGGTCCTGGCGTCTCGTCTCGGTGCGGCCTGTTTATTCCATCCTCCGCCACCGACCTGCCTCCATCGATGCGCTCTCGTCTCATTCTTGATAATGTTATGTTCCACGCGCTGCTGAGTTGGAAGCCACTATCCCGATTGACCAGGTTATCACTGACCCGTATCTCCACTGCCTCTGCACTGCATCCGAGATGATTTTATCATCGAGATTCGCCGAGAAAGTCTGCATTGTCACCCTGTTTACCAGTTCAGAGGCTTAATATCAGATTATCTCAGTAAGGTGCTATCTTGTGAGTTTTCAAACTGTTTTATCAGAAATGCAGATGCGTTAAATTTTATGTTCATTTGCTGCGTAAATAAATTAACAGCTCTGCTACAGTCATTATTTACAAGACTAAACATAAAGATTGACAATATTGAGGGTGTACATGTAATCGGAATCATTTGTTTTGCAGTCAAAGAGCATATGTAAATTTCATTGAAAGCAGATTACTCTCTCGCAGGCAACTTGTTTGGTATACTGGGTAGTGGGAATTTCGCATTACTTTCGCTCAAATTTTAATTTCAACACAGTTCCGTTGCCCTGCACCGACTAACCAGACCGTTACAAACACGGATTGAAATGTTTACACATTGCTTTCATTGTGATCCGTCCCTTGGATGTGGGCGTTAAAATCGGCGGCTTCCTTGGTGCAGTTTGGGGGGAGCTGGCTAGGTGACACCACACTAAACACACACATCCATTACAGTCATTCACACTCTACAGCTACACTTTAACGACACACAACACTCACACTTCAAGGTGACTGCGCGTGCGAAGCATAGAAAACAACTTTCCAATTGAGGCGGCTGAACCTGCCATCCGGGGTCTCCCAGCCAATCACGCCGTTACAGTTTGCTATTGCCCTACGGCAAACTATTAACAAAGGTCCGAGCATACGAGTTAGTTTCCCAGGTACGTGAGTGGCTCGAAGTACAACCCAGTAAGTTGTCGCCGGCGGTGAGTGTTCGTCAGAGACATGGTATCATCAGGAGTGGCTTGGAAACGTGTGACAGGAGCGCTGTTATTTCCACCAAACATAAACGGTCTGACGGATATTGTGAGCAGTTTGCTAATGACGCTGCTGCGGGGAAGGTGAAAGGGGGGGGGGGGGAAGAGGGAGGGAGGAATTTCTTGTGCTTGGATGAAATCAGTAGACACATGAAATGAAATCGGAATTGCGAATAAGGACTACCATCAGCTGTAGAATGGAATGACGGCAGTGAAAATTTGGGCTGGACCGAGACTCGGACCCGGATTTCCCGCTTATCGCAAGTGATCGCCCTACCATTTGGCTATCCGTGCACGACTCACGGCCAAACTTCCATATGTCTTCAACCATGCGTCTACGACCTGAAGGCGTACATCTATTATATACAGGGTGGTCCATTGATCGTGATCGGGCCAAGTATCTCACGAAATAAGCGTCAAACGAAAAACCTACAAGCAACGAAACTTGTGTAGCTTGAATGGGGAAACCAGATGGCGCTATGGTTGGCCTGCTAGATGGCGCTGCCATAGGCCAAACGGATATCAACTGCGTTTCTTTAAATAGGAACCCTCATTTTTTATTATATGTTCGTGTAGTACGTAAAGAAATATGAATGTTTTAGTTGGACCACTTTTTTCGCTTTGTAATAGATGGCGCTGTAATAGCCACAAACATATGGCTCACAATTTTAGACGAACAGTTGGTAACAGTTATGTTTTTCCAATTAAAAAACAGAACGTAGATACGTTTGAACATTTTATTTCGATTGTTCCAATGTCATACATGTACCTTTGTGAACTTATCATTTCTGAGAACGCGTGTAGAATGGAATGACGACAGTGAGTACCTGTAAATATCACATTCATGCAATAAATGCCCAAAATGATGTCCGCCAACCTCAATGCATTTGGCAATACGTGTAACGACATTCCTCTCAACAGCGCGTAGTTCGCCTTCCGTAATGTTCGCACATGCATTGACAATGCGCTGACGCCTGTTGTCAGGCGTTGTTGGTGGATCACGACATCCTTCAACTTTCCCCACAGAAAGAAATCCGGGGACGTCAGATCCGGTGAACGTGCGGGCCCTGGTATGGTGCTTCGACGAACAACCCACATGTGGTGAAATATGCTATTCAATAACGCTTCAACCGCACGCGAGCTGTGCGCCGGATATCCATCATGTTGGAAGTACATCGCCATTCTGTCATGCAGTGAAACATCATGTAGTAACATTGGTAGAACATTACGTCGGAAATCAGTATACATTGCACCATTTAGATTGCCACCGATAAAATGGTGGCCAATTATCCTTCCCCCCATAATGCCGTACCATACATTAACCCGTCAAGGTCGCTGATGTTCCACTTTTCGCAGCCATCATGGATTTTCCGTTGCCCAATAGTCCATACCATGCCGGCTTACGTTACCGCTGTTGGTGAATGACGCTTCGTCGCTAAATAGAACGCGTGCAAAAAATCTGTCATCCTCCCGTAGTTTCTCTTGTGCGCACTGGCAGAACTGTACACAACGTTCAAAGTCGTCGCCATGCAGTTCGTGGTGCATAGAAATATGGTACGGGGGCAATCGATAATGATGTAGCATTCTCAGCACCGACGTTTTTGAGATTCCCGATTATCGCGCAAGCCACGACAGCAGCTAAAACATGTACTTGGGCATCATCATTTATTGTAGGTCGTGGTTGACATTTCACATGTGGCTGAATAGTTCCTGTTTCGTTAAATAATGTAACTATCTGCCGAACGGTCCGGACACTTGGATGATGTCGTCCAGGATACCGAGCAGCATACATAGCACTCGCCCGTTGGGCATTTTGATGACAATAACCATACATCAATACGATATCGACCTTTTCCGCAATTGGTTAACGGTCCATTTTAACACGGGTAATGTATCACGAAGCAAATACCGTCCGCACTGACAGAATGTTACTTGATACCACGTACTTATACGTTTGTGACTATTACAGCGCCATCTATCAGAAAGCGAAAAACGTGGTCCAACTGAAACATTCATATTTCTTTACGTACTACACGAATATGTAATAAAAAATGGGGGTTCCTATTTTAAAAAAAAACGCAGTTGATATCCGTTTGACCTATGGCAGCGCCATCTAGAGGGCCAACCATAGCGCCATCTGGTTTCCCCCTTCAAGCTAGACGAGTTTCGGTCTTTGTAGTTTTTTCGTTTGATGCTTATTTCGTGAGATATTTGGCCCGGCCACTATCAATGGACCACCCTGTATATGAGCGTACCGGTCAGACATTGTGCTTGGCAGTCGCTCGCCCGATATCGGCAGATAAATACGATATTGCACTGCCTGTGTTATTTCGATTACGATGCATCTACATCTACATACATACTCCGCAATCCACCATACGGTGCGTGGCGGAGGGTACCTCGTACCACAACTAGCATTTTCTCTCCCTGTTCCACTTCCAAACAGAACGATGGAGAAATGACTGCCTATATGCCTCTGTACGACCCTTAATCTCTCTTATCTTTGTGGTCTTTCCGCGAAATATAAGTTGGCGGCAGTAAAATTGTACTGCAGTCAGCCTCAAATGCTGGTTCTCTAAATTTGCTCAGTAGCGATTCACGAAAAGAACGCCTCCTTTCCGCCAGAGATTCCCAGCCGAGTTCTTGAAGCATTTCCGTAACACTCGCGTGATGATCAAACCTACCAGTAACAAATCTAGCAGCCCGCCTCTGAATTGCTTCTATGTCCTCCCTCAATACGACCTGATAGGGATCCCAAACGCTCGAGCAGTACTCAAGAATAGGTGCTTTATAAGCGGTCTCCTTTACAGATGAACCACATGTTCCCAAAATTCTACCAATGAACCGAAGACGACTATCCGCCTTCCCCACAACTGCCATATACATGCTCGTCCCACTTCATATCGCTCTGCAATGTTACGCCCAAATATTTAATCGACGCGACTGTGTCAAGCTCTACACTACTAATGGAGTATTCAAATATTACGCGATTCTTTTTCCTATCCATCTGCGTTAATTTACATTTATCTATATTTAGAGTTATCTGCCATTCTTTACACCAATCACAAATCCTGTCCAAGTCATCTTGTATCCTCCTACATTCACTCAACGACGAAACCTTCGCGTACACCACAGCATCATCAGCAAACAGCCGGACATTGCTATCCATCCTATCCAAAAGATCATTTATGTAGATAGAAACCAATAGCGGATCTACCACACTTCCGTGGGGCACTCCAGATGATACCCTCACCTCCGATGAACGCTCACCATCGAGGACAACGTACTGGGTTCCTTTTGGACATGCGTACATGTCCATCCATGTTGACGACATATGGAAGTTTGTGTCCGGCCCTGAGTCGTGCAAGACTACACAAATGGTGAGGCGACAAGCGGGAAACCGGCGTTCGATTCCCGGCCCGGCACAAATGTTCACTGTCCTCATTCCATTCCACAGCTGATGGTAGTCCTTATTCGCAACTGCGAATTCGTTTCACGTGTTTCGTAACGGCTGTGGTCGCCGCAGTGCTTGTTTCTTTGGACGTCGGAATGACAAAGGCACTGAATATTGAAACCAGTAGAGTCTTAAAGTTTGCAGCAAAACACGTGAACGTGCATTAGCTAACTTTAACGAGGAGGAAGGTATATCACAGAAAGCAAAGTAACGCGCGTTCCATTCCTAAAATATCAGCTCCAGCGAACAGGTATGAGATTCTGAAGCTGAATGTCGCTGCGATTCTGTAATTTCAAGAATTCTGAATAGCATTTCTGACGTACAGACCATTTACGCCCGTTTTTCGGTGATTGTCTGCGGTGATTAAAGCTTTTAGTGCGTGTGCCCTTATTCGGACGGTCAAGTGGCCACTTAGGAGGGCGTACCTCGCTTTAAAACCTGCGCTTAGCGGCCGGAGCTGCTGCGCATGCGCCGTGCAGGTGCCCGCGAACAATGAGCTGCGTCTAGCAGAGGCCGCGTAGTCCGGGTCCCGCTTCGCCTCCACCCACCTCCCCCCCCAGCCCTCCGACACTCCGTAGCGCCCCCCCCCCCCCCCTCTCTCCCAGCCCTTAACGCGCTCATGACGCGGGCTGCAGCTGCTGGCGGTGCCTCGGTTAATCCCGCGTGAGATTCAGCCTCGCCCCGCTGCTGCTTTGCAGTCGCCGCACGTCTCGCCATCTCTCCACGAGACTCCCTCTCTAACGTTCCCCACCCGGCGACAGCTCACAGCCACCCCTCGATGCAGCACGCTGTACGTTCTCTACACACGGGTCGTGCAGAGAGACAGGCGCCAGCTCCGTAGACGGTGCTACTGTTCGCAGCACTGCAAACGCCCCCTTGAAAGAGCAGACTGGTCTGTTATGACACGCGAGAGTCCAACGGGGGAGAGGGGGAGTCATGACCCCATCCTGAAACAAATTTCAATACAAGCGATTTTAAGACATTTGTATTACTTCGCTTTCTTGTCTGTTTATCTGTTCGGTACAAATTTCACAATTCGTTTTAAACCAGAATGAGATTTTCACTCTGCAGCGGAGTGTGCGCTGATATGAAACTTCCTGGCAGATTAAAACTGTGTGCCCGACCGAGACTCGAACTCGGGACCTTTGCCTTTCGCGGGCAAGTGCTCTACCATCTGAGCTACCGAAGCACGACTCACGCCCGGTACTCACAGCTTTACTTCTGCCAGTACCTCGTCTCCTACCTTCCAAACTTTACAGAAGCTCTCCTGCGATACTTCTTCAGGAGTGCTAGTTCTGCAAGTTTCGCAGGAGAGCTTCTGTAAAGTTTGGAAGGTAGGAGACGAGGTACTGGCAGAAGTAAAGCTGTGAGTACCGGGCGTGAGTCGTGCTTCGGTAGCTCAGATGGTAGAGCACTTGCCCGCGAAAGGCAAAGGTCCCGAGTTCGAGTCTCGGTCGGGCACACAGTTTTAATCTGCCAGGAAGTTTCATATCAGCGCACACTCCGCTGCAGAGTGAAAATCTCATTCTGGAAACATCCCCCAGGCTGTGGCTAAGCCATGTCTCCGCAATATCCTTTCTTTCAGGAGTGCTAGTTCTGCAAGTTTCGCAGGAGAGCTTCTGTAAAGTTTGGAAGGTAGGAGACGAGGTACTGGCAGAAGTAAAGCTGTGAGTACCGGGCGTGAGTCGTGCTTCGGTAGCTCAGATGGTAGAGCACTTGCCCGCGAAAGGCAAAGGTCCCGAGTTCGAGTCTCGGTCGGGCACACAGTTTTAATCTGCCAGGAAGTTTCGTTTTAAACCAAGTTCCCGCTCAGGTAGAGACTTGAAAGTTTCAACATGGCCCAGAACTGGATGACGACGCAACATTAACTCTCTTTCTTGTCTGGTCTTTGGCGGAGAGTACTTTCTTTATCACTGCTATTTCCCCTTTTTGCTGTTCCAGCCTCGAATGCGGGTAAGTCACCGCGTGAGTACGATTCTCTTCAATTTCTACCTTCACGGCCTTCTCGCGGGATATACTGTACATCGGAGGAAGCAATACACTGTTTGATTCAAGTGAAGAGAAACTGAAATAAACCTCAAGTTTACCACATGTCTCTGTTGAACTCTCATTAAAATGTTCAAATCGACTGGATAACTTTACACACACAAGGCTAAAAAGCAGAGAGTAAATGTTTAAGTAAAAAACTTTGTAATGTTTTTAAAACGGCTTAAAATGTATAAAATAATTTCCCCCAGCCCCTCACAGATTCCCACCCCATACAGATAGTTTTGAAAATTTGTGCTTGTGAATTGTTAACAACTACGGCAATATTTGTAAAATTTAAAACGTCGGCCGCATGCAACAGATAATGGTAAGGAGTGTGTAGAGAGTAGCTGTCGTTGAGAAAAATCACACAACTGTTCACATGATTTGCAAAGCAGTAAAATTATTAGTAACTTATCTGAACTCTTTGTACAACAAATATCCATTGCTTGCGCCCCAAGATTTTCGTTCTATATTTTACAAGCACTGTCATATCTATTAAAAATTCGCAAGCACAAACTTCTAGAATTGTCTGTATGTGGTGAGGAATCTGCAACCGGCTGGGAGAAATTATTTTGTACTTTTTAGTTCTTTTTAAAAACGTGTTATGTTAATAAGCTTTTTATTTAAATAATTTTTACCTATTGGGTGAGGCACTCAAACGAGAAGATTTGAGGCACGGCTGGCTGCCGTGGTGACGGCTTTGCGAGTGGGGGCTTGATCTTGGAAGTGGACAGATGGCAGTTTCAGTAGCCATGGAGCGTTGGTAAAAGTTATTGCAAAAGCTCGGAAACCTTTGCTGGAGCTCAGTGCGCCTGTGGGATTTCCGACGAGAGTTTGATCAAGCCCATGAGCTCCCGTGTCGTCTTCCAACGCTATCAGCATCCAGTGAGAAAGCTTAAATGGGTTCAACATAAACGGGATGCGTGGCTTTTTAAACTTACTGGACTACCGAATGCTAATTCAACTAAGCGCTCTAATATTCTCTTTCATAGTAAATTATTTGGGGTCGCCTTCCAATGGAGTTGGGAATCAACTAATTACAATTAATTAAACAAATTATTAACTTGTTTTAGTAACCATTAAGTTGTCGGTACTCTCATCAAATGAACGCTGAAATTAATTTACTTAAAAGCGTGATCATACTGAATAAAGCAGTTAGTTAAAATAAAACATAATTCTTTAGAATCTAATTAAAATTCAGAATCTGGGCCTGCAAGAATACTGCACTTTGGTAACGACAGGTTCCAAGTACTAAATCGATTTCGGATGGTGTGGCTGTGTTGATGGGCACTCATGAAGTATAAACACAAC
Source organism: Schistocerca serialis cubense (assembly GCF_023864345.2). NCBI lineage: Eukaryota > Metazoa > Arthropoda > Insecta > Orthoptera > Acrididae > Schistocerca > Schistocerca serialis. The sequence continues at coordinate 443,420,462 of NC_064646.1, read as the reverse complement.
TTATTTAACCAGAAATACAAATTAAACACTATACAATAAATAGATTGTAATAACGCTTGCCGTTGCCTTAGTTAAGATTAACACACTTTCAAATGGTTGAATGGTGACGGACCACATGAAGGGGAAGGTGTGTGAAAATTCTGGGAACTGGATGGGATAAATGCACGTTCTTACGCAAGATCCATGCTAAAGAACAAAGCGCAATACACATTACGCCTTCACCAGAGTCAGGGAAGCAGACTCATGCCTTCCGAAGTAGTAATATTTCGATAAAAGCAATTGCTTTGAGAGGCACCCACATGCCTTGCTCACACTGTGGCATCAAGCAGTCAGGCCTGCAAGATGAGTGGTCTGCCAAGCGAGTGGATTCATTCTTATTTATCGAGTAATATGAACTCTCGTACTCTCAATTAAGTTACAAATTATCCTCCTGTATGAATAATACGCAACGGAAACGCACATCTGACTATCAGTAACTTACAGAACTCTGGCTGTTCACTACGCACTGGCAATACCACATTTTCTTTTTGTCTTTTATTTAACGGCTTTTATCAACACGTGGCCACCGCACTGAATATGAATGGCGCACACATTATAAATTCGGGACATCATGACAACATACAATTCGAAGGAAAAGTCCACCAATCTTTTTCTTTTCACTATGTTATTTATTCCGATAAATTCTATAACCTAAACACACAAATTCTATAACCTACTACAATAACACATGAGAAATTCCGCCCAGTGGGCATGGCTTTACATTGGTGATTCTCTACCTTATGGTCTCGTAATTATTTAACGCTACAGTGCACTTTCTGGATAGGATGGTGGATCTTTTATTATATCTCACACTTCGACTCTCACAATCATCATCACGAAACTTTCCTCCAGATCGAGCGGTACAGAAGTAACAAGCATAACCCACTAATCTTTTGAAACTACCTTGCTACTCTCCCATGCAAACCACACATACCCAAATTACATGACATACACCACACTACAACATGAAATACAACACAATAAGTAGTCACAACACTATCACTTTCAGCTTTCCCACTTCAATTAGTATTTATCCCAGTTTCACACGACACTGCACCACTTCGTAATTCTTCTTTCCTACTATGAACTCTGGAGGTATACGCACGTCTTCCTGTGCAATGCAAGCCAAGTGGCGTTGCTGGATAGACGGCTGACTCACCTTGCTTCTCTCTCTCAGAGTATTATAGTTTGAATCAAGTGTCACGCGGAAACATAACACGCAAAGTAATATTAAGAACGTATTCATCACACACGTGAGTCCTCAACTGATACCATGGACGAGTACTTCTATTTATCCTTTGTCTCATACACACATTGAGACTCACACAGTACTCACCACGTGGAAGTACTCGTCTCTAATTTCAAGTCCTGCACACGCCATTTCTTAAATATTTCAACTTATTGTACACACGCTAGTAATTCAGCTTAACTTAAGCACTCGGAAGTATTTCAACTTATTGCTACACGTGGTTTCATTGTGACCGTTGGTCACTTCCGAAGATTACTACGATTCCCTTAATATTACCTGCCTGACATTTAATTCTCCCCACAAAAGTTACTGAAATAGAGAAATCATTATTCTAAACTACTATTAAGTATTTCACATGCATACCACGTCTCCACTCTTTTGTCTTCACGGAGCACATCTAAGACAGGTCTTACCAACACCAGATCCAGCGGCAGAGTGCTGAAACATGGCCGTTCTTCAGGTCATCTCGCACCTCTGTCGAGGTGGGGGAAGACCATGCTACCCATTGGTCAGCCACATTTCAGGCGCTCAAAGCTCAGGTAAATTTCATCTCTTTGGTTCCACCAAAGGTGACCAAAAGATCGTCTCAAAAATGATCATATATTCACATTCACTATCTGCGGTTAGCAGACGACCATGCATTCACTCATTTGACAGATCTCACCAAACTGGATGTAGGGATTTATTTTGTGGGAGTGCACATGTGATCAATTAAATAAATAAATTGTCATTCTTTCCTCACTGGTATCCTGCTTCGGTGTATTAAGTGAAATTGAGTTTTTATTACAAAAAATATGTTGTTCTGACAAGAATAATGAAGAATGTTGTACCTATTTTCAATGTCGGGCGGTACTGTACCCTTTCACTACTAGTGACTTGAATGTTCAAAAGGTCTCTGTGTATTGCATCACTATAAAAATACTTAAATTACCTAATTGTTTAAATACAAGCCCTAAAATTATATTGAATATACACTACGTGATCAAAAGTATCCGGACACCTGGCTGAGAATGACTTGGAAGTTCGTGGCGCCGTCCACCGGTAATGCCGGAATTCAATATAGTTTTGGCCCACCCTTAGCCTTGATGACAGTTTTTACTCTAGCTGGCATACGTTCAATCAGGTTCAAATGTGTGTGAGTTGTTAAGGGACCAGCTGCAACTTAAACTAACTTAAACTAACCTATGCTAAGAACAACGCATACACCCATGCGCAAGGGAGGACTCGTACCTTCGGCGGGTTTCAATCAGGTGCTGGAAGTTCTCTTGGAGGATGACCACATTCTTCAAGGAGTGTTGCGCTGAGGAGAGGTAGCCTAAAAAAAATGGTCATGTATAACCAAGCCAGACCCAAAGGTATGCTGATCGTGTAGGTGAAGCTTGACGAAGCAGTCAGCGAAAATCATCTAGAAGGAAAAGCAAAGAGCTTGATCTCAGCAATCGATCATTGACAATGATTTTGAAGAATCATTGCCAACAACCTAAAAATTACAATAACCGCTTTCGCTTTTGTCAGGCGATGTAAAATGCTTTCGGAGAAAATGAGGAGAGAATTCACAACTTATGGATGAGTGATGAAGTCCACTGGTGGGCCAACCCCATGTCACTGGAAAAGATGTCGTGCCTGGTGGGGGGGACATCTCTTCCGGAAGTACACGACTGGCTGACCTGCTGGAACATAGACAAAGGAGTCTGCTCTCCAGCGGCTCTAAAGGAACGACCTGCACATGAATCCTACACCTGAAGATAGTGGGTAGAAAACTCGTCGAAACGTCGCGACAGCAGGAGCGCCCCACGAGTCGGCTGATAAACCGGGAAGATTTCATCAATGAAATTCACAGAGAAAGCCTGCATTCGTGTATGATGGTGAATTCATCTTGAAATGGAAGCTGACTTTTTAGCCCGTGTTTGCTTCAACAATAACAATGATTTGAAAGGAATTCTGCCCTGAGTGAAACTGCATTTTCTTCTTCTTCGATAAAATAGGTTATCGCTACATATCAAGCAACAAACAAGAAACCTTCATCAGTTGCAGATGATAAACTGCGCCGAAATATCGTCGGTACTTCGGAGACAAACGGCAACCTTTACAGCAGCAGGTGCTATTGAGGCATACTTCTTGAACTATGTATCTCTTCAACTAACATTTTACATGTTGTTCGACACAAAAACGGAGGAAACACTATATGGATGGAAAATTTGAAAACTGTATACTGCTCAAAGGGAATTACATTCAAAACACATTTATTTGATTGATACTGAATTTATACGCCAGTATTTTTGGTGACGCAGTATGTCAATTTGATTTATTTTTTCTTTTTTAAAGGTGGTGGTTGGGAGAGTGGTATTGGGGGGGGGGGGGGGGGCGTAAGGGTGAGCACCTGCCCTTTCCTGCCTTGACACACCAGTCATTTGATGAATCTCATTTGTCAAGCAGGCGGTAAGATGCAAAACACTCTGAAAGCTGTGGATGCAAAAATTAAACTGCAAATGCTAAATCATCTGCTTACCATTTCGAAGTAGTAAATGTGAGGAGGCGAAGCCAGTTTAGGTGCATGCGTATTTTGCATATATATTTTGGCATATTACTTCCAATGACGTTCGGATATTACTTAGATGAAGAGATGGATTGATAGTTTCATACGTGTGGTTCCAGACAATATAGGACAAGATCTGACAATAGAATAAAAACAGTCAGAAAGGTGAAAAGCAGAATACCAAGGGCCCACTGTCACTAAAGATGGAAAAGAGGTAGCGTTTTAAGTTTTTGCAAGTTACTTACAGTACTGTGGTCGAAATTACAACTGCCTTCCTATGTTCTGGTAGCAACAACTCACCTGTAAAAGAAGAAAACACACGATAAGACACTCATTACAGCGATACTCAAAGGCAAGTTTTTTAAATTAATTTTATTGGCTTCCGAGCATAACCTGTACAGGTAGCCACCACGTGTTTTGTCCAGTTATATAACTTCGTGTATATCTGGAGGAAAGTTATGGGTTGTAACACATATTGTAACAGGGCATAATTACACATAGAAGTATTATTGTAGAACGGATCTTATGGTTTGGTATGATTAGTTGGACACATGTTCATGATGCAGAGTGCTACACTACTGGCCATTAAAATTGATACACCAAGAAGAAATGCAGATGATAAACGGGTATTCATTGGACAAATATACACTCCTGGAAATTGAAACAAGAACACCGTGAATTCATTGTCCCAGGAAGGGGAAACTTTATTGACACATTCCTGGGGTCAGATACATCACATGATCACACTGACAGAACCACAGACACATAGACACAGGCAACAGATCATGCACAATGTCGGCACTAGTACAGTGTATATCCACCCTTCGCAGCAATGCAGGCTGCTATTCTCCCATGGAGACGATCGTAGAGATGCTGGATGTAGTCCTGTGGAACGGCTTGCCATGCCATTTCCACCTGGCGCCTCAGTTGGACCAGCGTTCGTGCTGGACGTGCAGACCGCGTGAGACGACGCTTCATCCAGTCCCAAACATGCTCAATGGGGGACAGATCCGGAGATCTTGCTGGCCAGGGTAGTTGACTTACACCTTCTAGAGCACGTTGGGTGGCACGGGATACATGCGGACGTGCATTGTCCTGTTGGAACAGCAAGTTTCCTTGCTGGTCTAGGAATGGTAGAACGATGGGTTCGATGACGGTTTGGATGTACCGTGCACTATTCAGTGTCCCCTCGACGATCACCAGTGGTGTACGGCCAGTGTAGGAGATCGCTCCCCACACCATGATGCCGGGTGTTGGCCCTGTGTGCCTCGGTCGTATGCAGTCCTGATTGTGGCGCTCACCTGCACGGCGCCAAACACGCATACGACCATCATTGGCACCAAGGCAGAAGCGACTCTCATCGCTGAAGACGACACGTCTCCATTCGTCCCTCCATTCACGCCTGTCGCGACACCACTGGAGGCGGGCTGCACGATGTTGGGGCGTGAGCGGAAGACGGCCTAACGGTGTGCGGGACCGTAGCCCAGCTTCATGGAGACGGTTGCGAATGGTCCTCGCCGATACCCCAGGAGCAACAGTGTCCCTAATTTGCTGGGAAGTGGCGGTGCGGTCCCCTACGGCACTGCGTAGGATCCTACGGTCTTGGCGTGCATCCGTGCGTCGCTGCGGTCCGGTCCCAGGTCGACGGGCACGTGCACCTTCCGCCGACCACTGGCGACAACATCGATGTACTGTGGAGACCTCACGCCCCACGTGTTGAGCAATTCGGCGGTACGACCACCCGGCCTCCCGCATGCCCACTATACGCCCTCGCTCAAAGTCCGTCAACTGCACATACGGTTCACGTCCACGCTGTCGCGGCATGCTACCAGTGTTAAAGACTGCGATGGAGCTCCGTATGCCACGGCAAACTGGCTGACACTGACGGCGGCGGTGCACAAATGCTGCGCAGCTAGCGCCATTCGACGGCCAACACCGCGGTTCCTGGTGTATCCGCTGTGCCGTGCGTGTGATCATTGCTTGTACAGCCCTCTCGCAGTGTCCGGAGCAAGTATGGTGGGTCTGACACACCGGTGTCAATGTGTTCTTTTTTCCATTTCCAGGAGTGTATTATACTAGAACTGACATGTGATTACATTTTCACGCAGTTTGGGTGCATAGATCCTGAGAAATCAGTACCTAGAACAACCACCTCTGGCCGTAATAACGACCTTGATACGCCTGGGCATTGAGTCAAACAGAGCTTGGATGGCGTGTACAGGTACAGCTGCCCATGAACTTCAACACGATACCACAGTTCATCAAGAGTGGTGACTGGCGTATTGTGACGACCCAGTTGCTCGGCCACCATTGAACAGACGTTTTCAATTGTTGAGAGATCTGGAGAATGTGCTCGCCAGGGCAGCAGTCGAACATTTTCTGTATCCAGAATGGCCCGTACAAGACCTGCAACATGCGGTCGTACATTATCCTGCTGAAATGTAGGATTTCGCAGGGATCGAATGAAGGGTAGAGCCACGGGTCGTAACACATCTGAACTGTAACGTCCACTCTTCAAAGTGCCGTCAATGCAAACAAGAGGTGCTCCTGGTTGTGCTGAGTCTTAGTGGCAAGATAGCACAACCAGGAGCACCTCTGAAGATGTCCAACGTAGCTTTGGACGAAACGTCAGGGATAGAAGAGTTCCATGGACCACGGCCATACAACCCGGAAGAATTCCCGGCAGTCTAAACTTTTAGGTCATAATTAGAGAAACTTACGATGTTTTGAAAAGGTGACCCCTTAATTTTGTTGCTCAGTTTGGTTCTAGATTAAGTTCAGTTCGTTTCCAATGCCTTCAAGAGACACTTCGGGGGTATCCTGAGAAATTATTCAATTTTTATGCTATGTCACTGACGTTACCTGACGTAGATATTACAATAATAATACTGTCTTTAAATTGTGGACATTAATGTCAGGAAACATACGAGGGCAGTCAGCCAGTTCCGGTTATCACTTCTGAAAAATCAGACTGCGACCATTAAACGTGATGATGGTGTCCGTCCTTGTCTTCATGTTCCCGTTCAATGCACAACAATTTCCTCAATGATGAGTGACTTGGCGGCAACCTTGGTTGTAAAGTCTGCATTTTGGCTGTTCACGAAGCGAGTTACCCCTAAAATCACGTAGCAGTCATTTTGAAAATGCCTGCCGCATAAAAATCTGACTGCGACCATTAAACGTGATGATGGTGTCCGTCCCTGTCACCATGTTCCCGTTCAATGTACAACAATTTCCTCAATGATGAGTGACTTGGCGGAAACCTTGGTTGTAAAAATCTGCATTTTGGCTGTTCACGAAGCGAGTTACCCCTAAAATTACGTCGCAGTCATTCTGAAAATGCCTACCGCATAAAAATCAGACTGCGACCATTAAACGTGATGATGGTGTCCGTCCTTGTCTTCATGTTCCCGTTCAATGCACAACAATTTCCTCAATGATGAGTGACTTGGCGGAAACCTTGGTTGTAAAAATCTGCATTTTGGCAGTTCACGAAGCGAGTTAACCCTAAAATCACGTCGCAGTCATTCTGAAAATGCCTGCCGCATAATTGTCTCTTCATCAAAGGAAACAGAAAGACGTTACTTGGTGCCGCATCAGAAGAGACGATGAGGAGGTGGAAGCGTGGGGCGGATGGAGCAACAAGGGAAAATTTGATAGGTCAGTAGCCCAACGGAGTAGCATGTGTGGCTTTGTGTCCTGAGGGTTGGCGTGGGGAAACTAACCCCCTTGGGCAGCTTCTCGCGACGTCTCGTCTTGACACCTTCCTGTGACCTCACTAGAGTATTTCGGTAGCATTCTGACGGTTTGCATCTTACGAGCATAAGCTGTAAGCACGATGCCACGGCATTTCCAAAAAGCCACTTCACCTTGCCCAGCGATGGTTGAAACTTAGCCTTTTGGTGTATCCACACATTTCCGCTGCCTGCTTCGCTCTTTTATGTCCGGACCATAGTGACACACCCAGCGGCCGACGTTTTCACTGCTGCCTCGGCTCGGCGGGCTTCCTGAGTGGGTACGATCAGTCGCGGAAGCCAGTGGACGGCGACTTTTGAGATGTTCTCGTGCACGATGCTCAAAACTGATCCATGCATGCTTTTCACTTTTCCACTACCGCCTCGACTGTGCTAGTCCGTCATCGAGTGGCAGGGCCTTCACTTCTCTTGCGAAAACGAAACAGCGCGCGACACCTAAGTTTGAAATGGGCTGCGCCCCTTCATCGTGGCTGCTGGAGGCCTGCTGCAGTACGATGGTGCGGGAGTTTCAGTGCGTCCCAGCACTGCAGACAAGCAGATTGAAACAAACAAACAAAATGGTGGTGTAACATTGTTTTTTGCTGTTAATACTTGGAGAGCACCTCTAGTTTAACTGAGGAAGAAGGAATTTTGATGATACGTTGTAATTGGTTTTAAATATAAATAATTAATCTATCTAGCGTACAAACGACGGAACGAGTGCAGCGAAAACTATTTGAAATAATTTAGTAGGCTACTTCGTCAATAATGATGACAAATGCGAATATCATTATTCTCGGAACTAAGTCTGAAAATTGTAACTGTTGAAGGAAGAAAATTTCTGTAACTCTATGTCGTAAAATCAAGGTGCAACTATTAAACTAGGTCATCGTGTTAATCCTTCTCTACATGTTTACCATTCAATGCGACACATTGTTCTCGGCGAACGATGACTGAAGAGCTGCTGTATGAAAGTATCACACATTTGCAGCAGAAAAAATGGAAGAACGCAGACGAAAATGAGTCATTGACGGCCTTAGATCACGGAATGAGGTGACGATAACGAATTTAATTACATATTTTCCTTCAATTGTTCGTACAACTGAAATTTATGTTGTTCAGTAAAACACCCTGCGTTTGCGTCACCTACTCTGTTCATACTGTCTGATTTAAAGTAGTTTGACTTCTGACTCAGCGGCTTTGTCGTGATTTGTGGGCACGGTAGCCTTCACGGCTCTCCGCTTACCGCGGCCATACAAAATACCCGTTAAGTCTGTGCCTCCTATAAAAATCAAGTAACTACTCTTCAGACTCACATAAATTTTTTGAAAGCAACGGAATTTTCCCGTCGGAAAAACAATTTCGCCCTTATTACGACCACTCGAAAACTATTGAATTCTTTCGTTGATTGATTACGAAAAGACCTCCTTCGGTAGCGGATCTTTTCAATATGGCGTATCGCACTGCGTTTGCAAAGTAAAGGCATCGGAAAACACCGTTCATTTTATCTCGTCAATATTTAACTTGTGACAACTAATAAGTTCAAAGTTTGTAAACCTTCAACCCTCACATAAAAATTCCAAAGCTCGATAATGGCTCTAATTGTGCTCTCAGTTTTAATTAAGGCAGCCGTTATGTTTATTCTTGAAACAGCAGAGATTTTTGCTCCAGGTATGGGCTCGTATTCGAGAACTGGGATGCACAGTACTTCGCATGGCTGAAGCGTCAACACAGTGGGATCCTGGGGCTGCACACGCCAGTGGTCTCCAGCTGCCACTGGTGTACTGCCCACGGAAGCAGTCCAGCTGGTTTCTGTTCAGGTACCAGCCACTTTAAATAGGACCCTGCTATTGCTGTTGTGGTCTCCAGTCCGAAAAATAGCTTACTCCAGTCCGCCTCGGCAGCCAAGATGCGGGGTCAGGACGGTGGGTAGCTAAGCGAAGGGGTTCGTGTTCGATTCCCGGCAGGATCGGAGATTTCCTCCGCTCAGGGTCTGGGTGCTGTGTTGTCTTTATGCTCGCATCGTCATACTCAAGCCTTGGTCTCCCTCTGCAAAGTTTAGCCTCACACCTCCCTCCATTATCCGTCAGAATGTGTACAGTAAACCGATCCCTTCGTTTAGTAAAACTGTGCTGCAAATTTCTTTTCTCAGCAGTTCGATAAAGTACCTCTTCCTCAGCCTACCTATCTAATCTTCAGAATTCTTCTGCAGCACCACTTTTCAGAAGTTCTATCCCTTCTTGTCCAAGCTGTCTACCTTCTACGTTTCACTTCTGCACTAGGCTACGCTCCAGATGAACAACTTGAGCAAGGACTTCTCAACATTTAAATATATATTCCATGTTAACTAGTTTATGTCTTTCAAAAACACTTGTCTTGCTGTTGTCAGTCTGCATTTTATATCATCTTTACTTCCGCCGTCGTTACTTGTTTCACTGCGTAAATAACAACACTGATCCCTTACTTACTAATGTCTCATTTAGTAATCTGATTCACTCATATATGTGAATGACCTTCCACTTAAGATTTAACAAACATATTTAGTAATTCTTACAAACGATACTAGTGTTATAAGAAACCCCATTAGAGGGAAAGCAACGAAAGGGATGGTACATGGTATTCACCAAAGAATTATTAAATTCGTGGAGGCATGTTCCGTCTTTGCAACTAAATAAAAGACAGTTTCGTTCCTTTTATCTGTGAAGTTGAATGATACGTGTCGTCTTTTAGTACTGCATGTTACTATCCGCTACGCAAAATATCTCTTTCCTGATTCCCTAACTCTCAAGAATGACTCTGCTAGTAGGGGCTACATTTGCTTGCTTGCAACAAGTACCAAACACAAAATTTCTGATTTGTGGACAAAATTTATTTAAACATTAATTAATTAAACTGATAAAAAGGTGTCACCTCACAGATCATTTGATGATTTAATAAAATACTAACCCGTATATTGGATATACAATAATCAAGGTATATTTCATTGGAACATTGATAAGAGCAGGTGCAAACTGACTGATTTTAAGGATTCTGATTAGGGAGCGGAATGGCACTGTGAGATGTAATAACAAAAGATTTATCAATAATTCACATCTGTTTTCTCATTAACAGTAAAACACACCCACACACACAAAAGTTTAAATACAGTTACTTTGGATGCTAGCGCGTACATCGACACATGGCACATTATACAGCGCAGCATCTGGACCGCTACATGTGGGGCAGGACTGCTAAATTACTGGATACGATTTATCAAGATCACACGCACCATTTCCACATTGGTCACTCACACAACGAAAGATAGTATTTAGGAAAAAGCTTTCCTGTTCCACATGTAATCCCACTGGGTCATAGCGCGACTGCCTTTAACGGCCAATTTCAGAGAACAAAGTCCACTTCTAAAATTCCGTACAACTCAACAATTTTGTAAATAAGTTTACCAAACAATAACGCATCTACTCCTTCATGAAACTGAGGCTTCAATTCGAACACGAGAGATGTTTACGTCGAACTGGAGCCACGTGGTGTACACAGAAAAACACGTGGTGCACCAGAGGATGGGGTACTAAGTCCGTGGGAATGAGACACGAATTGTACAGTAAATTAAATAAAATTTAGCACAAGCTTTCCACAAGGCACACAACACATTCATACATAATATGCTAAACTAACGGAAGCTGTACATTATGCAGTGGCACCGCTCACCCACGCCAAGTTACAGTTGCACAAAAGATCTCACCGAATAAACTGGATATTGCTGAAATTAACACGGTGCCCCGATTGAATTAGTTGGTGCGGCATGATTATCAATGCCACGCACCAGAATGACTACCCGGGACTCAAACAAAGCTCTCACACATTTCAACTCAGATGGCAGAGATGCTGCTCAGAGCATCCGTACTCACCGGCGTCCTGGGGAAGAGTAACCTAATCGTCTCTCCCGTCCACACACGGTGTTCGTAAGGGCTCAGAGAACGTAAGCGGTTTCTACCTGTACCAGCCTCACAATGGGTGCTGACCAGTCGCCACTAACGCCGCTCTGACCCAATGTAGCCGTATTCGAGTCTCTGTAAGGTGGCTATAATTTCGCACCTTACAAGAACTCATCCACATACTTTCCCGTGATCTACAAACACAATTAGGTATCATGTGATAGGTTGTACACCGTATGTATGAATATATAAAGGAGACTGACATTGTCATTTACCTATTGTAAATAACTGTTAACGCTTATTGCATGAAGGGTGACGAGTATCTTTATTACGAAAACGTCGTAATGAATGACTGCCTATACTAGTAGAGGTTGGAACGCCAGTAGAGACGAAATGGCAGGCAGAACTCAAGCTCTGGGTGGAAGGCCCACACAGGTGTTGGTCCTGCTTAAACACAGGAAGTAGCTAGACGGACGTCGTGGCACCTGAGCTCTGGAGCACAATAGCGTGACGGCCGGCCGCTATTGTAGTAGGGGCCGGAAGGATAACCGGATAAGGGCGCAGCCCCGAATCCTTTCGAAACCAGGTAGGTAAGCAGGTAACAGGACCGAATCCTCTCAAACTGACACATTGTATGTTGTATTATAGACAATAAAATAATTATCTCTGCCGTGTTCTTATCTCCTCCCCCTACCCCTCCCATGTTTTAAACAAAAAATTTTGATTCACTTATGCACGCTTTGCGCGTAACCTTGAGCGGAACTTAGTCGCTGGCGCTGTGTCGGCTGGACTTAATCTCAATAAGATAAAAGATAAAACTTTTAAACATACAATACACGCGAAAGATTTTTTCGTCTTCTACTGTAACTTCATATTCTTTCCTTTGCCTGGTTAGAATATTCTTAACGTTTAGAACTCCTACCTGTTTCAAACGGGAGGATTCGGTCCCATCGTTTTTCAGACCCTTGCGGGCTTGGGAGGATTCGGTACCGCTTTTTTGAACGCGGGAGGATCCGGGGCTGCGTCCCCGGATAATACTTCCGAACGTTGAAAATCTTGGACGCAGGTGAGAGGAACGAAGAAGCGGCGTGTCGGAAACCACGCAGGTTGGGTTACTTCCAAGGATTTTTACTCAGAAGCGCACCATTGTACGAGTATAGGTTTTTCCTCGCAAACTTTCCACGGTGGACGACAAAAGACTAAAATATGGCTGCTCGGTGTTCGGAAGAACCTGTGGAGACGGAGAATATTCCATGGTTTCGGGAAAATGATTCGTTTTCGGGGGGGAGCCGAGCCTTGCTGGGATGCCAGCGGTGGAGAGAAGAGGTCTTCCGTTGTGAGCGCCTGTGTGTGACGGTCGCTCAATGTCAGCTTTTGTTGGTACAGACGGACTTGCTGCCTTTGCTCTCAGAACAGTTAGGCACTGTACTGTTGCGAACTTATAGGATTCTGGACTTCGCCTCCGGGTTGGAAGTCGTCGTTGAGTACACAGCGTTCTGTGATTGAGAGCACTTCCTCTGCGTATACTTACGTTGAGACGTTATTAGAACTCTGTCCTTGTGGCTGGGAGTTCGCGTTTCTCGTCTGTAGAACACGGAGAGGAGAAGACAGTATTAGAGTGTATTAGTCAGAGGACCGCCTTCTGCTGTCCTAGCGTTTGAAAGAGTTTTATTTTGAGGCTCGAGTTCTTCCATCGACGCAGACGTGTACGAGAACCAGCACACCGACGCACCAGAGGCAGTACACAAGGTGATACCGCAAACTGCTTCGGCTTATTAGGGCTATAAAGCTAAACAGCTGTGATCACGTTAGTTTATTTCCACTGAGGTTCCACACCACAGCAGATCATCTTTGAAAGTAGTGTCTTCTAGTGTTTGGTACGTAGGTGATATCCGTCATTTCACGGTATTCATATTATATCGCGCAGTCACAATAAGGGGCAGAGTTGGGCAATTGATTAGCGAAATGTAAACTTTGTAATATAAAGGTTTTTTTTAATCTACAATAAATATATAAGCAGGAACAACGTTTATCATCTAGTAGGATTAGTTGCCTTCATCATTCATTTATGTTGAAGTTATAATTTATATGTTAAAGAGCATTAAGAGATCCTAAGATCTACTTCAGGAGATAGTCAGACAGGGCCAAATCATCATTGTAGCGTCCAATATTTTCCGTTGCGCACATGCATTTCACACCTGTCTGTAGTAGCATCTTGGACCTCTACACTCGGGGTAGCTACACTGCTCTGTACGTTCATAGAACTATGCTCACGTGGAGCGTTACAAAAAGCATCTTTATTGGTATTTAATACATGTTTCCTTGTATAGATATAATAAATGCATTATGTAGTAGTTACAAATACGTTACTAAGTCCCGTCTTCTCATGGTTTTTTTTTTTTTTCTAGTTTTTCAGGTTAGAAACAACTTTGGCTGTACAAGGTTCGTGAGATTAAATTACCGTTTGGTGTTACTAACTATTTACAATGTTCCTAGTCCATTATTGAGTCGTTCTCTGAAAATGGACAATTCCTTACTTTCGAAAAAAAAAGTGAATGCTATATTCAGTTCTATACGACAAATAGAGTGGTATCAGTAATTTATGTAGCTTATGCACATGAGTCAGCAATAGAGTAGAACGTTACAAATTTTCGGGTGTACATACTGACAAAAACTATAACTGGAAGAAGGATATTACTGAGCTCCTCAAATAATGTTCAACTATTTTTGCTCTTCATATGATTGCTAGGCTTGGAAACGAATGAATAAACCTCCAGACATATTCTGCTTATTTCCACTGAGTAGTGCCTCGTGGAATAATTTTCTTGGGTAGCTCACCCTTGGAGAGAAAGTACTGATTCTATAATAGCGTGACGTAAGGGTAATATCTAGTGTTCACCCGCAGCCGACATTTAGTTACCTATTCAAGGAGTTAGCCATTTTGTCAACACAGAATATGTATATCCTCTCTCGAAATTCGTCATAAATAATCCATCACAGTTTGAGAAGAACAGTGACGTCCATACATAAAACGCTAGGGGAAACAATGTCCTTTATTACCTGTTATTAAAGCTGTCAGGCGATCAGAAAGGAGTTCGATATATACGAACAAAAATATTTCATCATTTTCCCAATAACATAAAATGTCTGACATTTTAAATCTAAGCTAAAACCATTTTCATCACGCTGCTTTCACTTTCACTGATGTTCTCCCAGCAACTTTTCAAAGATCTATTCGTTGCAAGGCCTTTCCCGTCTCTAAGTTACATATCACAGTTAGACCTCAAAGGTAAAAAAAGGATGTCGTCTATAAACAGGGTGACCTTGCGTCGCCACTAACAACATGACGGAGAGAAACACGGTTTTTCGAAACTCCTTCACCAAAGAAGACGAAGTAAATATTCCTGAATTCCAATCAAGAATAACTGGCAAGATGACAAACATAGAAGTAGACATCCTCGGAGTAACGAAACAGCTTAAATCACTTAATAAAGGCAAGGCCGCCGGTCCAGATTGTATACTAGTCAGGTTCCTCTCAGAGTATGCTGATAAAATAGCTCCATATTTAGCAATTATATACAACCACTCGCTCACAGAAAGATACGTACCTAAAGACTGGAAAATTGCTCTAGTCACACCAATACCCAAACAGGGAAGTAGTCCTAATTCGCTGAATTACAGGCCTATATCACTAACGTCGATTTGCAGTGGGGTTGTGGAACATATACTGTATTCGAACATTGTGAAGTACCTCGAAGAAAACGATTTATTGACACATAGTCAGCCGGTTTCAGAAAATATGGTTCTTGTGAAACAAAACTAGCTCTTTATTCTCATGAAGTAATAAGTGCTATGCACAGGGGATGTCAAATTGATTCTATATTTTTAGATTTCCAGAAGGCTTCCGACACCGTTCCTCGCAAGCGTCTTCTAACCAAACTGCGTGCTTGCGGAGTATCGCCTCAGTTGTGCGGCTGGATTCGTGATTTCCGGTCAGAAAGGTTACAGTTCGTAGTAAAACAGAAGTAATATCCGGCGTTCCCCAAGGAAGTGTTATAGGCCCTCTATTGTTCCTGATCTATATTAACGACATACAAGACAATCTAAGTAGCCGTCTCAGATTGTTTGCAGATGATGCTGTCATTTACCGTCTTGTAAAGACATCAGATGATCAAAACGACTTGCAAAATGATTTAGATAAGATATTTGTGTGGTGCGAAAAGTGGCAATTGACCCTGAATAAAGAAAAGTGTGAAGTTATTCACAAGAGAACTAGAAGAAATCAGCTAAATTTCGATTATGCGATAAGTCACGCAAATTTGAAGGCTGTAAATTCAGCTAAATACTTAGGAATTACAATCACAAATAACCTAAATTGGAACGATCATATAGATAATATTGCGGGTAGAGCAAACCAAAGGCTGCGATTCATTGGCAGAATACTTAGGAGGTGCAACAGGTCTGCTAAAGAGACTGCTTACACAACGCTTGTCCGCCCTGTTCTGGAATACTGCTGTGCATTGTGGGATCCGCATCAGATGGGACTGACGGATGACATCGATAAAGTACAAAGAAGGGCAGCTCGTTTTGTATTATCGCGAGATAGTGCCACAGACATGATACGTGAATTGGACTGGCAATCATTAAAACAAAGGCGTTTTTTGTTGTGACGGGATCTTCTCATGAAATTTCAATCACCGGTTTTCCCCTCCGATTGCGAAAATATCCTGTTGGCACCCACCTACATAGGGAGAAATGATCATCACGATAAAATAAGAGAAATCAGGGCTCGCACAGAAAAATTTAAGTGCTCGTTTTTCCCGCGTGCCGTTCGAGAGTGGAACGGTAGAGGGGCAACTTGAAGGTGGTTCATTGAACCCTCTGCCAGGCACTTTATTGTGAATAGCAGAGTAATCACGTAGATGTAGATGTAGATGAAGTGGCCTCTGTATCCTAATACAGGAGCCTTCGCGCCACTAGAATTCTCCTTCCGAAGGGTCCACCAAATTCGCTCACACCACATCTGCGTCGCGCCTTCTCATTTCCTGACATCGCAGGTGCAGACCGTGCACCTGCCAATCTCCGGTCTGGAATGGAGTCACTCCAGTAGCCGCCAGGTTCGGCCAACGGCTTTCCACACACATCACTCCCGAAGCTCCAGGCGCAAACCGTTCCCCAATATAGCTCGGGCAAGTAATCGTCAATTTAAAGTGCGCTCTGGAATATTATGACGGTGGTGTGACTAGAACTGCGTTAGCATGGACCGTAGAAACTGAATTTTGCAGGCCACACGAAGCTTTTTTGTCGGCAGCATTTGGTCAAAGACATTACAGTCACCCCAGATGGTTATTAACAGGCCCACATTACAACAGAGGTCCTTTGCATCAAGTCTTCAGAATAAAGTGAATCAGGTAGATTGCTGAACAGGCATCTGCACATGTTAAGATACGGATCATACGAAAGACATTAAAATAGTACAGAATATCAGCTCGTATTAATGAAATTCGAATAGTGAAACTGATTTTCGTTGTGACTTCATGGTTAAAAGTGAAATTATGTTCTTTGGGGAGAGCGTTGCTGCGTAACACATATCTCGATGAGTGGTAGAATCGGTCCCAACATCTAACGAGGGCCAGCCGTGGTGGCCGAGCGGTTCTAGGCGCTTCAGTCTGGAACCGCGCGATCGCTACGCTCACAAATTCGAAACCTGCCTCGGGCATGGATGTGTGTGATGTCCTTAGGTTAGTAAGGTTTAAGTAGTTCTAAGTTCTAGGGGACTGATGACCACAGAAGTTAAGTCCCACAGTGCTCAGAGCCATTTAAACAATCTAACGAAGAATGGGCTGTTAATGAATCTCAGGTGGAGGGCAACCTCCGCCCGTCATGGGATGATGTCGTTGTCTTATTATGTTATCATATAGCAAGGAATGAGTTATCTGAACATACTGATCATCAACTGCGGTTAACTGAAACCGTTCCAGTCGCCAAATTCAATTTCGCACCGCACCATGTGGAAGTTCCGCTGGCCAGTGGGTGGTTTGCCTTTTCCCTGGCAACTGTTGTTGTTGCTAGTCTCAGCTGACGTCTGATCCTTCGGTTGTGACAGATTGTGCTGTTGTTGCCCCGTTCGCAGTAGTCTGTCACTGTACCAGAAGAGTCACCAAACAGCCAGTTTGCATCTGAACTGACTGGGATGATCAAAGAACCGTAAGGTTCTGGAGAATGCGACCAGGAAGTATTCAAGACATATGATGAATACGTTCTGACGGACGCTGAAATATGTCAATGCCACTGTCGGCCAAGACCTCTGCGGCGACCAAGACGAGCCACGTACAACGACGGAGGCGACTTGCCATTGCCTTGAGACGGCTGCGAAGTGGTCAGAACAACGACAAGAGTCTACTTCCTATCTGTAAACGCTTATGTGGTATAGCGATAAAAAAAGTCTCCTTTCTCAAGCAATAACAAATTTTGAATTTCTTTTCGTAAACTGCAGACCTATTGGAATGGCCGCAGAAATTTTATGCGTACAGTATACACTCAGTTCTCTGTGCTATTTGCAGGATTTGTAAGACGAAATATTCAAGCTGATGAAGCTGCCGCTACCACTGTCGTTTCATGCAACCCGCAATGTTATACCTGGTCTTCAAAAACCACGTGCGAGATTTTCATATTCCGTAGCTCACTACGCGCAGATTATTAGTCCTACAGAAAAAATGAGAAGGATTTTTTTGTAGGGAATGTAATGTAGTTAAATTTTGTGTTGGTGTACGTTTTCCCTTGAGGCCACAGTTCTCGAGTTGTTCTAGAAAAACGTACAAAAGTGGCCTTCAGACGCATCTCAAACCTTTCAGTATTTCTATTATGTTGTTTGTGGCACTCCCTACTACCAATGTACAAAAATTTCCGACTACAGGTACTGTTCCCGATATTCGACCTTACGTCGGTTCTTCTGACTGGTCCATTACGCCACCAGCACAGTCGACTAATTCGTTAACATTGACAATTTTAACAATGAAAGAAAAACGTCTTTTTAAACGTTACGCTATAACTAATTACGATGACAATTAGATCCAAACTTAAATCTTACAAGCACAGTAGTTTCGTAGTCAGAAGACCAGACGAATACAATGATATAACTGTTTATTTCATGCCATTAAAATTCACAAAATTGTTAGGTAAAATTTATACAAAAATCAATTTTGTGACAAGTTTGTTTGTGTGGCCGTCTTCCGCAGCAAGCATATAAATACTTGTTTTGTAAATAAAACTGCCTTTTCCTGCTGCTAGTTACTTTATTTATCCCATACGCGTTTCACCTTTTCCTGTTCTAAAGTATCATCAGTGGGATCTACAACGATACAGTTTTGTTAGTTATAGATTACCAAACAGTTCAGGATTTTTTGTAAAAAAAAGTAATTACTTACGATTTGCTGATCTGCGTTTCCTCACATCTGGTCTGGAGGTCGCACTACCACTTTTATCACTGCCATATAATCACATCTTTGTGTTCTCGCCTTCCACACACTGTTCACCGTGTTTCTCACTCTAATCTATAAATAACAAAACTGTATCGTTATAGATACCACCGATGATGCCTTAGAACAGGAAAAGGCGAAACGGGTATGGGATAAATAAAGTAACCAGTAGCAGGAAAAGGCTGTTTTATTTACAAAACAAGTATTAATTTTGTGAATTGTAAGTGCTCGACTAAGCCGTTAGCTAATAAGACCAGTCAATGATGACCAAAAATGGCGAATGTGGGAAATAATTCGTGCAGTCGCAAATAGTTGTATAGTGGTACGAGGGAGTGCATGAACATCAAAGTAGAAACCTTACCTGGTAGGGGACGAGTGAGAGAATGGGGTGCATTTAAAAATGACTTTTGTACGTCTTTCTTGAATAACTCGACAACTATGGCCTCTAGCGAAAACCTATCCCAGTACAAAATTTTGCTACATTAAAATTCCAGAGAAACAGGCCCTGTTAATTTTTTTCTGTAGGCTTGCGCGTAACGAGTGAGAGAATATAAAATCTTGCGAGTGGTTTCTGAAGGTCGGAGTAACAATGCGAGTTGCATAAATCGATATGACAAAGGTAGCTGAACCGCCCAGTATATATACCGATTTATCCTTAATTCATTGTGAGCTTCATATACGTATGAACAAAAGTACAATATTATGATCTGTTATATGAAAAATCCGTTACTGCAACAATTGGTTCTATCGTATTATAGGTGCTCTACTGTAGTGCGTTACGGTGATGTTTTGCTTTCAAAGCTGGGGAAGGGAGTCCCGATATTGTCCGATGGACGGTGTTTGCTCCCCTCTAACGAATCCGACAGGGTTGTCGGTCAGTCACAAGGCGTGAGAGTAGAACGCCTATTCAATCACCTGAAGAGTGGGCTCAGCCGGTCATTCTCTCCCTGTTTCCCAACGGCCCAGCTTGGTCTGGGGCGTCCACGCCCAAGAAAGGTGGCAGAAGTGTGTCGAATCCCTTCACGAGCAACACAAAGCCCTTTGTGTGTTGTGGGGGGCTCACGCCTGCCGTGTCGTCACAGCAGCCACCCCTGCGACCAGCGCACGCGCGTTGCTGATAATTAGTGTCATTTAGGCGGGCGGGAAGGGAGGGAGGCGCTGTGGCCGTTACGCAGAGCCGCCAGCAGGCAAACAGAGCGCCCGTCAGACCGTTACAAGGCGGGCCGAGACCGCTATTATGTGCAAAGTAGCGAGCGGGCGAGCTGGCGAGTGAGTGGCGAATTTTGCCAGCTGACTCAGGGGCGCAGCTTGCCGCCCGCTGTCGCGAACCCGCTCCCCGCTATAGTGCTGCCAGAGCTCTGGTTGTTTAGAAACCTAAAAAAGGATGTAAATTTTTAGTCATTATGTGCCGTCAGCCTTTCCTTACAATAAGCTGACGGACACAAAAATCGCAACACCAAGGACTTGTGCGACATAAAAAAAAAAAGTTGTTGGGCGTGTTTCTAGATCTGAAAGATGATGTCTATTTAAATTTCGCAACAGTCGCGTAAGTGTGGCACTAGTAACGCCATTATGCGAATGCAAATCAAATTGGCTTTACATAACATAGGTTTTTGAATGTGGTCCGCCTTTAGCAAAACACTATGTTGTTTTTGTCCCAGATATGTTTCACTGCAGTTGCAGTATCATGAGTGGTTTTTCTTTTATTGCTGTGGCTGTTAAACAGAAGGAATGTTCTTTACCGTTTAAATACATACAAATATTAGTTTCTAAATCGTAATTAGAGGTTTTTCAGGAGAACATAAAATCGTGTATTCATACCTTCTTACCACATGGTGTGATTTTCCTGCTGTATTACGTTTTTATAGTGTCTGTTTTTCTTTACAGTTTGTCACCTGCAACTATATGTAGGCAAAACATTTACGCAAAAATCACAATTTCTAAGCTTTTGGGGCTATGCATGATATAAATAATTTATGTGAAACGTTGTGTGTGTGTCTTCACTTTCACTTAGGCTTTCTTTTTTCGTCATCTTCTTCATTGCCAAGTTCAGTGTTTTGAGTTGTCACTGTTACTGTCACTGTCTTATCATTTGTGATAACAAGATGGCGGACAGTGGAACAGTAGGAGATGTGAAAACAAGATGGCGGACAGTGGAACAGTAGGAGATGTGAAAACAAGATGGCAGACAGTGGAACAGTAGGAGATGTGATAACAAGATGGGGGACAGTGGAACAGTACGAGATGTGAAAACAAGATGGTGGACAGAGGAACAGTACGAGATGTGATAACAAGATGGCGGACATTGGAACAGTTGAAAATGTCATTGGCGGTTGTTTTGAATTTCTCAGAGAGAGAGAGAGAGAGAGAGAGTGTAAAGAAAGAGGGAGGGAGAGAGAGAGAGAGGGACGGAGGGAGGGAGAGACAGAGAGAAAGAGAGGGTAGGTTTGAGGATTTATCCTTATTATTATTATTATTATATTTATTTAATTAATTTTAGTTTTATGTGGGTGAGTGTACGTATGTGTCTGTGTGTGCGTGTGAGTGGGGGGGCGGGGGGGGGGGGGGGGGTTGGGGGTTGTTTTGGGGAAAGAGACCAGACAGCGAGTTCATCGGTCTCATCGGATTAGGGAAGGAAGTCGGCCGTGCCCGTTGAAAGGAACCATCCCGGCATTTCCCTGGAGCGATTTAGAGAAATCACGGAAAACGTAAATCAGGATGGCCGAACGCGGGATTGAACCATCGTCGTCCGGAATGGGAGTCCAGTGTTGGGGGGGTGGGTGGGGGGGGGTGGGAGAGGTGGGGAGGGGGAGGAGTTCTATAGGTTGGTATTATCTACTAATTATTTGAGGGCAGAGAACAGAGTTGTTGTTCGTGACATTGGACATATTGAGTTGATGTAGTCAAAAATGCCTTTAAGGTGACAAAAACGCCATTATCAACACCTCATGAGGTCGTGTAACAGGGCTACGAGAAGTTGGATGTTCCTTCTGCGATAATTCAGAAAGACTGGCCAGGAATGTAGCCATCGCACATGACTGCTGGCAGCGGTGCTCATAGAATGTACGGTCGCAAGAAGACTGGGCTCTGGAAGGTCACGTGGAACTACCGAGAAGGAAGACCATCGTGTTCGCTGTAAAGCTATGGGGCGTCGTACTGCGTCTGCAGCAGCAATTTGGGCAAAAGCCTTCACTACAGTGACACAATGAACTGTTACAAATCGGTTACTTGGACCACAGCGCCAAGCCAGAAGACCTGTAGCGCGCATCCCACTGAACATAAACCACCGCCGTTTGCGACTTCAGCGGTGTCGAGCGAGAGCACATAGAAGGGCAGGTATGAGCTCTGTTGTGTTTTCCGATGAAGGTTGCTTCTGCCTCGGTGCCAGTGGTGGCCACGCGGACCCACACCTGGAGTTATGGCCTGGTGTGTGATTTCGTGTGGCAGCAGGAGCACTCACATGGCTATCCCACATACCCATACTGCAAATCTGTACGGCTATCTGGTGATTCGACCTGTTGTGCTGCCATTCATGAACAGCATTCCAATGGGTGTTTTCCAACGGGATAACTCTTGGCAGTATATAGCTGTTGTAACCAAACATGCTGTACACAGTGTCGACACGTTGCCTTGACTGCCGGCCGCTGTAGCCGAGCGGTTCTAGGTGCTTGAGTCCGGAACCGCGCTGCTGCTGCGGTCCCAGTTTCGAATCCTGCCTCGGGCATGGATGTGTGTGATGTACTTAGGTTAGTTAGGTTTAATTAGTATAATAATTTTATAAGTCTAGGGGGCTGATGACCTCAGATGTCAAGTCCTATAGTGCACAGAGCCATTTGAACCATTTGTTGCCTTGACCTTAACGATCACCAGATATGTTTACTATCATGCAGAAATGGGACATCATGGGAAGACAACTCCAGTTTCATCCATAATCAGCATTAATTGTCCATACTTTGTCCAGCTAAGTACAACGTGCATCCCAGAAACTGACACCCGGCACCCGTACAACACAATGGATGCATGTTTGCATTCAACATTCTGCCTGTTACCCGGGTTATTAATGTACCTGCATTTCGCATTTGGGATGGCTTATCTCGCGCTTACATTAACCTGAGATCTTACAATGTTAATGACATACATGTGTTGCCTAGACAAATCTATTCGCAAAATTTCATTACTCTATAGTAATTATTTTTTGTAGTAGCGATTTTTTTTCCGTCAGTGTATATTACGAATAATGTTGGTGTACTGGTACAACTGAAGTCATCGGAAACAGAAGCTACAGCACGGTAATGAAACATTTCTGTTACACTTAAAAGACATCATAGTCGCCGTTGACTCTATAAAATACTTATTATTACGATTGCAATTTCGGACGTATGGCCATTTTCAAGTAACACTGCAAAAGCTACATTCTGTCAGAATATAAGACTGTCTGACATTACCACATGTCGTCGTCAAAATGCAGCCTTTTGACTGCGAGAGTCCCACAAGATCCGATGAGTCTTATATTCTGACAGAATGTAACTTTTGCAGTGTTACATGAAAATAGCCGTACGGCGTACGATCGTACGCCCGCATCAGCAGCGCGGTTCCGGACTGAAGCGCCTAGAGCCGCTCGGTCACAGCGGCCGGCACCTGACAATTACAACGACGTAACTGCTTTACTGTATGGTTAAATGATGGTGGCGTCCTCTTGGGTAAAATATTCCGGAGGTAAAATAGTCCCCCATTCGGATCTCCGGCCGGGGACTACTCAAGAGGACGTCGTTATCAGGAGAAAGAAAACTGGCATTCTACGGATCGGAGCGTGGAATGTCAGATCCCTTAATCGGGCAGGTAGGTTAGAAAATGTAAAAAGGGAAATGGATAGGTTAAAGTTAGATATAGTGGGAATTAGTGAAGTTCGGTGGCAGGAGGAACAAGACTTTTGGTCGGGTGATAACAGGGTTATAAATACAAAATCAAATAGGGGTAATGCAGGAGTAGGTTTAATAATGAATAAAAATATAGGAGTGCGGGTTAGCTACTACAAACAGCACAGTGAACGCATTATTGTGGCCAAGATAGACACAAAGCCCATGCCTACTACAGTAGTACAAGTTTATATGCCAACTAGCTCTGCAGATGATGAAGAAATTGATGAAATGTATGACGAGATAAAAGAAATTATTCGGGTAGTGAAGGGAGAGGAAAATTTAATAGTCATGGGTGACTGGAATTCGTCAGTAGGAAAAGGGGGAGAAGGAAACACAGTAGGTGAATATGGATTGGGGGGAAGAAATGAAAGAGGAAGCCGCCTTGTAGAATTTTGCACAGAGCATAACTTAATCATAGCTAACACTTGGTTCAAGAATCATGAAAGAAGGTTGTATACCTGGAAGAATCCTGGAGATACTAAAAGGTATCAGATAGGTTACATAATGGTAAGACAGAGATTTAGGAACCAGGTTTTAAATTGTAAGACATTTCCAGGGGCAGATGTGGATTCTGACCACAATCTATTGGTTATGAACTGCAGATTGAAACTGAAGAAACTGCAAAAAGGCGGGAATTTAAGGAGATGGGACCTGGATAAACTGAAAGAACCAGAGGTTGTACAGAGTTTCAGGGAGAGCATAAGGGAACAATTGGCAGGAATGGGGGAAAGAAATACAGTAGAAGAAGAATGGGTAGCTCTAAGGGATGAAATAGTGAAGGCAGCAGAGGATCAAGCAGGTAAAAAGACGAGGGCTAATAGAAATCCTTGGGTAACAGAAGAAATATTGAATTTAATTGATGAAAGGAGAAAATATAAAAATGCAGTAAATGAAGCAGGCAAAAAGGAATACAAACGTCTCAAAAATGAGATCGACAGGAAGTGCAAAATGGCTAAGCAGGGATGGCTAGAGGACAAATGTAAGGATGTAGAGGCTTGTCTCACTAGGGGTAAGATAGATACTGCCTACAGGAAAATTAAAGAGACCTTTGGAGAGAAGAGAACCACTTGTATGAATATCAAGAGCTCAGATGGCAACTCAGTTCTAAGCAAAGAAGGGAAGACAGAAAGGTGGAAGAAGTATATAGAGGGTTTATACAAGGGCGATGTACTTGAGGACAATATTATGGAAATGGAAGAGGATGTAGAAGAAGATGAAATGGGACATAAGATACTGCGTGAAGAGTTTGACAGAGCACTGAAAGACCTGAGTCGAAACGAGGCCCCGGGAGTAGACAACATTCCATTAGAACTGCTGATGGCCTTGGGAGAGTCAGTCATGACAAAACTATACTATCTGGTGAGCAAGATGTATGAGACAGGCGAAATACCCACAGACTTCAAGAAGAATATAATAATTCCAATCCCAAAGAAAGCAGGTGTTGACAGATGTGAAAATTACCGAACTATCAGTTTAATAAGTCACAGCTGCAAAATACTAACGCGAATTCTTTACAGACGAATGGAAAAACTGGTAGAAGCGGACCTCGGGGAAGATCAGTTTGGATTCCGTAGAAATGTTGGAATACTTGAGGCAATACTAACCTTACAACTTATCTTAGAAGAAAGATTAAGAAAAGGCAAACCTACGTTTCTAGCATTTGTAGACTTAGAGAAAGCTTTTGACAACGTTAACTGGAATACTCTCTTTCAAATTCTGAAGGTGGCAGGGGTAAAATACAGGGAGCGAAAGGCTATTTACGATTTGTACAGAAACCAGATGGCAGTTATAAGAGTCGAGGGGCATGAAAGGGAATCAATGGTTGGGAAAGGAGTGAGACAGGGTTGTAGCCTCTCCCCGATGTTATTCAATCTGTATATTGAGCAAGCAGTAAAAGAAACAAAAGAAAAATTCGGAGTAGGTATTAAAATCCATGGAGAAGAAATAAAAACTTTGAGGTTCGCCGATGACATTGTAATTCTGTCAGAGACAGCAAAGGACTTGGAAGAGCAGTTGAACGGAATGGACAGTGTCTTGAAAGGAGGATATAAGATGAATATCAACAAAAGCAAAACGAGGATAATGGAATGTAGTCAAATTAAATCGGGTGATGCTGAGGGGATTAGATTAGGAAATGAGACTCTTAAAGTAGTAAAGGAGTTTTGCTATTTAGGGAGTAAAATAACTGATGATGGTCGAAGTAGAGAGGATATAAAATGTAGACTGGCAATGGCAAGGAAATCGTTTCTGAAGAAGAGAAATTTGTTAACATCGAGTATAGATTTAAGTGTCAGGAAGTCGTTTCTGAAAGTATTTGTATGGAGTGTAGCCATGTATGGAAGTGAAACATGGACGATAACCAGTTTGGACAAGAAAAGAATAGAAGCTTTCGAAATGTGGTGCTACAGAAGAATGCTGAAGATAAGGTGGGTAGATCACGTAACTAATGAGGAGGTATTGAATAGGATTGGGGAGAAGAGAAGTTTGTGGCACAACTTGACTAGAAGAAGGGATCGGTTGGTAGGACATGTTTTGAGGCATCAAGGGATCACAAATTTAGCATTGGAGGGCAGCGTGGAGGGTAAAAATCGTAGAGGGAGACCAAGAGATCAATACACTAAGCAAATTCAGAAGGATGTAGGTTGCAGTAGGTACTGGGAGATGAAGAAGCTTGCACAGGATAGAGTAGCATGGAGAGCTGCATCAAACCAGTCTCAGGACTGAAGACCACAACAACAACAACAACTGCTTATTATATGATATTAAAAATCACAAAATTGTTAGGTAAAATTTACACAACCGTCAGTTTTACAATTTGTAAGTGCTCGACTAATGCGGTGACGTTATAAGACTTCTCAATGAAGACCAAAAAAAAAAGTGGAATGTGGGAAATAATTCGTGCAGACGCCGAATTTATACAGTGGTAGCAGTGAATTCCATGAACAACGCATCAAATACATACCTGTCAATTAATTAAGATGTGGCTGTGTTTTATGTACTTTGTGCAACCTGTAATTTTGTCTTGTAGTTACATTTACATCAACATACAGTTTTCCTACACTAATTGCAATTGTGACCAGTGATAGACAAGAGACACAGGTTACCTAAAGTCGTTCATACAAAACACACACTCCTTATTGATTGACATACATCCTATTACTAGTACAGGTATAGCCCTCCGAAAGACCCAGCGGAAAGTATAATGTAATTAGTTTGAGTGGGCACAGCAGCTTGTACCTTCAATTGAAAAATGTGAATGTTAAAATCATCAGAAACTACTGGTTTGAAGCACTGCGTACCTCAAACGAAAGTGTTTCTATTTAACCACACAATTATTTCTTTTATTTTCTTTGACACCTCTGCGTGAGAGATGAAACGTGTTTGGCTAAAAACAAAACCGAAATTCAGTTCTACAAGACTACTAATAGTCGCACTTGTCCGCAAGATTATGCGCGTGTTTCTGCTTAATTATGTGTTGGTTCCCTCTGGAATATCCACCTTATCATCAGATCCAGCCGCCATGTCATAGGTCTTCGGTGCGCTGGTGCAGTGTACAGGATTCGTTCTTCCTTCCGGCAGTTCCACAGCGGAAGTTTTTTCCATAAACACGGAGAAACAATGGGTACGCCTGGTGGGCGCGTCGTTTGTTCCGCTGGGCTTTTATGCCGGCGCAGAACAATGAGCGTTTAACGTCAGCCCGCTTGCCTACCGCACGTCGCAATCTCCCACTCTTCACGAGGGACGGGCAGCGCGATCCATTCAGAGGCGCGGGACTCCGCGGAGTAACAGGTCCCTTACTACTCCCATCAAATCCGGCCGTCTTTAATTTCAAAAGAAATCTCAGTGGAATAATAATACTTCTGTATGCAGCAGTGAAATTATGCACCTTCGTATAAAATTGTAGTGTCTGTCCTATTTATGACTGCAGGATGCCAGAAGAATCATACAAATGAGCCGAACTGAAAAAAAAAATTGTTTCACAAAATCATTGCGAATTCTGATGCCTGGTGTTACGACTGTTCCCTGTAAAAAGTATCCGTTCAGCTTTTCCAACCCACTTGGTAAACAAACAGTTGACACCAGTTTAGTTGATTCACTTTCAGTTCTTGTTCTTGGTTATGACTTCACTGCAGTCAATCTCGTAACTATGAAAAAATTATGAAAAAATAAGAATGCAAGGCATTCGAGTTTTTCCTTTACTGAGTCTAAGAAAGAACTACCATTTTGCGCACGGCAAGAGTTTGAAAGTTATCACTCTCGAATTTTGAATGTTTCACTAGATTTTAGTCTTTCGTTCAAATATTTTACGGTACTCTGCGTCTTTCTGGAGTGCCTATATCAGAACAAATTAGACATTCTTATACATGCACTGATTTCACTTTAACTAGGCTCACGTCAACTTCTTCTGGAAAATTATGGAATTAATCAAATTTTAATTAATTTCTCTTACTGGCAATAATTAGTCTTAATTTTGTAATGTACCAAATGAGCAGTGATTATGTTATTTTACATGGAATAGCCGAAATACAAAGTTTAGAAAATCATTAGAAAGTGACAAGAGGAAACTAACTTTCGAAAAACATAATTTTGATATAAAATTATTAAATAAATGCAAACAGAAGGGGTAATAATTAATATTGAATTGCGATTCTAATGGAGATTAAATCTTTTTGAAATATATCTGAATTTTGAAATACATATTAGCAGTTGTAAACGGTGTAATACGAAAGCACTAAATAGGGAACAATTGTTATTGTAATATTGAAACTGAAAATATACGTTAGTGTAATTTCGGCCCCAGATGACTAATTCGCATCTAAATAATTGAAAATAATACAATGGGAAATGTAAGTAATAACACACAAAGCACCAGTAATGAACTTGTATCAACCTTAGAAATTTACAGTAACTTAGAATTTTATGCCTGAATAAGGATGGCGTGATGCACATTTACATTTCAACAGTAAAGAAGGTATTTTGTCTAAAAAACCTATCACTTGCTAATGGAATAAGCAAATTAATGTGAACTTCTCTTTTGCAGTGAACTGAGACAGAGATCTGCAATCACACACTTGTTCTCTGTCCTCAGTACTGATACTGAACACTGAACGTTTCCCTCCAGCAAGTGTAGTGTGGGTAAGGCACTATAATACTTTGGAGATTAATGTCACTATACATGTCCAAGTAATCTTCCTGCGATGAGAAGTTATGTTCCACTGAACATGCAGAAAACACATTTTTGAAAACAGTTGTTAATTTAGCATTATTCAGAATATACCAGTGAGTGATTTAATATTGTCTCAATAAAGAAAAACAATATCCACTGTACATACCAGAAATACCACCAGACAAACACTGATTGATAACTAACAATAATTTTAATTCCATTAATGCCACAGTAATTGCGATTTACCCTGCCTCGATCAACACTTGAAATTGCTGCCCAAAACAGCTTGATCGCTGGAACGAAATTGGTGCTTTTAGAAACACTGCTGCCCGTTCAATTGTATTAATGCGCTGCCTGTTAATATAAACACTTCATCAGTTTTTGCTGTTTTACCATACAACATAATTTCATAATACAACAGCGAAGTCCCCAAGATGTGTAAACATATCGATAATGTGCGAGCATTTTTGTCTACCAGCAAACCAGGCTCGCTCAGTTGCTTGCTGCCATGTTAATTGGGAATCTTGATGCTTTTATGCTGCAGCCTTGCTGCTGGCACATTGCAGCTCATTGGTCGCACAGCACATCGCTTCGTGCCGGGAGCCATTACCATGCGATTGTTCACGTCGCTACTCTAGCGGATTACTTGTATGTGTGAAGCAAGAACTATGTTCTTTGCATTGTCAGAGGAGAATAATAGTAGTTTGTTCACGCCAAAAAAGTGATTATTGACAACGAGAAAGTACAAGAGGAATGGATGCACATATGAAAGTAAAATGTTCTCACTGCAGGTAATTTCGCCAGTTCTAAAAATAGCTCAAAATTATAGAGAACACTTTTCGGACAGTTGTCAATGTCGTGACAAATTTTCCAGTTTATTTTAAATATTGTTGAACGCGTTCAAGAAATCGTTCACACAGGAGAATCGTACTAACGTAACGCCGTTTCACGAACGTACAGATTCCCGTATGCGTCAGGGATACTTGACGCAGTGAAACAACTGAACGACTTGAAAAAAGAAATAAGTCTACGGGTCTGAATGGAATCCCAAGTCGGTATCACGAGGAGTACTCTATCGCATTGACCCCTTACTTAGTTTGCATTTATCGCGGGTCTCTCGCGACTGGAAGAATGCACGGCTGGCTCCTGTGTATAAGAAGGGCAAAAGAATGGACTCGCGAAATTCCAGACCAATACCTTAACATCGATGCAGAATTCTAGAACAGATTCTGAGTTCGAAAAGCACGAATCAGCACGGTTTTAGAAAGCATCGCTCGTATAGGACTTAGCTTGTCCTTTTCTTACATTATCTACTGAGAAATGTGGATGAAGGGCAACAGGCAGATTCCATATTTCTAGATTTCCGGAAAGAGTTTGACACGTTACCCCTTTGCAGGCTGTTAACGAAGGTACGATCATGTGAAATAAGTTCGCCGACATGTGGCTCGAAGACTTCTCAAGCTATAGAACCCAGTGGTTCTCGAGGGCGAGAGTTCGTCAGAGACAAGGGTATCGTCAGAAGTGCCTCAGGGAAGTGCGACAGGGCCGCGGTTGTTCTCTGTATACATAAATGATCTGCCAGAGACGGTGGGCTGCAATCGGCGGACGTTTTCTGATAATACTGTGGTTTACGGGAAAGTGCCGAAGATAGGTGACTTTAGGATGGCAGAAGATGACTTAGACAAAATTTCTAGTTTGTGTAGTGAACGGCAGCTGACTCTCAATGAAGAAAAATGTAAGTTAATGCGGATGAGTAAGAAAAACAGACCAGTTATGTTCGGATACACCTTGACACAGTCACGTCGTTTGAGTATCTGAGCGTATCGCTACAGAGCGATATGAAGTGGAACGAGCATAGGAAGATTGTGGTAGGAAAGGGGGAAGGTTGACTTCAGAGAATTTTAGGAAAGGTGGTTCATCGATAAATGAGACCGCTTATAGGATGCTGGTACAACCTATTCTTGAGTACTGCTCGAGTGTTTGGGATCCATACCAGGTCGGATCAAATGAAGACGTCGAAACAATTCAGAGGCTAGGTTTGTTACCAGCAGGTTCGAACAACTGACAAGTGTCACGAATACGCTTCGGGAACAGAAATGAGAATCCCTGGAGGTAAGGCTACGTTCTTTTCAAGGAACACTGTTGAGAAAATTTAGAGCACCTGCATCTGAAGCTGATTGGAGATGGATCCTACTGCCGCCAATAAATATTTCGCTGAAGGACGATGAAGATAAAATACGAGAAATTAGGGCTCATATGGAGGCATGCTCATAAATTAAGGATAATGGAGATACATGTGAAATAACGCTCTGGTGGGCGGTTTGCTGGTTTAAATCACCTCGGGGTATGACCATGTGGTGCATTTGACCTGCGGTCGTCGCACGGTGGCGCTGGAAGCAGTCCACTTACGCAGAGGTGTGTTGGTGCGTGTCAGAGTACGGTGCAGCGAGTAAGTGTGCAGATGTTTTCAGACGTGCAAATGGTGACTGTGTGTTGAAAATGGCTCAAAGAACACATATTGACGACTGGTGGCTGGTCAAACACAGCAGGTCGTAGCACGGGCCCTCCGTGTGCCACAAAGTGTGATCGCAAGGTTACGGCAAGCATTCCAGCAGACAGGAAACGTGTCCAGGTGATACAGTACGGGACATCCACAGTGTACAACACCACAAGAAGGCCGATATCTCACCATCAGAGTCCGCAGACGGCCACGGAATACCGCAGGTAGCCTTGCTTGGGACCTTACTGCAGCCACTGGAACAGTTGTCTCTAGACACAGAGTCTACAGACGACTGAGCAGACATGGTTATTTGCCCGGAGACCTGAAAGGTGCATTCCACTGAGCCCTCGTCCCAGGAGAGCCTATGAAGCCTGGTGTCAAGAACACAGTAAATGGTCATTCGAACAGTGGTCCCAGGTTATGTTCACGAACGAGTCCAGGTATCGTCTGAACAGTGATTCTCACCGGGTTTTCATCTGGCATGAACCGGGAACCAAACCCCGTAATGTCCTTTAAAGGGGCCTGTATGGAGATCGTGGTTTGATGGTGTGGGGTGGGATTATGATTGATGCACGTACACCCCTGCATGTCTTTGACATAGGAACTGTAACAGGTCAAGTGTATCGGGACGTCATTTTGCACGAGTATTTCTGCATTTTCAGGGGTGCAGTGGGTCCCACCTTCCTCTTGATGGATGATTACGCACGGCCCCACCGAGCTGCCATCGTGGAGGAGTGCCTTGAAACAGAAGATATCAGGTGAATGGAGTGGCCTGCCCGTTCTCCAGACCTAAGCCCCATCAAGCACGTCTGGGACGCTCTCGGTCGACGTGTCGCTGCACTTCTTCAAACCCCTAGGACACTTCAGGTGCTCAGATAGGCACTGGTGAAAGAATTGGAGGGTATACCCCAGCAGCTGCTTGACCACCTGATCCAGAGTACGCCAACCCGTTGTGCGGCCTATGTACGTGTGCATGGTGTTCATATCCTATATTGATGTCGGGGTACATGCGCCGGAAACAGTGGCGTTTTGTAGCACATGTGTTTCGGGACGGTTTTCTCAACTTATCACCAATACCGTGGACTTACAGATCTGTGTCGCGTGTTTCCTATGTGCCTATGGTATTAGCGCCACTTCTGTGTAGTGCCACGTTGTGTGGCACCACATTCTGCAATTATCCTTAATTTATGAGCATGAGTGTAGACAGTCGTTTTTCCCTCGCCCTGTCTGCGAGTGGAACGGGAAAGGAAACTACTAGTAGTGGTGCAGGATACTGCAGACCGTGCAGTGGATTCGGAATATGTAAACCACTGAGTCAAAACGTCGTAACCACCTATTTAATGGCCAGCCGCGGTGGCCGTGCGGTTCTGGCGCTGCATTCCGGAACCGCGAGACTGCTACGGTCGCAGGTTCGAATCCTGCCTCGGGCATGGGTGTGTGTGATGTCCTTAGGTTAGTTAGGTTTAAGTAGTTCTAAGTTCTAGGGGACTAATGCCTGAGATGTTGAGTCCCATAGTGCTCAGACCCATTTGAACCATTTGAACCTACACTCCTGGAAATTGAAATAAGAACACCGTGAATTCATTGTCCCAGGAAGGGGAAACTTTATTGACACATTCCTGGGGTGAGATACATCACATGATCACACTGACAGAACCACAGGCACATAGACACAGGCAACAGAGCATGCACAATGTCGGCACTAGTACAGTGTATATCCACCTTTCGCAGCAATGCAGGCTGCTATTCTCCCATGGAGACGATCGTAGAGATGCTGGATGTAGTCCTGTGGAACGGCTTGCCATGCCATTTCCACCTGGCGCCTCAGTTGGACCAGCGTTCGTGCTGGACGTGCAGACCGCGTGAGACGACGCTTCATCCAGTCCCAAACATGCTCAATGGGGGACAGATCCAGAGATCTTGCTGGCCAGGGTAGTTGACTTACACCTTCTAGAGCACGTTGGGTGGCACGGGATACATGCGGACGTGCATTGTCCTGTTGGAACAGCAAGTTCCCTTGCCGGTCTAGGAATGGTAGAACGATGGGTTCGATGACGGTTTGGATGTACCGTGCACTATTCAGTGTCCCCTCGACGATCACCAGTGGTGTACGGCCAGTGTAGGAGATCGCTCCCCACACCATGATGCCGGGTGTTGGCCCTGTGTGCCTCGGTCGTATGCAGTCCTGATTGTGGCGCTCACCTGCACGGCGCCAATCACGCATACGACCATCATTGGCACCAAGGCA
This sequence comes from Schistocerca serialis cubense, assembly GCF_023864345.2. Taxonomy (NCBI): domain Eukaryota; kingdom Metazoa; phylum Arthropoda; class Insecta; order Orthoptera; family Acrididae; genus Schistocerca; species Schistocerca serialis. Next base: position 443,386,660 of record NC_064646.1, on the reverse strand, counting down.
GAAGCGACTCTCATCGCTGAAGACGACACGTCTCCATTCGTCCCTCCATTCACGCCTGTCGCGACACCACTGGAGGCGGGCTGCACGATGTTGGGGCGTGAGCGGAAGACGGCCTAACGGTGTGCGGGACCGTAGCCCAGCTTCATGGAGACGGTTGCGAATGGTCCTCGCCGATACCCCAGGAGCAACAGTGTCCCTAATTTGCTGGGAAGTGGCGGTGCGGTCCCCTACGGCACTGCGTAGGATCCTACGGTCTTGGCGTGCATCCGTGCGTCGCTGCGGTCCGGTCCCAGGTCGACGGGCACGTGCACCTTCCGCCGACCACTGGCGACAACATCGATGTACTGTGGAGACCTCACGCCCCACGTGTTGAGCAATTCGGCGGTACGTCCACCCGGCCTCCCGCATGCCCACTATACGCCCTCGCTCGAAGTCCGTCAACTGCACATACGGTTCACGTCCACGCTGTCGCGGCATGCTACCAGTGTTAAAGACTGCGATGGAGCTCCGTATGCCACGGCAAACTGGCTGACACTGACGGCGGCGGTGCACAAATGCTGCGCAGCTAGCGCCATTCGACGACCAACACCGCGGTTCCTGGTGTGTCCGCTGTGCCGTGCGTATGATCATTACTTGTACAGCCCTCTCGCAGTGTCCGGAGCAAGTATGGTGGGTCTGACACACCGGTGTCAATGTGTTCTTTTTTCCATTTCCAGGAGTGTATTTAATGGCGTGTTGTTCCGCTTTTCAAAATGTTCAAATGTGTGTGAATTCCTAAGGGACCAAACTGCTGAGGTCATCGGTCCCTAGGCTTACACACTACTTAAACAAAATTAAGCTAAGTTATGCTAAGAACAGCACATACGCCCATGCCCGAGGGAGGCCTCGAACCTCCGGCGGGAGGGGCCGCACAATCCGTTACATGGCGTTTCAAACCGCGCGGCCACTCTGCCGCTTTTCAAACACAGTACAACTGAGATTCTACTTGGCATGGATGGATTCTACAAGTCCTTGACAGGATTACAGGTGTATATCTACTCACAGTGAAGTACTTCCCCCAAATTACGGTATGGTGGCTTAGGCGCACGCAGCTGGCACCCGATATGTGTTCCAATGGGTACAGGTGAGAAACGTTTGCTAGCCAAGACATCAATGTGATTTTACTGTGATGACCCTCAAACCACTGTAGCACGATTCTAATCTTGCATCACGGCCAATTACCCTGCTGGGAGGTGCCATCGCTGCAGAGGGAGACTTCAAACTTGAATCGATGCAGGTGGTCCGCTAGAATGTTCACGTACTTCACTGCCGTCATGGTGCATTCGATTACTACCACAGATCCATCTGGAGAACAGCTCAGTGTACGCCATAGCATAACCCTCACCGGCCTGCATCTGTGACGCGGCGGGTGTTTCGTACAGACATTCTCAAGGCTGACGGTGTTTAAGGACCCATCCATCGAACTCATGAAACTAGAAATCCATTCATTCGACAGGCGACACGTTTCTACGAATCCACGGTGAAAACTGAGTGGTGCTGTGTCCACTGCGGTCATAACTGACGACGTCGTTGGGTCAGCTCGGGAACACGTAGCGGTCGTGTGATGTGGGGCTCCACGTTCAGCGGTGGCCTTTGAACGGTGTGCTCTGAAACACTTGTGCGTGCACCGGCATAGTACTCTGTCGTCAGATGTGCCACAGATCGCTCCCTATCGTGGATTACACAGTGGGGGATCCCCCGACCTCTACGTTTTGTGATGAGACGTGGTCGTGCAATACCACACGGCCTACTCGTTATCCCACGTCCTGTAGGTGCTCACGACAGTGGTACTCAAGCAGCGGACCAGCTTCGCCGTTTCAGAGATTCTCGTTACCAGCCGCAGCGCCACAACAATGTGCCCTTTGTCAAAACCGCTTATAGCAGCGGCGCGTATCTTCGCTATAATGACTGCCCATTCGTCTGTCTTCCGCTTACATCCTTTCCTCACGGCGTCACGTGGCCGCAACACCATCAGGAGGCATTCTGCCTCGCGGCGGGCAGCGGTCATAATGTTTTGGCTCATCAGTGTGTTTAGATGTAGACGTAACGTTCCAATTACCAGTAGAAAAAATACTGTTCAGTTCTTCATTTTTTTGTTTGGATGCAGGAACGTGTCTCCAGTGGTGGTAGACTCTGCCGTCCCACGCCACAACACAGTAGCACGCCGCCAGGGGCGCCGTAACAAACTAGTGGTCATTAGGACTTGACGCCCACCGCTCGCACTGTACACAGCGACGAAATGGGCTCATATTCTCCGCGGCCGCCATTAATACGCAGTCGGATGCCAGCGACGAGGCAGCGTACGCACTAAAACGGTCGCCTTCGCCCCGTTCATTTGTCAAAGGCAGCGAGAAACTTTAATTAAGCGCGACACGGCTGCCGCCGGCGGAGGCGGGGTACGGCTCTTCGCACTGCAGGCCCCTGGCTCTCAACCAAGACGGCTCATTTGCATTGAATGGACGGTAACGGGTTTATCTCGAAGGGCAGTAAAAAGTTCACGTCGCGGATACATCCGGCACATAAACCACCAGCTTTCAGCTTTCACAGTACGACGCGATTCTAATCAAATAATATACACAACTGGCCATTAAAATTGCTACACCACGACGATGACGTGCTACAGACGTGAAATTTAACCGACAGGAAGAAGATGCTGTGACATGCAAATGATTAGTTTTTCAGAGCATTCACACAAGGTTGGGCCAGTGGCGACACCTACAACGTGAGGGAAGTTTCCAACCAATATCTCATACACAAACAGCAGTTGACCGGCGTTGCCTGCTGAAACGTTGTTGTGATGCCTCGTGTAAGGAGGAGAAATGCGTACCATCACTTTTCCGACTTTGATAAAGGTCGGATTGTAGCCTATCGCGATTGCGGTTTATCGTATCACGACATTGCTGCTCGCGTTGGCCGAGATCCAATGACTGTTAGCAGAATATGGAATCGGTGGGTTCAGGAGGGTAATACGGAACGCCATGCTGGATCCCAACGGCCTCGTATCACTAGCAGTCGAGGTGACAGGTATCTTATCCGCACGGCTCTAACGGATCGTGCGGGCAGTTCTCGATGTCTGAGTTGACAGATGGGGACGTTTGCAAGACAACAACCATCTTCACGAACAGTTCGACGACGTTTGCAGCAGCGTGGACTATCAGGTCGGAGACCATGGCTGCGGTTACCCTTGACGCTGCATCACAGACAGGAGCGCCTCCAATAGTGTACTCAACGACGAACCTGGGTGCACGAATGGCAAAACGTCATTTTTTCGGATGAATCCAGGTTCTGTTTCAGCATCATGATGGTCACATCAGTGTTTGGCGACATCGCGGTGAACGCACATTGGAACCGTGTATTCGTCATCGTCATACTGGCGTATCACCCGGCGTGATAGTATGGGGTGCCATTGGTTACACGTCTCGGTCACCTCTTGTTCGCATTGACGGCACTTTGAACAGTGGACGTTACATTTCAGATGTGTTACGACCCGTGGCTCTACCCTTCATTCGATCCCTGCAAAACCCTACATTTCAGCAGGATAATGCACGACCTCATGTTGCAGGTCCTGTACGGGTATTTCTGGATACAGAAAATGTTCGACTGCTGCCCTGGCCAGCACATTCTCCAGATCTCTCACCAACTGAAAACGTCTGGTCAGTGGTGGCCGAGCAACTGGCTCGTCACAACATGCCAGTCACTACTTTTCATGAACTGTGGTGTCGTGTTGAAGCTGCATGGACAGCTGTACCTGTACACGCCATCCTGTTTGACTCAATGCCCAGGTGTATCAAGGCCGTTATTACGGCCAGAGATGGTTGTTCTGGGTACTGATTTCTCAGGTTCTATGCACCCAAATTGGGTGAAGATGTAATCACATGTCAGTTCTAGTATAATATATCTGCCCAGTGAATGCCCGTTTATCATCTGCATTTCTATTTGATGTAGCAATTTTAATGGCCAGTAGTGTATGTATGTTAGCGGAGCGCGCACGGGTGGGGGATCACCCTAGCGAAGATATGGTCTGCAAATGGGGGAACTCATTGAGATAAGTGACTATGACGAAGGGCACAGCCTGTAAATGAGTATCTCGAAAACGGCGAAGCTGGCCGAATGTTCGCATGCTACTTCAGTGAGCATCTACGGAAAGAGGTAGACTAGGTGCTCTATGGTTGGACGTCCATGACTGTTCACCGGGTGGGTGTTGGAGGCTTGCCTGCTCGGTAAAGTAGGTATCTCTGCCGGAAGAGGACAGTGCTGGTGCGCGCATAACTTTTTCGGGGCACACCGTTCACCATACATCGTTGAACCTAGATGTTCACATGTTGGCACATCGTCAGTACAATCGGGATTCGACTGTCGATCAATGTAAACTTGTCAGTTTTTCGAGTGTATCACATTTTTGCTACACAAAGTCGACGGTTGTCTCTATGAACTCCGTCGTCGAGGTGAACGGCGGCTCTAGGGTTGCAGCGCGGCGCGGACGCAGGCTGGTAGGAGCAGTACTGTACTATGGGAGACACTCTCCTGCGCTTGCGTGAGACCCGTGGTAGTAATCGAGGACACGCTGACAGCCGCGGTCCACCTGCATTCCTTCATGCCTGATGTCTTCGCCGACAGCGATATCATCTTTCAGCAGTATAGCTATCCGTGTCTCGGAGCCGGAACCGTGTTTGAGGGGCGTTAAGGGGCTCCGGAACGCCCTATACTTGCAATGTTAAAATAACGCTTATAAATTACATCTTTCCTCACAAAGTATTTGAGGTAGGAAGTTGAACATTTTACAGATTATTTATTGGAATATGGGCTACAACTTAACACAGGGATTTTACAAAATTTTAGTTCAGTTATTAAAGACGATTTTTTTCAATTGTAATGAAAATTCACAACATTTTTTTGCAATTTTTTATTTATATATTCAAAAATATACAGTTTTTTGGAAAAAAGGCTGTGTTAAATTATGCAGAAGGTACTGAGTAACATTTACTGAAAGTTTGAAACAAATATGTTTGGAAGATCCTTAGAAAACATGTAATTAATATGAGAAAATAAAAGTTTTGGGAATCGAGCGACAAAGATTGGATTAACTTTTTAGTGCATTCCAGGCCCATAGGATGGATTATCTTCATCCTCTGCAAACTCCTCCTCCAGCTTCCTCTTGTTCTCCTCCTGTTTACTCTTGCTTGTATTTCTAGACTCTTTACAGCCCTGACTGCAGCCCGAAGGCGTTCCTTGTCTAAAGCAAGCATCGCTCGTTGTTGTGTTCGTAGATTTTGCTACCATTTTCTTCAGTTGCAGTTACTGCAACACTGTTCCAAAAGGTGGTCATGTATGAACACTTATCACATTTCAGTTGTGTTTCACTAGCAAGTCCTACGTGCTTTATTATGGAGAGTTCAAGACCAACTTCACTACAATGAATACATCTTACACAGTTTGAAAAAATTCCTTTGAGAACCGACATATCAAATATTTCATTCACATCTGATTCGCCCATAAAACATTCATAGTTTTCACTCATTGAACCAAGCTTCTTCTGTGAAGTATTTTCTTTCCCACTTTGACTGCTATGGGCAGGTGTACTTGAGAGGTTAGGTTCACTCACTTGGTTATCGTCTTTATTGTTTACAGTAATAACACATACCTTTGGCTTTCCAACATTTCTCCTTTTCTTAAAAGCCTTCAGAGGATTTCTAATAACTTTACTTTTACTCATTATTATACTTCAACAAAACAGAGACTCAAGAAACAGAATTAATTACGAATACTTTCGAGATAACGACAGAGTAAATAAACATTAAACAATCGACAATCACACCAGCGGTATATATTGAACCATCACAGGTTAGCCACAACACATACTTTATCTCACATCACTAAAATGTACCTGATGAACACGGACGTTAATAATAACACCATTTGACAGCAGTTTAACAGCGCCACAGTGGGTCACGCCCATGTAGAACACATTTCAAAAAAAATTTAAAAATAGTTGTAGTCTTCGGAATTGAATAAATTATATATCTATTAAAAGGTAATAGTCTGCAGATTCAGAAAACGCAAAAAAGTAAAAATTGAACTTTTCATGATTTTGAGCCTTTCCGGAGCCCCTTAAAGTGAACTCACGTTGATGTTTCGGTAACCAAATTCACCTGATGCAGATTTTATGTATCCTATCTGGGTCGCTATCCGGACCCATCACTGCGTACGCAGATCAGCGGCCCGTTATTTACGCGAATTACACGAGCTGTGTGTAGACGTCTAACGTCACACCTCCACAAACCTCCCAACAAACTGTCGGATCCGCGATACACAGACTCAGTGATGTATTTCGTTCCAAAGACGGAGAAACAAGCTATTGAGCAGGCCCATTAGTGTTAATGCTCTCAGTTCGGCAAGGAAGAGTCCACAAGTTTCTTCACGTATGCTACCTCCAACTGACATCACTCATTGATGTTCAGATGACGTACAACAACTATAAAACATCGTGTTATGAACTCTCTCAAGAACGCCACGTGCAGTGAATTGTGCGGGGCCGCCGTGCAAGGCCGGAAACAAAAGATGAGTCGAGAAGTCATGAATGAATATGAAATCAGGTGACGATTCGGGATCTTTTTATGAGGAACGAACTGCTACTCTGTCTGTAATTTGCAATCAGTTTTATTTCGAAGTATGTAAAGATTCACCAGAGAATTAAAGCACCTAAACAATTGCAGAAACGTACCAAACCTTGTAATAAATTCCCTATATACAGAGTGAATCAGGTGTACTGGGGATTTGTTACCTCCATTTCTGATATTTGTGCATACTTTGGATTAGCAACTGTAGTTGGAAATTTGCAGCTGGCGCACAAAGAGCAGCAAGCACAGCGTTTCCAAGCAACTGCTTTACGAATGAAATATTTTCATTTAGGATCAGTTTGCGATAAAATTACCAACTAACAGGAGCTATATGACGAACAGCGTTATTAGGCAGATCATCAACGCACAGGGACCTCTTCGTTTAATTCATTAAAGACATTAATAGTGAAGTTCAGGATTTAATCTTATTTACTTACTCGTCGGCTCTACAGCTGTTCTCCTGCCAGACGCTCAGTATTACTTTATGTATTGCTTTCCACAGTGTTTCCACACCACATTTGAGAGGTTCCACCTGGATCTGATCTGCTCCAGGTGCCTTATTGTATTTTAAGGTCTTTATGGCTTGTATCTCTTCCTCCAGTGTGGGTTCTGGTATTAAGACCTCTGGGCCATAGTAATTTATTTCCACCAGTTCTTCTTGTTTTAATCCTTCTACTTTTGGGTTCAGTAACTCCTGGAAGTATTTTGCCCATCTGTCAAGTATTTTATTACTCTCCTCTATCAAATCCCCTTCTTTACTCCATCATACATTTGTTCTGACTTGAAACCCGGCCTTTCCTTCCTTAATCGTTTGGTACATTTCACGTACTTGCTTCTCTTCTCCTAGCTGTTTAATTTTTTCCAATTTTTTCTTTTCTAGTGCTCTTCTCCTCTGTCCTCAAACTCTTTTAGCTACACAGCACTTCTCATTATATTCATTCAGAATTCTCTAGTTCTTCTCCGAAATAATTTCATTCGTGCTATGTTACGCTCCTCAGTTCTTCTCATACGTTCTTCATCAAACCAATCTGCCTTCCTTTGAGCCCATACGTGTCCCAAAACCTCTCCAGATGCCTCGAGGATTGCAGTCTTACATCGTTTCCACCTTATTTCTATATGTTTACCTGACGTGTGTGTATCGTTCTTAATCCCCTCTTCTGTTTTTGTCTGATATGCTCTCCATATTTCTTCTGACTTTAATTTCTTAATGTCAAAATGTGACCTTTTAGTTTACTCAATAGCGAGATCCTTTGCCTGTACTTAATTCTCACTACGTGATGGTTTGAATTGCAGTCATCTCCACGTTGGCTCCTACCATCCATTATATCCGATCCGTGTCTCCGATCAATTTGATTTATAGTTTGTCCATCTGGTGACATCCATGTTTCTTTGTGTATCTTTTTGTGTGGAAAAGATGTACTGCTGACAGTCATGTTTTTGCTTATAGCAAAATCTACAACCCTGATTCCATTGGCATTTGATATTTTATGGAGGCTATGCCTTCCTATAGTTGGCTAATAGGCCTCAGCAATTTCTATTTTTGCATTCAAGTCTCTTATTACGTTCTTAATATCATGTTTGGGAGCCTGATCGCACGACTGCTCTACCTTGCTATAAAACTCGTTCTGTTGTTCACCTGCCTCCTCTGTGGGTCCATGTACATTTGTATATGTTTAAAAATTAATCAATTTGCACATTTTTAGGAAGATTACAAAACAGCTCCAAACTGATGTTGTATTCTGGCAAGCAGATATATTTGGTTCCTCTCGCAGTCCGAAATGCACAAAGTCACCCAAAGCTAAACAACCAACCAGTCAAGCCAGCATGAGTTAAAAAGCATACGAAAAAAATTTTAAAGGAAAGTTTCACTAGGCGACAACTCTGCTCCGTTCGGGCGCCGGGGAACGTTTTGTGAATTTCGTAGTCAGACATGTGGACTGCTCTCTGTAACATTTTGTTCGTAGCTAGTTTTTGCGCTGCACTTATAAATTAATCTTTCCTATACAGGTCAACATACTTAATTTTGCAAATCATGTTCTTGTGAATATTGTTCGTTATTGCGATGACGCGTAAGACGGTGAACAGTAGTCCCCATACCAGTATTGTTCACCCATTAGCTTTGTCCAATTCAACAGAAAGTAATACCGCGATTTAAAGACGAATTATTGCATCCATTTTTACAAACTCAAACTCGACAACGCAAGAGGAAGATTCTTCCCTCACAGACAAACACGTTCCAACAAAAATCGAAACGTTACCAAATTCGCATATCAATGTGTTTACAAGTTTAAATATTTCATCAATTATGCACCTAGTATACCAGATAGGCGGAATCCACCATAACACAGACATTAAAATGTCAGGTCACAGCAGAAGTAGACAATGAGAATACCGATGAACAATCCGCTCATCACATAATGATTAACAGAAGTTATTTACAGACCAATGATCTTGGGACTATTCTTAAGATTTTACTCGCGGAAAACAACAAAATTTTAGCGATACGTCTTGACGCAAGACAGAGAGAAAGTAACAAACCTCTAGGATTCTAGCTAGCCAGCTATTAAGTCATACTGATCAAAAATTACGAAAGCACAATGAAACACTTGAGAACCAACTAACAAACCACATTGACACGAAGTAAAATAAAATTTCTGACTATTTAGAAGTGCTTACAGAAAATGAGACACAGTTGCAGTCTTTACTTTGGCAGCGAGTTGTTCAAGTAGATAATCGGTTATAACATATTAAAGAAACAATGCACAAAGAGACAGATTTGCTTCTCAAGAGAATAAATAAAGTAGTTCGCAAGACTACAATGTAAAACACTTAAGCGTACGAAACAGATCATTTCCTAGACATTAAGTACTTTTCTTGATACCAGTTAAGTGGCACGCGCACTGGTTAAGGTTTTGTGATGAAATTTTCATTTGCCTTATGTTTTGTGACTGACACACGACACGTAAATGCAATAATTTCTTTTTTTCCATAGCAGCAAAATATTGTGCACATTACTTTCTTTCCCTTCCCTATACACTGTATCCTTACGCGCATCTACTCGAGTCTACAGAAAAATACATTCTGCAGAAATTACGATTGTACTCTCTAATAACAATACGAGTAGTCCACTCTTACTCACGTAAGAAGACTGATAACAATGTTTGCCTATTGGTATCTTCGCAATGCATCTTACATGTAATCATTATTATATTTTAATGTTTCTTTCCTCTCACAGCATTAAAGTGATTTTGATTATGATTATTTTCTTTGTGTCACCACTGGCACATCTATATAAAACGTAATTTCGATTTTGGTAAGAAATGTTTGTTATTCTTTGTCATGTAATTTGAGAGTTTACCACACATAGTTTTAGATAAAAGTCTTAGCTTTATTTTGTTTTACTGTACTGTAACAGAATATTGTACTTCGTAAAAACACCACATTTATGGGCTCACTTAGGGTTACTTTCTGCACTGTGAAAAACTTCGACGTATTATCAAAGTTTTTTTTTTTGCCACGACATACCACTTTATCACGATTTTAGATGCCTTCACGGACATTTGGTGAAAATGGTGTGGCAGTACCTTTTGTGAGTGGACTGGCTCCGAGGTGTCACTGGATTTACTATGGACAAGTACCGCATCCACTGAGTCTGTTCTTAGCCGCCTCACAAACAATCATGATACAACGCTTTCACCTGATGAGTTATTTCAATGTTATAAGCGCTGAAAGACACTTCAACATGTGCTAGGTAATGTACCGTGTACACTCATGTCAACAGCTTCGCGTACAAGAACCACGAAAAGACATTGCTTCGATGCATATTTTCTACTACTAAAAGGACAATGTAATCACAGTCAATCTCACTAGCTTTTGTGCAGAAGAACTACAAAAATAATGCCACGCAAGTCATTTTTCCTTCAGTTGATGATTTCATAACCAGTGCACACTAACGCAACGGACAGTTCGCTTTAACTTGTGCGCAGTTCTTTCAAATGTAATATATTCTGAGTGCATCTGAGTGCCAATACAAGCAACATTTGGAACTTTGCTTGGAGTGCACCTCAGCACGAAATGTACAAAGGTTTTTGCAAATTAATTTATGTGCAACTGAACACCGCTACTTACAAAATAAAGAAATTTTTCATGATTCTTTACAGTGCATATATGGATGTCACATGTATATATTGTTTACTCTGTAATCTTTGTATGTTTCTCTATGCATATTTTACTACTTCCTACCTTGCTTTTGTGTAATATTATTTAGACGAAATTTTCAGTAAACTCTTTGGCATATGCAAATATCATCCTGTCCTGTCGTCCTATCGTCAGAGCAGTAGTGAGACAGACGCCAAGCGGAGAATTTGTGGCAATGTAGACGTAAAGTTTAGTGCATCTGTATTCAAGTAGAATGCTTTGTGTTTCAAACAGAGGAGAATCATTCGATTAGTGATTTAGAATGAAATGAGATGTAATGAGATTAGAACCACATGAAGAGGAATGAAGGTAATATTTTTTATTTAGTTGCATTGCAGTCATTCATAGTTTGGAACCATTTTTGAATGAGACATTCGTATCAGAGAGCTACAGATTTTTCATCAATCTGTAATTCTGAGTAATTTTCACTGCAAGGTATTTTTCATGTTTATTAATTTTTTATCTAAGATTTGTGAGAGAGTTTGACATCAGTGTAGCCCTTTGTGAATGCTAATGAGTGAAGTAACCTGAATTTCATACAAGTAGCAATATATCAGATAATTTAAAAACATTTTTTAAATAAACTTTCCACCTAAGAGCACTGTCCACATCCTCAATCCGCGTCATATTTATTGAAAGAATGACTCGTTCAGTGATGTGTATAAAATAGTTTAACTGTTGTCTGGAGCATTGCAGTAAGCTCTCAGCAACTGTAGTCAGAAATTTGCAGCTGTAACAGACAGAACAAGCACAGTTTTTCTAATCAATTACATCACAAAGTAAGAAACTTCCATTTCAGGATCAATTTGCTACAAAAATCATCAAAGCACAGAGGCCATTTTATGAACAGTATTATTAGATAGATCTAAACAGTTTGCAACATTTTTAGAAAGATTATAAAACACGGTCAAATTGGTGTTGTATTCTTGCAGGCAGATATATTTTGTTTCTCTCGCTGTTGGAACCCAAGCTAAACAACAGCTAAGTTACAACCAACCGACAAAGCCAGTATGAATTCAAAAGTCAAACGAAAATAATTTTTGAAGGAAACTTTCAAGAGGAACTGAAATCCGTATATAGGTTTCGGCTGCCGTCATTTTGAGAGGAATTGATAAACTATGCAACATGGCGTCGGTCGTTGAAAATACTGAAGTTTAAACGGAGCATCTTCTTGGTGTAGAGGCGTGCACGATCACAGAGAAGCCCGTCTCAACAGCCGAGGCTGTGCCAGGTTAGGAAGCCTTTGGTGCAAAAGAGAAGCGGCCAGTTCTACGGGGCAGCAGACGACAGCCGCTTGACCACCCGGCAAGTTGTCGCCGGCACAACTTTTTTCTGCCATAGGCACAGAAGTGTAAGGTGCCGACCAGCCAACAAAACCCCTGAGCATCGCCTCTGCGGAGGATTCTCAACGTCTTCTTGGGGGGTCCACCAGCTGCCGTGTCACCCGCGACCGCCTCTTGTCTATAGATACGCCATGCCATGCTACAGAAAATTTAACGGCTAGTTACTTCGGGCGCAGTCTAGTAATGATGGTCGGTTTCGCTCGCTGTTTCGGTTGTAAGGCGATCGCGAGCATTTTGCGATACTACGGGAGAGCAGCAGCCCCAGCCCAACAATGCAGTAAGCTTCTCTGCCAGCTCACCTTTTGTTGCCGAAACAAAGTTCTCAAGGTTCAGTATTCTCTCTCCGAATTGTTTTCAGTTAAGCTTGAGTAAGCAATCCCGCCGGGGGAACATCCAAAGCTGAGCATATTCCGAAAGTAAGGTCCGATCGGTCGCGAAATTGAAAGTGAAAATCAAAAGCGTATTATTTGCAATAGTTAGCCACACCTTCCCTACACAGTGGCCGCTCCGTCTGAGACATCTGTCGTAGCATCATATCAACTTTCCAATAGCCTCGTCATAGAAGGCAGCCACCTGCACTGTTCCCCAATTCTCTGCGCTGGTCTGCAGTTCGTTGTCTGTGCCAAAACGTTTACTTCATAGATTGCAGTTCATGTCAGCAGAGGTGAAAATCAGAGGGAGCAAAGTCCGGGCTGTACGGAGGGCGATCAAACGCTTCCCATCGAAAACGCTGCAGGGGCGTCGTCACTGTCCTTGCAGAGTGCGGCCGAGAACTGTCATGAAGATGGAAATGCATGACAGCTACGTTGTGTGGGCTGCATCAAATCAGGCGAAACCTCTCACGGGCACTCGTACTTGGCGGGAGGCACTGTCTTCTAGGCATTTTTATGTGCTCACTGTGCGCTCAGAACTGAAAAGACAGGCGTGACGCGATCAACAAGCAACTAGAGACACTGTCCAACACACCTATGCAAACCTTTATCGAATTTTCACTGCGGTTCCCATTTCTCGGATCGGACTCTACTTTCGGAATACTTGTCGTAGCAGAGATTGAAAGTAGGTAAAACATGATCGGTTTCGGGCTCTTACATGCTCATCAGACGTTATAACTTCGTGCTGAGACCTCGAGAGCTGCGGTGGACGACTTCAGGACGCGGTTATCACCAGCGAACAGCCGACCGGAGTGGCCGATCGGTTCTAGGTACTACAGTCTGGAACCACGCGACCGCTACGGTCGCAGGTTCGAATCCTGCCTCGGGCATGGATGTGTGTGATGTCCTTACGTTAGTTAGGTTTAAATAGTTCTAAGTTCTAGGGGACTGATGACCTCAGAAGTTAAGTCCCATAGTGCTCAGAGCCATTTGAACGAGCGAGCACAGTGCCAGAAAATGCACGTTCCTCAAAATAAATAAATAAAAAGAAAAAATTAAAAGCTCTTGCCTTTGATCATGATGAAGAACGTTCCATTAATTAGAAAATAATAACAGTCGTATAGATTTTTATGTTTACGTGTTTTAACTGTACTTGATTTCGTTATTTATAAGCGCAGAAGTTACGTGATCAACTAATTTTTATTACTAATAAAATGCAATTCATATTTTGTAAGGATATAAAATACACAATGGACTTACACTGTAAGATGTGCAGTTCTACTTAAGTGAAAAACTAACAAACACACCACCAAAAAACAAACATAAGTCGTTGGCTCCCACTTTATGTTTCAAACATGCATTTATGTCTCTTTCCCTACCAATGTTACCAACAGTGCCGATAATCATATTTTTTACTACGTCGTTTATGTACTGAACTATAACTACCGAACAGTATCTTTGGTAGAGCACGACTCTATGTAGCAGTCACGTCATCTTACGGACCATTACAGGCACTTCTTCCAGCAGAGGGTGAAGTACACAGATATACATTGCCCATGAGGCGTTATTAAGGAAGGCCCTACGAAGCTGTAGCCAATAATCCCCGCCCACACACTGAGACTGAACTGGTGCTGATGGTTCGCTGCCACCATACTACGGGATTCCCTGTAGCCTCCAGGTGTGTGTTGTGGAGGTTGACGACGCCGTCACTCGTGAAGATAGCCTCATCCGTGAACAGGACGGACGACAGAAATCGCAGCTCAGTGGTGGTCTGTGCGACGAACCAGCCACAAATCCATCGCCGCGAAGACAAAACCCATAGATAATGAGGCCTGCACACGTTGTAATTGATATGGGTAGTGGCTAGAGTTGACAAGTCCAAAATCAGAAAAGCCAGACTCGGAGTCATATTGAGCTGTATATTTTGCTCTAGAACCCAGGCTACCCATTTTAAATATAAATTGTCAGTTGAGTATTTTCAGTCATTTATTAATAAACATTTACAGTCAGTTTTGAGAGATCAACCTTAAACACACAAACTATAAGAAGCCAGTAAACAGCCTTGTAATTTGGTAGTTATGATAATAACAAAATGCTGAAGCTTCTTAATTGCTCAATTTTCCTCGCAAGATAATCTTGTGTCAGTACAAAGTAAAAGTTCTGCATTAAATAAACGATAATCTATTCTTCTAGAACGGAAAATGATGTTCAATAGCTTCGGTCGTTTCAATTAGACTTCTGAAAAATAATGGAGTGTAACCTGGATGAACCATCGCTTTTAGGAAAAGAAGTGGTCGGAACGCTAAAATGGTCGGATAATCAGAAGAGAATGAAACAAGCCACGTAGATAGCTCGAAACTATGCCATAAATCAAAATTAATACATTTGTAATGAAGAGAAAGTGAAACAGAAAATTTTAGGCACGGAAAATTTATTTAAAAACGTGTAAAATATTTTTGTTTGAATTTCTTAAGCCTTCACCTCACTTCTTTGCACACAATCTGTCCGTAGCCGCAGCGGTTGGCTGTTGTTCCTTTTTCTAAAGAGCGAACTCATCCTTCGCTGGAAAATGGCTGATCTTGTCGTTTTCTTCCCTTTTTTTCGTCATCTGACTTCTCTTGCTAAACACTTTACTGTTCCATCTACAAGTTTTTCATTCGTTACTGCAGCAACGTCACCTTCCGCTAGCCATTCCTCTACATCAGCAGACTGGATGTCATTCTGAAGCTACGGTCGCAGGTTCGAATCCTGCCTCGGGCATGGATGTTTGTGATGTCCTTAGGTTAGTTAGGTTAAACTAGTTCTAAGTTCTAGGGGACCAATGACCTCAGCAGTTGAGTCCCATAGTGCTCAGAATACTTACTTCATTTTGAAGAGTTTGAAAGTCAGTGTCTAAATCTGCACTGTATTAGTATCTGGACGTTTTCGCTCATGTCTTAGGCTAGAGCAAACTTTCTTCCATGATTTTTGTACAATGGTTTTCTTAAGGTCTTCCCAAGCTTGGGCGGCTGTTTACGTTGTATCTTTTATGTTAAGGCTTTTCATTGCTTCGAAAAGATTACAACCCCCTTCTATATTCTCTAACAAAGCGCTGATGCATCTCTTCCTGTAGCGTCATTTTAACCACTCAGTAACGCCCTGGTCCGTTGGTTGCAGGGGGGGGGGGGCATAGAAACATAGATTTTATGTCATCTTATTGAAGTTCAGACTTAGAGGAGTGGCTTGGGGCTTGGCTAGCAATACAGTCGCACGGGTGGTAGGTTTCTTGAGTAAAATAGATCGATAACGCTTTGCACGTTTTTCGGCACGGATTACAGGCGAATGGTCAGACACATGGTCTTATAATACCAGTTGTCGGTTAATCAGGGTTCTACAGTAATAAACTGAACGGGCTGGCATTGGCTATTCGTCACACTCTACGTTGCCTCCCTCGCTCTGTATGTTGCGTGCTTGTGTGACTGGGTATTAGGTTCGTTCAGTGAACGAAGAAAGTCTAAGACACAGATGCAAGAACAGCGTTGGGTGGTATATCCCTATGATATCTCACCATATTCCCCCTCTCATACTTACTCCTCGCGCTTGCGTCATTAGAACAAGCCTCAGTTGTGCGTTTTCTACTTCATCGCGAAAAAACCTAACAAAAGCAGGACAGGCCGGACTTATGTGTATTTGGCCGGATATGACCGAAAAAAGCTGGACACCTGGCAACCATACCAGTGGCAGTCGTCGTGGAGAACACTCCTCGCGGTTGTTGACGGACCACCTCCTTGGTGGTGATGGTGGGGTCACAGTCAAAGTTGTTTTCTCTACACATTCAAGTGAGTATACCTCCCTTCGAACTCAATTCCGATCATATGTCCATATGAGATTTTTTTGCTCCTAATCCGCTGAGAGATCGTTGCCCACAGTTTGTTCCCGTGTAGAAATTTCAGCCTGTATTCTGATGACTCTGATGAGCCACAACAATATCACCACTGCCACATATACACAGGGCGACAATTACTGAACTGTACAAAATAAAATCGCCATAACTTCTGAACGATTTGCTTTAGGACGTTCAGATTGCGCGGTTGAACGCGGGGCATGATGGCAATTAGTATGCGTTGTTTGGTTTTGTTCAGCGACGAAGCCCATTTTTACTTGGATGGGTTCGTCAATAAGAAACTGGCCTCCTTCTAACCAACACGCGGCCATCACTGGCACCGAGGCAGAACCAGCTTTCATCAGAAAACACAACAGACCCTCAGCCCGCTCTCCAAAATGGTCTCTCTGGACAACACTGAAGTGGCAAGTGGCGGTGGTTTGGGTTCACTGGAATTCCCGTTATAGTCAGGCTTGGAGCTGTCATTGATGTGTGTTGTCCGTTGCTACTCAAATTGCTGTTGGAGCTGTAGTACAACGCACCAGAGCTATACATCGAACATGGTCGTCTTCCCTCTCGGTACCGCTGCCAGCAATCATGTACAGTGGCCACATTCCTGCCAAGTGTTTCTGCAGTATCGTTGAAGGAATATCCAGCTTCTCGTAGCCCTATTACACGATCTCGTTCAAACTCAGTGAGGTGGTGATAATGGTGTCTTTGTCATCTTAAAGGCGTTCTTGACTAACATCAAGTATCGAGTGATCAAAAACTCAGTATAAATTTGAAAACTTAATAAACCACGGAATAATGTAGATAGAGAGGTAAAAATTGACACACATGCTTGGAATGACATGGGGTTTTATTAGAACAAAAAAAACAAAGTTTACAAAACGTCCGACAGATGGCGCTGGACAACAAAACGTCAGTGACTGCGCATGACAATCGTGTATAAAAGGAGCTGTAATGAGAGAGAGAATGAGATGCACTAGCAGTCGCAGCATGTTGACGTTACCTGAAAAGGCGCTTTTAGTGAAGCTGTATTATCAGAATGGGGAATGTGCTAGTTCAGCGTTGCGATCCTATCGCCATAGGAAGGGGATTCGAACGGGTAAAGGTCCGTTGATTAATGCAGCTGTCGCGAGAATGATTACGAAGTTCGAAGTCACGGGTTGTTTATACGATAGCCGCCGTAGTGGCCGACCGAGCACAAGGCGTAACGCTGCTGAGACAGTTCAGGAAGAAATGGAGACTGTAGCGGGTTCGTCTATGCACGGGGAAGTCAGCGCTCGTGCACTCGCACGTCGCACCGGCATTCCATACACTACTGTTAGGTTTGGCATCATGAACCGTTACCTGGCGCTGTAGTGAAGCGGAGGGCATTTGCGGTGTGGACGTTTCAAAAGATGGCGGAAGATGACGATTGGTTGAGTAATGTGTTGTGGACTGAGGAAGCTCATTTCACGCTCCGAGGGTCTGTCAACGCCCACAACTGCAGAATTTGGGCTACGAAAATCCTTGAACTGACGTGGAAACTGCACTGCACGACGAGAAAGTCACGGTATGGGTCGTACTTATCACATCTACCGTTATCGGGCCTTTTTTCTTCGAGGAAATGTGTGATTCTGGTTTTGTAGCTGCTACGGTGACGGGTGAGAGGTACGCCGATATGTTACAGAATCGCATAATCCCCAGCCTGGCTGATAAACACCTGCTGGAACGTACGATGTTTATGCAGGATGGCGCTCCACCCCATATTGCTAGACGCGTGAAAGTTCTGTTGCGCTCGTCGCTTGGTGATGATCGTGTGCTCAGCCGCCACTTTCGTCATGCTTGGCCTCCCAGGTCCCCAGACCTCAGTCCGTGCGATTATTGGCTTTGGGGTTACCTGAAGTCGCAAGTGTATCGTGATCGACCGATATCTCTAGGGCCGGCCGCGGTGGTCTCGTGGTTCTAGGCGCTCAGTGCGGAACCGCGCGACTGCTACGGTCGCAGGTTCGAATCCTGCCTCGGACATGGATGTGTGTGATGTCCTTAGGTTAGTTAGGTTTAAGTAGTTCTAAGTTCTAGGGGACTGATGACCACAGATGTTAAGTGTGGTGTCACTGCCAGACACCACACTTGCTAGGTGGTAGCCTTTAAATCGGCCGTGGTGCGGTAGTATACGTCGGACCCGCGTGTCGCCACTGTCAGTGATTGCAGACCGAGCGCCGCCCCAGTTGTACAGCCGACTTTGCTAGCGATGATACACTGACAAATACGCTCTCATTTGCCGAGACGATAGTTAGCATAGCCTTCAGCTACGTCATTTGCTACGACGTAGCAAGGCGCCATTGCCAGTTCATATTGAGATTATAATTCTGTATCATCAAGAGCGATGTTCTACACTTATGGATTAAAGTTAAGTATTACAGCAACTGCGTCCGTTTTTCTAAGTTCTCATTTCCTTGTAATGTTCCAGACCTCACGCCATCCTGCGTGAGCTTAACGCGTGCCTTTCGGCTACAGGTCATAGTGGATTGGCTGTCTGGCCAGTCCACTACATTAAATCCCATAGTGCTCAGAGCCATTTGAACCATTTGATATCTCTAGGGATGCTGAAAGACAACATTCGACGCCAATGCCTCACCATAACTCCGGACATGCTTTACAGTGCTGTTCACAACATTATTCATCGATTACAGCTATTGTAGAGGAATGATGGTGGACATATTGAGCATTTCCTGTAAAGAACATCAGCTTTGCTTTGTCTTACTTTGTTATGCTAATTATTGCTATATTGATCAGATTAAGCGCCATCTATCGGGAATTTTTTGAACTTTTGTATTTTTTTGGTTCTAATAAAACCCCATGTCATTCCAAGCATGTGTGTCGATTTGTACTTCTCTATCTACATTATTCTGTGATTTATTCAGTTTTCAAATTTATACTGACTTTCTGATCACCCGGTACAGTCTCAAAGGTTACCAACGCTGACGACCGTTATAGCGAGTATTTAAAGGAAACCCGATTTGCATCCTTATGATGGCGCTACTAGCGCCACTCTTACGCGACTACCGAGCGAGGTGGCGCAGTGGCTAGCACACTGGACTCGCATTCGGGAGGACGACGGTTCAACCCCGCGTCCGGCCATCCTGATTTAGGTTTTCCGTGACTTCCCTAAATCGCTCCAGGCAAATGCCGGGATGGTTCCTGTGAAAGGGCACGGCTGAATTCCTTCCCCGTCCTTCCTTAATCGGATGAGACCGATGACCTCGCAGTCTGGTCTCCTTCCCTACACAACCAAACCAATCTTACGCGACTGGCTTTAAGATCTGAACAGATTTCTTGTTTCAGATGTAGAAACACTCCTGTCGACTTTTGTTCACGTCGCACAACTCCTTCTCGGTGCTGTGTGTGTCTTTTTCTCATCAGTGTATATGGAATGCCCTCCAGAAGGTAAGGAACACGGAATCACCTCGGACACTGTTGTTTGCGGCGCTGTGGTCCTCAGGTGCTGGGTTGCCTCGGTAGAGGGGTTCAGACCCAGGCGGCGCCTCTTCTGCCGGCCCGTTGAGCGAAGCAAGGCGGCCAGGTGGGCACGTCTCACCAGCCCACAGTCCCCTCCTCATCGATCGCGGCTGACACGGCCGGACGCGGCCGCAGGTGGCGGACCTCTGGATGCTGGGACGCTGGGCGCCGGCGCCGCGAATCGATGCTAAGTGCTGGTGGCGGCTGCTGCGTGCTGCGAGAGCGGGCCGGGGTTCCTGCCGCCCTCTGACCGTGGCCGCTGCTGCCCCGGCCTTCCTTTCCATCGCGGCCGCTGGCTCTCTTTCGCGACGGTACGGCGCTGTGTGCGACACTCACAATCCCCACCAGCTGCAACTGCGACTCGCAGAAGAGAAATGACCAGTGTTCTTTCACGAAGACGCACAAATTTTGCTTATTGAAGATATGATAGCCGGCCGCGGTGGTCGAGCGCTTCTAGGGGCTTCAGTCCGGAACCGCGCTGCTGCCTCGAGCGTGGATGTGTGTGATATCCTTAGGCTAGTTACGTTTAAGTACACTACTGGCCATTAAAATTGCTACACCACAAAGATGACGCGCTACAGACGCGAAATTTAATCAACAGAAAGAAGATGCTGTGATATGCAAATGATTAGCTTTTCAGAGCATTCACACAAGGTTGGCGCCGGTGGTGACACCTACAACGTGCTGACAAGAGGAAAGTTCCCAACCGATTTCTCATACACAAACAGCAATTGACCGGCGTTGCCTGGTCAAACGTTGTTGTGATGCCTCGTGTAAAGAGGACAAGTGCGTACGATCACATTTCCGACTTTGATAAAGGTCGGATTGTAGCCTATCGCGATTGCGGTTTATCGTATCGCGACATTGCTGCTCGCGTTGGTCGAGATCCAATGACTGTTATCAGAACATGGAATCGGTGGGTTCAGGAGGGTAATACGGAACGCCGTGGTGCATCCCAACGGCCTCGTATCACTAGCAGTCGAGATGACAGGCATCTTATCCACATGGCTGTAACGGATCGTGCAGCCACGTGTCGATCCCTGAGTCAACAAATGGGGATGTTTGCAAGACAACAAGCATCTGCACCAACAGTTCACAGTTCGACGACGCTGCATCACAAACAGGAGCGCCTGCGATGGTGTACTCAACGACGAACCTGAGTGCACGAATGGCAAAACGGCATTTTTTCGGATGAATCCAGGTCCTGTTTACGGCATCATGATGGTCTCATCCGTGTTTGGCGACATCGCGGTGAACGTACATTGGAAGCGTGTATTCGTCATCGCCGTACAGGCGTATCACCCAGCGTGATGGTATGGGGTGCGATTGGTTACAGGTCTCGGTCACCTCTTGTTCCCATTGACGGCACTTTGAACAGTGGACGTTACATTTCAGATGTGTTACGACCCGTGGCTCTACCCTTCACTCTATCCCTGCGAAACCCTGCATTTCAGCAGGATAACGAACGACCGCATGTTGCAGGTCCTGTACGGGCCTTTCTGGACACAGAAAATGTTCGACTGCTGCCCTGGCCAGCACATTCTCCAGATCTCTCACCAGTTGAAAACGTCTGGTCAATGATGGGCGAGCAACAGACTCGTCGCAATACGCCAGCCACTACTCTTGATGAACTGTGGTATCGTGTTGAAGCTGCATGGACAGCTGTACCTGTATACACGCCATCCAAGCTCTGTTTGACTCAATGCCCAGGCGTATCAAGGCCGTTATTACGGCCAGAGGTGGTTGTTCTGGGTACTGATTTCTCTGGATCTATGCACCCAAATTGCGTGAAAATGTAATCACATGTCAGTTCTTATATAATATATTTGTCCAATCAATACCCGTTTATCATCTGCATTTCTTCTTGGTGCAGCAATTTTAATGGCGAGTAGTGTAGGTGGAAGTCTAGGGGACTGATGACCTCAGATGTTAAGTCCCATAGTGCTCAGAACCATTGAACCATTTTGAAGGTATGAGAGATCACTCAATTTGGACGATGTTTTTGGGAATACGCAGGGAGAAGCGAAATTCGCGCACTCGGGCTTCGCAGCGCGACTCCTCGCGTGCCAGTGATAAAAAAATATGTCACAAAATTTCGTCCGGCGAGTACATCCGGCAGGAAAAGGACGTTAAAGAATTACACTGCAACCACATGTATATAAACTAGCTCTGTCAACACATAAGAGTTGTGATTTACAGTTGGTGCAGTGGACAGAGCTTTGGGTTAGCATGCAGGAGGTCGGGGGTTCGATCCTGGGTTCAAGAATATGTTTTTTATTTGGTAAATGTAGTCCAAGTGGCATGGTATCTGGCATCTTAATTGTCAACAGCGATTGCACTGGAAAACATTTGCACTTACGTACGATAATCGTAGAAATGGAACATTGGTCAGCTTTGAAAGATGCCCTTTCCACGTCGTGGCCTCGAATTAATTCGCACCACTTCCTCTACTAGAAGCGAAACCTGTTTTGTTTGTACCCTCCTCTAAGGGTCACATAGATTACTTCTTGCGTCGTTCAGGTCCATTACATTTCGTTAGGGCCTTACGTTACCAGTGGGACTAGAAACGTGCTTTGCGAATAATGTCCAAACTCAGTTACTATTTGTATGTGTTATCACCATGGTCCTATTAATTGTTTGAACTGTCTATTTGTTATTTGTCTAACCACGTATTTGTTGTGATTAGCGTTACAAAATGTTGTAAATTTATTGTACGTGTCACATAAGAAACGGTGTATACTACAGTATGAAATGTCAGAATGAAATTAGCAAAAAAAAAAAAAAAAAAAAAAAAATCACCCCAACCCAGCACAAAACCCTTGACCACCTGCATGCTAATCAAAACTCTGTCCACTGCGCCAACTATACAGCACGTTTTAAAATGTCAGAGGTACTTACTATACGTGTTGTTACAGTGTTGCCAGATTGCCCCTCTTTAACGTCCTTTTTTTGACAGATATAATCGCCAGACGAAATTTTGTGAGAGACATTTTTTATCGCTGGCATGTGAGGAGTCGCGATGCGAAGCCCGAGTGCGCAAGTTTCGCTTCACCCTGTGTAGGGTACGAAACTTGGAACACAGGACTGCCACCTCTGGCCTGGTCACCGAGCCGGAGTGAGACTGAACGACAGATGCCGGTACTCGAATCAGACATCTATGATGTATATATGCAGACCGAAGCGACGAATGAATATTTATACCAAGGACGGGACTCGAAATCCGGTCTCCTGTTCATTGGATAGATCTGCTAACTACTGTGCCACTCTGGCACAATGACTTGGCATAGCTACACGACTGTCTTAGTACGCTTCTCTTCTCAATCCAAACTCCCATTCGCGCCTCTGCTCACTTGCTATTCCCCGTAAACTGTAGTAGAATTGCAGAGGCTCTCCAACTGTGCTACAACAGCACCACTGCATCGAACGAAGCGGAGGATCTTGCCTGAAACCGGCCATCGCAAGTGTTTGAGACTTGAAAAGGTCTCGGGAACCATATAGTTCCTTTTGATTAAAACATCTATGCCTGGGTTTTAAACAGGATGTTCTGTTTTGTTCGGTGTTGACGAGCTATTCCGGTGAAGTGGGCCTCTGCAACTCTGTTCGAGTTTAGGGGAAATACCATGTGGTTTTGCGGGGTGAATGGGGCTTTGGATTGTGGAGGGAGGTGTGCTACGGTATTCCGGGCATTTTTGCAAAGCCACTACGTCAGGGTGGCGCAGCGGTTAGCTCATCTGCCTAGTGAGCTGGAGGCTTGGGTTCAAATCCCGGTGATGGCAAAAAATGTCATTCGTCGCTTCAGTCCGCATATATTGTATACGTCACTGATATAGGTATGTTACTGCATGCTGCATCAGCTCTATGCGAGGGCTGGTCATAGTGGCTAACGAATGGTGGCAACCAATGAGCAGATGTTTTCACTGGGCGAGACAACTGGAGGACGTGCTGACCGGGTAACAGTCGTGCAACCTTTATATCGAAGCACCATGAGCAACATGCAGCCTTGCGTTAAATTACTGAAACATAACGCCATGGAGGCCTCGAAGATAAAGGACAGCCAGAGGTCGTAGCACGTCAGAAATTTAGCTGCTGCTGTTGAAACTAATGGATGTCTCGATGAGTACCTAAAGTCGTCATCTCACGGGACCTTAAAGCCCGGCTGGTGACGTCATAGTGTGGAATTCCACACTCCACTACACTGTGGACCGTGAAATAAAGAAACTGGAATTTTAGATTTTTATCTCTTGGAGAGGAACGTGGCCAATGCCATGGGATATCGTTTTACGTCACACAAAGCACAGAGGAGCCGCCATATTCTATAGCGTTACACTTCGTGTTTGGTGGATTTTCTTTCTCGCAGAAATATAAGCTGTTTCAAAGCACCAGCAAATTGAAGCTCTCTCGAAAACGCGTCGATTTAGCAGCGATTCGTTATAATAAAATGACAAGAAACTACATATCGGCACGTAACGGCGATGTAGTTGTTTTTATTGATATTACTTTCTTGCTATGAAAGTATACCGTATCAGAGCTACGGCTGTATGATTTATCAAAAACACACGTCTTTTTAGCACAATATACGTATTAAAAATCAAATAATGAGATTTGTTGTTACGGTCTTTACTCACTCTATGCCATATACGCAGAAGACTAATCTCTGTGTAGCGCAAGTGGTAACCTCACGAGCTCTTGTGTCGAGAATAACGGTAGCGGGTTTACACACACATCCAGCGACTGGAATGTTCCCCAGTGGCCAGAAATCTTAACGAGACTGCCAGTCTATGCATGAAACTAAACGAAAGCTATGCACTGGAAGTGTTCGCTATCATGAAACTTTCTGTAAAATGTATATTCCTATCTCTCGGTTTATGAACTCGCTCATGTTTGTATCTTGCCGGTAAACACCTTTTTCAGTAAGGGTGAGCTGCTTCGAAAAACTCGTCTTTTCCATTCGAATGAAATTACGAAACGAATTTCTATCTTCAAATCTGTATGATGAAGTACGTTACTTCAGAGAATCGGTAGTCAGTGCAACATCGAGAATATGAATATTATGCACCCGCAAACTGACAGACGTCATATCCTAACAACACTAAGTTTAAAACGAAAATGGGATCAACATTCAATTGAGTTAGAGATTAACTTGTACTATACGTATCTCAAATCGTTGTACTGCATTATGCGGTGTTCCTCTAACAGAAATTCATTATTCAAGCCATCGACGAGCCCAGATTCCACTTCGTGATTTCCTCCGCTCTTCTTCGACAATCGCTAACAGAGATAATGCAGGGCGGCCGGTGTGGCCGTGCGGTTAAAGGCGCTTCAGTCTGGAACCGCGTGACCGCTACGGTCGCAGGTTCGAATCCTGCCTCGGGCATGGATGTGTGTGATGTCCTTAGGTTAGTTAGGTTTAATTAGTTCTACGTTCTAGGCGACTGATGACCTCAGAAGTGAAGTCGCATAGTGCTCAGAGCCATTTGAACCATTTTTTAGAGATAATGCAGCTATTTTACGCGCGTTATTTTCGTAACGAAAGTGTGGGGTTTGCGAGCCAAATAAAGCCGGCCGCTGGAGAGCGCTGAGAACGCAAATCACAGCTCGTCCCGTGTGTCGAAGGTACTGTCTCTCGTGACGTAGGATGTCCCGTCCGCGTCCACCTCAACGTTAGCTACCACGTCCCGTGTGAGGACGGACAGACGGAACCTCATACCGTGACGCAAAGTACTGCGTCCGTACCACGATGACGATGAGGAATGCAACCTGGCAACGTTCGTTCTTCTCGCAGCCCCCACACCGGATACGTCTATTGTCTTTGTGGTTGCCTCGTATCCCGCCCTTTACGGTAGTGTCCGGCCAAATACATAGAAGTACGCCCTGTCCGGCTTCTGTTCGGTTTTCCATCGATGAGGCAGGAAACGCACTACTACAGCCCGTTCCAAACTAACGACGTAAACCTGAGGTGCACGTCTCAAGAGGATAAGGAGAAGAGTCATCAGGTACATTTTCTCTGGTGTTTCAGAAGATATTTCCGGTTCAGCTTTGCAGTGTTAAGATACAGTCGTCCAAAACAAATACTGCCCGTCGCATCTTTCGTGTGTCGCCCAGTGTCAAGTGAAAGCGTCAGTTTATTTCCTGTTACAAGCAAAATTATTTTTAGAGTTGAATTTTGCGTGCCCGTGCGAGAGAGCCTAGTGTGATATTCGTTTTACCGATATGTGTTGACAGGGACAGTAAAGACTTATGAATGACTGGTACTCCAGCAGTGACTAAGCATGCAACGCTGACACATAGTATACTTTTAACATTGACTTCAAAAAAAAAAAAAAAAAGAAAGCTACAGATATGAGCCAATTTCCTCTGGACTCTTAGCACCTTCATTCTCTGTTACTTTCACTTATCACGTCGCCTTCTGATTTACATAATGCTTTGCAAAAATTATCATTGTGTTACATGTGATCTGAGGTTTTGCAGTTTCAGCAGCATCATGTTTTGCGAGTTTCAAAATACTCCCACATAATTACAAATGTTTTAAACTTTTCTGTAAATTCAGGCAGATCAGCATATTCATCACACATATCAGATTTCATTTTAAGTGTTCACCATAAACAAGCACATAGAAAATAGAAGAATATTACATGAAGTAACACAATAACGAACTGATGACAGCCATCACTGAAACCGTAACCACATAATTGCACAGATTATCTATGTTGGCTCACTACGTGTGAGACATAGCAGCACTCAGCCAGAGCAGTGCAAGAGGATTTGGTACTTCATGCTATAAAAGTCCAAATGGATTTGGTATATTTTTGTGTAAAATACTGATTTTGACGACCTCCATATAAGACATTTTGTATTTTTTGCAAGAAAATATTTACTTCTTTGAGTCAGCAAGCTATAAGGTAGGCGCTGCCATCCCTAAGTCATTTTTTGTGGTGCCTTTTGCAAAAAGGACCATATTTTAACGAGACAGTGCGGCTTTTAGGACAAAATATGAGGATAAATATGATGCCTAGTCCAGCTTTCTGTTGTTGGACCAGCCAACCCTAACCGTGGCGCTCTATGTGAAATCAGGGCTAGTCTGGAAAGCCGATGTGGTGCCTCTCCTGAGTCCAGTGCTGTCGGCGCGTCTCCCTCCCCCTTTCATTCTGTTGCTAATGTTCAGTTAGTGCTGTGCGTAAGGCGTGTGTATTTCATTAGCATCGTTGTGTTGTGTTGTATGTGTGTGTGTGTGTGTGTGTGTGTGTGTTGTTTTTGGATGGTTATAATGTATGATGAAGTACGAAATACAATTAACAGATCTATGATTCGGGCTCGGCTCCAAACACGCCAAGAAAACCCGCCATCGGCGTCTGTCAGGAACGTACGTTTCCGTTGCCAACTGTGAGACGCCGGTGGGTGTGGTATCGACATACGATACCGCTGGTTTCACTCACTTCGACTGCCGTATTTAATTCTTGTATCGCCTTACTGTCAATGCAACACTCGTGTAACAGCATGTGAAGCTGACTAGAATTAGTGGATACTGAATTTAAAACATTAACGAGATAAGAAGACAACAAAAATTATTAATTTTTTGGCGTCCACGTTGCGATTGACAGCTGTCGCATACTACCCACAGAATTTTCACTCTCACATTGTCCCACTCGAGAGATACATGGCGGGCCTTACAGTGTCGACTGCCTACCTCAACAGTTAAGCACCGTCCTTGTTACTCATACTCTTGTCAGAGAATGCAGTATTGCTTTCTGCACTGCGTAAATTAGCTTCTCCTTGCTATACATATCTACACGCTTTATCCTTATTTGATACAAAGACAATTTCTGTTCGTCCTCGTTTCACACACATTTATTTCACTAACATTGGTTTTTTATTTTCAGGTTCTTTTCCATCTTATGTTTATATAACACTTTATTCCCAACTTCTGAAGATTTTATTAATTAGTATTATAACACTTTGCAGCCCAGATATTTTGTTTTTTACACATATCACAACTGTTACTATATTTTTATTAAACTTTGGTCAGATAAGCTGAGCCTACAGTCACGTCCCCTGGCGACTTTCGCCAAGTGTGCTCGTGCTCCATACTGCGGTGTGACGTCAGTAGTTTGTGTATGAAGTCTCAGAACGCTCCATGTCATTTTCGTTTCTGGACACGTTACGAAAAAATGTTCAAATGTGTGTGAAATCTTATGGGACTTAACTGCTAAGGTCATCAGTGCCTAAACTTACACACTACTTAACCTAAATTATCCTAAGGACAAACACACACACCCATGCCCGAGGGAGGACTCGAACCTCCGCCGGGACCACCCGCACGGTCCATGACTGCAGCGCCTGAGACCGCTCGGCTAATCCCGCGCGGTTACACGTTGTATGTATTCCTCATTTGATTGTTAACTGATGTCACCGTGTTGGCGTAATTCCCTTTAGTCCACGGACTTTATTACATTTTTGTTTCCAGGTATGTTTACCTAGTGCTTAACGCCCGTGCACATATGGCAGCATTTCCGATTCAGTGTTACCTTGAATAGTACTCGTTGTAGATTTACTTGTGTTTATGGTTTTGCGTTGTGAAACAGATATAAAGATAATAATCGAAGACAGAAATCGGTTAAAGAGCGTTGAAATGCAACCTTGTCATATCCTGAAATCTCCACATACCGAGAATGCATCTCCTTGACAGGGTTCTAGTGAAGGTGGGTTGGCAGTGCCTGTGCACGGTTATCAGTGAAACGTAGACTGCGTGTCTGCGTGATGTCGATCGCTGCAATGAGTTATTTGAAAACTTTGACAGGCTCGTTGAGCATGTGCCCGTTCATGTTTTTGTGACAGAACTACGTCACCCATAGTTCCATCTGTATGTTCTACCTCTATTTTATACCGTGACCGTCTACAAAAATAAAAATTAGCTTCAGAATTTCTACTTACATTACGTATCTTGAAATTACCAGGTCGCCTTACATCACCAACGACTCACCTGCAAGAGAAAAGAAAACATAATTAGTGGCACTGTTTTCTTTTGTTCTTTTTATGACATGATTATTATGAATAATAGGCAGCTACACTGCTATGTAGATTGTTTATATTTTATATCATTCACGATTAACCAGTTTCGGTATACTGTCATCGTCAGGTGCTCTGTAAATACATGAGTAAGAGATGGTCTTAATATAATGCCCTTGTAACTATGATCTGAAAAGCTATAATACATCATTAGGTGTTTTTACCTTACATGTACCCTCGTTGCTGTCATGTCCTGTCTTTTTGAGAATTATTACTTTCTCCTAGGTGTACACTGGAGATTTATATCGGATTTTACTTGTTTCCCATATACACTATTTTTCTGACAGCTTCGATGATAATGAATCAGCGATATTACATGTTTAGATAGTTACCACTATAAATAAGTAATGTGTGAAATTCAGTTCTTTTTTATTGTTTTTATAAGTTTGGTTCTTTTTATGTTTTTGCCTAGAGTTCGCTGTAGTTTTATTTAAGATTTTTGTTTTATATGTTTAATTTTTTTCGTAATAATTTTGTTGTTGTCTATGATTTACGTTGGTGTTATGCCTCTTTTTTATACTCTTCATGTTGTTATCGCTGATACTATGGATATGTGTGACACTGTTGCTTTCCACAGCCACAACATTAGCTGAATCTTAATTAAGAAAGTGAGGAAGATAACAGAAAAAGCCATCTACAAGTCACACAAGTCTAGACTGAGGCAGTATCTACCACTGCCGCATTGATATTACGTATAACATACAGCGACACTGACCGTTTACCTGTTTGCAACTGACTGCTTATTTCTGTTATAGGAGTTTTAAAGAAGAAACAACTGTTATCTATATTTGAGGTACATCAGATGTCTGCTAGTCATTGTGTTCCAACGAGCGAATTATCAAGTGGTTTTACAGCTGCAAATTTTACGTTTTTGCGTAATAGAACTTTCTTTTTTTGTATTTTTACCTTTTTATAGAAGTGCAGATAATTTTTCTTTCTAGCATTGTACTACCGAGTACTTCTATGAGTCTGAAATTGCACTCACTTGCAATTGATTGCTCGACAAAAAATTTCATCAGTAAAAAATATATAGTGAGACTGTAATTAATATTTACAACTCTGTATACAGGATCTTGGAAGTCGCTTATGTGTGAACCCTACACATAATACTAGTTACTTTCTTTTGTGTAATGAAAACTTGCTGCCTAAGATATGAATTACCCCAAAATATTATCTTTGAAAAAGAACACACGAAATACATTCTCTTACTCATATCTTTGCTCCCAAAGTTGGCAGTTATTGCTACGGCAAAAATTGCTGAAACGCAGCACTTCAGCAGACCTATTAAGCTGTACAATTTTTACAGATAGTTTTCATCGATGTTCAGATCCAAGGACTTAGAATTTTATGCCTTGTTTATTATTTTTTGTTGGGTCACAGTGTTAATAAGACGTGGTGTATGTTTGACATCACAAAATTACATCCTTAAGTTCAAGCAAGCCTATTTATCCTAAACAACTTATAATATCTTCCCTGTTAATGAGCTATTACTCGACAATGATGTTTGCATCATCTGCAAAGAGGTCTCATCTTGACAGAGTTTAGTCTGGCAATATTTATTTTACATACAACTTGAAACCCCATGTCTACGTGTAGTAATCGCTGCTGGATATCTGATGAGTGGATAAATCCCAAAACGCGTCCTACGAGCAATAAAGACTTTCCTGATGTTTGACTTTTACCATTGCGACCCATTCAGACTTAATGGAAAACTATTTATTATTCTAATAACGGCCGCTTGCGTCCTGCTTGACTTATGTCACATTTATATTATTGAAATTAAAACATTCTCGAAAATCTTTGAATTCCTGTGGCAGATATCTGGCCAGTATCGATAACTGACAAAATGGTCGAGATTTTCGATTCCCGGAATGAATGAACTGTCTATATACATACGTAAGTTTGTACGGAACTCTTAGTGTGTGAGTTCTAGACGCACCTGGCCACTTTTTATTTTATTCTCACGCAATTCCAACAACAGATTAGAGTGATACGCCGTGAAATTGTGTGATGACCGAGCACCGCTTACGAATGTAACGCAACTTTATTTTGCAATACACACACTGAAAAAACTATGCACATGCAAAGATTCGGCGTTCATTACAAGTGCTGTATGTCGCAATAATTATTGTTTGCCATCTTTCTATGATCAGTATCATCCTTATTCGTACAGTACTCCATATGTTACACGTTATACTTACAAGACATGTAGATAAAATAATATGAATAAAAGAAGTGTACTTATATGATTGAAAGTTCTTGTGTATCCACTTTTGCAGGATTGTTACGATAATTTCTGGCTCTGAGCACTATGGGACTCAACTGCTGAGGTCATTAGTCCCCTAGAACTTAGAACTAGTTAAACCTAACTAACCTAAGGACATCACAAACATCCATGCCCGAGGCAGGATTCGAACCTGCGACCGTAGCGGTCTTGCGGTTCCAGACTGCAGCGCCTTTAACCGCACGGCCACTTCGGCCGGCGATAATTTCTTTTCTCCTTTTACCGGGATAAAGATTTGAAAATAATAAATGTATCATTCAGTAATGACAGTTTGCATAGTTATAACAATTACGTGGAAAATAATGAAAAGGAAGTGCAGCCAGAGATATTCGATCCATAGATTTGGCGCGCCAGAAAGTATGCGCTTAACATGCTCAGCTACGGATTTTTATGTAAATATATATATAAATTCCCATTAAATTTTTATCATGATGCGAGTTGGTAACCGTTATGTTCCGAGGATGCAAATGTTGCTAGTGGTAGATCGGTGAAAGGTAGCCTGAGGATCTATCGCCACAGAAATTCAGCTGCAGGCAAAAGATCAGTTGATACAGGTGAACTTGAAATAAATGTAATTTGACAACTTCTGGCAGACGCGGTTAGCTGTAAGCAGAGGCCCGACACGTGCGTGCGTCCAAGTACAATGAAAGTGTGCCGATAGAGCAACGTTCGGCACCAACAGGCGAACCGAAGTAATGGCAATTAGAAGACTGGTTGCCAGGTAGCCGCCACTTATAGCACCGTCCTGGCGGTCTTCCTTGGTCGGCGGCCTGGAGGTTATTTGTTGTTGGCGACATTCAAAGCGCCCGCTGGAATCGTGAGGGCTCCGGCGCCGACAGTATCGATAAACTCAGTTTTCAAATTCGATTTTCTCGAAAGCGTTGGGAGTTGCGTTTCCCTGTTTACACGCGTGAAATCAGACTTCGTGGACAAAATGTTGACCTAAGAACTGAAAACGAAAGGTTGAGTAGGGAATTAGCGGCGGCAAATGCCCCAGACACAATAGACACAATTCAACTTCTGGAAATGGAGATCGCAGTCCTAAAGGAAGAAAATCAAAAATTACGCACTCAAACAAAGTCAACACCATTGACTTTCGCTGCAGTGGAAAGCCAAAAACAAGGGTTGAAGAACAAATCGAATTAGCAAAAAATGAACAGGTAACAGTCGTCTTTCTTTAACAAGAAAACAACCAGGGTGCTAAAGCCAGAATAGAAACCTTATCTAAGGCAATAAACCTTACACTTGTTAAAATAAAAGTTAAAGCAATAAGGGATACAGCAACCACAGTAAGTCTTGAAACTGAGACACAAGCAGAGAAGAGGAATATTATTGAAAAAACGTCAAACTTTAAGGACATCTGATGCGAAGAACCCAGAAAACTAAGACCACTGCTGGCGGTACACAGCGTTCCAACAACACTTATAGATCAAGACTTTCTAGAAAGACTGTTTGTAATAAGTCTCAGCGACCACATCACCAGAGAGGAATTTCAAGATGTCAAAATACGATTCAAAACAGATCCGAAAGGGAAAATAACGGTAAACAATATTCTACAGGAGACACCAACTGTCAGATTACACAGGGACAGGGCGTACACACAACTTGGATCGCACAATAGCATCTAACAAAACTGTTTACCTACTTCTAAGATGCACACTGAAAGAAAATCCAGTTATAAAGTTAAGCAGCGTATCTATAACAAGGAAAGCTATGACAAGGTACCTCGGCGTTTATACTGACGAACGTTTATATTTTAACGAACACGTAAGACTAACAATTAACAAATCGACGAAACTCATGCACAAACGTGCAAGACCGAGCACTATACGAACCAGACTATCCCTGAGGACAATATTACACAGCATTCTTTGAGTCAATAACTTGTTTCGCTGGTAGTGCTTGAGCACATCAACTATGCTTAGCCGGCCGAAGTGGCCGTGCGGTTAAAGGCGCTGCAGTCTGGAACCGCAAGACCGCTACGGTCGCTGGTTCGAATCCTGCCTCGGGCGTGGATGTGTGTGATGTCCTTAGGTTAGTTAGGTTTAACTAGTTCTAAGTTCTAGGGGACTAATGACCTCAGCAGTTGAGTCCCATAGTGCTCAGAACCATTTGAACTATGCTTAGCTACGCATGAAACCACTGTATGGGCGGCCAGATGAGTGTTCTACCGAGAATCTCCGGGCTTTCGGCCCGATCTCGGCGGAGGCACTGTGTGTGCTACTGGGAGTTTTCCCTGCAGGTATTACAATTCGCCACAACATGGAAACTGGCCGAGAGGCCGCATACGTGGCAGGTCCGGCCGCCTCGGTGCAGGTCTTATTACATTCGACGCCACATTGGGCGACCTGCGCGCCGGTTGGGGATGGAATCATGATAAAGACAACACAACACCCACTCCCTGAGCGGAACGGAGAAAATCCTCAACCCAGCCGGGAATCGAACCCGGGCCTGGAGGAGGGCAATCCATCACGCTAACCACTCAGCTATCGGGGCGGACACAATTCGGTACAGAGCAGCGGCCTGTTGGCTCAGGAGGGGAAGACGAGACAAAATAAGAGAAATAACTACACGAGACACAAACGACAAATGGAGAAGTAACACGTGGCAGACAGAACGGGACACAGCTGACAAGAGAAGACGAGGCTGCTCTTTCTTCCCCAGTATCCGAGAGCGGATGAATTTGAAGTACATAAACCCAACACGCGGCATGCTGCACTTCCTCACGGACCACGTGCCATATCGTGCGCACCTCCACACGTCTGGCCTAAACCAGACTCACACTTGTGCCTATGGCGACAATGACTCACCTGAACACTTAGTGCTCATCTACGATGCCCTAGGACATATAAGATAGAGGTCAAGGAACCAAGACATTGCACAGTTATTACGCAGATAAGATAACTGGACTCTATTAACAACATAGTAGACGAAGTATTGGGAGCACGAGATGCAGCATAGAAACAAGAAAGACCACACGCTAGAATAAGACAGGCTCCATGTCTGACTGATCAGCACTACGTAGTAAACCACACAGACACAAACACAGACACTGACTCGGATGCAATATCACACACAGGAAGTGAAGACGAGATACACATACAAACGTAGCAAAAGTAAGCTAAGATTCTCCAACACTATATCGAATGAAGCCGAAAATGTAAATATCTAGTTGGCTGTTATACCATTTGATAGCATCTAACACTAACTGAAGATGTGACGTTTCTTCTTCTTTCACTGCATCAGGCGTGACTGGCTCGAAATTTTACCAAGCCCTCGCACCTGCTGCAGCTGACTATTACATATTACATCAATTCCCAATCTCCACTGTTGCCTTAAGCTCAGAAACACATTCTAACCTAATTAATCAATACAGTATTAATTATTACCACAGTCAAGAGAGCATACGTAACAGATGTAACCACACACATAGAAGGTATAAAGACGAGAAATGTCACATCATGTCTAAATCAAATTGTTATCTCTTATTTCTTCCATGAAAGACACTTCTAATTTTAACTTAAAACACATCAGCGGCCTATTAAGTATTTTTTAGTGTTATACAAATTAGGAACAATAAATTGTATACATAAATTCTCTATATTTTTTATTTTTTATTTTTCACTTAATTTGTATGCTATAATATTCTGAGGATGGCAGGTGTAAAATACAGGGAGCGAAAAAGTATTTACAATTTGTATAGAATCCAGATGGCAGTTATAAGAATCGAGGGGCATGGAAGGCAAGCAGCGGTTGAGAAGGGAATGAGACAGAGGTGTCGCCTAACCCCGATGTTATTCAGTCCGTATATTGAAAAAGCAGTAAAGGTTACAAAAGAAAAATTTGGAGCGGGAATTAAAATTCATGGATAAGAAGTAAAAGTTTGAGGTTTCCCGACGACATTGCATTTCCGTCAGAGACAGCAAAGGACCTGGAAGAGCAGGTGAACGGAATGGACAGTGCCTTGAAAGGAGGATATAAGATGAACATCAACAAAAGCAAAACGAGGATAATGGAATGCAGTCGAATTACGAGGGTAATCCCAAAAGTAAGGTTGTGTGTTTGTGTGGCAGTTGGTCAGACTGTTATGAAGAGTGCTTCACGCGCTGTGTGTAAACATGCGCACGCCGCGCTGAGGCGCTCAGTCTTGGCTTGGCAGCCGTTGAGAATGGAGCTCACGTTGGATGTTACCGCCAAGTGCGAATTGCGCGCAGTTATTCGGTTTTTGAACGCAAATGGCACTGCGCCGATTGAAATCCATCGCCAGTTGACGGAAGTGTATGGTGAGTCGTGCATGGATGTCAAAAATGTCCGTAAGTGGTGTGGAGAGTTTGCAGCTGGTCGGACCGAAATTCACGACGAAGGAAGGAACGGGAGACCCTCCATTTCTGAGGAGACAGTGTTGAAGGTTGAGCAAAGCATGCGTGAAGATCGGCGGATCACCCTGGATGATCTCTGCACGTTGGTTACTGAGGTTTCCCGAAGCACCACTCACAGAATTTTAACGAAAACATTGCACTACTGTCGCTTGCTACAAAAAGGGCGCGCTTACGGTCTGTCCAGTGACATATGTGGTTGAAAGTTTTCTAACAGACAGGGAGCAGTATGTCGTCCTGAACGGGGTAACTTCAACAGAAACAAGAGTAACATCAGGTGTGCCCCAGGGCAGCGTAATAGGTCCTCTGCTTTTTACGATTTACACTAACGATCTGGTTGTTGGTATTGACAGCGGCCTTAGACTGTTTGCCGATGATGCTGTAGTCTGCAGGAAAGTAGTATCACACGAAAGTTGTGAACAAATCAATGAGGATTTGCAGAAAATAAATGCGTGGTGTAATGACTGGCAGTTATCTTTCAATATTAGTAAGTGTAGCCTACTGCGTAAAACAAGACGAAAATCCCCATTAATGTATGAGTACAAAATAAATGGTGAGTCTCTGGAAGCGGTAATATCAGTCAAGTACCTGGGTGTGACTATTCGAAATGATCTCAAATGGAATGATCAGATTACACAAGTAACGGGTAACGCGAACTCTAGATTGCGGTTTATTGGTAGAATCCTGAAGCGACGCAGTCCTTCAACAAAGGAAATAGCTTACAATACGTTAGAGTATTGTTCGTATGTATGGGACCCTTACCAGTTTGGTCTGATTCAAGAGATTGAGAAGGTCCAAAGAAGAGCGGCGAGATTCGTGACTGATACATTTAGCCATCGCGAGAGCGTTACAAATCTCATAGAAAGTTTGAAGTGGGACACAGTTGCAGGTAGGCGACGCGCTAAACGGAAGGGGCTGCTCACTAAATTCCGAAATCCAATCTTCGCCGAGGATGTAGAGCATATATTATTACCACCAACTTTCAAACCGCGTAATGATCGTCATTCAAAGATAAGGGAAATAAGAGCTCGTACAGAGGCGTTCACACAGTCGTTTTTCCCTCGCGCGATCCGCGAGTGGAACAGAGGGGGGGAATAAGACTTTGAAGCGAATTGTGCCCTCCGCCACACACCGCTTGGTGGCTAGCGAAGTATATATGTAGATGCGGATGTAGGTGTGCGCACTTAAAATATTAGAAAATTTTTGCTATTTTGGCAGCAAAATAACTGAGGGTGGTCGAAGTTGAGATGATGTAAAACGTAGACTGGCTACGGCGCGGAAAGCGCTTATGAAGAAGAGAAATTTGTTAACATTGAGAATAGATTTAGGTGCCAGGAAGTCTTTGCTCAAAGTATTTGTATGGAGTGTAGCCATGTATGAAAGTGAAACATGGACGATAAACAGCATAGACAAAAAGAGAATAGGAGGTTTCGAAATGTGGTTCTACAGGAGAATGCTGAAATTAGATGGGTAGATCACGTAACTAATGAGGAGGTTCTGAATAGAATAGGGGAGAAGAGGAATTTGTAGCACAACTTGAGTAGAAGAAGGGATCGGTTTGTAGGACACGTTCTGAGGCATCAAGTTATCACCAATTTAGTATTGGACGGCAGCGTGGAGGGTAAAAATCGTAGAGGGAGACCAAGAGATGAATACATTAACCAGATTCAGAAGGATGTAGGTTGCAGTAGCTATTTGGAGATGAAGAGGCTTGCACAGGACAGAGTAGCATGGAGAGCTACATCAAACCAGTCTCTAGACTGAAGATCACAACAACAACACAACATGTAAAGTTACGTAATGTTCGACCTGTTACACAACAACAGACTGGTGGTCTTTACTTGAGAAATAAATAAGTAAATATGTTCAATTCGGTGAGGGGAAGTTCGTACTGCCCTTTTGCAAGCTTATTCAAGTTTGAAAATTTTATTATAGTTTTTTATGGTTTCTGATGATGTCAGCCTCATTAGGAGACGGACAAAGTACGGATATATTCCTCCGACCACGGCCTAATGCCCTTAAAACAAAATTCACCAAAAGTTTTGTTCAAGTGGCAGCGCTCGGGCGGGCCGGATTTCGTAGCCCGTGCGGAAGGCCAGCGCGTCGCACGCTCCGTCCTGCCCTGGCCGTGATCCTCGATGAATTTTCATGGCGCGCCCAAAATAATGGCTCCCCCACCTCGGCAGCGACGCCCCGCGGCTGCGGTTCCACCCTCATTACGGGTCGCGTGGGGTGCGCGGCGGGCGGGCCACAACCGGATGCCGATCGCAATGCGTCACCTGCCTTACACGTAAGTGCGTGCGCGTATTCACGCGATATTCCAAAATGGGCTCTTTCCGCAGTGCGGAGCAGGCGGGCGAGCTGGGCTTGCCTACCGGAGGACGGTGGTTCAGACCCGTCACTGACGACCCAGGTGTAATTCTGCTGTGGTCCCGAGAAATCGCTTAAGCCAAATGTTAGGAAGGTTCCTTTGTAAAGAATGATTTCTCTAATTGTATTACGAAGGTCATTTCTCCCTATATACGTAAGTTGGCGGCTATGAAACATTTTCGCATTCACAGGAGAAATTTGGTGATCTAAATTTCGTAAAAAGATCTCATCACAACGAAAAACGCTTCTTTTAACGATTACTCACATTTTCTCCTTTATCTCACGATAATACAAAACGAGATTCCTTATCTGAAACTTTTCGTTGCCCTCCGTCATTCGAATCTGGTACGTGTATCTTTTCTAGACCTGTTGGTTTCTCTAAGTGTTCTGTCAATAAAACGTAATCTTTGATTTGCCTTCCCCACAACGTTATCTACGATGCTAATAACAAAGGTAAGGTCTCTTATTTCTTTATAAAGTACATAGAACTGTTTATTTCTACAATGGTTTACATCAGTTTACAGCTTGAACATTTAGCTACACTACTGGCCATTAAAATTGCTACACCAAGAAGAAATGCAGATGATAAACGGGTATTCTTTGGACAAATATGTTATACTAGAACTGACATCTGATTACATTTTAACGCAATTTGGGTGCATAGAGCCTGAGAAATCAGTACTCAGAACAACCACCTCTGGCCGTAATAACGGCCTTGATACGCCTGGGCATTGAGCCAAACAGAGCTTGGATGGCATGTACAGGTACAGCTGCCCATGCAGCTTCAACACGATACCACAGTTCATCAAGAGTAGTGACTGGCGTATTGTGACGAGTCAGTTGCTCGGCCACCATTGACCAGACGTTTTCAATCGGTGAGAGATCTGGAGAATGTGCTGGCCAGGGCAGCAGACGAACAAAAAAATGGCTATGAGCACTATGGGACTTAACTTCCAAGGTCATCAGTCCCCTAGAACTTAGAACTACTTAAACCTAACTAATCTAAGGACATCACACACATCCATGCCCAAGGCAGGATTCGAACCTGCGACCGTAGCGGTCGCGCGGTTCCAGACTGTAGTGCCTTTAACCGCTTGGCCACCCCGGCCGGCGCAGTCGAACATTTTCTGTATCCAGAAAGGCCCGTACAGGACCTGCAACCTGCGGTCGAGAATTATCCTGATGAAATGTAGGGTTTCGCAGGGATCAAATGAAGGGTAGAGCCACAGGTCGTAACACATCTGAAATGTAACGTCCACTGTTCAAAGGGCCGTCATTGCGAACAAGAGGTGACCGAGACGTGTAACCAATGGCACCCCATACCATCACGCCGGGTGATA
Source organism: Schistocerca serialis cubense (assembly GCF_023864345.2). Lineage (NCBI taxonomy): Eukaryota > Metazoa > Arthropoda > Insecta > Orthoptera > Acrididae > Schistocerca > Schistocerca serialis. The sequence continues at coordinate 443,347,291 of NC_064646.1, read as the reverse complement.
CGCCAGTATAGAGGTAACGAATACACGCTTCCAATGTGCGTTCACCGCGATGTCGCCAAACACGGATGCGACCATCATGATGCTGTGAACAGAACCTGGATTCATCCGAAAAAAAAATGACGTTTTGCCATTCGTGCACCCACGTTCGTCGTTGAGTTCACCATCTCAGGCGCTCCTGTCTGTGATGCAGCGTCAAGTGTAACCGCAGCTGTGGTCTGCGAGCTGATAGTCCGTGCTCCTGCAAACATCGACGAACTGTTCGTGTAGATGGTTGTTGTCTTGCAAATGTCCCGATCTGTTGACTCAGGGATCGAGACGTGGCTGCACGATCCGTTACAGCCGTGCGGATAAGATGCCTGTCATCTTGACTGCTAGTGATACGAGGCCGTTGGGCTCCAGCACGGCGTTCCGTATTACCCTCCTGAACCCACCGATTCCATATTCTGCTAACAGTCATTGGATGTCGACCAACGCGAGCAGCAATGTCGCGATACGATAAACCGCAATCTCGATAGGCTACAATCCGACCTTTATCAAAGTTGGAAACGTGATGTTACGCATTTCTCCTCCTTACACGAGGCATCACAACAACGTTTTAGCAGGCCACGCCGGTCAACTGCTGGTTATGAGAAATCGCTTGGAAACTCTCCTCATGTCAGCACGTTGTAGGTGTCGCCACCGGCGCCAACCTTGTGTGAAAGCTCTGAAAAGTTAATCATTTGCATATCACAACATCTTCTTTCTGTCGATTAAATTTCGCGTCTGTAGCACGTCATCTTCGTGGCGGAGCAATTTTAATGGCCAGTAGAATATTTTTCGACATAATCAACATTTTTGTAGGCGCTGTGGCAGTTTTTGTATGCCCATGTCATACCAGCTCGCCGCCATGCTGTTCAGAAAGTTATGAACCTCTTCTTTCACGTGGTCGTAGGAGCTGAATCGCTTTCCGGCCAAATGTCCTTTTAACAGATGATAGTCACTGGACGCCAAGTCAGGACTATAGTGTGTGTGGGTGATTATGTTCCACTGTAATTGTTGCAGGAGAGCAACGGTTTGCCGAGAATCTGTACGCCCTGGCTCAACATTCCTCTTCTCTGGTTCTGAATTGCCCATTTGAGTTTTTCAGAGTCTCACAGTACCTGTCAGCGTTAATTGTGGTCCCAGCGATTCAGCTCCGACGACGAGGTGAAAGAAGAGGTTCATAACTTTCTGAACAGCATGGCGGCGAGCTGGTATGACATGGGCATACAAAACCTACCACAGTTTCTACAAAAATGCATCGACAGGAATGGTGATTATGTCGAAAAATAGCTAAACGTTCAAACTGTTAACTGATGTATACCACGGTAGAAATAAACAGGTCTATGTAATAAAAAAAATAGGCGACCTTACTTTTGGGATTACCCTCGTATACGGTCAGTCCAACTCAAGTTGTTCCTATTTGCAATTCCTGCATAGTTAGTCGAATAAACAGCCTTTAGATCTGTGTAATTTATCGTGTGATCGAAATTTAACAGATTTCTTTTTGTACTCATGTGGATTGTCTCACACTTTTCCTTATTGAGACATAATTGCCACTTTTCGTACCACTCAGATTTCGTGTCTACGTCATTTTGTAATTGGTTGTGACCCCCTCATGACTTTATATGACGGTAAATGACAGCATCATCTACAAACAACCGATGTGATCTGCTCAGATTAAAAGAACAGACACCACAAATACAATTAAAATAAGGACGACCTGTTAATCACTTTAGTACAGATGCACACAACGCTCTAACTCAGGAATAGGCAAAATGTCATGAACAACGAGGATTATTGGGCAATGGACAATAGTGTGTGGACAAGTTAAGCATTTGGGTGTGGCGGGAGGCATGCTTGGGAAGTCCGTGCAGTTGCGATGACCACTGTGTCCGGACGGCAAAGTAGTTAGAGCATCTGCCTAGGAAGCAGGAGACCTTGATTCGATTCCCAGTCCAGACCGAATTCTCAACTTTTCCTATTCATTTAAATCAATGCTCACTAGCAGCTAATGTCAGTCATTTCTGTGTGTCTTGATATATAAAGACTATGGGATCAAGAATGTGCACATGTCCGAAAGAAGAGATACCATAAATAAAAATGGACATAGGTTGTTGCCGCAACATTGCTAATGAATGAATCTCACTTTTGACTACGCTTTCTTGTATTTCATTACCATCGTTATATACTTGCTTATTAAAGATCTACCACCGCCTATCCCATTGCCACCATAATTTATAGCTTTGATTCATTATTTACGTACCATGTATGTTGTTAATTGAGTCAGCAATTATGCGTTGTCTGCGTCACTGTACTGCAGTTTTGGTAGTCTTCAGTCCTAGACTGGTTTGATGCAGCTCTCCATGCTACGCTAATATGTGCAAGCCTCTTCATCTCCCAGTATCTACTGCAACCTACATCCTTTTGAATCTGCTTAGTGTATTCATCTCTTGTTTCCCTCTAAGATTTTTTATCCTCCACGCTTCCCTCCTGTATTAAACTGGTGATCCCTTGATGCCTCAGAACGTGTCCTACCAACCGATCCCTTCTTCTACTCAAGTTGTGCTACAAATTCCTCTTCTCCCCAATTCCATCTAATCTTCAGCATTCTTCTGTAGCATCACATTTCAAAAGCTTCTATTCCCTTCCTGTTTAAGCTGTTTATCGTACATGTTTCACGTCCATACGTGGCTACACTCCATACAAATACTTTGAGAAAAGACTTCCTGACACTTAAATCTATACTCGATGTTAACAAATATCTCTTCTTCAGAAACGCTTTCCTCGTCATAGCTAGACTACATTTTATATCATCTCAATTTCGACCACCCTCAGTAATTTGCTGCCAAATTAACAAAACTCGTCTACAATTTTAAGTGTCCCATTTCCTAATGAATTTCCCTCAGCATCACCTGATTTAATTCGACTACATTCCATTACCCTCGTTTTGCTTTTGTTCATGTTCACTTTATGTCCTTTCAAGACTGTCCATTTCAATCAACTCTTCCTCCAAGTGCTTTGCTGTCTGTAACAGAATTACAATGTCATCGGCAAATCTCAAGGTTTTTATTTCTTCTCCCTGGATTTTAAGTCCTACTCCCAGTTTTTCTTTGCTTTCTGTTAGAGCTTGTTCATTGTACAGATTGAATGACATCGGGGATGAGCTACAACAATGTCTTAATCCCCTCTCAACCATTGCTTTCCTCTCGTGCCCCTCGGCTCATATAACTGCCAGTTTCTGTACAAATTTTGAACAGCCTTTCGCTCCCTGCATTTTACTCCTGCCACCTTTATAATTTGAAAGAGATTATTCCAATCAACATTGTAAAAACTTTATCTAAGTCTACATATGCTACAAACGTAGGTTTGCCTTTTCTTAACCTAGCTTCTAAGGTAAGTCGTACGGTCAGTATTGCCTCGTGTGTTCCTACTTTTCTACGGAGTCCGAACATATATTCCTTGAGTTCGGCTTCTACCCTTTTTTCCATTCGTCTCTGAGGAATTCCTGTTAGTATTTTGTTAACCGTGACTTATCAAACTGATACTTCGGTAATTTTTACACTCATCAGCACATACTTTCTTTGGAATTGGAATTATTATATTCTTCTAGAAGTCTGAAGGTATTTCGCCTGTCCCATACATCTTGCGCAACGGATTGAAGAGTTTGGTCATGGCTGTCTCTCCCAAGGCTATTGGTGGTTGTAATGGAATGTTGTCCTTCTCGGGCTCTTGTTTCTACTTAGGTCTTTCAGTGCTCTGTCAAATTCTTATCATATCTCCCATCTCATGTTCATCTACGTTCTCTTCCATGTCCATAATATTGTCCTCAAGTACATCGCCCTTGTATCGATCCTCTATATACTCCTTCCAGCTTTCGACTTTCCCAGCTTTGCGCCGGCCGGAGTGGTCGTGCGGTTCTAGGCGCTACAGTCTGGAGCCGAGCGACCGCTACGGTCGCAGGTTCGAATCCTGCCTCGGGCATGGATGTGTGTGATGTCCTTAGGTTAGTTAGGTTTAATTAGTTCTAAGTTCTGGGCGACTGATGACCTCAGAAGTTAAGTCGCGTAGTGCTCAGAGCCATTTGAACCATTTTCCCTGCTTTGCTTAGGGCTGGTTTACCATCTGAGCTCTTGACATTCATAGAAGTGGTTCTCTTTTGTCCAAAGTTCTCTTTAATTTTTCTGTAGGCGGCAACAATTTAACCCCTACTGTGTTATGCGGTAGTAAACGTAATTGTTTTCCATTTGTATGCAATACGTTGACGTTTGTTTCCAGATCGACCCCCAGTTCTGCAGCAGAGTGTGCACTGATTTCAAAGTTGTGAGGTTAAAAACGTGTGCGGGACTGGGACACGAACCCAGAACACTGCCTTTCGCGAGCGTATAGCTCAACGGTAGAGCATATGCCTGATCTCGTACTCAGTTTTAACGGGGAAAGTTCAATTCATGTATCACAAAGCCTGAAATACGTTTATTTTTATTTATGTCTTATAGATGCAATGATGGCTGTAAAGCTGACAGTGGGTATGGGTTGAAAGAAAATAAACTGTGGGTAAGACTGTGACTTGTACAGCTTACTTAGTTATTAACTACAGCGGAGCTTCGATTGTAGGAACACTGATCAACAGGAACATCGGTTAACCGAAAGCTTCCCAGTGGGCAGGGAAGTAAACATTCGGTGGCGCTGGGCTGGCCTGTTCAGAAGCTTCCGCTGAATGTCAAGTGTCATTGTTGTTGTTGTGTGTAGCTGTTTGGCCCTCGGCTTGTGCGGTATCGTTCCGTTGTTGCGCTGTTCAAAAATGGTTCAAATGGCTCTGCGCACTATGGGACTTAACTACTGTGGTCATCAGTCCCCTAGAACTTAGAAATACTTAAACCTAACTAACCTAAGGACATCACACACATCCATGCCCGAGGCAGGATTCGAACCTGCGACCGTAGCAGTCGCGCGATGCGCTGTTCGCAATGGCTACTAAACGTAAACCTTAGGCCCTAGTGTTTTCAATAAATTGAAAATACCGGTTACAGATTAGTCTAAGAATGGTGTTAACGCAGTAAACATAGCTTGCAAATATTATTTACAAATTGTATGAGCGCTTCTTCTCCTCCCAACGTTACTTCACTCCTTCAACTGATGGTGCACCTTGAAATGTCGTGGCATTAAGGCTTTCCTGCTGAAAGGTGAAATAACAATTCAGCAAACGTACAAAGAAATCGACTTCGATGTTGCTGTACGTACGGCGGCAGGAACTTCGGGTTCCGTCATGTAGAGTACGCTGGTATGTGGTCGGAATAAGCTTGTTCCTTCAGGTGGGCTATCACTGCACCAGAAGTGTCAGGAACAATGACGGACGATGAAGTGACTAGCATGAGACTGGTGACTACGAGGGAGAATCCAGTGACAACGATACCACTCAGAAAAAGGACGTCCGGTGGGTAATCCTTTCACTGCCTGAAGGGGGCTATGAAGTGTTTAGAACAACAAGAAGGATTCCTTTCTTAACGACGTTCGCGAGATTTAGCTCTGTAACAAAAAGAAATCTTGGACTTTTTTACGTAAATTGCATGTCTGCTTTAATGTACTCTACGGGCTGTCCGCCCCTGGTAGTTGAGTGGTCAGGGCAACGGAATGTCATGCCTAACGGCCCGGATTCGATTCCCGGCTGGGTCGGAGATTTCCTCCGCTCAGGGACTGGGTGTTGTGTTGTCCTTGTCATCATCATTTCATCCCCATCGACACGCAAGTCGCCGAAGTGGCGTCAACTCGGAAGACTTGCACCAGGCGAACGGTCTACCCGACGCGAGGCCCTAGCCACACGGCATTTCCATTTTTACACTTCGGACTTTCCAAACTAGGCTATGCAATCAGCTCTCTTGTGTTTTTTACAAAATGATTCTGAACAGGAAACCTCATATGGACATATGCCCCATTGCGAATAGTTTCCGAGATAGAACGCGTATAATATCACTTTAACATGTTTTTCTTTAATAACTCGAAAACTGCACACTCCAGCGAAAACGTGTCTCAGTACACAATATAACTAAATTAAATTTGCTACCAAAACAAGTCCTCTTTATTTTTTGTCTAGGACTGACAGATTTCGCGGAGATATCGCGAGCATTCTGAACATCTCGTGCTACCCGCGTGCGCTGTAGCTTAGGTACGTTTTGCAGGCCGATTTGAGGTAGTTTTCCGACTTGATAGACCACAATCGCCCTGTATCAAAATGTTCGTCTCAACTTCCTCTGTATTACTGTGGTACTTTGTAAACAGTGTCAATGAATAATACAGAAAATGAAAAGAAATTTAAATTAAAACTGTTGTATCTCGGAAACCATTCGGAATAGGCATATGTCCACATCAAGTTTTTTGTTCAGAATCAGTAACGCTTTGACCCGTCAAAACACGTACCTTTCCTCCTGACTCGCCCCGTATATGATGTACAGTCTTGTGTTCATTTCAGTGTTTATGTGAATGATTTTGGATCCACAATATGAGTTATCCGAACATCTTGAGGTTCCATATGTTTCTGGTAATCAGTGCCCCATTATACTGCTATTGTATTAATGAGAGCGTAATCATAATCTCGTACTGCCCACGAAAGCCTCCAACTCCCCTCCCAGCGTTACTGTTGACATATAAACATGACCTTAAGAGTGCTCTTAAGGCAATTCATTGCCAAAAAGAAGTGCCGGGCTGAAATATATATAGCTATTCCAGGGGCGGTCCTGTGTGTCGGTCTGGCCTCTGTTGTTTTTGTGGGCGGCGCGCGGCAAGGGAAGAATAGCCGCCGCCTACTCCTCCACCCCGCCTGCCCTCTTGGGTGTGAGGAACCACCCCCGCCCCCTCACCCAGCTGCCAGGCAACAAGCAGAGGCCTGACAGCCGCTAATTGGCCGTTACCATGGCGACGTGGCGCCTTGAGAGGCCAGGCCGCCCTCCCCACCGGCCGCAGCCCGCCGCTAGACAAAAGAAGCAACAACCGCCACGCTGCGAAGGCGACGTCGCCTTTAATAACGCAGTTCCGCCACATTTTCCCGAATAAGTGCACGTAGAAGCTGAATCCGCAAAAGACACTCGGACGCCTAGCTTCCATACCACTTCATAGGGCGTTCAAAGTGTCCTTACTCTTGCACAAATGTTGGATGACCTCCTCTTGCTACCTCGCTGGGCTACTGTGGCATATTATAGTCTGTGGCATCGAACAGACTGTCGATTGTAACAGAAGTGCAAGATCAGAAAATAGTCGTCATCGTTTGAAATGAACGCTGTCGACACTGTAGAACCGGTACACCAGCTGTTCATGTCACTATCCGCTGCCGACCTATGTCATGGCTATGAAGTGGTCTGTATGTGTGTGCCAGTTGGTTCTGTGGAACCACCACAGGATTCTCTTATGACAAATACACATATTACAACCAAGAGTTGGCGTTAAAAAATGGTCTTAACTGAAAGACACTGATTTCAATATGTATATACACTACCGGCCATTAAAATTGCTACACCACGAAGATGACGTGCTACAGACGCGAAATTTAACCGACAGGGACAAGATGCTGTGATATGCAAATGATTAGCTTTTCAGAGCATCCACACAAGGTTAGCGACACCTACAACGCGCTGATATGAGGAAAGTTTCCAATCGATTTCTCATACACAAACAGCAGTTGACCGGCGTTGCCTGGTGAAACGTTGTTGTGATGCCTCATGTAAGGAGGAGAAATGCGTACCATCACGTTTCCCACTTTGATAAAGCTCGGATTGCAGCCTATCGCGATTGCGGTTTATCGTATCGCGACATTGCTGCTCGCGTTGGTCGAGAATATGGAATCGGTGGGTTCAGCAGGGTAATACGGAACGCCGTGCTGGATCCCAACGGCCTCGTATCACTAGCAGTCGAGATGACAGGCATCTTATCCGCATGGCTGTAACGGATCGTGCAGCCACGTCTCGATCCCTGAGTCACAGATGGGGACGTTCGCAAGACAACAACCATCTGCACCAACAGTTCGACGAGGTTTGCAGCATCATGGGCTATCAGCTCGGAGACCATGGCTGCGGATACCCTTGACGCTGAATCACAGACACGAGCGCCTGCGATGGTGTACTCAACGACGAACCTGGGTGCACGAACGGCAAAACGTCATTTTTCGGATGAATCCAAGTTCTGTTTACAGCATCATGATGGTCGCATCAGTGTTTGGCGACATCGCGGTGAACGCACATTGGAAGCGTGTATTCGTCATCGCCATACTGGCGTATGACCCGGCGTGATGGTACGGGGTGCCATTGGTTACACGTCTCGGTCACCCCTTGTTCGCATTGACGGCACTTTGAACAGTGGACGTTACATTTCAGACGTATTACGACCCGTGGCTCTACCCTTCATTCGATCCCTGCGAGAACCTACATTTCAGCAAGATAATGCACGACCGCATGTCGTAGGTCCTGTACGGGCCTTTCCGGTTACAGAAAATGTTCGACTGCTGCCCTGGCCAGCACATTCTCCAGATCTCTCCCCAATTGAAAAGTCTGGTCCATGGTGGCCCAGCAACTGGCTCGTCACAATACGCCAGTCACTACTCTTGATGAACTGTGGTATTGTGTTGAAGTTGCATGGGCAGCTGTACCTGTACACGCCATCCAAGCTCTGTTTAACTCAACGCCCAGGCGTATCAAGGCCGTTATTACGGCCAGATGTGGTTGTTCTGGGTACTGATTTGCCGGTCGTTGTGGCCGTACGGTTCTAGGCGCTTCATTCTGGAACCGCGTGACTGCTACGGTCGCAGGTTTGAATCCTGCCTCGGGCATGAATGCGTGTGATGTCCTTCTAAGTTCTAGGGGCTGATGACCACAGATGTTAAGTCCCATAGTGCTCAGAGCCATTTAAACCATTTTTGGGTACTGATTTCTCAGGATCTATGCACCCAAATTGCGTGAAAATGTAATCACATATCAGTTCCAGTATAATATATTTGTCCAATGAATACCCGTTTATTATCTGCATTTGTTCTTGGTGTAGCAATTTTAATGGCCAGTAGTACAGTAATGCTAATACACTATAGAGTCAATGACTTTGCGTTTACTGTAGACTGCGGTCTGAGGCGCCTTGTCACGGTCCGAGCGGCTCCCCACGTCGGAGGTTCGAGTCCTCCCTCGGGCATGGGTGTGTGTGTGTGTGTGTGTGTATGTATATGTGTGTGTGTGTGTGTGTGTGTGTGTTGCCCTTAGCATAAGTTAGTTTAAGTTAGATTAAGTAGTGCGTAAGCATAGGGACCGGTGACCTCAGCAGTTTGGCCCCATTAGACCTTACCACAAATTTCCAAAAAATTTACTGTAGACTTGTAACACTAAAAGTGACTGTAAAAATACAAGTACTCACAAATTATTCTATTTTCTTGGAAAAAATTTTTTCAGCATGGTTTGCTCACGGTCACGGGAACGAAAATATCTTGTAATTTCATAACCATTTGTAACTATAGCAGTTGACGTCGCATGCCGAAAAAAATGGTTTGAAGCTGGCCAAGGCTGTAAACATCTCCTCGGATAGTATATGTCTTCTGCTCTTGCCCACTTTCTTCTGATGACCCTTACAGCAACACCGGCGTCTGAATTAATGAATTCTACAGAATTAATCCGCAGGTCGGCAACATCTTGCAGAGCTGTCCACTGGTCAGGTGAGGTAGCATCGTCTAACTCCTGGACATATTCAGTGCTGCTGTGTCTCCCGCCCCTGTTAGAGCACTTCTGTATATGATGTGGCGACACGGAGTTCCATGCTGCTGAGATAGCTTTTACTGCGTCAAACAGATTCCAATTTGGGAGTTGCAGTATTGTCTTCAGCAGCACGCATAGCGGCTCTTGCAAGTCGCTTGCGATAAGCTCTCTTCATGAGAGAAATGACGCCTTGGTCCAAGGGCTGAAAGTGACTTATCGTAGAAGAAACTGAACTTTTATCTTGGTTAGGTTCGGATCCTGTACATTATGGGCAATACATTCGTCCAGTGTAAGAAAACAAGTCAGTTTTGAGCAAACCATTGCACTGTTGAAACGAAGAAGCCACTAGTTGATGAATGACGCAACCAGCATCAAATATTTTTTAAATGTTTTTTTTTTTTTGTGCCATAACCGATTTCGGGCTGCCATGCCCACCCTCAGATGGCTAACATTTATACCGAAACCGGTTATGGCACTAAAATGAAACATTTAAAACGTATTTTTGACTGGTTGCGTCATTCACCAACTATCATTAACGGCCGCGGAGTTCACAAGATTCATTATGGATAAAATAACAAAGAAGTCGTTTGCGAACCGATGTGCCGTCGATCCAAGCTTTCTTATGGTGAGAGTAGATGCGAGGTAAAAGTGTCCACATTTATGTTTTTAAAACAACACAGTTTCTCGGAATTACCGAGAAACCAGTGACAAAACTTTTCACCGCCGTCCGCGTTACATAAAAAAGGGGCAACGGTTACACGTTGTTTGCTGAGTGCTCCTCCGTGACACTTATCACCTTATATCTCCTGGGGTGCGCTCTGGAAAAAGTTTGTAGAAAAGTCCAGTTTCATTCATACTGAACGCATCACACGAGGCATACTTTTCCCTCACTCGGTCGAACTCATGGAACCAGCTGTTCGCACTTTCATCTGAATGTCGGTTTTGGAATATTGGAGTATACACAGCGAACCAACAGAACAAATGAAGTCTTCGATGCTTATATTTCTGGCAATCTCATTTACTTTCGACTGAATCATAGGGCCACTTAAAGGTATGTCAGATGCACGCATATGACTGAAAAATTCTAGTAGTAAGGTCTCGGGGTCTTCATGCTCAGCGCTACGAAACCGTCCACATTTGTTTCCGGAATCTGAGGTAACACCGTTAACGATGTTTTCTCGATTCTTAATTATCATAAACAAAGCAGATTTGGGAATGCGAAACTGCTCTGTAATTGCTGTTTTCTTTGTGCCATGGTTCACTTCATCTAGAATCTTAAGCTTCACTTGTACATTTAGAGCTGTCTATTTTCTCTTTGCCATGTTTCGTGTGCTACCATTTGTAGATTCTTATTCACTATTCTAACTCCATTTGGAGTTTGTAGATTCTTATTCACTATTCTAACTCCATTTGGCTAAGACTAAAAGAACACATGGCATCGAACACGAGTATAAATGTTAAAGCACACATTACTGAATGTATTTAAAAGTACCACACACGCTCATTGCCGGCCGGAGTGGCGGAGCGGTTCTAGGCGCTACAGTCTGGAACCGCGTGACCGCTACGGTCGCAGGTTCGAATCCTGACTCGAGCACTGATGTGTGTGATGTCCTTAGGTTCGTTAGGTTTAAGTAGTTCTAAGTTCTAGGGGACTGATGACCTCAGAAGTTAAGTCCCATAGTGCTCAGAGACATTTGAACACGCTCATTGTTAAGGTGGCAATCGCGACTGCCGATCTACAATACATTAGAAACGAGTCAACAATGGGTAGTTAGATTTGTAGTTACATTCCTTGCACTCACTTAGGAAAACAATTAACACTGGAAATGCCGTAACAGTGGAAGTTTGTATTGCAATGAAATTTTATTACGCTACGGACTGAAAAAGAATTCGCAATTCGCCTTAACCGATACTCGTATTATCCGATCAATTTTCCGATAAGAACTGATGTATTCCTGCAGGGGCCAACATTTTTTTCGCGTTAACTGTGAGTTCGTCTTTAGCTAGTTCGCGCTAACGAAGTAATTCTGTGTATACACATAGTTACGAATATGTTACTTTTGCCCAAAGCTTTTCCACTTCCAGTATAGTTTCTGCTCCCTGGTGAAGTTCATCTTCTGTGTAAGAGGCTGGACACAGATGCCTTTGAAGCATATGATGAACAATCTGGTCTTCTCCACAGTCGTACTGAATATCACCTAGATCAGTGTAGCTACTTATTGTAAAATTCATCTTTGATCCGCCAAATCCAGATCTCAATCTGTTCAGGGACTTCTAAGTCGTCCATTTCTCTTCATAGCCCAGAGGTAGGGTTTCTGAAACTCTGCTCCAGACAGGGCGTTGCGTTCCATTATAGCAACCTAACATTTTGAGCAGTACTTTTAAGTGCCGTAGATGTTCTTAGGACGGCCGTTGTGGAGAGCGGTTCTAGGCGCTTCAGTCCGGAACCGCGCTGCTACTACGGTCGCAGGTTCGAATCCTGCCTCGGGCATGGATGCGTGTGATGTCCTTAGGGTAGTTAGGTTTAATTAGATCTAAGTTCTAGGGGACTGATGACCTGAGATGTTAAGTCCCATAGTACTTAGAGACATTTCAACATTTTTTGCTATAGTAGTTTTATGCTGTATTTATTGTCGGCTAGACTGCCATCTTCAGGCCGTCTGCGAAAGTTATGTAACATTTTTTATTTTATTATAATGATGCCTAATCATATTTTCGGATAAACGAATTCAGTACTTACATCCATCTATTATGAATGATCGCTGTCTCTCTGAGTTGTACTACAGCGTGGTGTAGATTTTGGACTCTTATGCTATAAGGCATTTAATGATTTTCTCCTTTTGGTAATGGCCTTTTCTTGTAATTTTTATAATTTCACGCTTTATCGTCAAATCTGACAAATCGACAGTTGTGACAGTTTGCCGAAGATGCTATATGGTTACAGTTGCTACGGCGTGTTGTGAGTTTATAGAAACTACACTACTGGCCATTAAAATTGCTACACCACGAAGATGACGGGCTACAGACGCGAAATTTAACAGACCGGAGAAACATGCTATGATATGCAAATGATTAGCTTTTCAGAGCATTCACACAAGGTTGGCGCCAGTGGCGACACCTACAACGTGCTGACATGAGGAAAGTTTCCAACCGATTTCTTATACACAAACAGCAGTTGACCGGCGTTGCCTGGTGAAATGTTGTTGTGATGCCTCGTGTAAGGAGGAGAAATGCGTACCATCACGTTTCCCACTTTGATAAAGGTAGGATCGTAGCCTATCGAGATTGCGGTTTATCGTATCGCGACATTGCTGCTCGCGTTGGTCGAGATCCAATGACTGTTAGCAGAATATGGAACCGGTGGGTTCAGGAGGGTAATACGGAACGCCGTGCTGGATCCGAACGGCCTCGTATCACTAGCAGTCGAGATGACAGGCATTTTATCCGCATGGCTGTAACGGATCGTGCAGCCACGTCTCGTCCCTGAGTCAACAGATGCGGACGTTTGCAAGACAACAACCATCTACACGAACAGTTCGACGACGTTTGCAGCAGCATGGACTAACAGCTCGGAGACCATGGCTGCGGTTACCCTTGACGCTGCATCGCAGACAGGAGCGCCTGCGATGGTGTACTCAACTACGAACCTGGGTGCACGAATGGCAAAACGTCATTTTTTCGGATGAATCCATGTTCTGTTTACAGCATCATGATGGTCGCATCCGTGTTTGGCGACATCGGGGTGAACGCACATTGGAACCGTGTATTCGTCATCGCCGTACTGGCGTATCACCCGGCGTGAAGGTATGGGGTGCCATTGGTCTCACGTCGCGGTCACCTCTTGTTCGCATTGACGGCACTTTGAACAGTGGACGTTACATTTGAGATGTGTTAGGTCCCGTGGCTCTACCCTTCGCTCGATCCCTGCAAAACCCTACCTTTCAGCAGGATAATGCACGACCGCATGTTGCAGGTTCTGTACGGGCCTTTCTGGATACAGAAAATGTTCGACTCCTGTCCTGGCCAGCACATTCTCCAGATCTCTCACCAACTGAAAACGTCTGGTCAGTGGTGGCCGAGCAACTGGCTCGTCACAATACGCGTCTTTACTCTTGATGAACTGTGGTATCGTGTTGAATCTGCATGGGCAGCTGTAACTGTATACGCCATCCAAGCTCTGACTCAATGCCCAGGCGTATCAAGACCGTTATTACAGCCAGAGGTGGTTGTTCTGAGTACTGATTTCTCGGGATCTATGCACCCAAATTGCGTGAAAATGTAGTCACATGTCAGTTCTAGTATAATATGTTTGTCCAATGATCGTCAGCATTTGTTCTTGGCGTAATACACTCCTGAAAATGGAAAAAATAACACATTGACACCGGTGTGTCAGACCCACCATACTTGCTCCTGACACTGCGAGAGGGCTGTACAAGCAATGATCACACGCACGGCACAGCGGACACACCAGGAACCGCAGTGTTGGCCGTCGAATGGCGCTAGCTGCGTAGCATTTGTGCACCGCCGCCGTCAGTGTCAGCCAGTTTTCCGTGGCATACGGAGCTCCATCGCAGTCTTTAACACTGGTAGCATGCCGCGACAGCGTGGACGTGAACCGTATGTGCAGTTGACGGACTTTGAGCGAGGGTGTATAGTGGGCATGCGGGAGGCCGGGTGGACGTACCGCCGAATTGCTCAACACGTGGGGCGTGAGGTCTCCACAGTACATCGATGTTGTCGCCAGTGGTCGGCGGAAGGTGCACGTGCCCGTCGACCTGGGACCGGACCGCAGCGACGCACGGATGCACGCCAAGACCGTAGGATCCTACGCAGTGCCGTAGGGGACCGCACCGCCACTTCCCAGCAAATTAGGGACACTGTTGCTCCTGGGGTATCGGCGAGGACCATTCGCAACCGTCTCCATGAAGCTGGGCTACGGTCCCGCACACCGTTAGGCCGTCTTCCGCTCACGCCCCAACATCGTGCAGCCCGCCTCCAGTGGTGTCGCGACAGGCGTGAATGGAGGGACGAATGGAGACGTGTCGTCTTCAGCGATGAGAGTCACTTCTGCCTTGGTGCCAATGATGGTCGTATGCGTGTTTGGCGCCGTGCAGGTGAGCGCCACAATCAGGACTGCATACGACCGAGGCACACAGGGCCAACACCCGGCATCATGGTGTGGGGGCCGGCCGGTGTGGCCGTGCGGTTCTAAGCGCTTCAGTTTGGAACCGCGTGACCGCTACGGTCGCAGGTTCGAATCCTGCCTCGGGCATGGATGTGTGTGATGTCCTTAGGTTAGTTAGGTTTAAGTAGTTCTAAGTTCTAGGGGACTGATGACCTCAGCAGTTAAGTCCCATAGTGCTCAGAGCCATTTGAACCATTTGAACCATGGTGTGGGGAGCGATCTCCTACACTGGCCGTACACCACTGGTGATCGTCGAGGGGACACTGAATAGTGCACGGTACATCCAAACCGTCATCGAACCCATCGTTCTACCATTCCTAGACCGGCAAGGGAACTTGCTGTTCCAACAGGACAATGCACGTCCGCATGTATCCCGTGCCACCCAACGTGCTCTAGAAGGTGTAAGTCAACTACCCTGGCCAGCAAGATCTCCGGATCTGTCCCCCATTGAGCATGTTTGGGACTGGATGAAGCGTCGTCTCACGCGGTCTGCACGTCCAGCACGAACGCTGGTCCAACTGAGGCGCCAGGTGGAAATGGCATGGCAAGCCGTTCCACAGGACTACATCCAGCATCTCTACGATCGTCTCCATGAGAGAATAGCAGCCTGCATTGCTGCGAAAGGTGGATATACACTGTACTAGTGCCGACATTGTGCATGCTCTGTTGCCTGTGTCTATGTGCCTGTGGTTCTGTCAGTGTGATCATGTGATGTATCTGACCCCAGGAATGTGTCAATAAAGTTTCCCCTTCCTGGGACAATGAATTCACGGTGTTCTTATTTCAATTTCCAGGAGTGTAATTTTAATGGCCGGTAGTGTAATATACTAGCAACTATCGAAGGCTGACTAAGACTGAAGACTGCGACTGAGACCGGCAATCCTTTATCGCAGAGGGCGCTCGTAGTTGGAGCTGCAGAAGACGTGGTTCAGCGGGCGCGCTTCGCTGGATCCACTGCCCGCTATTGGCGTCAGCCGGAAACATTCGTTTCCGCTCTCAACTGTGACGCCGGTGAGGGAGGTATCGTTGTATGATACCACAATTTCTGCCATGCACTTCACAACTGGGTTATTTTGGAAATCACTCTAATGCATACACAATTAGTTTATTTTTATATTTCCCCAGACATGTTTCGACACCAATGTGTCATATTCTATGGGTTAAACTTTTATTTTCTTAAAATTACATCGCTAATTGAACATCGATTTTAGTGCTCGTTTCCGTCGTTTTTTTGACAGCATGTCATCTGCAAAGTTTTCCGTCTTGTTTCGTGTCCCTGGGTGGTGTCTCAGTCAGCTACTATTTAGTGCATTGCTTTCACTCAGTTCTTCGTAAATTTCCGCTCCCTACTTTACCTCACATGTACTTACACAAAATGTGGCGAAATTTGATCTGAGCAGACGCTTCTGGCAATACACTCGGTGAAATGTGTCATGTTACTTTTTCGCATGGTACAGACGTAGATGCAGTGTACAAAGCTCCTAGAAACAGTGTGTGCACTTCTGCCCGTGTCCTTCTTTCTGATTGTTTCCCAGAGTACCTGGGTAGCGCTTATAATGGTCATAAGCGCCGTCCGACCTCCTCACGCGCGGACGGCACACAGCTGGCGCCAGTGTCTGCGCGGCAGCCGCCCTCGCGCCAGCTGCTGGCCACTCTCCTGCCTGACGCCAATCCCGCCGCTGACAGGACGATCGCCCGCTAGCGGCCCTCTTCTGCGCCTATTGATTGGACTGGCGCGCCAGCCGCTTGGCAGCGCGTTTCGCCCCCGCGAGCTGCTGTGCTCGCGCCGCGAGGTGTCCGCTGCGCTGTCAGAGGGGTGAGGCGCGCAGTGGGAGGGGAGAGCCCTGTGCGCATGTGCAACACGAGCAACCTAATCTTAGCGGCGAACCACAGCTGTCTCACGGTCTGGATGGAAAGTGCGTTGCACCACTCATCGGAAGAAACTTAAAGAAGAATGAAACGTTGTCTCGAAACCTGTCAGAAAATCCAAAGAGATTCTGGTCGTATGTGAAGCATGTTAGCGGCAAGAAACAATCAATGCCTTCTCTGCGCGATAGTAATGGAGATACTATCGAATACAGTGCTGCCAAAGCAGAGTTACTAAACACAGCCTTCCGAAATGTCTTCACAAAAGAAGACTATGTAAATATTCCAAAACTCGAATCGAGAACAGCTGCCAACATGAGTAACGTAGAAGTAAATATCCTCCGAGTAGTGAAGCAACTTAAATCGCTTAATAAAAGCAAGTCTTCTGGTCCAGACTGTATACCAATTAGGTTCCTTACGGAGTATGCTGATGCATTAGCCCCATACCTATCAATCATATACCACCGTTCGCTCGACGAAATATCCGTACCCAAAGACTGAAAAGTTGCACAGGTCACACCAATATTCAAGAAAGGTAGTATGAGTAATTCACTAAATTACGGGCCCATATCGTTAATGTCCATATGTAGCAGGATTTTGGAACATATATTGTGTTCGAACATTATGAATCACGTCGAAGAAAACTGTCTATTGACACACAGTCAACAGGGGTTTAGAAAACATCGTTCCTGTGAAACACAACTAGCTCTTCATTCTCATGAAGTGTTGAGTGCTATTGACAAGGGATTTCAGATCGATTCCGTATTTCTGGATTTCCGGCAGTCTTTTGACATTGTACCACACAAGCGGCTCGTATTGAAATTGCGTGCTTACGGAATATCGTCTCAGTTATGTGACTGGATTTGTGATTTCCTGTCAGAGAGGTCACAGTTCGTAGTAATTGACGGAAAGTCATCGTGTAAAACAGATGTGATTTCTGGCGTTCCCCAAGGTAGTGTTATAGGCCTTTTGCTGTTCCTTATCTATATAAACCATTTGGGAGGCAATCTGAGCACCCGTTCGGTTGTTTGCAGACGACGCTGTCGTTTATCGACTAATAAAGTCATCAGAAGATCAAAACAAACTGCAAAACGATTTAGGAAAAATATCTGAATGGTGCGAAAAGTGGCAGTTGACCCTGAATAACGGAAAGTGTGAGGTCATCCACATGAGTGCTAAAAGGAATTAGTTAAACTTCGCTTACACGATAAATCAGTCTAATCTAAAAGCAGTAAATTCAACTAAATACTTGGGTATTACAATTACGAACAATTTAATTTGGAAGGAACACACAGAAAGTGTTGTGGGGAAGGCTAACCAAAGACTGCGTTTTATTGGCAGCACACTTAGAAAATGTAACAGAGCTACTAAGGAGACTGCCTACAATATGCTTGTCCGTCCTTTTTTAGAACACTGCTGCGCAGGACGGAATCTTCTCTCGAAATTCCAATCACCAACTTTCTCCTCCGAATGCGAAAATATTTTGTTGACAGCGACCTACATAGGGAGGAACGATCACCACGGTAAAATAAGTGAAATAAGAGCTCGTACGGAAAGATATAGATGTTCATTCTTTCCGCGCTCTATAAGAGATTGGAATAATAGAGAATTGTGAAGGTGGTTCGATGAACCCTCTGCCAAGCACTTAATTGTGATTTGCAGAGTATCCATGAAGATGTAGATGTTCATCCACGAAAGAAGTCACTTACACTCGTTCCACCAACTGATGAATGTTGCTTATCAATCTTGCAGTCTTACCAGGCTGGACTGATAGACGAGATAGAGTAGCGGCACGTTTCGTCGTGGGACTGTTTAACCGGTGCGACGGCGGTAAGGAATTGTTTAAACTGCGCTGTCAGTTGCTACAACAGACGTCAGTCACGGACAGGTGCACTGCTAAAATTTCGAGAGACTACCTTGTGGAAGAGTCGGGCAACGTATTGCCCAATGTTCCTCTCGAAATGACTACAACGAGAAAATTAGAGAAACTACGGCTTCCCTCCTCGGCTTTTGCAAGTGATACACAGAAGGCGGAAAAGTTAATGGTATCAGGAGCACATACAGCTACGCATCGTAAAGTAGGAGGCGGAGTGTACGTGTAGATGTCAAAACTTCCAGTACATCATACAAAATGAATGATACATCCTGTGGCAATACAAAACCGGGACGAGTAAGCTCCACATCTTCACAGAATCAAAATTTTAATCTTTCCATAAAGTGTAGACCAGCCTTCAGGACTGGTGTATATAAATTACGAGGGTCACCCCAAAAGAAATGCACACTATTTTTTTTAAAATACATCTTTTATTCTACATGTTTGAAAGTTTTACAGTGTGTAAAAAAATGGCTCTGAGCACTATGGGACTCAACTGCTGTGGTTATCAGTCCCCTAGAACTTAGAACTACTTAAACCTAACTAACCTAAGGACATCACACACATCCATGCCCGAGGCAGGATTCGAACCTGCGACCGTAGCAGTCGCTCGGTTCCGGACTGCGCGCCTAGAACCGCGAGACCACCGCGGCCGGCTACAGTGTGTAGATACATCCTTTACGAACAATATTTTCATTTCTCTACACACTTTCCATCCCTCTCAACTGCCTTACGCCACCTCGGAACCAGCGCCTGTATACCCGCACGGTAAAATTCTGGACCAATCTTTTGGAGTCACTGTTTGGCAGCGTGCACAAGGGAGTCATCATCTTCTTCTTGTTCCACGAAGAGAGTTTTCCAGTTTCCCAAAGAGTTGATAGTCACATGGAGCCAGGTCAGGACTGTAAGGCGGATGTTTCAGTGTTGCCATTCGAGTTTTGTGATCGCTTCCATGGTTTTCTGACTGACATTTGGCCGTGGATTGTCGTGCAACAGCAAAACATCCTTCTTTTGCCGATGTAGTCGAACACGACTCAGTCGAACTTGAAGTTTCTTCAGTGTCGTCACACATGCATCAGAATTTATGGTGGTTCCACTTGGCACGATGTCCACAAGCAAGAGTCCTCCGGAATCGAAAAACACCGTAGCCATAACTTTTCCAGCAGCAGGTGTGGTTTGGAATTTTTTTTTTCTTGGGTGAATTTTCATGATGCCACTCCACTGATCGCCTCTTCATCTCTGATGAAAAATGATGGAGCCATGTTTCATCACCTGTCACAATTCTTCCAAGAAATTCATCTCCACCTTTCTCGTACTGTTCCAGAAGTTCACTGCATACCGTTTTTCTTGTTTCGTTGTGAACCACTGTCAACATCCTGGGCACCCACCTGGCACAGACAGTTTTTTACGCCAACACTTCCAGTATTCTGCAAACACTTCCTTCCCCTATCCCAACGTAGCGTGACAATTCGTTCAGTGTGATGCTTCTGTCAGCAGTCACCAATTCGTTAACTCTTTGCACGTTGTCTGGAGTGTGTGCAGTACGAGGCCTGCTGCTGCGAGGACAATCCTCAATATTGCCTTGCCCGCTTTCATCACGAAACCTGCTTGCCCACCGACTAACTGTACTGCGATCGACAGCAGCATCTCCATACACCTTTTTCAACCTCTTGTGGATGTTTCCCAGTGTCTCGTTTTCACAGCACAGGAATTCTATGACAGCACGTTGCTTCTGACGAACGTCAAGTGTAGCAGCCATCTTGAAGACATGCTGTGACGGCGCCATTCACGGGAACAGATTGAACTAAGTTTGAAAACAAACGGGAAGGATGTATCTACATACTGTAAAACTTTCACATATGCAGAATGAAAACTGTATTTGTACAGAAGTAGTGTGCATTTCTTTTGGAGTGACCCTCGTAGATACTGCTCAGCTGTTTCCGGTATTCCGGTATGCCATTCAGCAGCCCGAAATAGGTCAGTCGGCAAACCGGGGATTCCCCCAGACTCCTGACAACTGTCGTTAACCTTGCCTGACAGGCAAAAATCTGTGTCCATGTTACAAGACATTTTGATGAGCCAGACATTCACCAATAAATTGTAAGATGTGAAGACACCGACCCGCAACAACCGCATTACCTGATTAGCTCCACAGGTACACGCTCTCCAACTGATGAAAGTGTCTGCAGTCTTTCTCATAACTGAAACTTCCTGGAAGATTAAAACTGTGTGCCGCATCGGGACTCGAACCTACGACCTTGCCTTGCCTCTCCCGGGCAAGTGATCTACCGACTGAGCTATACAAACACGACTTTCGACCCGCCCTCACAGATGTACTTCCGCCAGTACTCTATCTCCTGATACTATACAGCAATTATTCGACACACGTTGCCTGACTAGCACTCGTTTCTTCATCTATAAACTTGTACTACTGAGAGGGGTTTTGGCTTCGTGCCTATCTTCGCTACGACATTGAGTTTCATATACTGCTCACAGTAGCTTACCCGTATTCCTACTCTCTTACTCATTAGTAGACCTACATCTGCATTGCCCTGTTTCGTTTTGCATTGGTAACCCTGTAGTCACCTACCAAAAATCCTGTTCTTCCTACCATTGCACTTCACTACTTCCCACTATATCTCACTAAAACCTACATATTTCCTTTTTTGAATTCTGAAACCTACCTACCCCATTAAGGGATTTGACTGACTTCTCCCGAGAGTGATACTGAGGAGACAGACAGATGCTACGTTCCTGACAGTGCGGTGTGAGCCATCCTTGGACCGCCCTCCCTGTCATGTAGCGCGAGCTAGGACGCCCTTCATTTCTCGCTTCTTTTGTTCGCGCACCTCTGACATTCATCCATTCAGAGAAAGATAATACGCCGCTGAAATTGACAGAAGCCTCAGCGGCATTATAAAAACGCAGGGAGATTCGAGGGGAGATGAATGAGACCTCTCTGTCGTATTATTCTGTTCCAGATTGATCTCTCCTACTGCTTCTGTGCAGTTCCCTCCTGTAATAAACTACCCAGCGACAGCTTCGTATCGATGTACTTGCGAATTAGTTTTGTGACTTCATTTTCCAATAGGAATCATAACAACTATCTTTTATGCTGGGCCCATGGCATATATGGTGGTCAAAATGTTACATTTTATATAAATTTATTCACAATTACTTGCAAACCATTTTATTTAGCTTGTGCTGGCTTTATTTCTTCACTAGGAGCTTGTTTCGACTTTTACATCATTGTAAGGTTTACCTGTTGATGTTACAATTAATATAGCTTGTATTCTATGGAACTGGAGACCTAGAAGCGACGGAGAGGCTACGTCCACGACGTAGCCCTCAGTGTGTCCCAACTCCACAACAGGCTACAGCAGTCCGCTCACCCCACCGCCGCCCCACACTGAACCCAGGGTTATTGCGCGGCTCTGCGCGCAGTGGACCCTCCGGGAACGTCTCAGACCAGACGAGTGCACCCCCAATGTTTGCGTGGTAGAGTAATGATGGTGCACGCGTACGTGGAGAAAGTGTTCGCGCAGCAGTCGCCGACATACTGTAACTGATGCGGAATAAGGGAAACGAGACCGCATTCGCCGAGGCAGATGAAAAATCGCCTTAAAAACCATCCACAGACAGGCCGGCACACCGGACCTCGACACTAATCCGCCGGGCGGATTCGTGCCGCGGACTGGCACGCCTTCCTGCCCAGAAAGCAGTGCGTTAGATCGGACGGCTAACCGGGCATGCTTCATATAGCTTACTTACGTCTGTGTATATTTCTGTGGTATACAACGACCATCTCTGACCTTCAGAAAAAGAATTTCCTCGTAAATATAAAGCAGCGTATGCGTGCAAATTGTCATTTCATTTGTCACAAATAGTATTCTATGGAGACGAAAGTACGTGATTCATATTGAGCCGTGGCGGGACTGGCGCCAGGGATATCTTAGGCACTATCGATTCCCTCTGGCAGAAGTTTGTCTTTGGAGCCTGGGCCGGCTCAGGATATAGCTGATAGTGCCTAGTGGAAAGGGGTGAACAACGATGGGCACGGCACGCGGAAGTGCGCGTATTAGCGAGACGTTGGCGAGGCGACAGCGAGCATGGTGTGCCTTGAGTACGGGCGGCAGTTCGCGCCTGATCGTACTGGGGTCAGTAACAGCGGGCCGGCGCTGTGGCTACTTGACAACCTCTCTCCTTAATAGTATTGTTCTTACATCAGCGGGCAAGTGTCTAAGACATTGATGCGTGTGCGCTGCCTTACCGAACGATCTATATTCCGTGTCTAGAGATTGCCGTGTGGTACCTTACAGGCCCACATAAGGTGCTCCATGTGATGCTTAGATTTTAATGAGCCAGTTACGTTTGCATTATTCGTGTACGTGGTTCTGCCTAAAGGAATGAAATCAGTTTTATTATTGTCAATTTTATCGAGGTAGTTTTCTGTATAAGTTTGAGTATTAGGGTGAAGGAAGGGTTGTTTGGTTCCCTGTTGTAGCTTCTGATTTATGTTTCAGAGATCGGAAGCAGTGGGCCACCGAAGTGCAGAGCCTCCCCTTTTAAATTACTACCGGGCGTACGGGCGGTGGACTTCGCCTGAGCTCGCGTGTGCTGTTTGGTTCCGATTTCGGTGTTCTGAAGCGGGTAGAAGTCCAAACGGAAGCCACATCTTAATTCGAAGATAAGTACTGAGTCGCCTCCACCGTTCGTGGCCAATCGCGGCCTCACAATCTCGGACCTCAGTTATTGTACGAGCTGCAGTTTTCTAAAACTTGTGGTAGCTCTGCAAGGTTGCCCGGCTTAAATGTTGTAAATACTTGTCTTAAGAATTTTGAGGGATTTCTAGAAGAATGTGTCTTAACTGAAACCGTTTTCTAAAATTGCGGTGCAATTCTGCCTTAGTGGCATATGTCAATTTTGATGGGGAAATAACTCGTTTATTATTGATCAAACTGTTCATAACCTTGTAAAGTTGGTTGATAATATCTCGCCCGGGAGGGGCGGTTTTCAATCTATGTGGAAATAATAATTGATTTCCTGGTTATTTGATCTAAAGTTTATTTTAAATGATTTACTTGGCCCCAGTGGCGCTTTTTTTTTGTAATGTTTGCTATGAGATTAATTCGCTTGTGGTTTCATATATCAAGCAGTTTGTAAAATTGGCCTGAGTGGCGGGTTTTTAAATGTTTTTAAATAGATTAATTCATTTGTGGTTTTATATAACAAGCAGTTCGTAAAGTTTGCCTGAATGGCGTTTCTTAAAGAAATTATTTTATGATTTATGATTGTAATTTTCTTAATGATTTATCTACGATACAAATAAATATGTTGAAATGAAATGGACACTGTATGGGTCAAGTCCTTCCACTCCCTTTATATTAAAGGTTAAGGAATTTGCAGTTCAAAAAGAATTAACGTACCACATATAAATTGTCACTCGACAAATATCCGCTTCAAGTAGCATTATAAACGTCAGTCCACCTAGATGTAACTAAGATTATAAGACAACTATATATGAGACATACATAGAGGTAAGTAAGCTATATTAATTGCATCGTGAACGAGAACACTTGTCAATGGCATACTAGCCGAAACAAGTTTGTAGCGAATAAATATGACCTGCACAAGCTAAATAAAATATTTTGCAGATAACTTGCAATGAATTTGTATGAAAACTTTATACATTTGTGTAGGACTACTGTCGTAGTGTACCTAGGCACCAACAGCCACACAAGCATCGTAGACAATGCCACCTGAATACTAAACATTGGCTCGTTGTGTAGTTAGTTAGTTGGTTGCGTGTTCCATTGATCAATCGCACGGTACGGTAGCCGTTATGATGTGGGACGTGTCAAGTGCACAAGAAATGCACATATGAAACAAGATTTTAATGTGTGTGTGTATATATATATTGCAATACAGAGTTAAGAATGAATATTTCTATTATTTACCCAATTACCTTAAATGGCACAAAATGCATATACTATATTTATAGATTTATTTATTCCTATTCAGGAATTCATCTATGGTATGGAAGGCGTTGCCAAGGAGATATGATTTCAGTTTATTTTTGAAGCTATTACTGCTTGCTATCTGTCAGACATTTTATTTCATCTGGTAATTTGTCAAAAATTTTTGTAGCAGCATATTTTACCCCTTTCTGTGCCAAAGATAGGTTGAGTTAAGGATAGTGTAAGTCTTTCTTTTTTCTGGTATGAATGTCACTGTTGTTTTTAAACTGGTCCATGTTGTAGAAAACAAATTTCATTAGTGAGTAAATGTACTGTGAGACTGTTGTAAGAATTCCCAATCTTTTAAAAAGATGCCTACAAGATGTGCGACTATGAACCACACACATTCTTCTAACCACTTTCTTTTGAGCAGTGAATACTTTTTGTCTAAATGTTGAGCTATCCCAAAATATTTTGTGTTGTGTCAGCTTCCTTTTCTTCGAAAATACATGCACCAAGCCGACTTTTAGCTTTGTTACAGAAAGAATGAAAGAAAGAAAAAGATTTCTGACTGAAATCTCTTTATTGTTTCTCAAAATATGCATCTTCAAAATTTATGCCTTTTTGGGGGCGTTCTAATCAATTCCGAGAATGTTTACTTTCTGGTTCTGAAACCTCATAAACACAGTTTTGGAACGGTTTAACATGTACTTGAAGTGGTGAGGATCTTTCTCGCCGATTTTTCCGTTGTAAGAGAGTGAGAGAAAGCATCTGGTGACAAATCAAATGAATAGGGCAGTGAGAAATCAGTACTGTGATTTGCTATTTGATTTGTTGTGAGACAGCTGGCATTTACTTCCTTTAACATGAGTCGCAGCCTCTATGGATAGTTAGAAGGACGTCATTTCCCACTTACAGCTATAACTAGTTTGTATTCTGCTTCATCAATTCTGCCACCTCCTATGAACCATTGATCTTACCAAGATCTGTCGGCTTGCATGCATCAACAATACAGACAGCCGTACTGTGGAACAGACCAGATCTACCTACGGTTCCTGAAGAGGACTTATTCGGTAAAAAAAAAAGTCTGAGAGTGGAGCCCTCAGCTAGTTTGAGGTGCCATTGGAGCAAAGTGGTGGATTTGGGTAGGATTAATTAATAATAATACTGTTCATTTGTTTCTGTGTAAATCTCAGTGAGGTGTTTTTGAGTATATTTATCCCTACTGACTTTGAACTGTATTCCTGATTTGTTGTTGTGAAAAGTGGCCGGCGCTGCTGGTAAGCTGTTGGAGAGGCTGTATGTACGAACTGTTAGCGGTGAACATATTCCAGCACAGAGATCGCGTCTTGGAAACTCTTTTGAATGTAGTTAGATATCTGCAGGGCATTCAGTTAATAACTTTGGAGTTGTGGAAAGTTTAACCTGTCTCGCGGTTCAAAGTGAGGCTTTCGACACTGTAGCAGACTTAATCTGGGTTCGATAATAAACGTCTCCGTTTAAATCCACGGAGCAGCACGTTATGCAGTCTGCCTCGAGCACTGCACACCGACAAGAGCGCGTGGATTCAAAACGCTGCCGCCAGGGAAGCCACGGACTGTAGAAACGCTTCAACATAACATACCTCTCTGATCTCGTGGACACCAATTTACAAGTATGTATCACATGAGAAATGGATTTTGTTGTACCGACGTGAAAGAACCCCTAGTTTATCAACTGGAGGGTTAGATTTTTATAATAAAGCTGAACACAGAGTTAAAGGCAGGCAGTGGGAGCAAAACGTAGGTACGACAGTTAGATACTGATGACGTCATCACAGTAGCATAGCCACCAGCGTGAACGTGTAAGCGTCGTTCCAAGACTGGGAAGGAGAAGCACCTGTGAACTGCAGATTAACCTCTTCACACACATGTGGACCTATGTTCATTATCTTATTTCCTCCGTAAATAGGTGTATTTTTCCGCTTATAGACTGATGGTCCGCGAGTGTGGACCAGAAGTTCTTAGTTTCAAAACCAGGGCACAGCACTTCCCAAGGTACGATTCGAGTGTTAGTTTACATCTTGTCGTGTGCATAAAATGATTACTTCTACAAATCGAAAAGCTACGTAAATAACTGTTGCGCCTAAATGTTGGACAGAGGCTCTGCGTTTTTTCCCTACCGTTTGCTAAGTATTCTGAATGTTGGAAACTAGTTCATGTTTGTATGTATTTTGCTCTATACTATAAAATACCTCATTTCGTGTAGGTTCTCGTACGTCGATGTCAGATCATCATGCATATTTTCTAATTTCAATTTGCTCTTTGATAATGGAATACTGAAACAACATTCTACAGCACCGCATGAAATATCAACTGATGAGCAATTAGAAGCTCTTTATAATGAAAGCAATGCGGAATTGTGTTATAGGGAAGATATTGAATTCTCGACTTCCGCTGAAGATAGTGCTGCTGAGTTTGATGAAACCAAGTGGTACACAATAAGAGCTTTAAGACGTCGTGCCGGTAGCTAGGAGAAGAGGACGTCCTTGCACAGTAAATTCCTCTGACAGTGAAGATGTTGATGAGGCAGAAAAAGTGTGAATAAAAAGCGTAGAGGAACTGTGTTGCCACAAATTTCAGAAGTTAGGTTTTAAAATGTTGGCCAGCTGCCAAAACTTGTTCAGGCAATGAATTCCTCAAAATGTAGGAATCCAGGCTGCAATTCCAAGATACGAGTCATGTGTCTCAAAAGTGGAATCTGTTTATATTTTGTGAAAAATAATTGTTTCGAAACTTATCATAAAACGTACCGCAAAGAGTATTTTCTGACAGTTCTAAATTATTACTTGCTACAAGTTATTGTATGATTATAATTTCCTTGTATTTAGAAAGCTGTTTTAGACCGCCAAAAAGAACGTGTACTGGGAAGCAGATATTTCAAAAATATTAACAGTAAAAATCGTATTATCTGTGTGCATTAGCATATACAGTTTACTGTTTCAAATAAAATATATTTATATATTTGTCTGAGATTTGGTCTTTCGCTTTTTCCGACCATGTGGCGTATGTCTGCACAGTCACACCGGACTGCAAGTGGATGTGGTATGGAATGGGTGTTCGGGAGCTGAATGTGGCCCTACTGACGTCTCCTGACTGTCTGGAGCTAAGCGAGGTGACATGACGTTCATGTTGCCACCGCCATGGCGCACACTTGTATGCGTTGTAGTGGTGGCTGTCTTCTGCAAAACCTGGCAACCACCGAGCCATGATGGTGCATGGCAGAGACTCGGCAGCCTGGAGGAGTCAGCTCCTGAACTTTTATTACCAAGTGTTGGGTGACTGCTCTATGATGCCTTTCTCGCATTAACGGCGTACATTACTGAACCACAGTGAAGAACAGATCACTGCCCTAACGCACCGCCACCTTGAAGGGGCGGTTGTGTGAACCCACACTTGTCACCATATGGCTTTGGAAGCTCTGTCGAAGTACCATCTTCTAGCAGACAGGAGACGACGGCACCGGGACCTGATTTGAACCATCACTGCTGACGAAGGCATGCAACGTGATACTGTGGCACTGTATGCACCCTTCACATCCATTATGCTAGGTTGTACTCTAACCACCCCCATTCATTGCTCGTCATTGAAGAAGTCCCTCAGGCCATGTTCGGCACGATATCAGAGGGCGCGGCGTTGGCATTGGAGATACGAGTAACAGAAGAAAAACTCGTCGATGCTATCCAGGCTGGAGCTGTTGGCAAGTCACGTGGCCCAGATATCACCTCTTCGAAGTTTATCGTGCTTTCCGACATTCCTTTGCGCCCATGTGGACTGTTATCTGTGGAGAACTGATGTCCCCCACTGTGAAGGTCTCCAGTATGGCTTCACTGCCACTATTCACAAACCCCACAGGGATCCATACATTAGAGACTACCGCCCTTAAACCCGCTAAGTGGCGGCGTTAAAATCTTCACACATCTTTTGGCAGCACAACTTAGGAAGACGCCCCATCATGTCGTGTTCTATGATCAGGCCTAATAGGTGGAGAATACAACATTTCTACAGCCATCTTCACTAAAGGTATCTGATTGCCCTCGCTCAAGGTCAAAATTTGCCTGTAGCTTTGGTACCCTTAGACTTCAGCCAGGCGTTCTTTCTTACAGCTGTACTCCATCGTATGGGATACCCCGAGACTTAATCGAGGTGATCATATGTCTCCTGGATGCACGACATTCCAGGTGCTCTACAATGGTAGGCTCTCTCAACCACTTCTGATCAGGTGTCCAGTGCGGCAATGGTACATCGATATTGATGTTCTGTCTTCGAAGTGCCGACGATTCCCGAGCAGCGACTGTGTGGGTGGCGACCTACAGTGAGGTGACGGGCAGCTCACTTAGTGTACGTAGTTCGTGAGCTACGTATATCGGTACAGGCTTGTCTGAGGGTAACGTTGACCAGCTCAGTGGGATCGATACCTTACGCTGCCTTGGCATCGATTTGTGGCTGACCTGTGGCGCTCTGCGTCCCTCAGCTGCAGACGGCTCCTGCAATGGATCGAGTTTGGACTTGAATATTGTTTCCACTCCCTTGATCTCCTCCAACGTACGTACTATGTCAACATCTACATAGCATCATGGATTCCTCAAATGGCTCACATTCCTTCAGTCCCACGCAGCCTGGTTCACCATATGTTAGCTGCAATGTGTTTCTTTGTTAGCCAGGGGATGATCTTCAAAATTCGCTCTGAGTCCCTCACCCTTCCTCATACTCGAGGGGTCTTTGGTCTTTACCATGTTTCGGATAGAGCTCGGACCCTTTTTTAAAGTTCACACGCGATGATGTGGCAGTGTTGTCTGACTACCTTACCAACTCACTGCTCGATTCATATGCCGCACCCTCATTGACTCCTCTGGTGACGTCACTCATCCCAGCGCCCCCGATATCACACTGGAGTCTTCTTTCATCGAGCATAGCTATCTTTCTTCTTCTTTGCCGCGCGTGCGCATTTTGTCGACGATGTCGGTCTACTCTGAAACGCAACTGGCCCCCATCCCCAACGTCATAGAACACATCAGAGGTGGTCCAGTACACCATGGGTGTTGAGCGCCGGTTTTCTTGACATTGCTGCACGCTCAGTGTGGTATGTGACCATCAACGGGAAACATTCGAATATTTCTCTTATCCACCAAGTTCACCTCGCCGACTCCCCACTCTGCGTCACGTGCGGGGTACCACACACGGATCATTGCTTCGTTCGTGGCCTGGCAATAGACATCTGGCGCTTCGTTCAGCGAATTCTGGCATTCCTCACACGTGCTACTCCTGACCGAATAACAACCCAAACGATGTTGTTTCCGGATAAAGTGTACTACTCGCAGACGACATTGTTCCACCGGCCGCTGTGGTCGAGGGGTTGTAAGTGCTTCAGTCCGGGACCGCGCTACTGCTACGGTCGCAGGTTCGAATCCTGCCTCAGGCATGGGGTGTGTGTCATGTCCCTAGTGTGGTGTCACCGCCAGACACCACACTTGCTAGGTGGTAGCTTTTAAATCGGCCGCGGTCCGATAGTATACGACGGACCCGCGTGTCGCCACTATCAGTGAATCCAGACCGAGCGCCGCCACACGGCAGGTCTATAGAGACGTCCTGGCACTCGCCCCAGTTGTACAGCCGACGTTGTTAGCCATGGTTCACTGAGAATTACGCTCTCAATTGCCGCGACGATAGTTAGCATAGCCTTCAGCTACGTCAATTGCTACGACCTAGCAAGGCGCCATAAACCTTTGCTATATATATTGTGGTTATAACATGTATCATCAAGAGCGATGTTCTACAAATGTGAATTCAAGTTAAGTATTCCAGAAGCTACGTACTTTTCTTTATAGCATTCAATACGTATCCTGTTTCAGACCCCACGCCAGCCTGCGTGAGTTTAAACGCGTGCCTTTCGGTTACCCGTCGCTGTGGACTGGCTGTCTTGTCAGTCCACAACACTTAGGTTAGTTAGTTTTAAGTAGTTCTAAGTCTAGGGGACTGATGACCTCAGATGTTAAGTCCCATAGTGCTTAGAGCCATTTAACATTGTTCGCAGCCTTGATGTTCGATATTTTTTTGGCACTGTCGAGAAGAGTATTCTCGATTTCTGGACTTATGCGAACGAGCGAGATTGTGCTACTGCCCGTAATCCGAAATAAGGCAATCCGTTTGCAACTTCCTTTGGTGTGCTTTCTATGACCCACCGCGCAGTTGGAATATCCCTGCAACGAGCAGTTGATCTGATGCGCTATTTTTGATTTTTTAATATTTGCAATTCTCAATGGTCTTCTCCTTTATTTCGAGAAGACATGCATGGATTTCTTCACTGTTAAGGGCTACTTTCATGGACTTCACTCGACAGTTCCGAGGGAAAAGTAAATAAATAAAAATAAATATCCTCTTTTAGATACATTTGTTACCCTCTCCTCCTTTCGTTTCGTTCTTTCTTTGTTTATGTAGAATTGTTGGGATAGGTGTATTACGGGCGAATACCTGAAGAGGTACAGATATTTTTGCTTTTAAGGGCAAAGTGATGATGTCAAATAGACTTTTTTTTTTTTGTAGGCCGCTTTGTAATCAGGACAGTGAGGGGGGAAATTCAAAAAGGGGAAGAATAAAAAAATGGGGAAGAAAATAATAATAATAAATATCCTTGTCAGGTTCCTGCTTTTATTTTTTGGAGATCCGTTACATAGTTCTCGTCGTTTATAAGCTGCGTAATTTTGTCACACGTCAACAGCCTATCACAGGACACTGTAATCTATAGACGTGCGGCGCACAATCATAACTGGGCCTGTCCAGTTCAGGTGGGGCGGATTGCCGATGGAATACACAAACGACGAATTCGTCGATAAGCTTTTGGCGTTGGGTGCATCCGATAATCAGGTGCTCCTGCTGCTGCTGCTTGTGCATAGCTGCACGATATCATCAAAGCAGACATTCCGATGAGAATTTTTTCGTCGCTTGGATCAACGCCTTCGGGAAACTGACGGACAGAGATCGTCCAAGGACTAGGCGTTCTCCACAAGCAGAGGTCGCGATTCTTGACAGCGATGACGGATCACCTCGGAGAAGTGCCTGTGATATTGCAAGGTAGTTCCAAATGCCTCAAGGACTGGTTGTTGAAGTGTTGCACGATGAAGAACTGCATCCCCATCATTGCAGTTCACTCAACACCAACGGCGAAAAGACGGCATTTCACAAGTTTTGTGTATTCCTTTTGCACCTACTGAAAGATAACGAACATTTTATAAATAACAAGATTCGTACTCATGAATCTAGCTTCACTTGTGAAGGTATTTTCAACCTCCACAATAGCCACAGATGGTCGGAATACAACACACATGTCACCCATAAACGTGGCTCTCAGGCACGCTTTGATATAAACTTGCGGGCTGACATCGTGTTAGGAGTGCTTTTGGGTTCTTACATATTGCCGGCCAAGTTGACTGCGCCCCTGTATCGCATGTTTCTTTGCAGTACTTTGCCTGTCGCATTAGAAAACGCTCCACTTGGTGTTCGGCGACAGCTATGGTTTCAGCATGACGGTCCACCGTCACGCTTTGGAATGAATGAGCGTAGCTATTTAGATGAAGCTTTTCCAGGGAAACTGCTTGGTCGTGGTGATCCAGCCTTCTGGCCTCCACGCGTTCCCCGGAACTTAATCCGCTAGACTTTGGTTTGTGGGAACAGTGTAAAGGAACAAGTTTATAGTGCTGAACCCATGGACGTACACGACCTAATAGCTCGCATGCAGGCCGCTTTGGTAATAGTGGATGCAGATGTGTTGCGTAGACTCCAGCAAAGCATGATCCAGCGAGTTGCGGTTTCCAAATGAAAGGCGATCTCTTTGAACACCTTCGCTAAAGTGACCGTTACTCGTACTGGTCTGTGGAGATATCCCTGAACATCAAACGTACAGTAAGAAATAATTGTGGGTGGCGTAATGTGCAACCCAGTGTAGCCTACCTACCGTGTTTCTCTCTCTCTCTCTCTCTCTGTTTTTTTGGGTACTTCATTGGATGCATACGATGTTACTGTATCTACTGTTATAACTTTCTGTTTGTTTTATTTGTGTCATGTGCGGAACTAAGTGATCGTTTACGCCTATAAGAAGTTCATGTTATGTCTTAATGTTTAAATAAAGGTAACAGTGACACGAAGAAATTCACAAGATATCGCATTGTGGAGCAGTAAGTTGGATTCAATTTGATGCTTTAAACGCAAAAAAAAGAAAAGTCTTTGGCGCGAACGTACTTCGAAATTCAGCGGGTTCCCACAGCACTGTCTCGTCTTTTTTCTTCTTTTTTTAGTTTTTAGTGTTATATTTTTTCAAAGTAACTAAATTCTTCTTCACTAAATTTAACTAAAAACTTCAATTTGTTCTTGAAATCGAAACATCCTTCTTCTTAAGGGTATGTTATTATTTAATTTGTGGTGACATTTAAGAAGAATTAAAATTATATTCTGAGAGTACTTGAAATACGGAATCCACGCTTCTCGCAGTTACAGCGTTGTCAGAGCCTCGTTTTGTAAACCACATTTCTGTTAAACCTATCAGTGCGACTAGGTTATGCTAGACACACTTTTCTCTTAGACTGGGGTGAGAGAACGCATGCTTACCGCCACGCTGTACATTTTTAGAACACAATCTTCGGGTGATATGACGTCATAAAGTTTGAGAGATGTGGAAAAATTAGTTTTACTTAAAACAGACGAAAAATACCGGAACTATACTCATACTGTGTTTAATAATGAAAGCACTTAGCGACTTCCAAACAAACTTTACGCATAATTTTAAATCTTCCGTAAACTTGTCGTCACCTACACCCCCAAAAAATATTGAACGGGAAACAGTTTATCGCTTACTAAACAGTAGTTGTACATGCTGTAAAACTTCAGCATCCTGCGTGACTTTTTAATTTATTATATTGTAGTACTTCACTATTATAACTTACTTTTACTATGATGAAGCCTAAAACTAAGAGTTTGACACAATACTCACTTTTACTATGATGAAGCCTAAAACTAAGAGTTTGACACAATACACTATTTAATAAAAAGATCTAGTGGAACACATAAAGAGGTTATCATTTTTTTTTTGGTTTAACCTGTTTAGTTTCGACTGTTTCATCACAAAATGGATGAATAATCCTAAACTAATAAAGCAACATAATAAGGGTCTTGTATCTTCAGCCATAAAGGTTTTACATGCTTTACGTCATGTATTTAAAACATCAGTTCATTTGTAGTCAGACGTTTGAAGCTGCGTTATGCATGGGAGTTCGATTTTTTAGGGCTGAATTCCGGCAATAGTATGGCTCGTCTTTTTTAGTTTGAGTACCAAAATTATGCGCGACTCTTTCGACTACATATCAGCTCTGCAGTGGTCTGCAACCTGTTCTCTGAAATACATATAGCGAAGAAAACCACTCGTATATTAGCAAAGCAACAAACATTACGAGGTACTAGACGCAAGCGCATTGGAAATTTGGGTGGCCAGGGAAAAAAGATGGTATTCCATTTATAACGTTTATTTTATCGTATAGACACAATGATGTTACAAAAACGCGTCATCAGTAACTGCTGACATATAGTAATTAAACCAAATGGACACTCACGTGACCTGAAGGTCCAAGCTTCCATTCCCTGAGTAATGCTGAAAAAATCTTCGGCGTGAAAGAGAAAAAGTTTTTGCGTTATCATGCTATCAGAGCTCATAATAAGTGGTGTTTGCAGGTTGGATCGCGTGCTACCGAAAAGAACGCAAAGGGAACCCACGTTCCATCGGGTGAAATGAATTATAAATGAAAACAAAATAAATCAAGATCACATCGCGGTGAAATGAACGAACGACGGTCAGACTACAAATACGTTAAGCTCCTTTTACTGGTATAGCGATATCCGAGGTAGAACCTCTTAGGCTAGCAGTATGAGTCACCAGGTCACGCTAACCTTACGCTGCGTTCTGGCATCTCTCCCAGAGCGATCTGTGTAGGTTTTCCCTTCCGCTAGGGTGGAAGCCCATGACGTCACTTCTCAACGACCAAAACGTTTCACCACACTGCACACGCTGTTACCAGCCTCAGCAAATTTGGAGGTTGAGGTTTGCAACGACGTCTGTACATGCCGCGACAGTCTATCTTACCAGGCAGAGGGATGACATCTGTCACACGACAACGGAGATGATGAAACGATGTTGAAAGGTTATGGGATATGTAGCCGCCTTTCAATGTTTCACGTGATAATTCAGCTCATATTGTGTCAGAATCCCAAAAACGTGGCCACAAATAAAAAAAAATTGGAGTTAAAAAGTTTTGTTCAATAAGTTGGCTAGAGAATGTTGGGACTATTGAATTCTAGCCTTTGAAGCGGGAAGCTGCTTCTTCCCAAGATTGGATGGTTCAAATGACTCTGAGCACTATGGGACTTAACCTCTGAGGTCATCAGTGCCCTAGAACTTAGAATTACTTAAACCTAAGGACATCACACACATCCGTGCCCGAGGCCGGATTCGAACCTGCAACCGTAGCGGTCGCGCGGTTCCATACTGAAGCGCCTAGAACCGCTCGGCCACTTCAGCCGGCACCAAGATTGGATTTCAGGTCGAGCGCGGCAGTCATTTGTTAGCCGCGCGCCGAATTAGCCGTGCTGGAAAGTACTGCGTCGTTCGGATGAAATACTTCTGTTCAACGAAATCAGACCGAAAATTTTTTAAGTGGAGGCTATTGCAGAAGGTATGTGCTTCAATACGAATACTTACTCCATTATTTAAACATTAATTAACAGCTGGATTTTGTTAATTAACTTCTTACCGGAATGCAAGCACGGAAATTGTAAAACGCGAGCGAAAACAGGAGATAAGTTTTAGATTCCACGACATTCCTTTTTCTTTTCCATTCCGTCCTTAATTATGTACTATTATCTTCATGAATCAGCCTTAAAATCAAGCTACTATTGGCAACTCCGATTTTGAGGTATTTTAAACGACTTGCAAAATGCCGCTACGACGATAAAACCCAAAATGACATCGAAAAGTTTCGAAGCTACGCCACTGCAATAGCCAGGCATTGCGTCATCTCACCAGCGATCGCGAAATACAACAGCGATCGAGGCTACTGGAAGAACGTTTTTCCATGTGTGCACAAGCCAGAGAGGTTTGACGATGGTGGTAAGGTCTGTGAAAGGCTAATGACGTGGCAGCTGATCTTTGGGGTGAGGACGCAATTAAAACCACCACCTCGCACCAACACATCTTGCCGCTCCAGGAAAAGAGGTAAAACTGCCTCCGCAATGATGGGAGATTCCCTTCACCTCCCCGATCCTGAAGGAGTGTAGATGTTAACAATTCGGACACTGAAGGGTGTGAGAGCCATGACGCTCGAAATGGTGCATATTGCTTGTTGTCGATGGGTGACCCTTAATGGACATGGATCGCCACACCACTACCGGCCGGCATCTGAGACGCGGGAGAGGTAAGCGATATACCCATGCAGGTTAAGGAAACCATCGTATGCGTTTCTTGTAGGAGGGTCACGTCCAAGTCCGCCGCACGAAGTAGATCATGGAGCGTAGTCAGTTTATGTTGGGCACGAATAACGTTCAAACTAATTGTAGCTATGCGATATGTCTGTTGTGGCACTCCTGCTGTCGAGACACTGGGTCTACGAGTGGCATCCAGCTAAGTAAGCCCTGCGGGCCGGAGTGGCCGAGCGGTTCTAGGCGCTACAGTCTGGAGCCGCGCGACCGATACGGTTGCAGGTTCGAATCCTGCCTCGGGCATGGATGTGTGTGATGTCCTTAGGTTAGTTAGGTTCTAGGGGACTGATGACCTCAGATGTTAAGTCCCATAGTGCTCAGAGCCATTAGAACCATTTTTATAAGGAAGTCCTGATGAGGTGGTGGTAAGCAACAACGGCAGAATGCTCCCACGTACAGTATTCACAGGTTGCGATTCCTTCTCTATGTCGTCCACCCAAGAAATAGAAGCAGCACTGCATTGTCCAGGAGCAGAATTATCGGGACACTATCGCATATCGAAGACTGCGAGAGACAGCTTGTGAACAGAGGTCACAGTTGGTGGAGAGGAAGCCGTTACAGGCTGCGGAGGACAAACCGAGGGTGGATGGGGAATGAAGCACGCTCGACATCTGGTCTTGCTGGATCAGTGCGTCTTCCGACATCGGTTCGCCATGCGGTGCAGCCATTCTGAGAAGACAATTGTCAGATGGTGTACAACTGCATTCCCTGTGCTTCCTCGGTGATGTCTGCTTCCGAGGGTGTTGTTCCATATCGAAGTGGGATAGGCCATCATCCGACACAGCCCCAGCTGGAAGAAAAGTTTGGTACGACGCCCGAGTCGACGACCGTATTAAGTACAACGTCACTTCTCGTGTTCTGGAGGCGTCAGAGAGCACTGTTTCCGCTGGAGGTGACGGAAAGGGAATGTGAATACTCGCTGCTCCGTCAGTAATTGCGAAGATGGCAGATCGGATGAACTCTGGGCCGGTGCATCTAACTTATTTGCAACAGCGGCGTAGGTGATAGGGAGTACTGTGGGTGCGACGCCTCCTGCTGGCGTCTGAATCAGGCGTCTGCGGATGCAACATGACCGTACGTGGCACTCCTTGGCACAGTCCGCACAAGTTTGTGGCTGACTGTCGTATATTACAATCTCCCACACGCCACCAACCATCAAATAAGAGGACACGTGCTTCGCCAGTTCAAGTCTGATGCACGCTATTTAATACGTGGTATGTCTCGAAGGTATGCCATTTTCCTGCGACGTGTCTGATGACATTTCCGTAAGGTCGAAAGGCAGATACGACCACATGTTGAGATACCTCAAAAAAGAGTTCGAAAGCACGCTGAGTGCGGCGGCGAAACCTTGCCTGATCAACGGAAACAGCTCTGACGTAGCCATCAGGGATCATGAATTTCAATCCCTAGATGAAACGTTGCACAACAGCGGGAAGTTCTTCGATCCGCAGTTTCATGTACACACTGCTGCTCGTGATGGAGAGGTGAGAGATGTTCTTCAGATATAAACTGTTCCACTCCGTGTGCTGGAGGTCCTGTATCTTCCGCTTGAAAGGTGATTTTAATAGTGTCAGGGCGGCATGATAACGCCATCGGAGATCAGAACTTGACGGAATATAGCGGCGTAGCACCGCGCTCTAACGTCTAAACAAAAAGACCCCGAGGACGTCCGCATAGTGTCACGGGAATGAGCCGACGGACTGGAACCACTGCTTCATGGTGGATGTGCGTTTGATGTCCCGGCAGTCTGCTCAGTGAGCTACGCCAGCTGATACGGTAGCGCGAGGTGACACGCGTTCCTCTGTACATTCAGATGCGCTGTACGATGTGACTGTGTTCCGTGCTCCTCGTTTTCATTCACATGTCTTCAAAACGCACCAGATCTGATTTTGCTAGATAAGCTTTTGTCTTGAATCTGGTTGAGAAATCGCATTCCGACATCCAAGTGCGGCATTTCTTCTTCACTCTGTATAATTCTGCAAATACGTTCAGTGGTATATGTGGACTCCATTTGCAAAATGTGTTGCGAATAGAATTAGTAGTAAAGAAGCCTGATATTGAGGTTTTGCTGCATGAACAGCGAGAAGCGTTAAACTGTTATCCTTTCATTACTTTGCGGAGCTTGTGAGTGAGAACGAGTTTCGAAAAGCTATGACATTATGTGTAAAGTTTGTTGGAAGTCGTTCACTGCTCTCATTCTCAAATGCTGGATGAATACAGTCTGGATGAGTTGCGCGACGTCTGTTACACAGCCTGCCTGAATACATGCAGTTTCTATCTTTAGTACTTATTGTGTTAAACATTTAACGAAAGATTATGCCCCTTGATAAGTCCACTTCAGGCCATTAAAATTGTTACACCACGAAGATGACGCGCTACAGACGCGAAACTTAACCGACAGGAAGAAGATGCTGTGATATGCAAATGATTAGCTTTTCAGAGCATTCACACAAGGTTGGCACTTGTGGCGACACCTACAACGCACTGACATGAGGAAAGTTTACAACCGATTTCTCATACACAAACAGCAGTTGACCGGCGTTGCCTGGTGAAACGTTGTTGGCTCTGAGCACTATTGGACTTAACATCTGAGGTCATCAGTCCCCTAGAACTTAGAACTACTTAAACCTAACTAACCTAAGGACATCACACACATCCATGTCCGAGGCAGGATTCGAACCTGCGACAGTTACCGTGGGGTGGTTCCAGACTGCAGCGTCTAGAACCGCTCGGCCACTACGGCCGGCAGATATCTTAGCACGTCTCTTTTTTTAATTTCAAAACGATACTTACTTAAAAAACACACCTCGTAGATGACAGTTGGTTTCTAGTATCTGAGAATGGATTTTTCTTTTGACCAGCTGGGAAGTAATTGACTGGTCTACAGATTCTCAAATTAAGAAAACAAGATGCTCTCAATTTTTTCATGTGCACACACAGCACTAATTTGCGTCAAAGTTTGTCTGCCCATATACCTAAAAGATTCATCTCATACAAAGCTCCATACCTACATCAACAGTCAAGATACAATCTGACGTTAGTAAACATCATAAATGGCTTATATTCCTATGCTGTAGTTTTGTACTTAGATGTATAGGTAGCACATTTTAAACCACCGGTGTAATTTTTCTTGATATTTTACAGGGTTGAGCTGATAAAAGTAATCCATTTAAGAAAAAGAAAATTCACTGAAATTACAGAAACGAAGAGCAGAATTGGACTTACCATTTATTTACAATGAAAAATACAGTGAAAAATATATTTATAGAAGATTCTGAAAGTGACTACCTGCAACATCAACACACAGCTGTGCACGCCTACGTATATTCGGACACACCTGACTTAAAGTTCGAATATCGATAGCGGCAACTTCGCGACTGACGTTGTGTTACAGTTCCTGTATTGTGTGTGGATTTGGTTCATAGACCTTGCTCTTGAAGTGTCCCTTCAGGAAAAAGTCACATGTTGTAACGTGGTGGCTGACGGCTCGTTCCTCAGTGAAGGCATCATGGACTCGTTCGAAGGATGCGTTAGACGAGTGACATGTTGCCCCAGCGCGCTGGAAGAACTAGTATTGTCTTCCATATTCAGTGACTCGAGCATAAACATATAAAAAATTTCCATAACGCAACCGTATTGAGGGCAGTCTCAAAAACTACGTCTACAATGATAAGTGTTCCTGTTACACTGCACTGGACGCCGATTTTTTAAATTTACCTGACTGCATTGATCCATGACTTTCTGGATGTCCTGTGAGAAAAGTCCGAGTTGGGTTTCAGATGATCGGTGTTTTCGCAAGTCATGCTGGCTGAAATGGAGGAGGTCATTGTGATCGATACACCTTATTACGTTTGAGCTAATAATATGTTCAAAGATAAATTTCCTTGTAACAAACTACTGTTGCTCGTTGACTTTTAGTTATGCACGTTTGATTTGATAGTTTCCGCATTGCAGTTACTGCCCAAAGTGAGATAAAAACGTAACAATCAACTAAAGTTTATAAAAGAAAAATATTGATGTTCAGTTACATAACGCGGTTCCTATTTACATATACGATATATGTAAAGCCAATAACTATCATGTTGAGGTGCTTATCGTGATTATTTCATCATTATTTATACATGGCAGTTCACATTGGCCCCATTACACAAATGCAGTTTACTTTGATGATGAAATAATTGCGACTAGATAAACAATTACTTATTGCTTCTGCTATAAGCTGTACAGTCTTCAAGAACGGGTACTATAAGTTGTAATACTTGGATTTTGCTCTTTACACTGGTTTTTCTTTCACATGCAACCACTCTAAGTACCTGAGTATTTTATAAGAACGTAAACAAAAAAATAGTTCAAATGGCTCTGAGCACTATGGGACTTAACATCTGAGGTCATCAGTCCCCTAGAACTTAGAACTACTTAAACCTAACTAACCTAAGGACGCATCCGTGCCCGAGGCAGGATTCGAACCTGCGACCGTAGCAGTCGCGCGGTTCCCTACTGAAGCGCCTAGAACCGCTTGGCCACCGCAGCCGGCAGAACGTAAACACCTGAAAGAGTAGCTACTGTAATGTTTCTATTCATCACGCAACCGTGGTTAAAAATAAAGCTTTATGTAGATGTTAGGGTTGATTTTGTTCGGTGTATTATGCTTTCAATATTTTTGGAAAACATTAATCTGTAAAACTATTGCTGTTGAAATCAGTTTGCTAATTTACAATAACATAATACAAAAATATGGTAAAACCCACGGTTTGTACCTGGAGGAACATGTTCATCGTCTGTATTTTGCTAATGTATCAGTCGTGTATATAACATTAACTACCATC
Source organism: Schistocerca serialis cubense (assembly GCF_023864345.2). Taxonomy (NCBI): domain Eukaryota; kingdom Metazoa; phylum Arthropoda; class Insecta; order Orthoptera; family Acrididae; genus Schistocerca; species Schistocerca serialis. The sequence goes on along the minus strand of NC_064646.1, from coordinate 443,306,292 downwards.
GATAAAAATAAACTAAAGGTTCTAGTTTCGGTTCACAAGTACAAGAATGAATGCTTTGTACATCGTCAGCGTTGTCCAAGATACACTATCACAGTGAATGAATATTATACTGTCTCAAAAGGATATTCGCTTTCATGCGTGTTTCCATTCGGCTGATAATAAACGACATCGATATGTACTAACGCTTCCGTTAGATGCGCAGAGATAATAAAATTCATCTCGAATGGTTTCGGTATTGATGCGAGACGAGCAGGATACTAATTTTACACCTTCACATTGTCAGATGAACCAGAAATATCACGAAAAATGGCAAATACCAGCGTTTAAATAAACTGAAATCAGTAGTCCTGTTGTGTGAAGGCGCGCGGGGAAACACACAGAGCTTGGTCTCTAGTAATTGATGCCACCATTGCTGTGGTGTGCATGTGTGTGTGTGTGTGACCGCAGACCAGCGGCGTGTATAATGAACTACATTCAGTACTACTGGCTGGACCACAATGAAAGCCAATTGCAGAACTCCCTCAAAGGGCGGCTAAAAAAAAGGCTATTACTTTATCATCACCAATCTTCCCACTGGTTTGATGTGGTACGCCGCGATTTCCTCCTCTGCGTTAACCTGTTCATCTCAGGGTGGCACTTACTCCCAACACAATTCGTAATTCGTTGGATACATTCAAATCTCTGTCTTCCCTTACTGTTCTTGCCCGCTACAGCTCCGTCTAGTGGCGATGTTATTCAATCTGTATATTGAGAAAGCACTAAAAGAAACAAAATAAAAATTCGGAGTAGGAATTAAAATCCATGGACAAGAAATAAAAACTTTGAGGTTCGCCGATGACATAGTAATTCTGCCATAGACAGCAATGGACCTGGAAGAGCAGCTGAACGGAATGGACAGTGTCTTGAAAGGAGGTTGGAAGATGAACACCAAGAAAAACAAAACAAGGAAAATGGAATGTAGTCGAATTAAATCGGGTGATGCTGAGGGAATTAGAATAGCGAATGAGACGCTTAAAGTAGTAAATGAGTTTTGCTATTTGGGGAACAAAGTAACTGAAGATGGTCGAAGTAGAGAGGATATAAAATATAGACTGGCAATGGTAAGGAAAGCGTTTCTGATGAAGAGAAATTTGTTAACATCGAGTATAGATTTAAGTGTCAGGAAGTTATTTCTGAAAGTATTTGAATGGAGCGTAGCCATGTATGGAAGTGAAACGTGGAGAATAAATAGTTTAGACAAGAAGAGAATAGAAGCTTTCGAAATGTGGTGCTATAGAAGGATACTGAAGATTAGATGAGCAGATCACATAACTAATGAGGAGATATTGAATAGAATTGGGGAAAAGAGAAATTTGTGGCAGTGGCACAACTTGACTAGAAGAAGGGGACGGTTGGTAGGACATATTCTGAGGCATCAATGGATTACCAATTTAGTATTGGAGGGCAGCGTGGAGGGTAAGAATCGTAGAGGGAGACCAAGAGATGAATACACTAAGCAGATTCACAAGGATGTAGGTTGCAGTAGGTACTGGGAGATGAAGAAGCTTGCACAGGATGGAGTAACATGGAGAGCTGCATCAATCCATTCTCTGGACTGAAGACCACAACAAAAACAACACTAAAACTTCAGAATCAGGCATGCCGTTTTAATCTATTACTTCCTTACTACTAACTCTCTTGGCAACCACTGAATGTATTTGTACGACACATAGTTTGGGAGGTATGACGTCATAAACATTGGCATGCGTGAAGAAATTAGCTTTTCTCAAAGGAGAGTGCAAAATACACTAACTACGTTCATCCAATGTTTGATAATAACATCAATTAGCAACTTCTAGTGAAGTTTAAGCAGAATCTATGACGTTTTGTCAACTGACTTTTCATGTTATCATTAGTCTACACGTTAATAATTGAAAACTAATAAAATCAACGTAATTAGGATTTTGCATGTTCAGCCATAGAAGTTTCATTGCTTAACGTCAAATATTTAACTCATTAACTCATTTGCAAAATGTGAAGTGTGTGGGGGGGATTTGTCTTCATCCAACTACTCTCTTCCTCCACGTTTGGTTGGTTTGTTAGGGGGAGGAGACCAGACAGCGAATTCATCGGTCTCATCGGATTAGGGAAGGACGGGGAAGGAAGTCGGCCGTCCCCTTTCAAAGGAACCATCCCGGCATTTGCCTGGAGCAATTTAGGGAAATCACGGAAAACCTATATGAGGATGGCAGGACGTGGGATTGAAATGTCGTCCTCCCGAATACGAGTCCAGTGTGCTAGCCACTGCGCCATCTCGTTCGGTGTTCCTCCACCTCTATGGTGATCACATCCTCCTTATCTATGCCCTCTAAAGTTTAGTTATGAAAGACATTTATCACCGGAAATCGTTCTCACTGATATGATGGAAGGTTATATAATCGCAGCATTAGAAACTGATCTGTCATGGCTTATTAGTGAGCGAATGTATGTCCAACTTTGACCATATTCTGTCTTACGTTCAGTCAAAATCGATCAACTCTATGAACCTTCAACCAATCAGTTAAGTGTGAACTGCAAAGTAATGACGTAGATATGAGTGTCGATGGAGAGAAGTGCACCATGGCGGCGTAAGTCTAATGGATCACCGCGTTTCTTCATCTCTCTGGTAGATTATTACTGTCAAACCTAACTAATGCTGCTTTCTTACGAGTTTTCGAGAAGTGTAGATTCAGAATTTTAGGAGCTCGTCCACACCACACGAGAGCGCCGGCGTTAGAGCGTCTGGCTGAGACACCAGTCTACAAGTCTGGCCCTGATGCGTTGATGTCACGTTATTCCTTAAGATTTCGTAGCACAATCGGTAAAAACGGAATCCTTATGGGATCACTTTGCTGTCTTTCTGTTTGTGTGTCTGCCTCTCTGTCTGTCCACCTTTTCAGAATCGTTGTTCTCAGGACAAGATAGACATGCTAAGTTGAATTTTATGTCACATATTGAGATCTATGGTTCCTTGACAGTGTAAAACTGAAGCTTCTAAGTCAATGCAGCAGGAGATAGGGCCATTTCTGTCACGTGTTCTGATACCTGCAAACTCACTCACCAAAATCTACAGGTTACTTTCAGTTTGTCTAAAATCATGAAATTTACCAAGAAGTAAGGTTTGATACTAGGACCAAAAGAAAAAAAACCGAAAATGGTTAATTTCTGATTTCATCACACGACAATTTTTTTCTGACTCTCTTCTCTTCACCCGTCTGTTACGGCCCCGTTTTCTTAGGGACGGGTAAATGTATGAAATTGAAATTGAAGTCACATATTAATGTCTATGTTTCCTTTCTGGTGTACAAAGGAGAAGCTTAAAAGACAATATAGTCAAAAGATACGGTCAGTTATGTAACATGTTTTGATACTTGCAAACTGACTAAGCCGGCCGAAGTGGCCGTGCGGTTAAAGGCGCTGCAGTGTGAAACCGCAAGACCGCTACGGTCGCAGGTTCGAATCCTGCCTCGGGCATGGATGTTTGTGATGTCCTTAGGTTAGTTAGGTTTAACTAGTTCTGAGTTCTAGGGGACTAACGACCTCAGCAGTTGAGTCCCGTAGTGCTCAGAGCCATTTGAACCATTTTGCAAACTGACTCATCAAAACAAATAGGCAGCGAGGGGCAGCTGCGCGGTCAAGGCACCTTGTCACGGTTCGCGCGGCTCCCCCTGTCTGAGTTCTCCCTCGGGCGTGGGTGTGTGTGTTGTTCTTAGCGTAAGGTAGTTTAAGTTAGGTTAAGCAGTGTGTAAGCCTAGGGACTGATGATCTCAGCAGTTTGGTCCCATAGGAACTTACCACAAATTTCCAAATTTTCCCAAACAATTAGGATACTTCCCGTTGGCCTAGAATCATGAAATTTTGGCAGGAAGGAAGGTTTTACAGTAATACAAAAGGAAAAATTCAGAAACCGTAAATTTATAATGATACCACACGAAATTTTCTTTGTGATTTCTTATCTGATTCTCCAACTGTTCGACCGTCTGTTAAGGCCCTTTTCGCTCAGGAACGGGTAGACGTGTCAAGTTGAATTTTATGTCACATACTAAGGTCTATTTGACAATCGCAAACTCATTCATCAAAACCTATAGGGTACTTCCTGCTGACATAGGATAATGACATTTGCCAAGAAGCAACAACGCATAGCACAAGTAAAGAAAAGTCATTCGACAACAACGTCAAACTTGAAATGCCAATCAATCAGTAGTTCTGCGTACAGCCTGACCGGGTCATAAACGGTAAAAATCAAACAGCAGGCAAGGAGTGACTTCACCGCTCATACGATGCGTTTCGGAATTAACCCATCATCAGATAGCCAGGAGCCATTACTGCACATAGATACGGCGTTTCAAGTTGTTGTATGTGAAACAAACATTCGCAGACTAGTCAGCTCGACATATCATATCTACGTGCAGTAATCGCCCCTGGATGTCTGACGATGGGTTAAGCCGGTATTCCGCTATCGTATTTCTTTGTCAAAGTCGATATGCCAAATATTTATGTGAAAGAAATTTGATAGTGTAATAGCGAACTATGTCAAAGCTCGCCTATCGTAAAAGAAATATGATCAAATCTAGGGCCTCACCGTTGATTTGATCATAGAAGTCGTTCGTCTTCTGTTCACTGCAGTGTGAAATGTAACTGCCTGGACCTCTAGCGTTGGTACAGCTTTTTGTCGCCTGTAGTGCATTTGTAAACATGGCTACAAAGTTATTTTGGTATCTTCCTTCGACTCTTTATAATAACATTGTTTCAACTGGGGTGAGGGGCAAGCAAGGGGCACAATCCATGCTGTTAATCGTGTGCTGATAGGCATGTGGGACACACTGCAGGCGACTTCAGACCCACAATCACACTAACAGCCGTCCAGACAGCTTTTCAGCAAGCCGGAATAGAAGACGCCACGTTCTAAAATTAGAAAAAAATATATTTCTTAGCTCTTCATTCTATTTCGTCTTTTTTTAAACTATGGGAGCCACAAGTCGTCGCACGACCGATGGGACACAGTATTTCCGAGGTAGGTATGAAGTGGAGATTTTCTCGTACGACCATTTGACGAGTGTACCGTGAATATCAGGAATCTGGCAAAACATCAAATCTCCGACATCACTGGGACCAGAAAAAAATTCTGCAAGAATGGGACCAACTACGACTGAAGAGAATCGTTCAACGTGATAGAAGTGCAACTCTTCCGCAAATTGCTGCAGATTTCAATGCTCGGTCGTCAACAAGTTTCAGCGTGAGAACCATTCAACGAAACATCATCGATATGAGCTTTCGGAGCCAAGGACTACTCGTGTACCCTTGATCACTGCACGTCACAAAGATTTACGCCTCTCCTGGGCCCATCAACACCGACATTGGTCTGTTGATCACTGGAAACATGCTACCTGGTCGGACGAGTCTCGGCTCAAATTGTCTACGAGTTTGGAGACAACCTCGTGAATCCATGGACCCTGCATGTCAGCAGGGGACTGTTCAAGCTGATGAAGGCTCTGTAATGATGTGTGGCATGTGCAGTTGGAGTGATATGGGACCATTGATACGTTTAGATAACACTCTTGACAGGTGAAACGTACGTAAGCATCCTGTCTGATCGCCTGTATCTATTCATGTCCATTGTGCATTTCGACGGAGTTGGGCTATTCCAGCAGGAGAATGCGACACCCTACATGCAGAATTGTTACAGAGCGGCTCCAGGAACACTCTTCTGAGTTTAAACACTTTCGCTGGCCACCAAACTCCCCAGACATAAACATTGTTGAGCGTATCTGGGATGCTTTGCGATGCGTGGTTCAGAAGAGACTCCATCCTCTCGTACTATTAAGGATTTATGGATAGCTCTGCAGGATACATGTTGTCAATTCCCTCCATCACTACATCAGACATTAGGCGAATCCATGTCACATCGTGTTGCGGCGATTATGCGTACTTGCGGGGGGGCGCTGCACGATATTAGGCAGGTTATAATGATTCACCCACCTCTAATATTGCCTTTTTTACAGAGACAACCGATACCATGTATACTATATATTCTTGTATAGGTTAAAATTATCTCAGCTGTTTCACTGAAAGAATTCATATGCTTTTGTATACGATGTATTATGTTTCCGGCTAAAACAAAATTAATTTGTTACAATCGATATGTACTAGCAGCTAAAATTACTCTTATTTTAAAAATATTTGAAATTATGATATTTCTGATCAATTAAAATTCATGTTATTAATTGTTCAATCTAGCTGTAATTATTAAATTTATTTCTGGATTGATTTATAAAATAATGATATAATTTGGTAAAGAAAGTTTGTAAACTCTTTTACTTTGTAAACTGTTTGGAATAATATGTGTACCGCGAAATGTAGGTAGTGGTGAGCATGCCTCTGATGTTTAGACGTTTTCTAATCTTGTCACCAACAGTGTAATTAGTGGTTTTTTTAAAGGTGGGAAGTGTAAAAACGGTGTGATTTTCAAAGATGTGAGAAAGAAAAAAATTCAAGAATAATTCAGGCAGTCATCAAGGACCTACAAAATCGAAATTTCATCTGCAAGAATGCACCCCTAGACAAGACTTTGAGCCATCGACAAGAACGAGATAATTCTATTGTATACCTTACACCTCTCGAAGCTTTCAAAATTTGTGCAAAGATGAGAATTTTAATAGTGATGTGTGGAAGAGTAAGATTACAAGGTGTACCAGTTTCTTTGGCTCTTCAATGTAAAAAAAAAATGTAATCACTGAGGCACATTCGTGGCGAAGTTCATGAAGGTATCATAAGTAATCGTGAAGAAATGCTCTTTTTTTTCCATTCGCGTGGTATAGGAGTGAAGTCATACCTGCTTTCAATAATGTGCACTGTGAGTTGCGATTTACATTCAAAGGTACCGTAAAAACTGACATCAGTTAACAGCAGTGCCATGAACAATATTTCGCCGCCGTAGTCTTGGCGCCAGCTCGTCCTACTGCGGAGTGAGACTGGTTGGTGCTGCTCGAAGCGATGCAGATCTTCCGCCCCTCTGCTGCCTTTGCTCTTTCACGCTACGTTCCAACCTCTCTCTGCTCCTCTTCTTTTTCCTGCTGTTCCCCCATATCTGGTTTCCAGGTGCGGTAACGAACGTGTCCGGCGCACTGTCGGTAGATTCCGCGCAGAGGTATAATGGAACGCCCCGTAGGCGAAACTGCGCTCAATTACGGAAATCCGCTCTCTTTTAATCTCCTCCGCAATTAAGTTATCTGTTCTGCTCCTCGCGTCGCGAAAGGCGATTACCGCAGCCGGGAAGGCAAGGGATTCGCTGTCTACCGGCTCCCGTAGCGTTGGCTGCCCTTAACTTCGGCTTCTAATTCTGACGCCCGGAGAGCGAAATTACGTTTCTTCCCTCCTGAGAGATTATAGCAATTAGATACGCGCGTAATTATGATAATTGGCAGGCCACAAATGACGCAGAATGAGTGCTTTGCTGGTGCAAACTAGTTGGTAGTCCGTCAGCGGCCATCCGCAGACCTCATATTAATGCTCAGCAGTAAAACTTTCACCGGTGTGGACGTCACGCACTCTTCTTCAGTTTCGCGACATAATTACACTGAAACGAAAAGCCAATATAATAGAGAAACAAACAAAAAAGAAACATTTCCAGATATGGACGCCGGAGTGGCCGAGCGGTTCTAGGCGCTACAGTCTGGAACCGCGCGACCGCTATGGTCCTTAGGTTAGTTAGGTTTAACTAGTTCTAAGTTCTAGGGGACTGATGACCAAAGAAGTTAAGTACCACAGTGCTCAGAGCCATTTTTAACCAGATATGGACTTTGATCATATTAGATTGGTGCATAAGTTCGAAGCGTTTTTCCATGAGTTTAATTAACACGTAACCGAGGCTTTAGTCATCAATAGGGCCCGGATTTTAATTACCTAAAAACAGTGAAATATGCAAGCATTTATGACCTAAAACTTACATAAATATGACCTTAAAAAATAAAATATGACTTAATAGAAGTTTATTTAAAAAATTCTTGTTCGTTTATTTAATTTTTTATTCACCATAAGGTAATAAAACATTCACTTCTCAAAATTTTGTAAGTATAGTTCTTTATTTCTGTAGGGTTTGTGGCTAACTTGCACCTATTTTTTTAATGTATGAATGTTTTATTTTCTAAATATAAAGTACAGTGAAAAGATCATCTATCGAAACAGTAAAACAATGTTTTTATTTCTAGATGGTATTTAAAGCGTTTTACATTATTTAATACCGTATGTCAATCTTCAAAAAAAAAAAAAAATGGTTCAAATGGCTCTGAGCACTATGGGACTCAACTGCTGAGGTCATAAGTCCCCTAGAACTTAGAACTACTTAAACCTAACTAACCTAAGGACATCACACACATCCATGCCCGAGGCAGGATTCGAACCTGTGAATCTATGTGAATGCTCCGCTACGAATGCAGAAATTCAAGTAACAAGCACGTTCAACGCCCTTCTCACTTAAACCTGTTCTTACACGATGGGGTTCTTGGCTTAATGCTGCTGAGTATTACTGCACTAACTACACCCAAATAAAGACAATCTTCTGTGAGCTTGATAGCGATGAATCAAGTGCTGTCAAAATTGTGAAAGAAGTTTTTACAGATTCATTGTCTCAAATACGCGGATCGGCGGAAGCAGAATTTGGTCCGTCTCTAAGACAACGCCATCTCGTAGTGCAGAGACGGACGAGCGCTGCGCCTGCGCTGTTGTGCTTAGTGGGGCGCGCTCTACTGGGAAAGTTGTGTACGCGCTGACTACGCGGAACTATGTACACAACAACTAGGGACCTTTAAATGGCTCTGAGCACTATGGGCCTCATAGGCTTCTCTGCTCTTGCGTTCTTCATCTTCCTGTCGCCGTTTGGCGTTATGACGGAACATCCTTGAAGGTTGTTCGACAGAGAGCGGAAAAGGTGAGGGTGCGAAGTCAGGTGAATAAGGAGACTGCGGAATGACTTCACAACCCAACTCCTGTATAGTGCTTTTTTTGTCAGCCAAGCACAACGCGGGCGAGCGTTATCGTATAGTAACATCACTTCACGCAGTCTTCTTGGTCGTTGTTCTTGGACTGCGTCTGGCAGACATCTCAGTTGTTGACAGTAAAGATCAAAGAGAAAACAAATACACGGCCCCCTAAGACGAGAAACGTAATATCGTTGATCCACCAAAACAATGTTTTAATTAAAATGCTTAAAATATGTAAGTAAAGAAATATTCATGCTTTAAACAAAATATGTTTAAAGGCCATCAGTGTAAAGGTAAGCAGTGATGGTTGCACCTCGGTGAAGGAAAACGTACTGCACTACATTATCGCTGTTCCACCAGATGCATAACATTGTCTTTTGTGAATACGCGCAAGTCTTTGTACGGGGAGCTGCTGCTTTGTTTGGGCTCAACTACTCACTTTGTGCTCTCATGCACAAATAGTGGATTAATATACTCCGGCTGTTTGTGCGTCGTGAGTTACGCTACTGTTTCAACCCCCACCGCCACCTCGTCTTTGAGGCGGAGGTGTTTCTTACCACCCAGTGTTTCTTTTCATACTGATACGTGTATCAAGTTTGCATTAAAGTGATCCAGTGGTTCAGGAGGAGGTGTGGAACACACCCACCAACCCCCCCCCCCCCCACGCACATACATACATACTCTTTTATAATGTGTGTTTGGACAGTCAATAACGGATCAAAATCCATAGAGCAGATCCTGAGACTAGCCTGCATATACAGACGGAAGCGAGCAGCTGGCTATGTTACTAAATAAAAAGCACTGAACAGGTATGACATGCTCTAACATTTATCTTTTCTCAAAGACGCTTTAAGATAGCAAGTCCGTAAGCAGACGACGACATATCTTAATGTAAAAAGGGAGAATTTACCTCACTGCCCTCCAGTCTGGCTGCAATGAACGCTATTATACGAGCTCGACAGTAGGTAAAAAGGACTTGAGGAAGTCCTGGGCTGGGTTTCTTTATGTGCCTATTTATATTAATGTTTAGCCAGCCTTCCAGAAAATGCCTCCGGAGCACCGCTCAAAACTGCCAACATTTGCGGACGCGTCGTGACTCTTCACGCCTCGTCTGCTTTCAACAGCCTCGAAGCTCCGGCGCGCAGGCCGAGGTCCGCTCGTTAGGCTGTGTGAGAACTGCCGCCTCGATTCGCTCAACAGCCGGCCCTGCCTCACAAGGGGCGGCCGTGCTGTGAGATTCCTTATAATACCGCCCTCGTCGCGAGACCTCAAGGTATCTCTCACTCCACGACCCTCAATAACACCGTTCATCGCTGGAGTGACGTCTTCAACATCCGTAGTTAGTACGTTATAAACGCAGAAGGCAGGTTACAAGCGAAACAGAATGACATTACAAGGCCGCAAAACGTACTGGATAGAAATGAGGGCTAGTCACAAGGTCTTAATTTTCATCTCGAAAAAGTAAATTTGTGGAAGTACTTTTTTATTTGTGTATATATATGGGCTATCAGCTGATAAATAATCGCTGACATTCATGGTGAAAACCTTCAGCTGTCTTTTCTTTTTCCACAGTGCTACTGTTTTCGGTCATAGATCATTTTCAAGCTTAGCATAAAAGAGGAAAATGCAAAACGTTAGAGACTGTACAATTGAACAATATAATGTAATATTATAAGCATCATATGTACAGGCGGAAATGGCAGGAATGATATATCATGATGTAAACGACTACATCCTGATGAATATTCTTGTGCTTAAAAATAACCTTAAAAAATGGTTCAAATGGCTCTGAGCACTATGGGACTCAACTGCTGAGGTCATTAGAACTTAGAACTAGTTAAACCTAACTAACCTAAGGACATCACATACATCCATGCCCGAGGCAGGATTCGAACCTGCGACCGTAGCGGTCTTGCGGTTCCAGACTGCAGCGCCTTTAACCGCACGGCCACTTCGGCCGGCTAAAAATAACCTTCATGTAAGCCTTTAGAATACTTAGCCAACGGATTTGCCATAGTGGTAACACCGCTTCCATCAGATCACCGAAGTTAAGCGCTGTTGGACTTGTTTGGCACTTAGATGGGTGACCGTTCGCGTCTGCGGAGCGATGCTGGCAAGCGGCCTGCACTCTGCCACTGCGTGGCCAATGGAGGAGCTACTTCACTGAGAAATAGCGGCTCCGGTTACGAAAATTGACAACGGCCGGGAGAGCGGTGTGTGCAGACCACATGCCCTACCATATCCGCATCAGATGACGCCTGTCGTCTGAGGGTGACACGGCGGTCGGTCGGTGCCGTTGGGCCCTCCGGGGCTTGTTGGGGCTGGGGGTTCTTAAAATACTCATGTCCCCGTGCGCTTTGGTAGCAACGTTTCTTCTTCTCATTTACAGGTCTCTTCCTTCTCTATCTTCCTTTCCTTCCTTCCAGCCCCTATCCACCCTTTTACCTTCCTTTCTCCTCGCTCTTTATTCGTTCGATGCTTTGTTCTGTAGATGCAGTGACTCGGTCAATAATTTCGTTTATGGGTTCTCACCCCTCTTTACCCCCCGCCAACCACCTGGTAGCTGTGCACGTAATATAAGTATATTTATCTACTTAATTGATGTATAATCTAATAGTTGACTGTTAATTTCCCTTGTCTTCCTTTATTGATTTTCATTTTTCTCCCTACCTCCCCCTTCCCCCTCATTCCTCTACCCTATTTCCATATTACCTTTTCTTTTTCTATCATAGTCCTATGTTTACAGTACATCATTTTGGTTCCACACACCCTCCTCCCCCCCTCTTCTTTGATTATGCTGGTTAAAACTACAACATTTTTCTAACCATTAGATTGAATTCAATGTACTTGACAGTCATTTTCAATTTATTACTAGACATTTTGGTCAGTTTGACTCTCTTTGCTTCTGTTTGTGTTGTACACTTAATATCACGATCTATTTCAGAAATGTAAGTTGTTTACTTTGAAGCAAAGACTACATTGTGCCATTTTGTTTGTTAGTTTAAAGATTCACTTCCTAGCATACGCTGTACTGTTTTCATCTTTAACATGGCACTATTTTTATCGATTTTCCATGTACTGCTTGAGCTGTTTTCCTCCATTCGTTTGCTGTTGACTTTCGTTGTGAATAAGCCTTCTGGTGACAATTTCTCTGTACAGTTATTATACTGTTGACAATTTTCCCGACTATGGTTGACCTGCAACAGCAGCTTGTAATCGTTTACATAAAGGTACTACATTCCTGCTATTTATGTTTGTAAGTATGATGTTTACAACTTTACACTAAGTTGTCAAATTGTACAGTCCCAAACGTTTTGAGTTTCCTCTTTTAGGCTAAGTTTGAAAATTGTCTATGGCTGGAACTAATAGCAGTATTCGAAATAAAAGACAGCTGAAGGTTTTCACCAAGAATTTCAGCAATTCATTTTTTGTTTGTTTGCATTTATATGTCTGGCGACCTGGTACACTCAGATCCCCACACCACTTTACCGTAGCACGTGACCAGAGTAGCCAAAACAGAAAGGCGAAGCCTGTTGTTAAAGCAGATTATCGCGCGGTGATTCGTTTCCTGTACTGAAGGGCAACACTCAGTCCTCCACGCCGAATTGCCGGAAGTGAACGGCAACACTGCTTTTGTCTAGGTTACATATTAAAGCAATTAACGCTGCGAGTTAGCAGGTGAATGAAGAGAGAGATATGCCATTGCAAGTGTGAAATGCCGGTACCTTAATAACGAGTGTAGCCACCAGATTGTTGAAAGCAAGCATGCACACGCGCATATATTGTATCGCACAGGTACCACATATCAGTTTGTGGGCTGGAGTTCCATGCCTGCTATATTTCGTATTCAGTATAGGGACGACTAATGCTGTTTCTGAATGACACTGGAGTTGGGGTTGTCATCCGATAATGTCCCGTATGTGCTCGTCTGTAGGCACGTTTGATGGTAGAGAAGGCCAAGGCAACATGTTGAAACTCTGTAGAGCACGTTAGGTTTCAACAGCGTATGTGAGAGAGCGTTATCGTGTTGGAAAACATCCCCTGGAATGCTGTTCCTGAACGGCAGCACAACAAAAAGAATGGCTCTTAGCACTATGGGACTTAACATCTGTGGTCATCAGTCCCCTATAACTTCGAACTACTTAAACTGAACTAACCTAAGGACATCAGACACATCCATTCCCGAGGCAAGATTCGAACCTGCGACCGTAGCGGTCACGCGGTTCCAGACTGAAGCGCCTAGAACTGCACGGCCACAGCGACCGGCCGCAGCACAACAGGTCGTATCACCAGACTAACGTACAAATGTGTGGGATAACCACGACAATGCTCCTATTCTCTTGTGAAATCCCACCCCAGGCCATAATTCCAGGTGCAGGTCCGGTGTGTCCAGCACGTAGACAGGTTGGTTGCAGGCTCTCAAATGGCCTCCTAAGACACAACCATCACTGTCACAGCGGCAGAACCAACTTTCGTTAGAAGACACAAGAGACCTCAATCCTGCCCTCATACGAGCTCTCGCTTGACAACACTGAAGTCGCAATTGGCGGTGGTTTAGTGTCAGTGTAATGCACACAACGGCTCGGAGCTGTCCTTGAAGTAACCGATTTACAACAGTTCGTTGTGTCACTGTGATGGCAACTGCAGCTCGAATTGTTGCTGCAAACCCAGTACGGTGCGTCATAGCCACATTGCCGAACACTACGGTCTCCCCTCTCCGTAGTGCCACCTGGTCGTCCGGAAAGTGGTCCTCTTGTGACCGTACACTGGAGCGACCACCGTTGCCAGCAATCATGTACTGTGCCTACATTTGTGTCATGTCTTTCTGCAGCATCACGAAAGGAACGTCCAGCTTCTCCTAGACCTGTTACACGACATCGTTCAAACTAATTGCGGTGTTGATAATGACGTCTTTGTCGTCTTAAAAGCATTCCTGACTGACATCAACCCACCACATCCATCAAACGCTCACCACTGTTACAGCTTGTATTTAAAGCAAACCTGATTTCCATCCTCATAGTGGGCACTCTTATGCGATTGGTGCGAAATCTGAATAGACATAATCTTACAGATGTAGAAATACACCTCACAATTTTCGTTTATCTCACATAACGCCTTCTTGGTGTTCGGATTTTTGTCAGCGTATAACACAGTGGTTTGGGATGGCAGACGCTTCCCTTGTGACGTGGTAAGTCCAATAACAAGTGGCAGACCATGTCCCTGCCGATAACCGAGAGTCGCTCGAGGTGTGCGTGGCCTGGTGGCCGAGGGCAGGCGTGCCACAGTCGGAGCGATAGCGGAGAAGGTGGAAATCAATGTATCACTTTTCACCGTCTTGAACGACATTTGGAAGGTGAGGAAATCGCTGCAGACGGGTTCCGTTATGCTCACGCCCATTCGAACCGCCCGCCATACCGAGGTGTCAGCAGAAATGTTGCAGCTGTGGGAGGGCCATTCAGATGACTTTTGTTATGGCCTGACAAATCTACAATCGTCTGGTCATAACTGTGGGTTCTTTGACTGCTCCGGGAGATGGCTGATCGGAACCGCAACATGTGAAATATTAGTTCACTTTATTACAAAAATTATAAAAGGGTTTAGTTAAGTTTATACAGCCCATATTGTCAGAAATGTGCCGAATATTTACAACTTTGTTTGATTGTTAAAGCATCATTTGAGACACACATTTACTAAACTCTACTCTCTAAGTACAATATGCTCAGTGTTCAAAAATATAGGTCCTTAGCTAACAAGGACCCCTTGAGTGCGACGTCACAAGTTAGATCTTTAGCAAGACTCATTGTTGTGTTTACAATTAGGAAAAATGTTAGCTGCTAATGACTCACCATGCGCATCAGGAAGGCGACAAGAAATGAGTGACCGGGAGGTGCAGAGATCAACCTTCTGTTGGAGCTACACTTAACAAAACTGACATCATCGCCATTCAAGAAATGTTCATAACAAACATTTAACTTGCACCATGAACACCGTATCGAAGGCGAAGTCCTTGGGAGTTACAAACCGTGCAGGACCTTCAGCTAGGCAAGAACACTTGTTGTTGTGGTCTTCAGTCCTGAGACTGGTTTGATGCAGCTCTCCATGCTACTCTATCCTGTGCAAGCTTCTTCATCTCCCAGTACCTACTGCAACCTACATCCTTCTGAAGCTGCTTAGTGTATTCATCTCTTGGTCTCCCTCTACGATTTTTACCCTCCACGATGCCCTCCAATGCTAAATTTGTGATCCCTCGATGCCTCAAAACATGTCCTACCAACCGATCCCTTCTTCTAGTCAAGTTGTGCCACAAACTCCTCTTCTCCCCAATCCTACTCAATACCTCCTCATTAGTTACGTTACCTTATCTTCAGCATTCTTCTGTAGCACCACATTTCGAAAGCTTCTATTCTCTTCTTGTCCAAACTATTTATTGTCCATGTTTCACTACCATACATGGCTACACTCCATACAAATACTTTCAGAAACGACTTCCTGACACTTAAATCTATACTCGATGTTAACAAATTTCTCTTCTTCAGAAACGCTTTCCTTGCCATTGCCAGTCTACATTTTATATCCTCTCTACTTCGACCATCATCGGTTATTTTACTCCCTAAATAGCAAAACTCCTTTACTACTTTAAGTGTCTCATTTCCTAATCTAATTCCCTCAGCATCACCCGACTTAATTTGACTACATTCCATTATCCTCGTTTTGCTTTTGTTGATGTTCATCTTATATCCTCCTTTCTAGACACTGTCCATTCCGTTCAACTGCTCTTCCAAGTCCTTTGCTGTCTCTGACAGAATTACAATGTCATCGGCGAACCTCAAAGTTTTTACTTATTCTCCATGAACTTTACAAGAACACTTAAAGAATCATATTGGTATCGGGGTGATGAGGACTGTTGGATTGTGTGACAAAAACGACTGCGAAACAGTCTGTCGTGGAGCTAATCGGGAAACTGGCTGTCGTTTCAGGCGTAGCTGCAGATAGTGCGATAATATCTTTTATAGGAACGGGAAAAAACATCCAGAAGCTGAATTTGACCAGTGGTTCCAAGTGGCATGAACTGTACCGTCACGCTCTTTTCAGTAGGGCTAGTTTGCTCTAAAGAAGCATGATTTTTATACGCAGACCAGGAATCAAGCAAAAGCTATTGGCTGAAAGCAGTGTTACTATCATAGCTGTAATTCCCTTACTCCTATTTTTCGACCCTTGCTTGCTGTGACGTAAATATTCCCTAGTACCATTGCAAGATCATGTACATGAGAAAGAGTCGTGGGAGACAGAACACCACCAACTTCTCGCAGCACAATAAATAAATTTCCAGTGAATTCACCATCCAGTTTAAAAGTCGGCATAATTGTATACGAATGAGGTGAGACATTGCCGTTAGTTGAGCTTGGTACCACTCTCTTGGTACCTCTAACTTACATGCTTCGTTTTATATGCATTTCGTTTTAAAATCCCAACTGGTCGGAGTTGAAAACGAATTCCTTACTGAAGGATGGGATAAGTTTGTTTATCTCATCTACAAATTTTCGGGGCAATTACGTATTTTGGTGTGCATCGACAAGTTGACGCTTTGCTTGAAATTTCGTTGTATTACGTCTTCCAATTCTGTAGCCGTTCCTGAAGTTATGCAGCGATCCACTGCTTCTCTTGAAATCACTGTAATCTATGTCACTCGCAGTTTGATGGTCATATCCTGTAAACTGTATCGAACATCCTTGAAACGCGCAAACACCAGTTTTTGTAGCAAGTGCGCCTTCTCCTCCCTCAAATATTCGTAGTTCCTTTTAAGCGCTACGCTGGCCGGAGTGGCCGAGCGGTTCTAGGCGGTACAGTCTGGAGCCAAGCGACCGCTACGGCCGCAGGTTCGAATCCTGCCTCGGGCATGGATGTGTGTGGTGTCCTTAGGTTAGTCAGCTTTAATTAGTTCTAAGTTCTAGGCGACTGATGACCTCAGAAGTTAAGTCACATAGTGCTCAGAGCCATTTGAACCATTTTATGCGCTACAAGGTCATATTGCTGCGGACGCATTCGAAATCCGTTCATAATTGTTTCTTTTTTTTACTGTGCTGCGGATTATCTTCCATGTACGTAATTATGTTTAGTATCCGCTCCTTGGACAGTGGTTGTCCCTTACTATGTTTCACTGGAGGCGGGATTTGTGGTTTCCTATCCGACAGGGATGACGAACTAAATGCCTCGACACCTGTTTCAGTATCATCTGCACTTGTTAACCACGTATCATCGTCATTGTACCCCTCATGTACATTACCCGCACACTAGAGTGTATACGACACCACATATTGGACCGACTCATCTTGCAGAAACGATAATATTTCGCTCAATTCCTTGGGTTCTTTTATGAAGAAATGTCAACTGCGACAACTGTTGTTGTAGATTTAATGCAATGATTTATTTGTTTATAGTTGCTATTGCTCTGCCTTGTATCAGTACCACTAGCACCGTAGCGCTGTTGTGACTTACTTGTCGACCAAAGAGTTTAACTACGCTCCGTAGCCTCATACTGTGCTCACCATTGGATACGTCCAGTGCTGCCCCCGTCGCCATTAACAGACAATATTGTGGTTGCATGGTAGAAATGCCGTAAACATCATTGGCATTTTGCGATCTCACACTCAAGGCGTTCGCAAACTGTGACATGAGTGACACTTGAGACCTAACTGGTAGACGTTCGTTTCTTCATCGGATGTCATAAACCGGGCATAGTCATCCTTTGCTCGCCTGTACGAGGTCTATTCAAAAAATTCCGGAACATTCCTAATTTCGCGCCAGTGGTGTGTTGGAGCGAAATGCGGTTGGCGTCCCTGCCCACGCTTGTGTTTAATGTGTAACTGCCGGAAGTTTCACTGTTGTTTGTGTGTTTGTTATTGTTCAGTGCTGTATTGAATAGAACGTTGCGTCACACAGTTTGCGAATTTCGAGACTGCAGAGTTAGAGGAGCAACGGGTCTGCATTAAATTTTGCGTGAAACACAGGAAAACCTACAGAGACACTCCAAATGATGCAGGGAGCCTACGGTAATGAGTGCTACAGTCGTACTCGGTGTTACGAATGGACGGACGGAAGTTAAGGACGTCTACCGACGACGCTCATGTCAGGAACGTCAACGAAAATGTGCGTGTGCGAATCGAAGACTGACTGTCCGAGAGATTGCAGAAGAATGTAACATTTCAGGTAGATCATGTCATGAAATCCTGACGCAGCATATTGGAATGAGTCCTGTTGACGCCGAGTTCGTCCCACGGCTTTTGAGTCAAGAACGGAAAGACCTTCGCCTCGCAATATGTGATCGCAGAAATGAAAACAAGTTCCTTAAGAGAATCATAACCAGTAATGGCGAAATTTGTTACCATCGAGTATAGATTTAAGTGTCAGGAAGTCGTTTCTGAAAGTATTTGTATGGAGTGTAGCCATGTATGGAAGTGAAACATGGACAATAAATAGTTTGGACAAGAAGAGAATAGAAGCATTCGAAATGTGATCCTACAGAAGAATGTTGAAGATTAGGTGGGTAGATCACGTAACTAATGAGGAGGTATTGAATAGGATTGGGAAGAAGAGAAGTTTGTGGCACAACTTGACCAGAAGATGGGATCAGTTGGTAGGACATGTCCTGAGGCATCAAGGGATCACAAATTTAGCAATGGAGGGCAGCGTGGAGGGTAAAACCCGTAGAGGGAGACGAAGAGATGAATACACTAAGCAGATTCAGAAGGATGTAGGTTGCAGT
Source organism: Schistocerca serialis cubense (assembly GCF_023864345.2). Lineage (NCBI taxonomy): Eukaryota > Metazoa > Arthropoda > Insecta > Orthoptera > Acrididae > Schistocerca > Schistocerca serialis. Next base: position 443,287,533 of record NC_064646.1, on the reverse strand, counting down.
AGGTACTGGGAGATGAAGGAGCTTGCACAGGATAGATTAGCATGGAGAGCTGCATCAAACCAGTCTCAGGACTGAAGACCACAACAACACCAGTAATGAGACGTCGGTCCACGATTGTGGTGTTGAGACCAAGGTTCAGTCCTCACAATAGGTCGGGAAAGGTTCTCCAAGGTTAAGACGTTTTAATTGAAATCTGAAGCTGGCATACAAGGACAGAAGCTGGTTCTCTTCCTCTGCATCCCTAACACAGCCCAGGAGATATTCGCCCATTTTGTACTATGACAGGAGCGTTTTTCATTCTGGTTCCCAACTTTTACTCTACCATAAGTTTGATATTAGACAGACATAGCTTGGCGACGGATTTATATTTTTATAGATTTAGGCGACGACTGATCCAGTTTACGTTTTTTTTTTCGACTCATGTTCATTATATAGCGGCAACGGATAAAGCTTTCACAAAACACCAGTAGGACAGCGATATTGACATATAGATATGGCGGCAGACTCGCATACACAAGGTATTAAACGGCTGTGCATTGGCTGAGCTGTCATATTTGTACCCAGGTGATTCATGCGAAAAGGTTTCCGACGCGATTATGGCCGCGCGACAGGTATTAACAGACTTTGAACGCGGAATGGTAGTTGCAACTAGGCGCATGCGACCTTCCATTCCGGAAATCGTTAGGCAATTCAATAGTTCGATATACTCAGTGTCAAGAGTGTGCCCAGAACACCATATTTCAGGCATTACTAATCGCCACGGATAACGTAGTTGCCGATGGCCATTTCACGATCGAGAGAAGCGGGGTTTCGTAGGGTTGTCAATGCTAACAGACAAGCAAAATTGTGTGAAATGATAGTAGAAATCAATGTGAGACGTACGAAGAATGTATCCGTTATGACAGTACGGCGAAATTTGGCATTAGTGGGCAATGGCAACAGCACGATATCGCCTGCAACGCTTCTCCCGGGCTCCTGACCATATCGCCTGGACCCTACAAGACTGGAAATACGTGACCTGGTCAGATGAGTCAGTCTGTAAGAGCTGATGGTACGGTCTGAATGTGGCGCAGACCCCACGAAACCATGGGCTCGATTTGTCAACAAGGCACTCTGCAAGGTTGTGATGGCTCCATAATGGTGTGCTTACATGGAACGGACTGGCTCGTCTGCCCAATTGATCCGGTCGTTAATTGGAAATGGTTATGTTCAGCTATTTGAAAACCATTTACAACCGTTCACCAGCTTGCACAGTGCCTTGTTGACCACCTGGGTCAATGGCTTCGTCGAATCAGCGCCACACTCGAACCCTACCATCAGCTCTTACAGACTGAAAAGGGGACCTGTCTGAGGAGACCACGGTTTTCCAGTCGTCTAGAATCCACGAGCACAAGGGAGGCCCTGCAGCCGATGTCGTGCTGTTAGCAAGGGCGCTCGCGCCGGTCGTCTTCTGCCACAGCCCATTAAGGCCTAATTTCGCCGCACTGTCCTAACGGATACGTTCGTCCCACATTGATTTCTACGGTTGTTTCACGTAGTGTTGCTTGTCTGTTAGCACTGACAGCTCTATGCAAACGCCGCTGCTCTCGTTCGTTAAATGAAGGCCTTCGGCCTCTGCGTTGTCTGTGGTGAGAGGTAATGCTGAAATTTGGTATTCTTGGCACATCCTTGACACTGTGGATCTCGAAATATTGAATTCCCTAACGATAGTCCTGCATCTCCTATTCCCTAACTATAGGCCTATATCTCTGACATCGATCTGTTGTAGAATTTTAGAACATGTTTTTTGCTCCCGTATAATGTCATTTCTGGAAACCCAGAACATGGATTCCGGAAACATCGATCGTATGAGACCCAACTCGCTCTGTTTGTTCATGAGACCCAGAAAATATTAGATACAGGCTCGCCATTTTCCTTGACTTCCGGAAGGGGTTCGATACAGTTCCGCTCTGACGCCTGATAAACAAAGTAAGAGCCTACGGAATATCAGACCAGCTGTGTGGCTGCATTGAAGAGTTTTTAGCAAACAGAACACAGCATGATGTTCTCAATGGAGAGACGTCTACAGACGTTAAAGTAACCTCTGGCGTGCCACAGGGGAGTGTTATGGGACCATTGCTTTTCACAATATATATAAATGACCTGGTAGATAGTGTCGGAAGTTCCATGCGGCTTTTCGCAGATGATGCTACAGTATACAGAGAAGTTGCAGCATTAGAAAATTGCACCGAAATGCAGGAACATCTGCAGCGGATAGGCACTTGGTGCAGAGAGTGGCAACTGAGCCTTAACATAGACAAATGTAATGTATTGCGAATACATAGAAAGAAGGATCCTTTATTTAATGATTAGACGATAGCGGAACAAACACTGGTAGCAGTTACTTCTGTAAAATATCTGGGAGTATGCGTGCGGAACGATTTGAAGTGGAATGATCATATAAAATTCATTGTTGGTAAGGCGGGTGCCAGGTTGAGATTCATTGGGAGAGTCCTTAGAAAATGTAATCCATCAACAAAGGAGGTGGCTTACAAAACACTCATTCGACCTGAGTATTGCTCATCAGTGTGGGATCCGTACCAGGTCGGGTTGACAGAGGAGATAGAGAAGATCCAAAGAAGAGCGGCGCGTTTCGTCACAGGGATATTTGGTAAGCGTGATAGCGTTACGGAGATGTTTAGGAAACTCAAGTGGCAGACTCTGCAAGAGAAGCGCTCTGCATCGTGGTGTAGCTTGCTGTCCAGGTTTCGAAAGGGTGCGTTTCTGGATGAGGTATCGAATACATTGCTGTATCGAATACATTGCTACCCCCTACTTTTACCTACCGAGGAGATCACGAATGTAAAATTAGAGAGATTCGAGCGCGCACGGAGCCTTTCCGGCAGTCGTTCATCCCGCTAACCATACGCGTCTGGAACAGGAAAGGGAGATAATGACAGTGGCACGTAAAGTGCCCTCCGCAACACACCATTTTGTGGCTTGCGGCATATAAATGTAGATGTAGATGTAAATTTCCGAAATGGAAGGTCTCATACATTAGCTCCGACTACCATTCCGCACTCAAAGTCTGTTAAGCCTTTTCGTGTGGCCGTAATCTTGTCGAAAACCTTTTCACATGAATCATCGGAGTACAAACGACAACTCCGCTAGTGCACAGCCCTGTTATATCTTATGTACTCACTATTACCGCACTATTACCTCCCTCTATATATGTACGTACGGCTACGCAATGGATGCTGGTCTTGCGTAAACCACGAACTTTTTTACCTCATGTCCCTAGTTCAAACAGGAACCGGGACCCTCCTTCCCAAAATGACCGTGATGCGGTCGGTGCTGCGAAAGAAGTGGAGGGACGATCGAGTGCTCGTAGCTGCGTTTTTCGCAGAAGCGGTGTAACACTGGGCAGGGTTCCACGGCGCTACATTAGCTACCGATACCGGATATCGGCACGCTGCCGCGCCGCCCTCGCACTGGAGTGAGGGGCTCGTGTTACTGGGACAGGGCCGGCCGCGGGTGGCGACATCGGCAGCGAGGACGCAGGCGGAACCACTCGAGGGCAAACGTAGGGAGCGGGCGCACACCAGTAACTAGCAGTCTCACTCGCTTCCCACCTGTACTGTTGCTGGAAGCTAGGGCTAGTTCCAGATCAAGAAACAGATAGGAAACTGCCCGCTCGATGTGGGACGTACCTGGGAAATTTGGTACCTGGATCAGACTAAAAGTAAGAAAAAAAGCAAACCAATACGTGTCTGTAGCAGAAACCACACGATTCTCCGTCAATGTGTGTTCATCCAGTGCTCACGGCTGCCTCTCGGCTCCAGCAACTGACAGTCCCTCCTTCTAAGTAGCCGTGGAAACATGGGACCAACAAACACAAGATACTCTGAAAGGTGGCTACACTGAGCCACAGCGCCAGAGATTGCGCCAAAGAGTATTATTCCGCCGCCGCCACTGGAGTGCTTATTGAGAAGTAGCAGTAGGCAGTTCTTGTCGAGAAGTAGTGGTGGAGAGTGCTTATTGAGAAGTAGCAGTAGGCAGTGCTTGTGGAGATGTAGCAGTGGTGAGTCGTTGTTGAGAAGTTCCCATGGAGAGGGCTTGTTCAGATGTTGTCATATTGTTTTGATGGGCTAGACACCAGATGTTGTTGGATTCGGGATGCTGTAATGATCAGAGTGTGCTTTTCGTCAATATATACACTCCTGGAAATGGAAAAAAGAACACATTGACACCGGTGTGTCAGACCCACCATACTTGCTCCGGACACTGCGAGAGGGCTGTACAAGCAACGATCACACGCACGGCACAGCGGACACACCAGGAACCGCGGTGTTGGCCGTCGAATGGCGCTAGCTGCGCAGCATTTGTGCACCGCCGCCGTCAGTGTCAGCCAGTTTGCCGTGGCATACGGAGCTCCATCGCAGTCTTTAACACTGGTAGCATGCCGCGACAGCGTGGACGTGAACCGTATGCGCAGTTGACGGACTTTGAGCGAGGGCGTATAGTGGGCATGCGGGAGGCCGGGTGGACGTACCGCCGAATTGCTCAACACGTGGGGCGTGAGGTCTCCACAGTACATCGATGTTGTCGCCAGTGGTCGGCGGAAGGTGCACGTGCCCGTCGACCTGGGACCGGACCGCAGCGACGCACGGATGCACGCCAAGACCGTAGGATCCTACGCAGTGCCGTAGGGGACCGCACCGCCACTTCCCAGCAAATTAGGGACACTGTTGCTCCTGGGGTATCGGCGAGGACCATTCGCAACCGTCTCCATGAAGCTGGGCTACGGTCCCGCACACCGTTAGGCCGTCTTCCGCTCACGCCCCAACATCGTGCAGCCCGCCTCCAGTGGTGTCGCGACAGGCGTGAATGGAGGGACGAATGGAGACGTGTCGTCTTCAGCGATGAGAGTCGCTTCTGCCTTGGTGCCAATGATGGTCGTATGCGTGTTTGGCGCCGTGCAGGTGAGCGCCACAATCAGGACTGCATACGACCGAGGCACACAGGGCCAACACCCGGCATCATGGTGTGGGGAGCGATCTCCTACACTGGCCGTACACCACTGGTGATCGTCGAGGGGACACTGAATAGTGCACGGTACATCCAAACCGTCATCGAACCCATCGCTCTACCATTCCTAGACCGGCAAGGGAACTTGCTGTTCCAACAGGACAATGCACGTCCGCATGTATCCAGTGCCACCCAACGTGCTCTAGAAGGTGTAAGTCAACTACCCTGGCCAGCAAGATCTCCGGATCTGTCCCCCATTGAGCATGTTTGGGACTGGATGAAGCGTCGTCTCACGCGGTCTGCACGTCCAGCACGAACGATGGTCCAACTGAAATGGCATGGCAAGCCGTTCCACAGGACTACATCCAGCATCTCTACGATCGTCTCCATGGGAGAATAGCAGCCTGCATTGCTGCGAAAGGTGGATATACACTGTACTAGTGCCGACATTGTGCATGCTCTGTTGCCTGTGTCTATGTGCCTGTGGTTCTGTCAGTGTGATCATGTGATGTATCTGACCCCAGGAATGTGTCAATAAAGTTTCCCCTTCCTGGGACAATGAATTCACGGTGTTCTTATTTCAATTTCCAGGAGTGTATAAAGGTAAAAAATTCCTTTTTTTAAATTATTTCAATGTCTTAAACAATAATGCCTCTTGGTCACAGGTTCAGTCAACAAAGCATCTGGCTCGTTTTCTTGTATTAGACTGTATTTCTGGTTTCTATGTGCAGTTATAGTATTTCTGTTTTTTGTTTAATTACTTCAGTATAAATGGTTTTTAAAATATCTTGTCTTATTGAGGAAGAACCGTGCCAGATGTGTACGTTGAATCACACTTCCACACACAGAACAGTTACACTTGTGCTTTGTTGTTTCGTAGGTTTTATAGTTGCTGGGGACTTAATTAATTAATTGTGTTAACGGAAGTTTTCTTTCATTTCTTGTTGTTATTCTATGCAGTCAGATTGAATACAAATACCAGTCAGGGCCAACCGTTTGCGAGACTTCGTAGCCGGACATTCAGCTACAGAAAATTAAAAATTATTTGCATAATATTTATTTAATTAAGCCCCCATGCAACACTAACGGCCATTGAAATTGCTACACCACGAAGATGACACGCTACAGACGAGAAACTTAACCGACAGGAAGAAGATGCTGTGATATGCAAATGATTAGCTTTTCAGAGCATTCACGCAAGGTTGCAGCTGGTGGCGACATCAACAACGTGCTGAAATGAGGAAAGTTTCCAAACGATTTCTCATACACACACAGCAGCTGACCGGCGTTGCCTGGTGAAACGTTGTTGTGCTGCCTCGTGTAAGGAGGAGAAATGCGTACAATCACATTTCTGACTTTGGTAAAGGTCGGATTGTAGCCTATCGCGATTGCGGTTTATCGTATCGCAACATTGCTGTTTGCATTGGTCGAGATCCAATGACTGTTAGCAGAATATAGAATCGGTGGGTTCAGGAGGGTAATACGTAATGCCGTGCTGGATCCTAACTGCCTCGTATCACTAGTAGTCGAGATGACTGGCATCTTATCCGCATGGCTGTAACGGATCGTGCAGCCACGTCTCGGTCCCTGAGTCAACAGATGCGGACATTTGCAAGACAACAACCATCTCCACGAACAGTTCGACGACGTTTGGTGCAGCATGGATTATCAGCTCGGAGGCCATGGCTGCGGTTACCCTTGACGCTGCATCACAGACAGGAGCGCCTGCGATGGTGTACTTAACGGCGGACCTGTGTGCACGAATGGCAAAACATCATTTTTTCGGAGGAATCCAGGTTCTGTTTACAGCATCATGATGGTCTCATCCGTGTTTGGCGACATCGCGGTGAACGCACATTGGAAGCGTGTATTCGTCATCGCCATACTGGCGTATTACCCGGCGTGATGGAATGGTATGCCATTGATTACATGTCTCGGTTACCTCTTGTTCGCATTGACGGTACTTTGAACAATGGACTTTACATTTCAGATGAGTTACGACCCGTGGCTCTACCCTTCTTTCGATCCCTGCTAAACCCTACATTTCAGCAGGATAATGCACAACCTCATGTTGCAGGTCCTGTACGGGCCTCTGTGGATACAGAAAATATTCGACTGCTGCCCTGGCCAGCACATTCCCCAGATCTCTCACCAATTGAAAACGTCTGGTCAATGGTGGCCGAGCAACTGGCTCGGCACAATACGCCAGTCACTACTCTTGATGAACTGTGGTATCGTGTTGAAGCTGCATGGGCAGCTGTACCTGTACACGCCATCCAAGCTATGTTTGACCCAATGCCCAGGCCTATCAAGTCCGTTATTACGGCCAGAGGTGGTTGTTCCGGGTACTGATTTCTCAGGATCTGTGCACCCAAATTGCGTGAAAATCTAATAACATGTCAGTTGTAGAATAATATATTTGTCCAATGAATACTCGTTTATCATCCGCATTTCTTCTTGGTGTAGCAATTTTAATGGCCAGTAGTGTATCATGATTCGTGAGAGTAAATACAGCATTGCCCCAGGTTGCAACGAGTCCACCCGTCGACAGACGGCAATCGGACTCTCGAAATCTGGAAGACCTGGGCAATCAAGAATACAGAGAAATTCGCAGTACTCTGGAAAACTTCCATCCAGAATTCAAACATACAGTAGCACCTCCAGCATCAACACACTAATTCAACGTGGATAATCACACATCCTAGTGTCAGAGTTAGAGCGACAGCCCAACTTGAAGAGTAAAACAGGAATACGAGTCACTTGTGGCGATGAGCTTCTGGACATGGACAAAAATATAGTTAACTCAATTACGGAAGTCTCTTCCATTAACAACCGCATCACGGCCATGCGCGTACAGTGCGCCAATAAGAGGCACACACTCATGTCTCCTCGCGCCCACTAACATAGGCACAAAGAAGACCCACAAAATCACCGAGAAGTCCTGGGCAAAACTCGAGAATGCCCTGGCGGATTTCCTAAAGAAGACATGAAGATTATGCTGCGTGACTTCAATGCGCAAATCGGCAAAGAAAGAGAATGCCGGGAGACAGTATGCCATCATCCGGTCCAGAGCTTCAAAAAGCAAAAGCGGAACTAGACTCATCGAAGTATGCCGACAAAAACAGCTTAAAAATCATGTCGACATCTTTCAGAAAAGTCCCATGATAACGAAACACTGGGAGATACCCCATACAAGAAATTAGTGAGCCTGAAGTCGATCACATAGCCATTTGCTATCCCTTACAGAAAGAATTCTACGACATTCAGATTCGCAGAGAACGAGCAATGACTCGGAACACAATTTAACGAGAAGCAAAGTGAACATATCCCCTGCTCTCCCCCCCCCCCCCTAAAAAAAAAGGCTCCAAAAAATGGTATAGCCGGCCGCTTTGGCCGAGCGGTACTAGGCGCTTCTGTCTGGAACTACGCGACCGGTATGGTCGCATCCTCCCTCGGGCATGGATGTGTGTGATGTCCTTAGGTTAGTTAGGTTTAAGTAGTTGTAAGTTCTAGGGGACTGATAACTTCAGATGTTAAGTCCCACAGTGCTCAGAGACATTTTTGAAAATAGCATACGAACGTGCAAACAACTGGGAAAACAAAAAAATCGCACCAAAGTCCAGAGAATCAATCCACTGGAAAAGAATTCCAGACTCCCTGGCGGTGTTTAAAATGTGAAAAGAGTTGGAAGAAAAAAAAGTTGTTTATCTTAAGTATGGCAGCAAGAAAATAACACTTCTGTGAAATCGACAAGTAAGTTAGGAAAAATCATTGGATAAACCAAGAGCAAATACAAGAAAGAACAACTAGACTCCACTGAAGTAAATTTTCGCAACTAAAACACGAGGAATTTCGGTAGGATTTTTGCAGGAACAATCCGAGGATATATTCTTCAAAATTTACATTTTAGAGTATCAGACGAAAGGCTCGCCTCGACCAATCAGAAAAATGTCGATAACTGGACGATATTTTGCTGAAATCATCTGTTCTGCCCCCCCCCCCCCCCCCTCAAGATTCTCTAAGGAAATTTCCACGCACACCCACAACGAGCCCTCACCACACGCACAAGAAGAGATTCACAAGAATATGATCAAACTCAAAAATAACAGAGCTTCGAGAGAAGATGGTATCACAGCAGAAATGCTGAAAACCTAGGACTACATTTCGTCAAAGAACTAGCACAAATGAAAAGAGATTTGGCAGACGGATAAATTTCCTGAAGACTGGTAATACGCCATCATTCACTCACTCCACAAAGAAGCTGCAAATCGGAATTAAATAACAATCGAGGAATCTCCCTCATTCAAGTTACGTTTGTAAATGTGTCAGCTTGACATCCAAAGAGTTCAGAAGCAACTCCATCACATAACTGTTGAATCCCATGCTGGTTTCCGCACGACGTAGTCCACAGTAACGTACACGCCCAAAAGCAACGTTTCAGTGTTTGCCACCTATAGCCAAGCACTGGTGACAAGAGTCCTGTGACAGCCAGCGGGCCGAAACGACGAGTTCGGCAGAGCAGGGCGATGTCGTGAGCCAGAGTCCAGCGGCAGTGGCGGTGAGGAGACGGCGGTGTGGTGTAGCTGGCAGTGATCTGCTTGCGGTGACTGTAGAGAACCTACTTCCGCTTGTCCTGCGGCTTGTTGTACAGTGAGCTGACAAGTCTTGGGATACCTGCTTTTGCTGGCGCACTGCAGCAACTCGAAGTGGCACGGACTCAACAAGCCTTTGGAAGTCCCCTGCAGAAATACTGAGCCATGCTGCCTCTACAACCGTCTATAATTGCGAAAATGTTGCCGGTGCAGGATTTTGTGAACAAATGACCTCCCCATTACGTCTAATAACTGGTCGATGGGATTCATGACAGGCAGTCTGGGTTGCCAAATCACTCGCTTGAATTGCACACAATGATCTTCAAACCAACTGCGAACAATTGTGGAATAAAGATTTCATCGTCATTTGCGAACATAAAGTCCATGAACGGCTGCAAGTGGTCTCCAAATAGTCGAACATAATCATTGACGCCGGGCGGTGTGGCCGAGCGGTTCTAGGCGCTTCAGTCTGGAACCGCGCGACCGCTACGGTCGCAGGTTCGAATCCTGCCTCGGGCATGGATGTGTGTGATGTCCTTAGGTTAGTTAGGTTTAAGTAGTTCTAAGTTTTAGGGGACTGATGACCTCAGATGTTAAGTCCCATAGTGCTCAGAGCTCAGAGCCATAACCATTGACACTCAATGATCGGTTTAGTTGGACCAGAAGACGCAGTGCACTCCATGCAAACACGGTCCACACCATTATGGAGCCACCACCGGCTTGCACGGTGCCTTGTTGACAACTGGGGTCCACGGTTTCGTCGAGTCTGCGCCGCACTCGAACCCTACCATCAGCCCTTACCAACTGAAATCAGGACATCTGACCAGGTCACGGTTTTCCAGTCGTCTAGGTTCCAACGGAAATGGTCATGGGCCCAGGAGAGGCGCTGCAGGTGGTGTCGTGCTGTTACCAAAGACACTCTGCTGTCATAGCCCATTAACGCTAAATTTCGCCGCAGTGTCGTAACCGATACGTTCATCGTACGTCCCACATTGACTTTCGCCGTTGTTTCCCGCGGTGTTGTTTGTCTGTTAGTACTGGTAACTCTACGCATACGCTGCCGTTCTCGGTCGTTTAAGGAAGGCCATCGGTCACTGCGTTGTTGAAATCGTTCAAATGGCTCTAAGCACTATGGGACTTAACATCTGAGGTCATCAGTCTCCTAGACTTACAAGGGAACCTCCCCATCGCACCCCCCTCAGATTTAGTTATAACTTGGCACAGTGGATAGGCCTTGATAAACTGAACACAGATCAATTGAGAAAACAGGAAGAAGTTGTGTGAAACTGTGAAAAAACAAGCAAAATATACAAACTGGTCATCAGTCTTGGCCACATAGGCAACATAAAGGAGAACGGGAGCTTAGGAGCGCCGTCGTCCCGTGGTAGAGTGAGCAGCTGCAGAAGGAGAGGCCCTTGGTTCAAGTCTTCCCACGAGTGAAAATTTTACTTTCTTTATTTTTGCATAGTTATTATCTGTCCGTTCGTTCATTGACGTCTCTGTTCACTGTAATAAGTTTAGTGTCTGTGTTTTGCGACCGCATCGCAAAATCGTGCGATTAGTAGACGAATGGACGTGCCTCTCCAATCGGAACCGAAAACATTTGATCGCAAGGTCATAGGTCAACCGATTCCTCCACAGGAAAACACATCTGATATATTCTATACGACACTGGTGACAGCATGTGCGTCATATGACAGGAATATGTTGTCGACCCACCTAACTTGTACACTTGGCGAATGGGTAAAAAGATTCTTCTACCTTGCCCGATTTAGGTTTTCTTGTGGATGTGATAATCACTCCCAAAAAAGTGATGAAAACATAAGAGTTTGTCACATAAACTGAAAATAAAAAATTAAAGTTTTCACTCGATGGAAGAGTTTGTCACATAAACTGAAAACAAAAAATTAAAGTTTTCACTCGATGGAAGATTTGAACCATGGACCTTTCGTTCCACAGCTGCTCACGTTACCACGAGACCACGGTCCTGTTGCGGCCCCAGTGTCCTTAATGTTGCATATCTTGCCGTGAACTACTCAGTTTGTATATTTTGCTTATTTTTTTCACAGTTCCACACAACTTCTTCCTGTTTTCCCAATTGATCTGTGTTCAGTTTTTCAAGGCCTATCCACTGTGCCAACTTATAACTAAATCTGAGGGGGGTGCGATGGGGAGGTTCCCTTGTTAGAACTACTTAAACCTAACTAACCTAAGGACATCACACACATCCATGCCCGAGTCAGGATTCGAACCTGCGGCCGTAGCAGTCGCGCGGTTCCGGACTGAAGCGCCCAGAACCGCTCGGCCACCGCGGCCGGCACTGCGCTGTTCCCGGTGAGAGGTAACGCCTGAAATTTGGTATTTACAGCTTTTTTTTTTTTTTAATTTGTGGTAGGGTCTTACAGGATCAAACTGCTAAGCTTACACACTACTTAATCTAACTTTAACTTACGCTAAGGACGACAAGCACACCCATGCCCGAGGCAGGACTCGAACCTACGACGGGGAGATGACGCCTTGGACCTCGCGACTACCCTGCGCGGCCTATTCTCGGCTCACTCTTGACTCTATGGATCTCCAAATAGTGAATTCCCTAACGATTTTCGAAATGAAATGTCCCATTCGTGTAGCTCCAACTACCGTTCCGTGTCCAAAGCCTGTTAACTTGCGCGGCCATAACCACGTCGAAAATCTTTCCACATCAATTACCTCAGTACAAGTGGCAGCTCCGCCAATGCACTGCCGTTTTATATCTTGTGCACGCGGTACTATCGCCACCTGTATATGTGCATAGCGCTATCCCACGAATTTTGTCACCTCAGTGTATGACAGTCTTCGTAGTTGGCTGGGCGGCCGATTTGCGAGCCCGATGGAAACGTGGTGTAGTTACCGCCACTTAGGATGCAGCTGCTAAACCTACTTCCTACTCGTACATTGTCTCCGCCATTTGTGTCTTTTCGTCAATGTGTCGCAAAGATATAACCTTTGCTTGAGGCAGTCCATGCTTCAGGTTGTTCACCCGACATTTCTTTCCTTGGATATATAGAGCCTCCTGTTCTGCGGCATCCTCTTCACGGGGCTGGTGAGACGGAAATCCTTGGTCAGGCTGCAGAGTTCACTCAGCACTGTCTGTTGATTCACCGTATTAGGAGATGTCATCTCGGTATGACGACAACTGTGATGGCATTTCTTTCGTCAGTGTGTGCTGGTTCATATCTAGTATATGGCCACGACACGATCTGCCAGACCAGATACCCACTAGTTCAGCAATTAACTTCTCACAGTACTGGCTGTAATCCTATTGTAAACCATCTTCTCGAAGGTATCGAACAGGTGGCACATATGAAAAGCAATACAAGAATTCTTGAAATCGGTGGTTATGAAACAAGACTCATTCTTTGCCTGAAATAATATGTATCAAAAATTCCAATTTTTACGCTTATAGGGCAAGTGCCTATTATCGGATACCGTTATTAAATTTAAAATTACCATTAAGTTAGAAGTTTTTAAATTGTGTAAAACGTGCTACACTATTTTTAGGGAACATTTAAATACTATCCTTGCAAAAAAAATCATCCGAATAGTTTCTCATTCTGTAATAGCTGAACAAAGAAAACAATTAAAACCTGCAATTTTTACCTTCGGAAAATATGGTTCCTAATTTCGTGTTTTTGCGGTTCCTAGTTACGGGTTGTAAATAAACACTACATTTTGATTAATTAGTAACATAGCCTTTATTCGCACCAAATACTTGTTTTCAAAGTAACGAGTCCTGCATGGTTGTCGGTTATTCTGCAGACGTTTCAGTCATTATAAGAAAAATGCTCAGTGTTGGTGGTTTCTGATACAGAAGTCAGATTTAAAAACTTACCGGGTATCAACGTCGACACCTGCACAAAAACTCATAAAAACAGCGGAAGCGACCGATGTACTTAATCCATGGCTATTTAGACATATCATCTGACAACAGTAGAGCGCAATAAATGCACTCTTCGTCCTCTTCATAGTCAGATGATGAGTCTTTCAACATGGTTTCATGAATGCTTGAATCGGAGTCCTCCTCACCAGAATACCAATGCTTCTTGACACTTTGGTTCTTTCTTACAAACAGCTTCCTTTTGGTAGCTCGAAATGTTGAAAGTTTTTCAGATGCATCAAATGAAGATCTTGGATTAGATTTTGTTGAAAGTAGTGTCTGCCTTGCACTCTTGGTAATTTCTTTCTTTGCCCCTTTAGCCAGGGACTCCTTTTTAAAATGAGGTAACGTCAACACTACTGCTTTATCTACTTTTTGTGTTGGGTTTGATTCTGGATGTACAGGAGGTGGGCTACTTTCAATAATACACACAGTTTCCTGCATTCCATGAACTTCAGTCGACAGTGGCCCTGCTGTGGCTTCTAAGGACTTATCCGCATTTGCTGCAGATTGCTGAGTAGGAAAATCAATAGATGAAAAAACCAGGTGTCACAAGGATAGAGGCCACATGTTTTGAAACCATTTGCAGCCACTTCCATTATTGCTGCTCTGCATTACGCCCAACCCATCAATGGCGCAACATCTTCGTCCCTCAACACTGGGAAGGCGGCATTTGCAACAAAATTCGGAACATCTGTATGTATAAACTGACGCCAAATTTCGGGTATCCTAAACAGCGCAGCCCATTACCACCCGCTATTAGGACGTCTGTTTGGGCACAAAAACATGGTTCAAATGGCTCTGAGCACTATGGGACTTAACATCTGAGGTCATCAGTCCCCTAGACTTAGAACTACTTAAACCTAACTAAGCTAAGGACAGCACACACATCCATGCTCGAGGCAGGATTCGAACCTGCGACGTAGCAGCAGCGCGGTTCCAGACTGTAGCGCCTAGAACCGCTCGACCACCACGGCCGGCGCGATCGGCAACGCCTTTGTAAGACAAGTACCTGGAGCAGTTGTTAGATCGGTTACTGCTACTACAGTGGCAGATTATCTACATTTAAGTGAGTTTGAACGTTGTGTTAGTCGGCGCACGAGCGATGGGACACAATATCTCCAAGGCAGTGATAAAGTGGGGATTTTCCTGTACAGCCATTCCACGAGTGTATCGTGAATACCAGGAATCCGGTAAAATATCATATCTGCGACATCGATGCGGCTGGAAAAATATCTGGCAACAATGAGACCAACGACGAGAATCGTTCAATGTGACAGAAGTGCAACTCTTCCGCAAATTGCTGCAGATTTGATTGCTCGATCATCAACAAGTAGCGTGCGAACCATTCAACGAAACATCATGGATATGAGGTTTCGGAGCCAAAATCCCACTCGTGTACCCTTGATGACTGCACGACACAAAGCTTTATGCCTCCCCTGGGCCTGTCAACACCGACATTGGACTGTTGATGACCGGAAACAAGTTGCCTGGTTGGACGAGTGTCATTTCAAATTGTATCGACCGGATGGACGTGTACGGGTATGGAGACAACCTCATGAATCCATGGACCATGCATGCCAGCAGGGCACTGATGAAGTTGGTGGAGGCTCTGTAATGATGTGGGGCGTTTGCAGTGAGTGATATGGGACTCCTGATGTGCCTAGATTCGACTCTGACGGTTGACACGTACGAAAGCGTCCTGGATGGGACATTCATGACCATTGTGAATTCCGACGGACTTTGGCAATTCCAGCAGGACAATGCGACACCCCACACGTTCAGAATTGCTACAGAGGGGCTCCAGGAACACTCTTCTGAGTTTCAACACATCCGCAGGCCTACAAACTCCCCAGAAATGAACATTATTGAGTATATCTGGGATGCCTTATAACGTGCTGTTCAGCAGAGACCTCCAGCCCCAAGTACAGCCCTGCAGGACTCATGGGGCCAATTCCCTCCAGCACTACTTCAGACATTAGTCGAGTCCATTCCACTTCGTGTTGCGGCACTTCTGCGTACTCGCGGGGGCCCTACACGATGTTAGCCAGGCGTACCAGCTTCTTTGACTCTTCAGTGTATGTAAAGCGGAAGAGTAGTTACCAGAAACGTCGAAAGTATTTCACCGATTTACTTTACAGTTCTTGACCGATTTGCTTCAAATTTCTACATTTAAATGAAACAATGAAAAAATTGATGAAAAATAACGTGTTTAACAAATGAAATACATTGTGGCAAACTGACTGTAATTCCTATCGATAGAATAAATTACAGGAGCAATACCAGACTAGGAGATAGTATCATTACACATCACTAGATCGCGGGACGAGCGAAAGTTCGAGAATTTGAGATAAACATGAGTGCCAATTCTCATTTATTGATTAGTTGCTGTTGTTACATGAGAAGATATTTCAGTCTATGTTTCACAGTTATTCTTATTATTAAAATGCACAGTGCCATACCAAAGTTAATCTATACTACCGACGAAAGTTACCAGATCATGGACCGAGAAAAGGTCGAAAAGAACCCGAGATTTTCCGAACTGTGACGTAGACTGTTCGAAGAGTTAGAGTCGTGAAACTTCCTGGCAGATTGTGTGCCCGACCGAGACTCGAACTCGGGACCTTTGCCTCTCGCGGGCAAGTGCTCTACCATCTGAGCTACCGAAGCACGACTCACGGCCGGTCCTCACAGCTTTACTTCTGCCAGTATCTCGTCTCCTACCTTCCAAACTTTACAGAAGCTCTCCTGCGAACCTTGAAGAACTAGCACTCCTGAAAGAAAAGACCTTTGCCTTTCTGGAAACATCCCCCAGGCTGTGGCTAAGCCATGTCTCCGCAGTATCCTTTCTTTCAAGAGTGTTAGTTCTGCAAGGTTCGCAGAAGCGCTTCTGTAAAGTTTGGAAGGTAGGAGACGAGATACTGGCAGAAGTACAGCTGTGAGGAGCGGGCGTGAGTCGTGCTTCGGTAGCTCAGATGGTAGAGCACTTGCCCGCGAAAGGCAAAGGTCCCGAGTTCGAGTCTCGGTCGGGCACACAGTTTTAATCTGCCAGGAAGTTTCATTTCAGCGCACACTCCGCTGCAGAGTGAAAATCTCATTCTGGAAACATCCCCCAGTCTGTGGCTAAGCCATGTCTCCGCAGTATCCTTTCTTTCAGGAGTGCTAGTTCTGCAAGGTTCGCAGGAGAGCTTCTGTAAAGTTTGGAAGGTAGGAGACGAGATACTGGCAGAAGTAAAGCTGTGAGGAGCGGGCGTGAGTCGTGCTTCGGTAGCTCAGATGGTAGAGCACTTGCCCGCGAAAGGCAAAGGTCCCGAGTTCGAGTCTCGGTCGGGCACACAGTTTTAATCTGCCAGGAAGTTTCATATCAGCGCACACTCCGCTGCAGAGTGAAAATCTCATTCTGGAGTAGAGTCGTGCTCAAACGCAGCCCTTAAAACTCAACGGAAACAGTAGGAGACGTATTCGCCAAAAACGCAATGAGATACTTATCGCAAAATGTAAAAACAGATGGCGCAACTAATCATCTTTTCATACAGGGAAAATGATAAAAGTGTATACTTTGCAGTTAAATTTTAGGTACATTATGGATTCCAGATAAATTATTTTAATTTGTAACTTAAAAAGAAACCAAAGCATAATCTATGGTGTAATTGTTATTACTCAATTCTGGGTTTGCAACTGGCGTATATTTGCAGAAGTCAGGACTGGAAACATAGAACACGATTTTTATGAATGGTTCAGGTGAAGAGGTATTCATTTGTCGCTTTCTGTTGACAGCCAGTGGTTCAAATATACCCTTCGATTTAAAGCGATTGCTGTTTCCCGTGCGACTTGCATTCACTATGAGAACCAACGAGGCACAGTGCCAATCAGTTAAAGATCTCGGGCAACGCCGGATACTGTAGCTAGTTCAACATAATCGTGTTTTGATGCCATCATTTCTTGGTGCGAGGCTGTATTCAGCCACAGCGGATTTGTCGAAATCGCGTCGGTGTTGTGTGCTGTTTTCTTTAACAGTCAGTCTCAACATTGCAAAGTGAGCTGAAGGCTACTTGCGAACTGATGATGCTGTTCTATGGAGTATATAAGTGTTCCTTGTGGAAGAGCTGAAGGCCTCAGCGACTGTCCCTGCCTTTTCTATTCATTTCGCCTCCTTACTGACTTTATGGGCGTGGGCGAGGGAGGGGGGACGGGAGAGAAGAACTTGACAGTTTCTACATGGGCCCCTCTCCTCGGCCCAGGCGAATGGCTTCCGGCTGTTAGTACAGTGCTAATTGACTTCCTCAATTATTGAACTCTGTGCTCTGCGGTCCAACATACAGTACAGTAGCGACGGTTTGCTTGTGTCCTGTTTCCAACCCAAGGACTTTAAGTTTATAATAGTTTCTAGACACTGTCTCTAATGACTGCGTCAACCCGTCTCAACGTTTATTTACTCGCCGAAGCCAGCGTTTCTGGCGTATGTGAATGTTTTGTGACCGAAAAATTTATTATAATAGTTAGGCCTAATATACAAAAGCTGATTTCACAGATAGTCACTCCAGAAGAATATCCGTGTATTAACACTGCAAAATTGGGCTGCACTACGATTATGACGTGAAGATTCGGTTCGTTGATTACAAACAAATAATTTTGAATATTTTGTGAAGTATGACAACTCTTCCAATCCCGCCCCAGGCCGATTGTAGAAGGAAGAGGTGGAAGAGAAACAACGTGTAAAAAAAGGGACCCCTGTCTAGGGATGTACAGGAAAAACACCACCGGCCTCCACGGCGGATAAAGATCTCATAAAATTGTTTTAAAATCTAGATGCTTCTGTTCGCGCGTAAGGAGGCATTCTGACCAGCGTCTGGGACTCGCCACCTTGGTTTTCATTTATGGAGCAGAGAAACGCACTATACAGATTAATTAAATAACGATGAATCATGGGAACAAATACAGAAGAAACTACTCCATGTGGCAAACTGAAAGATAAAACCGCCATTGTACTAGGACGTGCAACGGGGCCGTTGGATACTGGAGAGGCCACACAAGCACGCAAGGATCAGAAAGAGTAGGACTTTTCTAGAAATAGGAATTCTGAAATACACCAGAAACGTAAATATTTCTTTGGAACATTAAACATCGACATGCTTTGACAAGTAGGAAAACTGAAATAGCTCACTAAAATGATGATGACTAGAACATAGTAATTTTGGTTCTCTAGGGAATAAGATAAAGAAATGTACATGTAATGGAGTTTGAAGATCATAAGGTTTATAAAGCCAAACCTGGAAATTGTATAATGAATACTGTGCCTCACTTGGGGACATCATTTGTTGTCAGCAAGAGAAACTATGTCAAGGAATTTACATCACTCAGTGTAACGATTTCTCTTCTAAGATGCTCGAGCAAAACATATACATTCATTAATGTCAACACACAAATCAATGCCCACAACGGCAAAAAATGGACGTGTTCTGGGAACTGCTAGAATCGGAAACCCAGAAAATTCCCGATGAAAATGTTAAAATTCTAGTGGGAGACTGTGATGCCGATATTGGGAAAGAGTAATGTTCTAGAAAAATTCTTGGGGCTTTTCACCATATAAACAAGCAAATACAAATGGCAAAACACTTACAGTATTTTATAAATCATTCCAACTGAAACTGGTGTCTACAAATTTCAAGAGATTTTTCCCGTAAACAGAGAATCTAGAAATCGCCAAACAAACTTCTTGGAGTGTTACGGCGTAAAGTCAAGCGACGTCAATGCTGTGAGAAGAAGTCAGCCAATCGCACGTTGAGTGGACGACAACGCGACAGCAGCGGCCCCTATGTGAAGAGGACATTAGCGCCGCCACCGACTGGCGACGGCCCAGTTCAATAGTAGCTTCAAGATTATCGACTTGGATAGCAGCGTCAACGCTGGATCACTTCGCTTGTACTCTCTATGTAACACACACTTGGGATTGCTTATCCTGAAGAAGATAGATTATTTTGTATGTCGCCCTTTGCTTGCTACAGGTCTGTGTAATTGCAAAAGTTAAATATTACATCTTTTCTTATACTAATAAAAGTCATTAACACGACTTGTTTGATTGTTTGTCTATCGAACCGAGTACGCAGGATTCCTAGACACCACATGGAGAATTTCGAATAGATCATGCGGCAATAGCCATGAAAAATTAAAAGGAAATCATAAATGTGAAGATTAAGAAACAGACCACTACCTTACATTTAAGAAGGAAGTTCATGCATCAAAATCGGTTGGACTTTTAGGAAAAACTGATACCTGGATCATGTGAAGACTAAGAATCAGTCCACTATCTACCATTTAAGAAGGAAGTTCATCCATCAAACTCGGTTAGACTTTTAGGAAAAAGGAGATAATAACCAGCAAAGAACTTTATATCATTTCAGATTCCGAGACATGATGCCGAAACATGAGAAAAAACGAAGGAAAGGATGATGAAGATTGCTGAGGAACTTTTCACAGTGAGAACTAAGAAACAGTCGGCGGCGGTGACCGAGCGGTTCTAGGCGCTACCGTGCGGAACCGCGCGAGTGCTACGGTCGCAGGTTCGAATCCTGCCTCGGGCATGGATGTGTGTGATGTCCTTAGGTTAGTTAGGTTTAAGTAGTTCTAAGTTCTAGGGGCCTGATGACCTTAGAAGTTAAGTCCCATAGTGCTCAGAGCCATTTGAACCATTTGAACTAAGAAACATAAATGGTGGAAGCAAGAGCGTGAGGAAGTCGTGGCAAAATGGAATCAAGCATGTTAAGAGTTGTATTCGAACCAGAGCGAAAATTCGACTTTAAAATTTAAGGAAGTTCAACGAAAAACAGCAAAAGTAATGTAAGCATATAAATGATAAAGGGAAACTCCGAAAAACTGAACATTATTTTGAGAAAGCATTTAAGGGGGTTTTCTGGTCTAACAGTTCGATTTTCACCTCATTTCCAACATTTTTTGTGAAATTAAAAGATAAGTCAAACAATGCTTATATCCTTTTATTCATCTATCTTTCAGTTGCATTATAAACTTTATTGTCCAGAAATATTGCGGAGTTATTAAACAAAATGGCGCCGAAGATTGTAATACACGCCGCGCATCTGTGGGGGGTGGACCAGGTTCAGGTAAATAGGTGGTCTGAAACAGACCAGACCAAAAACATATTAAAATATATTAGTTTAGGTATGGTCAGAACCTCTGAAAAGTGAAAAAATATCATTTTTCACGAAATGGCGGCTGTTTTAAAAAAGTAAGAAAAATTTACTTTGTTTGGGCATTCAAACGTAGATACAAAATCGATGTTTTGAAAACTGGTTCCGACCATACCAGTCCAATTCTCTGCAAAAATAATTAAGCGGCACCAAAATTGGCGGAGCAGTTTTTAGGCAATCCAAACACGCAGCAAACAATGTGACTTTTAGAAGATTGCGTTTAAAGTTTTGGAAAGAAAGGGTTTTCGTCGATTTTTTGGGACTTAGACTGTGATGCCTGCAGCTTACAGTACGCCTTGCTCGATCTCGGTAAATTTCGTTCGCGTGCACCGCCTCCTCTCGGGCCGCAGCTCTGGCTTCTTCACCGGTCGTAGACGCGCGGTTCTCTGAGCTTAGAAGTCGGTCCGAGTTGCACCTGCTCCAAAATTCGAACGCCGCGTTGCTAAGCTGAATACCCATGACATTCACTGTCTGTGCGAGTCCCAAGAAGCTGTCGTTGATGATAGCGGTAGCCAAATTGTTTTCAATTTCAGCTAGTTTTTCACCGGAAAATGTG
The DNA here is from genome assembly GCF_023864345.2 of Schistocerca serialis cubense. Lineage (NCBI taxonomy): Eukaryota > Metazoa > Arthropoda > Insecta > Orthoptera > Acrididae > Schistocerca > Schistocerca serialis. The sequence goes on along the minus strand of NC_064646.1, from coordinate 443,266,257 downwards.
TATTTTAGAGAAAGTGTCCAAATCAGCGAATTTACCGACTCGTTGGAGTTCTGAGTGTTCGTGCCAAAACATCTTCCCTGTAAGTTGTCATTCGATAGGTCTTCGCATACAAGTCTGATCGCCTCCGAGCGCCGTCCGTAGGCGCTCAACTACGAAGGACTGCCGGTCCGACAATCGCGTATTTCGCCGATATGCAACAGTTTACGGGCAAAACGGATTCGCCCACATGTTTTCCATAATATAAGGTATCGAAAACGCCATAAAAATGGATTTTTTGAAACTTTTAGACCAGAAAACCCCCTTAAATACTACCTCTCGAGTTACAACCCTCAAATCAAATAAAATGGAAAGCCAACATTTGTGAACAAAGAAAGCGGTGAATTATTAGCTAAATACTTCTAGAAACTACTAAAACTAGACGAACCAAACGTAAAACTTTCCACCTCAACTCTAGATTAGAAGTCACCAGAAAAGAAGGAAATTATCGTTTAAGACATAAAAAACAAAAAAACAGCCGGCGAAGATGGAATTGTCACTGAATTGTGAAAGCTGACCGATAGACATCTATTGCAGATGTTACAACGAATTTTTGGCTAATGGAGGAAGTTCCAGAGGATTGGAAGTGCGCATTAATTCATCTTTTACATAAGAAGTGGTGTCAACAACTACAGACAAATATCAGTATTATCAATTACACACAAGATTATTTTCAAACAACGAGTTTGTTTCTGAACAACGTACAGCGCACACCGTCGACATTCGATCTGTTGCGCAGATACTTTCAGTGCAGTACAAGTGGAAAGACAAGTAGCGGCAAGAAATGAAACGAAATGCTACACTCTGTGCCGAGCCACCGGAGATAATATCCGTGAACAATCTCCGGAATTCTACATGTGGAGTTTGGGTTCATATTGTATACCGTCTTAATCGAAACAATGGTTAATATACGGGCTGTTTCACAATTACTAACACACGCTGTTAGAGGCTGTAGAGGGGAGGAACGCATATTCGGAAGTGACGCATTTGGATATAAGTTTGAAGATCGGATCACGTTCAGTTCCCCCACTTCACGGTTCGGACGCAAACTGAGAAGAGTCAACCCCTGTCGTAATTATGACGTCACACACCATTTTCGTCTGACTGCAACAACGCCTGCGAGAAACTGGTTGGGTTTCCGACTATAAGGAGGGCTCCCTGTGGTGCTGCACGGTAGCCGCCCACCCTCTACTTTGAAGAGGACACCCTGCGTCAAGTAGAGGAGATCCCGACGAGGTGTCCTCCAAACACTGCCCGTGCTGTGGGCTGCAGAAGAGCACGCATGTCAGAGGTCACTGTCTCCGCCCTTCCCCCAAAAGCCGCTATGTCAGAAAACATTTATTTTGTACACCTATAAATTCTTTTTATATCTGCCACTATCATTATTGTTATTATAGTTGTTTATAAGTTTGTATATATTTTTCTGCTTATATTTTTATTGCTATTATGACTATTACTGCCAGCAGCAGCAGCAATAGTAATAAAGCACTACCACTATTAACTTTATTAGTTCTTAAAATTGCTGACTCGCATCGTTCCCACTGACACTCAAATTATTTTAATAATATTTGTCATATTAAAATTGTTATTTCTTATACAACTACAAAATTAAAAAAAGATACTGCGTTTGTGAAAACCCGGTACGGTGCAAGAGGGGGCCTGGTCGTCCTACTCAAATCAGGTTCAATAAATAAATAAATAAAGCGATGGATTCGGAAGTAATCCACCTTCAAACTTATTTTGCATTCAAACCGTAAGTTTCCCTATGTTGGTTCCTCGACAAAACTTTGCCTACTAAGCCTCATCTACAGCCTCTAGAAGCCTGTGATAGGAATTGTGGAACACCCTGTATAACAGATATACATAAATCACAAAACATTTTTTAATGTTGGAATGTGGTTCTTATAACATTTCGTACATTTTTGTGCTATTTGTCACGTTACTATAGTTGAATATTTAGCTGCTCTGTATTATCTGTAGCCGGCCGGAGTGGCCGAGCGGTTAAAGGCGCTACAGTCTGGAACCGTACGACCGCTGCGGTCGCAGGTTCGAATCCTGCCTCGGGCATAGATGTGTGTGATGTCCTTAGGTTAGTTAGGTTTAAGTAGTTCTAAGTTCTAGGGGACTTATGACCACAGCAGTTGAGTCCCATAGCGTTCAGAGCCATTTGAACCATTTTTTTTTGTATTTTCTGTGATATATCTCCTTCATGCGTACTACGTATGTAGTTGGCTGAATAGCATTACAGAAAATCAATAACATGAATTCAGAAAATATGGAGGTTGTTTAAGAATGAAACAGACTTAATGATGTACATCATTTACTTATCCAGCTAACCGCTTTTCAGCTTACAAGCTGTCAGCAGACCACGATCGACTATCGCAGTCAACGACGTTTAACACCCTTTTTAAACTGCAGAATACATCTTGGTTCAGTGACGTCGCAGATGCCACGCTTTTCGTGGAGACTATGTTGAAAAGCAGTTTCGAAAAGTCCCTCCTGATTTTTCTTTTGTGGACATTAGGCCGTCGTACGAGGCGTATTTCTCTATCTGACGTTCCGTCTTCCAATGCTGGAGAATTGGGCTCAAATGGCTCTGAGCACTATGGGACTTAACATCTGAGGTCATCAGTCCCCTAGAACTTAGAACTAAAACCTAACTAACCTAAGGACATCACACACATCCATGCCCGAGGCAGGATTCGAACCTGCGACCGTAGCAGTCTCGCGGCTCCAGGCTGCAGCGCCTGGAACCGCACGGCCACTCCGGCCGGCCGCTGGAGAATATCAGAGGCTATAAACAATCAGAAATATTCTTTCACAGTGTAACTCCTTTCTGAGTCGTCATAATTTCTGAAGATATTTGCAGTGCTGGAAGACAAAACGTCAGGCAGCGAAATTTGCCTGGGACCACGCGCTAGTGCCCATAAAACCCAAGTCACGAAAGAGTCACAACAGATGTAACAGACGATCGTGAGATCTGAACACCTTACTTCAGTTAATAGAAGTGTTACGAGCAGTTCTGCATAGCCCTGTACGATACCAAGTACTAGACAGACAGTGTGGAGTAGCGGTTAAGGGTACTGTATTGAGTGGCCAAAAGCCGTAGGAAGGCGCTGGATGTGATGTCGGTCGTCGCTGCTGAAGCGTCCGCTCTGCACCCCGGCGTTTGATAAACAAACTAACAGATGTGTCTTGGATGTCTCGCGGGCCATAATAGTGACGCGTCCGCTTACTATGATAAAAGGGCCTCACTAAGAGGAGCATTACGGAAGGATAGTTCAGCCCAACACCAATCCCTTACATGGAGTTCAGCTCGACGGTAAAGAATGCTGCTTATCATGACTGAGACTGTCAATGGCTCGTATCCCAGTGCTGTAACGCCGGCTATCTGACAGCCACACAACCGAAAGTCTCGCCTCGACCATGGTTCACCTCGATGTCTCCTGACATCATGTGACCTCTCTCATCCGCATGAGGCTGGGACATTGGTGTTACACCACCCACCTATACCGGCTGAAAATCATCGCTTCTGGAAACAAGGACACAACGACGGTGGTGGGCCTGAACCACATCGTACTGCCGTGTGTCAAGTGCTCGGCCGTACAGACGGTGTCGTAGAAAAAAATGGTTGGGAGGGCCTACCGCATCCCTACGAGTGTAGTTGGCTTTACTTCACCGGATCGACATGTATTGGTATTATTTGTTCTCAAACTACTCAAAAGGCGCTCGTATCCAGCTTTGACTCATAAGTTGTGTGGATTGTGTCCTCCGGTGAAATTAGCCCCGGTAGAAAACTGCGACGTCATTAGCCTCCGGGACGAGTCCGGGTCGAATTCTGGGCTGTCAATTTGAATTTTTTACAGGATGTGGGTTCCGCCTTTTTTGCAAACACACTGTTTTTTTATCGCCCATACATGTTTCAGCACCTCTTTACCATCATCAGTGGGCATTTGCTTATTGAAAACTGCACATATTTTAGATTTTAACTGATTTAATGATCATGGTAAGAAGCAAAACGAACAAAATCTTTTTTTAGGCCTCACTCTGTTAAATCAGTTACAATCTAAAATATGCTCACTTTTTACAGTTTTCAATAAACAATAGCCCACTGATGATGGCAGAAGGTGTTGAAACACGTTTGGATAAAAAGAAAAATCAATGTAGTGGCAAAAAGGCGGAACTTACATCCTACAATTTAACTGAAAACGCGGAATGAAAGGACAAGAGCTGCAGACCCAAAAGCTGAATTTTTTTACCGTGTATAATGAACTTATCTTTGTACGCTTCAGACACTTATCATTCTTATGTTGTGAAAATTGCACTGGTGTGAACTTGGCGCTGCTGTAACTGCCTGATGTTCGTCTTTTAGTATTTTCATTTTTTGATTAAGAATTTGTGCATCGAACTCTTTTTATCGTTCTACCGTGCAAAAGTTGCAGCTGTGTCAACATGGCATGTTGTAATCACTGTTGGTTCCATGTTCTTGCCGCCGAAAGCCATAAACAAGTAAATGATAATAATAAAATACCTGCGGCATACACCGCATCAGGCCACAACAACGCAGAGTCACTCACTGCATATCTTCATGACTCCAGGTGATCTCCTAAAGGAGCTTAGGAAATGACGAATAACAGCATACCTCCCATCCCCGAGTCCTTAAAGAATCTAGTTCCGATGTACAAAACAGCAGCAAACGTCTGATTAATTTACAAATAAATTAGTGTTTTAAATATTTGACGTTACGCAGGTAGAACCTGTATGGTTGAAGACACAAAATCCTAACAATATTGCTTTTGGTTAGTTTCGGATTAGTCGTCCGTAGACAAATGAAAACTTTAAAAAAGTTATTTGTAAAGCCAATTCGAAGTGGCTAAGTGCTCTTACTATCAAACACTGGGGAGTATGGTCTGGGTAATTTGCCCTCCGTTTGAACGAGAATTACATTTTTCGCGTCTCTCAGTGGTAATACCTTCACATCTCCTGGACTGTGTATCGTACAAACATGTAATTTTTGGGGTATATTCAGTGGTATATGGACATACTGTTTGTAAATTATATTGTGAACAGAGTAATAAATTAAAACGTCATGCCTGATGCTGAAATTTTACTGCATGAAGACCGAACATACAGTAAGCCATAAAAATTTTTCTTTTCATTCTTTCGTAGAGGGGCGGGGGGGGGGGGGCGAGAAAAAAGATATCAATAAGGTTTGAAATTATGAGTAAACTTTGTTGGAAAAGATTACGTGTTATTCTCAAATCATGTATGAACATAGAACGGGTAATTTGAGCGTTGTGATTTGCGTTGTCTTAAGACATATACACAGTTCCTAGTTCTCATAGATGTATCTCTTGTTGTGTTACAGCCTTGAAGACCGCGCCTTGTCACGGTCCGTGTGGCTTCCTCGGTCGGAGGTTCGAGTCCTCCCTCGGGCATGAGTGTGTGCGTTGTCCTTAACGTAAGTTAGTTTAAGTTAGATTAAGTAGTGCGTGAGCTTAGGGACCGATGACCTCAGCAGTTTTGTCCCGTAAGACCTTACCATAAATTTTAAAGGAAAACCCTTACCTTAACATTACACTTCCGAGTGAGCAGATTGCAACAACATTTAAATTGTTAAATTCGGTGAATAATTATGTGAAATATTGGAAATTAAGTTTTTGTTGCCCCTAGAAGCCATTAGACAAAGAAGGTGCAACTGTGATTGGGTGATCGTAGCAATTGTGATATAGTCCGTATGAACGACAACGTTTCTACTTTGTTGACAGATGTTGCAATATTGGCACATTTTCAAAATTGTCTGATTCATATATTTGGTTTAATCCTCACCATACAGGGTATAACGAATACAAGTGCACATATTTAATATGTCGTACCTTAATATGTACACGACTTAGCATATTGGTTGTTTTTTTCTGTGTGCTGAACAGTCTTCACACAGATAGGTCAGTTAATTTACCACCAGATGTTTTATGCACGGTCGTAACTGCACCACTAAGTGGACTACACCTGTCTGCCAGTACAGACTAACAGCTTTGCACGCATACATGCATCCGCAATTGACACCTGACCAGCTGCCCGGGGCAGGTACCAACGAAGCTGAAAACATATTACTCCTAATACCTGTAATTATTAGCCTACAAATGACGTAATACTGATGTAATGTTGTACAGTAAAACGTCCTCAGTTACCGGTAAAGCCGCGCGGGATTAGCCGAGCGGTCAAAGGGGCTGCAGTCGTGGACTGTGCGGCTGATCCCGGCGGAGGTTCGAGTCTTCCCTCGGGCATGGGTGTGTGTGTTTGTCCTTAGGAAAATTTAGGTTAAGTAGTGTGTAAGCTTAGGGACTGATGACCTTAGCAGTTAAGTCCCATACGATTTCACACACATTTGAATTTTATCGATAAAAATATCTGCATTCACATCCGTTACAGCGTGTATAACGGGACAAGTGCTACTGTTGGTGAAAAGAATACACGTCAGCAGAGTCAGACGTGCACTGTAGGGGCAATCGTGACGTTGCAACCCCTGGGTGTATGCAGTGTACTTCTCCGTGACGTCACGTAATGTGGAATCACGAGGGTGTTGGCGGAGATTCCCCAGCGTAATGGGGCCGGGCCATTAGAGAGAATCGCAAGCCGCGAAAGGGTTTGGCTGCCCCACACTCTCTCCTCCCTCACCAGATAATCGCGACACTACACGGGAGGGACGGCCGCAACTCTCCTCCCACCTCCCTGCATTTCCATAACAATATGGCCATTGCACACTCGTCCCAGTCGTCCGTACTGTGGTTGCTAGCACGAATATTTTCCCATTACTTCTGATGCGAGACCTGTTATTTCCTAATTTACAATCTGAATATTATATCACTGTTTACTGGGCTCATCGAACAAAAGGTTATTTGTTACCAGGGGACAAAGCACTAATAAAGCAGTATGCGACAAACAACGACAAACAGCCCCAAAACTCTATAGGGAAAAGAAGTGTAACCTTTGTTAGATCCGTTTTAGACCATACATTGTTGCGAATGAAATGTAGCTAAAAGTACCAAAAAGTTTTTGAAATGATAATGACACTGATATCTGTCTCTGGTCACAAGTAATGCGAGATATTCAGTGGCGTCAGTGCCGCGTCCGCAAGCCACGGAGTTCGAGCGGCTACAGCTTGGTTTAATGTAGTCATATAATGCAGGACAGAAAAAAACTAATTACTAGTGATCAGTGGTGTAAAACTAATCACAAAAACAAACTGGAGATTTGTGATACGTTTACTCCAGAAACTGAAGCGCAATTCTGTAGTCTCGTTGTCTACTTTGACAGAAAAAAAAAATGGAGAGTTAATGAAACTACTGTAGATCGACACAGATGTGCGTTTCATTGTTCTTCATTATTTTTTTCCTTCCTTGGCGGGCTGCGCTGCACCGTCAAGGTAATCCCTACTCTTTGGTTAAATGGCTGCTAGTTGCCGAAGGCCAAATAAATAAATTAAAAAAAATCCCCACCCTTCGACAGCTGACAAGCAGGTCACTAGAAAACGCAGCTGCAGTCAACAGTTGCTCCCCTTTGGCTAGTCTGCGCTGTCGTGTAGAACAATATCTTCACTCTTTTATTGGTATTGTTTTGACTCTGCAGTAACTCGTCGAGTTTTGAAGTATAGAAGAACTAGGAGGTTATGGATTCATCCCATAAATAGCGACAGACATTTAGGAGAGTTTTTTTCTTTACATGAAGAACTTAAAAACTATCCTGAAAAATTTTATTCATATTACAGAATGAATCATAATACATTTCAGTATGTGCTGAAGAACATTCAAGACAAAATTTCGAAACAGAACACAAATTTTCGCAGAAGTATAACAGCAGAAGAAAAATTGTGTATAACGATAAGGTAAGATTCGTTAGTACACACTTTTTGGTTTGCAGTAGAACTTTGTGCAGCATTCACTACCTCCAATTAATTGTAGTCATGCTTTTGTATTTTAAATTTCACAAACGCTTACCTCTGAGGGGAAGAGAGTTTATGGGACTCCTGAGAATCATCAGTAAGTAATTAGCTTCGTCATTTTGGGTAATGTCTTGCTGTGCCTTCAACGAAGAATCGCAGATACACTCCTTCAGAATTTTCCAACTTTTTCTTCGTTTTTCTTCATGATGCAGCGCTTGGCAGTGGTGATGGTTCATCATGTGGAGCCAATGATGACCTCACAGAATTCTTTTCATTACCTTGTAAGATAGACAGACTGATATGCCCTTTGACTCAGTGGTTCTATTTCCACTGGTAAGGAACTGTGCATAGCTCTTGGAACTTAGGAAAATCATATGACAGAACAAAGCCCGAGTGGAATTGCATTTTAATATACTATTCCCTGGATCACATGACCTTATTTTGCCAAGTTATACAAGTTATTCTCTGTAACTGTCTCTCAGGTCTTTGCATTTCGATTTCATTATTTTAATTGAAAGAACATAGAAGGATGCAAGAAAAGTCTCTTTAATTATTTATTGTTGTATAACTATGAAATGACACGGACTAAGTAAATATCTACTGTGCAAACAAAACTGTAAAAACTTCGTCCAACACCACACTTGAGTAACACATTTTACGATTTTTTTTCTCAGGTATCTGTCCACTGGCATCTCCTTTCATGCACTAGCATCGTCATTCCGATTAGGAGTGTCCACCGTATCAGTGTTGGTGAAAGACGTTTGTATGGCCATATGGGAGTCACTTGCTCCCATTCATTTACCAACGCCAACTGTTTCTCGATTTAAAGAAATTGCCAGTGAAATGCATACGAGATGGGGATTTCCAAACTGTGTTGGATGTATAGACGGGAAGCACATACGTGTCCAATGTACTAAACTTTCTGGCAGCATGTTTTACAATTACAAACAGTATTATTCGATTGTACTCCAAGCAGTTGCTGATGCAAATTACAAATTTATAGCTGTGGATGTTGGTGCCTACGGTAAACAGTCTGATGCAGGCGTGTTTAAAGAAAGTATGTTATATAAGAAACTTACAAATGGGGAGCTGTTATTACCGCCACCAACAAGACTTGAAGGAATGTGTCAGGATCTACCGTACGTCATTTTGGGAGATGAAGCTTACCCCTTATTACAGAATTTGATGAGACCTTTTCCTCGCAGAAATTTGGACAACGAGAAGATTCTATACAATGATATGCATTCCAGAGCAAGAAAAGTTGTTGAATGTGCATTTGGTATAATGACCAATAAATGGAGACTACTGAGGAAGGAAATTGAAACATCCGTTGACGTAGCTGATCACATAGTCAAGTGCATTTGTCTACTTCATAATATTGTCATTGACAGAGAAGGATGCAATGTTGAAGCTGAAAAGTTTTGTAACAATGCTGATATGCAGACAGCTGGTGCCACATTCAACAGAAATTCCACATTACGTTCGAAAACTGTCAGGAACACTTTTGTTGAATATTTCGTTAAAAATGCAACTTAAAATAATTAAAAAACCTCTCAAATAAATTTTGGAATTGAAAATACTTTGCTATTTACTGTATTTTTTTGTATCTCATTTCACTGTAAATAAAACAAATAAAATTATAAAGGAAAATAATTTATATTTGTGCGTACTATCTGAAACACACTCCTTGGTTACTTCGTTCCATAATCTGGAAACTGCATCATTACTGTCATACTAGCCGAAATTCTGATACCAAATTGATGGACACAAGTTAATGTCATGTATATGTTATTCTGCATCCATTAAAGTAAGAACATCGCAAAAAGATGTCACAGACAACAGCTTATAGTAACGTGCCACAACATGACTTTACAATGCATTGTCATCTGGTAGGGACACATTTCCGTCCCTCAGTGACACTCATATCTGCCTCCGTTTACAAGTAAATGCGAACTATTCAGTGGCGGCAATGCCGCGATCGCTGACAAGCTATTGTTGTAAATGCATGTAGATTAAATAAATGAAATAAAAGTAATTTCGCATGTATCATTATAACAAACGTAATTTTTCCTCACTGATTGTGAAATGTGAGGTAACACCTTAAAATAAAAGACGTGTGCAGTCACACTTGTGATGAAAGCAGAAGGGAGACGTGTGATGCGTGTACTGCAGAAGCTGTAGTGCTGCTCCACAGGCTCGCGCCTGCGGTCGGCTCGCGCCGACAATATTAAACACTCGGGATGTCGTCGGCTCGGCTCCGGGAGGCTCACGCAGTGTCGGCGCGGCCCGGCCGCCAGTGTGAACACCGCAATTCAAAACCATGTGTTTGATATCGAAGCGGGCGGCGGCCCGGCCAGGCTCGGCTCGGCCCGGCCGGCAGTGTGAACGCAGCCTTTTAAGGCTAAGGCTAAGTTACTACACGCTTGCCGCTTGGAGCGCTAACGTCGCTTCAGCACTCTGACAGTTGGAGCGATACTAGCGCTAAAAGCGGCCAACGTGTAGTAACGGAAGAACAGAATGATGTAAGTGGAGAAATTGCTTTTTAATGGTGTTACTTCGATATTACACATTTACTCAACGTTGTGAGATGGCTATTTTTTGATGTTATTGGATATGTTAATATTTGTAAAGAAAATGATACATTTGAAGAATTGTGGGCACAGAAGGAGTTGTTAGACAACAGTATCTGTGCCTGCGATATCTATGTCTGTGATGCCAGCAGTGTGGAGTAGTAGAATATTTGAAAATCAGGTGGATAGTTGCAGTGTGGAACAGGGGGGTTCATTAAGTGTACAGTGTAATGAATGGACACACTTTTGTAACTATGTGAGTTGCAGATTTAATACGAGGAGGAATGATGACCCAGAACGATGTTTGGATAGCAGACGGCCATAAAAAAAACGGTTTTGAAATTAAGAGCAAGGTATTATTTAATGAAGTAAAAAGTTTATTTTTATTTTTATAGACGTATTGTTGGCCCACGTCACTCTCGTCACAGTCGATTTTTTGGTAGTTATTCTATTGATTGATCTTGTGAGCTAATTTACTGCACCATGGAAGTTATTAGATTAAATGAATTTTCGCATTAGAATCTACACTCCTGGAAATGGAAAAAAGAACACATTGACACCGGTGTGTCAGACCCACCATACTTGCTCCGGACACTGCGAGAGGGCTGTACAAGCAATGATCACACGCACGGCACAGCGGGCACACCAGGAACCGCGGTGTTGGCCGTCGAATGGCGCTAGCTGCGCAGCATTTGTGCACCGCCGCCGTCAGTGTCAGCCAGTTCGCCGTGCCATACGGAGCTCCATCGCAGTCTTTAACACTGGTAGCATCCCGCGACAGCGTGGACGTGAACCGTATGTGCAGTTGACGGACTTTGAGCGAGGGCGTATAGTGGGCATGCGGGAGGCCGGGTGGACGTACCGCCGAATTGCTCAACACGTGGGGCGTGAGGTCTCCACAGCACATCGATGTTGTCGCCAGTGGTCGGCGGAAGGTGCACGTGCCCGTCGACCTGGGACCGGACCGCAGCAACGCACAGATGCACGCCAAGACCGTAGGATCCTACGCAGTGCCGTAGGGGACCGCACCGCCACTTCCCAGCAAATTAGGGACACTGTTGCTCCTGGGGTATCGGCGAGGACCATTCGCAACCGTCTCCATGAAGCTAAGCTACGGTCCCGCACACCGTTAGGCCGTCTTCCGCTCACGATCCCAACATCGTGCAGCCCGCCTCCAGTGGTGTCGCGACAGGCGTGAATGGAGGGACGAATGGAGACGTGTCGTCTTCAGCGATGAGAGTCGCTTCTGCCTTGGTGCCAATGATGGTCGTATGCGTGTTTGGCGCCGTGCAGGTGAGCAGGACTGCATACGACCGAGGCACACAGGGCCAACACCCGGCATCATGGTGTGGGGAGCGATCTCCTACACTGGCCATACACCACTGGTGATCGTCGAGGGGACACTGAATAGTGCACGGTACATCCAAACCGTCATCGAACCCATCGTTCTACCATTCCTAGACCGGCAAGGGAACTTGCTGTTCCAACAGGACAATGCACGTCCGCATGTATCCCGTGCCACCCAACGTGCTCTAGAAGGTGTAAGTCAACTACCCTGGCCAGCAAGATCTCCGGATCTGTCCCCCACTGAGCATGTTTGGGACTGGATGAAGCGTCGTCTCACGCGGTCTGCACGTCCAGCACGAACGCTGGTCCAACTGAGGCGCCAGGTGGAAATGGCATGGCAAGCCGTTCCACAGGACTACATCCAGCATCTCTACGATCGTCTCCATGGGAGAATAGCGGCCTGCATTGCTGCGAAAGGTGGATATACACTGTACTAGTGCCGACATTGTGCATGCTCTGTTGCCTGTGTCTATGTGCCTGTGGTTCTGTCAGTGTGATCATGTGATGTATCTGACCCCAGGAATGTGTCAATAAAGTTTCCCCTTCCTGGGACAATGAATTCACGGTGTTCTTATTTCAATTTCCAGGAGTGTATAATTGTTGTCTTTGATAAGTTCATTTTTAACTAAAATTTCAGTACTTAAAGGTTGAGTCATGTGTTTCATTGGCATTTTGTGTCAAGATTATGAACCCAGTTTCCCTGGACCAACTGTAGTTAGTTTTCAGCAGTATTTTTTAGCTGTTGCGGAGTCTTGTTGTGTTGTTGTTTCTGCTAGTACTTAATTTTGCAGGTGAGATTCATAATATGTGATTGTTTCGTTTCCTTTGCGCAATGTAGGTTTAGTCAGTTTCTTTATTTTACCAGGGTCATATGTCACTGCAGAAATTTTCGCGTTTCATGATACATTCTTATACAGGTCGACATTACAGTTTGGTTTTCTTTTATATACAGTTACGTTCTTCTTTTTTTCTTCAAACTGTTCTCACTATCCTGAGCTTGAAATTATTGGTTTGCTTATTTATATGCTTATGAATGACGTCGGTTTTTACACACACAAGATGCTTTTCAATTTCATGTAATTGATATGACTTTGAGCTCAGTAGCACATTTAGGTAGTCGGTTCACATTCCCAGGTTAGTATTTACGATAACACAGACGCAAATAAACGTGTCGGTGACTTTTCCAATACGAAAAGGAAAATGTAATTAAAATAATATCCTATTAATGTCAAATTATAATCATGAAACCTGAGTGCAACGTAATATACATGGTTCACAGTATCGGAGTAGTACACGCATAATGCAAAATCGTTTAATGAATTATTACCTGACACGTTAGTGTTCAAAAGGAACTGGTTACGAGTATATTCGCCTGGTTGGCGCGTACCTTGTGAATTCTCATGCTTTGTGCCCATTGTGCTTTGTTTCACAAGTTTCTCTGCTGATTTGACACTCATTTTAATACAGTCAGACGATGGCCTTGCGGCAGTGGTAGCACCGGCTCCCGTCAGGTCACCGAAGTCAAGTGCTGCCGGGCTTGGCTAGTACTTGGATGGGTCACACTCTGCATCTGTCGAGCGCTGTTGGCAAGCGGGGCGCACTCAGCCCTTGTGAGGTCAATTGAGGAGCTACTTGACTGACGAGTAGCGGCTCCGCTCACTCAAACTGACAACGGTCAGGAGAGCGGTGTGCTGACCACGTGACCCTCCATATCCCCAGCCAGTGACGCCTACCGGCTGAGCCCGCCGCGGTGGTCTAGCGGTTCTAGGCGCTCAGTCCGGAACCGCGCGACTGCTACGGTCGCAGGTTCGAATCCTGCCTCGGGCATGGATGTGTGTGATGTCCTTAGGTTAGATAGGTTTAAGTAGTTCTAAGTTCTAGGGGACTGATGACCACAGATGTTAAGTCCCAGAGTGCTCAGAGCCATTTTTGAACCTACCGGCTGAGGTCACACGGCCGTAGGTCGGTACCGTCGCGCCTTCCCGAGCCCTATTCGGAAGGAGTTAATACAGTCAAAATTAGGCACTTTTTTATAATCTTGTAGACATTTTGTGTTGTTGCTATAATTTATAGCGGAACAATTGACTCCGAAATACGACCTCACTTGCGCTTTCAAAATGCTTCTACGAGGGTTAGTCAAATGAAAACCTTAAATATTTTTTTAAAATATTATTTATTGTGCAGACGTGGTAAACTCCTCCAGCGCTTACAAAGTGCATAAATTGCTTTAGAAAAAAATTCTTTTGGTAGTCCGCACAACCACTCATGCACCGTGTCGCTTACCTCTTCATCAGAACGGAACTTCTTTCCTCCCATTGCGTCTTTGAGTGGTCCAGATATATGGAAATCACTTGGGGCAAGATCTGGTGAGTATGGTGGATGAGGAAGACACTCAAAATGCAGGTCTATGATTGTCGCAACTTTTGTACGGGCAGTGTGGGGCCTTGTATTGTCATGTTGCAGAAGGACACCTGCTGACAGCAATCCACGTCGCTTTGATTTGATTGCAGGTCGCAGATGATTTTTTAGGAGATCTGTGTATGATGCACTGGTGAAATGGTCCCTCTAGGCATGTAATGGTCCAAAATAACGCCTTTTTCGTCCCAAAAGAGAGTCAGCATAACCTTCCCTGCTGATGGATCTGTTCGAAACTTCTTTGGTTTCGGTGATGAGGAATGGCGTCATTCCTTGCTCGCTCTCTTCGTTTCCGGTTGGTGGAAGTGAACCCAGGTTTCGTCCCCAGTACCGATTCTTGCAAGGAAGCCATCACCTTCTCGCTCAGAGTGCCGAAGAAGTTCTTCACAAGCATCAACACGTCGTTCTGTCATATCAGGAGTCAGCTGCTGTGGCACCCATCTTGGAGACACTTTGTGAAACTGGAGCACATCTTGCACAATGTGGTGTGCTGACACATGACTAATCTGTAAACATGCTGAAATGTCATTCAGTGTCACTCGGCTGTTTTCCTTAACTATGGATTCAACTGCTGCAATGTTCTGTGGAGTCACAACTCGTTGTGCCTGACCTGGACGAGGAGTATCTTTCACCGAAGTCACACCATTTGCGAACTTCCTACTCCATTCGTAGACTTGCTACTGTGACAAACATGCATCACCGTGCTGAACCTTCACTACGCAAAAACCGAATAACAGAACGCTGTTCTTCTCTGATGCAAGTCGCAAGTAGGGCGGTCATTTTTGTACTGATACTGCGACGTTATGTGTGTATCTGCACTATGCTGCCACCTACAGACCTTTCTGCACGCTGTTTGTAGCACTTTCACCAACTTATAGGATAACGGCGCGAAATTTCGATTTGTTATTACAAACTTAAGGTTTTGATTTGACTCACCCTCGTATACTCCACTGATAGAATACACAAACATTTCGCAGCGTGTTTAGACATGCCAGCCACTTGGGAACGCTGCACTAGCGGTTGCAAAATAACGGCAGGAGTTTCGCAAGTGTTTGTCATAAACTGTGCTAATAACGCATAACACCGCCTCTAGCAATGACACTGGCGAGGAGGAGAGTCCACGAGTTTGTTCAGGTAGACCATACACTGACGGACAACGTCTTTATATGCTTAAAAATGGTTCAAAGGGCTCTGAGCACTATGGGACTTAACATCGGAGGTCATCAGTCCCCTAGAACGTAGAACTACTCCAACCTAACTAACCTAAGGACATCACACACATCCATGCCCGAGACAGGATTCGAGCCTGTGACTGTAGCGGTCACGCGGTTCCAGACTGAAGCGCCTAGAACCGCTCGGCCACTCCGGCCGGCTTATATGCTTATTTGTATTACTAGTTTCCACTTTTGTAACGTGTGATCCTCGGATACAACACGTAATTAGTGCAAAACAGATCTCGTCCACAGGACAAACGTTTCCTGTAGGATGAAGATTTGGTGGTATAAGGGCCAGGCTGGGTGTGATAGGGATGCCTGACCGTTCGCCAAACCAGGGACGCGTGCGTGCACTCCTCTGAACACGGCTGTTATGTTGGAACACGGGACTGACCGAAGCACTCTCGTCAAGAAAATGTAGAAAAAAGGACAATACACCGTCACCGAGAGCGTTGAAATGAACACTCTGGTTCATTTTCACAGTAACCTGCACGACAGACCCCAAAGCATTCTACGAAGAGGAACTCCAAAAACAACAGAGAAGCACATCCAGCCTGAACTATACCAGCCCATATTGTGGGTAAACGCTCCATTCGGTCGTCGCTGCACTTCACAACTTGCACCTTTTGATAAGAGATGAAATTACGACGTAACCGATAATATGCCATACAACGAAGTCTCGATAGCAAGCAGATGCCAAGGTACACCTGACAGGCACAATCTGGATGAAGGATGCGGCCTTAAAAGCAAATGTATGTGGGACATTTGCCGCCCCGTTATGTATAGCCTTTAGCTAAAGTTACTCCCCAAATCCGTAACTGTATCTCGATGATATCCAGATGTTTAGAAATATGTAAGCAGTGCACGACGCACCCAAGCTATGCTAACATCCAGTCTATACGAAAATCCAAGCTATACCAATAATCTCTGGGGTTCCCTGTAGTTCAACTTTTGTACACTGAGAGTATAAATCTCCGCTTCACTGGGATGCCCCATCCACTGCAGCTATGTTGCACCTTTATTAAAAAGCTATTTTTAGCTTGTTGCTTATATAATTTACATATTCGAATGCGTCCAAACACAAATCTCTATAAACCCAAAGAATAAATATAATGTAATCAATTACACAGTTTTGAGACAACAGTATCATCACATTATCAGACAAGCAAGGTTTTAAATCTGCTTGCATGTTTTGCGTATTACTTCAACACTAAATTTTTCAGCTTATCTGTACATAAACATAGTTAAGCTATCTTTTTTTTTCATCTTCACATACAAATATACATCTATTAAATCTATGACAGTTTTAGATTCGCTTGAGAATAGGTTAACAACAAAGCCGAAACATGTAGTGGGCTGAATGAAGTACTACAGAGCAACTGGTCCAGCATTTTTGTTAATTAACAATGGCGAATTTTTCCAGAGAGTGCTTCACAGTTCACACCTGGACACTGAAAATTCTGATTTTGCCTCAACCTAAAGTGTTTCATTTAATGCAAGTCATAGGTGACACCACTCCCCTTCTTGTCAGCTAAGCCATTTCCTGCGAAGCTGACAGCAATTAATAATAAGCGTGTTTTGGAACTTTATGCAAAGCAGGTTGTTTGTCCCGCTGGTGCGGTTCTCCGTCAACTATACGCATAACAAATGAAATTGGAAACAATGAAAGTTGGTAGTAATTGACGTCTTAATTGACTTTTCCACATTATTTCACTCACTACATCCTGACTAGATATCCACTATACCTACTTAATCTTCAACATTCTTCTCTAGCAGCAGATTTCCAAAGCGCCTGTAATGTATTCACGTGGCAAAAAACCAAAGTGTCTCTGGAATGAGATAATCAGGACAGGTGTGAGCAGGATCCGCGCACTGGAGTTTCTGTACAAACTTAATTATGTGTACACAGACAGCTCACCCATTACGGGAATCCAGAATTACGACAATTTTTGCCTGTTATAATGGCAGGTCGGAAATAATGGCTGGATATCAAAATAAGTGACAAATGGCCGTATCTCTTTTTATTGACGTAGATGCTTTTTTACACCGCCAAGCGACCGTAGACTTCAGTGGCCGTTGACTTTAGCATCTTACATAAATTTCAACTTAATACGTCTACCAACAACTCAGCTCTTCCCGAACAGGCCATCAAGGCCCAACAGTACCGACCAGCCGCCGTGTCATCCTCGGCCCATAGGCGTCACTGGATGAGGATATGGGGGGGCATGTGGTCAGCACACCGCTCTCCCGGCCGTATGTCAGTTTTCGAGACCGGAGCCGCTACTTCTCATACAAACAGCTCCTCAGTTTTCATCAGAAGGGATGAGTGCACCCCGCTTGCCAACAGCGTTCGACAGACTGGATGGTCACCCATCCAAGTGCTAGCCCAGCCCGACAGCGCCTAATTCCGGTGATCTGACGGGAACCGGTGATACCACTGCGGCAAGGCCGTTGCCAATACGTCTACCTGTTCCTGAGAAAAAAGGGATCTTTACAGTCGGACAAACACACGGTCGGATAGCTGTCAAAAAATACGAGGGGCGTTTGAAAAGTCCGTGCAAAGTCCGAGAGGTAGCACCTCCGACAGTTAGTAACATGTTTGGAAAGAACGCACAGCAAGTTTCAGCCATATTGGTCTATTTCTTTGTGTTTGGCATTCCTGTGAATCAAGGAAGTCGAGTGATTGTCAAAAAATGGACGAAAAAGAATTTCATGTGGTGATTAAACATTACTTTATGAAAAGCAAACCGCCTCAGGAGACTAAAGAGAAGCTCGATAAACATTACGGTAACTCTGCACCTTCAATCAGAACAGTTTATAAGTGGTTTCAAAATTTTCGGAGGGGCCATGTGGGCACAAGTGATGATGAACGTTCTGTTCGCCTTGTGGTGGTTATGACTCCAGAAATCATTGATAAAATCCATGATATGGCGATGGATGACAGAAGAGTTAAGGTGCATGAGATTCCTAGTGTTGTGAGCATCTCGAATGAACGGGAACATAATTGCATAAACATTTGGACATGAGAAAGCTATCCGCAAGATGGGTTCCGCGATTGCTCACGCTTGTCCAAGAACGGAATCGTGTGAAATGTTGCAAGGATGGTTTGCAGCCGTTCAGGAAGAATCCGCAGGACTTAAAGCGTCGTTTCTTCAATGTGGATGAAACATGGATGCATTACTATACTCCTCAGACCAAACAACAATCTAAACAATGGGTTAAATGGCTCTGAGCACAATGGGACTTAACATCTATGGTCATCAGTCCCCTAGAACTTAGAACTACTTAAACCTAACTAACCTAAGGACAGCACACAACACGCAGCCATCACGAGGCAGAGAAAATCCCTGACCCCGCCGGGAATCGAACCCGGGCGTGGGAAGCGAGAACGCTACCGCACGACCACGAGATGCGGGCAAACAATGGGTTACCAAGGGAGAATCTGCACCAAAACAGGCGAAGACCATTCCTTCGGCTGGAAAGGTTATGGCGACTGTCTTTTGGGATTCGCAAGGGATAATCCTCATCGACTCACTGGAAAGGGGTAAAACTATTACAGGTGCATATTATTCATCGTTATTGGACCGTTTGAAAACCGAGCTGCAAGAAAAACGCCGGCGATAGGACCGCAAAAAAGTCCTTTTCCATCACGTCAATGCACCAGCACACGCCTCAGCAGTTGTGATCCCAAAATTATTGGAGATAGGATTCCAACTCGTTTCACATCCCCCCTATTCTCCAGACTTGGCTCCCTGGGACTACTGTTTGTTCCCCAATTTGAAGAAATGGCTGGCGGGACAAAGATTTTATTCAAACGAGGAAGTGATTGCAGCAACTAATAGTTATTTTGCAGATTTGAACAATTCCTATTTTTCGGAAGGGATCATCAAATTAGAACAGCGTTGGACGAAATGTATAAGTCTAAAAGGAGACTATGTCGAAAAATAAAAAAGGTTTACCCCAAACACGTAACTAGTTTTTTATTTTTGCACAAACTTTTCAAACACCCCTCGTACTTCGAAACCTTACCTCTTGCGAAATTTCGTGGTTCTATATCAATGGACAGTACCCTATAGACTTTCACGAGTGAGTTTGCGACATGAGATAAATGGCTACGTCTTTTGATTGCTTTGACTTAGACGCTTAAATTTTTTTTACATCAGCAGGGGACCAGAGTATGACGCAAATTTCAACTTGATACTTCTACCCGCTACTGAGAGAAAGGGTTCTTAACAGTCAGACAGACAGACAGATACGACAGACAGACGGGCTACGAAGTGATCCTGTAAGGGTTCCGTTTTTGCCGACTGATGTCCGGAATCCTAAAAACGATTCTATATTCATTTGCGTGTCGGTGTAGAGTCAGTGTCACGTGATTTTTACTACTTTTATTGTCATAGTTGTATAATGAATACGGAAAATATATAATAACACGTAAGGGGTTGGGTTGCTTGGAGAAGGAGACCAGACAGCGAGGTCATCGGTCTCATCGGATTAGGAAGGACGGAGAAGGAAGTCGGCCGTGCCATTTCAAAGGAACCATCCCGGCATTTGCCTGGAGCGATTTAGGGAAATCACGGAAAACGTAAATCAGGATGGCCAGACGCGGGATTGAACCGTCGTCCTCCCGAATGCGAGTCCAGTGTCTAACCACTGCGCCACCTCGCTCGGTAATACCACGTAAGCTAAAAACAAGTAAGTACCAGCAAATACACGAATGTACCGAAATTCCCACCTCTGGCCTTACAATGAAAAGTGCCACCACTGCACTAGCCGGAGAGTGGCTGTTCTCACTTCTTGAATGAAGATATCTGTCGCAATTACAGTGAATAAAGTGTTGTTAATTTATGTCTTTGATTTCCATCACCCGAAAATTTGCACAGAACGAAATTTTGTGGGAGACAATTTTTGAATCGCCAGTGTGTAAGGAACTGTGCTGTGAAGTCCGAGTGAGGGAATTTCTTCGTTACCTCGTTTTTCTAATTTAAAGTCACGCCGGGAGAGGATGGGCGTTCTGGATACTGCAGAAGGAGTTGTGGCAGGTCTGCGCCATCGCGCCAGGGCTCAAAACAGAGAAGGCGCGCCGTCGCCAGCCGCGGAGTGGACAAACAGAGCGCACGGCGGGGGCGGGCGTGACGTGGCGAGCGGGGGAGGCGGCGGACGTGCCTACCGTACTGCCGAGCCGGCGGCGGCCAGCTGTTGCTTCTGTCTGCAGCCTCTTCTAGGAGGCGGACGAAGCGGCTGTACGACGTCAGTGGCAAACGGAAGGACCACCGTGAATTTCATCGTCTTTGTAAGGGACTGTGGTCGTGTGGAGGCCAATTATTCAGTAATTTTCGAGCATCTCGCGAACGATTCTAGACGGAACACGTTATTCAACCGAAAACATCGACTGTAACCAGCTGTTTTTCTTCATTTGTCTAGTCAAACGACAGAGACGGAAAATAAGTAGACAAAATGGCTCTGAGCACTATGGGACTTAACTGCTGTGGTTATCAGTCCCCTAGAACTTAGAACTACTTAAACCTAACTAACCTAAGGACATCACACACATCCATGCCCGAGGCAGGATTCGAACCTGCGACCGTAGCAGTCCCAAGGTTCCGGACTGCGCGCCTAGAACCGCGAGACCACCGCGGCCGGCAATAAGTAGACAACCTAGGACGTTGCAAAATGATTTTCCACGATGATATTTTATTATTACTGTGTACAGCCGTCGTCCTTGCATACGAATGATTGTGATATATAAGGAACGATCAAAAAGTTTCCGTTCGAAGGCCGTGCAGTCCAGAAACGGTACGCTAACGATTCAGAATCGCCGTGATCTCTGAGGCAAACATCCCACCGACATACGAGGTTGAAGATACCCGTTCGGTAAAGAAACGTCTCCTGCTGCGTGAAGAATTCCGTAACTGCCTACTGCACATAAAACGTCGGCCCTTCAAGGTCTACCGAGAGAGGTGGCGCAGTGGCTAGCACACTGGACTCGCATTCGGGAGGACGACGGTTCAAATGCGCGTCCGGCTAGATGTCCTGATTAAGGTTTTCTGTGATTTCCCTAATCGCCTCAGGAAAACGCCTGGATGGTCCCTTTGAAAGGGCACGGCCGACTTCTTCCCCATCCTTCCTTATCCGATAAGACCGATAACCTCGCAGTTTGGTCTTCTTCTACCAAAAAACCCTTCCAGGTCTTATTTAAGGCATCCAGTGGGTGATAACTGCACGCAAAAAGATATGGACATTGGAGTAGGTGTTCGAGTGGCTCCAATTTGAAACGGCGTAACTTCGCGTTTTCGAGAGGCATGTAGCTCCATACACATTCTTTATTCTCCCATGGATGTCTAGCAGTGTTCGTCCTTCGATGGCCAAGAAAACAACACGTTGTCCTGTTCGGACGCATTCGGTAATGACGTCCCCATAGGTCACGTTTCCGCATTTACGCCACGCACGTCGGAATGACACGAATGCAGCACTTATCCCTCGGCTAGATGTCGCTGTTTATATACCCGCATTGGAGTCGCGCTACGTTGCGTATACGCTGCAGCAACGCCCGCAAACGGAAACTTTTTGATCGCCTCTTGTAGCATTGTAGTGTTTCGTGCAGTCACACGATATATCAGTTGGACTATATTCTACACAACAACAGTCTTTTGGTAGTACACGTGATCCGAGTATGGAATTATTTCTCCCTCCCACTAATCATGGACCTTGCTGAACTGGGGTGGCTTGCGTGCCTCGGCGATGCAGACACCCGTACCGTAGTAGCAACCACAACGCAGGAGATCTGTGGATACCTCAGACTAAACAACGGTTCCCAAACGGATTTCATTTTCCAGATTTCTCATCTAATTTTTCTGATAATAATGTAACGGGAAAACTAACTGTCCGGAAAATAGGAGGGAATTTTAAAATTTACGATATGTGTTTAACACAGGACACTTCTAAGTTCCGTGTGTGAGTGGCGGCGTTCTTGAAAAAGTGCTAAGTTATATTGTGCGTAGGGTATTTACTTTATTGTTATCGGAGATTTTGTTGTTGTTGTGGTCTTCAGACTGGTTTGATGCAGCTATCCAAGCTACTCTATCCTGTGCAACTTCTTCATCTCCGCGTAACAACTGCAACCTACATCTTTCTGAATCTGCCTAGTGTATTCATCTATTGGTTTTCCTCTACGATTTCTAGCCTCCACGCCTCCCTCCAGTACTAAATTGGTCATGCCTTGATGCCTCAGAACATGTCCAACCAACCGATTCCTTCTTCTAGGCAAGTTATGCCACAAATTCCTCTTCTCCCCAATTCTGTTCAGTACCTCCTCGTTAGTAACGTGATTTACCCATCTAATCTTCAGCATTCTTCTGTAGCACTACATTTCATGACCTTCTATTCTCTTCTTGCTAAACTTTTTATCGTCCATGTTTCACTTCCATACATGCCTACACTCCATACAAATACTTTCAGAAAAGACTTCCTGACCTCAAATCTATACTCGATATTAAAAAAATTTCACGATTAAATTATTAAAACATTTTACATATTTTATTGTTGGTGTTATTATTAAAATGTTAGGCATCTGTGTCCTATTAAAAATTCCGTGTGATGGTAGGTGATACGTTGGAGGAGGCAGTAACAAACTATGAACCTCCCACCAACCAACTGGCCCCCTCCACCCCCCTCCTCGTCACCCTTATCCCCACCATCAGAACCAAAGATAGGATCATGGCCTGCGACAAAAATATGCAATTGCTCCTGAAGCGCTGTTTTTTTTTTTCTTTCAATAGTGTATCTACAATAAACATACATAATCAGCAGCAAAATTTCTTGGTTTTGTGAAATAACCATGCAGTTTTAGTTTTTACAGACAATGAAAGCGCATTAAATATAGCGCGAAAGCAGACGTCAGTCTACGGAACATATCGATCTGTTACCACAAACTTTGACATTAACGTTCGTTAGGTTCACAAAATCGCAACCAAATCGGTGGAAGATGCATAGTGGAACTCCGATGCATTTTTTCGTATTTTATATATGATGTATGTACATCATATGCATCGAAAACTTGTCTGAGACTTTTCCATGAACTGATATACGTTTTCTGCATTTACCCTGTACTTTTGGTTTGTATGACGAAAAGTGCGTTAAATATGCCAAACTGCGATGAAATACGGCGCGAATATAAACATTAGGCTACGTTACGGATCACTCGGTTACCACGACTTTTATTTGGCATTCACATGCTCTGGCTTGAATAAATTTAACTTACCGATACCGGATACTGACTGCGTCCCGTAACAGACTAATGATCTGGCGCGTGAATACATATGTGTGCAGACAGGAGGAAACACACAACTCGAACAAAATTTCTCTTGCGTCTGTATCAGTTTTCGGTTTGTAGATCACGGTCATCTGTTGCCTAACCCAAGGTTTAGGTTGGGTTGAAAGGTGACAGTTCGGTTTAGAGTTGGCAAAATCGACGAAAGTGAATCGAAATCTTAGATATACATCTACATATACGTCTATACGCCACGAATCAGCGTGAAGTGCATGGAAGAGGGTATTTTTGGTATATTCAGTCAGGTTTAGAGCGGGGGAAGAATTCTGAATGCCTCTGTGCATACTGTAATTATTCTAATCTCGTCCTCACAATTGCTATGTGGGAGATACGTATATTCTTGGAATCATCATTTGAAGCCTGATCTTGCAACTTTATTAGTAGATTTTCTCACTATAGTTTACGTCTGTCTTCAACATTTTTCCAGTTCAGTTTCTTCATGATCGCCGTAAAACTGCCACACGGGGGAAATTAGAAGTGGTGTCATGTTCATCTGTAGCGTGTAATGGTTCTTTATATACGTGACAGTTACGGCACTCCAACTCCAGTTCTCGAAACCAGTAATATCGTACTAGTTTTCTGCGAAGTAACAGACATATTTTTGTGACAATATTCCCATTTGGTATAGGTACTCCGATGTATCGATATATTACAATGATATGGTTCTTGTGTGTATTCATTTCTGTGAGACTGTCATAATCTTTGACTTACTTGTAACCGTTTTGGGGCGAATGCGCACAGAGCAGTCTTACTTTCACTTTGCAGACGTTAAGTTATTTCGCTTTGTAAAAGAACAGTCAAGTCTTGTGTTTGGTTAAAGTGGAAATTAAATATATGAAGATTGATACAAAACTGTTTTCTTGATGATGTGACAATTAAGAAGATGTGAATTTACAAGAAGTTTAATAAAAATGTGGATCGTGAACACCAATTCGAAAATTATCTCTACAATACCATTGTTCTGATCTGGGATTGTTTGATCATTGAAAATTTCCTGAAAAACGCATTTTTTAGGTCTTCAAATATTGCTAAAATACAGATCTGGAGCTTCTGCCAGTCAAAGTGGAATCACCCTAGAATCAACAAGATGAGCCATAACAGCTTCGACGAAATCTACGTGGGAATCCATTCAAGATAAGTGCCAAAATTAATGACTTTTTTACAGTGACTTCATTATTTCCATCTGTGGCGTCACCGCCAGACACCACACTTGCTAGGTGGCAGCCTTTAAATCGGCCGCGGTCCGTTAGTATACGTCGGAGCCGCGTGTCGCCACTATCAGTGATTGCAGACCGAGCGCCGCCACACGGCGGGTCTAGTCTAGAGAGACTCCCTAGCACTCGCCCCAGTTGTACAGCCGACTTTGCTAGCGATGGTTCACTGTCTACATACGCTCTCATTTGCAGAGACGACAGTTTAGCATAGCCTTCAGCTACGTCATTTGCTACGATCTAGCAAGGCGCCATATTCAGTTACTATAATCTGAACAGATAATATTGTGACTCATGTACCGTCAAGAGCGACGTTCATCGTTAATGGATTAAAGTTAAGTATCAAACTAATTACGTCCGCTTTCTGAATTCCAATTCCTTATCATGTTCCATACCTCACGTCCGTGTAGTTCTTCCCTCCTCACGCCAGCGTGCGTGAACTAAAACGCGTGCATTTCGGCCTCCTCTAGTAACACGGTGTTGGCTCTTCTGCCAACACAACACCATCCACAGTCAATAACTTTGTTGTTGCCCTATAAAGCGAACATATGCTGCGTGAGCAACACTATTAATCTGATTTCTAACCTACTTTGCAAGTGGTGGTATTGTTAGAAGCGGAGCCTACGGTCTAGGTTCGGCTGGTTGCGAAGCGGTATCGACGCTTCAGTTAATTCATTGGCTTCGCCATTTCTCAACGAATTGTCATCTATCAACCTAACCTCGACTTCGGGCTACGCTACTGTCGACACAGACAAGGCATTTGGGATGAACACTCTAGCCCGAAATTGTCTTGACCCATTCCGAGCTAACCTAGACCAGTCTGTCACCACAACCGAGATTTGAGGCAGGGGGAAGGGGTGTCCGCTGCGTGTTTCGAGCCCTGAGCGCCGAGCACTGACCTTCCTGTGCATGTCGTGGAAGGGCACGGCCAGCCAGGGCAGGTCGGCGGCGGCCTTGCGGAAGGCCAGCTCGGCGTCTTCGAGCGCGACGGCGGCCGTGTCCACGTTGGTGAGCGGCACCTGCACCACCTCCAGCCGCTTGGTGTCGGGGGCCGCCGAGTCGGCGGCGGCGGCGCCGGCTTCCTCCTCCGCGCCGGCCGGCTCGTCGTTGAGGCGGCGGTAGAGGTCGAGCAGGCGCGCCGTGAAGACGCCGTGGTCCTCGGGGGCGGCGCCGCCCCCGGCGGGCAGGAAGAAGAGCGCCAGCACCTGGGGGCGCGGCCGCAGCGCCGCCTCCAACGGCACCACGGCGTCCGGGTCGGCGCAGCGCGACAGCCCGGCGCGTCCCAGCACGCGCCACGCCCAGTCGCAGCACGACATGGCTCGCTGGCTTTCCGTCTGGTGGCGGCTGGCTGGCTCACGGAACACGCGCGAGTGCGGCGTCGGCGTCGGTTCGCGAACTCGCCTGCTCTCGGCTGCGGACGCTCACGGCGCGGGGTCCGGAGGAGAACTGAGGCCACGCCGCCCGCCGGTGCTGCGAGCCGGGCCGCTAGTTCCGGGTCGCCGCCGTCAGGGCGCGCGCGGGCAGCAGAGCGCGCCACTTGACCGGGGGCACGCTCCCCCCGAGTGCGGTAGTCATGGCGACGATGCCGCTGATTCCGTAGCCTCACCGGGTGCTGCTTATCGCAACCGAGAGCGTAACCAGGATGTGATCTTGTCGCGTGAGGGATGGGGGAAGTAAAATGTTGCGTTGGCTGAAGCGCCAACACCGTGTTACTAGAGGAGGCCGAAATGCACGCGTTTTAGCTCACGCAGGCTGGCGTGAGGAGGGAAGAACTATACTGACGTGAGGTTTGGAACATGACAAGGCATTAGAATTCAGACAGCGGACGTAATTAGTTTGATACTTAACTTTAATCCATTAATGATGAACGTCCCTCTTGACGGTACATGAGTCACAATATTATCTGTTCAGAAGACATAGTAACTGAATATGGCGCCTTGCTAGGTCGTAGCAAATGACGTAGCTGAAGGATATGCTAAACTGTCGTCTCGGCAAATGAGAGCGTATGTAGACAGTAACCATCGCTAGCAAAGTCGGCTGTACAACTGGGGCGACTGCTAGGGAGTCTCTCTGGACTAGACCTGCCGTGTGGCGGCGCTCGGTCTGCAATCACTGATAGTGGCGACACGCGGGTCCGACGTATACTAACGGACCGCGGCCGATTTAAAGGCTACCACCTAGCAAGTGTGGTGTCTGGCGGTGACACCACATAAAATGTTACTTTCGTGGAAAAGGTACGAGTCGAGGATACGAAACCCTATTTCCTATAGAACGAAAGAAAGCGGCCCGAGAGGCATGTCAGCAACAATATCGGCACGGTTCAGTCCACTCGATTCTACTAAACTGATGAAAATATTTGCTTTACACTTATACATGTTTGGTAGGCTGTTTCTTGTGTCTGGCTAAAATACAAATACAAATACAACACATATAATTCTTAATTTTAGACTTGTTACACTTTCAAAATTTTGTACATGGCTGCACGTTCAGAGAACGTGAATAGTTACAATTGAAAGAAAACCAGCCCTCGGCCACTATCTGTAACAAATTAGCCTGGTTTCACCACTGCTAGTCTTCCTCAGAATTTAAATCAAAGAATGGTCTATATTGTATAACATGGTCACAGAATTATGACTGAAAACGTAGGATAGAATATAAGTACGGAATCGTCGTGAAAGATTGGCGGTACTTATATGTCATTTATAAAACAATAAATATGCCAAACTGCAACCTGCACCACGCAAGTAACGAGCAGCCCTTAGTGGCTCGCCATCTCAGTTTTCTTTATCTTAAATTTCTTTGTGACTAATGCCCTTTTGGCATATTTATTGTTTTATAAATGACATGTACTGCCAATCTTTCACGATGATTCCGTACTTATACTCTATCATACGTTTTTAGTCATAATTCTGTGACCATGTTATAGAATATAGACCATTCTTTGATTTAAATTCTGAGGAAGACACTCCTAGTAGTGTTGAAACCAGTTTAATTGGTTAAAAATAGTGACATAAGGCTGTTTTTCTTTCAATTGTTGTAAGACTTTTTTTAATTTTGAGAAAAACAAGTTAAACTCCGTCTGAACAGGCCTCGAAAGGCCCAACGGTACCGACCGACCGCCGTGTCATCTTCAACCGAGATGCGTCACTAGAAGAGGATGTGGAGGAGCATGTTGTCAGCACACCGCTCTTCTGGCCGTTCTCAGTATACGTGATCGGAGCCGACACTTCTCAGTCAAGTAGTTCCTCATTTTTTTGGCGTCACAAGGGCTGATCGCACTCCGAATGGTCAGCCACCCAAGTGCTATTCAAGCCCAACAGCGCTTAACTACTATGATCTGACAAGAATCGGTGTTACTGCTGCGACAAAGCCTTTGGCTTTCAAAAAAATGGAAGCGGAAAAAATAAGAAGACTAGGAGCGCAAGTTTAATATAGTTGTCGAAGAAGGAATGACGGAAAAAAAGCTTCAGGAATTGTATTATAATTCGAGGTCAAAGGTTAAAAATTTCTGATGACGTTGCTATCTTCAATGAAAATGAGGAATAACTGCGGAACCTGTTGAATGGAATGTTCTAACGAACACACATTAAGAACTGATGGTAATCCGAACAAAGACGAAAGTAATGAGGAGTAACAGAAATGAGATTATGGATAAACGGGACACCAAAATTTGGGACTACGAAGCAGATGAAGTGAAGGAATTTTTGTATCTTGGAAGACACACGACAGACGGGCTGGGGAGGACAAATAAAAAGCTACCGAAGGGATAGACCGAAACAAATCTGATGAAATTATATGAGGCCGTGCTGAAAAGTAAGCCTCCGAATTTTTTATTCTGTTTTCAGCACCGTTTGAGGCATTAGATGTCACGCATGTATCAGATATACAAATGCTAGCAGACAGGTGCCTACTGCCATGGAACAGAGGACAACATTCCGAAAGTTCCAGTTCCTATGGTTCCGTACAAGGGGAAGCCTAGACCTTGGGATGCGGAATATTTTTAATATTATAGAACGCAATGGCGAATTGTAACTAGCCATAAAATTTCCACTTTCAATCCCGTTAAAAACATGCATAATACCGACTTTTAAATAATTTTATTGAAATAAAAACACCTGACTACGCTATATTGTACTCCTGTCCAGCTTATTGGCACCCTTGGTTCCATAGCTCGGTCAAAGGTTAAAAATGAAAAAAATTTCTGATGACGTTGCTATCTTCAATGAAAATGAGGAATAACTGCGGAACCTGTTGAATGGAATGTTCTAACGAACACACATTAAGAACTGATGGTAATCCGAACAAAGACGAAAGTAATGAGGAGTAACAGAAATGAGATTATGGATAAACGGGACACCAAAATTTGGGACTACGAAGCAGATGAAGTGAAGGAATTTTTGTATCTTGGAAGACACACGACAGACGGGCTGGGGAGGACAAATAAAAAGCTACCGAAGGGATAGACCGAAACAAATCTGATGAAATTATATGAGGCCGTGCTGAAAAGTAAGCCTCCGAATTTTTTATTCTGTTTTCAGCACCGTTTGAGGCATTAGATGTCACGCATGTATCAGATATACAAATGCTAGCAGACAGGTGCCTACTGCCATGGAACAGAGGACAACATTCCGAAAGTTCCAGTTCCTATGGTTCCGTACAAGGGGAAGCCTAGACCTTGGGATGCGGAATATTTTTAATATTATAGAACGCAATGGCGAATTGTAACTAGCCATAAAATTTCCACTTTCAATCCCGTTAAAAACATGCATAATACCGACTTTTAAATAATTTTATTGAAATAAAAACACCTGACTACGCTATATTGTACTCCTGTCCAGCTTATTGGCACCCTTGGTTCCATAGCTCAGTTCGTAAAACCGCAACCCTTACAAGGCAACTTGGTTGTTCTGCTGTCCGTCCGTCTGTTAAGACCTCTTTTTCTAAGTAAAGAATAGAGGCCCCAAGTTGAAATTTATGTCAAATACTGAAGTCTATGGTCTCTTAGCGGTGCGAAAAATTTAAGCTTCTAAGCCACTGTTATCAAAAGTTACAATTACTGTCACATGTTTTGATACTCTAAACACACTTATCGAAACATACAAACAAAGATTCTAAGCCACCGTTATCAAAAGATACGACCATTACTGTCAAATGTTTTGATATTGTAAACACACTAATCAAAACATACAGACGAACTGTCTACACACGAGGGGTGTTCAATACGTAGTGTATTGCTTCTTTCTGAAAGCAGGTTGGTTTTATTCACGATTCCAGAACACCATATTATTCCCAACTCTTTTTGGCACCACAACCCTCTTTTTCGACATAATATCCGTTCAATGTGACGGCCTTATACTACCTTACTGGCAAGGCCTTTATTCCGGCGTGGTACCACTCTACGTATCGACGTCGAGGCCAACGTCTTGCTGTATTAATAACCTCCTTATAATCCACGTACTGCTTCCCGCGGAGTTCATCTTTCATTGAGTCAAAAGAATGGAAGTCGGAACGTGCAAGATGCTAGCTGTAAGGGTGGATGAGAAAGACAATCCTCATGAATTTTTATTAGCTCCTGTCGGGTGAACAAATTTGTGTGAGGCCTTGCATTCGCATCGAGGAGTTGTTCGTTTGCATTTTCTGTGTCGACGAACACGCTGAAGTCGTTTGTTCAATTTTCAGCATTGCACGAGTCGCAGCTATGGGCGGCCGGCCAGCACGCGGGAGATCGGACAGGTTTATGCGACCTTGTGATGACGACGGATGCCTCACCCAACGACTCACCATGCTTTTGTTCAGTGCCAGGTTTCCGTAGACATTCTAAAAACGCCTGTAAATATCTGTCATGCTCTGATTTTCCACCAAAAGGAATTCAATGACAGCAATCTGCTTGGAACGCATCTCCGTTACAGACCTCATTTTGGAGGCTATGAACTGCGCCGCCACCAATCGGAAATTTATGAAGATATAGAGGCTGAAGCGCAAGTATTCCACAATGTCTCAACACAATTTCCACATTTTTTTCAACCGAAACTGGCGGAGAACGCTCTTCGTACATGATTAAGTATGTACAGAACCCTCATTGTCCCACTCCTCTACGGCGATTCGGCGTAGATCCCTCAGAGTGGTTGGTGTGTCACGTCGTCCATAAACAACCCTTTTCAATCTATCCCAGGCATGTTTGATAGGGTTCATGTCTGGAAAATATGCGGGCCACTCTATTCGAGAGATGTCGTTATGCTGGACGAAGTCATTCACATGATATGCACCATGGGGGCGCGAATTGTCATTGATGAAGACGAATGCCTCGTCAATATGCTGCCGATATGGTTACACTATCGGTCGGAGGATGGTATTTACGTATCGTACAGCCCTTACGGCGCCTTCCATGACCACCTGCGACGTACGTCGGCTCCACAAAATGACACCCCAAAACAGCAGGGAACCCCCACATTCAAAAATGGCTCTGAGCACTATGGGACTCAACTGCTGAGGTCATTAGTCCTCTAGAACTTAGAACTAGTTAAACCTAACTAACCTAAGGACATCACAAACATCCATGCCCGAGGCAGGATTCGAACCTGCGACCGTAGCGGTCTTGCGGTTCCAGACTGCAGCGCCTTTAACCGCACGGCCACTTCGGCCGGCAACCCCCACATTGCTGCACTCGTTGGACAGTGTGTCTAAGGCGTGTAGCCTGACCGGGTTGCCTCCAAACACGTCTCCGACGATTTTCTGGTTGAGGGTATATGCGACACTCATCGGTGAAGAGAACGTGATGCCAATCCTGAGTGGTCCATTCGGCATGTTGTTGAGCCCATCTGTACCGCGCTGCATGGTGTCGTGGTTGCAAATTTGGACCTCGCCATGGACGTCGCGAATGAAGTTGCTCATCATGCAGCCTATTGCGCACAGTTTTAGTCGTAACACAATGTCCTGTGGCTGGACGAAAAGCGTTATTCAACATGTGGCGTTGTTGTCAGGGTTTCTCCGAGCCATAGTCCGTAGGTAGCGGTCATACACGGCAGCAGTAGCCCTTGGGCGGCCTGAACGAGGCATATCATCGACAGTTCCTGTCTCTCTGTATCTCCTCCATGCCCACCAACATCGCTTTGGTACACTCCTAGGCGCCTGGACACTTCCCCATTTGAGAGCCCTTCCTGGCACAAAGTAACAATGTGGACGCGATCGAACCGCGTTATTGGCCGTCTAGGCATGGCTGAACTACAGACAACACGAGCCTTGTACCTCCTTCCTGCTGGAATCACTGGAAGTGATCGACTGTCGGACCCCCTTCGTCTAATAGGCGCTGTTCATGCATGGTTGTTTACGTCCTTGGGAGGGTTTAGTGACATCTCTGTGTCTGTGTCTCTGTGTCTGTGTCTGTGATACAATACCTACAGTCAACGTTTATCTTCAGGAGTTCTGGGAACTGAATGATGCAAAACTTTTTTTGATGTGTGGATTTATCCAGTTAATTTTTAAAGGCAGGTTCGCATTTTTATTTTATTAGTTTAATTTTAAGGATGTGGAAAACTTTCGAAAACAACAATCAAATTCCTCGCTAGAACAAGCACTTAACACCTAGGACACCATTATGATGGTCTTCAGCTCGCTTATTTGGAATGTTATTGTGCAGAGATAGCGACGGGACTACAGAACTCACAAATTTATGGTTTTGCTGTTGCACCTGGATGCACGCGATATAGTTAATGACGCAGATACTTCAACAAGATCAACACCCTTTTTCGACCTTGATATCTCACAATTTTTTCCTCTCGCCGAGTGAAGAAGTTCGTATTTTTTTCTGTAGTTTGGTCCACAGATGAAGCAGATGTGATTACACAAGCAGTATAGCATAACCATACTCTTCATATTTTGCTACGATTGCTCTACCGCGAAAAACTGAATGAAGCTTCAGCAAGCTTTAACGCCTAAAAAGCAAGCTTGCTGTCGAGATAATGATGTGCACAACCGAAGGGAGCTGTTCTTGTGGGAACTGGGAACAGGTTTCGGGCACGCATAATTCAGCCATATCTATACTGTGCTGTGAGTTGGAGCTGCCTTTTGTATAACTCATGAAGAGCTCTACAGAGAAACGTCAGAGAAGACATAACGTACTACACTTCAGAAATGTAGTGTAAAGATTCAGTGCAAAATTACGTCGATACCACCACCACGACGTGAGAAGAGACAATGTGATATTCAGTGAAGCCACTGTGTCAGCCCTTGCATGCTGTTGAGCAGAATCAGAGACATTCATCTCCAGACATACGTGACAACACTGAAATTCCAGGAGAGGGCAAGTGCCCCCCTTCCTGCCCCCCAAACCGCCCCCCCTCCCCTCAGGTTCCTTCGGAGTCCTATGCCACCTACATGTTTTTCTTTGTCCTCGCCTTTTCGCGGTACTTGGGACCGGCTTTTCTAATCATTTACCCCGCTGATAGGCGTCTTGACTAAAGTTGGCTTCGTCATATCACATATATCAACCAGCTGGTTTCAGTCCTTCCTCTGCCTCTCCTCTTTTCAACCAAGGAAAGGCATTTCTTCGACACATGGTCTTCGCGTCTTTGTGTTGTGTCACCGCACCGTCTCAGCCTGGAATGTTAGAGATTTTCGTTTACTTCTTGGTACTTCGTTTCGCACTTGTTACTCGACCATCCCATCGTAACATGCTCATTTATGTTGTACAAAGCATCGGCTGATGAATCCGTTTTGGTGTCCAGGCTTTACGGCCACACAATAGCGCTGTTCTTGCAGTCGTTATATAAATTTTTCCATTTTGCTCGCTGCAGAACCCATTTTCTTTGAGTTAAACCTGCTTCACTTTCTTCGTTCTTGCGCTATTGTTGTCCCAAAGTTGGAAGCTGGAAGTATGACGTTATCAAGCGAGATATCTGTCGGTTTTGTGACATCACAGCTGAAGTGGCACATTATGAACTCTTTTTCTACTGATGCGCCAGCATTTGTTTCAGGTAGCATCTTCCATTCCTCAAGATTCTCGTGAATTTTCTCGATGTTATCGGATGTGATGGCTACATCGATACGATGCAAAAGATTCTACCGTTTTTGTTTCCATGTTATTCAGTTCGATACCTCAATACAACATTAAACAATAAGTAACATAAGGCATTTCCCTAATGGACACTCACTGTGAGGTGACGAAAGTAATGGGATAGCGATATATACATATACAGATGTCGGTAACATCGCATACACTGCGTATATAAAAGGGCAGTGTATTGGCAGAACTGTCCTTTGGCGATCCATGTGAAAACTTTGCCGACGTGATTCTGGAGGCACGACAGGAATCAACAGACTCTGAACGAAAAAAAAAAAAAAAAAAAAAAGTTTCTAATGGCTCTGAGCACTATGGGACTTAACATCTGTGGTCATCAGTCCCCTAGAACTTAGAACTACTTAAACCTAACTAAACTAAGGACATCACACACATCCATGCCCGAGGCAGGATTCGAACCTGCGACCGTAGCAGTCGCGCGGTTCCGGACTGAGCGCCTAGAACCGCTATACCACCGCGGCCGGCGGGCTCGTAACAATATCCGTTGGAACCTAGACGACTAGAACACTGTTGCCTGGTCAGATGACTCGCAATTTCAGTTGGTAAGAGCTGAGGGTACGGTTCGAGTATGGCGCGGTCCCCACGAAGCCTTGGATCCAGTTTGTCAACAAAGCACTGTGCAAGCTTATGGTCCCCTGCACGGTCGGTTACTTGGACATCATTCGAAGCCTCTCGTGGACGTCATGTTCCCAAACAACCATAGAATTTATAATAAAAACAATGCACCATGTCACTGGACCACAATTGCTCACCATTGGCTTGAAGAAAGTTCCAAATATTCCGAGCGAATGATTTTGCTACCTAGATCGCCCGACATGAATCCCATCGAATATTTTTGGGACATGACCGAGGTTATGGGCGGCTGTGGGGGCAACGTGGCTCAATATTTCTGCAGGGGACTTCAAACGACTTCTTGAGACCACGCCAATTCGAGTTGCTGCACTATGCCGGGAAAAAAGAAGTCCGACACGATATTAAGAGGTAACACATGGCTTTTTGCATCTCAGTGTAAATAACATGAAAGTGCTAGGATATTCATACAGAAATTTTGACGCAAGTTGGGAAATTGTTGTAGATGTGCGTGACAAGTCGAGTATAGTACTCTGGGAGGAGGAGTGTGGGCATAGGATGTGGCATATAATTGTTCTTGGTACTTGGGCTAAAATCTTTCCTAGATTTTACTTGTTCTCTCGAGATTTTTCATCAGTAGTCTTCTAGCTCGATTAGCATTTGCAGTTTCCTATCCTGCTGTGGACCAAACTGATTTCCTACTGTGAACTGAACTGATTTCCTGTTGGTGAGATAAGCTACACGGTCTTCAAGGGATCTTTTCCAGACTTTAATGGTATGATACGTGGGTTGCATCCACCTAAAGCTCCCGCAGTTACGTACTTCCGCTTTGTTCTTGTAGAAAGGAAGTAGCACATTACCGACTATATAAATATACTGAGGGAAACAGAATCGCAACACCAAGAAAGAAACGTGCGACGTAAACGAAAGTTTGCAGGTTACATTTAAATATACGCTGTAACGGCCGTGAGTGTTACCTTTGAGATTGGACGTGGCGAGTTGATATTAATCAATAATGCTTTTAAGGCGACAAAGGCGCCATTACAAGCACCTCACTGAGTTTGAACGAGGTCACGAAATAGGGCTATGAGAACCTGGATATTACATCTGCGAACTGCATGAAGAGGTGGCAGGGATGTAGCCACTGTATGTTATTGCTGGCAGCGGTGTTCACGAGAATGTACGGTCGCAAGAAGACCGGACAGTCACGTGGCACTACCGAGAGGCAAGACCATCGCGTTCGGCGTACGGCTCTGGCATCTGCGGCAGCAATCTGAGCAGTAGTCGGCACCACAGTGCTACAGCGTGCTGTTACTTCAAGGTCAGATCGCAGCCAGACGCCCTGTAGCGTGCATTCCACTGATACCAAACCACCGCGATTCGCGACACAGTTGTGCCAAGCCAGAACTCATTGAAGTGCAGGATGGGGGTCTGTCGTGTCTCTGATGAAAGCTGGTTCTGTTCCGGTGCCAGTGACGGCCCTGTGTTGGTTAGTAGGAGGCCAGGTGAGGACCTGGTACCACCTCGTCTGCGTGCTAGACACACTGGAGCTACACCTGGGGTGCGATTTCTTATAACAGCAGGAGCACTCTTGTGGTTATCCCACGCACAGTCACTGCAAAACTGTACGTTAATCTGGTTATTCGACCTGTTGTCTTGCCATTCGTGAACAGCATTCCAGGTGATGCTTTCCATCTACATGTAGGATTACATCTACATGGATTCTGCGAAAGCGACCGTACGGAGCGTGGCGGAGAGCCTCCTGTAGCACTACTAGATGTTTTCTTTCATGTTCCACTTGGAAATAGAGCGAGGAAAAAGCGACTGTCTACAAGGGTTGAAACTTTAATTGTGTCAACTATTTATTTACAGCTTGTAAAAAATTCATAAATGTTGCAAAGTTTTACTGACTTTCAAAGTAGTCACCAGCATTGTGTATAACCCGTTACCAGAGATCTGGAAGTCGTAGGATGCTCCTAGCAGTGCCAGTTGTGTTGACAGTTCGAGCGGCGCGGTCTATTGCCCGACGAATTTGTAGCAGTTCTGAAGCGAATGCCGTGAAGTGTTTCCTTCAGTTTAGAAATCGAGTTGAACTCACGAGGGCTTAAGTCAGGGGTGCGTGAGCCGTGCTGGCCCCGGTTTATGCCTTGGTTTAAACCTTGACTGTTACTCTGCGTTTGGTTTCCAGCGGTCATTGCAGTTATGCCGTGGTTCTTCCTCTTTCTACGTGTGACAGCAGCGGTGTGTATCGATATTCGCACCTTGTACTATCTTTGGTGTAGTGCTTATAGTTTTCGGCTAGCTGGTGTGCGGCAGTTGGTTGGTTGGTGTGGATGAGCCAGGAAATCTCCGACCGGCGCAGTGTGCCGGGCCCGCTGGTCTCTCTGCAGTCGGAGTGTGTGGCAGCTGTTCCGATTGCTACGAGGTTCGTGGCTCACCGACCCAGTTGAGTGGTGATGTAACTACCGAAGCCAGTCTGTTCACATTGTGCCGCTGGTTTCCATGGTTGGCTGTTGGGGGTATTCCCGTGAGCAACGACGAGTGCACGAGTTGGCGAAAGATTGGCCACCATCCGTTGGAGTTTAACTGTATTTTGCTAATTTTAAGTCCAAGTGTACCAGCGGAATTTTCTGCCTTGTGGCCGTTATCGTTCCGGTTACCTACCCTGGCCGCTGACGTAAAATTCAGGCAGTGTCCTTTCCTCACCGTGTTGTCGCTGTCCAACACAGGTGTGTAGTTTTGACAGCTTACGCATACTTGGTTGTGGGCGGCTACGCCTTTTACATTTTAACATTACAGTTCCTTGTGTACTGGTCGGGTGGAAAGCAAGTCGTCCTGTCGGTGGGTCCGTTGACTGTCTCTTGGTTGGGCTGCCGACTACCTGTCTCCCCTAAGTGCAGACCGACCCCCGGAAACTTCTGAGCGCCGCTGGCTGTACTGCCTTTTCTTATTGATGTTTCATTGCGTATTTTAATGGCTCATAGCCGATGGTTTGAATTTGGATGCTTCTAGTTGGGTTTTAAGTAATGGGCCTTAAGCCACATTAAAATTGAAAGTTCCTTACTTGTCAAGTCTTGCATTGTTTGGGCCTTCAGCCTCATTTAAAATATTTTTTTGGATAAAGCTTTGGGTCTTCTGCCTTTTGAAATGTCATTGTAGATTTGTTTTTGAATCAAGGACTTTCAGCCTTCTTAAAATTAAAATTCCTTACTTGTTAAGTCTTAGATCGTTTGGGACTTCAGCCTCATTTAAAAAAAAAAAAAAAATATTTATGGATAAAACCTTGGGATTTCTGCCTTGTAAAAATTTATTGTAGTTGTGTTTTGAATCATGGGCCTTCAGCCGCTTAAAAAGTAAAATTCCTTATTTTTAAGTCTTAGATTTTTTGAGCCTTCACCCTCCTTTTTAAAATTATTTAAGGATAATTCTTTGATCCTTCTGCCTTTGAAAATTTATTGTAGATGTGTTTTTAAATCATGGGCCTTCATTCGTTTTAAAATTAAAATTCCTTCCTTGTCAAGTCTTAGATTGTTTGGACCTTCGGCCTCATTTGAAATATTATTTAAGGATAAAACCTTGCGCTTTCTGCCTTTTGAAAATTTATTGTAGTTGTGTTATAATCATGAGCCTTCAGCCGTTTTAAAAATTAAAGAGGTTGTGCCCTTAAGCCGTAAGATTGTGTGACATATTCAGTCGATAGTTAAGCTAGGAAATTTGCGCTGTAATGTTTGGATAGCTAAATAAAGTTACATGTGTTCGAGTATCACTGTCAGCCGCTCATTTTTGGCCCCTTTCCACAATTTCAAGTACCTGTTCTGTCCTGCGGATTTAACCAGGCGTTTCAGAGTGCAGTAGGTGGTATAGGACTTAACAGCCCAATCAGTCAAACGAATCAGTACATCTACACCTACATGGATACAATACAAATGACATTTAAGTGCCTGGCAGAAGGTTCATCGAACGACCTTCACAATTCTCTATTATTCTAATCTCGTATAGCGCGCGGAAAGAATGAACACCTATATCTTTCCGTACAGCTTGCACTGCACGTGCTTGAGCATTGTCTTGCAAAATGATGGCCAGGTACTGCAGAAAGTGTCATCACTGTTGTCTCTATGCTGTCCAATTTTGGAACACACTCTACAACCAGCTTAGAGACAGAAGTAATGACACTTCCTGCAGGACCTGACCATCATTTTACAGGACAATGCTCAAGCACGTACAGTACAAGATGTTACTGATTTGTTTGACTGACGGGGCTGCTAAAAGCTATACCATCTACTGCACTTCCCCGACTTACGCTCTCGTGAGTTCAACTCGATTTATAAACTGAAGGAAACACTTGATGGCATTCGCTTGAGAAGTGCTACAAATTCGTCGGGCAATAGACAGCTCCGCCCGAACTGTCAACGCAACTGGCACTGCTAAGAGTATCCTACGACTTCCACATCGCTGGCAGCGGGTTATACACAATACTGGTGACTTCTTTGAAGGTCAGTAAAGCTTTGAAACACGTATCTATTTTGTGCGAGCTGTAAATAAATAGTTGCCACTATTAAAGTTCCAAGCCTCGTATATGTCTCAGTATGAGCCATAATTTCTCGCGTCTATCTCCGTGGTATTTACGCGCAGTGCATGTTGGCGGCAGTAAAATCGTTGCCTTCCCTCCAGGGATTCCCATTTGAGTTCCCGAAGCATATCATTAACACTTATTTGTTGTTCGAAACTCCTAGTAACAAATCTCTTCCTTCAATCCGACCTGGTACGGATCCCAAACATTCGGGCAGTACTCAAGAATATTCCGGACCAGCGTCCTATATGCCGTCTGCCTTACAGATGAAACACACTTTCGTAAAATTCTCCCAATAAAACGAAGTCGACCATTCGTCTTCCCTGCCACAGTCCTCATATGCTATTTCATATCACTTTGAAACGTCACGCCCAGATATTTAAACGACGTAACAGTATCAAGCAGGACACTACTAATGCTGTATCTGAACGTTACGGGTTTGCTTTTCCTAGTCGTCCGCATTAACCTACATTTTACACATTTAGAGATAGCTGTCATTCATCACAACCTCTAGAAATTTTGTCTGAGCCATCTTGTATCCTCCTACAGACACTATCACTATCCCTGTGGCACTCCTGACGATATACTTGTCTGTGATGAACACTCGCCATCGAGGACAACATACTGGTTTCCAACAGGATAACTCTCGCCCACATTTCGCTGTTGTAACCCAACATGCTATACAGAGTGCTCATATGTTGCCTTGGCCTGCTCGGTCAACATTTCTGTCTCCAATCTAGCACATATGGGACATCGTCGGATGATACCTCCAGTGTCTTCCGTATCCAGAATTAACCGTTCCTGTATTGACCGACCAAGTGTAACACCCATGGGCCTGCATCCCACAAACTGACATCCGGTTCCTGTACAACACAATGCATCGTCGTTTGCTTTCAGAATTCTGGCAGTTACACTGGTAATTAATGTATCAGCACTTGAAATTTGCAGTGGCTTATCTCGTGCTTACGTTAACCTGTGATCGTGCAATGTATATCTCTTAAATATTATCGAGAAAAATGTATCCAGAAATTTAATTATTTTTTGGTGTTGCGATTTTCTTCCGTAAGGATATATTTTTTGGAAGGACATAATTTGACGTTGTGCTCCACTTGGTTCGCGTTCGCTTTGAAGCTTTCAGTAAGGTGTTTGACAAAACATTCATTATCAATATTGGTTTTATATCAGAAGAATTACAAATCCTTACCTTTTATGTCCCCCAGTTTTACTGCAAATGGTGCTTACGAGGATTTTAATGTTATTATGCTAGTCACAATCACAGTTATATACAGGGTGTCCCAGCTATCTTGTCCACCCAAAATATCTCTGGAACAATAACAGCTATTGGAAAACGACTTTCACCGGTATCAATGTAGGGGTGGGGCCCATGAATGTACATATTTGGAAACAGTCTAAAACGAAAGCATGTTTTTTAACACAAACTTATGTTTTTTTAAATGGACCTCCTATATTTTTTCTTCAGCAATCCATAGCATGACAAAGCACATACACAATGGCGTTGATTGCATCGCAATATTCCCATTACATCACGAGATATTCAGACGCGGAGTTGACGCTTGAAACACCCGACATGCGCTGCTAGCGCACGTCCTGAGGCTCAGGCGTGCACTCATGCTGCCCGTAATCGCGATGTGATTGACATGCGTAATCTCACTTACATACTTATTAAGAGGTCCGAAACGAATAATACGGTCTGCTGCCATCCTGCATTAACGTCGTACATTCCAGCAGGTATTTATCCCATAGGCTAGGGGTGATGCGGTTCTGTAACATATCTGTGTACCGCAACGTTAGTCACAAAGTTTACTTCGCTTATCGTTAATCCGTTACTAAAAAGGTAATACCGTTCAACGTTAAAACTTTACTTTACTGTAGATCTAGC
Source organism: Schistocerca serialis cubense (assembly GCF_023864345.2). Taxonomy (NCBI): domain Eukaryota; kingdom Metazoa; phylum Arthropoda; class Insecta; order Orthoptera; family Acrididae; genus Schistocerca; species Schistocerca serialis. Next base: position 443,225,077 of record NC_064646.1, on the reverse strand, counting down.
ACAAGTGACAGTTAATCATTCACTCGTAATAGTAAAACTCATGTTCATGGTTTTAGTGAAACGAGCAAGTGGACTAAAAGTTTTACCGTTGTTTAGGTAAAAATGTTTTGATTTGGGAAGTTCAGGTAGGACATAGAAGATGAACGTAAACATGTTTAACCAATTAGTTTTATTATCACATAATTATCAATGTTGTGTTTACCTAATGCGTTAAATGACAAATTGTTGCAAACAAATGTTTCTTAACATCACTGGGTAAAATGGCCCTTCGTAGAAACTTCCACTGTGATACCAGCACTACCTACTAAACACACATCTCATGCTCAAAGTGGTGCCCATTGGCTTGCATACATAGGGTCACTCTGCGGATGAAAGATGCCCTACTTCGTGCTACTGTTTCCTCTTTGATGGCTGTACAAGCATCAATAATGCGTTGCTTCATGTCCTCTGGTGTTGTTGGTTCATGTTGGTAAACAGCATCCTTCACTGCTCCCCAAAGAAAATAATCCAGCGGAGATCGGGCAGGCCACCTAACTGGGCCACCTCGTCCAATCCACCTACCAGGGAACTTACGGTTCAGAAGTCGTCGTGCTCGTAAGGCGTTATGTGCAGGGCATCCGTCATGCTGATACCACATGACCATTCTCCGGTTCAGAGGTACGGTGTCCAAGAGAACAGGAAGAGTGTGTCGTATAAATCTGGAGTATTGTCTGCCATTTTGGATGCCATTTATAAAGAAAGTTCCGATAATGGTATCTCCAATAATCCCACACCAAACATTAACTTTCCACGGACGTTGATGCTCTACCTGACGGAGCCATTTTGGATTGTCTGCGGACCAATAACGCATATTCCTCATATTGACAATTCCTTTGTTGGAGAATGATGCCTCGTCGGTAAAGAGAACATCTGCAAAAAAATTTGGATTAGTCAGAAGTTTTTGCTGAGCCCACCGACAAAATGTTACCCTATTGCGGAAGTCATTTCCATGAAGATCCTGGTGTAAATGAACATGGTAAGGATGAAATTTATGACGTTTAAGAATACGCTGTGCACTTGATTTCGACACACCAACTTCACGTTCAATTTGGCGTGTGCTGATTTGAGGATTCACTGCTATGGTAGCGAGCACAGCAACTTCAGCACGTTCATCTGTGCGTGTTCTAGGACGATGTCGAGGTCTTGGATTTAAGCTTCCCGTTTCACGTAGACGAGATGTGAGACGACCAAACATCCGGCGCGACGGCGATGGCTTGTCAGGGAATCGTGTTCTGTACAGTCGTTCTGCCTGAACACCATTTCGTCCACCTACAACAGGGTACAGTACAGGTATGTAGAGTAGGGTAGAAAACAGACATATTAACTTAATAATCATAATGTTCGCTAACAGTACTATCAACAAACAAGCAATCTCATAACGTATTTCCCGTCAACGTACATTCTCCATAGATCAGCAGCATTTCTACCATATCTTCATTGGTGTACATTATACTCTACAGTATAAGTTCCACATCACAACGTTTATTCACAATGTGTACTACCTCCGTGCCATCACTAGATTACTCTGATGCACGACTACACTGGCAAGCGGTGTACTGCACGCCAAAGCAACAACAAATGGGATGCTCGGAGGGTGGTGGAGTACAGGAGTTTGCATGGGTCGCAAATCAGAAACAAGGCGAAGTGGTAACTGTGACAGTAGTGGGAACTACGTTGGACACTTGACTAGGTAGAGCCAGGCCCTGCGCGACAGGCACAATGGGTCATATAACGCATTAGATAAACCTTATTTTGGATGTGCAGGATAAATAAGACAACCTGACGGGTGTACACCGATCGGTACTGGTTCATATTGTGTACGTAGATACGTAAAACGTGCAAGAGGGAAACAGTTATGTGCTTATGAGAGTTGATGGCAGCAGACCGTATTATTCGTTTCGGACCTCTTGATGTCAATCATATCGCGATTACGGGCAGCATGGGGTGCACGCCTGAGCCTCAGGGCGTGCGCTAGCAGCGCATGTCGGGTGTTTCAAGCGTCAACTTCGCGTCTCAGTATCTCGGGATGTAATGGGAATATTGCGATGCAATCAACGCCATTGTGTACGTGCTTTGTCATGCTATGGATTGCTGAAGAAAAAATATAGGAGGTCTATTTAAAAAAACATAAGTTTGTGTTAAAAAACACATATGCTTTCGTTTTAGAATGTTTTCAAATATGTACATTCATGGGTCCCAGCCCTACATTGATACCGGTGGAAGTCGTTTTCCAATAGCTGTTATTGTTCCAGAGATATTTTGGGTGGACAAGATAGCTGGGACACCCTGTATATTGAAGTATTTGTTAAAAGTTCTCGTCTTAAAGAATGTCATCGTCATCTTCATTCTGCGAAGTTATATTGCTGGAGCGTGTGCTCCGCTCTACTAGAATATTTTTGAAGTATGGGTGATGTATTGTTGGCACATAAGGAAGGAGTGATTTCGTATTGTTTTTCTTCTGCGCACTCACTGGTCCTCTGCACTGATGAAACAAACATCGATGCACGCTCGCTGGAGTCTGCAGACATCTTCCTTTTCATTTCTTTTCCAGACTGTAATTATAGTATCGTCGGTCTGAGGATTGATGGAAGACACTTTTAAAACGAAATTCAAGTACAATGCTCTTGGATGAGCGTCCACACAAGTAGGCCTACCTACAACAGCAATATCTCTTTTGACGTTGTCTCTGATGTACCCACACGACGAATCTCAGAGTCGTGGTAGGCGGCGTCGTGAATACCTGGTACCTTACTGGGCCGGTCTACCGGCGTGTGACGGCTAACGTACTGCTGGTGACGCCCACAAGCAACAGAGCCTGGTCTGCTGGCGTGGAACGCTGAGGCGAATCTGCTGGTACTGCCATCTGGTAGCGCTGGGATTGAACTGCTGCTGCGCCCGAACGAAACTGCTGGTATCGCCGACTTGCGGTGTAGGGCGTAACTCGCATCGTAGCCAACTGTAGCCTAAATAGCCGTGCGCTATTGCTACGAAAGCACGTGACCTGGTGTAGAAAAATAGTGCCCTGCCGTGAAAGGTTCGCTGCCTCTCGGGCAGGTTGGCGCCCCCAGACGCTGTGGAGGTGACGAATAACGCAGTGGTAAACAGCACAGGCCATAAAAAGAAAATACCTCTGTGTTAATGACAGTCGTTTAGCCACGTCATCCTGGCGGGGCGGCTGCCCGCACGACCTGCCTGATGTGCGGAGAAAACGACCAGCAGGCAGCTACAACAGTAATATACGCTGAGGTAACAAAAGTTACAGGATAGCGATATGCACATATACAGATGGCGCTTGTATCGTAAACACGACGTATAGAAGGGCAGTCCACTGGCAGAGTTGTCATTTGCTCACATGTGGTTCGTGTGAAAAGGTTACCAACGTGATTATGACTGCAAGACAGGTATTAACAGACTTTGAACACAGAATGGTAGCTGGAGCTAGAGTGCTAGAGGCATGAGACATTTCGGAAATCATGAGAGAATTCGATATTTTGAGATCCACATTGTCAAGCGCGTGTCGAGAATACCCCCTATTACAGGCATTACCTCTCACCACGGACGGCTGACGGACTTCGCTTAATGACCGAGATCAGCGGCGTTCGCGTATAGCTGTCAGTGTTAACAGACAAGCAACACTGCGTAAAATAACCGCAGAGATCAATGCGGGACGTACGGCGAACGTATTCGATAAGACTGCCGTGAAATTTGGCCTTAATGGGCTATGGCAGATGAACGACGCGAGTGTCTGCTAACAGCACATCCCCTTCAGCCCCTCCCTAGACTCCTCGCCATATCAGTTGGACCCTAGACGACTGGAAAACCGTAGCCTGCACACATAAGTTTCGATTTTAGCTGGTAAGAGCAGATCGTAGGGTTTGATTGTGGTACAGACTCCACAAAGCCATGGATCCAGATTGTCAACAAGGCACTGTATTAGCTGGTGGTGGCTCCATAATGGTGTGGGTTGTGTTTACTTGGAGCGGACTGGTGTAATATTTCTGGCTTACTCAGCCATCATATTAGGCTCCAAGAAGCTGTTCCCAGAGCAGTGGAGATACAATGAGTATATAGATGACGAAATGTGGTGTGAGGTACCTGTGACAGATGTTAGATTCGGTACCATTCCCGTGAGAAAGACCGCCTGCCTAATGCTACTGCCTTGTGATTGGCTGCTGTCTTCGGAGCAAGGGCGCCAAAACGTTAAAGTATAGTTATTATTATTAGTTAAACTAATCATTGGAATGACTCCACTTTTTAATATAAATATCTCTCAACAGCTGACTATCAATCAGTCGTTTTAGAATTATTAAAAACAATTTAAATAAAAAACAAAAGACTAACGAAATTGCAGACGAAGCACTTCGGAAGCGTTAGGGTCACGCCTTTGCTGGTATGGCGCGCGAAGTGATTCGGGCTGTTCGTCACTCGGGATTAGGCAGTCGTGAAGAACAGACATGTTGTCTGTCGTAGGATGTGTTTCCAATTTTTAATTAAGTTGCTGTTCGTCACCCTGGATTAGGCAGTCGAGATGTACAGTCATGTTATCTGTGGCAGGATGTGCTTGCCAGTACTCAGTATGAAAAGATTCACTCTGGTAGTCATAAGGCACAGACACGTGCCACAAATAGTGTAAAGATACATTTCCGTAAACATTGTGTTTGATCATGTACTTTGCTGTATCAGAAGGTGTTGTGTTAAGATCATGTAGTCTTCTCGTGTGGCTATATTAAAATACGCGAGTGGCATCCCAAAGAAGTGATACATTATTTCAGAGCAGAACCTCGCTAATAGTCAGTTTCAGCGTCAAGATACAGAACCCACGACCTGCGTGCTGTTTTCTGCGCTGGGGACATCAACTTGAAGACAGCAGGTTGGTGAACTATAACAGAAGCTTCGTATTCCACACAGTGCAGTGGAAACAACTAGGCGCCTCACGTGTACTGCATGCACAGAACAAATTGTGCTCAGCGACACGTCATCTGCAGTAATGCAGAGGAGGTAAAGGAGGATGATCGTTATTAACACCAACAATCAATTCATTCTTCCTTTCTTGCCGTACTGGGTCCACTGGACCAGTTGAACCCATCATTGACTGAAAATGGTAATGTTGGCCAGCTTGGAGACCATTTGCAGCCGTTCATCGACTTCATGTTCCCAAACGACGATGGAATTTTTAAGCATGGCAATGCGCCATGTCACCGGGACACAATTGCTCGCGATTGGTTTGAAGGCCATTCTGGAGAATTAGCGCGAATTATAAGGCCACTCAGATCGCCCGACGTGATTCCAATCGAACATTTGTGGGACATAATCGAGAGTTCAGTTCGTGCACAGAAACCTTCACCGGCAACGCTTTCACAATTATGGACGGCTGTCTCAATATTTCTGCAAGGGACTTCGAACGACTTGTTGAGTCCACGCCACGTCGAGCTGCCACAATACGCCGTCCAAAATGGGATCGCCGCGACGTTGGGAGGTGTGCCAAGAGTTTTGTCGTCTCACTGTAGTCAGCCTCTGTATTGTATCCATTCTGGACATTAGTCTTTATAACTGCGCCAGACAGTCCTATTGCACTTATCATTGGTATTTTTAAAAACTGTTGGGTAGTGTAATACGACGAGGCACAATGTCTGTAACTCAACTGAGAGGGAACATGAGGTTTTAAATCAGATATCTGTAATTTTTTTACTAAATAAACTGACTTGAAAGTGTACCTCAATTTGCAGTTTTTATGTAGTGTTCTGCGCATTTGTGCACAGTTGTTATGTTGGCGGCGCCTGTAGCGGCGGAATAATTTATTGCTGTCAGAATGTAAATCTAAGGAGCCAGTTACTTTTACCGTGGTAACTTAATTTTCCCACGAGATTTTCGTTATAAGTTTCCTTGAATTCAATCATCAAGAATAAGCCTTTTCAACTCCCAGACAGTAGTTACATTCATTCGATTGACAATCTGTCCTTTTACGTTTTAAAATTTTTTGATGCTTAGAAATACTTTTCTGAACGTTAAAACGACTATCAATTTTGCTCCTTCGTCTTTCCTGATTTCATTATTTTGATCCGATCTTCTGGCACGTAAATATATTGTACCTTTTTACTAGCTTTCTCGATTTTACCTAAGCATCGTTAGGCAAAAATGAATACTCACAGTCTGAGAACTTTAAATTTACATTTCTAGTTTCAGGTCAGGAGTCTGAGGCCATTTTAATAGTTTTAGGGCCATTCTGATTTTGTTCGGCGCACGAGTCAGGAAATACAACGACATGTTTCAAGTTCCCGCATTCTTTCTTAACTGTTTGCTGGTACAAGATTGCTTTAGACTTTTTTTGTCTTCTCCCATTTCATCAAACTATTAAACCTCGGGTATAGGTTTCTCTGTTTATTTGAAAAATATCTACACAACACACGGTAAATCTGTAAGTGCCATGAAACAAAGCTATTGTCGACATACTCGTAGAAGTAAAAATAAGGGGAGTTGTCATGACGTAAGAAACTTCAAGCCGTCGTCCGCCATCTTAGTTGCCTCAAAACATTACTTTCAGCTGCTTTGATTGTTTCAAGCCGTGAAATGAAATACGGTCTCCCGAAGAAAGAGAAGGAATACTAAATAAATAAAATTATAGCTGTCTGTGGCAATATGCTTCACTGATTGAAATGTTAGAAAACGGAAGATTCTTCTGTTAATTCATACGCCGAAGTGGAGTCAAATCGAAAGACTTGCACCCTGCGAACGGTCTACCCGACGGGAGGCCCTAGTCACCCCTGATACGGTTTTTCCTAATACGGAACGGAAATGTTTGTTATTCGAGGTTGAACAAAAAAATGCACCTCTCTGAAATCGGCCTTTTTCACGCACCAGTTTTTTTTCCCCGGGAATTTCGTCTTTGTAGCAGCGAAAAATTATTCTATGTGTTTGCCCCATGACTAAAACTGTTGAAGTGATCAAGGATCTTAAGACGTACTACGGCTTGGCAATCCGACGATATTCCATTTAGGTGGAACAGACGAAGAAGGCAAATTGGGCAACGTATTTCCACAAGTGTTCGACGGATGGCCACCCACAACACCAAAATTGTCCGGCTGGGGAAACTAGTTGGTGCAAGTGGCGCACTGCAGAGGCTACCGGACACGTGGACGAATATCAACACGACCAGCCGCTCTCCAAAGTAGTTCAAAAAGTGATTCATCCGATCTACGAGGCCATTTCGGAGGACGAGTTACTGTACCGGTGCTTGGAAGGAAACACACAAAATTCAAATGAAAGTTTCAACGCGTGTGTTTGGAAGTTAGCCCCTAAGCATTTGCATTATGGTGCGAAGACTGTGGAGATTGCGACTTACCTGGCAGTGAGCGGCTTCAAAGAATGGTATTCAGCAATTATGAAAACCATGACAACGATGGACGTCACCCTGGGTCTCTATTCGACGCAGTTCGCCAAGCATTCGGACGACCATCGGATTCAAGCGGCCGAAAGCCACTTGTCACCGGCCGTACGAGCGGCTCTGGAGCAGCGCAGGATGGCCCAGATCTAGCAGAACGCCCTCTATGAGGAAGAGCGAGGACTAGTTTATGGACCCGGAATAGCATATTGAACGTAAGCTGCATAATATTGCATTTATACGTAGTCAAAATTTCATACGCGTTTTTATCGAAATGACTTTTTTTTATCGCGCGGTATGATAACATCAAACCTACTGAACCGATTGGCATGATTCTTTGTTTCCGATGAAGCTAACTAAATTGTCTAGGAGTTGTATCACTTTTATTCCGATCCATCAACATTTTTACTTGGCCGACGAAGTCGAAAAATCGTTGAAAAAAACCTATGTCTTTCAAATGGCCGCCATTTTGTTTCCTATGGTCCAAATAACTTAAGCGAGGTACAACTCCTAAAGAATCTTATATACGTAGCTAACCTAAACTCAATTTTGATTTCAGACTAGCCGGCTGACCTGTGACATACCACGCGTGGAGGTCTACATCGAAATTTTGTTTCGTTCCGACGGCACTTCCGCCTTTGCTCTTCCACATTTCCGGTCGAAAAAATTCCAGTTTGTAGAGGAAATATCAATAAACATTTCGACCAAATTTTACATTGATATCTATAATACATCCCGAGAAACAAATTCTCAAATAACATGTTTTTTTCGGGTCAAATATAGTAAACCTCCCCTTAAGCCTACATAAGCATTCTACTTCACACTCGCACAAAATGTTATATGCAGATTTTTGTATGTGTTGACCAATTCCAGTTGTGACTCATTTATTTTGCAGTCAAATAATACTACTTTTTCGGCTTTTTTAAAATTTTTTTAATGCATTGTTTTACATCTGTGAACATATAAAGTAAATTGTCAGTCTTTGCACCACTTTGAAATCTTATCAAGATCTGAAGCGCTTTTTATACAGATTTATATGCCAGTATATCGCTATAGGTCAATGGCCTTGACGCATTGGTAACACCGGTTCCCGCCAGATCACCGAAGTTAAGCGCTGTCGGGGTGGGCTAACACTTGGATGGGTGACCATCCGGTTTGCCGAGCGCTGTTGGCAAGCGGGGTGCACTCAGCCCTTGTGAGGCAAACTGAGGAGCTACTTGTATGAGAAGTAGCGGCTCTGGTCTCGGAAATTGACATACGGTCGGGAGAGCGGTGTGCTGACCACATGCCCCTCCATATCCGCACCCAGTGACGCCTCTGGGCGGCCAGTCGGTACCTTTGGGCCTTCATGGCCTGTGCGGGAGCAGTTTAGTTTAGTTTTTATATCTTTATCGACAGCTGCAGCATCTGCCAAAAACGTGTAGTCGCTATTAACATCGTTTGCAAGGTCATTAATATACAACATGAACAGCAAGCGTCCCAGCAACATTCCACATGACGGCCTAGTTTGTAAGTCAGAGACTGAAACTTGATAATTATAATGTGAATCATAGTACGTCTTCACACAATTACTTCTTAATGCCACATCAACGTATTCTGAGCATTTAACACACTGCAGCCCATGCAGCTAGTTACCACTACCCACGACCTTACTACACACACAACCGCACTCGACTACGGCCACCAAACAAATCGCTTGTCAGCGACAGCTTTGACCGGTCAGCGTCGAGTAGAATCCACGCTGCCTCGCAAGGTCTCGCTCCGTTCAGACAATGAGAAGTGGAAACGCTGTCTCCAAGTGAACTATGACGCCTTAGTTCACAAGCAAGACGCCACATCGTCGCTATATGGTCCCCAGCGGTGCCATTGTGATATATTGCACATTGGACAAGCCCCGTACCAATTTAGCTATTATGTTGGTGTATAAGTTCGTAGCTTAATGAACACAGCAGACGCAGATAACAAAGATGTTAGTCATCAATAACATATTCTCTTTCCGCATTTACAACAGTCTGCCAACGCTGGGGTAACGATCCGATGCCGCGACTGTAGAAATCACGTGGTTTTGAGGCGAAAACTCGTAGATCCACGTTGGAAGCGCATTTTCGTCTGGAAAGGACGTTCCTTGACGGTTGCTCAATAGAAAGCGGAAAAGGCGAAAGTCTGAGGGCGGAATACCAGGTGAATAAGATGGGCTAACTTCCCAACCTAACTCATGTATAGTGTTTCCAGAACGAGATTTTCACTCTGCAGCGGAGTGTGCGCTAATATGAAACTTCCTGGCGCTGTGAGGACGGGACGTGAGTCGTACTTGGGTAGCTCAATGGTAGAACATTTGCCCTCGAAAAGCAAAGGTCCCGAGTTCGAGTCTCGGTCCGGCACACAGTTTTAATCTGCCAGGAAGTTTCGTGTAAAGTGTTTTTTGTCAGTCTAGCATAATGTGGGTGGTTTTTATCGTGGAGTAGCATCACTTCAAGCAGTCTTCCTGGTCGTTTTTCTTGGATTGCATCTGCAAGTCATCTCAGTTTTTGACAACAAACGTCAGCAGTGATGTTTATATCTCAGGGATGCAATTCGTAGGAAACCACATCATCGATGTTCCACCAGATGAACAATATTGTCTTTTGGGGATGTGCTCAGGTTTTTTTTATGGGGAATTACTGCTTTACTTGGGCCCAGTGGTTCATTTCGTTTCCATCTCTTAGCATAAAGACACCATTTATCGTCACCAGTTACGATACAGGATAGGAATGGTCGGTGTTGTTCACGAGCCAATTGGTGACGAGCAAGCAAAGATGCACCTGGTTTTTGTGATTTTGGTGGTTATGGCTTAGAGTGTTGTGTTGGCAGAAGAGCCAACACTGTTTTTCTAGAGGAGGCCGAAATGCACGCGTTTAATTACACGCTGACTGACGTGAGGTCTGGAACAGGACAATATCTTGAGAATTGCAAATAAAGTACTTAGTTGATATAATACTTAAGTTTAATCCACAATTGTAGAACATCTCTCGTTACGGTACATGCTTCATAATATTAATTATCAATTGAATACGGCGCCTTGCTAGGTCGTAGCAAATGTAGCTGAAGGCTATGCTAACTATCGTCTCGGCAAATGAGAGCGTAGTTGTCAGTGAACCACTGCTATGAACGTCGGCTGTACAACTGGGGCGAGTGCCAGGACGTCTCTCTAGACCTGCCGTGTGGTGGCGCTCGGTCTGCTATCACTGACAGTGGCGACACGCAGGTCCGACCACTAATGGACCGCGGCCGATTTAGAGGCTACCACCTAGCAAGTGTGGTGTCTGGCGGTGACACCACATAGAGAATGCAGTGTCCAAAACCAGATTTTTTAACATGCTCATTGACGTAAATGTCGCAGGATGGTGGAATGATCTCAACTCATCTCATTTGCCAGTTCTCGAGTACAGTGACAGGGATCATTGTGGATTAATGCGTTCAAAGGATCTTCATCAAATACCGAAAATCTTCCTGAAGAGTCGCTAATGCCAAAACGATCCTCCATCAAATGAAAAACAGTTTTCTTGTCGTGCTATGTGCAGTGGCGTTACCATCATACACTGCGCAAATGTTTTCACTCTCTACTGAATAAAAAGAGAAGAATATGTAGAAAATGTTCCGATTTATCCTGATGGCAGTCCATTTTCTAGCGCCCATAGCTCCATTCACTATGAAAAAAGGACACTACCTAAATGAGCTACAAATAAAAAAATGACAATCGATAAATACTCTCATATGAACTGGAATACTGACGTGCAAAGCAAAAACGCCATGAACTTATGAACCAACGTCTATTAATAGCTCTCCATCCAAGATAACCCGTTACGTGCTTCTTACCAATTTTGTTTGAGACCTCGTATAGCCGTACTTCCGTTAATTAACGTTGGTGTGATACCGAGTCAAACGCTTTTCTGAAGTGCCACGATCCGTGGCTATCAGCATCTCACATGAGACAAGCGTGATTTCGATTTTGCACAGACTGAGCGCGATTTTCCTAACGTTTCTATGGCAACACCTCAGTGCAGCCGCATTTCTAGGCAACTACGCCTTCAGGCAGTGTTGACGGCAGCCTTTTGCGTCTCACGCTTGAAAGCTGTCCATACTCTTATCTTGGCGTACGGAGTGCAGTTACCGCTCTGACGCTAAGGCTGCGCCAACTGGACACGTTGAATCAACTGGGCTACACGCACCTACACACTAGGACAGCGAACGGTAGCGAACTGCTTCGTTGGCAGAGATTTGTTGCATGTCTCCGGGTGGCAAGTAGTAGTCAAGAAGTGTTTGGCCACCGTTGCGGTTCGATCTGCTGGCCGTAACGTCAAAGCGTTGACTGTTGGTTAGTGTTGTCACCCCTCTCCTAATGTGGACGCTGGGTCGAATGCTCGTTGAGTGATAGCGATTTGTTATGTCTCTAGAGTGGGTGTGTATACTGGTTTCTGAGGACTGTCACCAGGCGCATTTAGTATGTTTTATTCACCTGTTTCGCTGTAGAAATTAACAAGAGCAGCATACGAAACAAGAATTAATAGCTTGAAAATACAGTAGTTGACTGTTAAAGAGTGAAACCAGTCAGTAGAATATACTGATTGTGAGCGCGACTTCTTCCTGTCCTGAAAAACTTAATTTCAGAAGTCGCTGTTTCACCTGCATACAGTACCTGCTCTCGCTAAGGGTGTGTATTTATTGTGTTTAAGGGCTCCGGAAAGGCTCAAAATCATGAAAAGTTCAATTTTTACTTTTTTGCGTTTTCTGAATCTGCAGACTATTACCTTTTAATAGATATATAATTTATTCAATTCCGAAGACTACAACTATTTTTAAATTTTTTTTGAAATGTGTTCTACATGGGCGTGACCCACTGTGGCGCTGTTAAACTGCTGTCAAATGGCGTTATTATTAACGTCCGTGTTCATCAGGTACATTTTAGTGATGTGAGATAAAGTATGTGTTGTGGCTAACCTGTGATGGTTCAATATATATCGCTGGTGTGATTGTCGATTGTTTAATGTTTATTTACTCTGTAGTTATCTCGAAAATATTCGTAATTAATTCTGTTTCTTGAGTCTCTGTTTTGTTGAAGTATAATAATGAGTAAAAGTAAAGTTATTAGAAATCCTCTGAAGGCTTTTAAGAAAAGGAGAAATGTTGGAAAGCCAAAGGTATGTGTTATTACTGTAAACAATAAAGACGGTAACCAAGTGAGTGAACCTAACCTCTCAAGTACACCTGCCCATAGCAGTCAAAGTGGGAAAGAAAATACTTCACAGAAGAAGCTTGGTTCAATGAGTGAAAACTATGAATGTTTTATGGGCGAATCGGATGTGAATGAAATATTTGATATGTCGGTTCTCAAAGGAATTTTTTCAAACTGTGTAAGATGTATTCATTGTAGTGAAGCTGGTCTGGAACTCTCCATAATAAAGCACGTAGGACTTGCTAGTGAAATACAACTGAAATGTGATAAGTGTTCATACATGACCACCTTTTGGAACAGTGTTGTAGTAACTGCAACTGAAGAAAATGGTAGCAAAATCTACGAACACAACAACGAGCGATGCTTGCTTTAGACAAGGAACGCCATCGGGCTGCAGACAGGGCTGTAAAGGGTCTAGAAATACAAGCAAGAGTAAACAGGAGGAGGAACAAGAGGAAGCTGGAGGAGGAGTTTGCAGAGGATGAAGATAATCCATCCTATGGACCTGGAATGCACTAAAAAGTTAATCCAATCTTTGTCGCTCGATTCCCAAAACATTTATTTTCTCATACTAATTACATGTTTTCTAAGGATCTTCCAAACATATTTGTTTCAAACTTTCAGTAAATGTTACACAGTACCTTCTGCACAATTTAACACAGCCTTTTTCCAAAAAACTGTATATTTTTGAATATATAAATAAAAAATTGCAAAAAAATGTTGTGAATTTTCATTACAATTGAAAAAAAATCATCTTTAATAACTGAACTAAAATTTTGTAAAATCCCTGTGTTAAGTTGTAGCCCATATTCCAATAAATAATCTGTAAAAAGTTCAACTTCCTACCTCAAATACTCTGTGAGGAAAGATGTAATTTATAAGCGTTATTTTAACATTGCAAGTATAGGGCGTTCCGGAGCCCCTTAAAAAGACTGCAGTATAGAGTTGTATTTGCAGAGAGTATTAAAGCTGAGAGAGTTTTATCTTCAAGGGAAATGTTCATTGGCCATCCGAATTGCGATTGTAAAAACAAACTGAAAAGACTAGACGACAGGAGAGAAATAACTCAGCCATTACAAAATGATATGCACGATGTGAAAAAGAAAATAGCGTCTTTACTGCCGTCTTTTCGCGGTGAATGATAAAGAGAAATAAAGAAAACTGGGAGTGACCGTTAACTTTCTACTGCAGGTACAGCTGTGTTAAAAGAGGCGTCATCTTTGGAAATTTTAGGGACCATGCAATTCAATAACAATTTGAAATCTGTAGCTTACGTTACGAAAAAAATATGAAATGCTCCGTATTCCAATTCAGCTCTAAGGCAGACGTCACTTTTGTACCACAACACTGCTCCCTGTGTTTCAAGAGAGCCTCGACCACCAGTGTCGTTTCTTCTTGTAACGATCAGCTTCTTGCAGCAAAATGAATGCTGCACGTGTGACTACCCGTAAATCCTCTTCTTCCTTCACAATATTGGTCGGTGAAATTGTAATTAAAACGCTACTTTAAAATAGTAACACAACGACTTTCGAAAGGCGTTCGACTCAGTTCCGCACTGTCGCTTGCTACAAAAAGTGCGCGCTTACGGTCTATCCAGTGACATATGCGGTTGGATAGAAAGTTTTCTAACAGACAGGAGCATTATATCGTCCTGAAGGGGTAACTTCAACAGAAACAAGAGTAACTTCAGGTGTGCCGCAGCGCAGCGTAATAGGTCCTCTGCTTTTTACGATTTACATAAACGATCTGGTTATGGTACTGACAGCGGCCTTAGACTGTTTGCCGATGATGATGTAGTCTACAAGAAAGTAGTATCACACGAAGGTTGTGAATAAATCAATGAGGATTTGCAGAAAATAAATGCGTGGTGTAATGACTGGCGGTTATCTCTCAATATTAATAAGTGCAACCTACTGCGTGTAACAAGGCGAAAATCCCCATTAATGTGTGAGTACAAAATAAATGCCCAGTCTTTGGAAGCAGTAACATCAGTCAAGTATCTGGGTGTAACTATTCGAAATGATCTCAAATGGAATGATCAAAAAAATGGTTCAAATGGCTCTGAGCACTATGGGACTTAACATCTGTGGTCATCAATCCCCTAGAACTTAGAACTACTTAAACCTAACTAACCTAAGGACATCACACACATCCATGCTCGAGGCAGGATTCGAACCTGCGACCGTAGCGGTCACGCGGTTCCAGACTGAAGCGCATAGAACCGCACGGCCACACCGGCCGGCTGGAATGATCAGATTACCCAAGTAACCTGTAAGGCGAACTCTAGATTGCGGTTTATTGGTAGAATCCTGAAGCGATGCAGTCCTTCAACAAAGGAAATAGCTTACAATACGTTAGTTCGTCCAGTCTTGGAGTGTTGTTCGTCTGTATGGGACCCTTACCAGTTGGGTCTGATTCAAGAAATTGAGAAGGTCCAAAGAAGAGCGGCATGATTCGTGACTGGTACATTTACCCATTGTGAGAGCGTTACAAATCTCATAGAAAGTTTGAAATGGGACACACTTGCAGATAGACGACGCGCTAAACGGAAGGGGCTGCTCACTAAATTGCGAAATCCAATCTTCACCGAGGATGTAGAGGATATATTTTTACCAGCAACTTTCATATCGCGTATTGATCATCATCCAAAGATAAGGGAAATAAGAGCTCGTACTGAGGCGTTCAGACAGTCGTTTTTCCCTCGTGCGATCCGCGAGTGGAACAGAGGGGGGGTAAATATGACTTTGGCGCGAATTGTGCCCTCCGCCACGCACCGTTTGGTGGCTAGCCGAGTATATATGTAGATGTAGCAATGCCGGCAAGTTATCAAAGGCGATTCCACATCGCCGAACTCGTTGACCCCAAGCCATTCGTTCGGTGTGGGAATGCAGTCCCTTTCGTTCGTTGAGGTAAGCGCTCACGCGCCCCACTGCACGGGCCCCTCCAGCAGCGTTCCATCGGCGGCTGGTGGTGTTGGGAGCCTCTGGCCGCAGTCTTCCCACACCGGGGCAGTCCCCGGTCTTCCTCCACGGCTGGGTGCGCCCGCTCCCCACCCTCTTTCCGCCAATTAAGACGCCCGCCCGTCTCCCCGCTAATTGCTGTCAGCTCGCCTCCGCCGCACACCTGGCAACTGGGGCAGAGTCAGGTGGCCGAGTAGAGGTCAGGCGCTACTCTCCCATCCGCGGGCATGGCGGTTCAAATCCCCCCCACCCTTCCAGATTCAGGTTTTACGAGTTACACTGGCAGAAAACAACGCAACACCAACAAAGACGACGCCATTTTATTGAGAAGACAGAAGACAGGTAGTTCGTCATTATGGAAGTATACACTCCAGGGCAAAAAGAAAGAACGATGCACCACGGAGGGATTATCCGAAAAAGATAGTAATAGCTAGATATGATGCACATTTAAAGACAAACAAACGCTTAAAATTTCAACAATATGGGGGTGGGCCCACCTTGATGCAAAACACTTTTGTTATTTATTTACACACATCAAAAAAAGTTTTGCATCACCCCGGTTCCCAGACCTCTTCAAGATAGACATTGACCGTGGATACTGTATCACAGACACAATCTCTTTCACTGTTCAGAGATGCCACTAAACCCGCCCAAAGACGTAAACAATCATGCATGAGCAGCGCCTATTAGACGGAGGGGGTCCGACATTCGATCAGTTCCAGTCATTCCACCAAGAACGAGGTACACGGCTCGTGTAGTCTGTATTTCAATCATTCCTAGACGGTCAGTACTGTAGTTCGAACGCGTCCACATTCTTACTTTGTGCCAGGAAGGGCTCCAACAAGGGAAGTGACCAGTCGTCTCGGAGTGAACCAAAGCGATGTTGTTCGGAAATGGAAGATACACAAAGAGACAGGAATTGTCGATGACATATATAAGAATCTAACTTCTGCATATATATATATATATATATATATATATATATATATATATATATATATATATATATATGAGAATCTAACTTCTGCACCATTTCAGTGCAGTAGTGTGTTCATTGTATATATATATATATATATATATATATATATATATATATATATATATAAGAATCTAACTTCTGCACTATTTCAGTGCAGTAGTGTGTTCATTGTAAATAAGTATTGTGGTAGTTCTATTATATGTTTATTACCTTATAAATGAAAAAAAAATTATTTTAAAGTCAGTGCATTAATGCGATCCTAGCCAATGAGTGTTTGTAAAATTATTCTTTCATATAGTGTTAATTAAAAAAAACGACGATCATTCCACTTGGGACCTGTGGAAGGTACATTAGCTTATTTGTTTCAGTTGTAAATATTTGTCATGTATTATTATTTTTCTGACATGTTCTACATCCTGGAGGACCTCCTCACTACGGATCAATTGGAATAAAAGTAAATATATATATATATATATCAGCTTGTTCGACGGTTCTACTGAGAAATTCATTAATGGAGTAGAAGGAGTTGGACAACAATAAATCCTTAGGCTTTTCTTAGAATGTGTGTTCCTGAATAATGCACACTTTTTTGTACAAGAGTAAGTGACCTTAAATCCTTGTGAAGATTTTTCTTATTTGTAGTACTAATTCCATGAACTGAGCTGTTGGTTTGGAAAGTGATATATTTTTAATGACAAATTTCATTAAGGAATAAATATATTGGGAAGCAGTAGGTAGTATCCCTAGTTCCCTTAACAGGCTTCTGCAGGATGTTCTTGAGTTCATACCACATATAACTCTTATTGCACGTTTTTGTGTCCAGAAAACTTTAACTTGGCTTGATGAATTACCACAAAAAATAATCCCATATGACATTGTGGAACGAAAGTACTCATAGATGCCAGCTTTTTCATTTTTATATCCCCTATGTCTGACACAATTCGCATTGCAAATAGAGATTTGTTAAGACGCTTCAGCAGCTCTGTGGTGTGCTCCTTCCAGTTGAATTTATTATCAAACTGTAACCCGAAGAATTTAACCCTGCCCACTTCTTCTATCTGCTTCTCATTGTATGTTAGGCATGTACTCATGGGACACCCCTTACAAGTTCTGAACTGCATGTAGTGTGTTCCTTCAAAGTTTAGTGACAAAGAATTAGCTAGGAAACAGGGATTAATGTCTGCAAATATTTTATCAGCTGATCTTTCTAAGACTACACTTGATTTGCTTTTTACTGCAATGTTTGTATCATTGGCATATAAAACAAACTTGGCATCTGGTAATGTAACTGTTGAAAGGTCATTGATATACACAAGAAACAGTAAGTGCCCTAAGATGGAACCTTGTGGTACCCCACATGTAATTAGTTCCCAGTTGGAAGATGCCTGATAGTTTAATACATGTCTCTTTCCTAATAGCACCCTTTGTTTCCTGCCAGAGACATAAGATTTTGACCATTTTGCAGCATTCCCTGTTACACCACAATATTCTAATTTACTTAAAAGGATATTGTGATTTACACAGTCAAATACCTTTGACAGCTTACAAAATATACCAGTTGCCTGCAATTTTTTGTCTAATGAATTAAGTACATTTTCACTGTAGGTGTAGATGGCCTTCTCAATATCAGATCCCTTTAGAAATCCGACTTTGACAGTGTGTTACTTGTGATAAGATGATTATAAAGCCGACTGTATATTACCTGTTCTAAAATTTTTGAGAATGTTGGCAAAAGTGGAATTGGACGGAAATTTGATGCTATTTCTTTGTCTCTCTTCTTAAACAGTGGCTTAACTTCAGTATATTTCAACCATTCGGGAA
Organism: Schistocerca serialis cubense; assembly: GCF_023864345.2. Taxonomy (NCBI): domain Eukaryota; kingdom Metazoa; phylum Arthropoda; class Insecta; order Orthoptera; family Acrididae; genus Schistocerca; species Schistocerca serialis. The sequence goes on along the minus strand of NC_064646.1, from coordinate 443,206,688 downwards.
ATATTCCACTGATAAAGGACTGGTTACACATGTAGCTTAATATGTTGCTTAACTCAGAATCACATTCTTTAGTTAACTTTGTTAATATTTCATCATACCCACTAGATGTTTTTGATTTTTAAAGATTTTATGATGGAGATTACTTCTGCTGGGGTAGTGAGGGTCAAATTCATATTATGGAAGTTACTTGAAATGTCTGGTCTCAGGTATTCCACAGCAGCATCTACAGAACAGTTAGAGAATGTTTGTTAAAAACTTTTGCAACACATCTGTCACCAATGTATCATTTACTCTTAATGCCATTTATCCCTCTTCATGTCTGGTTCTACCAGTCTCCTCCTTCACTATATCCCATATTGTCTTTATTTGGTTATCTAATGTGACTATCTTTTCCTTGTAATATATTTGCTTTGATGTCTGTATTACAGTCTTTAATATTTTGCGGTATTTCCTGTAATGTGTTATAGCATCAACATTAGAAAGGTTGATAGATACAGTTTTCTTTTTAAATGAATGTAGGACTCCATGTGGTTCCCAACTTGTGCAGCGACCGTAAACCATACATAAACCATAAAAGATGCAAAAGTGAATAAATAAAACATGATTTTGCGACTGGTTGTTGCATATTTGGTAATTTATAGTTTTCTTTTTGTTTTACAAGATACCTCTATTCCTTGCTCTAACCTTGTTTTGGGGGAAAACATTGTTCTAATAAGGTAAGCACATTATTAGCAAAAGTGTTATATTTTTCATTCATGCCATGAGCACTGTAAACATCACTCCAGTGAATGTCTGTGAGGAGTGTCCTAAAATAATCAATTTTTGGCTTACTGATTACCCTCTTGAGCTCAGATTTAACAGATTTTATATCCTGTTCAGTATTAACATTTAACAGAAGGAACTGCATGTCATGGTTTGAGAGGCCATTGACTATTGGTTTTCTAATATAATTTTGTTCATTGGATTTTTCTATAATGAAATTATCAGTGGCTGTTTGTGAGCAATTGCTTACCCTAGTGGAGAACTTTACAGTGGGAAATAAGTTGAATGATAGTGTTACTAACTCGAATAAATTCTTATTGGGAGAGTCTTTAAGGAAATCTACATTGAAGTCACTATCAACCACCATTTCTCTCTTTTTGGTCGTTAAATGGGCCAGTACAGCTTCAAGGTGGTTTATGAACAGATTAAAGTTACCTGCAGGCGCTCAATATACGTTTAATATTATGAAGGATTTTTTGTGAAATTCTACTTCTGTTGCACATGATTCCATATGCTGTTCTAGGCAAAATTTATGAATTTCTATGTTCTTAAATTTATGACAATTCCTGATGAATGTGACAACTCCTCCTTTGTCCATTTCTGTTCTACAAAAGTGAGATGGTAACCTAAATCCTGTAACACTTAAAATTTCTATACCAGTGGTCACATGATGTTCAGAGAGGCAGATTATGTTAGCTGGGTTTGAGGACTCTAATTCATCTATAATTAATTCATTGATTTTCTTAGTCCTCGTATATTTTGCTGCAATAAAGATAGCTGACACTTCACATTGACTGAGTTAAAATTGGGTAGAGTTGAAATTTCTGCTGATTGTCGAAAATTCTTAAGCAACAGCTGTTTCTGGTTTCTTTGTCAAACTGAAAGTTTGTCTCAATCCTAACCTCTCTTAAAACTTGGTTTCTTTCTGTCCTCCCTATCCCAAAAAAGGGTCTTTTCTGAAACTGTCACTACTGTTATTTTATCACTCATGACAGTGTCTACCCCCTTTAACTTCCTGCTATTTTCCCAGCCAGTTTATCCTTCCCTTTCGTGTTGAGGTGAAGGCCATGCCTTGGAGGCTTGCAACTAGTTTTATACACACAAAAACATAATTTTCGCACTTCGTTCATAATGCAAAACATTACGTAGTGTGTGTTGCGAGAAATGTATCGGATGTTGCGAGACGGTTATGAAAACTGAAAACTCTAGCGGTAATTCTGACGACTTCTGTTCCTTATTTATGTCTGTGTCTGTGACGGGGAGGGGGGGTTCTTTTGAGTGTGTTTTCTGTTTTGTGTCCTACGTCAGTTCTTTCTGAGCTGTAAAGAGAAAGAGTAATGCGTTGTTTTCTCGTGTATTACATTTTTCCCTTCCACAATAGCCTTTTGCATGTAGTAATTTTCTTCTATTGTTAGTTCTAGATATAAACTGTTTCTGTGTTTCAGGATGTGTAGGTCACTTTCTATATTAGTGGGTTATGTTCCTTAGGTATCCTGCGAAACTGGAAAGTGTGCTGTCATTTTTTGGAGCTCTCATGTGCACTGTGTACCTCGTTCGGAAATTTCTGCTTGTTTGTCGTATGTGTTGGGTCTGACAGGAGTTACATGTGAGTTGGTATATTCGATAATTGATGAATGTGTCTGAGTTTCCTTTGACTGGTGTAGCCTTTTTTGAACTGTGTTGTTTATTCTGAATGTTTCTGGGATCCCTTGCTTTTCCAAGATGTTTCCAATTCTAAGCGATATTTTATTATTGTATGTTAGTGTGCACCATCTGTTTCTTTTTCCTGATGTGATGTAGTCTGCTGTGTTGTCTGTATGTTGTGCCTCTGGGTTTTCAGATACTTTGGTTGTGTTGTTGAGTGGGTGGCCACTAATTTTATGTTTCATTTTTACCTTGCTGTTGAGGTTGGTTATGATGTCTGTTTTGTAGTCGTTTCCAGCAGCAATTTGTTTGATTATATTTCATTCCTGTATGTAGTTTGCTGGTTTAAGAGGTTTTCTGTTTATCCTGTGGAGCCTGTGCGTGAAACTGGCATATTTTTGCACTGTTGGGTGGTTGGATGAACTATGGATAATAGTGCTTGTGGATGTAGTTTTCTGTAGATGGGAGACTGATGTTGGTGGTTGTTTCTTGCAGTTGTAAGACACAGTAAATTTAGTTTCTTGTTTTGTTTCCTATTTCCTTTGTGAAGTGGGTTAGTGGGTGTACTGGGTTGATGTTAATGTGTAGCTCTTCTATCCTACCTATTTTGTGTTTCATCTACGAGGCATATTACGCCATCCTCATATCGGTACCGGTAAGTTATTTTGTACCCTTCTTGTTTTACAATGTTATTGAATATTGTGTTCTCTATACGATCCAAGAAAATGCTGGCCAAACTTCTACTAATGGGGGGCCCAATGGGTAGCCTCTCTTGTTGCAAATGGGAACTGTTGTTGAAGGTGTAGTAGTTTTGTTCTGTGACTAGCTTAAGAATGGATCAAATTGCATTTATTTGTATGTCTAGGGATTTCTTGCACTGTATCAGTTGTTGTACAATGTTTACAGTTTCTTCTATGGGTATGTGCGTGTATGTGGTTCAAAATGGTTCAAATGGCTCTGAGTACTATGGGACTTAACTTCTGAGGTCATCAGTCCCCTAGAACTCAGAACGAGTTAAACCTAACTATCCTAAAGACATCACACACATCCATGCCCGAGGCAGGATTCGAACCTGCGACAGTAGCGGTCGCGCGGTTCAAGACTAGCGTCTGGAACCGCTCGGCCACTTCGGCCGGCTCTGTGTGTATGTGGATATAATGTCAAAAGACACCAGTTTTGCTGTTGGGGGGGATGTTGATGTTATTAATTATCTCCATTATATCTACTGTGTTTTTGAGGCTTCTGTTGTTTGTGTACGTGTATGTTTTCTGTAGGAATGTGTGCATGTGTCTTCGTAGTAAGTAAGATGCGGCTTTTCTTAAGTTCACGACTGGCCTGACTGGGATAGAAGGTTTGTGAAACTTTCGAAGGCTTGTTAAGAGAGGAGCTTTAGGATTCTTTTGTGTAATTCCTTTTTTCTGGTTCTGTGTGAGGGTGTTTGCGATGCTTTTGAACAGAGTCTTTAGGTTCCTTTGGTATCCTTGAGTTGGTTGTTTTATTCTCTTCCAGAAATTTTTCTATTTTCTCACTGTATTCTGCCTTTGTTTTTAAGATTAGAGAGTTCTCTTTGTCTTGGTGCTGAGTGCGTTATGTTGTTTTAGTTTTTTGCGTGCACTGTTTATCGTTTTCTCATCAGATGTTTTTTGTATTTGTATTTTGGAATGATTTGTTCTCTCCGATGACTTGTTTTATTTCCACTGTAACTAGTTGTCTTGTTAGGCCTGGGTTGAAGTCTGGTGTGTTAGGTTTTTCATGTTGCCCCATGATGTACTCACTTTCGATCGTAAAATTCTCTATGCTCTTATGTGTTATGAAGGTATTCAAATTGTATTTGGGGCCTTTCTCAAGTAGCTGCTGTTCTTGTTTTGTGAGTGTTATGTCAGTTGAATTACTGTGTGTGCGTGTCTCAGTTTCAGAGTTGTTTTTTTCCTTAAGTTTATTTAATTTCTGTTCCTGTATCTGCTATTTGTTTCGTATTATCGACTGTGTGGTGATTTATTCTTTCAATTATGTCATACAGTACTGAAGAGCTGGTGATTTGGTTTGCTCATTCTGGGTGTAATTTGTATAAGCTGAAATTCAATAATTTTTTTATATAGAGATCAATTTTCATGTTTCAGTCAAGCTCTTGCAACTATCTGCTTCGAGCAGTTCTAGGCGCTTCAGTTCGGAACCGCGTTGCTGCTGCGGTCGCAGGTTCGAATCCTGCCTCGGGCATGGATGTGTATGACGCCCTTAGGTTTAAGTAGTTCTAAGTTTAGGAGACTGATGACCTCAGATGTTAAGTCCCATAGTGCTCAGAGCCATTTCCTATTTGCTTAGCACGCTGTGACGCAGGTGATGTGTTGTTTACATCAATACTCGTATAAATTGGAATGATGTTGAAGGATCAGATTTTGTTGTACTTGAGGTTCATGTTTGTTTGATGTAGTTTCAAAATGGTTCAAATGGTTCTGAGCACTATGGGACTTAACATCTGAGGTCATCAGTCCCCTAGAACTTAGAACTACTTAAACCTAACTAACCTAAGACATCACACACATCTATGGCGTAGCGGTCGCGCGCTTCCAGACTGTAGCGCCTAGAACTGCTCGTCCACCTCGGCCGGCGATGTAATTTCACCGTCGATTTCTTAAGTTTGTTGAAGAGTTTTACTGGGACTGTCTAGGATGGCGTCGAAACATTAATTTTATCTTTGAACTCTTTTATACAAACTTGAGTTCCGAGATAAAAGTATTGATTAAAATTTCAGAAAAATTGGATGATTTTTTCAAGAGAAAAAGGTTCAGAAATTGAGCAAGTCGGCAAAGCGTTGGTTCACCTCTGGCCCTCATGCAAGCTGTTAATCGGCTTGGCACAGATTGCCAGAGTTGTTGGATGTCCTCCTGCGAGATATCGTGCCAAGTACTGTCCAATTGGCGCCGTAGATCGTCAAAATCCCGAGCTGGTTGGAGGGCTGTGCCTGTAATGGTCCAATCTTTCTCAGTTGTGACGGGATCCGGCGACCTCATTGGCATTGTAGCGAGAAGGAAGTGCTTGTCTGGACGGTATCACTAACCTGGTGTCTTGCTGCTTCGGTAAGTCCCTCGTCGCACATTTGTAGCGCTCAGTCGCCAGGTTCTATGTAGGTGGTGATCCTGCTGAAGTGGAGTGTTTAGGGATGCCAGTGGTTAATTCTCAACAACGTTTGAACTATACTTGCTTTAATACAGAAATTGCTTTGTCACACACGTCACAGAATCAGTATTTGCAATATGGCGGCCGTTATATTCGACCCTTTTCACACATTAACACAGTTTTCTGACTTTACATAATGATAGACACTGCCCACGACACGTGGTGTTCTTATAACTAATAACTTCACTTTATATCTTGCTTAACATCTGAAATATTCACTCGCGACCGTTGTTTTAGAGCCGTCCCGGTTACTCGAGCGTGCGTTTTGAGTGGCTCCTCGCGACTAACTCCTCTGTCTTCCCGAAGGACAAGAGAGACCACCCCACCTTTCTCTGTCTGCTAATAAGGACACTTCTCTCATTCCCTACACACACACACACACACACACACACACACACACACACACACATATATATATATATATATATATATATATATATATATATATATATATATATATATATCGAAACCTTCACGCAATGGGCGTTCAGATCGCTGTTGCTAGGCGGATCAGACGTCACGTTTGCGGACATTGTGACGGAAGTTTGTTTCGGAACGCTGTCTCAGATTGTAAGATCCTACTCCCAAATAGTCGGATCTTGTCCCTACTAAGGTTGCACAAAATTGCCTCCTATGATTTCATCACTAATGCTCCTGCTTAATTGTTAAATGTACATGTAGCCTGGCTGCTACTGAGCATTCCCGATCGCATAAATGTGCGTAATACTTGGCTTAAACACGTGAAGGGAGTGCATGTATGCATTACAACCTTGCTGGCCAAGGTAGTGTCTGCGGGCGGGAATTATCTTGCCGAAATGTTAGTCCAGGATGACTTGCCACGAAGGGAAACAAAACGGGGAGTAGAACACCGTCGACGTACTGCTGGACTGTAATGGTGCCCCGGATGACAACCTAAGGGGTCCTGCTATGAAATGAAATGGCACCGCAGACCATCATTACTGGTTGTCGGGCCGTATGCCGGGCGAAAGCTGGTATTCCACTGCTGTCCAGGGCGCCTCCAGACACGTCTTCGCCGGTCATCAGCACTCTGCAGGAAGCTGGACTCATCACTGAAGGCAATTCTGTTCCATTCAGGGAGATTACACGCCGAAGAGGTATCTGGGGATGCCGTGATGGGATACCAACCAGGCTGCCGCCCGCCACATGGTTGTCACCCGCGGCACCCTTACAGCAGTACGGTACGTCGACGATGTGCTACGCCCTGTTTTGCTGCCCCTCGTGGGCAACCATCCTACGGCGCTGGTCAAATGCCAGTAAACAAAGGAAAAAAATACAATATTCCAACGGTAAATCAGAAAGTAAGTGTGCGTCTCAAAGACAAAACAGTGACTTATGTTTGTTTCAAACTGATCTCGAATGCATATCAATTAATGCATTGTATTTTTATACGCAACGATATCGCAGTCAGCCGATCTTCTAGCGATCGCAGCCTCGCCCCACGCTTTCATACCGAAATACCGTTCCTACGCTCTGAAAATTAATAAGTTTACAACATATACATTCTTCGCTTCCTTTACCGAGTTGCAGCAGCGATAAAAATACGAGTATCATAGATCACTTTTTTGAAAATACAACAACAGAGTTCCTCCCCCAACTCGAGCTCATGTACTGCCTCTAATTTCACTGTAATCTACGGGACGTTAAACAGTAAGCTTCCTTCTTCCAGCTTTTAAAGAGGATACAACGGCAGCAGCGACGGTGCGCTGTCTTAGACCATACGATGTGCTTACTCCAGGAACCTGTTTCAGCACGTTAAGTTGAAAGGGGACTACCCATAATTGCCATGACGATGATTTTCAGGACGTTTTGGCTATAAATGTGAATAAAGTTGCGATTTTGATAGAAGTATTCAATATGTGTAATATCGATATAATAATATTCTTTGTAAGACTGTGTTTGATATCAGAGATGTCGGTCAGAGAGATTAATTTTGCTTTGTCATAGTAAGAGAGTAGCAGTGAGCCGTGCGTGGCTCGTGTTCCCGCCATCACGTATTTTACACCGTGTTTTTAACGTACTTCCACCGCACTACGTTAATTTAAATTACTACTGTCACTGAGTTGCTGCTTTGCCTGACCGTGAGCGGCGCTAGCAGCGCGTATCTACATATATCCCCTCTCGTAGTATCTTTGCTCGGCTGCTGTTACTTCCCGGTCGTTGTCTGTCGTAATTGAGTTAGGGTCGCGAGTTCGGGCTGCCAGTCAGCTGGAGCGCGTCTGGAGCGCAGTCCGGACGTGCCAGTCGGGGAGTTGTAATGCGGCACTAGTGCGGTCGGATGGAGCAGCATGAGGTCTTGCGTCGACATGGCTCGCCCGACCATTGCCGCCACGCATCAGTTGTGCCGGGCCACGGTCTTGGTGGATCGTCGGTCGGTCGTCCTACTGGGCGACGCATTTTGGCTCGCCGATCGTTTATGAGTCGGCTGTGTGTGTGTTGTGTGTGTATGTGTGTGTGTGTGTGTGTGTGTGTGTGTGTGTGTGTGCGCATTGACTCCGATTTGTCTTCGTGCGTGCTTAGTTACTGTTGGATATCGTTCAGGTCTTCGTGCAGTGTTTGTCAGGTTGTGTGTGCAGTTGACGTTATTTCCACTGACGACTATTTTAGAAGTTGTCGGCAATTTGAGGGTAGTCGGTTGGTTGCTGCGGACCAGAGAAGTTAGCACCACGCGGTGCAGTCGGCTGGGTCCGCTGCCGGTCCGTGCTTGTAGTGCAGGCAGCATTATTTAAAAAGGATTTTGTAATAATATGTTTTGAGGAAAGATACTGAACAAAATAAATTATATTAATGGGAGAATGATAAAGGTAACTTTTAAGGTAATCTAGCCTTTATGTTTATGCCTGTCTTGCTTCTTATTGTTAGAGCATTGCGATTACTGTAGAAATTTTGCAATGAAGCATATGGTCTTGTTTTACAGTTGAAACAAGTGTTAAGGGAGGCAGCTGTACACAGGACAGTTATTAATAAATATTTTGCTAACCTGTCAAGGTGTGAGCTGTACACGAAAATGTGTATTGTTGTTGTGCTTTAATGAAGCACAGTTAAACTTGGATAAATTCTTCTCATTTACCAGTCTTTAGGATTAGTTCCCCATGATCATTACTTTCAAGACTCTGTTTGCACACTGGCATTGCACATCCATAGTTGTGTACTGAGAAGCGTTTATGAAAAGTGGTAAGATACCTTCTTGCGTTGCACATCGAAAGTACGGCAAATGAAACTTGATTTTTGACAGTCAGATTATTATTCCTAACAGCAACAAATTGCAATGCAGACAAGCGTTCCGTGCTCGCAAGTTCGCCAATAAACCTCATTGCCATCAAAGTTAATCTGGCAGCGAGCACGGTGGGTTTTGAATCCGCGCGAGACGGCCTGGACCCCGATTACCACTGTAGGTCTCTAACAGCCGTCGCGCCTGGGCCGTCGCTGCGCACGTTCCTGGCTCGCGTATAACGCGAGGGCGCAACGGTGGAGCACGTGGTCCCAGCAGCCAGCAGCGACACACCGTACCCTGTATGTAAGCGCCTGCCGCTCGCTCAGCTAGGCAGTCTGAAATTCGTGGAGTCTATCGACATCTCGGCAACAGACAGCGTGTGTACCGTACTTTGTTTTCCTTACGAGTCGACGTTGTGGATTCGTTTGGTTGTCGCTTGTGTGTTGTCGGTGTAAGGTCTCACTCGGTCGTCCGCCGTTGTTCGTGTCCGTCCTTTCCCGTTTGTTTGTTTGTTCGTGGGCCGCTCTCCGTCTGGTCCCGCCGCGTTTCGTTCCGCTCGCAGTTAGAACAGCCAATGTCCATTGTAACGTACAGTGATTAAAGAGTGTGGCTCTGAGCACTATGGGACTTAACATCTATGGTCATTAGTCCCCTAGAACTTAGAACTACTTAAGCCTAACTAACCTAAGGACAGCACACAACACCCAGCCATCACCAGGCAGAGAAAATCCCTGACCCCGCCGGGAATCGAACCCGGGAACCCGGGCGTGGGAAGCGAGAACGCTACGTCACGACCACGAGATGTGGGCATTAAAGAGTGTATTTGTGAAAATAATACATCAGCTAAGACGCTTAATACCATTAGAAGACCACTGTATTGTGAATTTTCCAGCAATTTGTTAGTAAGTCGGATACGTTGAATTTTATGTTCATTTGCTCTGTAATTACAATAGCAGCTCTTGTGCAGTGATTGTTTACATTAGAGTCATTATTTTAAATATTTATTGTTTATGGTGTGCTTGTGTGTGAGGAAAGGGCATGCATTGTTTTTAAACAGGTAACAGATAGTGTCGTCTTTTTAGTATTGGTCCTTTAATGGGCCAAGCACTGTGTTGTTCCACAGAGTAAAGTAATTACTGAATTCGTTGAGATATTGCTCATTGTACCTGAAAGTTTCTCTTTTGGTAAATTTTTGGGATAGACCGTGGCTGGATTTAAGTGTCTTTAAATGTGCACAAATTTTTGCTGGGTAGGGGTTGTGGACAACTAAGTAACCAGCGTATGTGGATTGTGTGCCCTTACTATTTAGCGCTGGGACATCTACAGAAGACATCATTTCAAAGATCTTGGAATATCAGGCTATTTATACCGATTGGCAAGAATTACACTTTAGCAGTCAAATAAACAACAGAACTCTACCATCTGGTGAGCAGGATGTATGAGATAGGCGACATACCCTCAGACTCCAAGAAGAATAAAATAATTCCAGTCCCAAAGAAAACAGGTGTTGACAGGTGTGAACATTACCGAACTATCAGTTTAATAAGTCACGGCTACAAAATACTGACACGAATGTTTTACAGACGAGTGGAAAAACTAGTAGAAGCTAACCTTGGGGAAGATCAGTTTGGATTCCGTAGGGAAGTGGGAACACGTGAGGCAATACTGACTCTACAACTTACCTTAGAAGATAGATTAAGGAAAGGCGAAGTTACGTTTCTAGAATTTGTAGTCTTAGAGAAAGCTGTTGACAATGTTGACTGGAATACGCCCTTTCAAATTCTGAAGGTGGCTGGGGTAAAATACACGGAGCGAAAGGCTATTTACAATTTGTACAGAAACCAGATGGCAGCTGTAAGAATCGAGGGACATGAAAGGGAAGCAGTGGTTGGGAGGGGAGTGAGACAGGGTTGTAGCCTGTCCCCAGTGTTATTCAACCTGTATATTGAGCAAGCAGTAAACGAAATAAATAAAAAATTTGGAGTAGGAATTAAAATCCATGGACAAGAAAAAAAAACTTTGAAACTTGCTGACGACATTGTAATTCTGTCAGAGACAGCAAAGGAGCTGGAAGAGCAGTAGAACCGAATAGACAGTGTCTTGAAAGGAGGATATAAGATGAATATCAACAAAAGCAAAACGAAGATAATGGAATATAGTAGAATTAAATCAGGTGATGCTGAGGGATTGGATCAGGAAATGAGACACTTAAGGTAGTAGATGAGTTTTGCAATTGGGGAGTAAAATAACTGATAATGGTCGGAGTAGAGAGGATATAATATGTAGACTGGGTATGGCAAGGAAAGCGTTTCTGAAGAAGAGAAAGGTGTTAATATCGAGTATAGATTTGTCAGGAACTCTTTTCTGGAAGTATTTGTATGGAGTGTAGCCTTGTGTGGAAGTGAATCACAGAGAATAAATAGTTTAAACAAGAAGAGAATAGAAGCTTTCGAAATGTGGCGCTACAGAAAAATGTTGAAGATTACGTGGGTAGAGCACGTAACTAATGTGGAGGTACTGAATAGAAAAGGGGATAAGAGGAACTTGTGGCACAACTTGATTAAAAGAATGGATCGGCTGGTATGACGTGTTCTGAGGCATGAAGGGATCACCAAGTTAATATTGGAGGACAGCGTGGGAAGGTAAAAATTGTAGAGTGAGACCAAGAGATGAATGCACTAACCAGAATCAGAAGGATGTAATGCAGTAGTTACTTGGAGATGAAGAAGCTTGCACAGAATGTAGTAGCATGGAGAGCAGCACCAAACCAGTCTCTGGACTGAAGACCACAACAACAACAACAATAACAGTCAAAGAAACAAACTGTGAAAGAAAAAAGTGTCTTCGTTAGCTCTCCAACTATCATCATAATTGTATAATTTTGTTGCAGATGGCAGGTTAACAGACTATTTAATGGAAGTCCCACAAACACTAACATTCTAGCGATTAAAGTAAAATATTAGATAAGATGTTTTCAACCCTTATTTTTCACTCACGAATTATCCAGTAAAACATGTTGTATTTTCAGACCTCAATGAAATGTGACTCACTGATGACGCCATAAATGAGCCAAGGCACGTCTCAGCAGGGGAAGTAATGTTGAGAGGCACCCACATCCCTCGCTCATACTGTGGCATCAAGCAGTCAGGCCTGCAAGAGTGGTCTGCCAAGCGAGTGGATTTTTTTTCCTTATTTCTCGAGTAACATCAATGACTGATTATGAACTCTAGTACCCACAATTAAGCTACAAAATATTCTCCTGTTTGAATATTACGCGACGGAAACGGATAACGCACATCTGACTATTTGGAATTTACACAACTCTGATTGTTCACTACGCTCTGGCAATACCACATTTTCTTTCTTACCCAGCGGCTTTGATCAACGCGTGGCCATTGCACTGAATGTGAATGGTGCACACGTTATAAATTCTGGATATCATGACTACACACTATTCGAAGAACAAAGGCCACCATCTTTTTCTTTTCACTATCCTTTTTATTGCGATAAATTCTATTATGATTCAAAGATAACCTAAACACACCATTACATTTTATACAACAATTACACATGCGAAACTCCGCTCAGTGGGCATGGCTTTACATTGGTGATTCTCTATCTTATGGTCTCGTAATTATCTAAAGCTACAGTGCACTTTCTGGATAGGATGGCGGATCTTTTGCTATATCTCACACTTCGACTCTCACACCCATCATCACGAAAATTTCCTCCAGACCGAGCGGTACAAAAAGGAACATGCATAACCCACTGCCTCTGAACTTATCTCGCTACTCTCCCATGCAAACCACACATAATTAAATTACGTGAAATACATCACACTGGCAACATAGAATACAATCACAAAGAATAGTCACAACGTTAGAATCACTTCACTTTCAGCTTCCCCACTTCAAATAGTATTCATCCCAGTTTCACACGACACTGCCCCACTTCGTAGCTTTTCTTTCCTACTACGAAATCTGGCGGATATATGCAGGTCTTCCTGTCCAATGCAAGCCAAGTGGCGTTGCTGGATAGACGGCTGACTCACCTTGGTCCTCTCGCAAAGTTTGAATCAAGCTTCACACGGAAACATAACACGCAAAATAATATTAAGGTCATATTCGTCACACACGCGAGTCCTCAACTGATACCTTGGACGATTACTTCTCTTTATCCTTTGTCTCATACACAGATTGAGACTCACATAGTACTCACCACGTGGAAGTGCTCGTCTCTAATTTCAAGTCCTGCGCACGCCATTTCTTGAATATTTCCAACTTATAGTACACACGCCAGTAATTCAGCTTAACTTTAGCACTCGGAAGTATTTCAACTTAGTACTACCACTCGCAAGTATTTCAACTTACTGCTAGACGTGGTTTCATTGTGCCCATTGGTCACTTCCGAAGATTACTACGATCCCCTTAATATTACCTGCCTGTCATTTAATTCTCCCCCCAGAAGTTCCTGAAATAGAGAAATAATTATTCCAAACTACTCTTAAGTATTTCACATGCATACCATTCTCTCCTCTCTTTTGTGTTTACGGAGCACACCGAAGACAGGTCTTACCAACACAAGATCCTGCGCCAGAGTGCTGAAACATGGACATTCTTCAGGTCAACTCGCACCTCCGCCGAGGTGGGGAAGCACCATGCTACCGAATTGGTCAGCCACGTGTCAGGCGCTCAAAGCTCAGGTAAATTTCATCTCTTTGGTTCCACCAAAGGTGACCAAAGGACCGTCTCAAAGATGATCATATATTGCACATTCACTATCTGCGGTTAGCAGACGACCATACATTCATTCATTTCACTGATCTCTCCAAATTGGATGTAGGAATTTACTTTGTGGGAGTGCGCATATGATCAATTAAATAAATAAATTGTCCTTCTTTCCTACACTGGTATCCGGCTTCGGTGCACTAAGTGAAATTTAGTTGCTATTACAAAAAATATGTTGTTCTGACAAGAATAACGAAGAATGTTGTACCTATTTTCAATGTCGGGCGGTACTGTACCCTTTCAATGTAACAACTTTTTGTGTTTATACAAAAAGGCGGATCAGCATTTCGATAACGTAGTTACTACTGGCAGAAAACGGCAGTGCCTTAGTAGGCACCGTCTGTCACAGCTGCCGTAACGTTGCCGTCTTCCGAACTTTGACCCACTAGTTACTAGCACACCAGAGAGTGTAATGGGAAAAAGAGCCACTATGAACATTCTTACTTTCGAAGCTACAGAACTTCTAAGATAAGTCATAGGGACTGTATCGCCTCGCGTGTTGCTACATTTTTCCGAAATCCAAACTGATTTTCCCCGAGATCTGCTTCTACCTGTTCCATCATTCTACTGTAAGGAATTCGGGTTAGTATTTTGCAACCACGACTTATTAAACTGACTGGTAATTTTCATACTCGTCAGCTACTGCTTTCTTTGGAACTGGAATTATTACATTCTTCATCAAGTCTGAAGGCATTTCACCTGTCTCATACACCTCGCTCACCAGATGGAAGAGCTTTGTCATGGCTGGCTCTCTTAAGGCTATCAGTAGTTCTAAAGGAATGTTGTCTACTCTCATGGTCTTGTTTCGACTTAGGTCTTTCAGTGTTCTGTCAAATTATTCTCGCAGTATCATCTGTCCCATCTCATCTTAATCTACGTCCTCTTTCATTTCTATAACATTGCCAAGCCCATCCACCTCGTATATACCCTGTGCATACTCCTTCCACTTTCAGCTTTCTCTTCTGTGCTTAGCAGTGGTTTTCCATTGGCGCTCGTGAATTTGATACAGCTACTTCTGTTTTCTCCAACAGTCTCTTCAATTATCCTGTTGGCGACATTTGTTTTTGCCCTAATCAAATATGATTGTAAATCCTTACATCTGTCCTCTAGCCATTCCTGCTTAGCCATTTTACACTTCCTGTCAGTCTCATGTTTTAGACGTTTGTAGTTCTTTTCGCCTTCTTCATTTACTGTATTTTTACGTTTTCTTGTTTCGTCAGTAAAATTTAATATCGCCTCTGTTATCCAAGGATTTCTACTTGGCATTTTTTTTAGCTATTTCATCGTCTGCTGCCTTCACTGTTCATCTCTTATAGGTACCAAATCGTCTTCTATTGTATTCCTTTCCCCTATCCCAGTCAACGGATGCCTAATGCCCTCTTAGAAATTCTCAAAATCTATGGTTCTTTCAACTTATCCAGGTCCCATCTCCTTAATTTCCTATCTTCTTTCAATTTCTTCAGTCTTATTCTACAGTTCATAATCAAGAAACTCATGTTATAATCTACATCTGCTCCAGCAAACATCTTACAATTTAAAATCTGTCTTACCATTATATAATTAGTCTGAAACTTCCCGGTGTCTTCAAGTCTCTTTCACGTAT
This sequence comes from Schistocerca serialis cubense, assembly GCF_023864345.2. Lineage (NCBI taxonomy): Eukaryota > Metazoa > Arthropoda > Insecta > Orthoptera > Acrididae > Schistocerca > Schistocerca serialis. Next base: position 443,191,483 of record NC_064646.1, on the reverse strand, counting down.
ACAACCTTCTTTCATCATTCTTAAACTAAGTGTTAACGCTGATTAAAGTATGCTCTGTGCAAAATCCTACCAGGCAGATCCTACATTCGTTCCTTTTCCCCAGTCCGTATTTACCGACTATTTTTCTTCTCTTCCTTTTCCTACTATCGAATTCCAGTGACCCATTACAATTAAATTTTCGTTTCCCTTACTGTTCAATAATTTCTTTTTATATCAATTCTTCAATCTCTTCATCATCTGCGGAGATAGTTGGCATATAAACTTGTACTATTGTGGTGCGTGTGGGTTCGCGTCTACCTTGGCTACGAGAATGCGTTCACTATGCTATTCATAATAACTTACTCACATTCCTATTTTCATATTCATTATTAAACCCATGCGTGTTTGACCTCGTATTTATAATCTTGTGTTCACCTGACCAGAAGTCCTGTTCCTCGCGCCACCGAACTTCACTAATTCCCACTACATCTAACTTCAAGCTACCCATTTCCCTTTTTTAAATTTTCTACTCACCTACCTAATTACGGGATCTAATATTAATGCTCGAATCCGTTCAGCGCCAGTTTTGTATCTCCTGATGACGTCATCCTCCTGAGTAGAGCCCTCCCGGAGAAACGAATGTGGGACCATAATACCTCCGGAATATTTTACCCAAGAGGACGCCATCATCATTTTACCATAAAGTAGAGCTGCATGTCATCGGCGAAAGTTATGTTCGCGGTACCAGCACGGCTAGGACGTTTTGGTTACTATTACTATTTTTAAGACCAGCTCAGTCAACCATCCAGACTGTTGCCCCTGCAACTACTGAAAAGGCTGCTGCCCCTCCTCAGGAACCACACGTTTGTCTGGCCTCTCAACCGATACCCCTCCACTGTGGTTGCACCTACGGTAGGGCTATCTGTATCGCTGAGACGCACAAGCCGCCCCACCGACGGCAAGGTCCATGGTTCAGGGTACGCCTACAAATGTTTAATTCCGAGTTTCTATGTTTTAATAAATGTGGAGATAATTTCACTTTTGATATACGTATGCATCACCTTAATTGATATTTCACTTGATTGCATCTTTTGTGTTATTTGAGCGAGTCTAGGAGCCACAAGACTCAGAGCAGCTGCGCCGCCCGCGACAAGAGAGGACTGCGAAAGCCATTTTGCATCTTCGCAGGCGCACTGTTACGAAATAGCTTCCCCGATACTGTATCACTTGTGCAAATGTCGTCATCTACGATAGACAGCACCTTGTCAAAATAAGACACAGCCATTCTGACGAAGTTCCTGAATTCCTGTGGATCTTCAGGCCTCAACTCCTTCATTAATATAGAGAACATGTCCTGCATTCACCCCTTCTTGCCGGCCAGGGTGGCCGAGCGGTTCTAGGCGCTACAGTGTGGAACAGCGCGACCGCTACGGTCGCATGTTCGAATCCTGCCTCGGGCATGGATGTGTGTGATGTCCTTAGGTTAGTTAGGTTTAACTAGTTCTAAGTTCTAGGGGACTGATCACCTCAGAAGTCCCATAGTGCTCAGAGCCATTTGAACCATTTGGATACTGTCACGAAAATGCTGCATGGATAATTGCGTCCTCCACGTCTGAAATACTGTGGAACATAAATAATCATTTGATTGTACCAGTGTGACATAAAACGAGCAATTTACTCCATAATTCAGTGTAATTATAATGTAATTTCATTCTGGCTGCACAAGATAACAATAACACCTTAACAAATACGAACCTAGATCTTTCAAAAATTTCTATGTGAATAAATTGCAGATTTACAATAATAACAACGTTTACACTCAACAACGTAAATAAAGCCTGCAGTTCCGAACACACACCCTTGGAGAGCTGCTGCAGACTGACACGCTATGTGTGTCATGTATTAGAGGTAATGAAAAAGTCGGCAGTTCCAGAGTTGTGCGTTTGGGGCCCTGATTGAGACTTTTATGCGATAACTGTGTCGTGTAGTAACGGCTTAACCCGGACCCGGTTTTTAAAACACTAGAAAAATTTATGCTTGGCTGCTGCTACGTGCACGTGAGCTTCCGAATAAGATTTTATTTTCTCTCCGATTTCTTTATAAGAAAGTGTCATCGGATCAACCTCACCCATAGCTTTTGAATTAATTTAAAGATTTCCGAGCCAACATTAGCAAGAAGAAAAGCTTTGCGCTCAACATCAGCTGATAATTTAATATGTAGATGATGAAACACTGCTCCAATTTTCATGCATAGTTTGGCCAGTAGTCTATCTTCTGGTCGAAACCTGATAACTCCAAATTTTCTTGACCATCTTTTTCGTTTGCTTCTAATTTTGATAGTCATGCTACCAAAAGTTCGTGCGTTGTAGAGAGTTGTTGTGATAGAACGAGCACTGATTGCAGTACATCTGAGAAAGCCTTTATGAAAACTAAAAAATTCTGAGATACCTTTCTGAAAAGGAAATGGGTTTAACAGCCACAATAGGATACTCAGAATGCCATGCCATACTTTTTGTAGTCTTTCCACTGTGTCCGCAGAAAGGGTTGACTTTCATTTCTTCTTTTTTTTCCCACTTGGACTATACTCGTTTGCCTTCGTTGCGAGGGTATACTGCTCTGCACTTGCCGCCACTTTTAGGTTTCATTCACGAAAGAACTTGGCGAAACATCTAAAGGTGGGGCAGGGAGAAAACCGCCTGTCACCGAAAGTAGTTGACCTTATGAAATAGCTTCCTTCTATGCAGCAAACATACGGCTTCGTCCAATGACTGAACAGGGTTACGCAGCAGCTGTAGCAAAAATAAATGACAACACAGATTAGCAAGAACAATTTACAATGATTTGATGTGATGTCCTAAAATTCACCCTAAGGCCCGCCCCCTCCAAAAAAAGGAAATGCCGCACCACGAACGAATTATCCTAACGGAACGGAAATCGGTAATTGTGCATATACAGACAAACAAACGATTAGAATTTCAGAAAAATTCGATGGTTTATTTAAGAGAAAGAGATTATCGATTTCAGCAAGTCAGTAACGCTTTGACCCAGCCTTGGCCTTATTCGGCTTGGCATTGATTGACAGAGTTGTTAGATGTCCTCTTGAGGGATTTCGTGCCATAGTCTTCGCAATTGGCGTATTAGATCGTCAAAATCCCGAGGTCGTTCGTGGGCCCTCCTCATAATGCCCCCAATGTTCTCAATTGGGGAGAGATCCAGCGACATTACTCGCCAAGAAGATGGGGTTTGGCAAGTATGAAGACAGGCAGTAGAAACTGACGCCGTGAGCGGGCGGAAATTATCGTACTGAAATATAAGCTCGGGATGGCTTGGCATGAAGGGCAACAAAACTGAAATGATGGTGTGGCATTATTGATCGGGAGACCTCATCTGGTGTTGTTCGCCTCCCTGGAGCAAATCTTTTTTACTTGAGCCACTTCGGCGACTTGCGAGTCGATGATGATGATGAAATGATGATAAGGACATCTCAACACCCAGTCCCTGCGCGGATAAAAATCTCCTCTCCGGCTAGAAATCGAACCCAGGTCCCTCACAAGGCACTCAGCTACGGAGACGGACAGTATAGTCGATGTACCATTGTGCTGTAAGAGTGCTGCGGATGACAAGGAAAGGGGTTCTGCTGTGAAAAGATACGGCGCCCCAGACCATCACTCCTGGCAGTCGGGCTGTGAGGCGGCGACAGTCGGGTTGGTATGGACTGTGGGAAAACCGGAACAGAAGAGAATCGAAGCATTTGAGATGTGTTGAAAATTAGGTGGACTGATAAGGTAAGGAATGAGGAGGTTCTACGCAGAATCGGAGAGGAAAGGAATATGTGGGAAACACTGATAAGGAGAAGGGACAGGATGATAGGACATCTGTTAAGACATGAGGGAATGACTTCCATGGTACTAGAGGGAACTGTAGAGGGCAAAAACTGTAGAGGAAGACAGAGATTGGAATACGTCAAGCAAATAATTGAGGACGTAGGTTGCAACAAGTGCTACTCTGAGATGAAGAGGTTAGCACAGGAAAGGAATTCGTGGCGGGCCGCATCAAACCAGTCAGTAGACTGATGACCAAAAAAAAAAAAAAAAACGTCAAATGGAGGTTTGTGTAGAACAGTTTTTAAAACCTCTTCAATAGCTGGTAAAGTTAACTGTTCTCCAACGATGTGCGGTTTTCCAGATTTCGCTATAAGCAATGAGATATTGTAACATACCCGCAAGTCATCATCGTTATTTTGAGATGTTGAAGCGTACATACTGTCCACGGTGGGTCTCTTCTCATATTTTTCCTTCAATGTTTGAAGGTATTTCAAATCTTTACCTATTCCATCAGGATGACATCGTCTTAGATGATCTTCGAGCTTCGATGGTTTCATAGAGTCATTGCTCAAAACTTCGTTGCATAAAAGACATATGGTCAATCTTTTGTCTGTCTTTGATGGAAGAAAACCAAATTTCAATGCAATGTCGACATTCCTTCTTAGATTCAGCCATATTTCGTATCAGTTGTAACCTGTAAAGAAAAAAAATGTTTGTTTTAGTAATCATGAGGCAGTTTTAACAAGAAAAGGCCATTTTACCAGAACAGAATAGAATTAATTATTGCGATGAAAAAACCAAAATGCCAGTGAAAAACCTGTTTTTAATTATTAAAAGCAATAAACTGCTAAGACCCATTGTTTAATCGTCGAAGTTTTAGCAGCCCCGAGATTAAATAGACGGTTTTTAATTAATGATTAAAGAAAATATATACCTAATTCACGAGACCACTGCCTCGTTTCATAAGCATAGATTCTCTTTATTAGTGGACTGTATTATTATTTAGTTGTACTGCATTCAATAAGAGCAACGCGTTATTGATTAGCACTGACAATAAGACTGCGAAGCTTGAAAAGCTATTTATTATAAAATTAGTATATCGTTGAAAAAAGGGCAGGTACTTACTTTTTCGGCCCTGACAAACACTGACATCGATTCACTCACACTTTTATTCCCAAATTTCCGGAAACAAATGAGTAACTTTTTGTCCTTGACATGCGTATTCATTAATGAGGCTTGCAAGCACAGCACAAGTCGTATTTAGTCCCTTTGCACGTCTGAGGAAGCGGTCGGCACTTTGCAAGTCTCTACATGCGTTGTACTGAATATCGAATATGCTTGTTTTTTCAAGTAGCAGTCGCTGACCTTCTTAAAATAGACTAGGTACTCAAAAAAATTAAGGTCATTAAAAATTTTCTTGGATCCCCACCTACAACTTGTGAAACTCCATTTTTTTTCTTTTCACGCAATAGCAGAAGAGAAGTTTCTTTCGCTTTTGAGTCAGATCGTGATTTTTCTCTTGTCTGGAAATATGCAAAACATCCTAAAATTCCAAATGTAGAAGACTTTAAAATGTCGTTACTACTGCTAGACCAACTAGACTCTACAGGACTTTATATCTGGCAGAACAAACCTCATGAAAATACCCTGACACTTGAGGCGTGTTATTAACCAGCATTTATGGCTGCGGATGAGAATTAAGACCCAGGATTCGTGTACTGCATGGAAAGCCAATAGAGACCTCTTTCAATGGGATAAGCAGTTTATTCTGGAGCTGGACAGCGCTGTCGATCACGTGAGATCAGCATAATTTCCGTGTCCGCCTTCTGTAGTACCTTTCAGTGAGACAAAGAAAAAGTGCAGCCATTCAACGTGCGATTTTTTGAGTGAAACAGGGGATGTTATAACAGCATACCAAGGGTCTAACGAAATACACTATTGGCCATTAAAATTGCTACGCCACGAAGATGACGTGCTACAGACGCGAAATTTAACCGACAGGAAGAAGATGCTGTGATATGCAAATGATTAGCTTTCAGAGCATTCACACAAGGTTGGCGCTGATAGCGACACCAATACGTGCTCACATGAGGAAAGTTTCCAACCGATTTCTCACACACAAACAGCAGTTGACCGGCGTTGCCTGGTGAAACGTTCTTGTGATGCCTCGAGCAAGGAGGAGAAATGCATACCATCACGTTTCCGACTTTCATAAAGGTCGGATTGTAGCCTATCGTGATTGCGGTTTATCGTATCGCGACATTGTTGCTCGCGTTGGTTCAAATGGTTCTGAGCACTATGCGACTTAACTTCTGAGGTCATCAGGCGCCTAGAACTTAGAACTAATTAAACCTAACTAACCTAAGGACATCACACACATCCATGCCCGAGGCAGGATTCGAACCTGAGACCGTAGCTGTCGCTCGGTTCCAGACTGTAGCGCCTAGAACCGCACGGCAACTCCGGCCGGCTGCTCGCGTTGGTCGAGATCCAATGACTGTTAGCAGAATATGGAATCGGTGTGTTCAGGAGAGTAATACGGAACGCCGTGCTGGATCCCAACGGCCTCGTATCACTAGCAGTCGAGATGACAGGCATCTTATCCGTATGGCTGTAAAGGATCGTGCAGCAACGTCTCGATCCCTGAGTCAACAGATGGGGACGTTTGCAAGACAACAATCATCTGCACGGACAGTTCGACGACGTATGCAGCAGCATGGACTATCAGCTCGCAGACCATGGCTGCGGTTACCTTTGACGCTGCATTACAGACAAGAGCGCCTGCGAAGGTGTACTCAACGACGAACCTGGGTGCACGAATGGCAAAACGTCGTTTTTTCGGATGAATCCAGGTTCTGTTTACAGCTTCATGATGGTCGCATCCGTGTTTGGCGACATCGCGGTGAACGCACATTGGAAGCGTGTATTCGTCATCGATATACTGGCTTATCACCCGGCGTGATGGTATGGGGTGCCATTGGTTACACGTCTCGGTTAGCTCTTGTTCGCATTGACGGCACTTTGAACAGTGGACGTTACATTTCAGATGTGTTACGACCCGTGGCTCTACCCTTCATTCGATCCCTGCGAAAACCTACATTTCAGCACGATAATGCACGACCGCATGTTGCAGGTCCTGTACGGGCCTTTCTGGATACTGAAAATGTTCGACTGCTGCCCTGGCCAGCACATTCTTCAGATTTCTCACCAATTGAAAACTTCTGGTCAATGGTGGCCGAGCAATTTGCTCGTCACAATACGCCAGTCACTACTCTTGATGAACTGTGGTATCGTGTTGAAGCTGCACGGGCAGCTGTACCTGTACACGCCAGCCAAGCTCTGTTTGACTCAATGCCCACGCGTATCAAGGCCGTTATTACGGCCAGAGGTTGCTGTTCTCGGTACCGATTTCTCTGGATCTATGCACCCAAGTCGCGTGAAAATGTAATCACATGTCAGTTCTAGTGTAACATATTTGACCAATGAATACCCGTTTATCATCTGCATTTCTTCTTGGTGTAGCAATTTTAGTGGTAAGTAGTTTATTTAAGGATTGGACTTGGATCAGATTGGTCAACTTAAATTGGACTTAGAACTTTCCTGATCCTGAAAAATACACTGGTGACCAAAATTAAAGCAACGAACTGCTGTCTCCCCGTCCTGTGTCTAATTCACGATATAATCACACAAACTGTCAACAGATGTCGTTACTATCGCGTTCTGCACGGAAGATGGCTTTCCGACAACGGGTAACCACGCCAGCAATGACGTCAGGGCACCCATGAAGCGGAGTACTTTTTGCAGGGGAATCCCACTTCCACAGTCGCTGTGTACACAGTCACGGACGGTGTAGTACGGCACAGACAAGACGTCTAAATGCTCTCTGCTGTCAGAAGGGCCATAAGAAAAATGGGAGCAGAAGAGTCGCCAACTAAAGTGGCCTGATGGCTTAATGTGAATCGTTCTGTTGTTTCTCGGATGAGGCGACAGTTTATAGAGACGGAAACTGCGTCCCGGAGACCAGCACAGCGCCGACCACGTGTGACATCTGAGAGAGTGGACCGTTATTTCGCTGCAAGGGCACTACAGTACCGCCTCAGTACTGCACTGCACCTGGCGTCTGACCTCGCAGCATGCTCTGGACGCGTTGAATCGAGTCAAACGGTGTACAGAAGGCTTCAGAAGAGTGGCCTTTATCGTTGGAGACCTGCTGTCTGTTTACCTCTGGCACGTCTTCACAGAAGGGAACGTCTTGAGTGGACCCGTTAACACGCCTTCTGGACGGTCGAACGGTAGGTCAATGTTCTTTTCACAGATGAGTCCCGATTTGATCTGGAAAATGATTCTCTGGAGGCAGGTGGAACACGATTTCGGGATCCAAATATTATAGAAAAAGACCAATGTTGAGGAGGATGCCTAATGGTGTGGGCAGACATTATGCTGACCACTCGAACACCTCTTCATGAAATTGTACGGGCGAGTCAGCGAGATATAACTGCTGTCAGGCATTGTGAGGAGATCTTGGGGTGTCATCCGCGATTGTTGCTACGTGCGGAGAGCCCAGACTCCGTATTGATGGACGATAATGCTCGACCTCCTACACAGGTAGTTGAGGTTTTTTGGAACCGGAAGATACTGCACGCATGGCGTGATCTGCTCGCTCTCCCGATTTGAATCCCATAGAACATGTCTGGGATGCATCAGGGAGACGGATTGCATCACATCAGTGTCCGCAAACCACTCTCCAAGACTTGCGAGTAGCTCTGCAGTAAGAATGGGCGTTATTGCCTCAACATGAGATTGATGACATCATTCACAGCATGTCCCGACGTTGTCATGCCTGTATTGGTGCCAGAGGTGGTTACACCCCATACTGAGCACATTAACCAGTTGTCAGAATGTGTGTGCAAATCCGTTAAGTCGGAAAGAAACGAAGAACATTTTTACGTATCGTCATTCATGTTGCAGTTGATTACGTTCTGACCTCTTTTCATTGTTTCTACTTTACTATCACCTGTTTATACTGTTTCGTGGCAAAATAAACGCAACGTTTCGAAACTTCCGTTTGTTGCTTTAATTTTGGACATCAGTTCAGAAAAAAGCCATTTAAATATTGTAACTATATCTGGAAATGTTCGTAATTCTCAACAGCTAACAGGAGAATAAATAACCAATTTGCATTAATGAAGACCGCATTAGTGTTTCTTCATTCTCACATAAACACATTGTAACCTCCCAACATTAAAAAATAATTATATTTCACATTTTAGCGTAACCTCCCAGCCGTTTATTATTCCATAACCTCACAATAATAACGTGACTAACCTCTCAATAAAATTTTGGATCACTTATAACCTTTTAATAATTGACTGTGTGAATTTAAACTGGTAAATTTGGACGTCAGCAGTGCTGTGTCATGGCCCTGAAAATTCATTCTGAATAAATTGAAAACTCTTACCTCAATGAAGTCGCCGGATAACGCGTATATATCTGCTCCTATAAGAAATTGTCTGGCACAGCCCAGTGCAATGCTGGCCGATAGATTTGTCATGTATAAAAAGAAACAACTGATTTTTCTTTACAATAATCGGGATGACCATGGCTTGGAAAAATTAGTAAATTCTTTAAAGTGAGATGAATAATTTTCAAATGTTAATTTTTATAAGAAAGATTATTTTTAAGAGATTTTTTTAAAAACATTTACATGGGACTTGATATAACAATAGTACATATGCGCGAGGCTGCTTTTACCTTATACTACAACGCTGAGGCACCGCCATCGCTCCACACGACCGGCCCAGCCAACACGATGCACCAGACTGCTCGCTACTACTACTACAATTGCTACACAGTTCCTACTGCATACAACACTGCTCTCTGGTCAGAGATTCTCTTATAGCTTACATATCGCAGGCAGCGCGTGAGCATCCATCGAAATTATATCTGCTCGAGTGCGCTAGCGACAAATTCCTTAATCATGGACCTCTTACAACATGGTTTTGGCTCTTACGGAGGCAGTGATCACTCGGATCGCTCAGAAACGCACGAAAATATGCTTATAATACAAACCGCTCGGCTCAGAAAAAGTTCTATAAGTCATTCGCATAGAAGAACCTTAGCGTAGAGTTCGTCTAAAGGGGTATACATCAAGACGTTTGTAATGTTTTGTTGTATTCGGTGTGTTTTTAGTCTTACTATATCGATATTTTGTTTATATGTTGTGGTAAATGTCTTATCAAAATGGTTCAAATGGCTCTGAGCACTATGTGACAACTTCTGAGGTCATCAGTCCCCTAGAACTTAGAACTACTTAAACCTAACTAACCTAAGGACATCACACACATCCATGCCCGAGGCAGGATTCGAACCTGCGACCGTAGCGGTCGCGCTGTTCCAGACTGTAGCGCCTAGAACCGCTCGGCCGCTCAGGTCGGCAAATGTCTTATCCTATACCTTGATCATTCAAGCGTCTCTCCTGGTAAGACGCACGGTTTTGCATGCGAATGGTTCATACCACTGTTTCTGGGTGAGCAATTTATATTGTAAGCACGTTTTCGTGCGGTTGGAGCTTACGCACTTACCTTGTTATATGAATTGGCTACAAATATGGTCCTACGAATTTCTAAAGCTTTGCATCTTGCTCGAGTGACGAGAGAGAGAAGGATTATGACAACCATGAGAGTGGGAAGCTGGTCGGAAACTCACGAAGGAATGAGACTGGCTTTCCGACTCGTTCCCACGTTCACGCTTATGGACCGCCACACACGGAGGCGGAAGAGTGCAACCTCCAGACTGCATTTTGGAATGACAGATGTTCATCAGAGTGTGGCCGACACTTGCGCTAATATAATTAACGCCTCGTCCGTCGCAGAACAGACAGCTCCATCTCATTCATCACACACTGCTGAGCTCAACTTCCGCCAGCACTCACTTGTAGGCAAAAGCGGCCGTGAGCTTGTGTGACTGCGCAAGCCAAGACAGATTTGAAAGAGCTCTGACCGTAAGCGTAGCTTCCAGTGCGGCTGCAGTGTTATCACGTTGCGAAACGACATTCTTGTCAGGCAACAACAAGGGTACCAAGTGCCGTCACCCTCTCCTGTAAGTCGAGGTACGTGATGCTAAGAAACTACGCTACACACATAAAAGACAGTATTTAATGATAAAAAAACACCTGCTGGACTTTCGCCATTGGGTTGGGAACTGTAACGTCCCCCTAAATAGGTTAGGGGTGCACTATGCATCATATGGAGACTGTGTGTGGGATGCACATAAATGTTTTTAGCTTACGAGAGTCTCCACCCAATAGCTGTAGAAGACCACGAAGTATTAGTGTAGTCCCTAAAGAAATGGCCTAAAATCTCAAGTACTACTCATCAATTGTCAACGCATTCCCAACACAGACCCAGAATTTGAAGGTGTTCTAAAGAGCTCAAAAAAAACAAAAGTAAATAAATAAATAAAAAATAAATGGTTCAAATGGCTCTGAGCACTATGGGACTTAACTTCTCAGGTCATCAGTCCCCTAGAACTTAGAGCTACTTAAACCCAACTAACCTAAGGACATCACACCCATCCATGCCCGAGGCAGGATTCGAACCTGCGACCGTAGCGGTCGCGCGGTTCCAGATTGTAGCGCCTAGAACCGCTCGGCCACCCTGTCCGGCTGTTCTAAAGAACAGTGGATGTACAAAATCGGATTAAAACCATACATATAAAGTAGTGAGATCTTTGGAGTAAATCTAAGACGAATAGAAAATGTAGTTTGCCATTTTTTTTCCGGAGCCGACAAAGCTTTCAAATTCACCAAGACAGAAACTGACGAAGCATGTACGATGGTTTGTGCCAGAACCAGTATCAAGGGTGGGCATAGTCGGATCTTTTTATTGACCACTAAACTCACTCCTGATGTAACCAAAAATTAAGAGAAGTGCACTGTTATCTACTATGAATGTTCCCTAACAATATTGTCGCCACTGGAGCAAACTGTAGTCATCCAACAATTGAATGGGGAAATCACAGTTTTGTAAGTGGTGGGTCTGACAATACATCCTGTCAAACATTATTAAATGTCTTCTCAGACAACTTTAGTGTGTTCGTCTGACTGGATCTATTTTCCTTTGTGTGGACTGCATTTGAATATTTCTCATTACCGTGCTCGACTTTAGTAGCCACTTACTTCAGTCTCCTTTGGATATTGTGGCCATCGTGATCGTCTTCTGAATCTAAAACAGTATCTTAATTCTACGCACAATGTGTTTAAATGTCCGCCCCTGGTAGCTGACTGGTCAGCGTGACGGATTTTCAATCGTTTGGGCCCGTGTTCGATTCCCGCCGGAGTTGGGGAATTTTCTCCTCCCAGGGACTGGGTGTTGTGCTGTCCTCATCATCATCCTGTCATCCTCATCGACTGCAGGTCGTCAAAGTGGAAGACCGGCACCCGGCGAACAGTCTACCCGACGGGGGGCCCTAGCCATACGATTAAATAAATAAATGTGTTTAAACAAAAGAGTTCATCATATTTTATTATCTCTAATATACTCTTCTCAAAGTATGTACAAACCACTCACTGCGGCTGACAGTATAATACCATCTGAAATCTCACGTGAATCGAACTAAACTAAACTTTATTGCACAAAATTTCGTCATGGGAGGTCGATGGTCTTCTAAGGTGGTGTCTTCATTCATAGTTCCTACTCTGAGGTGACAAAAGTCATGGGATTCCTCCTCATACCGTGTCGGGCCTCCTTTGACCAGACGTAGTGCAGCAGCTCGACGCAGCATGGACTCCACATGTCTTTGGAAGTCCCCTCCAGAAATATTCAGCCATGCTGCCTTTATAGCCGTCCATAATGGCGAAGTTGTTGTCGGTGTAGGATTTTGTGCATGGAGTTACCCCTCGATTATGTCCCATAAATGTTCGATGGGATTCATGACGGCCGATCTGGGTGGCCAAATCATTCGCTCGAATGTCCAGGGTGTTCTTCAAACCAATCGCGAACGATTGTGGCCCTGTAACATGGCGCATTGTCAGCCACAAAAATTTGTGAACATGAAATCCATGTATGGCTGCAAACGGTCTCCAAGTAGCCACACATTACCATTTGCAATCAATGATTGGTTCAGTTGGAGCCGAGGACTCAGACCATTCCATGTAAAAACATCCCACACCGTTACGGAGTTACGGCCAGTTTGTACAGTGCCTTGTTAACACGTTTGGCCCATGGCTTCACGGGGTCTGGGCCACACTCGAACGCTACCATAAGCGCTTATCAACTGAAATCGGGACTCATCTGAGCAGGCCACTGTTTCCCAGTTGGCTATGGTCCAATCGACATGGCCACGAGCCCAGGAGACGTGCTGCGGGCAATGTCGTACTGTAGGTCGTCTGCTGCCATCGCCCATTAACGCCAAATTTCGCCTCAGTGTGCTAACACAAACGTCCCACATTGAACTCTGCTGCTATTTCTCTCAGTGTATTTGTCTTTTAGCACTGACGACTCTACGCCAATGCTGCTGCTCTCGGTCGGTCGTTAAGCGAAGGCCGCCGGCCACTGCGTCGTCCGCGGTAAGAGGTAGTGACTGGAATTTGGTATTCTCGGCACACTCTTGACACTTTGGATTTCGGAATATTGAATTGCCTAACATTTCTGAAATGGAATGTCCCATGCGTCTAGCTCTAACTACCATTCCGCGTTCAAAGTCTGTTAATTCCCGTCAGGTGACGATAATCACGTCAGAAACATTTTCACATGAATCACTTGACTACAAATGACAGCTCCGTCATGCACTGTTCCTTTATACACTGTGTACGCGATACTACCCCCATATATATATATATATATATATATATATATATATATATATATATATATGTGCATATCGTTACCCCACGACTTTCGTCACCTTAAGTGTACATACCACTACCACAAAATTCGTACCGCTTCTACTCTTCGACAGTTAGTGAGATCAGAGTGAATAACTTGCGTCTTGAAGCCTTACTGGCAGCTGTTCTTTCTGTGTTTTGACGAACATATCGTCTGAAGGCAACATTGATTTTGCAATAGTTTTAACCAAACGTTTTGTGCACGTGGCGAAGGGAATTGCTGTTATAAGGTACCGTACGTGCCAACATAATGTTTTATTTATAAGTGAATGTACATAAAACAACGTTAGTATTCAAAAATCCAAGGATCTGTACAGTATTGGGACAACACCGTTTGTGGACAAAGTACCATTATCCAAGATGGCGGCCCTGACGTCACAGTCACATCATCCAAGATGTCGGCCGTGACGTCACAGACATACACCCAGTGACGTCAATCAAGATGGCGGATTTTGGCGAGAAGTTTGAATTTTGGCGGGAAGAAGGTCAATTGGGCTACCTCCACAAACCTAACCACCCTCCCCCCAAAAAATGGCCGGAAGTTCAAATTCCAACATCATAGTCCGTCTCACGTAGAAAAATGGCGGGAAAAAGGACTTGTCTTTATTATTTAACTAGTTTCAAGCATGTGTGTTCGACACGGGGTCTGGACTCCAACTGGCTTAGTTCATATCGTCGCCACCAGAGAGCGCCACTGTGACGTCAGATCATGACGCAAGTACCGTTATTCAAGATCGCTGCACCAAGCGTATCCACCACGTGGCTTGGACGCTGTCGTGACGTCATCACGCGAGTACCGTTATTCAAGATTGCTCTGACATCCCGAACACGCCACGCCGTCCGACATTTCGCGAGGACGTTGGGGCTGTTGACAGCTTGGATAACGGTACTTTGCCACGCAATCACTGTTGTCCCAATACTCTGAACTCGTCCTGGTTCAAAGAGAAGATGGTGAAGTTGCCCCTAACGTACCGCTGTAAGTTCCCGATACCTTGAAAACATGCATTTAGCATCATTAATGCAACATGATTTTTATAAAGGATGTTGTGAATTTTTTAATTCGTTATTTATTGTAAGTAATTATTTTTGTTTTATATTTCAGTGTGTCAACAGAAAGGCGTTACGGAAATGGAGCACTGCCCGGAATCTCACTGACTGGAGTGGAGTTGTCTTCAGTGATGAGTCTCGCTTCCAAATGAGCCGCGATGACCAGCGAAGTCGTGTTAGGAGATGCCCCAGACAGCAGTGGGATACGAACCTGACTATTGCCCCACACACGGCCAGAGGTGCCACTTCATTTTATAGAAAGACCTCTTTGGATATGACATCCAAAGAGCCACCCTTAGATCACTGCAGTACGTCGACGACATTGTACACACCGTTTTGTTGTCCTTCATGGCAGGCCATCCTTGGTTTGAGTTTCAACACGGCGAGAGTTTCTACCGCTTGTCTTCGTGCTCAGCAAAACCCACCTTGGACAGCAAGGTCGCCGGATCTCTCACCAGTTGAGAACGCTTGGACCATTATGGCAGGGCCCTGAAACCAGACAAATTTTGACAATCCAACGCGCTAATTTGACAGAATTTGGCGCGATTTCCCTCAGAAGGAGATCCTACAACTCTGTTAATCAGTGCCATGCCGAAAAACTGCTTGTTTAAGGGTCGGAAGTGGGCAATGCGCTACTGATTTGTTCAATTTGTGAAGCTATTTCTCTGGAATAAATTGCATTCATTTGTACGCCTGTGCGTGTGCATTACATCTACCGAATGCGATTTCCGCCCCATTCGCATAATTCCTCTGTGTTGCATCTTTTTTTGTTTTGTTTTTGTCTTAGAGTGTCTGTACACCGGGTCCAGCGTGGGCCGTAGTTACCCTATGGCAGCGAAACTTGGTACCTTTGTAAATGCGTTAATGCGGAACCTGTTTGCGCTAGAAAACAAATTTGATCCAGTTGTGGCCACCAGTTGCAAATCTGGGGTAGCACACTGTTTGTATGTGGTACGACCTCCACGTTGTCATTTGACAGATCACAGTGTGAGTGAGAGACCGTGCGCTGTTAGCGAAACTGTTTCGTGTGAACGGCAGCAGTTAGAGTGCTGCATCGAGAGAGTATCGCCGACTGAAAGGTCTGAGAAGGGGCCCTGTGTCATTAAATGGTTTAAGGAAAATGGTAATGAAATTCGGAAACGCTGGCGAGCTTTCTGTGGGACGTAGAAGGGGAAGAAACTTCCTGGCAGATTAAAACTGTGTGCCGGACCGAGACTCGAACTCGGGACCTTTGCCTTTCGCGGGAAAGTGGTCTTCAACTGAGCTACATAAGCACTTGCACGAGAAAGGCAAAGATCCCGAGTTCGAGTCTCGGTCCGGCACTCAGTTTTAATCTACCAGGAAGTTTCATATCAGCGCACACTCCGCTGCAGAGTGAAAATCTCATTATAGAAGAGGAAGGTTTCCTTTCCCGGTGGAAGTTACTGACGAGGTTGCTGTTGCTGTAACTGAACATCCAGCACGTGCTACATGTTGTGCTGGCGCTCGTATAGTTCACGAGAATTGTCCATCTCATGGTCAAGAGCACGGAATGCTTTGTGGTCTATTTTACACTGGTACCCATACGGTGCAGCAACTGAAACTCATTGTCTGCACCAACTTTCTGAATTTGCTCTTCGGTTTCTGGCATGGATCGAAGTTGATGACATGTGGCTGGGTAATATTCTGTGGAGTGATGAGGACATTTTTGCACTACAGGTTGCAGGGAATACATAGAACTGCCTAAAGTTGGGATACTGTTGAACCGCATGTTGTGCACAAAGAGCCATTGCATTCGCTGTATGTGTCTGTGTGTTATGGATTCACAATCACCTGTACTGTTGGTCAGTTCTTCTTCGAAGAGAATGCTCTTGGGCGGCCTGTCAGGCGTACTGTGGCATCTGTACACTATCGAGACTTTCTTGTATAACACGTGATTCCTGCTTTGTAAGATCACAATCGTATGGAATTCACTGTTTTCGTGCAATATGGGGCTCAGTGAAAGATCTGTATAGTGCAACCTTCCGCGAACGTGTTATCTCCAGAGGTTTCCCAGATGCATGACTTGAAAGATCACCTGATCTGAATCCACTTGACTTCTGCGTCTGGGGACAGTTAAAACAACGGGTTTACCAGGGACACGTTCGCCCCTACCTGATCTGAAGGCCAGTATACAGGAACGCGTTGCTGAGATTCTACCACGACTGCTGCGAGCGACTGCTGATCACGTCGTTTTACGGATGTGACATCTCGTCGGCGACTCCGGTGCTCATATTGAACAAATTGGGTAAGCGGTGGTTCACAATAAAATCATCATTATGCTTATCTCACTTGTTTGACCTTCTCTGGCCACGTCCCGTTCCTGACGCATTACATTCGGAAACATTTCTTCCATTCACAGCGCCAGATTTGCACTTGGTGGCTAAAATTGGAATCAATTTGTTTTCCAGCGTAAACCATCTCCGTATTAACGCATGAGCATTTCTACCAAGTTTCGCTTCCATACGATAATTACAGCCCAAACTAGACCTCTGAGGGTAGCTGCATTTTAATTATTACCATCAGGTGTTGTGTGTTGTATAGGAGGCCTACCACTCATGCGACTAACCTTGGGTTGCTGCAGCAGGTTAGGTTTTGTTACTGTCGAAAGGTGCCCTCGAAAGCAATAGGCTGTAGTGGTGCTCAGTGGCCCCTTGCCGACCTTTCCTTGATGGCGCGTCGTTTGGCGATCTTCACGTGGGCGAGCAGCGGAGCTATAAAGCAGAGGCGTAACTTGTGTCAGTGACCTCGGTGGTGGGTCTGCAAGCCCTCTGTCACTGACTGTGGCGAGGTTGTCGGTCTTAGACATTTTTCTTTTATTGCTTCAATGATGGTACCTAGCTGTGTGGCAGCATGAAAGTCTGTGATGCGTTCCCGTGGGAGTGCCATAACGACCCAACGGAAGACTTTGTTTTGGAATCTTTGTGACTGGATAGGTTGCGCGGCAGAGGCTGTTCCCCAGGCGATGCGCCGATGCTGCCACGTAGCACTGCTGCAGGGACAGGGGCTGTGTGTAGGCGCAGCTTTGTCCTCCGGTCTAATTCGTTGCCGAAAAAAGACGAAGAGATAGCTTTTGTCATTTGAACACATGTTTTGATTTTTCGTTCGAATACACTCCTGGCCATTAAAATTGCTACACCAAGAAGAAATGAGGATGATAAACGGGTATTCATTGGACAAATATATTATACTAGAACTGACATGTGATTATATTTTCACGCAGTTTGGGTGCATAGATCCTGAGAAATGAGTAACCAGAACATCCACCTCTGGCCGTAATAACGGCCTTGATACGCCTGGGCATTGAGTCAAACAGCGCTTGGGTGGCGTGTACAGGTACAGCTGCCCCTGCAGCTTCAACACGATGCCACAGTTCATCAAGAGTAGTGACTGGCGTATTGTGACGAGCCAGTTGCTCGGCTACCATTGACCAGGCGTTTTCAGTTGCTGAGAGATCTGGAGAATGTGCTGGCCAGGGCGGCAGTCGAACATTTTCTGTATCCAGAAAGGCCCGTACAGGACCTGCTATATATGGTAGTGCATTATCGTGCTGAAATGTAGGTTTCCGCAGGGATCGAATTAAGGGTAGAGCCACGGGTCGTAGCACATCTGAAGTGTAACGTCCACTGTTCAAAGTGGCGTCAATGCGAACAACAGGCGACCGAGACGTGTAACCAATGGCACCCTATACCATCACGCCGGGTGATACGGCAGTATGGCGATGACGAATACACGCTTCCAATGTGCGTTCACCGCGATGTCGCCAAACACGGATAGGACCATCATGATGCTGTAAACAGAACCTGGATTCATTCGAAAAAATGACGTTTTGCCATTCGTGCATCCACCTTCGTCTTTGAGTACACCATCGCAGACGCTCCTGTCTGCGATGTAGCGTCAAGGCTAATCGCAGCTGTGGTCTCCGAGCTGATAGTCCATGCTGCTGCAAACGTCGTCGAACTGTTCGTGAATATGGTTGTTGTGTTGCAAACGTCCTCATCTGTTGACTCAGGGATCGAGACGTGGCTGCACGATCCGTTACAGCCATGCAGATAAGATGATTGTCACCTCGACTGCTAGTGATACGGGGCCTTTGGGATGCAGCACGGCGTTCCGTATTACCCTCCTGAACCCACCGATTCCACATTCTGCTAACAGTCATTGGATCTCGACCAACACGAGCAGCAATGTCGCGATACGATAAACCAGAATCGCGATAGGCTACAATCCGACCTTTATCAATGTCGTAAACGTGATGGTACGCGTTTCTCCTCCTTACACGGGACATCACAACAACGTTTCACCAGGTAACGCCGTTCAACTGCTGTTTGTGTATGAGAAATCGTTTGAAACTTTCCTGATGTCAGCACGTTGTAGGTGTCGTCACCAGCGTCAACCTTGTCTGAATGCTCTGAAAAAATCATTTGCATATCACAGCATTTCCTTCCTGTCGGTTATATGTCGCACGTCATCTTCGTGGTGTAACAATTTTAATGGCCAGTAGTGTAAACAATGTCACTACTAGAATTGTTTGGATTTGTCTGGATGAAACCATTTCATTATAATCGTCGGATATAGGTGGAACCGTATAAACGTCGTATACAGTCTTCGATGGGAAAAAATCATTTCAGTCATAGACTTGGTCGGCTGGAATGCAGTGCATTAGCCGCCGGACCATTTGATGCACCGTCATTCCGAGAGATTTTCATTCATTGTTGACGCAGTGAGCCGGTTTCTCAACTTCTGAATACTTTGCTGAAAACAAAAATTTAAAAAGGAAATTAATTTAAAAAATTATATTGAAAATTTTGAAATTGCTATGTCTCACCTCTCATTCTTTCTTGTTCATTTAATAATCTCAGTAGTTGGCGATAAGGCTGGTAGTAGTAGCAACCAAACAGCTTACAATCTCCTGGCAGTATCTTGCCTGAATACTTGCTCGCATTCATCTATGGAAGTGATAGTACTGCCAGGATGAAATCCGTTAAATCACCATACACATGCGCATCGACATTGGATGAGATTTGTCCAACCTGAAGAATATACACTTTGCTCTTTAATTAGAGCCGTATTTATATACAGACTTTTAAAGCATGGCATAACACTTCTCCCTTCATATTCAGGTTCAAATTGAAACTATTTTAAAAGTTCATGCACATCACATTATTCTGAAAACCTAAGCCGGCCGGAGTGGCCGAACGGTTCTAGGCGCTTCAATGTGGAACCGCGCGACCGCTACGGTCGCAGGTTCGAATCCTACCCCGGGCATGGATGTGTGTGATGTCCTTAGGTTAGTTAGGTTTAGGTAGTTCTAAGTTCTAGGGGACTGATGACCACAGCTGTTAAGTCCCATAGTGCTCAGAGGTATTTGAACTATTTTTTGAAAACCTAAACATATTTTAGGCCACACTCCGTGATAACGCAGCAGTCAGGCAGCAGTAGACAGCCGAGACATGCAATGGATAAGTAACCGACTTTGTGACTTTAGTTCTTAATCAGGAGGGAATTTTATAATATCATCTGTTTGCTGTAATAGTTTAGTTTCTTGAGTTTCTGCGTGTTTATTTAATATCTAATAGCCACAGTTCTCGCTTCGGAAAGTAAACCGATTTTGTGACATATTAAAAGTACCTAATCGGGGGCGAATTATTTAGTTTCACCTGACTGCTTCGGTAGTTAGGTTTTTGAATCTCTGCGTATTAATGTAATCTATTAGACACAGTTGCTGAGTTTTCGTCAGGGTCTACAATATGGTTGCCCAGCACGTGCCAATAGTCTGTTTATCTGCATGGTTTAGTTTTCCATGGTCTTTAGTGTGTACAGGGACTGCGATTGTTGTGTGCGGATGCGAGCCGAATTGGTGACACTTCACTCTCATCTTCAGGATGCGACGGCTTCGGTTACACAGCTTGAGGCTGCAGTGGATTGGCACCACTGTTGTGGGTCGGCCGTGAGGGTCGAACGGACGTCCGAGTACTCCGATCGGTCCTCACCGGTGGCCAGCCCAGTTCATGCTCCCACTGAGGTTGACCCCTCACCTGTGGCCGAGTGGCAGGTCGCCCCGGGGCGAAGCAGGTGGCGAAAGATTTCCCAGGCGGCCGCACGTGAGGCCTCCCCGGTTTGTCTGACAAAAAGGTTCCAGGTGCTGTCTGTGGCTGACACTATCGCTGAGCCAGATGCTGTCGCCTGTCCTGTTTCAGAGGAAACAGCCTGCAAGATCCGGACAATCACAAAGGGTTGGCTTATTGGTAGTTGGGAGCTCTAACGTTAGGCGCGTTAGAGGGCGCCTTGGCGACATGGCTGTCAAGAAGGGAAAGAAAACCAATGTGCACTCTGTGTGCATACTGGGTGGACTCATTCCAGATGTGGAACGAGTCCAATTGCAAGTGGTTGCTCACGTCGGTACCATTGGTGTGTGTCACTCAGAGATTCTCTCTGGTTTCCGGCGGCTAACAGAAGTGGTAAAGGCTGCCAGTCTTCCTTGCAAGACGAAAGCAGAGCTGACCTCTTGCAGCATAGTCGACAGGACCGATTGCGGACCTCTGGTACAGAGCCGAGTGGAGGGTCTGAATCAGAGGCTCAGACGTTCTGCGACCGTATAGGCTGCAGATTCCTCGAATTGCGCCAAAGGGTGGTTGGGTTTAGGGTTCAGGTCAGGAGGCGGCTACACGGGTAGCAGGGGCTGTGTGGCGTGGACTGGGCGGTTTCTTAGTTTAGAGGGTCTTGGGAAAACACAAGAAGAGCTTCAGTCACAAAGGGTGCAGGCCGAACACAGGAAGAACGTAGATGCAGGAAGCATCGGTATAACGGTTGTAAATTGTCGTAGCTGTCTTGTGAAAGTACCAGCTACAAGCGCTATTAGGAAGCACAGATGCTCAAATCGTTATAGGCACTGAAAGCTGGCTAAAGCCGGATATAAGCTCAGCAGAATTTTTTTGCGAAGAACCTAACGGTGTTCCGAAAGGATAGGCTAAACACGCATGGCGGTGGCGTGTTTGTTGGTATTAAAAGTAGTTTATCTTGTCGTGAAATTGAGTGAGTGAGTTAGTATGGGCAGAGGTCATTGTTGGGAACCGGAACAAAATAATAATTGGATCCTTTTACCGACCTCCCAATTCGTGATACAGTTACTGAAAGGTTCAAAGAAAACTTGAGTTTGATTTCAAACATGCAACCGACTCTTACGATTATAGTTGGTGGTGACTTTAATTTACCCTCGATATGTTGGCGAAAATAGTTTAATTCCGGAGGTACGCATAAAACATCATCCGAAATTGGGCTAAACGCATTCTCTGAAAATTATTTCGAGCAGTTAGTTTATGAGCCCACGCGAATAGTAAACGGTTGTGAAAACACACTTGACCTTTTAGCAACAAATAATGCTGAGTTAATAACAAGCATCAAAACGGATACAGAGATTAGTGAACACAGGGTTGTCGTAGCGACATTGAATACTTTAATCCTCAAATCCTCCAAAAATAAACGAAAAATCTACCTATTCAAAAAAGCAGATAAAAATTCACCTGACGCCTTCCTGAGAGACGATGTCCACTCCTTCCAAATTAATAATATAAGTGTAGATCAGATGTGGCTTGAATTCAAAGAAATAGTATCGGCAGCAATTAAGAGATTTATACCAAATAAATTAACAAATGGATCAGAATACGGTTGCAGAAATAACGAAACAAACATTCCAAATTTAAACAGACGCAAAATCCCCAAGATTGGCGATCTTTCACAAAAGCTCGAAATTTAGCGCGGACTTCAATGCGAGATGCTTATAACAGTTTCCACAACGAAACTTTGTCTCGAAACCTGGCAGAAAATCCAAGGAGATTCTGGTCGTATGTGAAGTATGCTAGCGGCAAGACACAATCACTGCCTTCTCTGCGCGATAGCAATGGAGACACTATCGAAGACAATGCTGCCAAAGCAGAATTACTAAACACAGCTTTCCGAAATGCCTTCACAAAAGAAGACGAAGTAAATATTCCAGAATTCGAATCAAGAACAGCTGGTAGAAGTAAATATGCTCGAAGTAGTGAAGCAACTTACGTCACTTAATAAAAGCAAGTCTTCTGGTACAGACTGTATACCAATTAGGCTCCTTTCGGAGTACGCTGATGCATTAGCTGCATGATTAACAATCATATACAACCATTCGCTCGACGAAAGATCCGTACCCAAAGACTGGAAAGTTGCACAGGTCACACCAATACTCAAGAATGGTAGTAGGAGTAATCAACTAAATTACAGGCCCATATAGTTAACGTCGATATGCAGCAGGATTTTGGAACGTATATTGTGTTGAAACATTATGAATTACCTCGAAGAAAATGCTCTATTAACGCACAGTCAACATGGTTTTAGAAAACATCGTTCTTGTGAAACAAAACTAGCTTTTTATTCACATGAAGACCTGAGTGGTACTGACAAGGGATTTCAGATCGATTCCGTATTTCTGGGTTTCCGGAAGGCTTCTGACACTGTACCACAGAAGCGGCTTGTAGTGAAATGCGTGCTTATTGAATATCGTCTCAGTTACGTGACTGGAGTCATGATTTCCTGGCAGAGAGGTCACAGTTCGTAATAACTGTCGGAAAGTCATCGAGTAAACCAGAAGTTATTTCTGGCGTTCCCCAAGGTAGTGTTACAGGCCCTGTGCTGTTCCTTATCTATATAAACGATTTGGGAGACAATCTGAGCAGCCGTATTAGGTTGTTTGCAGATGACGCTGTCGTTTATCAACACATAAAGTCATCAGAAGATCAAACGAAATTGAAAAACGATTTAGAAAAGTTAACTGAATGGTGCGAAAATTGGCACTTGACCCTAAATAACGAAATGTGTGAGGTCATCCACATGAGTGCTAAAAGGAATCGGTTACACGATAAATCAGTCTAATCTAAAGGCCGTAAATTCAACTAAATGCGTAGGAATTACAATTACAAACAGCTTAAAATGGAAGGAGCATATAGAAAATGTTGTGGGGAAGGCTAACCAAGACTGCGTTTTATTGGCAGGACACTTAGAAAATGTAACAGATCTACTAAGGAGACTGCTTACACTACTCTTGTCCATTCGCTTTTAGAATACTGCTGCGTGGTGTGGGATCTTTACAAGATAGGACTGACAGAGTGCATCTAAAAAGTTCAAAGAAAGGTAGCACGTTTTGTATTATCGCGAAATATGGGAGAGAGTGTCACTGAAATGATACAGGATTTGGGCTGGACGTCATTAAAAGAAAGGCGTTTTTCGTTGTGACACAATCTTCTCACTAAATTCCACTCTCCAACTTTCTTCTCCGAATGCGAAAACATTTTGTTGACACCGGCTTATATGGGGAGAAACGATCACCACGATAAAATAAGGGAAATCAGAGCTCGTGCGGAAAGATATAGGTGTTCATTTTTTCCGCGCGCTATGAGAGATTGGAATAATAGAGAATTGTGAAGATGGTTCGATCAGCCCTCTGCGAGCCACTTAAATGTGATTTGCAGAGTATCCACGTAGATGTAGATGTAGATATAGAAATGAAGAGCGTGTCAAAACATCGAAAAGAGAAGCTACCGACGAGTTACAGATTGGCATGAACTACTCTGACAAACGATCTGACTTTGAAGAGACCGTGTACAAAGCTTTCAAACTACTTTCATTAATTGGGAAATAGTGCCTAGTTTTAGAATTCTTAGAAGTAACGTCTCTATATGAATTTCGTGTAGGCGAGGATTTGATGTTCGAAGAATGTGTGCAGTTGAACACATTTCTTAAGGATGAAGAGCAGAATTTTTTAAGGTGAAGTCGGATGATAAGTGGATGAAATTTTTTCGACGTTATGAAAACAGTGAAGTAAGAAGTTGCCTGTTTCGTGTTTTTTATACCTCATTCCACTGCTGCTCTATATCGAATTTTCAGGCTGATGAGGGGCACTTAGCGAGCTGAGAGAAACCCTTTGCCAACTCCAACATTAGAAACTGAATTAACGGTGAAGATGTTTCAGTCAGTTACGTGGCTGCAGTTTCGTTGTTTTATCGTCGTGGAAGAAGGGAAGATTCTACTGAGGAGGTTGAAAAGCGAGCAAAAATATCAATACGGTAAAATGCAGTGTTTTGTTCTATTGTATTTTGAATTTTAGCCTAAGTGCGTTTTGTATAGGTTTCGTAAAAAATCCCGATTTAGTTCAGAAAGAACCTGGGAACGCTGGTTGCGGGTACTGATGGGAACAACCGAATGTAAACATTCGACTCAGTCGGTTGTTGGGAAAGAATGCCATCACTCGGCTGTACGTTTACTTATCGGTTGAACTATCCATTCATTCCTTCGATTGTAACCGACCTGTGGTAACAACCAACGAGTTTAAATTTCATAGAGTGGGTATGCCACCGTCATGTTTGAAGCAAATTGAATACCCATCAGGTATTTTATGTGTAATCAAGGGCATCGTCTGCTGTTTCAGCCCCTTGAAACTGACTTCGACTAACTTCGAATTGCTCGTGCCAGCTTGATTTTTTCTCAAAAAAAAAATCATCATCATCATTATCATTTAAGACTGATTAAGCCTTTCAGCATTCAGTACTAACATTGGTACCTCTTCTGATGTTAAACCTATTACTTCAAAATCATTCTTAACCGAATCCAGGTACCTTCTCCTTGGTCTGCCCCGACTCCTCCTACCCTCTACTGCTGAACCCGTGAGTCTCTTGCGTAACCTTGCTTCTCCCATGCGTGTAACATGACCCCACCCTGACTGTTACATCTATAGAGTTCATTCCCAGTTTTTCTTTGATTTCCTCATTGTGGACACCCTCCTGCCATTGTTCCCATCTACTAGTACCTGCAATCATCCTAGCTACTTTCATATCCGTAACCTCAACCTTGTTGATAAGGTAACCTGAATCCACCCAGCTTTCGCTCCCATACAACAGAGTTGGTCGAAAGATTGAACGGTGCACAGATAACTTAGTCTTGGTACCGACTTCCTTCTTGCAGAAGAGAGTAGATCGTAGCTGAGCGCTCACTGCATTAGCTTTGCTACACCTCGCTTCCAGTTCTTTCACTATGTTGCCATCCTGTGAGAATATGCATCCTAAGTACTTGAAACCGTCCACCTGTTCTAACTTTGTTCCTCCTATTTAGAACAGGTGGACGGTTTCAAGTACTTAGGATGCATATACTAAAAAAAAAAAAAAAAAAAAAAAAAAAAAAAAAAAAAAAAAAAACAGTAAACACGTAAACACGTGTGATTTGTAAGTACAATGGCAGCAACAAGGAAAGTCTTGTATTGGTCGATGTGTTGGGTTGTTGTATAACTTCGTAGCCTTTTTCCGAAAGTTTAATAAACACAACACATACATAGTCATTAATCATATATTCTCTCTGACTATTTACAAGTCTGCCAACGCTGGGCATATGCGAAGAGCTCGTCGAACCTTGTTTGGGGTGCATTTTCATCTGGAAAGCAAGTTCCTTGAAGTTTGTTCGAAAGAGAAGGGAAAATGTGCAAATCTATTAACTGAGAAGTCTGAACAAATATGTAAGTGAGAACACCTCTGTCTGGAAACTAGGTGAAAACATTGAATAAACTTGATACAACCGCCAGGGACTTGTGTCAGTCGATTATCTCACGTTATGAGAAACCACTGAAATCCAGAGAGTGGGTGACGAACATCCATACAACCGACGTGGCCGCAGAGACTGGTTACTCTCGACTCAAACAACCGATTGGCCAACCGGCTTTTAGTAAACATGCGGTTGTCCCGCGACTAGCGGTAAGTGTTGTACAGCTCAGAAGGCAGAACGAAGGTAAAAATTCCGGGCTCTGAACCCAACTCTAACGTCCCAGGCAGCTTTACAAGGAAGGACACCCCGTTGCAGAGTGAATGGTTTACTATGGGCAGTAAAAACGTACAGCGCACTACTAGCAAGCAAGAAGAAAAGTTGTGTGGTGGAACGGCGCCTATTCCCGGGCCCTGGGCCACCTGGACTGGGAAGAAACGCCGCCTCGCTAGCGACTACTCCGGGCCTCGGCTCCCTGGCTGAGACTTTGCTGCGCAGTTCGCTCTCATAGCACGTCGCGTCTTACTGTCCCGATCGGCCTCGGCCGCGTTTCGTGCGGCGTCGCGAGGCGAGCAGCGCCCCTGTCATCCGGCGGCTGTCGAGCACGGAGAACCCCCTCACACCCCCGGGTCAATGCTCGGGGACGCCGCCGCGGTCGTTCTGGAGCTCACAGGACGATCGAAACTGCGTGCACAGCCGCAGTTTTCTCCCACACAACGGCTCCCCAGTCGCTTGGGTTACAGGAACGCGCCACCGCTCCCAGCCGGGAGTAGCTTCCCTGGAAGTGTACGAGCTCCAACGTCGCACGGTACCTACAATGCGAATTTTCTGAACTGCCACCATAGTCATTTTAACTAAATTTAGTACATTCAGATTACTAAACAGTAAGACATTATCCAGTAAAAATCACGCTGGAGACGGAATAATATGACGCAAAAAATGCAGCTATGCCTACAGATAATTCTAAAACTGGGACAGCCAAAGCCAAAATACAGGGTTATTACAAATGATTGAAGCGATTTCACAGCTCTACAATAACTTTATTATTTGAGATATTTTCACAATACTTTGCACACACATACAAAAACTCAAAAAGTTTTTTTAGGCATTCACAAATGTTCGATATGTGCCCCATTAGTGATTCGGCAGACATCAAGCCGATAATCAAGTTCCTCCCACACTCGGCGCAGCATGTTCCCATCAATGAGTTCGAAAGCATCGTTGATGCGAACTCGCAGTTCTGGCACGTTTCTTGGTAGAGGAGGTATAAACACTGAATCTTTCACATAACCCCACAGAAAGAAATCGCATGGGGTTAAGTTGGGAGAGCGTGGAGGCCGTGACATGAATTGCTGATCGTGATCTCCACCACGACCGATCCATCGGTTTTCCAATCTCCTGTTTAAGAAATGCCGAACATCACGATGGAAGCGCGGTGGAGCACCATCCTGTTGAAAGATGAAGTCGGCGCTGTCGGTCTCCAGTTCTGGCATGAGCCAATTTTCCGCGGGCTACGCGTGAAACGTGCCCGCATGCGTTCAACCGTTTCTTCGCTCACTGCAGGCCGTCCCGTTGATTTCCCCTTACAGAGGCATCCAGAAGCTTTAAACTGCGCATACCATCGCCGAATGGAGTTAGCAGTTGGTGGATCTTTGTTGAACTTCGTCCTGAAGTGTCGTTGCACTGTTATGACTGACTGATGTGAGTGCATTTCAAGCACGACATACGCCTTCTCGGATCCTGTCGCCATTTTGTCTCACTGCGCTCTCGGGCGATCTGACGGCAGAAACCTGAAGTGCGGCTTCAGCCGAACAAAACTTTATGAGTTTTTCTACGTATCTGTAGTGTGTCGTGACCATATGTCAATGAATGGAGCTACAGTGAATTTATGAAATCGCTTCAATCATTTGTAATAGCCCTGTAGTTATACACTATTAACTGACAATTTGTACAGTGGACAGTTGTTTAAATAAAGCTGTTAAAACTATAAAATATAAAACTGAATGAAGGGTCCGATACTCCGCTGTAGCAACACTAGCCTGATGACCAGGATGACTCTTACTGAGTAAAGACAGACACACCAAACTGTTGGACTCCTCATTCAGTTTTGTATTTAATAGTTTCAACTCCCGTGTTTAAGCAACTGTCTACTGTGTGAACTGTCAGTGATCACGCATAGCTATGGCTACACTTGGCAGCGCCCCATTATGCCCACTGAATCAGTGGTTTCCACTTTTGCTAACAACGTTAACCCAGATGGAGTATCGTCCAGTAAGGGCGCCTTCAAGGCCCCACTCATACGAGCCACAGGAGACGCGCAGAGAGAAGCTGCTCCTTCGTCGTCGCTGACGTCTGGCGCGACTGCCTCGCCGCCGTACTCCGGTTGTGTCATGCAGTCTGCTGACCGGGGTTACTCTCTTTTACTTATGTTACTCAATAAGAAAAAAAGGAGTTAGTTTAAAAGTAAACACAAGGTGCCACTATTTCTCGAAGGAAGAGTAGTTAAAGGTTTACTAAGAAGGCAGTCACCGACCCAGCTGACTGTGCGTCGCTTAGTTACAAAAACAAAAACTTGCTCTCGATACTGTTCCTGGCTGTGTGTTATTTGCTCCACAGATTCATGCTCATTGACGACGTAACAAATAGAAAATCGCCAGACTGATTTGTGTTTCGACAATTCATTGCTTCATAAAAAGTTAACTGACGATGAAATTAAATTTCCTCAAAGCAGGCTGTTACATTAAGGCTCTCATTATTTTCCTCTTGTAATTGTTGTTGATTAGTTTCTGTGCGTCATCTTTCTTGCTGCGTTAATACAGACACAATTTCGTGTCAGAGAGTTTTCGGGTAGTCTCTGTGGGGCTAGAAGATACACTTAGGTGACAAAAGTCACGGGACAGCGACATGTACGTATACAGACAGGGCCGTCACCACACAGACCGTGCTTTCGAACGCCAACGTTCAGCGTGCCGAGTTCAGCGGCGTGCTGCTGAACGCTCAGGAACCCCGCGAGTTGCGCACACGGGACGTCGGCCTCCACGTGGTGTACGCGATCGCAGCGAACTGCTTGCGAAATGGGCTCGCGTAAAATTCCTACATTAGTTCCACGAGACACACATTTTCTCCAGTGTCCACAAGCTAGTCATGTTCCTCTGTCTGTGGTATACATAAAAAAAATTCAATATCCATGGACATTTTTTCAAGGCAGATAGGAAATTACGATGTCCCGTCAATAAGGACATCGCCTTCTAAAAATTCCATGATAAACAGTGCGATACAAATTTACAATGATTCTCCGTATAAGATAAAAACTATTTCATGATTCTCACTTTTTATTCTCACTTTTTAGGAAAACCCTAAGACCACTTTTACTTGGTCACTGTCGGTACTCAGAAGCCAATCGAACAAACTCACTCCACGAAAAAGGCGCACTTATATATGGACATGAATGGATGCTGGTGATCAGATAGGATTCTTACGTTCGTGTCGCGTGAACGAATCGTACTTAGACGTATCAGGGGTTCCATATCACACCAACTGCACACGCCCGTTACAGAGCCTTCATCACCTTGAACAGTCCCCTGCTGACATGGACTCATGAGGTTGACTCCATACCCATACACATCCATCCGCTCGAAACAATTCGAAGCCAGACTCGTCCGACAAAGCAACATATTTCCAGTCATCAACAGTCTAATCTCAGTGTTGACGGGCCCAGGTGAAGCGTAAAACTTTGTGTAGTGTAGTCATCAATGGTACACGAGTGGGCCTTCGGCTTCGAAAGCCCATATCGATGATGTTTCGTTGAATGATTCGCACACTGACACTTGTTGATGTCCCAGCTCTGAAATCCGCAGCAATTTGCGGAATGGTTGCACTTCTGTGACGTTGAACGATTCTCTTCAGTCGTCTTTGGTCCTTCTTGCAGGATCTTCTTCCGGCCCCAAAGATGTCGGAGTTATGATGTTTTACCAGATTCCTGATATTCACGGTACACTCGTGAAATGGTCGTATGGGAAAATCATGGCCACCTCAGAGATGCTGTGTACCATCGCTAGAGCAGTGATTACAGTACCGCGTTGAAAATCACTAAATCTTGATAACCTGCCATTGCAGCAGCAGTAACCGATCTAACAACAGCGCCAGACACGTCGTGCATTCATCCTTGATAGTTCAACAACGATTTCTTTGCCATAAATATTTAAAATCCACACACCACAAGAAAGGTCAATTATACGGTTCCTTTCTTTCTAGAATTCTACTCCAATTGTGCAGCTCGCAATTAGACCTTTTAGTATTAGGAACGTGCAACTTATGGCTGCATTACCTATCATTAACGCAACCTGCGCCCGCCATTTTGAAGTCTGCGATTTAGTACTAATAGCGCCTGAAATCTTGCAGTTTGGTTCAAATGGCTCTGAGCACTATGGGACTCAACTGCTGTGGTCATAAGTCCCCTAGAACTTAGAACTACTTAAACCTAACTAACCTAAGGACAGCACACAACACCCAGCCATCACGAGGCAGAGAAAATCCCTGACCCCGCCGGGAATCGAACCCGGGAACCCGGGCGTGGGAAGCGAGAACGCTACCGCACGACCACGAGATGCGGGCCATCTTGCAGTTTGCACGGGTAAAGTTGGTATACGCTTTTTCTCCCTGATCTTATCATAAAGATTGCTATTCACATCGTTCGTCGTAGCTCCGGTATCAATTATTATTACAGTGGAAAATCCTATGTTTACACTCACAGACGCTTGTACTAGATCTTTCATTTGTTCATTGCATGTGCCTGTGTCATTACACAATTCGTCGTTATACCGTAGTATTCTTGTATTGCCGTCTTGTCGTTGCCCTCACACCATTCCTGCTTTTTTGCCTACTTCTGTTGTTTATTTGTGGGTTCCGTGATTCTCTTTCACCACTTTTAGTCATACCACAAAATATATTTTAGGATTACATTCACTCACTTTGCCTCCATTAGCGTAGTTATTCTTGCGGCGTAGTCAACGCCGGCACGCCAGTCGGGATCACCAGAGAAGAGACGGCTCTGAGAAGAGGTCAGCCAATCGCACGCTGACCGACAACGCGGCGGCAGCGCCCCCTACGTGAGGATGACGTATGCGCTGTGTCCAGCTGGTGGCAGTCCACTTCGATAGCAGCGCCAACGTTAGCCACTTCGGTAGCCGATGCATCGTAGCAACTTCGTTAGAAATCTCTACGTAGCACAGACTTGCGTTTGTCTATTCTGAAGAAAACTGATTATTTTGTAGGTTGCCCTTTGCTTGCGACATATCTGTATAATCGAAGTTAAGTGTTTGTATTTGTCTAGTTGTAATAAAACTCATTAATATGAGATGTTTGAATGTTTGTCTAGCGAACTGAGTATGCAGGATTTCTAGAAACAACAGTTATAAATACTGAAGTGTTGGCAGAAGAGCCAACACCGTGTTGCTAGAGGAGGCCGAAATGGACGCGTTTATTTACACGCAGAGTGGCGTGAGGTCTGGAACAGATCAGAGAAATAAGACTAACAAAACAGGAGGTACTGGTAGAATACTTAACTTTAATCCACAATCGTAGAACATCGCTCTTGATTGTACATGCTTCATAAGATAAATATCAAATGCTATGGCGCCTTGCTAGATCGTAGCAAATGACGTAGCTGAAGGCTATGCTAACTATCGTCTCGGCAAATGAGAGCGTATTGGTCAGTGTAGCTTCGCTAGCAAAGTCGGCTGTACAACTGGGGCGAGTGCTAGGAAGTCTCTGTAGACCTGCCGTGTGGTGGCACTCGGTCTGCAATCACTGACAGTGGCGACACGCGGGTCCGACGTATACTAACGGACCGCGGCCGATTTAAAGGCTACCACCTAGCAAGTGTGGTGTCTGGCGGTGACACCACAAATACTACAGTTGGCAATGTTAAATTATCTTGCTTAGCTTGCGAGAAGAAGCGCGGTGGAATGTCAAACAAACTAGCGTCGCATCGACACACAAAACAAGCTTCACAAAGAACGCTTTTATTTTGTGTGAATACCAATTGAAATAATAAAGAAGTGATTATTTAAATATATACTCGGCGAGGGTTTCTACTCCTTGTCTTCGTGCTAACCAAACCCTACCTTGGCCAGCGACGCCGCCGGATCTCTCGACAGTTGAGAACATCTAGAGCATTATGGGCGGGGCCCTTCAACCAGCTCGCAATTTTGACGATCTAACGCGCCAATTGGACAGAATTTGGTACGGTTTCCCTCAGGAGGACATCCGACAACTCTTATTTCCCCTAAACAAACCATCGAAATTTTCGGAAATTGTAATCATTTATTTGTCTGTACATGCACATCACGTCTACTGATTTTTTCGTGGTGCGTCGATTTTTTACCATTACAGTGCAATAC
Source organism: Schistocerca serialis cubense (assembly GCF_023864345.2). Taxonomy (NCBI): domain Eukaryota; kingdom Metazoa; phylum Arthropoda; class Insecta; order Orthoptera; family Acrididae; genus Schistocerca; species Schistocerca serialis. Next base: position 443,158,775 of record NC_064646.1, on the reverse strand, counting down.
AGTTTTGCTTTGAATTACTATTACGTTTTTCTTGATTACCCTGATTACTTTAAGCACTTTTTTGCGAAACTAGCCCATTTTTTCCATTTCCTACTCCTTCTATTGTCTATGAAAAAAGCAATGGTGTAATTTATAGGAATTCTTGTCTACTCTCCGCTCGACTATTTGGATAGAAAAGTTTCAAGAGGGAACCTCAAGTGACGAATCTCGGAATGTAATGCAACCCCCGCTAAGTATTGCTCCAATACGGACAGCGAACACAAAATTAGACCTTGGCAGCTGCTGTAGGGATTTTGATTTGGTTTTCAGTAATGGGTTGAGTGACTCACGAGCAAAGTCAGTGTACATAACTTACTAATATATCTTGCTAATTGGCTGAACTATGATGAAGTGAAAACGATGCCTTCGCCATCTATCAGTGAAAGGAGTAAGTACCCTGACTACTGCTCCACGCTGGCAGCACCATCTGCAGTGTTTCCCAGCAAAGCAATAGCTGTACTGCTAATTGATGCAGGATTGCACTTCCATTGTTTGGGATGAGGTTGCGATATCCCATAAAATATGCAATAAAGCCTTCCACAGAGCAATAATTTATACATTTTCGTAACAGTAATAGCTGTAAGGCCGGCTTTACCGTTTTCTTTTCCGGAGACTTCCGTTAAACATTACCAGAAATAGCAACAGGGGAGAGAGCAGACGAACTCGTCGAATTTGCGATTTCCAACTAGCGTAGCACGTTAATATAACTTCAAAATTAATAAAATTAATGAAAAATTACATTACCAAATACAAAATTGCACAAAAAATTTAAACTTAAAACATGAAATTAACGTATTCTCGAAAGTCTTGGAACCGATGTCTGAGCGGCATTACTATTGATAACAGGCAAAAGTCGTTGAGATTTTCGATTCCCGTGATGGACGACCTATCTATACACATAAATAAATTTGTACGGAATTCTTTTAGCGCGACTCCTACTGCCTCCTGCCTGGTTTTCTTATGCGGCCCGCCATTAATTTCTCTTCATCTCAGATGAGCATTTACGTCTTCAACTGTTTGTTGGTTATATTCCGATATCTATGTTCTCTATAGTTTTTACCATCTACAGCTCCTTTTAGTAGCAAGGATGTTGTTCCCTGATACTTCAAGAAACGTCCATCATCGTGTGGCTTCTTCATCTCAGTGTTTTCCGTATGTCCTTCTCGTCGCTGATTCCGAGCAGAAACACCTCACTGCTTAACCTTATTAGTCCACCTAATATCCAGCATCCGTTTATAGCACCACATCTCAAACGTTTCGATTCTCTTCTTTTCCGGTTTCCCCACAGTCCGTGATTCACTACCATGCAATGCTGTTGCTCCATACGTACATCCACAGAAATTTCTTCCTCAAATTAAGGCCGAATTTTGATACTGTACCAGTTAACTTCTTTTGGCCGAGAACCCGTCTTCGCCTACGCTAGTGTGGTTTTAATGTGTCTACTTAGTCCTCCTTGTCCTATTTTGGTACCCATCCAGATAGCACACTGGAGTCACATTCGGAAGGACGACGTTTACATCCCGGCCATATCATGGCCAGACGCCATCATTCTTTATGTTTTGTGTGATTTCTCCAAGTGACTTAAGGTAAAGTGAACAAACGTCACGATTTGGCCGGGACAGTTGAGACTTTTGCATTAGAGTCCCCTTGTCCACCAATGGGTTCTGCAGGGACGCTTAGATGTTCTGGTTTTCAGGAATCAAATTCTCGCTTGTGTAAGAATTCAGTATATAATTTTTATATTTATAGCATTGAGAAAGTGTCTATACTTTATTTCAATATCAATATACAATGAGCAGTGGACAGATTATTTTAATGCCTGTTAGAATACAGATCGTTTCGGAGTGTGTTAATATGCAGCAGTTTGTCACATACAAGAAACAGAGAATGAAGTATAGAAAAAACTGTCGCTGATATGCGTTGAATATGAAAGTTCCAGCTCTTCACAACCAAACATGTATCTTACGAAAATATTTCGAAGATTTTGGAATTTCTATTGTTTCCTCCAGCTGAGCTTATTTTTTCTCTGATGAGGAAGATATTGACAACTGAGAAAACTCAAATAAAAGCATAGACTTTGAAAGCGATACTAATGGTCTAAGTTACTTTGAAATACAGTCGGATGGAATCCTATGACTTCTTAAAATTAAAGGCAAGCAAAGATTTGCTGAATCAAATTCTTTCATCACAGAGATATAAAAATCTGACTCATAAAAATTGCGTGTAATTACCTAAGCAAATGTGTCCTGTTTACCAGCTTTTAAGTGGATTATAATTATATAGTAACCATGAATGCTCTTATATTTTAGGTTATGTTTGTTGTATTATCATTTGGTGCCTCCGGTTCACTTCGTTGTAAGCTTCAATAATGTATAACAATTACAGCGTATGTTGCGTTACAGTGAGTGAGCAGTTATAAAAATGGTCCCAGCTTCGACTCCCAGAAATGAGGCTGTTTTGTATGACCCCACCAGAAGTCCTTCCGCCTCTATCCTTCATCCGCGCTTGTGACGTCTCTAATCATCTTGATGTCGGTAGGATGTCGTTGGTTTGTTATTTTGCTCCAAGGGTAGCGAAATTCCTTGACTTCGTCCATTCGAGGTTATCAATTTTTATGTCATGTTTATAGCTAATATCATTTCTGCTATTATTCAATACTCTCGTCTTCGTTAGATTTAATTACATTTCATATTCTGTACTCATTAGACTACTTATTCTATTCAACAACTCCCGTATTTCTCCTTCACTTTCAGTGAAGATAGCAATGCCATCAGTGAATCTTATCACTGAAATCTTTTCGCCATGAATTTTCATCTCAGTCCCGAACCTTTCGTTTATTTCTCTCAATGCTTCTTCAGTGCATAGGTCGAATACTGGCGGCGAAAGGCAGCATCCCTGTCGTACACCCTCTTTCATCCTGACACTTCGTTCTTAATCTTCCATTCTTAATAATTCCTTTTGCTTCTTGTACATGTTCAATGTCACCAGTCTTGCCCTACAGCTTACACCCATTTTTCACAGGAATTCCAATCACAGAAATCCTGCACCATTTTGTCGGACGTTTCTACCAGTTCAACGAATCCCATGAACGTGTCTTGCTTTTTCTTTAGGTTTTGCTTCCCTTATCAATCGCAACGTCAAAACAGTCTGCCTGGTGCCTTTACTGACGATATCTGACATTGTCAGAACAGCAGAAAGCGATAGCAAGCATATAATCAAATGTAAAATTATAAAAATTTCAGAAAAACTTTCTGTAAAGTTGGCTGGCTTGGGTCACTTGCGATGACTGCCGCCACTCAGGGTACGTCATCATAGATACTTAAATAACAGCTCTGATTAAATTCTGTTTGTTCATTTAAATGCGATCTGGCGCGGCAGCGGTAGCCCGAGGACTCTGGGTTATAATACCAATAACCTCCATCTACCAGTGTCTTGTACAAACTCAACAACAGCTCTTCCTGCTGTCAGTTTCCATACATTATTAATTGTTCCATGTTATAAACTGCCGAATAAATTTATTAATTTATATGGTTTTATTAATAAATTACGATGAATTACATAGTGTATTAAATCACATTATTTGTTCAATGACACGACATTTATAATCTTGCAAAATCGCAAACTCTGTAATGAAGTTTGATATTCTTTAATCTCAAGGTCTTTCCAAATCCACCTCAAACAGTTTAGCTCCTGGTGTAACTAACGGCTCCTCAGCCTCTCAAAAATCCAAGCAGTAATTATAGTATGAACCAACCGGACCTTCCCCCTACGTGAGTTCTACCTTACAATTTACAACAGTCCTATCCAGCTAACTAACACACTAAAATATCTTGGACTAGCCCTCTACCTACAGCTAATTTGGAAACCTCACCTACTAACCATCCAACGGAAAGCCCATAATAGACTAGAACTACTAAAATTATTAACTGACTGAACTTGGGGATTACGCCCCTCAGTTATTCTCCACATCTACAAAAGCCTGATCAGACCTATCCTTCCCTACACCTACACACACTCCACACCCTGTCCCAATACAACTTCAGTTCCCTCTCGCAGACAGTGAGATCCGCGACGATATTTATCCCTCCTACCAACTTTAGCTCTTCCCGCCCTATCCCTGTCCACATCAGAGTTCCCTCCCCTCTTCATCCATCACCATCCCCTCTGTCTTGCAACCACTCCCCCACCCCCCACCCCCATTTACACGACACACTACTGTTCACGCTCTGTCTTTCCCACCGACTGTATTTCCTACTATCCACCTCAGCTTCTACTTCTCATCTCCATAGTGTTTCCTGTGTAACAGACTTCTATGTTTCTACCCACACTCCTCAATCCTTGGAAATATACTCTCTCCTCCGGCAATTCCTCTCACCCTAGAGCAGGTCTTTTAATTTTTAAGTGTAAGTTCAGTGCTTCGGTGTTTTTATCAGAACTTCACTTTCCTGCAATGTGTTTTTAAACTATGTACATTTCCGTTTTTTAAAAAATATCAGTCTGTGCTTTTTAATTTAAAGTAGAACACAATCCCAGATTTTGTTTATATTTCTCACTGTAAAATATTTTAATTCGTTTGGCTGAAGCGCGGAGAACTGTACTACTGACAGCCCTCCTTCCACCTATCTGGAGCAGGGGGATGAAATAGCAATAAAGGGGAAAAATCATATTCTTCATCCTTTGCGATATGTATCAACATAACTTTAATTACTTTCTGTCTTTTAAAAAAGAACGAGGAAGAGAATAATCTTTATATCTTATATACCAAAACGCTAACGATCGGCACTTTCTGTAACTGCTAACTTGTCATTTTCATTCAACATAACGGCAAGTATTGCTGTAACTCTCAGTACGTGGGCGTCTGGTGTCATCCAGTGTATGATTTTGAATAATCAGATTACTTTTATGCGCTGTTAACTAAAAGCAAACGTGTCGTTTACTTCCTCGTTTTCAAAGGCAAAACCCTGCTTGCAGTTACTGACTGCATCGAAAATAACTGCTTGGACTTTTCAGTGCATAAAATTTTTACGACGCTTACAGGCCTTTTGTTCCAATTGCTGTCACAAATAGCGTGATATGTTCAACGAACTGATCTTTCTTCTAAATAATTATGATTTTTCCTGAAGATTTAAAATAAGAATGTTATGGATCATACAACGTTGTTGTACACTCCCAGTGCACTTGTAATACTACATTGCTATGTTAATTCCCTGTAAAATTTTTAAAAGTAAGCCAATAACAGTTTTTACTTCAGATAACTTTTCTCTTGTTTTGTTTGTTCTCAGATCTGAAGATGGTAGTTAAGCTACGGTTATAACTTCGCGAAAAAATTTTAATTTGAAATGCGACTGAGAAAATACAAGAAAATTTTGAAAAGTTTTAAAAAATTTTGTAGGTGGTTTTTAAACTTTTTATAATGTTACATTTGATTGTGCCTTTACCTTTCCTAAGGCCATACTGATTGTCATCTAAGAGATTCTCTCATAGCCTACACCAAACTGTGTCGTAGCGATAAGGCCGGTGGAGTAACGTGATCAGAAGTTGTGACATTCTCTTTTTTTTTTAATTCTTTATTTCATAACATAATAATTATACAAAATGACCCACCACCTTAATGATTAGTGGGTCCTATATTTCTAGTTTTACAATAGCAGCTTCTACATTCTACTTGACTACAGACAGTACTATAATTATTACTAGGCAGACTACTTATTTTACTAGTGTTAGCATAATTTCTAGTTACTACGAAAGGTTAGTATTAACTGCCTGCAGCGTTACAGTTGTGCCAGTGTTAATAATATAAACCTACTTGGATGCCTCGCTCATAGAGCTAATCCCTATGAGCATACCACTGGCACAGGGCAGGCAAGAAGTTATTTATCGCTGCAGGTTTCTAACTTACTATCCTATTCTAATTAACTGAATCTACTTCTTATTCTACGTCATAATCGGTGCGTTGTCTCAGTTCAGGATCACCCCAGTCCCCCTGGTCCTGCACGTGGCGGATTCCAACTGTAAAGTCGACCTATTCATGAGCAGGCGGTACGGGATTGGGGCAGTGGTCACAATCGGTGATTTCTAGTTATCTAGTCACGAAGGTCTCTCAGAAAAGTTTTCAATACTTTTTGTGATCCTCGTTGGCTAGCGTATTCAGTCTCTGAAAGGTCTCCTCTTGTCTTAGAAGGTCATAAGTGTTTGTACTTGGTAGTTGTCGTCTCAGTGTTTCGGCTACATCATCGAAAAGGGGGCACTCGTAAACCACGTGGTCAGGAGTCCCCTCCGGTGCGCCACAGTCGCACGCGGGCGTTGCCCTTTTCCCAAACCGACATAGATAAGTCGGATAGGGGCCATGACCAGTGATAAAGTGGAACAATCCCCGAGTTGGCTCGAAGTATTTCATCTTCAATCTTTCCTTAACATCTGGTAGGAGCTGAAAGGTTCTTCTACCAGTTTCATCTGACTCCCATATCTCCTGCCATAGATCTTCACCCCTTCCCCGTATCTCTCCTTTTTCCTTGACTGGTGCCCCCATAATTTCCTCTACTTTGGTGATATTATCTTTTTTGGCCCAGTACCATGCAGCCTGTTCCCTTATCCTTATATCCAGGGGACAGAGCCCCATTATAATTAACAGGGCTCCTCCCGGAGATGTTCTATATGCTCCCACGGACCTTAGTATCATGTTCTTTTGTACTATTCTCACCGTCACGGCAGGCACCACCCTCGTGAGCCTGTGAGCCCAGACTCCCGAGCCGTAACCCACTATTGACGTCAGTATACTATTATGATAGAGCTTAATTAGATGAGGTGGAAGGTGGAATCTCTTATGTCCAATGGAAATCAGGTTATTTAGTAGTTGCAGTGCTTTCTGGGTTACGGTTTCAATGTGCCTTGCAAAGTTCCACCTTTCATCGATGATGATTCCCAAGTAGTGCGTTTCTCGTCTCCGAAGAACCGGCGTACCGTCAATTCTCACGGTCGGGTTTCTCATTAACTGTCCTTTGAGTAATAGGTAAGTCGACTTGGTTGGTGAGATAGTCATCTTGGTGTTGCGGCACCATAGTTGTAGTTTGTCTATTGCTGTCTCAATTTTCGGTTCTATGTCCTCGCGACTTCGGCCGCCGACCAGCAGGAGGAGGTCGTCAGCGTAGGCTATCACCTCTCTTTATCGTTCGTTCGTTGCGTTTTAATTTTTTCATGTTTTCCACTATGTCACGCCAGGCGAATTACTCGACAGTACTTGAAAATGGTCGCGGCAGATTCCTCCCGTGTAGCAAGCCAGACCTTACAATTGCCTCTCCCACGATAAAACAGGTCACAGTAAATGATTCACTCGTATTCAAAGATTTATATTATCCAAACTACTAAATATGCAGATACTATCTGTATTCGGCATGTGTTGCAATGCCACAAGCTGATTTAAAATTTTGACACAACGTTGCATTGGAATTGGCCCATGGTTTCATATACTTTTTTTTAATACGTTTGCGAAATGTGCTGCGGGTAGCTTTAGTAGCAAAGAAGTAATAAAACATCATGCGTAACGCGGAAATTTCTCACGCGTCTCATTGTTTATGACGTATTGCCTGAACTATGTGCCGTACAGTGATATAAACTTGCCAGCACATTTAGTGATATATGTGGGTACTGCATGCAAAATATATTGCGAAAAGAGTTATCAGTAACGATGTTATACGTTAAAACGTTATGCGTGATGCAGCAGTTTTACGGGGTTTCATCACTTCTAAGGGGCTGTCAGCGAGAAAAATGTTCGTAAGGGTTTAAAATTATGAATTGTGTAAAGTTTGTTACCAGTCGCGAAGTGCTCTCATTCTCAAGTACTGGATGAATAAATCTGGGTACTTTCAGTCTGTGGCATCTCATTGTTTATTACGTCATACCTGCTGAACTATGCGTCGCACTCTTTTTTTGGGGGGTGGGGGTGGGGGTGGGGGGGGGGGGGGGGGGAGGGTCTAGGAACCTTCGAGAGGCGCAGAACAACTCACCAAAGTTTCATCGCAAGCGGATGAGTGGTTTAGGAACGCATAGAGGACAAACATATAAAGATACATTTATTTTTATTTATATAGGTGATCGATGCATGAATAGAGCTATAAACTCACCGATTTCGCATTGAACCCACGAGTTGGCATTACAGGTGCAGTGCCTATACAAAATGGCGACAAAGCGAGAAAAGAGTTTTTGTGTTTTGGAATATGCGAGATGTTTATCGGTTAGAATAGCGCAGCGTGCATTCAGAAGGAGTTATGGAAAAGAACTGCCACGTAAACAGAGTATTGCGCGGCACGGCGTCGACAGTTTAGGGACTCTGGTTGTCTCTATAAACAGAAAAGTACCGGTCGATCAAGTGTGCCAGACGCTACCGTGGAAAGGATGAGGAAAGTTTCGCGTGCAGTTAAAAAAAAAAAAATAAATAAATAAAATTAAATTAAATTAAAAATAAAAATCAACATCAACGGCCTGCGCAAGCCGCGAAATGGAAAACCGCAGCACACTGTGTGGAAGATTTTGCGGCGGCGGTTATACGGGGTGTTCAAAAAGTCACTCCGCAGTGCCGTATGATTGTTAGCCGCGCGTACCGTATGCCGCAGTGAATACACCGAAATGAAACTCACTGCAGTATCGTTCTGAGTTTATTGTCTCGTTGAAAAATATAGGACCCACAATCCGACGTCTAGAAAATGCATATGGTTCAAATGGCTCTGAGCACTATGGGACTTAACATCTGTGGTCATCAGTCCCCTAGAACTACTTGAACCGAACTAACCTAAGGACATCACACACATCCATGCCCGAGGCAGGGTTCGTACCTGCGACCGTAGCAGCAGCGCGGTTCCGGAATGAGCGCCTAGAACCACTCGACCACCGCGGCCGGCTAGAAAATGCTATCCAAACGCCTGTTTTCACAGAATGAAGTGGTTCCTCATGAGTACACAGTGGATTTATAGTACTACACATACGAGAATTTTGCGAGTTCATGTACCCGGTAAATGAAATCATGCCTCATCAGTGAAAAACGTTTCATTAAGAGTATCCCTTCCATTTTGTTGAACGAAATTTTTGAACCATTGACAATAATGCTGTTTTTTGCCATGAACAGTATTTTTCATTTCTTGCACGACTCTCACTTTGTATGGGAAAAGTTCTAATTTTCTCCTTACAGCTGCGTGGGCCGTTCCGACACTAACATCGATTTCCTGGACGAGTTTTCTTATTGACTTGTTTTGACACATGGACATTTTATCGGAAATATGGAGTAGTTTATCCTCAGACAAAACGCTAGGACGACCACTTCTCGGTGCATCTGTCACTGAACCCGTACTTCGAAATTTGACAATCAAATGTCGCACAGTATCGCGATGTGGGGGTGTTGTCTCCCGGAAAACTGATTTAAATGTTTGACGAACTGAAACTGTGTATTTACCGCCAGCTTTGAACACTTGTTCGACTAAAAACAAACGTTCTTCAATGGTTAGCATTTCAACACTGACAAAAACCAAACAAACGAACAAAGGAACCAAACTTAAACGTTCACGTCAACACGACACACACCAACGATACTACTGACGCTGGCTGAGATAAACGGAACAGTGGAATGCTGGGACAGTCCACTTGAAGGGAAGTAACCCAGGCAGGCAAACAATCATACGGCACGCGCGGCTAACAGTCATACGGCACTGCGGAGAGACATTTTGAACACCCCGTTATTTCAAATAGCACCGTCTGCAGCTCGTGTAACTATTAAAACCGGAAGATAACGGCCTGTGCCTTCAATTTTGCATCACAGTGCAGGGAGTACTTGAAGATGAACATTTCGCCTCCAAGTTGATATTCAGGGGAACCAACCGCCCAGTTACATGGAAAGGTTAATCGCCACATTACATTGTAAGAGTATGGGACACTGGAAATCCTCAAGAAATTGTGGTGCATGAACGAGATTCACCGAAGGTTAATGTTTTCTGTGGGATGTCACCCATGAAGCTGTACGGGTTGTATTTTTTCTGTGAGAGGACCGTGACGGATATGTCATCTTGATATTCCACAACTGACTGCTGATTATTCCGAGAATTTCAACTTCCAACAAGACGGTGCACCCTCTCACAGGAGGATCCATGTTTGTCGCTACCTAAATGACGAACTTGGCTTCTTTTGCCTTACTTGCCCTCCCCCTACTAAAGGTCACCTAACCAAACGCATTGTGTTTTTCTTTTCCTTTGGGGGTACGTTACAGACCGCGTTTACGCAACTCCACTGCCAGGAACACTGGAACATTGAAGTTAAAATCTTCATCTTAGAAGAAACATGACGCGGCCTAATAACCAAGAAGATTTTAACTTTAATGACAACGGCCACGAAAGCCTGCAGACTTACATAAAACGCTTGTATGGGCAAGAGGTTCATACCACCATCAGAAGACTGGAGAACCTTCGCAGAAGAAGACGTAAATTACTATGCGATTTGGCCTTTCTATCCCGGTGCCGTGCTAAGGATGTTATTCCCACGTTCGCCAGAATTCGCCACCGTGTGCAGACAGTGAAAGCCAGGAGAATCTACCAAAGGGCCAGCGAAGCACTTCTCCGTGAAAGAATCCAGCAAATACGCAGAGACTTGAATTATGTTAGCTTCATTTTAATTGATGTGCATTTTTCATTGGCGGCAAATTTCTCACCCCAGGATTGGGATAAAGTGGACAGAATAACGTTTGATCATTCAACAAGGTTTTCGGATTTCAGTGCTATGAAACAAAAAGAGAAGTTCGAGAAGGCAGCGGTTACAGTTCAGAAGGAAGACGCTACTGTGGATCCGAAGAGAGTAGTTGTGAATCTCTTGTCAGAAGTACTCGATGAAGCAGCTGTTTCAGTCCTGGGCAAATGTCTGAATTTCGCAACTACGCCGAAGAGAATATCTGTTGAAGAAATCGTAAGTGCCGTCGAAACATTCTTGGTTCGTCTTCCGAAGGCGCAAGCCGAAGAAGTTAGACAAGATGTGTCGAGAGTTTTACGTAAATCGAAACCTCCGAAAAGCAACACATCGGCGCAGGAAAGGAAATCTCTTATTGAACTCATGAGAAACGTAAGCATCGTTGTAACAAAATCGGATACGGGAGATGCTACTGTTGTTTTGGACGCTGTGGATTACCACAGAAAGATGGAGCGACTACTAGTTGATCGTTTGTATCGCAAGTTAAAAGCGATCCGACGAGCAGAATCGTTCGGAAAGTGAAAAACCTGATGTCGGATTCCAGACTGGACAGCTCCATTACAAAGAATCTAACACCTCGAACACCTGTCTCACCCAGAATGTACGGACTACCGAAAATACAAAAAGAATCGGTTCCTTTGAGGCCTATAGTCAGTGGGATTAACTCGCCGACTTATTTTTTAGCACGTCATTTATCTGGCAAACTGAGACATCTAGTTGGTCAGCCCGCGTCTCGTGGTCGTGCGGTAGCATTCTCGCTTCCCACGCCCGGGTTCCCGGGTTCGATTCCCGGCGGGGTCAGGGATTTTCTCTGCCTCGTGATGGCTGGGTGTTGTGTGCTGTTATTAGGTTAGTTAGGTTTAAGTAGTTCTAAGTTCTAGGGGACTGATGACCATAGATGTTAAGTCCCATAGTGCTCAGAGCCATTTTTTTCTAGTTGGTCAAACAAATACTTTTATAAAAGATTCGAAACATTTTTTAGAAATTATACGCACACTGAGGAAATCTGCAGGTGACATTCTTGTTAGCTTCGATGTGACATCGTTATTTACTAACGTCCCAGTATCAGATACAATGGAGATCATAAGAGAAAATGTTGCTCCAGATGTTTGTGACTTAACTGAATTGTGTCTTCGTTCTAGCTATTTTAAATACAATGGTGACTTCTATGAACAGGCTGACGGCCTTGCTATGGGCTCACCCATTTCGCCAGTTGCAGCTGACGTTTTTGTGGAACATTTTGAGCAACAAGCGTTAAGTAGTGCTCCTTTGAAGCCTTCTTGCTGGCTCTCCGTTATGTGGACGATACATTTGTTATATGGCCACACGGCGAAGAAGAAGCTCATGCGTTCCACAACTTCTTAAATGGAATTCACCCCAAAATCAAATTCACCTTGGAGGCTGAGAGTGAGGTCGGTCTCCCGTTCCTAGATGTGTTGGTATACAGAAGATCCGATAACACTCTAGGTCACACAGTGTACGGAAAGCCGACTAACACAAACAGGTATTTAGATGCCACTTCGCACTACCACCCAGCCCAGTAGCAAGCAGTACACTGTCTTCACGTGCCTTCCGTATCAGCGATGACAACTTGGAATCGGAGTTGAATTGTTTAAAGAGGACATTGAAGGCAAATGGGTATGATAGTTATTCAATCGACAGGGCTTTTAGGCGGAATATTTATACGGATAATAAGAATGATGAGGAACCGCCTTCTCACTCCGTCAGGTTACCGTTCGTTTCTGGGGTCACTGACCGCATAAGCAGAATTTTAGATAAAAATGGTATTCAGACGTCTTTCTATAGTCAAAACAAAATTAAAGACTTTTTCCGACGGAAAACGGATACACCTCATTACCTCCTCCATGCAGGCGTCTATCAGGTGTCATGTGGCTGCGGCAAAGAGTATATAGGCGAAACGGGAAGAACTGTTAAAGAACGCATTAAGGAACACGAACGGCACATGCGGCTAAAACGAAGTGCAAAATCGGCAGTAGCGGAACATCATGAGAACTGTGGCTCTGACATCGATTTTAATAATGTACGTGTACTGGCTAAAGAAACAAACATTTATGGAAGAAAGATCGAGAAGCGGTTGAAATTTCTAAGAATGCATATAATTTCAATGAGAGGACGGCTATAGGCTTCCGGCATCGTTGCTCCCCGGCATCAAAGAAGTAAACACTCGGCCGCGGTGTGTGAGCGGCATGAACAACGCGCTACAAGTCACCTCGGCGAACAATAATATTTTTGGTAAACATTCCCTCTCTCTTGCTCTGTCCGTTTCGAATCTAGCCACTGATGACGACCAACCAATAGCGGTAGCAGGCATTTCAACCAATAACCCTTCTCCAGCATACGTGGGGAATAGTGCCTTTCTATCCAGTGGCGGTGACCGCCTGTGGTATTGACAGGAGATGAGCTACCAACGCCCTTTTTCTGCATCAGAGCGGGAATATTAGCCAATGACTATGGCCCACTAATGGTAGCCATATGAATTTTAACCAATACTATCACTTCTCTAGTACGAACGCCAGAAAACTCCCCTTTATAAGTGAACGCGACACTCGTCTCCGACAGTGTTCCAGCAGTAGTGGACACCAAAATATCCTGAGGAAGATCCCAGCAGAGGGGTCGAAACGTCGAACATTTTAGAAGAAACATGACGCGGCCTAATAGCCCAGAAGATTTTTAACTCCAATGACAACGGCCACGAAAGCCTGCAAACTTACAAAAAATACTGGAATAGCTCTTCAACGCATCTATGCTGCTGTGATGACTACTGCCAGAATGTTACTGCATACGGTATGGAACGAACCTGATTACCGTTTAGGCGTGCGACGTGTAATCAGAGAGGCCCACACAGAAAATTTGCAAAATGCGAACATGGTGAGCTGATGGCTCTATTCCTGCGTCACTAATAATTTTACGTGTAATACTTTGGTGCATACAGAACTATGAAAACGAATGAATCACTTACACTAACCCTGTATTTTGCTGTCGCAATTACCGTAGACTTCACGCATATGATGTCCGGGGACGTTTTAAATCAACATATTCTTGTCTGCGGGTCTTTGGCTTGGGATCCATTATTCCTAAAATTGCCATATTCTGCTCCACTTACCAGTTCTTATTATTCACGACGTGTTTTTGAAAAGTAGGCCTATTTTCCGATCTCTGTCTTGGACTAGTTTGTCAGCATAGCTCCTGCAGAACCAATGCCGTTAGATACTCCAGTACGGTATAATTCAATTTTTAATCAATGAAGATAGAACGATATTAAAATTCATAACGAAAACTGACTGCTCATAAAAATCTGTGGCGGAAATCCCAGTAGTTTTGTTTCCAGTTGCGCTTTTTATTATTTTTGTGAAATCTGTACCCAAAATCTTTTTAACACGCAATGAATCTGTGTAGGAGTTACTGGAAGAACATGTTTCAGGAAAATTATGTTGAATGTTAAGAGATGTTGAAGTTCAGATGTTAAAGTTCACTAAGTTTCAAGAGACGGCTTTAAATGACGAGTATGGCAGTACACTACAACCCCCTACGTACCCCACGCGTAGGGATGCTGAGAACGAGATTAGATTAATTATAGCACGCTCGGAGGCAAAAACAATTATTCTTCCCGAGTTTTATATGTGAATGGAACGGGCGAAGCTCTAATAACTGGTACAGTGGGACGTAAATGTAGATAGCCCTGTAAACATTATTTCTCGTGCATCAGGTGAAAATTAAATTTACTCATTTCCAGCATGTTGGGTGTATGGATTAAGAGGGGATAACCGCGTATAAAATATAATATTCATTCTCGATCCATATGCAGCTGCCGTCTGCATTCAAAACTTTCGACATAGCAATGTGAGACGTGTTTCTTCCTGTTTAACGTCTGACATTGAAGTACACGTTACGACAATTGCTTCGCACAAAAACAATGTCGAGTATGAGTCTTCCTAATACGGAATGTTTTTTCGAGAAGACACCGACAAATCTTTCCATTTGTACACTTTGAAGTCAGTACATAGCTCTACGCCTAGAGTGTGCTGCCATCTTTAGAGTTAACGTGAAACCACCAACGTAATAACCTCTAGCGGCAGGAGATTGAACTACTTTGTGGAGAAAAGGAGATACAGAGCACGCAGTAGCCACCGACCGTGTGGCCTAATGGATAAGGCGTCGGACTTCGGATCCGAAGATTGCAGGTTCGAGTCCTGTCACGGTCGAATTATTTTTCTCACTCTTTGCTAGATGAATGTTTTGCTCTTCCGTTGTCATGAATCCGTCGTGGAGTGTACGATAGCGCGTGAAGAATTTATAAATGGTGCACCTGAATTGAAACAATTGTATTGCCACATGTGCGAAGTAACGCGGCGTGCAGTGAAAATTTACCGAGACAGTCTTCACCGTAAATGTCAGGGCAAGTGACTGCCTTCATACGAAGAGGAACAACCTTTGCTCCGAAATGTTAGTTAGAAGTCAAGTCGTGACATTTTCCACTCTATTATGGCAAGCATTAAGGGCAGACCTTCATCACTAGGCAATTGTGTTGGACTGACCTTCAGAGAACGGTGTACTTTATTAAATAGACTCAGTTCGAAATGAACTGCGGAACTACCCTTTTAACACCTAAATAACTGCTCAGTATTGAAAAATAAAGAAAGTCGCAATTGCTTTCATTCTCATATAGAGATGAATGACTATTATTACTTGCACCAGCTGAACGATATCTGGGAAAAATTCGCAGTGATTTATTGTTTTATTCATCGCTATAATTTTCAACAACTTTAGTATATATTTTTCAGAATAACATTAAGTCACGAGTTTCAAATATATTTTGTTACACCTTTACAGTTTCGACAAATTAATTTGTCATCTCCAGAAGCCTACAAAACTAGGGATATATTTGAAGTATAAGAAGTATGTTACAGCAACGTACGTAGTATTGGTGTAGTAGTGTCAATGTGTTCTTCATAGAAGTAAAATCTCGTGATATGTCCAGAAATGTAGTTATTGTGTCTGAGTACTGTAAACATAGATTGACAATTTACAGCAACTGAATATGCCAGGCTGGTGTGCTAGTAGCAAGGAACACAATAAAAATATAACGAAGGTATATAAGGACGTTTAATAAAATACATGTGAAAAAAAACATGGAACGCAGTTCTTACATATAAATAGGAATTGCTAATTTCCACATTTTATAAGAGATGATATGCAGCCAAAATAGGGTGTGTTTTTTAATACTTGATCATTCAACAAATCTTTTGAATTCAGGTGGGAATGTTTACATATTCCAGCCTTCCAAAAGGATCATTTTGTAGCCCTAATTTTGTAGCTTCTAAAGAGACAAAAATAATTTGACGAAACCAATAAGGTGTAATAAAAAATATACGTAACTGACGACTGAAATATATTCTGAAAAATCATTTTACCTTCTTAGTTTTTGTTCGTTTGTCCTTTATCTCTTTCTTATGGTGATTACTATACAAAGTTTTGAGAGATCTGATTCTGTTCTGTACTCTGATGTGTTAACTGTTTTACAACAGCAAACATTTTTTCTTAACGAAGTCGTATACTAACCAGAAACTACAAATTATGTGTGGGGACAGCATTTTTTAGAGCGGAACACTGCCTTCCACGAAACGAATCCGTTGAAATGTCAATAGCAACTCTGTCGGATGTCTTATTACACAAGAACTTCGTGGCTGATTGATACGTAACAGTGTCATAACATCATCAGTGTTTACGAGTTCCGAGTGTGAAATAAGGCACGTTTACTGAAAAGATGTGTGAAATAGATATTAGTGTCAGTGGCGTTAACAAACTACATAACTCGTTAAAACTGAACAAAGCTCCAGGGCCCGATGGAATCCCTATTAAAGTCTACACTGAATTTACGGCTGAATTACTACTGTTCTAACTATAATCGTGGGACATAAAAACCGTACGCAGTATTTGGAAGAAAGCACGGGTCACATCCATCTACTGGAAGGCTAGCGTAACTGATCCACAAAACTGCAGTCAAAGATATTGACAGTCATGTGTTGTAGAATCTAAGGACATGTTCTGAGCTGGAATGCTATGAGTTATCTCCGAAAAGAATGACCGCCTCCATGCCAACCGGCAATGTTTCCGAAAACATCAATTATGTGGTGGACAGTCAGGTATTCCTCAGTTTCCGAAAAAACATTTGACTCAGCACCATATCTACACGTATTATCAAAAGTACAATCGTACGCGGTATCAAGCGAAGTTTATGACTACATTGAAGATTTCTTGGCTGGGAGGGGACAGCATGTTACCGTGGATGGAGACTCATTGACAGATGCAGGAATAACTTCGGAAGTGCTCCAGACATAGAATGTAGGTCAGCTTCTGAATGCCTGTGAATAGCATCAGGCTAACAGTGAGTTGGTTAGCTATATTTTTGACGTTATTTTGCAGCTTAAATAAGAAAGGAAGTATACAAGAATTTAAGATCACTGTTTCGGAGCTAACAGGCACAGCTGGTGGTGTATTATTTTATTGTAAATTACGTACTTTGTGATTGACAGCAGTTTATGAAACGTAGTTTCGTCTCATGAAGATAGCTGTGCGAACGAAGTTATCTATTTAATGACTCCCATAACACATTGTCCATTTTTTGTTTTGTTTTGAAAATTATTCGTTCATGTGACTTTCGAATCTCCGTTTGATATTTAAGGAAGTGAATGCGTAACCAGCTCCTCAGGTAGGCCTAACATACGGAGTGTTCGGGAATACCGTTACAAACTTCTAGGACTTGTATAGGGGACAGTGTAGATAATACTTTGAATGGGAACCCATGTCCGGACGGCGGTTTCAGTTCAGATGTGTAACGCTTCCAAGTCTGCTTAGAGAATGAGAAAAGTCTCAGAGTTGCTTGTACTGGTATGCAATATTGTAGACGGGATGACGTGTACAAATGTGTATAACAACGTTGGCGGTCGCCACATCGAACGGATGTTGTTATGCACTAATACTGCTCTGTACGTACAGTGCGCTGGTTCTTTAATTTTGGAATAATGTAAAAACGTACTGTTTAAGTATTAATACAAAGAAATGTACTTAAATGTTAAGTGGATGTTTCGTTATGTTTCCTTTCGAATTGTAACTTGATAATTGTACAGCGTCATGCCTAATTCAATTCCTCAAGCAGAAATAGATGAGCTAAACGTCGGGACTGAAACGGTCGTAGAACATTTGCGGACATGGATTGCTATTCAAAATGTTATGTACTCATTCCCCTGTGCAGGTCCTAGAAGTTTGGAATGGGAATCTCCGAACACCCTGTGTGCTCTATATGGTTTTCCTACCTAATGCTGAATATGTTTTATGTGCGTGATAGCACGTGAAGTCGTACGTGATCAGTATATCTGACCAGTCGCAATGCCGCGTGGTAGACGGCCGAAGACTATGCAGTTAACGCGCCGTCCGCTAGATGGCTCCCATGTACACTCGACGCGTTGTTTTGCTGCAGACGACGTCGACCTAAAAGAAGGCCATGAAAATTGATAACGTCGGCTCATATGTCCTGTCGACCAAGATGTATTTAGGTCGACAGAATGTTTTCCAGGACACGAACAAATTAACCGATGAATTCTATCCAGAATTACTCATAAACAAGCAACGAAATTGCCTCTGCTGTTATCTAGAGCGTACAAAAGACTCGAATCCAAAATATATAGTAGGCCTAAACGTTAATATATATATTTACAACTGTTTCCTATTGCATGCATGGTAAAACGATTTCCCCTTCAGGCTAAACTTATTTATTGTGCAGTTTTGACTAAAAAAACTAATTTCGATAAGTTCTTCTTTTATCCTTGTGCCATCGGTGTTCGCGTTGAATTTCGTTTAGTCATTTATCACGTACAGGCTCTCAAGGGAAGTATGAATGGCGTATTCCGCTAATGTTAATTTTTCTAATTTAATGACCCATTTTTTTCAAGAACTACTTCATGCAACTTAACGAAACTTTTACAGGTTTCTTATAGATACTTCGTGTACTCACTCCTCTAGTTTGGTAGAAGTATATATGTTACCGCCCAAACCCGATTTTAGGTTGAACTAGTTTCGCCTAGGTCAAACTCGTTCATCCTGTTTCTGACAGGATAAAACACTTTAGCCTATGTCGAATTGGTTTATCCTAGTTAGAATTTACATGCTTTAGGATAAACTGGTACCGTACGTCATAGTCTGAACTCATTTCACCTAGTTTGTATCTTCTATAAGCTTTTAAAAGTAAACTGAATAAAGGAATAGAAATTAAATATTCAATACGATTCATTAAAGTTATTAGTTAACTTATCAGTAACTTCACATCTGTCTCCAGATCAACTTACATTTATCCATCCACAGAAATCACCTTATCTGCAGTTTGCTTATTTTTGCAAGGTTTACATTGGTGGCACTTAGAATTGCAGAGTACTTCGTTTTTCCCAGTGCATTTGTTTGTTGTACAGTTTTTCATGCAATTGCATTTCATGAAGCCTTGCCCTGATCCAAAAAATGTTTTGTGGCTGCAGTCCTTAAAGATATTTCAATCTACTGGTTAATATCTCCCACATCTAAAAACTTCTGAATGCAGACGTCGAAATCAGTCCTAAAAAAAATAAAAAAAGATGATAACACAAATATTTTTAATATTTTACTACAAAAAATTATGGAAAATTTCAATAAAATTATACCTGCAATAATGTTTTTGAAGTACGCCATGCTTGGTGGCAATTTTGTAGACGCTCTCATCAACCTTTTGATGTATTACCCCAATTATGTTTCGAAGGTCACATCTGCCTTTATCTACATCTGGAATAGGTATCGTGACGTTGTCTCCAACGGCAGCTGGTGGATGGAATTTGTCAGGTGAAGCTTTCATTCTTTTAGCGTGTTTTGTTAAATTTTATACCGCAATTTTTCTAGCATTTTGAATGTCGTTTGTGTCAATTTTCACAATGTTATATATCACTGTCTTCGTACTGTTTGGTATTGCTGTCACTTCGATTGCCTTCTTTAGGTCATCTTCATCCCGAATATCATTTATGATTTCTTGAGGGAACGAGGAAGTGGAAAGTCCTACTCTAGGTTCGATTCCGAATAATGCTTTGTAAGGCGATTGTTTTATCCCAGAGTGGTAAGCTCGATTTTTCATGAATTGGACATACCTTAATGCTCCCGACCACTTCGTCGAATTGTTGTCCTTTAACCAAGAACTTAGTCGAGCAGGCAGGTTAGAAAATTTAAAAAGGGAAATGGATAGGTTAAAGTTAGATATAAAAGAAATTAGTGAAGTTCGGTGGCAGGAGGAACAAGACTTTTGGTCAGGCGAATACAAGGTTATAAACACAAAATCAAATAGGGGCAATTCAGGAGTCGGTTTAATAATGAATAAAAAAATAGGAGTGCGGGTAAGCTACTACAAACAGCATAGTGAACGCCTTATTGTGGCAAAGATAGACACGAAGCCCACGCCTACTACAGTAGTACAAGTTTATATGCCAACTAGCTCTGCAGATGACGAAGAATTGATGAAATAAAAGAAATTATTCAGATAGTGAAGGGAGACGACAATTTAATAGTCATGGGTGACTGGAATTGGGTACTAGGAAAAGGGAGAGAAGGAAACGTATTAGGTGAATATGGATTGGGGCTAAGAAATGCAAGAGGAAGCCGCCTGGTAGAATTTTGCACAGAGCATAACTTAATCATACCTAACACTTGGTTCAAGAATCATGAAAGAAGGTTGTATACATGGAAGAAACCTGGAGATACTGACAGGTTTCAGATAGATCATATAATGGTAAGACACAGATTTAGGAACCAGGTTTTAAATTGTAAGACTTTTCCAGGGGCAGATGTGGACTGTGACCACAATCTATTGGTTATGAACTGCAGATTAAACCTGAAGAAACTGCAAAAAGGTGGGAATTTAAGGAGATGGGACCTGGATAAACTAAACCAGAGGTTGTACAGAGTTTCAGGGAGAGCATAAGGAAACAATTGACAGGAATGGGGGAAAGAAATACAGTAGAAGAATAATAGGTAGCTTTGAGAGATAAAGTAGTGAAGGCAGCAGAGGTCAAATAGGTAAAAAGACGAGGGCTTGTAGAAATCATTCGGTAACAGAAGAGATATTGAATTTAACTGATGAAAGGAGAAAATATAAAAATGCAGTAAATGAAGCAGGCAAAAAGGAATACGATCGTGTCAAAAATGAGATCGACAGGAAGTGCAAAATGGCTAAGCAGGGATGGCTAGAGGACAAATGTAACACTGTAGAGGCTTATCTCACTAGGGGTAAGATAGATACTGCCTACAGGAAAATTAGAGAGACCTTTGGAGAAAAGAGAACCACTTGTATGACTATCAAGAGCTCAGATGGAAACCCAGTTCTAAGCAAAGAAGGGAAAGCAGAAAGGTGGAAGGAGTATATAGAGGGTCTATACAAGGGCGATATACTCGTACTTAAGGACAATATTATGGAAATGGAAGAGGATGTAGATGAAGATGAAATGGGAGACACGATACTGCGTGAAGAGTTTTACAGAGCACTGAAAGACTTGAGTCGAAACAAGAACCCGGGAGTGGACAACATTCCATTAGAACTACTGACGGCCTTGGGAGAGCCAGTCCGGACAAAACTCTACCATCTGGTGAGCAAGATGTACGAGACAGGCGAAATACCGTCAGACTTCAAGAAGAATATAATAATTCCAATCCCAAAGAAAGCAGGTGTTGACAGATGGGAAAATTACCGAACAACCAATTTAATAAGTCACGGCTGCAAAATACTAACGCGAATTCTTTACAGACGAATGGAAAAACTGGTAGAAGCCGACCTCGGGGAAGATCAGTTTGGATTCCGTAGAAATGTTGGAACACGTGAGGCAATACTAACCCTACGACTTATCTTGGAAAATAGATTAAGGAAAGGCAAACCTACGTTTCTAGCATTTGTAGACTTAGAGAAAGCTTTTGACAACGTTGACTGGAATACTCTTTTTCAAATTCTGAAGGTAGCAGGGGTAAAATACAGGGAGCGAAAGGCTATTCACAATTTGTTCAGAAACCATATGGCAGTTATAAGAATCGAGGGACATGGAAGGGAAGCAGTGGTTGGAAAGGGAGTGAGACAGGGTTGTAGGCTCTCCCCGATGTTATTCAATCTGTATATTGAGCAAGCAGTAAAGGAAACAAAAGAAAAATTCGGAGCAGCTATTAAAATCCATGGAGAAGAAATAAAAATTTTGAGGTTCACCGATGACATTGTAATTCTGTCAGAGACAGCAAAGGACTTAGACGAGCAGTTGAACGGAATGGATAGTGTGTGGAAAGAAGGATATAATATGAACATCAACAAAAGCAAAACGAGGATAATGGAATGTAGTCGAATTAAGTCGGATTATGCTGAGGGAATTAGATTAGGAAATGAGACAAAGTAGTAAAGGAGTTTTGCTATTTGGGGAGCAAAATAACTGATGATAGTCGAAGCAGAAATGGTATAAAATGTAGACTGGCAATGGCAAGGAAAGCGTTTCTGAAGAAGAGAAATTTGTTAACATCGAGTATAGATTTAAGTGTCAGGAAGTCGTTTCTGAAAGTATTAGAATGGAGTGTAGCCATGTATAGAAGTGAAACACAGACGATAACTAGTTTGGACAAGAAGAGAATAGAAGCTTTCGAAATGTGGTGCTACAGAAGAATGCTGAAGATTAGATGGGTAGATCACATAACTAATGAGAAGGTATTGAATAGGATTGGGGAGAAGAGAAGTTTGTGGCACAACTTGGCTAGAAGAAGGGATCGATTGGTAGGCATCAAGGGATCACCAATTTAGTATTGGAGGGCAGCGTGGAGGGTAAAAATCGTAGAGGGAGACGAAGAGATGAATACACTAAACAGATACAGAAGGATGTACGTTGCAGTAGGTACTGGGAGATGAAGAAGCTTGCACAGGATAGACTAGAATGGAGAGCTGCATCAAACCCGTCTCAGGACTGAAGACCACAAAAACAACACAACCAAGAACTTCTCATATTTTCAGTGTCTTGGTTGGCACGTTCAACAGAACCCTGACTTTGGCTGTGCCTTGGTTTTCCATGCACAATTTTCATTTATGACCAAAGCTTTGCGAGTTCAATTATAACATTATTGACAAATTCTCTGCCATTATCAGATTGAAGAATGCACGGCGCCCCTACTCTTAGAAATATGGCAACCAAATGATAAGCCACTTCTTCAGCCCTCATTGACGCACGAAGGAGAACAAATTTTGTGAGATGGGCTTGGTAAACTAGAATGAATTTTATATTCCCGTCTGATTGTGTTTGGAAATCTATCAAATCCCTTTGGCATCTGCTATTCATTTCCGAATGGAGAAATGGATTTGAAACTAGCCCTCTTTTCCTTTTTGTCTTCTTTTGTTGACAAACATCACACATTGGTAAGTAGAGGCATATCATTTCCTTTGTATTATTGACATATTTTTTGATGTCTCGCCTAACATCCTATCGCGACCTCCATGACCCACAGCTACATGAGCTGCATCAATCACGGCATAAAGTTGATCAGCTGGAACAAAGTATTTTATATTCCTTTCACACCGTGCAATGAGTTTTTTCAGATCATCGATTTTCAAAACAGCAAATCGTTTCAGTCTTCTTTTCGTAATGATGTTCTTTATTCCAACTTTTTTGCGTTTTGTGCTTGTTTAACCAAATCCGCGTATTCGTCTGCTGGTAACACATTATAATGAGAAGCCTTTTTGTTTTCACTCTGCAAAATTTCCTCCAGAAACTTTTCCCTCCACAGCTTTTGATTAGGTTGTAACAAAGGAAAATTGTAATGAAATGCAGGAGGATCTGCAGCGAATTGACGCATGGTGCAGGGAATGGCAATTGAATCTCAGCGTAGACAAGTGTAATGTGCTGCGAATACACAGAAAGAAAGATACTTTATCATTTAGCCTCAATATACCAGGCCAACAACTGGAAGCAGTTCATTCCATAAATTATCTGGGAGTAGGCATTAGGAGTGATTTAACATGGAATGACCATATAAAATTAATTGTCGGTGAGGCACATGCCAGAATGAGATTCATTGGAAGAATCCGAAGGAAATGCAGTCAGAAAGCAAAGGAAGTAGATTACAGTACACTTGTTCGTCCACTGCTTGAATACTGCTCACCGGTGTGGGATCCATACCAGATAGGGTTGATAGAAGAGAAAGAGCAGATCCAATGGAGAGCAGCGCGCTTCGTTACAGGATCATTTAGTAATCGCGAAGGCGTTACGGAGATAATAAACTCCAGTGGAAGACTCTGCAAGAGAGACACTCAGTAGTTCGGGACGGGCTTTTGTTGTTTTGAAAATCGGTGATGTGAAAAAACTCATTGCGCGGTGTGAAAGGAATATAAAATACTTTGTTCCAGCTGATGAACTTTATGATGTGATTGACGCAGCTCATGTAGCTGTGGGACATGGAGGTCGCGATAGGATGTTAGGCGAGACATCAAAAAATATGTCAATAATACAAAGGAAATGATATGCGTCTACTTACCAATGTGTGATGTCTGTCAACAAAAGAGAAGTCAAGCAGTATATTGCTCCCTCCTCCCTATATCTCGCGAAGAGACCGTGAGGACGAAATCAGAGGGATTTGAGCTCACACAGAGGCATAGCGACAGTCTTTCTTTCCACGAACAATACGAGACTAGAATAGAAGGGGAACCGATAGAGGTACTCAAGGTACCCTCCGCCACACACCGTCAGGTGGCTTGAGGAGTATGGATGTAGATGTACTACACGAAGGCTCAATCATGTTGAAACGCCTCACAGTAATTATACTAGGATTATAATAAAATCTTTTAAACGCAACCAGCAACTTAACACTCGCACTCGTCGCTGCAAAATACCGTTCAAAACAATGAACAGTGCGAGCGAAGAGCGGTTGGGAGGTGCGAGGGGCGAGCCAGAGATGATACGGGGATTCCCCGATCGTACAGGTAGCGACATGCGTTCCGACCAGGCAAAATTAGTTCAGACTAGGACGTACCAATTTATCCTAAAGCATGTAAATTCTATCTAGGCTAAACTGTTTGATCCTATCGGTAACAGGATGAACGTGTTTGACCTAGGCGAAACTATCTCATCTTAAAATCAGGTTTGGCCGGTAACATATATATTCAAGGCGTTTGGATAGAATTATTTTTCTGTTATCTCTTTTTTGTTTTTTTTTCTTTAAATATTTTTGCATTTTACTAGAAGTATACAAGTTATCACAACCATTCCAGAAGTGTAGTGTCACAAGGATATTGTAAGAGTCTATCACTTGTAGTTCCTGAGAAAAGGGGTCATTTTTATGGGAATTATTTTGCAGAAATTGCAGTCACAATTTATTTTTCGTGTAAACATTTTAATAGAAATAGTAGTTAAAACGCGGCAGCACTGTAGTCTTCATCGTCATCTACATTGTCTGAATGCACGAGGTTTCTTCATCCCTCCTTGGACAGGTTTTGGCCCACAGCTCAGCCTTGTCGACTCGCTCCTTGTCCATTTTCTCCAGAGTGGCTCGTGCATTCCAACCACCCCGCTCCTCTAACGCTTTCAGTCTGCCAGCAGTATCATGATTAAATGTGATGACAGCGCCATACACACAGAGCTTCAATGTATGACATGACTTAGATGCATTTTAGGTGCTCTTGTCCACACTACATCACTGAATGTCTCATCCACCTTTTGTGTTTCCCCTGTCAGACATGTCTTCAACAAATTTGAATTTGTCAAATCCCTATAAACTGGCTTTATAACTAACATAATAGTCTCAAGTAAAGATTTCTCCTGAGTAAACTTCTCTAAAGTTCCAGCCGATTCAGATTTTTATGTTTAAACCACTCACCTGAACAAAAATTGTGGACTGGCTTGTCATCTGTTGATATTTTACGGGAAAACGTTGCATGTCAGCCTTTTTCATATCATCTAGCCTACTTTCATTGCTTCTTATGGCTTGGCGACAATATACTGACAGTTGATTGATGGTATTGTTTATCAGGCGACTGTTAGTAATCAGACAGCGGTGTCAGTCGCGCGCGGTAGCCGCGTGGTTTAGGCATCTTGTCACGGTCCGTGCGGCTCCCACCGTCGGAGGTTCGAGTCCTCCATCGGGCATGGGTGCGTGTGTCGTCCTTAGCGTAAGTTAGTTTAAATCAGATTAAGTAGTGTGTAGGCTTAGGGACCGACGACGTAAGTAGTTTGGTCCCATAAGGCCTTACCACAAAACAGCAGTGTCATCAATACACACTGCTTCCTCCGTTATACCAAGAATACCCCACGGACAACGCAAACAACAATCACAACTTTTATGCGAAGCGTACCAATTCATTCATCAATGTTTCCACTGTAACCGAAATCATACCACAGTCTTCTAGACCTTAAGGTTATTGAGATATTAATTTTTAACTGACCAATGGCTTATGAAATCCTAAAAATGTCCAAATTAATCAACAAATTCCAAATAATATTACTGCATAAAGAAATTAAAATTTGTCAACAAAGTGACAATTTATACTTCCTTTAACCGATGGAAATTGTGCCAACCAGAGACAAACAAACTGGGAGTTATTTTAAACCATTAAGGGACAGATATTATATAATTTCGATATCTTTTATTTATTTATTTAATCTGTCATCTAAGGGGCACCATAAACTTACAACCATTATGGCAGCTATCTCAATTTTTTGTCCTTTACAAAATGGAATCCGTGTAGGACGACGTTAATCTGACTATTTGACAACAGCTGTACGTTACTCATCTCGGAAAACCTATCACAACAGTTGTTCTGAAGATACACTTGTGAGGCAAACCATTATGACCACATGATTAATAGAGTGTTGCACTTTTGGAAAACAATACAGGACTGATTCTGTGTGGCGTTAATTCAAGATGTCCTTCGCAGGTTTGGTACTCCAGATGAATATGCACAGGCCATGCAGCTTCTTAAATTACGTGCTGGGGAGGTTTGAGGACGTGGATAAGAGTCATTTTTTCCACAATTCAGTCGCTAAGAATATTGTAGTACGGAATATTGGTCTTCTTCTTATCGTTTCGCAAGGGCCTTGCCACAGTGAATACACCGGTTCCCATCATATCACCGAAGTTAAGCGCTGTCGGGCGTGGCCGGCACTTGGATGGATGACCATCTGGGCCGCAATGCTCTGTTGTCATTTTTCGGGGTGCACTCAGCCTCGTGATGCTAACTGAGGAGCTACTAGACCGAATAATAGCGGCTCCGGTCAAAGAAAGCCATAACGACCAGGAATGCGGTGTGCTGACCACACGCCTCTCCTATCCGCATCATCAACTGAGGATGACACGACGGTCGGATGGTTCCGATGGGCCATTTGTGGCCTGAAGACGGCGGGGTTTCTTATCTTTTCAGAACAAATTCACCAAATTGTGGATTATTTGGAAATTGAGATGTAGCAGCAGCATTGTAAGTGAGTATATTTTCCTTTTTTTTAGTGCTGTGTGTATATGTAATACGCTGCTATCTGACACACATTCTTTATTGCTGTCGAGGATTTCGAGGAAGAAGAGCAGGGAGAGATAGTAGCTGTGATACCTTTCCTGTCACAGCTATTATACAAGCGTATGTTCCAAAATATTTTTTTCCTTGTTTGGTGCCAGCATCTCGTGGTCGTGCGGTAGCGTTCTCGCTTCCCACGCCCGGGTTCCCGGGTTCGATTCCCGGCGGGGTCAGGGAGTTTCTCTGCCTCGTGATGGCTGGGTGTTGTGTGATGTCCTTAGGTTAGTTAGGTTTAAGTAGTTCTAAGTTCTAGGGGACTGATGACCTAAGATGTTAAGTCCCATAGTGCTCAGAGCCATTTGAACCATTTGAACCTTGTTTGGTTGTGTATACATTTTTACCAAATCTGTGTGTTGCTGTTGTAGACGATTTTGGCGAGGTGGGTCATTGGGTCCACGGTGGTTCGGGCGAGAATGATGAGATGCCACAGTGGGTGGAGCAGATGGAGAGGAAGCTGTGTCGCCCTGAGTAGAGGCTAGAGTTGATTCCCAGTGACCTGAGGCATATGTCACGGAACCAGAGCTGTACGGGTGATCTGCTGTATATGCACACTCATGCTGCTTATATATAATCAATGTTCTTTCCTTGCAGCAGCAGCAAGCAATGTCTAGAATGCTGTACTTAATTTCTTTCCCTATTCTCCTTCTTCCAGCAGGTGCCTCAGCACAATACACCGTGGCGCGGATACAGAGGGGGGTGAAGAAACAACCACCCGGATGAGATCCTGTGCGGCATGCTCCACTGTGTAAGACGCCACTTGTCACTGGGCGGGAAGTTGCAGCAGCCACAGCCACCTCCACTGCATCCACCCCCACACCACCTCCGCTCTGGAGTCCGTGGACAACTCTCTCTCTGGCGACTGGCTCAGGGCTGTGGCAGCAACCATCTCTGCAGTCGCAGGCGCAGCCAGGAGGCTCACAACACTGCGGCAGTGCACAACGTCCTCCTGCCCCACGCCCTCGCCCAAACTGCGAGGTACATTCACCTCCCTGTTCCTCGACGCAGCCAGCAGCATCATCGTCATGTAGTTGTAGCTATAGTAATAGCAGTAATCCTGTAGCTAGCAGCGTCGCCCCCCCCCCCCCCCTCCCCTGCCGTTCTTTTAGAGAAGGACATCAGATTAGTGAGAACGTACTGCAATTAGAATACTCGGTGATTGTGGATGCCTTTGAGCAGTGAATCCCATTCACTAGGATCGAGAATCCAGCAGACTACCAGGAGTGTTAATGATCCACAGACCCCAAATTGTCCTCTGGTATTGAAGAGACAAGCGTTCACTATCTTTGTGAGGAGGGGGATGGTGTGATACCGCAGAGCCCATCAATCGTCGAGTAGTTTCCTGAGTCCACCTTCATTGCTGTACTGGACCGATTTCCTGAGACGGAAGTTAGATGCTCAGCTAAAGCACTCAGTCAAATATTACGTCTTGACATCCGTACGCATGTTTGTGATCCATTAAATAAAGGGTCCAGCTATATCACGCTTCCTGGGGATATGGCTGATAAAAAGCCATGTATTAATGTCGAAAATAAACCATACGGTAGATACCTTTAACATTCATGATGGTATCGACCTCTCCGTCTAGATTCAGGACATACCTAAAATTCAGACACAGAACACTGGACTATCAGTTCACGTTTATGGGCTAGAGAAGAAAAGCAAGTCAGATGAGCAGAACAAGCGGGATATAATACTCAGTCCCCTTCATGTGTCAAAATTTTCTGGCGAGCTAACATGCATGTGAAGATGCTGCTGTTCTCAGAAGAGGAAAATGGGAAGAAAGACAATTATCTTTACTGCTGGATCTACAGCATGTCCAGTCTCATTTCATCCCAACTCAGTAAACACAAGTGTAACAAGCGTATTTGCTTCAGGTGTTTGAATGCCTTTCTTGCAGACGAGTTATTAGCAATACATCTCGTAGATCGTGCTTCCAAGGTGTTATTATGTCTAATAAGCTCAACAAATCCATGAAGTTTGAGAATGCTCACCATCAGCATCCCGTTTGTGGTGTTGCCGACTTCGAATGCCTCCTCGCTCCTGTGAGCCACTGAGAAGGCGGCCTAACAGCACTACATACTACCTTCACAGAACAATACGTACCATAAGCAGCAGCGTACCAAGTTGCATCGTCCTGTGATTCGAGTCTTAATTGATACAACTCGGGGATAATCCTGCGGTTTGGCTTGTCACTGGGCTCGATTTCTTCACGGTGGCACCTCATTAATTCATATGCATCGCAGTTCTTCATCCAATAGACGAGGAGGAGGAGGAGGAGGAGGAGATTAGTGTTTAACGTCCCGTCGGCAACGAGGTCATTAGAGACGGAGCACAATCTCGGACTAGGGAAGGATTGGGAAGGAAATCGGCCGTGCCCTTTCAAAGGAACCATCCACGCATTTGCCTGAAACGATTTAGGGAAATCACGGAAAACGTAAATGCGGTTTACCCAATGGATGAACCAATCTGTATCCACATAAAGTAATTTAGGACCAACGAAGTGAGTTCACGCAAACTCATAAGACTATAAACGCTTCACTACTGTTTCACTGACTAGTGTCCCATATCTGGCGTCTTCGTCTCGAGCAAAGACGGGATTCCATGCTTTATTCAATTGGTATTTTGGGCAACTATCACGGTTCATTAGATTTCCCACAACGCGCATTTCAACGGATTCTTTGATAATGGAGTCCCAAAAATTTGTTGCTGTGGCCAAAATCGAACTTTTGTCGTACTCCATTGAATGTCCGTCAGAAATACAATGTTCCGCAACTGCAGACTTGCTGGGTTGCAGTAGGCGAGTGCAACTTTGATGTTCTATACAGCGCTCTTCCACTGTACGCGTTGTCTGTCCTATACAGGCCATACCACATTGACACGGTATTTTGTAAATTCCTGCATTCCGCAGTAACAAATCATCCTTCACAGATCCCAGCAAATCCCAAATCTTAGATGGTGGACGAAAAACCACTTTCACACGAAAATTATTAAGAATCCTCGCTATCTTGAAGGAGATGTTTCCAACGAAGGGAAGTAAAGCTAGGGACTTGACTGGCGAGTTCTCCTCTTTATCCACTCCCCGGTTCCTGGCTCTAGTTGAGAAGGCCCTGTTAATATGCCGGGTTGAGTACCCATTGTCTTTGAACACCATCCTCAAATGTGCAAGTTGCTTAGCCAAATTCTCTGCATCCGACACCGGGGTTTTAAGTACACTCATGGTCTGGGATGGGTGATGGCAACTTGAAGACTGCATATACAAATCAGTGTGAGTGGGCTTACGATAGACAGAATGTCCCACCGTGCCGTCACTCTTCCGTTTAACCAAAACATCCAGGAATGGAAGGCAGCCATCTTTCTCTAGTTCCATAGTAAATCGAATATTCTCATGGATGGAGTTAAGATGATGAAAAAACTCCATTAACTTTTCTTCTCCGTGGGGCAACACTATGAAAGTATCATCGACGTATCTCCAAAAAACAGTTGGTTTACAAACCGCTGATTCAAGTGCTCTCTCTTCAAAATCCTCAAAAAAAAAAAAAAAAATGGTTCAAATGGCTCTGAGCACTATGGGACTTCTACCGAGCGAGGTGGCGCGGTGGTTAGACACTGGACTCGCATTCGGGAGGACGACGGTTCAATCCCGCGTCCGGCCATCCTGATTTAGGTTTTCCGTGATTTCCCTAAATCACTCCAGGAAAATGCCGGGATGGTTCCTCTGAAAGGGCACGGCCGACTTCCTTCCCCATCCTTCCCTAATCCGATGAGACCGATGACCAAACTGTCTGGTCTCCTTCCCCAAAAACAACCAACCAACTTAACTTCTGAGCTCATCAGTCCCCTAGAACTTAGAACTACTTAAACCTAACTAACCTAAGGACATTACAAACATCCATGCCCGAGGCAGGATTCGAACCTGCGACCGTAGCGGTCCCACGGTTCCAGACTGTAGCGCCTAGAACCGCACGGCAACCCCGGCCGTCCTCCATAAGAGGGTCAGCCACCAGAAGAGACAGAGAGCTGCCCATGTCGACACCGTCAGACTGTTCAAAATATTTCTGGTTAAACGTAAAATATGTTGAGGAAACAGCGTGTCGAAACAAAGCAGTGATGTATGATTCAAACTGTTGACCAATTAGAATCAAGGAATCCGCAAGAGGTACTTTTGTGAAAAAGGAAACTACATCAAAACTCACTAGAAGATTCGAACTACTTAAGTGGAGAGCTCCCAGTCTGTTGATAAAATCTGCAGAGTTCCGTATACGATGTGAACATTTGCCAACAAATGGTCTCAGCAAAGAAGCTAGATGTTTGGCTAAATCATATGTGGGTGCGTTTGAATCATACATCACTGCTTTGTTTCGACACGCTCTTTCCTCAACATATTTTATGTTTAACCAGAAATATTTTGAACAGTCTGACGGTGTCGACATGGGCAGCTCTCTGTCTCTTCTGGTGGCTGACCCTCTTATGGAGGACGGCCGGGGTTGCCGTGCGGTTCTAGGCGCTACAGTCTGGAACCGCGGGACCGCTACGGTCGCAGGTTCGAATCCTGCCTCGGGCATGGATGTTAGTAATGTCCTTAGGTTAGTTAGGTTTAAGTAGTTCTAAGTTCTAGGGGACTGATGACCTCAGAAGTTAAGTCCCATAGTGCTCAGAACCATTTTTTTGTTAGACACAAACTTTGTACTATCTCCGTCTGCAGCTGTCAGTGCGTCTGCTACCGTTATGGTAGTTAATTAGCTGCAGTCGATAGTAAAAAGGAGACAATTACCACATATCTATTAGAGGCATATAGAAACAATGCATGCATTGTTACTGTGGCACACGTGGCTTATGGGGAAACTTCATCTCTTAGATATAATATTGGACGCTTGTAGTCATAGGACTCATTGAAGAAGATCGCGACCCATGTATGCCACGAAGGTGACGGCTAGGCTTAATATACATCTAGAGATTGGTGACAACAAAAACAGCGGGACAAGAACTGCGGAAAGCGTACGTTCCTTCTGTAACAAGATTGTCCATGTTCTCCAGTGTCTCATCCCCATATTCTAGCGCAGTTTGCGTATAGCTTGCGACGTTACCTAGCGTTTTTCTGGTGAGTAGCGGCTACAGTAAACAGCAGTCAACATGAGCAAATCAGTTGGGTCTCTACCTGATATCGGTTGCACCTTAGATAAATGGGCTATGTGCGACTCTGTTTAAATGGAATAGCTCGATCTAGTCATAGGATATATCTGTAGGCTTCTTCTTTCATACCCGGCAGCTTACTCGCTACAAATGACAACCCGAAGCTGTAATCCTGCAGGCAAATAGTCCGTGCATTCGCTAGAATTGCGAATTAACAGAACACAAAGAAACATAACAGAAAAGATAAACGAATAATTAAATATTGAAACGTCAGTAACTGATGTAGACGACAGAGAATTATGCTGAATAATGTTTATTCATGAAAGTATACCTCAAATAAACGGAACGAAGAACCATAGCATCTAATGAAAATAGTTGTAAAAAATTGGTTCAAATGGCTCTGAGCACTATGGAACTTAACATCGGAGGTCATCAGTCCCATAGATCTTAGAACTATTTAAACCTAACTAACCTAATGACATCACACACATCCATGCCCGAGGCAGGATTCGAACTTGCGACCGTAGCGATCGCACGGTTCCAGACTGAAGCGCCTAGAACCGCTCGGCCACACCGGCCGGCGAAACCAGTTTTGTTGAGAACGATACGAGAATGGTAACAGAATAGTCATCAAAGATGTGCGAAAACTAAGTCCATTTCGTGTTCACAATACACGAAATATTCACCATCTCAAAATAATTCAGAATTGAACATAATGATTATTATTAGAGTATTGTTGCGGCCGTTCACCGCCTAGAATCAATCACCTACACTACAAAATCGCACTTTACCACAGGCAGGTCTGCTTTCTTCCAGATTCTCAGCCGGCCGAAGTGGCCGTGCGGTTAAAGGCGCTACAGTCTGGAACCGCAAGACCGCTACGGTCGCAGGTTCGAATCCTGCCTCGGGCATGGATGTTTGTGATGTCCTTAGGTTAGTTAGGTTTAACTAGTTCTAAGTTCTAGGGGACTAATGACCTCAGCAGTTGAGTCCCATAGTGCTCAGAGCCAGATTCTCACGTAAACATGTCTTCTTGAAGATCTAAACCAAAATGTGCCTCAAGGGTAAGACCTAATAGCGGCCGTTCGAGCAGTCACTCACTCGATCGAAAAAAGCACTACATCATCGGCAGGTCTGCCTCCTTCAAGGACAAACGTAACGGTGTGCTCAAAAGTTAAAGTCGCATAGCGGCAGTTCACAGCCCAAAATCTACAACCTTACACAATCAAATGCCGTTTGTTACACAGACAGGTGTGCCTTCTTCAAGCAGAAATGTAAAAATGCCAGAATCACTTCCTTGAGCTCTTCATCAGAAAGACGGTCTGTTCCTATTTCACTCCAGTGATGTTCCGCCGCTCCCTGCTTTTACATTGGCTGCAGGCCATCCGCACCAAAAATGCATCGTTCTTAAGTTCTACAGACATTATTTGACTCAACTTGATCACTTTCCCCAGCAAACTAATATACTACAATAATAATTAAATAAAGAAATGTTATACACATTCAGTCACACTCAGACCATTACAATAAATATAAATAAAGACTTCTTCATAAATAAATAACCAGCATCCTTGCGCCAATGCGCTCACGTTAAATGACAACAGACTGTCACTAAATATTGTTTAAACAGTCATTTATGCCTGCTATGTCTTTCGGCATTCTTTTTAATGATGGTGTCAAGTGACACATGTAATTGACCCATTTTAAAATACCGCAGTTTTTAATAGCAGTTGCCATCAACATTTAAATGAAGATATTAGCAAAATTGTAAAATAATCTGTAAATAAGTATATAAGTGTCCCGGGGTTACGACAAGCGTTGGCACGAAGATTAAAAACGTAACCGCAGAGAAGGCTCTGAGACGACGTCAGCCAATAGCCCGCATAATAGGACCGCACCACGACAGGAGCAGCCTCTAGCCGAGGAGAGTATAAGCACCGCTCCTGCCAGCCTCCGGGGGCAGTAAAAAACGCGCACTAGCAGAGTCACTTGCAGACCCGGACTAGAAGCCACGCACTAGAAGGGACGCTCCAGAAGGCCCGTGATTGGTGATACATATGCGCTTGTGGGAATTACTTGTATAGTGAAGGACATTAATTATTCGCACGTCGCCATTTGCTTGCGACCCAACGTTAAGTATTGTCAATCTACTTTTATAAAAACCATTAATAAGAATAGCTTGTATGTTGCCTAGTTATCCGAGAACTCAGCTTCGTAGGCATCCTATAAGACACGAGTGGGCAGGACACCACAAGTATACAGAGATAATAGCTACTGAAGCTGTATTCATTTGCTGTGTTATTTTGGAGAATTCTGTTCTGCATAGCTATAGCTGTAGTGAACGCAATCATCTGAGATATCGTTTGTTGAAACTGGTTGAAGCGATTAAAAGTTTTTAATTCAGAGGTTAAGTGTGGAAACGTTTAGTCACGGAAAAATATTAACTTCTGTAGTTATAAAAACACTGAAAAGGCTGTTGCGTCTCTGGTTACACTTCATTCTTCTGAGATCGCAGATGTATTCAGATTTGCTTTACTGTGTAACTGTGATTTGCTGTCGAATTTCAAAGAGCTGTAAAAAGCCATCTTTCAGGTTGTCTGACACTCCACCGTCGCTGGTGCATCGCTTCTTCTTCTAATAGCGAAAGCGCTGTCCGAATTCCCTGTACAGGGTTTTATCGACACCTGGCCACGCTAGGCCGACAGCGTCGGTATAGGGCTGACCAATGTTCGTTCCAGCTGGCCATGCTGCAGTGCGCTCCTGGCCCCTTAGCCCGGTGGCTTAGCGTACAGCCGTGCAAACAAACTCATCTCCTTATCTCCTACCTGTTCTAGGTGAGGCCGGCCGAAGTGGCCGTGCGGTTAAAGGAGCTGCAGTCTGGAACCGCAAGACCGCTACGGTCGCAGGTTCGAATCCTGCCTCGGGCATGGATGTTTGTGATGTCCTTAGGTTAGTTAGGTTTTACTAGTTCTTAAGTTCTAGGGGACTAATGACCTCAGCAGTTGAGTCCCATAGTGCTCAGAGCCATTTTTGTTCTAGGTGACCAAATAGTTCGTCTACATACATGTAACATTACACTCTCCACTTATCTGGCACACTAGCTCGCTATCTTCGCACATTAACTTGCATGAAATCTGACATAACACCCCATTTGTATATCAGAATAAGAGCATAAGTATGTTTGTGGTGGTATAAAATGGCTCTAAGCTCTATGCGTCTTAACATCTGAGGTCATCATTCACCTAGACTTAGAAACTACTTTAACCTAACCAACCTAAGGACATCACACACATCCAGGCCCGAGGCAGGATTCGAACCTGCGACCGTAGCAGCAGCGTGGTTCCGGACTGAAGCGCCTAGAACCGCTCGCTCACAGTGGCCGGCTGTGGTGTATATGAAACTGCATGTACGTCCTATGATATGTCATAACATCTATTACCAGTATAAACTTTCTAAATCTACCTCAAATTATAAAAATGTCATCATATTAATTAAATGCCAAAATAAATAGAAAACATTAATTTAAAGAAACTTCCACATCAACTTGACCTGTACAAAGATTTTAGCGCTATTGTCCCCATTTGATAGCAGTGTAGTTACAAATAATCATATGACTTCCTGAATCCCGATAGAATTGGCACTTATCGCCCTCCCCAGTGCAACTGGTGCACTCAAAAATAGGATATGAAAGCAAAAAAGTGATTCAGCTCGACACTTCTTCGTTCATGTTCCCACTAGAAAAAGTGTCTTTCCTGCTAGGGACTTTGTTCCACACCATAAGTCAGCTAAAATTAAAAAATTTTTTTTTCAATGTTTCAGTATATCCAATCAGAATCTCTAAAGGAAACTGAAACTGCTCTTGGCAGAATCCTCACATTTAACTTTCAGTCTAACTCAGTGGAGGCCATGATCATAAATTCAGCAAATATTCACTCTCATGTGCACTAAAATACCGTTTATCTCGATATTTTATTCTCATAAATATATTATGAACTTATCCCCAAAATTTTACATACATACATCTGTTCAAAACTCTTCCAAAATAACATACATTTTAGAGTTAAAGCACGTAATTAACCTCCAGAAATTTAGCTTATACTTGCACGTAGCTAGACGTTCTACTTCCACAAGCACTCGAAATTTTAATGAGGTGTAATGATCTCAAAACAGCTAATTTTGTGTGAACAGTAACTGCAAATGGACTACGTCGAGCACATGAGAATCCCTTCCAAAATTAAAACAAATTACACATTTAATTGATTCCCGGAAATTTCATCCCCAAATCTTACATACAGAACTATTTATATCTCATTCTTCAGTAAATGAAGAAATTTCCTGACCTCCGTGCACCAGGATTGGTGCAACCAAGAAGTACTCTTCAATATGTACTCCCTTCTTGCATTAAACTATGACCGAGCGAGGTGGCGCAGTGGTTAGCACACTGGACTCGCATTCGGGAGGACGACGGTTCAATCCTGTCTCCAGCATATCCTGATTTAGGTTTTCCGTGATTTCCCTAAATCGTTTCAGGCAAATGCCGGGATGATTCCTTTGAAAGGGCACGGCCGATTTCCTTCCCAATCCTTCCCCAACCCGAGCTTGCGCTCCGTCTCTAATGGCCTCGTTGTCGACGGGACGTTAAACACTAACCACCACCATTAAACTATGCCTCGCTAATCTGCCACATACTTCAGTATTTTACACAAAACCGAAATAAGCAAAAATACACTTATACACACTTGTATCAGTACTCATCATGTCCTCATACATTAATCCCGCCAGTGAGAGCATCTTTTGAATCTCACTTTTCTTCGTTTTTTCACCTGCTCAAATTCGAGCCCATTTTCTTCGTTCAACAACAGACTCTTACATTTACAGACAAAATTTGTGGATATTGCTGGAGCCCCCTCTTTATATAGGAGAAACGCACGCTTTCTTTCTTCATCAAGATCGACCATTTCACGTATAGGCTGCACATTTTCAGCTTCACCCTTTTCTAAACATTGCTCTCTCAGAAGATCAGTTTCAATGTCCCTTCCATTTTCCTCCGCGTTTATGGTACGCATTATTATTTCAGGCCAACGTTCAGTCTCATTATCACGTACACAAAATTCCTGCATTGTCCCACTGCCCTATTTCAAAGTTGGTCCATTTTGGAACTCATTCTGAAGTCGTGTTTGTTTCGCTTCACTCCAAAATTTCTTCAGGGAACAATTCTCAAAAACTCCATAGGTAGTAAATGAAGCACTCATTAAATTTGCCCCTGATTTTGCATTGCCCTCAAAGTGCCTTTCCCGACCTTAATTTTAATTCTGACATTCTTCTCACAAAACCGTCTCTATATACACCAATGAAGAAATCAACTGGATGGTACTGTCGAACATTAGTAAAAATTTTGTGGTTCCTGAATTAACCCAATGAACACCTGTCACAATGGTACCCTAACTGGCAGGTAAAGAATTTAATTCTACCAACACGTATTTAAACTGTTGTTCGCGCTGTACAGCTTATTTATCTAATCTTGGTTTAAAATGTTATTTATTTTTAAACACCTTTTCAGATTCTACTACTCTATCTGAAAAATTGTTAACAGATTTAGTGGTCACTTCCACACCCGCATTTTGCCTCAGCATACAGTTCTTAACATCGACACCCAGCTCGTCCCATATCTTTTCCAATTTGTCCCCGAAATCATTTTATATTTCACTGACTCTGGTGTTAACCATGGTATCCTCCGTAGAAATTTTACTAATGTCTGCCTTTATATGGGTTCTAATTTTGAATCAATAAACTCTTCAGTAACTGATTTAATTTTTCCGACCTCACCTTTCACACTTTCAGTATGTGAATCGAGATAAGAACTTCCCTGATCCATTTTTGTACTCAATGCCCTACACTAGATTGCATTTGTAGCAAAATTTCCGTTCTGCGACGAGGTACTGTCTTACTTCCTCTCTCTGATTTTCGACTATGTGTCCAGTCATTAAGTTTCTTCCCGACACTACCACTCAGACTGTGTGGTTCCACTACTGACAGTGACCCTTTGGGTTAACACATATTAACAGTATCAGTGCATGTACTTAAATTATCGATCATGTTGGCTGCTGCTGCTGAATGTATAGATGCTGCCGACGCTAACGTCTTGCTGACGCTGGTGAACATGAAGTTGCCTCCAGTAGCGTGCACTGCCATGGCCGTCGCTGCTGCTATTGCCGCCTTCGAGATCTCCGTTACTGCTGGCCGCTGCAGATTCGAACTCGGCACGCCTATCCGTAGCCTTTCTCTTCCTTCTTGAAGTTTCAATTTCTCCATACCTAACTTCTGCCACCAATCCTCACGCACGCAACTTCTGCGAAAACTTGTGTTCAGAGCGTAATGGCTCTGAGCACTATGTGACTTAACTTCTGGGGTCATCAGTCCCCTAGAACTTAGAACTACGTAAACCTAACTAACCTAAGGACATCACACACATCCATGCCCGAGGCAGGATTCGAACCTGCGACCGTAGCAGTCGTGCGGTTCCGGACTGAGGCGCCTAGAACCCCTCGGCCACCGCGGCCGGCTGTTCAGAGCCCCCATGCAAAATTGCCTATCATGTAATAGATTTGGGACATGGATCACAGACTATCATACAGTGTCAAAACTACAATAGCAATTCTAAGGAGATTAGATTCATGTCCTGGGTGAAAGACCCGAATTGCCACGTTACCCAAAGATTCTCTGCTGAGTAGTATCTACTGTAAACTGCATCCCATACGAGCAAACCAGTTGCGTCTTTACCTGATATTGCTTCTTAGGTAACTGGGCTATGCACGACTCTGTTTAAAAGGAACAGCTCTATGTAGTCATAGGGTAGAGCCCTTCATGTTTGCTTACATGCCCAGAAACTAACTGGCTGCAAATAATAACCTGAAGCTGTGATCCTGCAGTCAAATAGTCATTGTATTGGCTACAATTACGAATTAATAGCATGCACAGAAATCTAAAATAAAACATAAAGGAATAATTTAAAAAGACAGCGAATTATGTTTAATAATCTGTATTCATGAAAGTATATCTCAACTAAAGGGAAAGAGGACCTACAGTATTCACTTAAAACACAGAGAATAACCTTATGATATGTATTGAAGTTGCATTTAGAGCGTTATGAGCATGGTAGCATAATTCTCAGTCTAAATAGTCATTCAAGATGCGCGAAAACTATGTTCATTTAGCGTACACAATACACCAAATACACACTACTTCAAAATAGTTCAGAGTTCAGGTTGATGATTTACAAACTGACACACATGAGATAAAGAGTACAAACTCGTACTTTATTCTCAGTTTCATAATGCAGTCAGAAAAAGGTTGAGTATTGCAGCGGCCCTTCACAGCCAAAAATCAGTCAATTATGCGACCAAATTGAGCACGTTACAACACGCAGCTCTACCTTTTTCCAGAATCTCACGTAAAAGCCCCTTTTTCAGTACCTAAACGAAAAAGTGCCTCAGTTATATCTCATAGCGGCCGTTCACCGCCTAGACTCTATTACCGTAAAAGATCAAATACCATTACTTGCCACAGGAACACCTGCTTACTTCAAACACATACGCAAAAGTAACCAGAATCGCTCCCTCGAGCTGTACGCTCGGAAAAATCTGCCAGCACAAGACCCCATGGTGTTCCGCCATTGCATGCTTGTCCATTCCCACCAAAAATACATGGGCCATAAGTTTCACAGAGATGATTTCATTCAACTTGTCCACTTTATGAACTACTGAAGAGCCAAAGAAACCGGTACACCTGCCTAATATCAAGTAGAGGCCCCGGGAGCACGCAGAAGTACCGCAACACAACTTGGCATGGACTCGACTACTGCCTGAAGTAGTGCTGGAGGGAACTGACACCGTGAATCCTGCAGGGCTGTGCATAAATCCGTAAGAGTAGGGCGGGGTGGAGATCTCTTCTGAACAGCACGTTGCAAGACATCCTAGATATGATCAACAGTGTTCATGTCTGGGAAGTTTTGTGGACAGCGAAAGTGTTAAAGCTCAGAAGACTGTTTCTGAAGCCACTGCGTAGCAATTCTGGACGTGTAGGGTGTCGCATTGTCCTGCTGGAATTACCAAAGTCCATCGGAATGTACAATGATCACGAATGGATGCTGGTGATCAGACAGGAAGCTTACGTACGTATCACCTGTCGGAGTCGTATCTAGACGTATCAAGGGTCCCATAGCACTCCAACTCCACAAGCCACACACCATTACAGAGCATCCAGCAGCTTGATCAGTCCCCTGCTCACATTCAGGACCCATGAATTCCAGAGGTTGTCTCCATACCCGTGCACGTCCATCTGCCCCTTACAATTTGAAACGAGACCCATCTGACCAAGGAACTTGTTTCCAGTCATCAACATTCCAATGCCGGTGTTGACAGACCCAGGCGAGGCGTAAGACTTTGTGTGGTGCAGTCATCAAGGATGCAATAGTGGTCCTTCGGCTCCGAGAGCCCATATCGCTGACACTTGTTGATGGCCCAGAATCGAAATTTGCAGCAATCTGGGGAAGGGTTGCACTTCTGTCGCACTGAATGATTCTCTTTAGTCGTCGTTCTTGCAGGATCTTTTTCCGGTCGCAGCGATGACGGAGGTTTGATGTTTTACAGGATTCATGATATTCACGATACACTCGTGAAATGCTCGTACGGGAAAATCCCCACTTCATCGCTACCTCGGAACGCTGTGTCCCATCGCCCGTGCGGCGACTATAACACCAAGTTCAAACTCACTTAAATGTTGATAAGCTGTCATTTTAGCAGCAGTAACAGCGGCAGACACTTGTTTGTTGTCTTATGCAGGCGTTGCCGACCGCAACGCCGCATTTTGCCTGTTTACACATCTCTGTATTTCGAAACGCATGCCTGTATCAGTTTCTTTGGCGTTTCAGTGTATACTACAATGATGCATACAAATAAAAATGAAGGTGTTCGTTTGTTCAAAATAGTGTATGTCTGGAAGTTCTTGACAAATTGCTCTTATGTTTTGACACAACGTTGTAATATATGTATGTAATTTTTGAGATTTTTTGTAACAATGTTTCCCTATTATTAAATTTATAAAAAATACTTACGTTTAAGAGAATAGATATATAAAAACACAGGCATATTCCAGTGCAACATTGTGTCAAAATTTCAACGCATTCGGTGAAAAACATTCCGAGATTTGCGATTAGGAACATTTATAGTTTCTATACACGTAGATTTTCATTTCTTGAAAATCGAAAATCTTCGAAAGTTCTTCGCAGATTCGTTCGAAAATTTGAAACAGCATTGAATTCGAATATTCACTTATTTTCATATACCTGCTGAACGTCATCTGGCATATATATCATAAAAAGAGAAATATTATAACAATGTAGATGTTGGTTGTTCAAAATCGTTTATCTCCAAAAGTTCTTGACCAGTTCCTTTGAAATTTTGACACAATGTTGCATTGTAATAGATGCCTGATTTAGCGCCTATCTCTTTAAGATTATATATATATATATATATATATATATATATATATATATATATATATATATATATATATATAATGTTGTCCATTGATCGGATCGTGACCGGGCCAAATAGCTCACGAATTAAGCGTCAAACGAAAGAACTACAAAGAACGAATCTTGTCTAGCTTGAAGAGGGAAACCAGATGGCGCTATGGTTGGCCCGCTAGATGGCGCTGCCATAGGTCAAACGGATATCAACTGCGTTATTTAAATTAGGAACCCCCATTTTTTATTACATATTCGTGTAGTACGTAAAGAAATATGAATGTTTTAGTTGGACCACTTATTTCGCTTTATGACAGATGGCGCTGTAATAGTCACAAACATATGGCTCACAATTTTAGACGGTTGGTAACAGGTAGGTTTTTTAAAGAAATGGCCCTCAGCACTACGGGACTTAACTTCTAAGGTCATCAGTCCCCTAGAACTTAGAACTACTTAAACCTAACTAACCTAAGGACATCACACACATCAATACCCGAGGCAGGATTCGAACCTGCGACCGTAGTGGTCGCGCGGTTCCAAACTGTAGCGCCTAGAACCACCCGGCTACTTCGGCCGGCGTAGATTTTTTAAATTAAAATACTGAACGTAGGTACGT
The DNA here is from genome assembly GCF_023864345.2 of Schistocerca serialis cubense. Lineage (NCBI taxonomy): Eukaryota > Metazoa > Arthropoda > Insecta > Orthoptera > Acrididae > Schistocerca > Schistocerca serialis. The sequence goes on along the minus strand of NC_064646.1, from coordinate 443,116,145 downwards.
TTGAACATTTTATTGCGGTTGTTCCAATGTGATACATGTACCTTTGTGAACTTATCATTTCTGAGAACGCATGTTGTTACAGCGTGATTACCGGTAAATACCACATTATGCAATAAATTCTCAAAATGATGTCCGTCAACCTCAATGCATTTAGCAATACGTGTAACGACATTCCTCTCAATAGCGAGTAGTTCGCCTTCCGTAATGTTCGCACATGCATTGACAATGCGCTGACGCATGTTGTCAGGCGTTGTCGGTGGATCACGATAGCAAATATCCTTCAACTTTCCCCACAGATAGAAATCCGGGGACGTCAGATCCTGTGAACGTGCGGGCCATGGTATGGTACTTCGACGACCAATCCACTTGTCATGAAATATGCTATTCAATACAGCTTCAACCGCACGCGAGCTATGTGCCAGACATCCATCATATTGAAAGTACATCGCCATTCTGTCATGCAGTGAAACATCGTGTAGTAACATCGGTAGAACATTACGTAGGAATTCAGCATACGTTGCACCATTTAGATTCCCATCGATAAAATGGGGGCCAATTATCCTTCCTCCAATAATGGCGCACCATACATTAACCCGCCAAGTTCGCTTCGTCGCTAAATAGAATGCGCGCAAAAAATCTGTCATCGTCCCCTAATTTCTCTTGTGCCCAGTGGCAGAACTGTACACGACGTTCAAAGTCGTCGCCATGCAATTCCTGGTGCATAGAAAGATGGTACGGGTGCAGTCGTTGTTGATGTAGCATTCTCAACACCAACGTTTTTGAGATTCCCGATTCTCGCGCAATTTGTCTGTTACTGATGTGCGGATTAGCCGCGACAGCAGCTAAAACACCTACTTGGGCATCATCATTTGTTGCAGGTCGTGGTTGACGTTTCACATGTGGCTGAACAATTCCTGTTTCCTTAAATAACGTAACTATCCGGCGAACGGTCCGGACACTTGGATGATGTCGTCCATGATACCGAGCATCATACATAGCACACGCCCGTTGGGCATTTTGATCCCAAGAGCCATACATCAACACCATATCGACCTTTTCCGCAATTGGTAAACGGGCCATTTTAACACGGGCAATGTATCACGAAGCAAATACCGTCCGCACTGGCGGAAGGTTACGTGATACCACGTACTTATACGCTTGTGGCTATTACAGCGTCATCTATGACAAATCGAAAGAAGTGATACAACTAAAGCATTCATATTTCTTTACGTACTACACGAATATGTAATAAAATGGGGGTTCGTATTTAAAAAAATCGCAGTTGATATCCGTTTGACCTACGGAAACGCCGTCTAGCGGGCCAACCATAGCGCCATCTGGTTTCCCCCTTCATGCTAGACGAGTTTCGTTCTTTGTAGTTTTTTCGTTTGATGCTTATTTCGTGAGATATTTGGGCCGGTCACTATTAATGGCCTACCCTGTAAATGGGTTCAGAAATTAACGTAACAAAATCCTAGGCTGAGGGGAATGAGTACATAATGTTTGGAGTAGGAACCCATATTCGGAAACGTTATCCCATCACGCTACAGAAAGTCACAGTCGCCAGCGCCTATCCATGTATGTATATACAGGATGATTCTGTGGTGATAATACAGGTTTTCAAGGATGATGGAGAAAGAAAAAAATGGCTCTGAGCACTATGGGACTTAACATCTATGGTCATCAGTCCCCTAGAACTTAGAACTACTTAAACCTAACTAACCTAAGGACATCACACAACACCCAGCCATCACGAGGCAGAGAAAATCCATGACCCCGCCGGGAATCGAACCCGGGAACCCAGGCGTGGGAAGCGAGAACGCTACCGCACGACCACGAGATGCGGGCGATGGAGAAAGATAAATGTATCAATTTGAGGTAAGGATCCCCGTACCGGAAGCGAACGAGTCCAAAGTTAGAAGGAAAAACCGTTCTGATACATCTGACTTTTGTGTTAGCAGAAGAGCCAACACCGTGTTACGTGTGGAGGCCGAAATTCACGCGTTTTAGCTCACGCAGCCTGGTGTAAGGAGGGAAGAACTATACAGATTTGAGGTCTGGAATATGACAAGGAATGAGAATTTAGAAAGCGGACGAAATTAGTTTGATGCTTAACTTTAATCCATTATTGATGAACGTCGCTCTTGACGGTACATTATTCACAATATTATCTGTTCAGAATACATTCTTAAAGTAATTATAGTAACTGATTATGGCGCCTTGCTAGGTCGTAGTAAATGACGTAGCTGAAGGCTATACTAAACTGTCGTCTCTGCAAATGAGAACTTATGTCGACAGTGAACCATCGGTAGCAAAGTCGGCTGTACAACTGGGGCGAATGCTAGGGAGTCTCTCTAGACTAGACGTGCCGTGTGGCGGCGCTCGGTCTGCAATCACTGATAGTGGCGACATGCGGATCCGTCGTATACTAACGGACCGCGGCCGATTTAAAGGCTACCATCTAGCAAGTGTGGTGTCTGGCGGTGACACCACACTGACTGTATGTCCTGATGCTGTTGTTGTTAAGATTGTAGGATAGGCGACTTTCAGAGATGGTAGTGTGGATCAAAATAAGAAAAGAGTCTAGTAAACACGGGCTCTAGAATGCATATTGAGAAGTTATGAGCACTTGTTCATCCTCGCTAGTGTGAAACACATCTCCTCTATTGAAAAATTGGCCATAGCTCTTAAAGCATGCATTTTAAAGCCCATGTTTACTAGGCATTGTTTCCTGTTGGTCCGTATTACCACCTCTAAAATTTGTCTACATCTTAGCAACATACACTGATAAGCCAAAACGTTTTGATCAGCCGCCATCGCGGCGTTGGATTGCCGCCTGGTGGCGTTGTAGGCCCGTGAAGCGGTAACAAAAGTATGTAAGCAGAGCAGCTAGCATGCTAGCAAAGACGTGGACTGCAAACGGGGAAATCCATCGAGATAAGCAACTTTGACAAAAGGCAGATTATTATTACGCAGAGTCTGTGAAAGAGTATCTCGAAAACGGCGGAGCTGGTTGAATATTCACTTTCTACCGCTGTGAGCATCTACGGAAAGAGGTAGAAGAAAAGTGAAACTACCACTAGGCGCTAAATGGTTGGACAACCCCGATTCTTTACAGAACGTGGGTTTCGGCGCCTTGTCTGTTCTGTAAAGTAGGATAGATGATGATCTGTGGCATCTCTGCCGAAAGAGCACAATGCTGGTGCACGCACAAGTGTTTCGGCGCACATAGTTCATCGTACATTGCAGAACATGGAGTTCCGCAGTAGACCACTCGTACCTGTTCACGTGTTGACCCAACGGCACCGTTAGTTACGACTGCAGTGAGCACAGGGCCATCGGGTTTCGACCGCCGATCAACCTGTTTGCTCTTCGGGTACATCACATTTTTGCTACACTAGGTCGGTGGTCGTCTTCTCAAATACCGTCATCGAGATGAAAGGCTGCTCGGGACGCAAGCTAGTGTGAGCACTATTACGCTATGGGAGACATTCCTCTGCACCTGCATGGGACCTGTGGTAGTAATCAAAGACACGCTGACAGCTGCAAACTACCTGCATTCCTTGATTTTTGATGTCTTTCCCCTCAACGATATCGTCTTTCAGCAGTATAACTCTCCGTGTCTCGGAGCCAGCTCGCTGTCATTGTTTGAGGAGCATTATGGTGACGCCACATTTATGTCTCGGCAACCAAATTCACCTGATGTAAATCCTAGGAACGCATGTGGATCGCAAATCTGCAGCAAATTACGTAACCTGTACCTAGACATCCAGTGCCAAATACCTCACAAAGCATACCAACGAACTACCGGATCCCTCATACACAGAATAAGTGATTTATTTTGTTTCAAATATGGACAGAAAAGCTGTCAAGCTGGTAATAATAATGTTTTGGCTCATCAGCGTATATTCCTCTATCAAAGGTATTAGAATGATTTTTCGCTTATGACTTTCAACTCATTCGCATCGGGTACAGGGACCCTTCCCTCAGATTGATACATTTATTCTTCCCCATTATCGTTGATAGCCTGTAATATCATTACGGATACAGGCACCAGTGCCTATAACCTTGGAACTCTGTAGCGTCGTTCGGTAACGTTCTTGGAGATCAGGTCGTGTTCAATATATGTACTTACTCCCCTCGGCCTAGAAGTTTGTAACGTGAATTTCGGAACGCCCTATATGGCGGTCTATAGTTGTATACGTCTAGTGTCTAGCCAATGTACTTCTATAATGTTTTAATTTCTTGTACAGATCATCTGCAGATGCATCTCTATTGATGTGAAACCGGTAGTGATTTTTGAATAAAATTATTTAACAGCCAGTGCGGAATATTTTATTCGCTATATGGAATTTTGGCAGTGGTTGAGAGCCTTTTAAAATAATGTGTCTAGAAGTACACTGGTGTCCAAAATTAAAGCAACAAACGGAAATTTTGCAAGATTGCGTTTATTTTGCCACAAAACAGTATACGCAGGTGATAGTAGAGTAAAAACAATGCAGAGAATACAGAACGTAAACAACTGCAAGATACACAACAGCAGACGAAAATGTTCTTCGTTTCTTCCAACTTAACGGATTTGCGCACACACTTTGACAAATGGTTAATGTACTCGGTATGGGGTGTGACCAAATCTGGCAACGACGGGGCATGCAGTGAATGATGTCATCAATCTCATGTTGAGGCAATAACGCCCGTATCTCCTGCAGAGCTGGTCGCAAGTCGTGGAGAGTGGTTGGTCGATGCTGACGTGATGCAAGCCATCTTCCTAGTGCATCCTAGATATGGGATTCAAGTCGGAAGAGCAAGCAGGCCACGACATGGGTTCAGTATATTTAGTTTCCAAGAAAAATCAACCGCCCGTGCTCTATGAGGTCGGGCATTATCGTCCTTCAATACAAAGTCTGCGCCAAAAGCACCACGCAACAACCGCACATGAGATTCCAAGATCTCCTCACGGTACCTGACAACAGTTAAATCGTAGTGATTCATGTGGTGTCACTGCCAGACACCACACTTGCGAGGTGGTAGCCTTTAAATCGGCCGCGGTCCGTTAGTATACGTCGGAACACGGCAGGTCTAGAGAGACTTCCTAGCACTCGCACCAGTTGTACAGCCGACTTTGCTAGCGATGATTCACTGCCTACTTACGTTCTCATTTGCCGAGACGATAGTTTAGCATAGCCTTCAGCTACGTCATTTGCTACGACCTAGCAAGGCGCCATTATCAGTTACTATTGAGATTGTGAATCATGTACCGTCAAGACCGACGTTCATCATTAATGGATTAAAGTTAAGTATTCCACCAGCTACGTCCGTTTTTCTAAATTCTAATTTCCTTGTCCTGTTCCAGACCTCACGCCAGCCTGCGTGAGCTAAAACGCGTGCATTTCGGCCTCCTCTAATAACACGGTGTTGGCTCTCCTGCCAACCACAACAATTCACATTTACAGTTTCATGAAGAGGTGTACGAATGGTCAACATAATGCTTGCCCACACCATCCTCCGCGATATCGATCTCTTTCCACACTGTTTGGGTCCCGAAATCGTGTTTCTCATGCCCTCCACATGCGAATCCGCAGAAAATCACTTTCGAGGCCAAATCGCGACTCATCTGTGGAAACAACATTGGCCCACTGTTCGACCGTCCAGATGGCATGCTGACCACTCTACACTCGGCACCTTTCCTTCTGTGAAGACCCGCCAGAGGTAAACATACAGCAGGTCACCGGCAGTGAAGGCCACTCTGCCGAAGCTTTCTGCGCACCGTTTGCCTCGATGCAACACGTCCAGTGAATGCTGCGGCGTCAGACGCCAGTTGATGTGCAGTGCTAAGGCGTTACCATCGTGCCATTACAGCCAAATAACGGTCCTCTCTTCCTGATGTCAGGCCCTGCCGTGGTCTTCGGGTTTCAATTTCGGTTTCTATAAACTGTCGACATATCCGAGAAACAACAGAACCATTCACATTTAGCCATCGGGCCACATAAGTTTTGTGGTTGAGGGAACCATCCCGTTTGATAGGTGCCATGACGTCATCGTTGGTGTGGTTGTCCGTTGACCGGAATGCCACCTTCCGTGCAGAACACGATCATACGGACTTCTTTTGACAGTTTGTATGATCGATTCCATATTCCTAGATTTCGAGAAGGCTTTTGATACCGTTCCTCACAAGCGACTATTAATCAAATTGCGAGCATATGAAGTATCGTCTCAGTCGTGTGACTGGATTCATGATTTCGTCTCAGAGAGGTCACACTTCGTAGTGATAGACAGTAAATCATCGAGTAGAACAGAAGTGATGTCTGGCGTTCCGCAAGGTAGTGTCATAGGCCCTCTGCTGTTCCTGATTTACATAAATGATCTAGGTGATAATCTGAGCAGCCCCTTAGATTGTTTGCAGATGAGGCTGTAATTTACCGTCTAATAAAATCATCAGATGATCAATTCCAATTACAAAATGATCTAGAGAGAATTTCTGTATGGTGCGAAAAGTGGCAATTGGCACTAAACGAAGAAAAGTGCGAGGTCATCTACATGCGTACTAAAAGAATTACGATCAATTTTGGGTACACGATAAATTGCACAAATCTAAGGGCTGTCAGTTCGACTACAAACCTAAGAACTACGATTACGAGCAACTTAAATTGCAAAGACCACATAGATAATATTGTGGGGAAGGCGAAACAAAGACTGCGCTTTGTTGGCAGACCACTTAGAAGATCCGACAAACCCAATAAAGAGACAGCTTACATTACACTTGTCCGTCCTCTGCTGGAATATTTCTGCGCGGTGTGGGATCCTTAAAAATGATTCAAATGGCTCTGAGCACTATGGGACTTAACATCTGAGGTCATCAGTCCCCTAGAACTTAGAACTACTTAAACCTAACTAACCTAAGGACATCACACACATCCATGCCCGAGGCAGGATTCGAACTTGCGACCGTAGCAGTCGCGCGGTTCCGGACTGAAGCACCTAGAACCGCTTGGCCACCGCGGCCGGCTTGAATCCTTACCAGGTAGGATTCGGCCGGCTTGGATCCTTACCAGGTAGGATTGACGGAGGACATCTAAAAATTGCAAAGAAGGGCAGCTAGTTTCGTGTCATCGCGTAATATGGGTAAGAGTGTCACTGATATGATACGCGAGTTGGGGTGGCAGTCACTGAAACAAAGGCGGCTTTCATTGTGGCGGAATCTATTTACGAAATTTCAATTACCAACTTTCTCTTCCGAATGCGAAAATAATTTGTTGACACCCACCTACGTAGGGAAACATGATCATCATAATAAAATAAGAGAAATCATAGCTCGACGGAAAGATTTAGGTGTTCCTTTTTCCCACCCGCCATTCGAGAGTGGATGGTAGAGAAGTAGTACTAGGGTGAGTGAAATGGAAACCTTAAATTTGTAATAACATATCGAAATTTCGCGCCGTTATCCTGTAAGTTGGTGAGCGTGCTACAAACAGCGTGCAGGACGGCCTGTAGGTGGCAGCATAGTGCAGATGCACACATACCGTCGCCGTATCAGTATAGAGATGGCCGTCCCACTTGCGACTTGCCCCCGGGAATATCAGCGTTCTACTATTCGGTTTTTGCGTAGTGAAGGTGTGAAACCTACTGAAATTCATCGACGCATGTTTGTCACAGCAGCAAGTCTACGAATGGAGTAGGAAGTTCGCAAATGGTGTGACTTCAGTGGAAGATGCTCCTCGTCCAGGTCAGGCACAACGAGTTGTGACTCCACAGAACATTGCAGCAGTTGAAGCCATAGTGAACCGCCGAGTGTCCGCAGCTCGTGGTCGTGCGGTAGCGTTCTCGCTACCCGCGCCCGGGTTCCTGGGTTCGATTCCCGGCGGGGTCAGGGATTTTCTCTGCCTCGTGATGACTGGGTGTTGTGTGATGTCCTTAGGTTAGTTAGGTTTAAGTAGTTCTAAGTTCTAGGGGACTGATGACCATAGATGTTCAGTCCCATAGTGCTCAGAGCCATTTTTTTGAACCGCCGAGTGACACTGAATGACATTGCAGCATGTTTACAGATTAGTCATGGGTCAGCACACCACATTGTGGTTATGCTGACTTTCTTTTGGGACGAAAAAGGCGTCATTTTGGAGCATTACATGCCTAGAGGGACCACCGTCACCAGTGCATCATACACAGATCTCCTAAAAAATCTCCTGCGGCCTTCAATCAGATCAAAGCGACGTGGATTGCTGTCAGCAGGTGTCCTTCAGGAACATGACAATGCAAGGTCTCACACTGCCCGTACAACAGTTGCAACAATCACAGACCTGCATTTTGAATGTTTTCCTCAACCACCATACTTACCAGACCTTGCCCCAAGTGATTTCCATATGCTTGGACCACTCAAAGACGCAATGGCAGGAAAGAAGATCCCTTCTGACGAAGAGGGACGCCACGCGGTGCATGAGTGGTTGTGCGGACTACCAAAAGAATTTCGTTGTAAGGGAATTTATGCACTTTGTAAGCGGTGAAGGACTTGCACTCAGCGTGGGGGAGATTGTGTTGAATAGTGATACAGCTTTGTACCACTTCTGCACAATAAATAATGTTGTTGTTGTTGTACTCTTCAGTCTTGAGACTGGTTTGATGCAGCTCTCCATGCTACTCTATCTTGTGCAAGCTTCTTCATCTCCCAGTACTTACTGCAACCTACATCCTTCTGAATCTGCTTAGTGTATTCATCTCTTGGTCTCCCTCTACGATTTTTACCCTCCACGCTGCCCTCCACTGCTAAATTTGTGATCCCTTGATGCCTCAGAACATGTCCTACTAACCAGTCCCTTCGTCTTGTCAAGTTGTGCCACAAACTCCTCTTCTCCCCAATTCTATTGAATACCTCTTCATTAGTTATGTGATCTACCCATCTAATCTTCAGCATTCTTATGTAGCACCACATTTCGAAAGCTTCTATTCTCTTCTTGTCCAAACTATTTATCGTCCATGTTTCACTTCCATACATGGATACACCCCATACAAATACTTTCAGAAACGACTTCCTGACACTTAAATCTATACTCGATGTTCACAAATTTCTCTTCTTCAGAAACGCTTTCCTTGCCATTGTCAGTCTATATATTATATCCTCCCTACTTCGAACATCATCAGTTATCTTGCTCCCCAAATAGCAAAACTCCTTCACTACTTTAAGCGTCTCATTTCCTAATCTAATTCTCTCTGCATCCCCTGACTTAATTTGACTACATTTCATTATCCTCGTTTTGCTTTTGTTGATGTTCATCTTATATCCTCCTTTCAAGACACTATCCATTTCGATCAACTGCTCTTCCAAGTCCTTTGCTGTCTCTGACAGAATTACAATGTCATCGGTGAACCTCAAAGGTTTTATTTCTTCTCCATGGATTTTAACACCTACTTCGAATTTTTCTTTTGTTTCCTTTACTGCTTGCTCAGTATACAGATTGAATAACACCGGGAAGAGGCTACAATCCTGTCTCACTCCCTTCCCAACCACTGCTTACCTTTGGTGTCCGTCGACTCTTATAACTGCCATCTGGTTTCTGTATAAATTGTAAATAGCCTTTCGCTACCTGTACTTTACCCCTGCCACTTTCAGAATTTGAAAGAGAGTATTCCAGTCAACATTGTCAAAAGCTTTCTGTAAGTCTATAAATGCTAGAAACGTAGGTTTGCCTTTCCTTAATCTATTTCCTAAGATAAGTCGTAGGGTCTGTATCGCCTCACGTGTTCCAACATTTCTACGGAATCCAAACTGATCTTCCCCGAGGTAGGCTCCTACTAGTTTTTCCATTCGTCTGTAAAGAATTCGCGTTAGTATTTTGCAACTGTGACTTATTAAACTGATATAACATTTAAAAAATTTAAGATTTTCATTTGACTCACCCTCGTATGAAAATGGTTCGATGAACGCACTGCCAGGCAATTAAGTGTGAATTGCAGGGTAACTATGTAGATGTAGATGAATTAGGCACAGAACGGGGAGATAACAGTTTGTTGCTTTAATTTGGGCGCTAGTGTAGTTTCTTCGCTGAAGCGATTGGCGATTTCGGCATAACAAGCAGCTTGAGCGCAGCCGGCCCGTGTGGGACCAAAGCGCGCGTAGTTCCGCTGGTCGTCGTAAAGCGTTCCGCACGCGGCGGACGAGCGCGCGTGTCAGCCGACTCTCGGCGCGCACAATACGTGCCGCAGAGCCAGCCGCGCAAATATTTGCCGAGGCGCTGCTCCGTGCGTCGGAGTGGGCCTGCCGAGCGTCCCGGCAGCGGCTGGGCTGCGTCAGCCTTGCGGCGCATGACGTCACGGCGTCGGCGGCGGCGGCTGCGGCTGTGTCCCGCGTGTCGGCCGCTGGCCGGCGGCGCACGTGTGGCTGCGGTCGATGGCCGGCCGGCCGAGGCCTCAGTAGCCACACGACACGCTGCCGAAACTCTCGCGACCTATAGGCGCCGCGTAAAAGCCGTGCCCACCCACGGGGCGTACTCGTCCCTTAAGCCGTCGGCACACGGACCGTGCTGTCGAACGTTAACGTTGAGCGTGCGAAGTTCAGCGTGCTGCTGAACGCTCAGGAACGATGCTACTTGTGCATACGGTACGTGGGCCCCAACGTGGTGTACGCGATCGCAACGCACTCCAGCGGCAGTTGTTTCTAGTAGTTCGCAAATCACACTATTTACTCAACGGGCGTGCGTAAAATTCCCACGTTAGCTCTATTAAAACGCACATTTTCTCCATCGTCCACGAAAAGGAAAGTTCCATGTCCAATCAATAAGGACACAGGCTTATAACAGTTCCATTACAAACAGCGGGGTACGAGTTGGAATACTTCTCTGCATACGATAAACATTATTTCATCATTCCCACATTTTAGTAAAACTCCAGGGTCAGGCTTACTTGATCACTGTTCCTACCCAGTAGCAGAATCGTTGCAACATGTGAATTACGAAGCGTAAAAGAAATAGGAACAAAATAACTTTATACAAGTAGCGCAAGCTGTCCTGTAGATTAAGCCAATCGAACAAAGTCACCCCTCAAAAAAAGGTGAACTTATATTTACATAACATCAAATATTATAGCGTATAATTATATTAAACTAATAATAAAGTATCAGAACGTAATAATGCGAATGTTAGGAAAAAAAAATTTTGTAGTGTTAAGACGCGAACCACCGCCCCAACAAAAAGAGCTTCCTAGACAGAGACTCTAACCATTACACTAAACTCATAATACCTGTGGTGCACTTAATCATATTGTATTACAGCTTGCTAAAACCGTTAATCGTAGATAATTATGTTACTAATTGAAATTTAATTATAACATATTGTACCAAGAACAATGCGGTTTTGGTGGATCTTCAGTGTGTCGCTACCTTCAAATAGCCTACTCTTATAATACGCAGGTCACAATAATTCTTTTGCCACGAATACGATGTTCCTCACAATTTTATTGGAACGAATCACACAACTAACAACTGGTTTTTCAGTGATTCTCAATTTGCTGGTGCTCAGAAACGGCATATATACATATAGGTTTGAAATGAACGCCAATATGGCGCCTCACAACTCTGTACTGCAGGGAGACGGCGTGCGTGTGACGTAGTGTCGCTGTGCCATCTCATTGGTCAACGCTCAGACGCAAGCTCAGAATATCTGACATGCCAGATATTGCTCTGCACGTTCGGAAAGACTCCCGAACGTGCTATTCCACGCTATGACGTCAGAAACTCGGCACGCTCAACGCTCAAGGTTCAGATGCACGGTCCGTGAGCCGACGGCTTTAGCTGCAGCGTCACGTTCCGTTATTCAACTGACCGGAAAACAACACTTTCAATGATCTCGCTGGGATTAGAATCTGCTGTCGGCGATTTTTTCGTATTTGCGAATTTGATCCTCAAACTCGCCTTCTGCAGCTCACAGTTTAATTGTGTTGCGTTTGTGCTTAAGTTTATAGCGTTTTTCCGTGAGTTTCATAAATACAACAGATACACATAACAGAGACCTTAGCCGTCAGTAATGAGCCGTGTGCGGCTCGCGCTCGTGCCGTTTATTGCTCGTCATCTGTTTTTTGTGCTTCTGTCACCTCGTTTTTTCTTTAATTCGATTTACTGGCGCCACAAGGTTGCTGCTTTGCTTTCCCGTCAGTGGCAGCAGCAGTGCTTATCGATAAGTGCACTGTCGTACCATCTCTGGAGCGACCGCTAGTATTTCCGGGTCGTCGTCTGCTGGGGTTCAGTTGGGAGCTGAGTCGGGACGCAACACCAGTGAACTCGGGGACGCAGCGCCGGCGAGGTGCGGACAGCCAGTGGTCGCCGATCGCTGGCGAAACACAAGAACTGTCCGATGGAAGGAGACTGGAGCGGGACGACCGTTGGTTGGTCGTTCGGTTGGTCGTCTAACCGGGCGACGTGTATTTGGTCCTTTGACCCTTTCTGGGCCTCGTCAGTTATATTGCGGGACGTGGGTCGGTTCCTTCCTTGTGCAGAGATGTCGTGGCCAATGGGCAAGACTTACCTTTGCATGGATGGGTCCGAGCCAGGGGGCTCGACTCGCCGTGTCTCCGAATTCCGAAAGGACATCGAGTCGGGTTGGAACTGCAGTCAGCTTCGGACGGCCAAGTAACCCGATACTCGTAACTTGAGTGGTAACGACCTGGGTTGGTCGTTCGGTCGGTGGTCTCATCGACGACGTGTATTTGGTCGCCGACCGCTTGTGGAAAGTCTCTGTGTGTCGAATTGACCCGTCCTTGTTCCACAGAGATTGCTTTTGCGATTGTTCGACTTCTTGTGCAAGCGTGTTACGTAGAACCGTGTGTAGTTTCTGCAATTTCCAATGAGCACATCATTGCTGTCTGCGTACTGGAGTAGTCAGTCGGTCGGTTAAAATACAGCAGTGAGTATGTCGGGTGGAAGGGAATTGATAGGCTGTTGGTTGGTTCTTCAGCCGTCCCTGGCTCGTGCTACCACCAGATTATTTAGTGTGACGCTTGGCTGCCTGTCTCACCTATACTAGTGTTTCCTCGCCAAGCCGATCCTTGGAACACTTCTGTGCACCACTGCTTGTTGTTTGTGATTGTCATTTTATTTCGTCGCAGGTACTGTGCCAGGTCTCCAGCCGTGTCTGTTTTATGTTCAGTATATGGCCTTCAGTCGAACTTCATAACAACTTTAAGATTATGCCTTCAGCTGTGTTTCACTTAAAATTCTTGTTGCTCTGTATTTACACCTTCAGCCGCGTTTGTTTCAGAATCTGTGGCTTTAATACATAAATCCTTGTGTGTAAGACTTCTCTTTAATTATTTTGAATTCTTGAAACGGCCTTGAGCCGTGTTCTGTAATTGTTTATCTTAAGGTTCTCTTTAATTATTCTTGAGTAATGCTTGGGCCTTCAGCTGACAAGATACTTCAAGTTTTCTTAAGTTGTTTTTCTGTTGTACTGTGTAAAGGGTTATCTTTAAAGTCTCTCTTTTATTATGTAAAGAAAATTTTTTAAATTGGGCTTTCAGCCGAAGAATTAACTTGAATTTTCCTTAATAGGACCTTTAGCCGGAATTTATAAACGCTTGGCCTTTAAAGAATTTCCTTAGCTGATCTGAAATATTATTTTGGCCTTTAGCCGAGAAGATATTGTAATTTTACTTAAGTAAGGCCTTCAGCCGTTACTCTAAATCATAGAAGGAATCATTTATACTTATTGTTGAGAAGTTACTTGGGCCCTCAGCCGTGAATTGATCTTTGTTGCTTTAAAGAGAAAACTGTGCATTGGTTCGAGCAATAAAGTTAAGTGCGTTCTTGTATAACAGATAGTAATTGACCTCCACAACCTGATCCGCTCTGTCTTGCGAAACCAGATTTCAAATAATATATTCTCCTTTACAATTTTCAGCGCTGGGGTAACTTTTCGATTCCGCAGCTGTAGTAATCATGTGGTTTTGAGGCGAAGAACTCGTCTACCCATGTTCGGAGAACATTTTCATCCGGAAAGGTTGTTGGATAGAGAGCGAAAAAAATGAATATCTGAGGGCGCAAGATCAGGTGAATAAGGTGGGTGCGGGATGAATTCGCAAGCTGACTCCGGTATAATGTTCTTCTTTTCACTCTGTCGGAATGTTGACAGTAAATGTCGGCAGTGATGGTTACTTTTGTGGACTGGCAAGACAGCCAATCCACTAGGACAGGAGGCCGAAGGGCACGCGTTTCAGCTCACGCAGGACGGCGTGAGGTCTGGATCAGTACAAGGTCTTTATAGTAGCAACAATAGTACGTAGCTTCTGGAATACTTAACTTTAATCCATAATTGGTGAACATCGGTCTGACGGTACATGCATCACAAGATAAATAGCAATTGATAATGGCGCCTTGGTAGGTCGTAGCAAATGACGTAGCTGAAAGCTATGCTAACTATCGCCTCGGCAAATGAGAGCGTAATTTGTCAGTGAACCATCGCTAGCAAAGTCGGCTGTGCAACTGGGGCGAGTGCTAGTCTGCAATCACTGATAGTGGCGACACGCGGGTCCGACGTATACTACCGGACCGCGGCCGATTTAAAGGCTACCACCTAGCAAGTGTGGTGTCTGGCGGTGACACCACATTCCTCCCCCGCAAATCGGCGTACGGTTGTGTTATAAGGCTTCCGCCCGCCGTGGGGAGTACCCCATGTTGACGTATGCGACGAGGTGGGGAGTAACAACAGGCGAGGTTGTGCCACCCGCACCCTGCCATTCGGCCCGAGGGGAGCTAGGAAACGCCTGATAACCTACTCCAGGGTGCACGCCAACATCCGGTGCATGCGCCCGTACAGAGACAGGAGGGGCCGAAGGGTCGACCTCCGTCGGGTCGGGGCACCCGACGGGCGAAGACGCCATGTGGTCCGGAGCGGGCAAGAGTTCCATGTCGGAGGACAACTGGTCACGGGAAGCGATCGGCGGCGCGTGACCCAGGGAGGCGCCCGGCGGTTGCAGCGACGCGTCCACTGCGGGCGTCGCCGGCGGGAGAACAGGCGGCGGCGGCGGCGCCATGGGGCAAAATGGAAGGCAGCGTCGGTAACACCTGCGGATGAGGCGGGCCAGTAGATGGGTCCCCAGGGCGCTGACCGGACGGCACCGTCGCTGAAAGCAGACGGGTAGCGGCAGAACCCGTGCGACGACAGAGGCGCAGCTGATTGAGATGCCGACGCACCTCACCAGAGGCCCCCAACCCCCAAAACCAGATACATAGCGCGGCCGAGACAGCGAAGAATGCGCCCTGCGAGCCAACGCCGTGAACCTCGATAGTTGCGACAGTATACAACGTCGCCTAGGGCAAAAGCAGGTGTCTGCCGCTGCACAGGAACCTGAGGCGGCGGATGTAGCAAAGACATCAAGGTGCGAGGAGGGCGACCGTGCAACTCAGCCGGCGAGCGACCATCTCGCGGCTGAGAGCGATACGTGGCCAAAAAGAGCAATAACGCGTCCTCCCGAGAATGAGACCCTTTCAACTTCAACATCTGTGACTTGAAAGTCCTGACCAAACGTTCAGCGGCACCGTTTGACTGCGGCGAAAACGGCGCGGATGTCAGATGTTGAATACCATTGGCCTTGCAGAATGACTGAAATTCGGCGGACATGAATTGTGGGCCATTGTCGGAAACAATAGTCTGTGGAAGACCTTCAATGCAAAAGATAGCGGATAACGCTTGGATGGTGGCAGATGACGTCGTGGAAGACATCCGGACAACAAAAGGAAAATTACTGAATGAATCTACCACAACCAACCAGCGAGCATTCCAGAATGGACCAGCAAAATCGATGTGTAAGCGTTGCCAAGGGGAAGTGGCTGTTGGCCATGCAAAGAATTTCCGCGGTGGTGCGGATTGTTGTTCGGCACACGCCATGCAAGAAGAGCACATATTCGTAATCGCAGCATCGATTCCGAACCAAGTACAGTGCTGACGAGCAAGATTTTTCGTTCTCACTATACCCCAATGTCCTTGGTGGAGAAGCTGTAAAACAGAGGACTGTAACGAACGTGGGACCACGACCCTGGACTGATCATTATCAGAACGCAACAGCAAAACACCACGTCGTACAAAAAGTCTCTCCTTGTGAGCAAAAAATCGGCGAACCAACGGATCCCCGATCCGTGACTTTGACAAGGGCCATTGAGTAGCAACAAAACGCAAAACGGTAGCAAGGACAGGGTCGGGAGCTGTGGCTGTAGCTACACGACGAAGATCAATCGGAAACGATTCGACCATGTCATCGGTTTCCGAATCAATGAACATGCAAGCAAGTTCGCAGGAATCGAATGCTCTATCCTCAGCAACAGGCAAACGGGACAACGCATCGGCGTTTCCGTGCTTAGCAGTGGACCGATACAAGATATCGTAGCGGTACTGCGAGAGGAAAATAGACCAGCGAATGAATTTCTGCGCTGTACGTGGAGGTACAGGCTTGGTCGGATGAAAAAGCGATGTCAAAGGTTTGTGGTCTGTGATGATGGTAAAGTGACGACCATACAAGAAATCACGAAACTTAGTAACACCAAATACGAGAGCCAAAGCTTCTTTCTCGATCTGTGAATAATTTCTTTGCGCAGACGAGAGCAATTTGGACGCAAAGGCAATAGGGCGATCGTGCGATCCATCTTTGTGCGCAAGCACAGCACCGATTCCGAAATCCGATGCATCCACTATCAACAAAAGGGGCTTCCGGGTATCGAATGGCGTAAGGCAAGTATTGGAAAGCAACGCCGATTTCAACTGGCGAAAGGCGCGTTCGCATTCCGTCGTCCAGACGAACGGAACACCTTTACGGCGTAAGCGATGAAGCGTAGCTGAAATGGAAGAGGCGTGGCGCACATAGCGATGATAATAATAGATTTTTCCCAGCACACTCTGTAGCTGCTTCAAATTCTGCGGCGAAGGCAAGTCTTGTATGGCACGGAGGTGCTCGGGACTGGGATGTATGCCCTTGGCATTGATTACATGTCCCAGATAGGGTAAGTCACGAGCAAAAAACACACATTTATCCTTCCGCAAGGGAAGACCATTTTGTCGCAAGACCTGAAATAATGTTCTGAGATTGGCTAAATGTTCTTCTTCTGTCTTTCCGGAGATCACAATATCGTCCAGATAGTTTGCTGCAGTAGGGACCGACACACAAACTGTTTGCAGATATTGCTGAAACAATGCAGGGGCGGATGCACACCCGAATGGCAGTCGTTTGAATCGATACAAACCAAGATGCATGTTAACCACCAAAACGCGCTGGGATTCTTCGTCCACCGGTATTTGCAAGTACGCATCTACATCTACATCTACATCCATACTCCACAAGCCACCTGACGGTGTGTGGCGGAGGGTACCTTGAGTACCTCTATCGGTTCTCCCATCTATTCCATTCTCGTATTGTTCGTGGAAAGAAGGATTGTCGGTATGCCTCTGTGTGGGCTCTAATCTCTCTGATTTTATCCTCATGGTCTCTTCGCGAGATATACCTAGGAGGGAGCAATATACTGCTTGACTCTTCGGTGAAGGTATGTTCTCGAAACTTTGACAAAAGCCCGTACCGAGCTACTGAGCGTCTCTCGTGCAGAGTCTTCCACTGGAGTTTATCTATCATCTCCGTAGCGCTTTCGCGATTACTAAATGATCCTGTAACGAAGCGTGCTGCTCTCCGTTGGATCTTCTCTATATCTTCTATCAACCCTACCTGGTACGGATCCCACACTGCTGAGCAGTATTCAAGCAGTGGGCGAACAAGCGTACTGTAACCTACTTCCTTTGTTTTCGGATTGCATTTCCTTAGGATTCTTCCAATGAATCTCAGTCTGGCATCTGCTTTACCGACGATCAACATTATTTGATCATTCCATTTTAAATCACTCCTATTGCGTACTCCCAGATAATTTATGGTATTAACTGCTTCCAGTTGCTGACCTGCTATTTGGTAGCTAAATGATAAAGGATCTATCTTTCTGTGTATTCACAGCACATTACACTTGTCTACATTGAGATTCAATTGCCATTCCCTGCACCATGCGTCAATTCGCTGCAGATCCTCCTGCATTTCAGTACAATTTTCCATTGTTACAACCTCTCGATACACCACAGCATCATCCGCAAAAAGCCTCAGTGAACTTCCGATCTCATCCACAAGGTCATTTATGTATATTGTGAATAGCAACGGTCCAATGACACTCCCCAGCGGCACACCTGAAATCACTCTTACTTCGGAAGACTTCTCTCCATTGAGAATGACATGCTGCGTCCTGTTATCTAGGAACTCTTCAATCCAATCACACAATTGGTCTGATAGTCCATATGCTCTTACTTTGTTCATTAAACGACTGTGGGGAACTGTATCGAACGCCTTGCGGAAGTCAAGAAACACGGAATCTACCTGTGAACCCGTATATCTGCTAGGTCCAACTTCGAAAAATATTTACCCGAGCACAGTTTGTCAAAAAGATCTTCCGGGCGGGGTAAAGGAAAAGTTGCAATCACTAGTTGTGGATTCACTGTTGCCTTGAAGTCCACACAAAGTCTCAATTTTCCGGAAGGTTTTGGCAAAATTACTAAGAGTGATGCCCAGAGAGAAGTCTGCACACGTTCAATCACACCTTGTGATTCCAAATCGTGTAATGTTCTTGCGACCTCATCATGCAATGCGTGGGGAACATTGCACACTCTGAAAAATTTCGGTTGCGCGTTTACTTTCAGTTCCAAATGTGCTTTGTAGTTCTTAGCGCAACCAAGGCCCGGTGAAAAAATGTCTGCAAACTCTTCACATAGACGAGAAACACTGTCTGAAGGCACAGTCTGGTTCATTGATAGGACCTGATTGACTATAGACAAGTGAAACAACTGAAATAAATCTAAACCAAACAAGTTCACTGGAGAAGAAGAACGAAGGACGTACAATGTCACAAGTTTTGTTTGTCCTTTGTATGTTGCAAGAAGGCTGCACTGTCCTAACACAGGGATTGCTTGCCCCGAATAACTACTGCGCTTAACATTTGCGGCACACAACAGAGGTGTGCCCAGCTGTTTGCACGTGTCTTGATTGATCAGTGAAACTGCAGCTCCAGTATCGAGCTGGAATGGGATCACTTTGCCGTTAATGTCCAAATCTACAAAAAGTTTATTGTCCTGCTGACGACAAGAGCCACTGTCTCGTGCAACGTGAACTGACACTGGGACAGAATCACTTGCGACTTGACGGGATTTCCGGCGATGTCGACGCACACTATTTGTGGGACGAACACAGTCACTGTTAGAGAGAGTGGCACTGGGCCGAGTGGAATGAACTACATGAATTTCCATGGGCGAAGGTTCACGAGCCCGAGTATTCTTGGTTCGATTCCGGCGCAATGCAAAGGGCCTGGAATGGTTGTGAGTGTCCGATCGGAGCTTTTTCTGGCAAACACTCTGAACATGTCCTCGTTTATTACAGAGAAAGCAAATAGCTAGGCGTGATGGGCAATTCTCACGCTAATGTCTAGTAGCACACCGCGGGCATGATTCGATCATTGCATTTACTTGCTTGCACGGCACACGTGGCTGAGAGCTGGGCGGCAGCTGCGCGGACGGGCGCGGAGGCTGTTTACTGTTCCGTGCAGCACGCCCTAATGTGACACACGGCTGGGGAAGTTTCAAATGATTCCTGAGCAAAGTCAAGTGTGTCCTGCCGATCCAATACGTCCATCACTTGTTGAAGGGAGGGATTGACCAGTTTCAAAATCTGTTCCCGTATACGAACATCAGAAACGTTCTGTGCAATAGCATCACGTACCATAGTATCTGAATAAGGGAGTCCACATTGACACTCAAAAGCACAATCCCTAGTAAGGCCTTGCAAGATTGCAACCCACTCTCTATTAGTCTGACCGGCCGTACGTTTTGTACGAAAGAAGGTATACCTTTTTGCAACTACATTGACTGATTCTTTTAAATATGCATCTAATGCAGACAAAATTTCGTCGTAGGACAGAGTTGCGACGCCGCATCGGGGAATTAATTTGACGATCACACGGTACGTTTGGACGCCGACGGATGCCAACAGAAAAGGCTGCCACTCGTTACCTTGAATTCTATAGGCGGCGAGATGGAATCCAAATTGGCGTGACCACTCCGTCCAGCTTTCCAGTGCCGCATCAAAAGGACGAAAAGTTGGTGCAACTGTGTGTTGTGGCTGCGTGAGCGGTGGAGCGGCGGCTGCCGCATCGTTTTGCATTGCATGTTGACCCTGGACGAGCTGTCCAAGGGCATCCAGTAAGGCTTGCGTCTGCTGATTCTGCAAGCGATAAAATTTGGACAGTACATCTGGAGATTGTGGAGAAGCCATGACACAAGTAAATCAGGGCAATATCAATACGAACACAAAATTCTCGTCGCCAACTTTTGTGGACTGGCAAGACAGCCAATCCACTAGGACAGGAGGCCGAAGGGCACGCGTTTCAGCTCACGCAGGATGGCGTGAGGTCTGGATCAGTACAAGGTCTTTATAGTAGCAACAATAGTACGTAGCTTCTGGAATACTTAACTTTAATCCATAATTGGTGAACATCGGTCTGACGGTACATGCATCACAAGATAAATAGCAATTGATAATGGCGCCTTGGTAGGTCGTAGCAAATGACGTAGCTGAAAGCTATGCTAACTATCGTCTCAGCAAATGAGAGCGTAATTTGTCAGTGAACCATCGCTAGCAAAGTCGGCTGTACAACTGGGGCGAGTGCTAGGACGTCTCTCTAGACCTGCCGTGTGGCGGCGCTCGGTCTGCAATCACTGACAGTGGCGACACGCGGGTCCGACGTATACTACCGGACCGCGGCCGATTTAAAGGCTACCGCCTAGCAAGTGTGGTGTCTCGCGGTAACACCACAGTTACACCCTGGGGAAGTAATCCGCAGTACATCACACCGTCGAAGGTCCACCAGATGTGCAACATAATCTCTTGTGGATGCGCGCATATCTTTGTATGGGGAATTGCTGTTTTGTCTGGGATCACCCATTCCTTTCTTTTCCTTATGTTAGCACAAATACACCTTTTCTCGCCAGCAGTAACGATACAGAATAGGAATGGTCGACGTTGACTACGAGCCAATTGGTGACGAGCAAGCAGAGATGCACCTGGGCGCCGGCCGAGTGGCCGAGCGATTCTAGGAGCTACAGTCTGGAACCGCGCGACCACTACGGTCGCAGGTTCAAATCCTGCCTCGGACGTGGATATGTGTGACGTCCTTAGGTTAGTTAGGTTTAAGTAGTTCTAAGTTCTAGGGGACTGATGACCTCAGAAGTTAAGTTCCATAGTGCTCAGAGCCATTTGAACCATTTTTTGCACCTAGGCCTATCCACTGATTTTTGGGATTCTGGGTTAAAGCATTCGGTACCCAGACAACTGATTTCTGAACCTTCCCCGTTTCATGCAAATGTCACACGACTCCGGAATGATCACAGTTGATCATATTGCCAGTTCTCGAGTACATTGACGTGGATCATTGTGGATTAACGCGTTTAAAAGATTTTCATGAAACACCGAAAGTGTTCCTGAACATGGAGACTCACTGCTGTCAAAACGATCCTCCTTAATCATATAATGTAGGCTTCCACGGCCGGTGTTGTCTTCAGTTGAAACTTCCGGGCTGAGAGGCCGTGGTCGATGAATAAAATTTCCACCTAACGTTTCGTCTCCATCTGCGGGAGACATCTTTTGAGGTCGTCCGGCTTCTGCCACTGGGGCTGCAGGTACTCTCGCATTTATAGAGCGCATAGAGGGCACCACCATTCGTCACGTGATGCCGACGGTATGCGTATTTTTTGAAGGCGTCATTATTCTCGATTAAGAGTACTCGATTGTCATTCTGCTGGCGCCAATGTCGACATCCATATTTTGTCTAACTTTCGAACTTCCTCTTTTCTATTAAAGTTGTTATGGCGTTTGTGTATCTCTATTGCTTCTCTATACATGCGCGCATGATAATGGGATGTTCGTGCTAGAACGATTGTCTCATTAAATTTAATTTCGTGATTCCCATCTCGAAAAACATGTTCAGCTACGGCCGAGTTTTCGATGTGTCCTAAGCGACAGTTTCTTTTAAGTTCGGCTAAGCGGGTGTTTACACTTCTTTTCGTTGTTCGAATATGTAATTGTCCACAACTGCATGGAATTTTGTATACTCCAGGTGTTGCTAGAGGGTGTCTTCTTGGTGGGTCTGAAGATCGTTTCCATCCCATACTAGGCCAGAACTTTCCCAATACGGTCCGCGATTTTATTAATGAACGGAAGGAAAACTTTTCCAGTAGGTGACGGTTGTTGCTCTGGACTTCTGGCTTCTTTTCTTCTTTGATGGAGGGCTCGATCAATTTCCTTACTTGTATATCCGCTTTTGATGAAGGCTGACCGTAGGTGATTCAGTTCATCTTGTAAGTAAGCCGGCTCGCAGGTTTTGTCGGCTCTGTCCACCAAGGTTTTAATGACACCTCTTTTTTTGCCTAGGATGATGGTTAGATTCCTTGTGGAGGTATCGATCCGTGTGAGTATTCTTTCTATATACCTTGTGGCCCAGCGTCCCATCCACGCGTTTAATTACCGACACATCCAGGAAATTGCGTTGACCATTGCTCCCTTTCTCCATCGTAAACTGTATCTTCGGGTTAATGCTGTTCAGATGCACCAAGAAGGCATCCAACTCTTCTTCACCGTGAGTCCACACTACAAATGTGTCATCAACATAGCGGTACCATTTAGCAGGCTTTTTACTGGCAGTCAGCAGCGCTCGCTGTTCGAAGATCTCCATAAATAAATTGGCAACAGCTGGGCTCAGAGGGCTTCCCATCGCCACCCCGTCAATCTGCTCGTAAAACTTGTTGTTATACTGGAAATAAGTTGTCGTCAGGCAGTGTTTAAATAAAGCCACTATGTCAGTCGTAAAAATATCTGCTGTATATGAAATAGCTTCGTTTACAAGCACCATGGTAAACAATGACACTACATCGAAGCTCACAAGAATATCACTTGGGCTGACATTAATCACTCTCAGCTTTCCAATAAAATGCGCCGAGCTGTTAATGCAGATGGAGACGATACGTCAGGTGGAAATTTTATTCATCGACCACGGCCTCTCAGTGCGGAAGTTTTTACTGAAGATCCTCCGTAAATCGAGAAAACTACTTACTTGCCGTGGTCTGTGCAGTGCCATTATCCCCATACGTGAAGGAAACGTGTCTGGATGCCTCCGATGGTGTCATCCCTTTATTGAACTAAACAAGTATAATATGTCGGAAATGTTCCCATCTCCCCACTTTGCACTCTATTTTCTAGCGTTCCTCAGCTGCACTCCCCATGTCCAAATGACAAAATGGCAATATGTAAAGTCAGATAGCAGCAGTGAAGCATATAAAAAATTTACAATCGATAAGTAAACTCACAACAACCGGAGCAATAGCATACAAGTCGAAAACGATACCAGCTGATGAACCAACACAATATTTTATATTCTTTACGGGAAATTGTACAGGGTGGCTTTCTTTCATGCCTTTTCTTTTTGGCTTGACAGTGTGTCACTTTCTCCGTCATAAAGTAAGAGTAGGGGTGGCTGTCTGCTGTCACGTCCCCTGGCTATAAAACCGTTTCTTACCGCAGGTGTTCATCGAGAGTTACCATCTCCCCCGCCTCCTCTCCTCGCATCTCTGCTCGCCCTAAATATGAACTGACGTCATTCCAACTTTTACTGTCCCATAGGCGTGTATAATTTTAATCATAGCAGTATGAGTATTAATGATGAATAACAATTTCACTTACAATAAAATTTGTAAAGTATGTTAATGTAACAATAATAATAAAAATTGGAAAAAAAGTAATTTACAGGAATACAGGGTGTCTCATAATCCGTGTTACAGGCTGCTGATTGTTGTAAAGGGGACTTAGTAAAAGAAGTTTTAACGAGGACCACTGATGGGAAATGTACTGTATGGATATAAAATACGGGGGCATGCTGAAAAGTAATGACTCTGAATTTTTCATGCGAAAACTGAAAGGTGGCTACACTGAGTCACAGCGCCAGAGATTGCGCCAAAGAGTATTATTCAGCCGCCTCCACTGGCAGTGTTTGTTGAGAAGTGATAGTGGACAGTTCTTGTCGAGAAGTCGTGGTGGAGAGTGCTTATTGAGAAGTGGGCAGTAAGAGTTCCGATGTAGCCGTGACTAGTTGTGAGCATGTTGTATGCAGTTGTTCTGATGGGCTAGACAGCCGATGCTGTTCGATTGCGGATGTTGTAATGATCAGAGTGTATGTTTCGTCAATATATATGAAGGTAATAAATTTTTTTATTTCAAATGTCTTAAACAATAATGCCTCTTGGTCACAGGTTCAGTCAACAAAACATCTGGCTTGTGTTCATGTATTAGAGTGTAATTCTGGTTTCTATGTGCAAGTATAGTATTTCAGTTTTATTTAATTAATTCAGAGTAAATGGTATTTAAAATATCTGGTCTTTTTAGGAAGAACCGTGCCAGATGTGTACGTTGAATCACACTTCCACACGCAGAACAGCTACACTTGTGCCTTGTTGTTTCGTAGCTTTCATAGTTGCTGAGGACTTAGTTAATTAATTGTGTTAACGGAAATTTTTTTTCATTCTTTGTTGTTATTCTATGCAGTCAGATTGCGTACTAATACCAGTCAGGGCCAACCGGTTACGAGACAGCTACTAAAATTAAAAATATTTGCATTCTATTTAATTAAGCCCCCATGCACGTGGCGACCGCTGCTTCGGATCGTCCCTTGGAATCTTCTGATAGTAAAAATAGCAGACAGTAGTATTGTTGAAGTAATTTGTAGTTTAGTAATTGTAGTCTATATTGCATGTGTAGATTTGGTAACTGAACATTTGTAGTTGTCTTGTCATTCTTCTAATGCTATTTTTGCAGAATTTAATTTTTGATGTCTTGTATACGGGTTTGACAATTTTGTGCAATTATGAAGATTTCAATTGTTCGTTAATCGTGTTTGTCGGGAAGCATTTCGTGTGAATGATATTGTTGGTGATAAAGTGTCATATTGTGTGTAATTTTCGTATAGTGACGAGTTTTGTATGTTTTGTAAATGATTACGCGATCGATGAAAAAGGCAGAAATGATGGGTAGTCAGAATGACGAAATTGTTGACATGGCGAACTCGCCAACACAGGAGAACAGTATGATGAATAATGAAGTTGAAAACAATTTAATAAGTCCGGAAAATAGTCCGGAACCATTTCAAAACTTTTCACAATCAATAAATTTTCAGAATACGAGATTAACGACAGAAGATTCTGGAATTGTATCGAACACAGATAGCTTTACAGCTTTGACGAAGGGAGTTAGTTTTGCGGAAAATGTTAGGGGTGAAAAGGATTTCGAACCAGTTAATATGGAGCAGTTGATGAGTGCAACATTTAATTTGGGATCTGAATTAAGAACAGTGGGATCACAGTTACGATCTAAATTAAAAACAGATATGGGAACAATGGAAACACGGTTAGACTCACTGGGATCGCAGTTAGGATCTGAATTAAAAACAGAGATCGAAACTATGGCAACACGGTTAGAAACTGATATGGGAACAATGGAAACACGGTTAGACTCACGAATAGGGACATGTTTTAAAAACATGAAAGATGAATTAAAGAAAGAAATTAGAGAAGAAGTACAACCGATTTTGAATGCTCACAATAATAGATTAATGTCAATAGAAATAAGACAAAAAGAACAGAATAGAGAACAGGAAGAAAGAGATCGCGTGATAGTACAAAAATTTTCAGAGTTAAATTTACAACGTGCACACGATAAGGAAGAAATATTTGAAAGAATAGAGGAATCCGTACCAAATGACAGAATAAATAACCTAACACAACAATATGAACAGTTAACTACTAAATGTGTTAATACTGAAACCCGAGTCGCGACACTTACGGAAGACGTAAATAAACAGAAAGAACAAATAGGTGACTTATCGGAAAGAGTTGAAGAGATTTCAGATAAATTGACAAGTCTTAGTTTAAATGGGGACAGAGATTCAGATGATACAGCTCCGTTGCAATTTGCAGAAACCGAGGAGTACCAGAGCATAAATAAACATGTTGAAAATCAGGGAAAATTTAATGAACGCGTTAAAAGGGAATTTGAGGCGTTACGAAAGCAAGTCAAACCAATAGAAAACGAAATCGTAGGGAAGGACAGTAGAAGAAATGTAGAATCATAGATAGCAGCTGGTTTTGAAGAAAATAATTTGTTTCATTTACGAGATGCAACAAGAGAGCGCCAGGCGCGCGAGCTTGACAATGATCGACATTCGGACTGGGACAGACGCGGTAGGTCTTTGTCGCCACGAGGCGAAAACTTTGACTGTAAACACTTTTTAACTGTTCGGAAATTTAAGATCTTTCGCAATTCTAAGAATGACATACATCCATGTTCATGGTTAGATCAATTTATGTACGCACTTCCACCAAATTGGCCACTAAGTCACAAACTGGAATTTATGTGTGGATATTTAGAAAACGAACCGGCGACGCGGATGCGCGCACTTATTAGAGATTGTAATAATTTAAATGATTTTTATCATGCATTTCTATCGGCATATTGGTCCGAAAACACGCAAGACAGAGTCAAACACAGTCTTATTATGCAGCGTAATTTTAAACAGTCTGAGTTCCGCACGCCAGCAGAATACTTTGAAGACATGATTCGAAAGAATCAGTTCCTTTCCAACCCTTATAGCCCGACTGAATTAATTCGCATTAGTTTAACTAAGCTGCCACAATCCATAAGACAAATTGCTTTAGCCGGAAGATGTAAAAGTCCTCAGGGGATTCACTACACTAAGTGAATATGTGCCGTAGCGTGCACAGGGCCCCGAGCTGTAGTAGTGCTATTTCAGTTTTCGTTTCCTGCACTGATGCCTACTCTTCTACTATTCTTTGTATCTATCAAAACAATTCTTCAACTATCGATCTATCTAGAGAGTCGTTAAAGAATAACCGGATATGACTATTTTACCCAGAAGTGATTTCGGAAATTACCGTTTGGACTTACTGTACCTTCAGCAGCATTCATTCGTAGTTTAAACGAAATTTTACCTGTTTATCTTCGTGACAATATTACTTCATATGTTGACGATATTCTTATTGCTAAACGTTCTTGGAGTGAACATAACAAATTTTTGGATTCATTATTACGTATTTTTGCAAGAGTTGGCATTACAGTGAATTTGAAAAAATCTGAACTGGGTCGTTCTCAGGTGAAATTTCTTGGTCATATTACTTCTACAGAAGGTATTCTTCCTGATCCAGAGAAACTAGACGCTATTCGTAATTATGCTGTTCCTACCACAAAACGTGATGTTCGTAGTTTCCTTGGTGTCTGTAATTTTCTTAGACGCTTTGTTAGATTGGACGATATGGCCACACCTCGTTTATGTGAACTGTCTGGAAAGAATTCTAATTGGTGTTGGGATGAGGAAGCTCAATCAGAATTTGAACAACTTCGTGATGCTTTAGTTGCTGCCCCACTTCTTTCACACCCGGATTTATCTAAAGATTTTTGTTTGGTGATGGACTCATCATACTAAGGCCTAGGTGCACACTTATTTCAAGAGATAGAAGAAAACGGCGTTGTAGTACAGAAAACTATTGCATTTGGAAGTCATGTTCTCTCTAAATCAGAAAAGAATTATTCGATTACGGAACTTGAAGCCTTGGCTGTTGTTTGGGCTTTCACAAAATTTCGCATATTTTTGTATGGCAGACATACTAAGGTTTACACCGATCATCGAGCTCTGGAATTTCTTATGTCAGCAAAATTAACACATGGAAGATAGTCACGATGGGCGCTGTATCCACAGGAATTTGATTTTAGTATTGTTTACATACAGGGTTCTTCAAATATTATTGCTGATGCTTTATCACGTGCACCTATGGGTTTGAAACAAAGTACTGAGGAGAACTGAAAATAAAACAATTATTGTTTGATGTATATTCAAGGTGTTGCGTTTGAGAATTTTATTTCGTCTTCGCTCCAGGACATCGCTAAGGAGCAAGATAAGGATCCAGTCTGGAAGGACATTAAGGAGAAGTGGAGGAGAAAGGAAAGCGTAGCGATTAGACAGTATTATTTAGTTCGCAATGATATTCTTTTTAAACGAAAATCAGTCGACAACTCTGTTTGGTTAGTTGGCATTCCTGATGAGTGGGTTAATAAATTGATTTGGTATATACATTTCAGTTATGCGCACTTTGGTCCCAGAAAATGCTTTCATAAATTATGAGAAAATTGCTACTTCAGTAATATGGAAAAACGTATTCTATCCGTTCTTGCCAAATGCAAATGATGTCAAAAGGCTAAGCCGCCAACTATTTCTCACAGAGCACCGTTGTTTCCTATCATTCCAGCGAAATTAAAGGAGATTGCTGCAGTCGATTTGTTCGGTCCAGTGGTTCGTTCTACTAATGGTTTTGCGTACATTTTAGTAGCAGTGGAATTGACATCAAAATATGTGTGTTTTACACCTTTACGCAAAGCAACAGCTCGTTCAGTATCTAACGCTTTCATCAAACATTTTCTTAATGAAGGTGGCTACACTGAGTCACAGCGCCAGAGATTGCGCCGAAGAGTATTATTCAGCCGCCTCCACTGGCAGTGTTTGTTGAGAAGTGGTAGTGGAGAGTTCTTGTCGAGAAGTCGTGGTGGAGAGTGCTTATTGAGAAGTGGGCAGTAGGAGTTCCGATGTGACTAGTTGTGAGCATGTTGTATGCAGTTGTTCTGATGGGCTAGACAGCCGATGCTGTTCGATTGCGGATGTTGTAATGATCAGAATGTATGTTTCGTCAATATATATGAAGATAATAAACTTTTTTATTTCAAATGTCTTAAACAATAATGCCTCTTGGTCACAGGTTCAGTCAACAAAGCATCTGGCTTGTGTTCATGTATTAGAGTGTAATTCTGGTTTCTATGTGCAAGTATAGTATTTCACTTTTATTTAATTAATTCAGTGTAAATGGTATTTAAAATATCTTGTCTTTTTGAGGAAGAACCGTGCCAGATGTGTACGTTGAATCACACTTCCACACACAGAACAGCTACACTTGTGCCTTGTTGTTTCGTAGCTTTCATAGTTGCTGGGAACTTAGTTAATTAATTGTGTTAACGGAAATTTTTTTTCATTCTTTGATGTTATTCTATGAAGTCAGATTGCGTACTAATACCAGTCAGGGCCAACCGGTTACGAGACTGCGTAACCGGACAGACAGCTACTAAAATCAAAATTATTTGCATTGTATTTAATTAAGCCCCCATGCAAAACTCCTAAAGTTTTTTTTTTTAAATAAAACGTACGTTATTACCATTCCACGCCTTTATTCTTGATGTCTACGTATTCATTTCTCAACATAGTATTCCTGGCGACGAACACATTTGTCCCAACGAGAATAATTCGTTGATACCGCCACTGTAGAATCTTTGATTTTGCTAATGGAGCCACAGCCTCACCTCCGCCCTTCATCACTATCTAAGTGAAGTCGTCGAAGGTGTTTAAGTTCTGGAAACAGATGAGATTCGGATGGAATCAAGTCGCGACTGTACAGCGGGTGACCGATAACAGGGAACCCAAGGCGTGGGATTGTTGCAGCGCTTGCGTGTGGTGTGGCATCGTCATGCTGAAATAGGAAGTGCAAAACCTGTGGACGAAGTCTTAGAATTGCAAACTCGATCACAACACGGTCTTTCTCACGCACTGACATATTTACGTTATACACCGCTATGTTACAGCCTACAATTCGGAGCCGTCTAGAGGTAGAGCGCAGCAAATACGTAAAAATGAGGAATCAAGATATATAATGGTTTATTTGAAAAGCTTTAAGAGATTTCAAGTAAAAAAAGTCGGAGGCATTGCTTTTCAGCACGCTGACTCGCTTTGAAATCTCCTGCTTCACGGCACACAAACACAGTGGAGACAATGCGGTCTGACCTGTCTTTGTGCTTTACAGGAGCTCCTCCACGCTGCCCCATCTGCTGTTGTATCCGTGGCGCGTGCTTTCACACACACGGTCTAATAACTCTGGTGCATGGCCGTGGGGCACCTCAGTCAGCCCTAATAAATGCGAACGTACCAGTTTCTCGCAACCGCTGCAACCAGTCAGACGAAAGTGGTGCCTGATGTGGTGTGTCTCGCTCCAGTGGAGGCACAATAAGAACACTGTCGAGATAAACAATGTGAAACAAGTTTACTACTAAGTGAACAAGTTTATTACAAAGTACGTAAATAAAAGCTGTAAATAAAAGCTGCTGTTTGGCGTAAGTTACTTGCAAATGAAGTTTTGCTTGCTTCATTGAGTCCCAACAAGGAAAAGCAAAAAATGATGAAGTGGGCGAAAGACGAGACGAGTAGGAAAAGGTTCAATTTCACGTTCACTTGGAATGTTCTGAAATTAATAACGCAATCACTACTTAGCTGGTGTAAGGCCAAAGAGCTAAAGTCGCTACACTAATCTCGACAGAGATTAAAAGTTAAATCCTACACAGCAACTGTCCAACGATGGTTCCTAGCGAAAGCCCTGATCGATGGGCTACAGATGAAACCGGTGCCTGGAAGGAAGAAGGAAAACTGGGTATAATGTCCCGTCGACATCGAGGTCGTTAGATGGTTCAAATAGCTCTAAGCACTATGGGACTTAACTGCTGAGGAGGTCATCAGTCTCCTAGAACTTAGAACTACTTAAACCTAACTAACCTAAGGACATCACATGTCCGAGGCAGGATTCGAACCTGCGACCGTAGCGGTCGCACGGTTCCAGACTGTAGCGCCTAGAACCGCTTGGCCACCACGGCCGGCCAAAACAAAATAAAAGTTTTCATATATACGAGAGATATGACTTCTAGCATTTGTAGTTAAAAACAGTAAAAATAAAAGGTAATGCGAAACACAATAAGAATACATTTAAAATTATTTAAAGCGTGGTGGTGAAACACTCATACTTAAAACAAGCACTTTCCCAACACTAAAACTGGGAGGACCTGCTCTGGAGTAGACTATTGTAGGTGAAAATGTTAGTCGGTGAGGAGGTAGGAATGTGGTGGTACAAGGCTGGAGGACTGGTGTATATTATTGATGGGGTATGTGTGGCTGTTGGGACAGAAGAGGGGACAGAGTAGAGAGGTGGTAATGGTGAGGCTAATAAATATTTGGGCAGGCGATGGGGAAAGTAGCTGTAATGAGGTGGAAAGTGTGGGATGGACTTAACTGGTAGACTGGGTAAACGTCAGGTCAGAGACTATAATCTGGGATGGGGAGACGGTTAAAGTTTCTTTGGGAGAGTGTGTGGAGGGTGTCTGGGTGTAGTGTTGGTTAAGGTGGAGTAGTACATGAGGACTGGAAAGGAGAGGGGAAAATACAGGGTTTTTGGAGTCAGGTTTGCGAATGGTGTATATTATTCGCAGCCAAACTGGCGTCTCTCGTGGCTGCTGTCAGAGACTCTGTGGACAACAAATCGTTTTTGTTGCTGTTGTTATTGTTTGGAACGTTTATCAACATACGGGGTGGGCATGGGTTGATATTTGGGTTGCAGGTTCCATTGGCTCTAGTGGTAGACGACGAATGAAGTGTGACTACCTGCTGGACGTGAGTGTGTTGCAGGTTCGGAGGGCTGCTGTTTTGCAGGAGGGACGTGGCATGCTGGATCAAGGCGATCTGGAAAAACTTCTCGATATATTCGTTGTGCAGCTCTACTACTCCATACTGGGACCGCTCGGCTAGCCGCGCAGTCTGACGCGCTGCTTCCCGAGTGGGAAGGTGTGCTGGTCCCTGGCACGAATCCGCCCGGCGAGGTCCGGTGTGTCGGCAGTTTTCCATCTACCTCGGCGAATTCGGGCTGGTTCCCCTTATTCCACCTTAGTTACACAGGGCGATTGCTGGGCAAACGCTACGCGTACACTATAATTATTCTATCTCGTCTGGTATAAGACGTACCTCTGGGGGGGGGGGGGGGGGCAATGCAGGGGGGGGGGGGGGGTCCAGTGCGGGCCCGAATCGCACAATAACGCTGGGTTCGGTGCGGCCGGCGATGCGGTGGGTGGACTGTTTTGACTTGTTGCGGGGTTATGAACAACTGAGGGCTACAGCGGGATGAAGCTTCTCCGTCGTTTTTAGGTCGCCAGTTTAAATACACAGTACACAATACATAATATAGTGGACTGTTAAGCGGGAGATTGGCAAGTGGTCTGATCTCCAAACTTATTTCATATGGAACCTGATGTACTGGACGAATTAACACTCCTTAGTACAGTGGTGGGTTCTTGCTTTACTCCTGGAAGAAGCCGAGTTGATACTACGAGGTCTATTCGGGAAGTTCCGATAGGTCGCGATATGGGAACGACAGTGAAAATGGGGTGAAGCATTGCGTAGATGTGTTGGACAGTGTCTCTATTATGCCTGTCGATCGCGTCACATCGCTGTTTTCAGTTCTGAACACACAGTGAACACGTAAACGTGCCTAGTATAATAGTCTCCCGCCAAGTACGGGTCCTTACTGCGATGTTTCGCCTGATATCATGCAACCCCATATAACGCACCTGTCATTCTGTTTCTTCTTCGTGACGATTGTAGGCCGCACACTGCAAGGGTAATGAGAGCGTCCCTCCAGCGTTTTTGGTGGGAAGTGTTTGGTCACCCGCCATACAGTCCGGCTTGGCTCTCTCTTCATTCCTGCTCGCAAGACCCGCTGATACGAAGACAACATTTTGGCACAGACATCGGTTTAGGTCTAGAAGTTGCGGAAAGCACAGGCGGTTGCCCTCTATGACGAAGGTACTGGAAAGTAGGTGCAACGCTACGACAAATGTGTAAGTCGGAACAGCGACTACGTAGGAAAGTAGCTGGAAGATGTAGGAAACTGCTGCAAACAAAACATTTTTCAATTTCACTGCGGTTTCCGTTTCGCGATCGTGGGCACCTTACTTTCCGAACAGCCCTCGTACAACGCATAAAATATTTGATCACTTTACTATATCTTGATGAAATACTTAACTTTGTAACAATCCATGTCCACAGTAAAATTTTAAGTACTAGGGTCGTCCACAAAGTAAGTTCCGTTTTTATTTCTATTCGCGGCAGCGCTACGATCGCAGTTCCGAGCATGCACGGCAGTTACTCTGGCTCAAGGTAAAGACATGTACGCCATTTTCGTATCGCTGCTGCCGACGTGTGCTTTGTAGTGCTTCTTTATAATTCAGCCGTAACTGAAAATGCCGTCGCGTGTGAAGTCAGATCTGTGATTCGTTTTCTAAATGCAAAGAAAGTTAAACCAAAGGAAATTCATTGGCAGATCTGCGAGGTTTACAAACAAAATACTTTGAGTGATATAATGGTTACAAGATGTGAATTTTATTCCTTAAAGCTTTTCAAAACAGATTTAAAATTATAAGCAGAAAAGCACCCTCGAAATGTCAAGTTACAATTTTATTTAGAGGCAGAAAGAACAATATTGACAGTATGAGCCTTCGGGCTGAGAAGCTTGCCTGCTCCCTTTCAACATGGCCGTAGCCATGACCGCTCACAACAACCTCTGGAAGAGTACACTGGGGCAAATCTGCTACACACCAGATTACTTTAAACTAAAAAAAGAATTAACAATTCACACAAACTCGTAAACTATGCACCCCGTAAGAGGGATGGAAATGGTACAACACTCAAATTATTTGCCATCGAAAGTGCAATTTGTTTTAAGGACTCTTATGGTGGAAGGGTGGCAAGCTTATAACCTAAAATGACTATTTAAATCAAACCCATAAAATACAAACTTACATAAAATGTACAACATGCTCTACATTACACATATACTACCTCGCAATGTGACAGGCAAGATAAAAACATCTTTCAAGAATTCGGCCTTTAAGCAATAAATTCGTTAACAAAGATTCCGACAAACATGACAGAGGCAGCTATTAACGTATGGCAGATTGACAGGGGGGGGGGGGGGGGGAAGGTTACTAAACAACCCGAACCGCAGATTGCTCTAAACCTCCCCAAATCCACAAGGGAAAAACGGGCCACTCAATTCACAAAATAACCACCTTCCCTCGGGTGGGCAAACTGAGAAGAATGGTGGGACGATCCCAAAACAAAGTGGCTGGTGACCTCACCAAGAAAACAAGTAGAATTTAACAAGTAAATGAAACAACACATCTCCAACCACTTAACTTCTAATAAACCGCGATTTCTGGCGAAGACCTGGCGCAGCACCCCCAAATCGCTCTCCCGAACCGTCCGCTGCCAGCCGCTTCAACGGACGCTGGAAGGCGCGCCGATCTCCCGTCTCACGGCGTCGCAGCTCGCCCCAGCCAGCCCGTTGTCGTGGTTCCGCTCCTGTTGTTCTCGTGTGAACCGCGAAGCCACTATCCCTTTCTACACGGCGCTGCCCACTGGACTCACGTGGCGACCTCACATGCTCCGACGCTCAAGGCGGACAAGTCGTGTCTCAGTGCCCGACCGACCAACCGACCGATCCAACCGCCAATGACCGTTGCCCGAGCAACTCGAGCAGACTGGCGGCCTAACGCACAGACTCAGATGCAGGAACTCAGCGCCGACCGGGCGACCACTAACTGAGTTCTGTTACTGGCGGAGTGGCAAGACTCTCATTTTCTGGCTTTAAGGTTTGATCCAAACGACAGACATACTAGCACTCCGACGACAGACAGACACTGACTGCCGCACCAATACAAACGAGAGGCAGACCAGCTACTGGTGACGCGAGACTGACCTAGCATCACTCCGACTGACCCCGTGCCGAGCTAATAGCGCCCCTTAAAAGCACGTGGACAGGCAACCTTTCCGCTTTCCCACCAGAGGGAGACGCCAAAGCTGCGATTACCACAGCGGCGCCACCGCCAGAAACGGAGGGCGACTGCTTCACACAACGCGCTGCGGCGCGCTCTTCAAAACAGCAATTTTTTACCAAGGCTCAAATCGTTAATTTACGCTTAGTGCCCTTGCTGTGGAAGTTCCGCAAATCTCACGATCACTAAGTCGTGAAATGGTTACTGTAAAGCAAATTTCGTTTTCTTCCACGATAATGCCCAATCTCACACGGCGAATGTGACCAAACAACTCTTACGGGATTTTCACTGGGGCGCGTTTGATCCTCCTCCATACTGCCCGCATCCCGCTCCTAGCGACTTTCATCTCTTCTTACACCTAAAATATGCCCTTGGTGGTCAACACTTCAACAATGATGATGAGCTGAAAGAACATGTTACCACACGGTTGAATAAACAACGGCAATCTTCTATGAAGAAGGCATACAAAAACTTGTGCTACTGTATGACAAGCGCCTACAAAATTTCGGAAGCTATGTAGAAAAGTAGTTTAACAGTTGTAGATTTCTGTACAATAAATATTTTTTCTGTATCTGTACACGTTTGTTTTATATACCCAAACGGAACTTACTGTATGGACATACCTCGTATTTGTTACAGTCACTGAACATTAAGGTCAGTAGATATAGAACAAGATACTGGTCTCTTCTCACAGGGTACAATTGACGGTAAACACTTAGGCAGAATTCTGCATAACGGAACTGACGCGTTGCTGGCTGTATGGAGGCGACGGTGTCGTGATCGGCGGTAACTGCAGAATGGGCTAAGCGGCACTGCACTGAGACGTGGGCGAGCGTGCTGACGCGGTGGCGTGTGAAAACTCTTCTGGACGCGTCTGCGCGGGCTGTGCTCATTCAACATTCGTTTCTGCGTGAGGCAGGGACTGTGCTTTCTTGTGGTTTCATTGCGGGGTACTGACCCTACCTTGGTAACCCGTTCTTTCGACGACACCACACAAACGATACTTTTCTGGACAAGTGGCCGTTATCAAAATTTTACTAAGTCATCTGTACATCTCCTATTAAGCCTGTTACAGGAAACGTGAAAATGCCTGAGTAGCGTCTGAAATGCATTCTTCTGAAAATTTGTCAGGTACATCAGTGATACAGTGAGCTGTGCACGGCTCTCGTTTATCCCATTTATGGTTCGTCATCTTCTATTACGGTACTCCCGCCTCGTTTTCTTATTCCATTTACAGGCGTCACTAACTTCCTGCCTTACTTGCCCGTAAACGGCAGCAACAGCGCGTATCGATAATTGCACTGTCGTATCATCTCTGGAGCGACCGATAGTATTTCCAGGTCGTCGTGTGTCTGGCAGTCAGTTCGGGATGGACCTGCAGTGCAGTCGGGACACAGCAACAGTGAAGTCGGGGACGGAGCGCGGCTGAGGCGCCAACAGCCAGTGCTCGGCGACCGCTGGCGACACACGTGAAATGTCCGACGGAGGGAGATTGGAGCGGCACGACCCTTGGTTGGTCGTTCGGATGGTTGTCTTATCGGCCGACGTATACAGGGCCCTTTCACCATTTCCGGGCCTGGACAATCGGTCGGTCGGCGTGGAGCAGCGAGGAATTGTCCGAACGACGTGTTTCGCCGGGGCCGCTGACAGTCTCTATGCAGTGTGGGAGTGTGTGGGGCTGTTGCAATTGCTATGAATTCCGTGGCTCATCGACCCTGGACACGAAAGTTGAGTTTTGATTTGATCTACCGGCAAGTCAAGATTGTTCATATTGTGTCATCTGGAGTTCGTTGACGGCTGTTGGGACATTCCCGCGAGCAACAACGTGGTTTTCAAGTTGGAAAATTCTAGCCACTCTCAGGTGGAGTTTCACTTAATTTGGTTATTTGAATTGAAGAGCACCAGCGGAATCTTCTGCCTTGTGGCTGTTAACTTTCTGGTTACCTGGCCTGGCCGTTGACGTAAATTTCAGGCAGTGCAGTTTCCTCACCATGTTGTTGCTGACCAGCACGGTGTGTAGTTTGATAGCTCCATGTATGATTGATTGGTTGTGGGCGCCAATATCTTCTACGTTGTTCCGTTGAACTCCCTGTTGTGCCCTGGTCGGGCGAAATAGAAGTTGTCTTGTCGGTGGGTCCGTTGACTGTCGGTTGCTTGGGTTGTCGTCGGATCGTGAATGGTTGGCCTGTCTCACCTAAGCGAGCGTTAGTGTTTGAATTCCAGGTCGACCCTCGAACATCTGAGCGCCCTTGGGTGTACTGCCTTTTTTTATTTGTTCTTGTTGTTTGTACTTGTATGGCTTCGGCTGATTTTTTAAAAAATTAAGGTTGTTTTGCCCTCAAGGCGTAAAATTCTTTAAGCCTTTAGCCTAATTTAGAGAACTGTTTCACGTAAAACCTTTGGCATTTTAAAGGTTTTAATGTTGAATTTAAAGTTTGAGTTTGAATTGTTTTGCTCTTAAGGCCTTCAACCTAAATTAAAGAACTGTTTTACGTAAGGCCTTTGGTATTTAAAGAAAATTAATGCTATGGAGTTTTAGGTGTTAGGTCTACAGCCAATTTGAGTTTAAGTTGTTTGCTCTTGACGTGTCTGATTCTTTGGGCCTTCAGGCTAACTACAGAACGGTTTTAAGATAAGGCTTTGCCTTTTAAATTTCTGTTTTGGTTGAGTTTTACCTAATTAAGAACTGTTTTATGTAAGGCCTTGTTTTTTTAAAAAAAAGTTAATGTTTTTTAGCTTTAAGTGTTGGGCTTTCAGCCGATTTTGAATTAAAATTGTTTGCTCTGAAAATCTCAGATTCTTTGGTCCTTCAGCCTAAATAAAGAAGTGTTGTAAGATAAGGCCTGCATTTTAAATTTCTGATTGTGCTTCCGTTTTAAGTTATTGGCCTTCAGCCGGTTTTAAATTAAAGTGGCTTTCAGCCGGCAATTAAGTCCGAAATATTAAAGCTGTGTGTTTAAAAAAATTTTTTTTGGGCTCTTGTAATGTTTGATCAAATAATAAAGTTGTATGTTCGAGTGTAAGTGACAGCCCCTTATTTTGGCCCCTTTCCACAATTTAAACTACCTGTCCTCCCCTGCGGATTAAGCAGTGCGTTTCATACAGTTCATTTAAAAAGTATAAAAGCAACGAATTCCCACAAATTTGTCAAAATGATATTTTACGGAATACAAAATCGGAGAGCTGACCATCAGCTTTTCACTTAGTCGTTGCCCAGCAGATAATGTATTATTAAGTTATTAAGTCTGAAACTCACAGAGGTAGGCCCATCTTTAAAAACTACAAGGTGGCGTCTTTTCTGGTCCATGCACTGCAAGTGCAAGGCCCAAATTATCCGCCAATTTGCGTTGTTATTACTGAACTGAGGGTTGGCATGCAACCAGCAAAGTGAGGAGATCAAGTTAAGGGTTCCGCGCGCATAATTATAACTATCACAGGTCTATTAAAGCGCACAATGAGCACAAGCTGTATTGCAGTAAAAATCACGTATTACGAGGTGTGGCTAGAAAAAAACCGGACTAGTACTGGTGAAACAATAAAACGAATGCAATGAGGCTGAAAGTCGCGTGGCCTGTCACGTGACTCCCGCTCCGCCTACTGCTCGAGTTTCATCTGCCTCCTGCACTCAGTCTGCCCGTGGCGTCTGTTTTAAGTAGTTGACGTTTTGTCTGTGCGTCGGAAAATGTTGAGAGTGCAGAAAGAACAGCGTGTTAACATCAAATTTTGTTTCAAACTAGGAAAATCTGCAAGTGAAACGTTTGTAATGTTACAACAAGTGTACGGCGATGATTGTTTATCGCGAACACAAGTGTTTGAGTGGTTTAAACGATTTAAAGATGGCCGCGAAGACACCAGTGATGACACTCGCACTGGCAGACCATTGTCAGCAAAAACTGATGCAAACATTGAAGAAATCGGTAAACTTGTTGGACAAGATCGCCGTTTAACAATCAGAGCAGTGTCTGAGTTAACAGGAGTTGACAAGGAAAGTGTTAGGCAGATTCTTCATGAAAGTTTCAACATGAACAAAGTGTGTTCAGAAATGGTTCCAAAGTGTCTCACAATTGAACAGAAGGAACGCCGAAGAATGATTTGTTCTGACATCCTGGAAAACATTGAAAGTGATCCCACCTTCTTACAAAATGTTATTACTTGCGATGAATCGTGGTTTTTTACTTACGATCCCGAAACTAAACGCCAATCGATGCATTGGAAAACTACTGGTTCTCCACGACAAAAAAAAGCACGAATGTCAAAATCGAAATTCAAGGCATTGATGATTGTTTTTTTTTTTTTTACATCAAAGGGATTGTGCACATTGATTGGGTACCAGAGGGACAAACGGTGAATCAGCATTACTACATTAGCGTCCCGGCTACCCTACGTGAGCGAGTACGGAGAAAACGGAACGATTTGTGGAGAAAAAAGTCATGGATCCTTCACCAAGACAATGCCCCAGCTCACAGTGCGTTGTCAGTGAAGACGTTTTTGGCAAAACACAACATTCTCATCTTAGATCATCCACCCTACTCACCTGATTTGGCCCCCTGTGATTTTTTTCTTTTCCCTAAAGTCAAGTCAGCTTTGAAAAGAACTAGATTTGAGACTGTTGAGGCAGTAAAAGAAAAAGCGACGGAAGTAATGTATGGACTTACCGAAAATAATCTGCAGCATTGCTATGAACAGTGGAAAATTCGTATGGAGCGGTGTAGAGACCGAGGAGGAGAGTACATTGAAGGAGATAACATGAAATTGTAAATAATTGTAAATAAATGTTTTTTCCAGCATCAGTCCGTTTTTTTTCTAGCCGCACCTCGTATAAAGAACTTTTCCGTGGTAGTGTTCTCAGCCGGAAACCACTGCATGTGGGCTCGGTGCTGAGCAGTCGGGGGGCGATTTTATAACACCCACAGATAGGGCCGCCCAGGTCGGCATCCTGCGCAGAAGCGTCCCTTTGCTCTCATCCTAGACCAGACGCCCGCTCCAGACAATGGCGGCGCCGGCGCCGGCGCCCGAGCGAATTCTGAAAACGGCGCCTGTCTAGAGCTCGGACCGGTGACCTGAGACAACGGGCGCCTCACAAAAGCAACACTGAGCGAACAGCCGCTGGGCATCCACACGACGAGCGGGAGTGAAAGTGATTGGGTAGTTAATAAGAAAATTGTTATTGTTGGACGGGCCCTGGCGCCGAGCGCGGAGCGTCTGGTAGCTACAGGAATTAAGGACTCGCGTTTTGGCTTCGAAGGGAAGCGGCCGCTTTTGCTCCGATCCGCGCGACGGATTGACAGCGAAGTTTAGTATTTCGTCCGGCAGCCCGGGAATTAGTTTCGTAAACACGCGACCGCGTGGGGCATTCACAGCTGCAATAAGATGCTGATCCACATCTGGACATCACGAGAGGACCGCCTTCCGTGGTTTTGACGTTGCAGAGAACATCACAGGGTAAATATCTGCAGCTCCGCCCGTATTGAAATCGGTCTTACCGAGACAGGTATCGAATGGCTAGTTGTGGGCCATATGTACAGTGCGTGCTCAAAGTGTAGTTTTCTGTATGTCAGTAACCTTCATGTTGATATGTAAATCAACTAGAATCTGGTGCTCTCTGTCAGTGATAGGACAGGTGCCAATCCCTATTGAAATCTGGAAAAAAATTAATGCTTCTGTGTTACTTGTAATTTTCATCTAAACACACTGCTCCATAATTAATCAGGAGGGATCACCTCATCACGCATATTGAGATGTTAACGTAAGAACCTAGTAATAATAAAAAATTGTTTGATTCGGAACAGTATTTCTGGCTTTCAGTTAAAAATTACCAGCCAGTCACCTAAGCCCAATCATTCCTTTGGGGATTATTTTTGTGCTTTTTTATTAAATTGATTCTTATTAAACGTGCGGTGTGCGTCCTCGCATTGTAAGTAGGCTGTTTAGTTTTTATGTTGATAACGCCACGTAGCGCTCTGTATGAAAATCACTGACTGTGCTGTGTGCAGTCTGTGGCTGCTTTGCACTGTTGGAAATTTTGATATTGTAGTGTTGGGCTGTTGGATGTGATCAGTGCGTAGCGTTGCGCAGTTGGAGGTGAGCCGCCAGCAGTGGTGGATGTGCGGAGAGAGATGGCAGAATTTTGAGAGCGGACGATCTGGACGTGTGTCCATGGGAAAGAGTAAATTTGTAATACTGCGTATTATGAACTGAGATATATATATATATATATATATATATATATATATATATATATATATATATATATAATGACTTTTGAATATTATTAAGGTAAATACATTGTTTGTTCTCTATTAAAATCTTTCATTTGCTAACTATGCCTATCAGTAGTTAGTGGCTTCAGTAGTTAGAATCTTTTATTTAGCTGGCAGTATTGGCGCTCGCTGTATTGTAGTAGTTCGAGTTACGAAGATTTTTGTGAGGTAAGTGATTCATGAAAGGTATAGGTTATTGTTAGTCAGAGCCATTCTTTTGTAGGGATGATTGAAAGTCAGATTGCGTTGCGCTAAAAATATTATGTGTCAGTTTAGTGTTGATCAGAATAAGTAAAGAGAGAAATGTCAGAGTACGTTCAGTTCTGCTCAGCTGTTTGAAAATAAAATAACGTAAGAGGTTTATCAGCACAGTAATTCATTAATTTTTCTAAGGGGATTTCAACATGACGTGATTCTTCAATAAGGCCAAGGGATTAAAAGTGAGATATTAAGCATAGGAGTCATGTCAGGGGGATTCGTTGTAGAATTCCGCTTTAGCACGATGCACGATCTGGATGCCACCTCACTCTGAGATTTACTCGGAAACGCCTCCAAAAGTTCATAACTGTGTATAAAATACATAGATCAACCACCACATGACACCATATTTTAGTTAAGGGAGCCATCTAAGTATTGAATGAAAATGCAGGCTTATAAAGGATGCTATTTATTTCGTTCAACGTGCATTCAGACGAGAAAAATCTTCAACAGCAAAACAGTGAACGCAGTATTAAAGAGACAGTTATATCTAATCTCAATTTAGGTACCAATCTTACGACTGTGAACGAATATTGCCAATCGTTAAGCGGAACAGACACCGTTCACAGATGCAAAGTGCTTCCTGTAAATCAAACAACTAAGAGCGGTCATTAATTGCCGAAACGAATAAATCCGCAAAGTTAACAAATGCCACTCGCCCTGATCTATTCCATGGGCAAGCATTGCTGTCAGAATCTGAGCAAGTACTCAGCTGCGTGCATGCCGGCTGTGGGCGACATTTAATAGCGTACTGGACACATCTTCGGGTGTGCGGCAACGGGAGTGCTAGCAACACCTCGTTTCTGGAGGCAGGAGGCAGAGAGTCTCCGAATAGAAATTCTAAGTTCTCTGTCCAGTTCTGGAAAAACTCGAAGACTTCTGCCACTGACGGTAATGGCTCCTAGCGCCGTCCAACTTTTATGCAAGTTTCGTCGAGATTGCCAGCACTGCCCAAATGAAATTTCAAGATTTTGATAGAGTGAGACTTTTTGTTTACTTTGTGGGCCAGGACACCGAGCGGGGTGGCGCAGTGGTAAGACACTGGACTCGCATTCGGGAGGACGACGGTTCAATCCCGCGTCCGGCCATCCTGATTTAGGTTTTCCGTGATTTCCCTAAATCACTCCAGGCAAATGCTGGGATGGTTCCTCTGAAAGGGCACGGCCGACTTCCTTCCCCATCCTTCCCTAATCCGATGAGACCGATGACCACGCTGTCTGGTCTTCTTCCCCAAAAACCAACCAACACAGGCAGAAGCTAGCCGTCTTTCTAGTCACGTTCCAGACCAGCCGTTGAAATGCTGTATCTTGCGGTTGCCACGGAAAACTTCCAACTGCCTCTTTATGTAAGAGAGACAGTTCTCCCCGTAGACATCGCATCTTTGCATGAGGGCTTTCAAACCACACACTGCATTACCTCCTATGACGTTAACATAGCTAGCCCTTAGTTGGGAGAGCGAGAGGGTGGTGGCTGCGCCGGCCCTAAAGACCACTTAAAGCTGCTCGCCTATGGTCGTGGTGAAGGTCGAAGGCTTGCATCTGTCTGCGATCTCTCTCTGTTACACTTCTGTGCTGAATAAATGAAGAA
The DNA here is from genome assembly GCF_023864345.2 of Schistocerca serialis cubense. Taxonomy (NCBI): domain Eukaryota; kingdom Metazoa; phylum Arthropoda; class Insecta; order Orthoptera; family Acrididae; genus Schistocerca; species Schistocerca serialis. The sequence continues at coordinate 443,073,195 of NC_064646.1, read as the reverse complement.
ATACAATATCTCACAAACCGAAGTGAGCAGCTAATTCAGTTCCTTGCTTGACTGTAGACAACATGTGGAATTAAATATACAATTTGCAAGAAGTAATACGAATTATGAAAAGAACATCTCAGTTAAACATTCATTATGTTAATAGACCTGGGGAGTACTATTAGAGTATACAAGTATGAATAAAATATGCGGGCTTGTGCTACATGAATAATTAAATCACCTTGCAACAAATCACTGTTTTGTCAATGTGTAATTCAGCTGATTGCTGTTTCTTTCGGCAATTTCCGCCCACGTTTCTGAACTCATGCTTTGGTTGGTTGATTTGGTGGAGGGGACCAAACAGAGGCGCCATCGGTCCCATCGGATTAGGGAAGGATGGAGAAGGAAGTCGGCCGTGCCCTTTTAAGGGAACCATCCCGGCATTTGCCTGAAGCGATTTAGGGAAATCACGGAAGACCGAAATGAGGATGGCCGGACGCGGGCTTGAACCGTCGTCCTCCCGAATGCGAGTCTAGTGTGCTAACCACTGCGCCACCTAACTCACGCTATCTACTGTCTATTTGCTACTTACTGTAGTGTTTGTTACTTTATCTTGCCTTACCCATCTTTCGCGGTTTGGCGGCTGTAACAATGGACCCGTGGAATGGTGGATCGTGATGGATTTTTTGTTGCTGTCAACAGGTGTGGTCAGCCTGCAAGCACCTACTGCATGGTGTGCGTCCCTCCCTGCCTCTAGTTTCCCGGAATGTTGCATGTAGGCGGTCACCCGAACACGTCGGCAGCCTCCCCCCCTCCCCCCTCACCCACAGAAAATGAAAAGTTATCTTTGTTACACGTAGCTTCAGATTTCTAGATGTCTTGCAATACTCAATACCTGTAGCTTTCATTATACTTTATTAACTCGAGGTTAGTCTGGAAATATTTTGCCCACCGTATACAATTTTTAAGCTACCACACAACATTGGTGATTCGGTTAAAGTTGATTATATTTGTTAATAACAATGTAATTGTACTTGGAAACGGCGTTTTCAAAGTAATACAGTGTTCATCAGAGACGAGGGCGTCATCAGGAGTGCCCCAGGAAAGCGTGACAGGGCCGCTTGTATTCTCTACGGACATAATGATCTGACTGACAGGGTGAGCAACAATTTACAGCTTGATGCTGATACGCCATGGCGTATGGGAAACTGTCGGCTGAGTGACTGCAGCAAGATACAAGACGACTCAGACAAAATTTCTAGTTGTTGTGATGAATAGTAGCTTGCTCTTTTTAATGGTTCAAATGGCTCTGAGCACTACGGGACTTAACTTCTGAGGTCATCAGCCCCCTAGAACTTAGAACTACTTAAACCTAACTGACCTAAGGACATCACACACATCCATGCCCGACGCAGGATTCGAACCTGCGACCGTCGCGGTCGCGCGGTTCCTGACTGTAGCGCCTAGAACCGCTCGGCCACTCCGGCCGGCAGTAGCTTGCTCTATGTGTAGAAAATTGATGGGGTTGAGTAGGAGAAACAGTCTTGTAAAGTTAGAATACAACTTTAGCAGGATTGTAGCTTGACATAATCACTTCGATTAAATATCTAGACGTTGGAACGAGAACGTCAGGTTCGTAGAAGGGAAGGCCAATGCTCTATTTTATTGGGAGAATTTTCGGAAACTGTAGCTCGTCTGTAAGAGAGGCGGCGTATAGAACGCTAGTGCGATTCATTCTTGAGTACTGTTTGAGTGTTTTGGATCCCCACCAAATCGGATTAAAGGAAGATATCGAAGAAGTTCAGAGGCGGGCTGCAGATTTGTTACCGGCAGGTTCGATCAGCAAGCAGTTATTACGGAGGTGCTTCGTGAGCTCAAATGAGAATCCCTGCAGGGAAGGCGATGCACTTTCTTGCGATGCACTGTTGCTCAGATTTACAGAACCAGTATTTGAGACCGACTGCAGACTGACTCCACTGCCGCCAACGTCCATTTCGCGTAAGGAGAGTGAAGCACAGTTTGGAGCATTATGGCCAGTGGCCTGTAACCAGCTCGGAATTTTCACGACCAAACGCGCCAATTTGACAGAATTTGGGACGATATACCTCAGGAGGACATCCAATAACATCAATCAACGCCAAGCCGAATAAATGTTCGCATATTCGCCAGAGGTTGACCAAACACATTATTGACTTACTAAATTTGTGAAGCTCTTTCTCTTGAGTAGATTATCGAATTTTTCTGAAACTGTAATCATTTGTTTGTTTACGTTTGCATTATTTCTACTGATTTCCATCCCATTCGGATAATTCCTTAGTGGTACGTCGTTTTTTTTACCTTGGGTATACTCTTTCGTGCGAAGTTTAACTTTCTTGTGTGCAACTAAGAATCGTGAATTCGAGTTGTTGCTTGGCCCTATAATAAGTCACGTAGTTGTTATCATACTAATGGTTAATTTTGCATTAGCCCTCTTTTGCGATCCTCAGATAAAGATAGGTCGTCGTAGCATCAATTCCGTTTGCTGTAAATTCAATGCTGAGGGAATTTTATCTTGCCAAGGAGTTGAACTACGCGTGGCCTCCAGATATTCCAACTTTGCCTGTAATGTCTCTAACGTATCTCACGCCCATGAGTCTATCAAATTCCAATAGTCATGGTGTGAAGTGATTAATCCGCAGCTCCCTGGAATTTGCTGAAGTTTTGGGCGATGACTTTTCCTCTTTTGTTAATTTCTGTCTGACAGGAATTCCTATGTGAATGCATGAACGGAGGTTCGTTCTAAAGTAGATCATTCTGTCAAACGTACTAAGAGTTATTCGTTCTGAATTCTATGCTAAAGCAACGTAATCCATCTCTAGTTTGTCTGTACGTAAGGGACTAAACTAGGTTGCGTTTTTTTTTTTTTTTTTTTTTTGGATGTGTACAATCCACTAGGAAGGTATCTAATAAAAGACCATTTTTCTGAACACCTCCACCTTCTTATTTAAGATAGTTTTGTTTCCTTTCCCTCAGAGAGTTTGAGAATTATCCTAGAAGCTACGAAAAATAATGCACAGTGATTGCAAGTCACTGCATGGTCGACCCAAACTCACTGTATACGACGCCCTTATTCCGTTATTTTTGTTCCTTAGGGCTAGTTCGGTTAGTAAATATAGGGCCTTGACGTGCCGATTCACTAAATCGGGACCCTTTACGACCTTTGCACATGCAGTGAACGACTTGTCTGCCCACGAGGCGATATATGGTCAATGAGACCTTATCCAGTGTACTAATTTAAATAAAATTTACCCCATTTCCCGTACCGAGTCAGTTCGGATTTGTAAATGGAAATAAAACAGAGCATCACTACATGGAAAAATACCTCCCTTGTCTGTATCTGATTCGTCACCTTAAGTCCCTCTTCTTACCAACTGAATTATCTAGCGACAACTTTCGTGGCTGCTCTGTAACGCCCTGTTTTCCCTTGCTTAAACATATAAACTTTCCTAGACTGTTTTTATCGGAATCTATTCCTTTGTTGTGGCAAGTTACATTTTTTGCAACACATTCATGCTAAGTGTCCGTTGTATGTGTCCATTTGTGAGCTCAGCTTTCGAGAAACGCCTTTCTTGACTAAATATTCGCGACTTGGTGCTGGCCGAAAGAGCGGGCTTCTCGACAGACAATGGCGTTTCGAGATCATCAAGTCCTACAATAGAAAAAGCGAGGATTAAAGATCGAGAGCCATATATGGGGAACAGAGATCTGTCGCGCACATTTAAATCGAAAAACTGGTACAAGTAACTGTCTTCAAGCGCCTCAGAAGTTGTGTTGCAGTGTAAGAGACCCACGATGTCGTGGTCGGAGGTATTAATTCTATTCTCGCACAGGTCACGAGTGCGTATAAATATCGATTATAGAGGTCGAAACGTCGAGAGCTCTGTCTTAATGACGACGTCGCACTGTTGTGGAAGTCGAGGAGTGGTTCAAATGGTTCAAATGGCTCTGAGCACTATGGGACTTAACATCTGAGGTCATCAGTCCCCTAGAACTTAGAACTACTTAAACCTAACTAACCTACGGACATCACACACATCCATGCCTGAGGCAGGTTTCGAACCTGCGACCGTCGCGGTCCCGCGGTTCCAGACTGAAGCGCCTAGAAGCGCTCGGCCACAGCGGCCGGCTCGAGGAGTGGAAGTGCGTGGTGGGGGCTAAAGCAGCAGCTAGACGTATCTCCCTCCCCGAGGTCAGACCTTCAGCAAAGAGCTGTAATCTCACTAGACGGTGAGAAAGTGTGGTTCCTGTCAAAAGTAAATATAAAAGAGAAATGTGTGAACAGAAAACATATGGATGTCACTGCAGTGTTCGAGTCAACCGTGCCGGCCAATTTTTGGATTGCAGGATTGATTGCATCACAGTGGTAGACAGATACGCATCATCAGAGTGGCGTCTGAGAATCAATAATTGAATTTGTTTGTACTGTAACAAATTAACCATGGTTGATTTGTAAGACGAAGTGGTATGTGTCTCATATTTTGTGTCTAAAGAGAATACATTTATCGCTGTATTGCAAACGCAAAAATGACCTAAACTATATCAACACCTACACTCCGTAAGTCACCTTACGGTGTGTGGTGGAGGATATTTTTTTGTGTACCACTATCAATTCACGTCTTTCCTGTTCCAGCAGTGAACGGTTCGCGGGAGGAATGATTCCGGGTAGCCTCAGCGTGAGTTCGAGTCTCTACAATTTTACCCTCACGGGGTTTCTGTGAGATGTATGTGGGAGGAAGCAATAAGAGATGTGATGAAAAATATGGCGAATAACTTTATTAGAAAAAAAGTAATACATTTACATAAAATTTGATTTAATCCCCTCCATAGCACGCTTTTCGGCTAGCAATGCACTTATCCCGACTTTGAATCCATGATTGGAAGCATTTCTCGAAGGCTTCTTTTAAGGTTGTTCAGCTGCTATGACGTGGCTCTCTCAATGTCAGGAATGGTGTCAAAACATTTTCCTTTAAGCGCGGTTTTAATTTTTGATAACAGCCGGAAGTGGCACGATGCTAAATCTAGTGAGTATGCCGGGTATGAAAAGAAGAGAAATTAATATGAAGTCCGGTTCTCAATGAAGACTATCCTTCAACTCTGTACAAACTAACATACGATTTTTATTTTCTTCATAACCCAAACGCCTTGGACCAAATGTTGCACTCACTCATCTCATTTGCAAATTATCGACGGACCCGTACGAGATGCACAGTTCTTCGGTAAGCTTTTGAATCGTTATTTCCCCTGATTGACCGAACAATTTTTGCCATTGACATTACCAAACTAAGAGATGGTAAATCAGGATGTTAGTAGTGTTTGTTGCAGGATTATAGTGCGAGCCGTTTATGAGGTGTCGTATTTTGAAAAATTCCACACCGACATCCGTTTGTGACATTCAACCTGCGTAATTGCTATTTACGGTGTTTTTATGTTTGCTTACACACGCTTGTGCGTTCCTTAAGTGCGTTGCCACTTACTAGGCAGTTAGTGTGTGACATTCTAAGAAATGGGTAATAAATGGACGGTGGGATTTCCCAATGCAGAAAAAGTCGATATGTTAATGGTATACGGGGAGCGTAGCAAGAATGCAGTTGGTTCTTGTACGTTGTATGCGGTAAGATAACCAAATAGATGTCAACCATCTCGGCAGTTGTTTATCATCCTCTTCAGTCAGTTATGTGAATTTTACAGTGTAACACGTAGACAAAGTAGCAGAAGGAAACGAGTGACGAAAAGAAGAGGGAGAAATTAATGTTCTTGCTGCTGCTGCAGTTGATCCCTCGCCGTCGCATGACGAAGTGGCTTGTCTTAGGCAAGTGTCCTAAGCTTTCTCCATCGACGTAGAGTCCCTCTGTATCACATCTATCTCCATCAGGAGCTTTATGGAAACAATTATGAGAATCGCGTTAACTTTTGTCATGGGCATTGTAATTTATTCAGCGATGAAGCCATATTTACCAAGCACGGCCAGATAAACAGCCGAAATATGCTCTATTGGCCTGGCTTCGTTCGGTGGAACGTCAACGTCCATGGAGCGTAAAAATGTGGCGTGGGGTAGTGAACGATTAGCTCATATGCCCGTTTTTGAAAGACGGAACACTGTACGCGCACAAGTATGGCAGCCTCCTAACAGACCATCTTCCACGACTGCTACAAGACGTTCCTCTGCAGAGTAGCAGCAACGTGATGGCTAACCAGCCCATAGTGCACGAAGTTAAAGCATGTCTTCACGAACTGTTTCCAAATCGATGGCTTGAACGGAGAGGATCTGTACGTTGGCCGGCCCGGTCCCCGGATTTGACTCTGTAGCCTCTTTTCTGTGGGACAAGCTGAAAGACGCTGTGTACAAGGCGATATCAACTACACTCGATGATGTGCAACGACGTGTTACTGCAGCCCTCTCGGACACCTCCGCTGAAATGCTAGCAAGTGTGCAGCAGTCGTTCCACTCCAGACCGGAAGCGTGTATTGCCGTTGCCGGTTGTCATTTTGAGCACAACCTGTGATGGTCATTTGTCTCGTTACTGGTCAGAATCCACATGACTAGTGTGTGCACTTGGGTTGCTCTTCAGTGTGTGCTACCAAAGATACTGCACAGGTGTCGGTTCGGGAACTTCTCAAAATACGATATCTCGTAAACGAATCGCACTAGAATCCTACAACAAACACAACTGACATTTTAATTTACCCCACTTTCAGTCTGTTAATGTCAATAGACATTGTTCTGTTTTGAAAAGTATCTGTATGCACAAAAAGCTCACTTTCAAACTATTATTACAATCTGTTTATTGACTAACAGGACGAAAACCAGACTACCTATCTATTCCGTGAAAACCGCACGTCTATAGCACTTTCTATTTCCACAGTGTTTGCGATACCGATTTTAAGTGATTGACCCAGTATATATTGTGACAAGTAATAGCTCTTTAACAGTGCCTTGGGATACGGCAAAAGTTACGTTTTCTCCAGAAGACTTCTCTGCGTTGAGAAGGACATGCTGTGTGCTGTTTGCTACGATCACTTAAATCCAGTCAGACAGCTGGTCTAAAATTCCATAAGCTGATACTTTGTTCATTGGCGGCACTGTGGAACTGTATCGAATGCTTTCAGGAACTGAAGCAACACGGCATCCACCTAGGTGCCGATATCTACTGCTACCAGTTAACGATTCTTAAGGAGCTACACATGGAGCGGATGTTTCAGTGGGGGTGAAACTCGGATGCTGAATAAGGCGGAAAAAAAATTCTGGAAACTCTTTGGACGTGGTGTTGCAGGAGAAAGTTGAAAACTACATCTACATATATAATCCTCAAGCCACCGTATGGTGAGTGGCGAAGGTTACCTTGTACCACTACTAGTCATTTCCTTTCCTGTCCCACTCGCAAGTAGAGCGAGGGAAAAAAGACTGTATGCCTTCACATAAACCATAATTTCTCATATCTTCGTAGTTTTACGTGAAATGCGTGTTGGCGGCGTAGTATTGTTCAGCAGTCAGCTTCAGATGCCGATTCTCCAAATTTTCTCAGTTGTGTTCCTTGAAAAGAACTTCGCCCTTCTTCTGCTGATTCCTAGTTCAGTTTCCGCACCATTTTCGCAACACCTGTGTGTTGCTCGAACTCGCCGGTAACAAATGCAGCAGCCCGCCTGTGAATCGCCTCGACGTCTTACTTTAACCCGACCTTGTACAGATGCCAAAGCTTGGAGCAGTAATCAAGAATAGATCGCGCTAGCGTCCAATATTCGGTCTCCTTTCTAGATGAATCACACTTTCCTAAAGTTCTGCCACTAAACCGCAGGAGACTATTTGCTTCTCTTCCACACAGCTCACATGCTCGTTCCATTTCACGTCGCTTTGCAGCGCTAGGCCCACATATTTACAAGACGGGGTTGTGTCATGCAGGGCACTACTAGTGCTGTATCCGAACATTACGGATTTGTTTTACCTACTCATCCGCGCTGACTTACGTTTTTCTACGTTTAAAGGTAGTTGCCATTCGTAGAAATTTTGTCTAAGTCATCTTGTATCCTCCGATAGTCACCCACTTTCGACGCCTTCCCATGCAGATGCGTAGGATGAGTAGGAAAAACAAACACGTAATGCTAAAAAATAGCATTAGCAGTGTCATGCTTGACACAGTCATGACAGTTGAATATCCAGGCGTAACGTTGCAAGGCGATATGAAATGGAAGGAGCATGGCAGGGATGTGGTAGGGAAGGCGTATGGTCGACTTGGTTTCACTGGGAGAATTTTGGCGCAACCTGTACTCGAGGTACTGCTCGGGTGTTTGAGATCCGCGCAAGGCTGAATTAAAGGAAGACATCGAAGCAGTTGAGAGGCGGGCTGCTAGATTTGTTACCGGTAATTTCGAACAACACACAAGTATTGTTGAGATCCTTCGTGAACTCATGTGGAGTTCCCCGGAGGGAAAGCACGTTCTTTTCGAGGAACACTAGGATAAGATACCAGAAATTAGGGTCCATTGGGAGGCAAAAGGCAGTCGTTTTTCCCTCGCTCTATTTGGGAGTGAAACAGGAAATAAAATAACTATTAATGGTACAGAGTGCCGCGCGGGATTAGCCGAGCGGTCTACAGGCGCTGCTGTCATTGACTCTGCGGCTGGTCACGGCGGAGGTTCGAGTCCTCCCTCGGGCACGGGTATGTGTGTTTGTCCTTAGTATAATTTGGGTTAAGTAGTGTGTAAGCTTACGGACTGATGACCTTAGCAGTTAAGTCCCGTAAGATTTCACACACATTTGAACATTTTTTTCTTTTCCTCGCGGAATGCGACGGCAAGGAAGGAGGAAATTTTGAAAAGGACTTCTTTTTTTGGTACAGAGTACCCTCCGCCACGCACCACACGGTGGCTTGCGGAGATTTTATCCAGACGAAGATGCAGAAACAATACAGATTTCTGTCTACCCTGTCCGCCGCATCATTTATGTATACAGAAAATAGTAGCAATCATATCACATTTCTCTGGGGCATTCCAGTAGCTACGCTTGTCTCTGACGAACACTTGCCGCCGAATACAACCTACTGGCCACTGACAGAGTCAGAAACGAATATACGCTGATAAGAGCAGGAGAGACGAGGAACAAACTGAAAACTGTGACGAACAACATGGTAAATGTAAACGTCGTGCGACTAGGACCTCCCGTCGGGTAGACCGTTCGCCGGGCGCAATTCTTTCGATTTGACGCCACTTCAGCTACTTGCGCGTCGATAGGGATGAAATGATTACTAAGCACCCAGTCCCTGAACGGAGAAAATCTCCGACCCAGCCGGGAATCGAACCTGGACGATTGACATTCTGTCGCGCTGACCATTCAGCTACCGGGGGCGGACAACAAGATGGTTAGCCAACAACTTTGTCATTGCTTTACTATAAATTCATTAACTTCTTTGAGGAAAGGAACGATGGAGGAAGTACAGAGAGGACGACCGAGACAGATGGTAGGAGAGCAACAAGAGGAAGGGAGCAAGTGTAAGTGGACCCACTAACTTCAAGGCCTGGTGAGGATAGGAGGTAGTACTTTGTATGCGCCATACGGCCCGTCTCTCTCATTCGTTGTCTGGGTTTGGCTGAGCGCCTCGTCTGTACTGCAGATGTTCGCTTCGGTGAAGATGAGAGAAAATTGAAGACTAGCAGAGTACTCGTTAGTCTTCATTACGTTCCTTCGTGCCTTGGAGGCGTGTAATCACACTGAAAGAACGCATCCACAAATATTTAGTTGTTTCCTTAGTTTTCCGACCTCTCGGTTCGTGGACATCTTGAGACATTAACATCAAAAATCAGTTTTGTTGTACGTAATTTTTAATTCCACTGACCTCTGTTCTGGATAATAGAACTGAATCTGCAGTACTGGTCTTTCCAAATGTTTTTTGCATTCTGATGCATCGTTAGTTAATTTTAAATTCATCGCACGAGTATTTCAACCGGCGAAGCATGCAAGCAGAAAAAAAGATGCTGTTTGACAAAAGTTCCTGACTTGAAGCTGTCAAAAATTACAACTTACGTGATTTGAGGGCTAATTTGAGTGATTTACGTGATCAGTAAATAGAGTTGGTGATGTGCTACACGAAACGCACGAGTAAATTAATCATAATACAGATGGAAAACGAATTAAAATTAAGGGTACATATCATTGATAAATTGATTCAAAAAAGCAGCTTAGAATGCTTTGCGTTTAATATGTATCTCATTCTTTGACATCCAGGTAAAACTACTTTTGATATATCCACATCCTGCTGTCTTATGCGATATTGTTTTGGGGTCATGTAACTAAAGTCAATGGAATATTTACTGACCAAACGTGAGGAACAATAAAAATATTATATGCATAAGGTCCCTGAACTTCATGCAGAGAGCTGCTAAAAGACCCGTAAAATGGTATTCTTGTGTGCCGGTATACATACGTGTTCATACGGAAAGACACATAATAACTGTCGTACCTCTATGGACGACAAAGTAGGACACGTTTTCTCATTCTATTTTGTTAAATACTTTATTCAGGGAAAAAGACATATAAGTCGTACAATGCAAAAATTGAAACATGTGTTATTAAACTCTTGTTAATTAATTTAAGGTTATGATTTTGAGGTTGCGAATCTCAATTACTTACAAACCAATGTTGACTTTACATATTCTTCAAATATGAACAATTCTCGGTATTAAGTTACAACTTATGAAATATTCTACTTTGAATCTTGTTAAAGCTAAAACCAGGTTCTACAGCATGTGATAAATAACATTAGATTCGTATCTTATAAAGAAATAGTTCGTGTTCAAATGGTTCAAGATGTTTTCTAGTCGTCTGGCAGGGGAGGAACTGTTAACAGCTCTAGTAATCGACAAGCTTAGTGCTGACCCACAGCACTTCATACGCCGGCTAGCTGTTACAGCAGCACACTTTAGTTGCATTGCACGATCTTGTCAAAGAAGCTTGGAGTATCAGTAAAACATCTTCACAAGACAACTCCACAGCAAATGCAGACATGCTACAATTTCATTTGTGCGCCCAGTTACTGAATATCGTTCCCATCCCTAGGAAACCAGCGCACATGCAACTGCAACAAGTGTACGAGTAAATGAGGTTTTGAGGACCATTACTGGCACTGTCAGACCTGCTACGATTCAGTGGGTATCTGTTGTACCCAATAGTACTCTCTGGGTCTCGGGAGAAAAGCTGGTAAAGTACAAATACTTAAGAATACAGAGACGCAGAATGACTCAGTTCTAAGCAGCTGTTTCCAGAATCAGCCAGCTATACGCCTAAAGTAATGCGAGCCGCCTTCGGCCTAACTCCGGGTGACAGACGTTTTCGATGTCACCGAGGAGTGGAAAGAATACTGGAATAAACATCTACGGCAGAACACCCACCTGTTTCAAAATCGAACGACGGCGGTTGCAGGGTTTGATCTTCATCCTCGCGAATGGTCGAGACTCAACTACAAGCAAACCGGAGAAGGGAGATCATTAACGAGAGGGATTATTGTGAAAGTGCTGCCTGTGGCTGTGGAGCGGATATCTTGTTTTTACAGCTGGTAAACAGTGTAAACTGTTTCACTATCTTGTTTCTACTACCGGTAAACAGTGAAACAGTGACAGTGACAGCTCAATATATAAAACGCCACAGTAAAGAAGAGAGGAAAACAGAAAACATGACAAACTGTGGAAGAAATCAGTCATTGTAAAAAAATAACAAGTCAGGAATACAACACCATGTGGTAAAAAGCCATAAAATAAAAGCCCACTGATGCTGCTGCAACTGCAGTGAAATATGTTTGGCATAAAAAACAAAATTGTGTTCTGCTAAAGGCGGACGCGATCCAAAAACGTATGTATTGTTAAAGCAAACACGGGCAAAAGAGGTTCAACTCCAAGCTGATCTGTCTTCCTTGTCCCATCATTAATTCTATTTAGAAAACAACGCGAACTGGTCTTGTGGCATGCTCAGATGGTTAAAATGACTTCTCGAATCTTCCATAAGAATTTGTTTCATCAAGGTCCTTCGAAACGGATCTGACGTATTTTTTCGTTCTAGTCATGAATCCAAGCACATCTCTTATTTATTTTATTATGTATCGATTTGAGGCCGGCATGTATTAACACCGGCAGTAATAGTGCAGCTGCCACCTTTTCTTCGCAGTAATCATACATAACAGTGAATGTACCAACAAAATTATGTCATTGTATGACTCATACTTCAGGATATATGACGTCAAATACCGAGGCGCGTGAAAAACTGATGCAACATGCATGACGTTTTAATTTATACTTCTTTACTGCTAACTCTATTCGCAACACATTTCGCAGTTAGTTTCCAGATGTCCCACTAAATGTACTTACAACAATATATCATTGTACGACACATTGTTCAGGATATATGATGTCAAATACTGAGATGTGCGAAAAACTTCCGCATAATGCTGAGGTTTGAATTTATTACTGCCTTAATACTAAATCTGTTCACATTTCGTAGTCAGTAGCCACGTTTAAAACTGCATTTACCTGCATAATTATATCACATACTTCATGAGGTACGATGTCATAAGAAATGAGATGCGTGAAAATGAAAGTGAAGGGCGAAATTCACTGGACATATGTGCAAACACGTGTGAAATATATGTGAAATGCATTCTAGACGTATGTAGACGAGCAAAGCTCCTGGCGAAAAGCTCATCCTAAACGCCTGGAACGATTTTAGCCAAATTTCAACCGGTTATTGGTTATGATGTGGAAAGAAATACCGTGGCAGTGAGAAGCGTCAGCTTCCTATTGGGATGGGAGTGATAACGTGAAGAGGTAGGAGGCAGAGACGAACAGAGAGAGGGGGAAGGAGGGGTTGGCAGCTACGGGGGACGAGGACATGGGCAGAGATGGGAGAGGTGAAACTCTACAGAGAGAGGGGAGAGGCGGAAATGGACAGAGAAGGCGGAGGAGATGGTCAGGCAGACGAGGAGACGCACAGAGAGAGGACGAGGATATGAACAGTGGGAGGGGGGAGGAGGAGAAGACGTTAAAATGCGGGACGAGCAGATGGAGAGAGAGGAGAGGGGCAGATAGAGAGAGAGAGAGAGAGAGGCGAGAAGAACAGACAGAGAAAGGGGATATGGACAGACAGTGGTAGGGGTGGGGGTGGAAGAGGTGGCAAAACAGAGGCGATGGAGAAGGTGGGCAGAGAGCGAGAAGGACCGGAGTACGGGGTAAGGAGGATATGGTCAGAGAGAGAGGGGGAAGGGAGAGATGCACTAATAGATGGTTGGAATAAATACACTCCAGGAAATTGAAATAAGAACACCGTGAATTCATTGTCCCAGGAAGGGGAAACTTTATTAACACATTCCTCGGGTCAGATACATCACATGATCACACTGACAGAACCACAGGCACATAGACACAGGCAACAGAACATGCACAATGTCGGCACTAGTACAGTGTGTATCCACCTTTCGCAGCAATGCAGGCTGCTATTCTCCCATGGAGACGATCGTAGAGATGCTGGATGTAGTCCTGTGGAACGGCTTGCCATGCCATTTCCACCTGGCGCCTCAGTTGGACCAGCGTTCGTGCTGGACGTGCAGACCGCGTGAGACGACGCTTCATCTAGTCCCAAACATGCTCAATGGGGGACAGATCCAGAGATCTTGCTGGCCAGGGTAGTTGACTTACACCTTCTAGAGCACGTTGGGTGGCACGGGATACATGTGGACGTGCATTGTCCTGTTGGAACAGCAAGTTCCCTTGCCAGTCTAGGAATGGTAGAACGATGGGTTCGATGACGGTTTGGATGTACCGTGCACTATTCAGTGTCCCCTCGACGATCACCAGCGGTGTACGGCCAGTGTAGGAGATCGCTCTCCACACCATGATGCCGGGTGTTGGCCCTGTGTGCCTCGGTCGTATGCAGTCCTGATTGTGGCGCTCACCTGCACGGCGCCAAACACACTTACGACCATCATTGGCACCAAGGCAGAAGCGACTCTCATCGCTGAAGACGACACGTCTCCATTCGTCCCTCCATTCACGCCTGTCGCGACACCACAGGAGGCGGGCTGCACGATGTTGGGGCGTGAGCGGAAGACGGCCTAACGGTGTGCGGGACCGTAGCCCAGCTTCATGGAGACGGTTGCGAATGGTCCTCGCCGATACCCCAGGAGCAACAGTGTCCCTGATTTGCTGGGAAGTGGCGGTGCGGTCCCCTACGGCACTGCGTAGGATCCTACGGTCTTGGTGTGCATCCGTGCGTCGCTGCGGTCCGGTCCCAGGTCGACGGGCACGTGCACCTTCCGCCGACCACTGGCGACAACATCGATGTACTGTGGAGACCTCACGCCCCACGTGTTGAGCAATTCGGCGGTACGTCCACCCGGCCTCCCGCATGCCCACTATACGCCCTCGCTCAAAGTCCGTCAACTGCACATACGGTTCACGTCCACGCTGTCGCGGCATGCTACCAGTGTTAAAGACTGCGATGGAGCTCCGTATGCCACGGCAAACTGGCTGACACTGACGGCGGCGGTGCACAAATGCTGCGCAGCTAGCGCCATTCGACGGCCAACACCGCGGTTCCTGGTGTGTCCGCTGTGCCGTGCGTGTGATCAGTGCTTGTACAGCCCTCTCGCAGTGTCCGGAGCAAGTATGGTGGGTCTGACACACCGGTGTCAATGTGTTCTTTTTTCCATTTCCAGGAGTGTACATACCGGGACAGCACCGGGTAGACAGCTAGTAAAATATAACTTGCCAAATCCTGGAGAAATGGGGTCCGAATTAGACGGGATAAGCGCTAGGGGAAAGAGAATGAAAACACTAAATGAATGCGAAGTACATAGCAACAAGTGACAAGACAGGTGTCAGATAACACTCCCAAAATGGGGCCAGCGCGGCTAACCCTTCTGTTGCGCGTCACAGACTGGTGTGGCGTGGTACTCGTCTGTCGGATGTCCTGGCGACAGTGGAGTGGAGCGGTGTGGTGTGGTGTGACGTCCGCGCTGGCTGCTCTGGTGGTGGGCCAGTGTTGCGTCAGGGCAGTGCGTGGCGTGGCGCGGTGCTTACAGCTGACGCCGCGTCTATTCCTGGCACCCCGCGCCGGTCCGCCAGGTGTGTGAATGGCCGAGGCCCCAGCCCGTGACGCGCGCTCCACGCTGCGCTCCAGTTGGCCCGCACACGCTCACACACACTGACGCTGCCCGCCGCCTTCTGCTCGCCATTTCCAACTGCTTTTGGCCCACAAGTACCACGTAACCACCCCAGCTCTGTTCCCCGTATAGCGGATGGAAGCTCCATTTTTACGTAGGTAGCTGTCGTCTCAAATGACAACGTATACATCTACATCCATACTCTGCAGGCCACTTAATTGTGTGTGGCTGGATTTGTAGACCTACCGTAGGCTACCGTAGACTACTACAAGTAAGCGTGCACTACGGTAGTATTCCTAGTAGCCGCGGTGAGTTAAGATAGTAACCGCGTTACGTGGACGTTAAATGTGCTGCAGATCTATCGGAAATTACCTTATTTCGATCACGTTGTTTGTGTATGCTATCAGTACCGGTATCTTACTACGAGCAGGTACAGGAAGAGGGGAGGCGGCGAGGGGAGTGACAATGGAGCGCGAAGTAACCTCGGTCACACAAGGAGAAGCGCTGTACCAAAACTCGTATATTCCGCTAGAAATCGGAAGCACTGAACCTTTCAAAAACTGAGTGAAGATATACAATGAGCCTCTTGTCTGTTACTGACAAATAAACAGTATTTATCGAAATTTCCAGTGTTTAATTCGGCTTTTATTTGAAAATTGTTGATTTTTGACGTTAAACAGAGGGATGTTATAGGAAAAACAAAAAAATACGGATTTGTCATGTAGCGCTAGAAAACGCAATTTCCTCAAAACAAGGTAAAATTAAAAAAAAAATGGCTAAAATGAAAACATATGAAACATCTCTGCAATGCTTCGTCGAGCTTATAGAAAACATGTTTCTGATATTCCGAAACATCTGTCGCACTTATTACTAACAACAGGAAACTCTTGCCTTTGATCATGATGAAGAACGTCCTATTGAGTACAAAAAACTACAATAATCATACATATTCTTTGTGTTTGTGCATCAAAAGTAATTGCTTTGGTTACATAAAAACGCAGAATTTACGCGCTAAGCTAAATTCCATTACTTATAAAACGAAATTTATATTTTTCAAGAATATAACTAGCACAATGGACTAACAATGAACGATGTACGGCTATAATGGTGTGCAAAACAAACAGACAAACAAAAAGCAAAGAGAAGTCGTGAGCTACTTCTCTGTCAGATATTCATTTATTTCTTTCCCTACAAATGTTACCAATACTACTGGTAATCCTGCGATTTACTGCGTCATTTATGTAGTGTGCCAAAACCACCGAACCGTAGTTTTGGTACAGCGCTTCTCCCTGTGTGACCGAGGTTACTTCGCGCTCCATTGTCACTCCCCTCGCCTCCTCCCCTCTTCCTGTACCTTTGGTGCGCCCCTTGCGAGTTCGAATTTTCCTGACTTTATCTTCATGACCTTTTCGCGAGATACACAGGATTTCCCACGAGGAATGTGAGGGAAATGATGGGGGCACTCATTTGAAGGGGAAAACTTCATATTAACGTGTGCCCTTGTCCGAATGGTTTTCAAGATAGAACACACTTAATGTACATCTGTTTCTGGCCTTCAGACCGATTAAAATTAGTTGGCAGTTGACGTCTGTCATTTAACGTTACAGTCTTGCCACGTCCGCTGCCGGCTACCACTCGGGTATGGGCGACACGCGAACACAGTGCTTCACTTTACAGATGTTGTTAGTGTCTATCACGGAGCAGCGTTGGAAGCTGCCGCCGCGAGATGTGACGGAAATGCCCTGTCGACAGCTGATCTCACAGTCCCGTGATGTGCAGTGTATCCGAGAAAATGGCGATCATCAATCTACAGCAGTACTAACATCACGATCTCCTTGTTCACGGCGATTAAAGCTAATCTCTAACAGCAAGCTAAAAACAGAAAAGATGCCGTTTCAGCGCAAAAAGCAAACTAATTTCTCACTATCATTGATTACCTAAAACTATCGTCTCACTGGCTACACGAGCTGCCGCGTTACCAACCAATGATCAGTCCTGGCTGGCACTTGGTTGGAGATTGTGGGCGCCACAGGCTAATTCCAAACGGAAAAAGGAAGACAGTAAGAAAAATAAGAGCAAACAAAACGGGCAATAGGATGATGAAAATGACGGGGCAAAATGTTATAAATAAGAAAATTAACTTGAAATCAATAACTGAATAAAGATAATAATCAAAGTCTTTTGATTAGATTTAGAAATAAAAATAAAACGTCGCTGCATTTGACAAAGTAAGAATCTACGAGCTCCTACACGTGAGGTTTGTATGTTAAGCACAACGCTATGCCACTACGTTGGCTTATGTTATTACATGTGTGGCTGTTGTAACTCAGTCACAACAGTGGACTGCAACTTTTAAAAATTTTGCTTCGTGTGGTCTTGTGCAAGTCGATCTCTGTTATTATAGTAGCTGTATATGTGACACTGAAGAGCGTGCTGGAGGATCCAGTAGAGTTTGGTTAGTGTTGTGCATGAAAGATATGTGTTTCGTTAGCATCGTTCTGTGGGTGTTGTTTTTGATACGTTTAATATCTGTGATGAAATACGAAATAAAAGTGCCAGACCTAGGATTCTGCATCCAAACTTACCAAGAAAAAAAGCCGGACAGGCAACTGGAAGTGAACTGACGAATTGTTGTGGGAGTTTGGAAACGGCGAACGGCTCGGGCGTGGCGTAGAGCGCTTTGATTCCAGGAAACCAGCTCCAACGCGTGAAATGTCAACTACCAAGTAATTTTAATCGGACTATAGTGGCGCACACATACGTTTGTTACCCACCCAACCTTTTTGACGCTTTATTCTATCCACACCTACGTCATTGCTTTCAACATCCTTGCTCGGGACGTCTTTCTGACATTAAAATATCCCGCTGAAAGCGCAGTTATCCAACGTGTATTGCGAGTCAAGTAATGCGAGGGACTGAAAGTGCATCAGGAAGAATCATCAGTTAACTGTGTTTGTACGCTCTCTGGCTAGAATGCCGCACATCTGCACTAATGAAGAATACGCAGATACGGTATACGTTTACGACTTCTGTGTTACTACTACTCTCGGAGAATACCTTAGGATTTTTCCGACAAGTCGAATTCGTGATCGCATAATTTTCTCCACGTTGTGTAATATGGCTCTTCTTTCAAGTTTGACAACCTGTGTAGGAGCAGCAGCACATTGTTGAAATGCTGGAGTGTAGTCCTGCTGTTAGCACACTGCAGCTTTCTGCACCTATCCTTGACCGGCCAACTGCGTTTTGGATAATATCACACGCGGAAAACTGTGCCCAATTTCCAAACTCATTTTTCGATCGATGTGTGGTGCGGCATGATCGGTAACATGTTGATAGATCCTTTCATTTTAGAAGAGCGAATGATAGGACAGAATTAGTTGCATTTTTAGGAAATTCGTTTGTTGAAGACCTCGAGGACGTTCCTGTGGCCACGCGGACTGTAATGTAGAACTTCCAGCACGACGAAGCAGCTCCACATTTTACCAGACGTATGACGGAACATCTCATCCGCACTCACCCTAACAGGCTGGGTTGGTCGTAGCGGGTCAGTTAACTGGCCACCAAGATCACCACATTTTATACCGTCAGATTTTTGATTATGGGGTTGGATGAAGTCCGATGTGTACAAACGAAAGGTGAATACGCAAGATGAAATGCTCTGAACCATCGTGGACGCTGCCGCCCTCATTAAGGAACGTGCAGGGATACTCGGCCAAGCAACACAACACGTTCTCTCAAGAGTGCACAAATACACTCAGCTTGACGGTGGAATATTCGAACATTTATTCTGAACTGTACAACACCTGTAATGTGACGTGAACGAGAAGCCTTAGAGACGTATGCAGTCAGGCCCACTAGATGTGTGGCCCGCCAAGCGAGTGCTTTTAATCTTTGTGGATCGGAATTGTTTGTATGGCTTATCGTAACCACTGCTACTGTACATTGATAGCAAAGCCTTATCACCCAACTCTTTTACTATAAATTTTTCTTAAATTTTTCTATTTAACTATCTCAACTAAACGGAATTAAACGCACCTGACTAATAAATTTTAAATATGACACTGTCTGTAAACATTTCCGACGGACTCATTTGCCCCCTTGGCAAGACCACATTCTCATTCTGCAGCATCCATTTTCATCAGAGCTTTGGTATCCTAGTAACAAGGAGCTTATGGCAGAAAATGTCTGAACAAAGTGGCTACCCTCTATTAAATAATCACGAGCACCATTTTGTTTCATATCTCCTCTTATATTTTCTAAAATTCTACCACCGCAATGATACAGAATTTCCTTCAATACATTTAAACGTAAGAGAAAACAAGGAATTCTCTGCCCAGTGGGCATGATATTACGTACACATTTCAATATCCTATGGTATCTTAATGTTTCTCCTTATTACTATAGTGCACTTCCTGGATTGGTACGGATATCCACTACTACTCTCTCTCTCTCTCGCCCTCATAGGCTCATTCATTAATAACATAGAGAATTTACTAAGGGTCAGGGTATCCAAAGAAAATTTTTGCTTTTTGGTACAGTACTGGTAACTAAGTCGCCATATTCAAATTACACAGGTTAAACATGCAAATAAAGCAGAACAACCGACTTTAGCCAGTATGTATCAAATCTTCCCCACAGCAAAATTTCAACCCAGATTAACTAGTCACAGACCTTCAGATTAAATTTCGCACGTAACCCTTCCTATGGACCTGCCACATACTCTGGATGATTTATGATCATCCCCCACTGCAATGTAACCCTCAATGTTTTGCTGGGCGGATAACTAACTCACCTTTTTCTCTCTCAGAGTATCAAAATTTCAAACTTGCTTCACACGAATGTAATTAATAACGGTAATTTTGGTATCATGATTACCTAATTATCTCACACACGGATCCTCAACTGAAGGTTTGCACAAGCACTTCTGTTTTCCATTGTCTCTTGGTCAGATTGCGACAAAGTCAGTACTCTCCATGTGGAAGTGCTTGTTCCTAATTCAAATTCTGCACAAGCAGTTCTTAAATATTCTCAGGTTAAATTTACACACGCAAGAATCTCAGCTTAGAATTACCACACGCAAGTGTATCAGCTTAAAATTACCACACATGATTTCATTGTGACTGCTGGTGACTACCAAAGAATCCCAAGTTCCCCAAGAGTTTTACCTGCCTACTTTTACATGAATCTCCCACCAGAAAGTTTTGTTCTCGTCGATATTCTGAAAAGGCAAATCATTATTTCTAGCTACTCTTAAATGTTCCACATGCATACCATTCCCATGCCTTTAGTTTCACAGAGCGCACTGAAAATAGGTGTTTCAACTTCAGGAAGCAGCGAAAGAGTGCCGGAACATGGCCATTCACCAGGCCATCCCATGCTTCCTCAGAAGTGGGGGAGGATCCTGTTACCGCATTGGTCAGCCACACTCCAGGCCCTCTAGTGGTCTGGAATACTTCGTTTCTTTGGTTCTGCCAGAGGTGGTCAGAGGGCTGTCTCAAAGATAATTACGGATTCTACATCCACTATCTGTGGCCAGCAGACAACAAGCCATTCACTCATTTCTCAAACATCACAAAACTGGATATAGGGATCTGAAAATGAAATGTCGTGTGACTAGGGCCTCGTGTCGGGTAGACCGTTCGCCGGGTACAAGTCTTTCGATTCGACGCCCCTTCGGCGACTTGCACGTCGATGGGGATGAAATGATGATGATTAGGACAATACAACACCCAGGCCATAAGCGGAGAACATCTCCGATCCAGCCGGGAATCGAACCCGGGCCCTTGGGATTGACATTCTGTCGCGCTGACCACTCAGCTACCGGGGGCGGACATATAGGCATCTATTTTGAAGGAAGTGCACATATGGATAATTGAATATACAAACTGTCCTTCTTTTCTACATCATTATCCGGCTTTAGTCAGTGTACAGATTAAAACTGTGTTACCATAAAACCGCTGTTCTGACAAGAACAACGAAGTATGTTGCTATGCTACAGGTATTACTGTACCCAATGAGGCAAATCTTGTCGGGTAGTACTGTACCCTTTCAGTAAAATCTGACAGCGTGTTGAATAATACAGAAAAAAATGACGATATGCATTAAGTGTGTTCTGTTTAGAAAATCATTCGAAATAAATTTTATATACATGTAAAATTTTTTGCTTCAAATGTTTGTTCCTGTCACATTTATGAATACTGTACAATGCTACAGAGGCACCCAGTACGTAGGAATATTAAGGGTAGACCACACCGTGATGCAGTCCGCCACTCTTGTAGCGTCTGCCACTGGAGCTGGATGAGCATCTCTGTCACGGTTTCCCGGTTACTAAATGAGCTTGTGGCGAAAAGTTTCTTCTATCAATCCTATCTTTTACGGATCTCACTCTGACGAGCAGTATCCTAGTACCGCTCTAATCAGGTTTTGTAAGCCGCCTCTCTTTTGTGTGGACTACCTACATCTACATCTACATCTACATGACTACTCTGCAATTCACATTTAAGTGCTTGTCAGAGGGTTCATCGAACCACAATCATACTATCTCTCTACCATTCCGCTCCCGAACAGCGCGCGGGAAAAACGAACACCTAAACCTTTCTGTTCGAGCTCTGATTTCTCTTATTTTATTTTGATGATCATTCCTACCTATGTAGGTTGGGCTCAACAAAATATTCTTGCATTCGGAAGAGAAAGTTGGTGACTGAAATTTCGTAAATAGATCTCGCCGCGACGAAAAAGTCTTTGCTTTAATTACTTCCATCCCAACTCGCGTATCATATCTGCCACACTCTCTCCCCTATTACGTGATAATACAAAACGAGCTGCCCTTTTTTTGCACCCTTTCGATGTCCTCCGTCAATCCCACCTGGTAAGGATCCCACACCGCGCAGCAATGTTCTAACAGAGGACGAACGAGTGTAGTGTAAGCTGTCCCTTTAGTGGGCTTATTGCATCTTCTAAGTGTCTTGCCAATGAAACGCAACCTTTGGCTCGCCTTCCCCACAATATTATCTATGTGGTCTTTCCAACTGAAGTTGTTCGTAATTTTAACACCCAGGTACTTAGTTGAATTGACAGCCTTGACAATTGTACTATTTATCGAGTAATCGAATTCCAACGGATTTCTTTTGCAACTCATGTGGATCACCTCACACTTTTCGTTATTTAGCGTCAACTGCCACCTGCCACACCATACAGCAATCTTTTCAAAAATCGCTTTGCAACTGATACTGGTCTTCGGATGATCTTACTAGACGGCAAATTACAGCATCATCTGCGAACAACCTAAGAGAACTGCTCAGATTGTCACCCAGGTCATTTATATAGATCAGGAACAGCAGAGGTCCCAGGACGCTTCCCTGGGGAACACCTGATCACTGCAGTTTTACTCGATGATTTGCCGTCTATTACTACGAATTGCGACCTTCCTGACAGGAAATCACGAATGCAGTCGCACAACTGAGACGATACCCCATAGGCCCGCAGCTCGATTAGAAGTCGCTTGTGAGGAACGATGTCAAAAGCTTTCCGCAAATCCAGAAACACGGAATGAACATGAGATCCCCTGTCGATAGCGGATCCTCCTGAGGATCTTTCCGATCACTCTCAGTGTGGTATCGATAGTTCCGATGCCACAGTGTAGGTGCACGCTCGTAGGTTGGCACTACAAGAGCGGACGAACTACGCCGACCACAGCACCCTCTAGCCAACGCTGTGGAGCTCAACGAGCGCAGCTCTGCTTTCTGCCCCATTTCATCAAGAGCAGACGGCCTGGAAACATCGCATCTACTATCAGAGTAGGCTAGCGTGCTATTGAGACTTTGTACTACTTACGACGGGAATACGGCGTTACACCTACGTGCTCATCTCAAACAAAGTTATGTATTCAGTTATGTACTTCTATTTGTGCCTATAGTAAACTTGTAAAATCTACATGCAGTACCGAAGTGCTTTACCTCACCTGCTCCTACTCGCTCCTTTCATTCGGCCTATTTTGCAGATCACAGGGGCAGAACAGGAGCAGACCCACGCGCCTTCCAAGCGGGATACAAAACTCAGTCTGGCATCTACCTGACCTACGATTCGTGTTTTGTGGTCACTACAATGTAAGTCGCTCCGTACACATAGTCTGGACGCGACTGCTTCGGTGATTGTCTTTCAGTCATCCAGTAATGCAACTTTCCTCATATTTATGCACAATGTCGCCTACATTACATTTTTATATCGAGGGTCAATTGCGATTCCTTGCGCCAGTTGTGCATTCCTCTAGATAATCCATTATTTCGACACAGTTTTCAGGTGTTTCGACTTCTCATTATGTAACAGCTTGATCTCCAAATATCCTCATGAAACTTCTTGCATTATGCGCTAGATTATATATATAACCTGACAAAAAAAAAAAATGAAGCAGTCGAAAGAGGAGAAGGAAAGGAAATGAACTTCAAGGGTTGAGAAGGAGTGTGAACTTATTTCAGTGAATACAAAGTCGAATTAAATTTACAAAGAATTTGGCAGCGAGAGCCCACTTGCCACAGACAGTTCCTATGTCTACGTCATGATCCTGGAATGACGTCAGTTGGTCGGCAACCTGCCTCGTCGCTGCATGCATCGTGTGTATTGCTGGCGTCCTACGATCTACAAAACAGTTTTAGACTTAGAAACTGATTATAATACGAATGTTGATCCTGTGAAAACAATCGATTTTCTACATGGACCAGCTGATTTCCGTGGCGGACGTGTAGATTTGCAGTTACTGATGTTTCTGTCGACGTTCGCCAAGCACAGTTTACTGTCGCCATTGTTAGAACTGGTTCACCTCTACGTTCACTGGCTGTGAGTTTGCAGAATTTTCCACTAAGGGATGTTATTGTTTATTGCACTTTCATGATGATGATGAGCTGCCACTAGGATCACCCAATCTACCAATTTCTTTATTAATAAAGCTATGTATGTTCACATTAGACGTATGTGTAAATTGTCAGAATACGATTCTGTATCAGTATTTATACGCAGTACCGCAGCCCTGGTGTCCTGCGCCGCTAGTTGCTGCCATGGGACACCCGTTGTCAGCAATCGCACCCAGTATGCAGCCGGACTCGGCCCACAGGAGACAACCGCCCAGTCATGGATGGTGTCCAGGGCGACAGGAGTGGTTGGAATTCGGATGCTATCAATACGCCGAGGGCCAACACTCGCCATATTGAATCTGCTCAAATATCCACGTAAAAATCGGACAATACTCCCAACACACGCAATCACGAAGGGTGCCCAACACAAATTGAGTATTATCTACATCTACATCTACATTTATTCTCCGCAAGCCACCCAACGGAGTGTGGCGGAGGGCACTTTACGTGCCACTGTCATTACCTCCCTTTCCTGTTCCAATTGCGTATGGTTCGCGGGAAGAACGAGTGCCGGAAAGCCTTCGTGCGCGCTCGAATCTCTCTAATTTTACATTCGTGATCTCCTTGAGAGGTATAAGTAGGGGGAAGCAATATATTCGATACCTCATCCAGAAATGCACCCTCTCGAAACCTGGACAGCAAGCTACACCGCGATGCAGAGCGCCTCTCTTGCACAGTCTGCCACTTGAGTTTGCTAAACATCTCCGTAACGCTGTCACGCTTACCAAATAACCCTGTGATGAAACGCGCCGCTCTTCTTTGGATCTTCTCTATCTCCTCTGTCAACCCGACCTGGTACGGATACCACAATATGAGCAATACTCAAGTATAGCTCCAACAAGTGTTTTGTAAGCCACCTCATTTGTTGATGGACTACATTTTCTGAGGACTCTTCCAATGAATCTCAACCTGGCTCCCGGTAAAACAATTAATTTTATTTGATCATTCCAGTTCAAATCGTTCCGTATGCATACTCCCAGATACTTTACAGAAGTAACTACTACCAGTGTTTCTTCTGCTATCATATAATCATACAATAACGTATCCTTCTTTCTGTGTATTTGCAATTATTTGCTATTCACCGGACCAGAGGGCGACACAACTACGTCAACTGCATCATTTTTCTCCATCTGACCAGTTCGGAGGCTCGGCAGCGACTCCCACCTTAAGCCGGAAATGTCAGTTCATTTTGTTCATGGCTGCCTCTGCCATTGCACCTGCACGCCAGACAGAATTGTCCTAGGAAACCAGCCACATATTTATCAGAGTAGCTACAATTAAATGATCGTAGCGCTAATTTGCGACATTTGACAGTGAGCGAAGTATCGGAAATACCTCCTCCTGACTACTGCGGTTCTGGAAATATGTATATTTATACCATTCTTACGACTGGGCATAATTTTCCACTTAAAATATTTAATCGCTTTTACGACTGTCAATGCACTGAAATCGCAGTTTTCCGTGTCAAATCTATACATCCCTTAGGACTGGGCAAAATTGTTTTCTTTGTGCGTGTCGGAACAAAGACCACAGTAACTTTACATCCCAACACATACTTTATAAGCCTGCTGTTCACAGCTATTCTGTCACACATCCCCTACTAAGTATAATGCTTCACCAATAACTGAACACTGAGCGCAAATCCGCGACCGACGGACATGCTCCATTTATTTTTCTTGCGGGTGGTACCAGTGTGTCTTAGGAAGAGATGCGTAATCGTCTTATAAGCGAGCAGCTAATAAGAACGTGGTCTGCCGGGGTGGCCGGACGGTTCTAGGCGCTACAGTCTGCAACCGCGCGACCGCTACGGTCGCAGGTTCGAATCCTGCCTCGGGCATGGATGTGTGTGATGTCCTTAGGTTAGTTAGGTTTAAGTAGTTCTTAGTTCTAGGGGACTGATGACCTCAGCTGTTAAGTCCCATAGTGCTCAGAGTCATTTGAACCATTTTTGAATAAGAACGTGACCACAATTACCATGTTACTGTCACCCTGTATAAAAAGCAGTCTTGGTGCCACATGCATGCACGAATGCCGCTAACGATATCCATGTTAAAAACTATACATGCTTTATAAACAAGTATCACTAATAATATTCATGTTAAAAACTATACATGCTTTACATAGAAAGGTATGGCATTGCTCCCGAATAAAGTCGTCTTTCATACTAATACTGCAACACTGAATATAGACGGCGGTCATGGGATGTGTGTTAACAGACCGGAAGTGTGGTTGCACATCGCCAGCAGTGTACGGTCCTAATAAATTCACCGACCTTAGAAAGTGGTCTGGCTGAGGAGCATGGCATTAAGCCGATATTTGCAAACTCTCACGCAGCTGCTACACATTGTATTTGTAACACGTTCTATCTTGATAGGATGTACACCATGTACCAGAGGTTCTTCACTATATTCATGGGGCTACAGGATAGAGAGGAAAATGGTTTACTGAGAATGATCACATAGAGTAGATGGCATGGTATGTGAGGAATCACTTAAAAATGCGACACTGTATTAAAGTCGTAAGAAATGTACAAAATCCTATGACCAGTACACTGGCTTTTCAGATCTTCAGTGTTAATGCTTTCTGGTAGGATTGCTGTCTGCGATTTGGAATCAAGTGTCTTTGTTCAACCACACACTTGCGTTGGATCTTTGGAGATGTCTTTTAATGGTTACAGGCACTGGTGAAAAACATTCGTGGCACCCTCATATCTAGAAACAAGTAACTTTTCTTGGACGTGTATGCTAAGGGCCCAATACAGCAAAACTCCAGTGTGGTTTTAGATAGTCTCCTTACATCTTGTAGCCGTTCCTCAGTCTCGGCCACGTCCTCTCTGCAGCTTTGTCCATGTGATGATTCCAGCTTAAGTCGAAACTGAGCGCAAGTCACCTTCTGCATCCTGTGGAGAAACAGCGTAAGCTGAGTTAATGTGACAGAATTGAGTTTTGAGCGCTCAGTGGAAATTGGATCTTGTTGTAGCTCCACCAACTGTGTACAATATGCAAGGCCAGCGCCAAACGAGCTTTCTCCTGCAATACGAGGCAATAGAAAAGAGCCGTTACAGCAGTGTTTCTTACTGGAAAAGGTAGGAAGACAGCACATCATTCAGGAACTGGGAGAAGAATGAGGGTTTTGCTACTGCATTGTGATGGATTTCCATACTACATACAGGTGCTGCAGGCCAAAGGAGATCTGTGTCCCTCAGTGTGCAGTCATCTCTGTCACCCAAGCATTCTCTCTGTCATCGTAATTTTGTACAATCCAATAGAGGAAAAATGTGAGAACCCAATAAGATATTACCGTGACCTATAACAAACACCGAATGCTTGCTGACAATGAGAATATGTGGCGATCCTATTAAATACACAGGTATTGGTCCATTGGAGCAGGTGGTCAGCGATCAGAGTCCCTTGGACATACCAGGAGAAAGTTTAGTGGCCTGTACTTTAAGAGGACCATATCTCACAGACTGTCAATCGCAAGACAGGATCCCTATGTTGTTCTTTCACAAGCAGTTTGATACATCATTTTTACATCCAAAGATGAGGGTTGGGGTAGGATTTCTCGGAAGGATTGTCTCCAGATAGTCCTAAATCAGTTAATAGAACAATTCGTTAAGGCGAATGGGAGAGGGTTACATGGCAAATCAATTAGAAGAACAATAGGTTAAGGTTATAAATCAATCATCTGTCATAATTTAATCAATTTGAACATCAATTTGATGTCAAAAGTGGCGCAGAATGAACTTTATCCCACTACTTATAACCGATGTGTCCAAGTGTGGTGGCATCACCAGTAGTTCCTTTTCAGTAGCCTGAGGCAAATGACCAGGTCTACACAAGCTGATCCACACTCCACTATTATGACGTGAGCACCATAACTGCCTCGACCATCTGAGCGCCCCTCCAGGAATGACCATCCTAAATATCATATCTCACCTGTGCCTACGTCCTGTAAATGCACAGATTGCTGTGATTCTTGAACAGGTGGAGATTTTTTATTATTGTGCAGCCTTGTCTTGCTACGAAATACCATAATGCAGTACCGGTGTTTTTACTGTGTACCCCGCAAATTCCTTGAGACATGTATATATGTCTGCAGGACATTGCAGAGTACATTGTAAAAACACAGGCACTGAAATATAGTGTTTGATACTAAAACAAGGCCGCGACAGTAATCGTAACTCTCTGCTTGTGCAGGAATCACAGCAATTTGTGCATTTACAAGACGTAGACACTAGGAAATATGGAAGTCTGTGCCGGTCCTGGAGATGTGGGTGGATAACCGAATGATTAAGATGATCACATTCTGTGGTCGTGGGGTTGATCTGCTATTCTGCGCAACGGATTAATCTGAGATCTACCCTTTACCCTGTGGCTCCTGCAAGATGCAATTACCATCCCCACACTACTACAGAAGTCAGACAGACGCAGAATCAAACATTTAAAATAAAATAGAAAATGCATGAACACTGTGCATAAGATCAGCTCCCAGCAACACACCTGAAAATAAGACTTAATCTAAAGCATTTGTTTTAAAATAAAAGGGGAAACTAATCACTGGAACTGTGCGTAAGGAAACACGTTGGATGTGCTAACAGGAAAGCTACGAGGTGAACTGCTTAGGTGCAAAAACGTAACCTCGGAACACAAGAGAAAATTGTAGATAAGATCATTTATTCCTAAGATATGGATGTGAGGCATGTACACAATTCCTGATAACATTAATTCCAAAAACATTAAAGAAACGCATCGATACATTCACGTAATAATCTACACCTAAAATCATTGGTGTGAATCATTCATACAACTGCTGTTGCCTGATAACTGATCGCAGTAACTCGTGAAACGGTACATGTTTCGCAGTACACCCGCATGCCCACGTAGTTTGTGGAGACGCGATTTCTAGGTATCATGGCTAAGTTACAACAATATCACATCACACAGTCATGAACAGTTAACATTCTTTAAAAACAAACATGAGATCGGACAGTTAGTGATGACGGTAGCCCAACAAGCTCTAATGTTCAACCACGTGGTCGGCTCCCCACGGACGAAAGATACATAAAGCAAGGAAAATTTACGAGAGGGCAAAGCTATTAATATTTAGAAAAATGAAAGCTTATACAGGCACAGCTGAAGGAAAACAGACATTCATACAGAAGCGAGTGCTCACTTCTTATCGACACCTTTGTGTGGTGCTCTTCCGGTGGATCCAAGTCTGCTATAGAAATTTACTAATCTGCCAAAGCTTTACATTCCTTGCTGCGACAAGGCGAAGCAATCTTTCAGAGTTGAAAAGCGAGACAAAAAGCTAACAGCTCTCTTCTCGCCAAGTAACAACGTGCCACGCGGTGAGTTTAACTCACCCTTCTTCGAATGGAGCACAGCTGTGGACGCTTCCCGTACTGGCGGCAGACTGCCTCCCTTTTTCATCTCCACCCTCTTCCACGCTCAGTGTGGCCCGGAAAACCCAAAGATGCCATTTCCGCCACCAACCTAACGCAGCTGGATTTCTCACAAGTAGCGCAAACCTCTTTCCCTAGTTGACCACTACCAGAGCTGGCTATTCTGTACAACTGCTGCTGAATCTGTATGACTATCGCAGACTTTCTGCAGCAGACTACGCCACCGTCTAGCAACGTGAAACACAACCACATTCATTCAAATTCACCATTATGAGAGTTATGAGAGAAGAGAAACAAGGAAAAGAAAGAGAAATGCTAGTGAAAATGGGCTACTGGACTATTGAAAGGTGGCTACAGGACCCTTTCAGTATGTCAGACAGTGTAAATGTAGATATGAAATAGAACTATAACATTGCATCAGCCAAAGGTAAAGCAGATGACAGTTGATTGCTTGCATATTGGAAAAATGCAGTCAATATAAAAAAAAAAAAAAAAAAGTGTGTACAAAACACTTGTGCAACCCATCCTACAATATTGGTCAAGTCCTTGAGACCTATACCAGTTAGGACTAGAGGGAACATGCAACATATACAAAGAACAGCAGCACGGACGGTTTGGACTTGTTTGACCTGCAAGACAGCAGTCAAAGAGATGATGAGAAATCTGGTGACAGGTGCTTGAAGATGGACGTTAAGAACCATCAAAAAGGCTGCTTACAGCATTTAAAGAACCAGCTTTAATTGAGGAATCTAGGAATGTGCTACAATCACCTACATATCACTGTCACATGGAGTAGAAAGACAAGATTATAGCATGCACATGAGTATTTGGGCAACAATGCTTCACGTGGACCATACTCAATTGCAATTAAAAGAAATCCTGGCAATTAATAAATTGGGAAGTACTCTCTTCATCTACATCTATATTTACATCCATACTCTGCAAACCAGGGTGTATGGCAGAGGATATCTTCCACTGTATCAGTTATAAGGGTTTCTTCCTGTTCCATTCACACATGAAACGGTTGTTTTAACGCCTCTCTATGTGGTGTAATTAATCTGATCTTTTCCTCATGGTGCCTACTCAAATGATACGTAGGGAGTCGTAGTATATTCCTAGAGTCAGCATCTAAAGCCAGTTCCTGAGAATTTCTGAATAAGCTTTCTCGGAATAGTAAGTTTATATCTCTCTTCAGGTGACTGCCCATTCAGGTCGTTCATCTCTGTGGCACTCTCCTAGAACATATTTGTGACCATTAGTGCAGCCTTTCTCTATGTGTGTTCAACATCCTGTGTCAGTCCTATATGGTATGGGTCCCACAAAGATGAGCACTATGGTAGGGTGAGTAGAGTGATTCGTAATCAATCTCCTTTGTAGGCTGTGTTGTAAAAATAAACAGAAGTCTGCTACTTGCCTTGCTCACGACTGAAGCTACATGATCGTTCCATTTCACGCATCTACAAAGTGTCATGCCCAGGTATTTGTATGGGTTGACTGATTTTATCTGTTATTCGTTTATATTATAGTCGTAGGATACCACAGTTTTTTCGATTTATGAAATGAACAGTTTTACATTTCTGAACATTGTAACGTATATACAACCAATGCCGCAACAACAGCGGCTAAAGCGACGTCTATGGAACAAATATCTGTAAGGTACACAAAGTGATCAAAAGTACCCGGACACCTGGTTGAAAATGAAAAGTTCGTGGCGCCCTCCATCGGTAATGCTGGAATTCAGTATGGGATTGGCCCACCCTTAACCTTGATGACAGCTTCCACTCTCGCAGGTATACGTTCAATCAGGTTCTGGAAGGTTTCTTTGGGAATGGCAGCCCATTCCTCACAGAGTGCTGCACTGAGGAGAGGTATCGATGTCGGTCGGTGAGGTCTGGCACGAAGTGCAAAGGTGTTCTGTAGGATTCAGGTCAGGACTCTGTACAGGCCAATGCATTACAGGGAAGTTATTGTCGTACAACCACTTCGCCACCGGCTGTGCATTATGAACAGATGATCGATCATGTTGATAGATGCAATCGCCATCCCTGAATTGTTCTTCAACAGTGCGAAGCGAGAAGGTGCTTCAAACATCAATGTAGGCCTGTTCTGTGATAGTACCACGCAAAACATGCCCCCTACATGAAAATCATGACCACAGCATAACACCACCGCCTCCGAATTTTACTGTTGGCACTACACACGCTGGCAGATGATGTTCACTGGGCATTCATCACACCCACAGCCTCCCTTCAGATAGACACATTGTGTAACGGGATTCGTGACTTCACACAACGTTTTCCCACTGTTCAATCATCCAATGTTTACGCTCCTTACACCAAGCGAGGCGCCGTTCGGCGTTTATCGGCATGATGTGTGGCTTATGAGCTGCAGCTCGACCATGAAATCCAAGTTTTCTCACCTCCCGCCTAACTGTCATGGTACTTGCATTGGATCCTGGAATTCCTGTGTGATGGTATGGATAGATGTCTGCCTATTACACATTACGACCCTCTTCAACTGTCGGCGGTGTCTGTCAGTCAACAGACGACGTCGATCTGTACGCTTTTGTGCTGTACGTGTTTCTTCACGTTTCTACTTCAATGTCACATCGGGAACAGTGGAGCTAGGGATGTTTAGGAGTGTGGAAATCTAGCGTAGAGACATATGACACAAGCGACACCCAATTACATGACCACGTTCGAAGTCCGTGAGTTTCGCGGAGCGTCCCATTCTGCTCTTTCACGATGTCTAATGACTATTGAGGTCGGTGATATAGAGTACCTGGCAGTAGGTGGCACAGTAATGCGACGAATATGAAAAACGTGTGTTTTTGAAAGTGTCCGGATGCTTTTTATCACATAGTGAAGCTACAGCCAATGTATCTATGTTCGTCAGTGAAACTGGGCTCGATAAGCAACCTGAGCTATCAGTAAACGGAACTAACCCGCATAACACTGTGAGCGTGTTGTATGACTGTCAGTTTCACTGTCATTTAAGCCTTCAACAGATCGTTACATGAAAAACGTAAAACTAACATTTCGATAAGCTATCTGACCGCGTATTTGAATATGATTTTACAAGT
Source organism: Schistocerca serialis cubense (assembly GCF_023864345.2). Taxonomy (NCBI): domain Eukaryota; kingdom Metazoa; phylum Arthropoda; class Insecta; order Orthoptera; family Acrididae; genus Schistocerca; species Schistocerca serialis. The sequence continues at coordinate 443,040,645 of NC_064646.1, read as the reverse complement.
GATACAGAAACTGACTTGTGCAGTGGAGTTTACTATACTAGAGTACATGACATGTTGTGGTGTGTCAGTGTCTCTGTTTTGGCTCTACGTTTTGTACTCACCTCTTTAGATGACTGTCTTTTTCCATGGGGGTTGTAGCAGTGAACAGCAGCATGCGGCAGCAGCGGCGAAAGCTTATTGTTACTAAGAATGAATTTAATAAAAAGGAGTTTGCTTGGGTCTTGTTAATTACTAAATAACTTTTGAGAAGGGATTTCATTAATTAAGTCTATTTAAAACTTCAGAATCATCATGAAGAAGTATTAGTAATGACAATGACAAATGACATATGTGGCAATAATGGCTGAGTGCCAAGTTAACAAATTATTTCAGTTTCAAAATTGCGTTAGCTTTTAGTAAGCACAGCATATTATTTAGATGTGGAGAATCATAATTATTATTTGGAGGATAAGGAGGCTTCTATCACTGACAAGCAAAACATGGGATTACTGCAAACTTGGACTAACAATCACGAGCCTAACCTTGCAATTGCTTTTGCGTATTGCTGGCAAATTTTACCTTGAACTCCATTTTCAAGCGTAGTTAAGCCATTTAGGTGTCTCCAGGGCATGCAAATGAAATGAGGCCTTGAGTGTGGTAAGACCTGCCGTCACCGACGTGAGGGCAGCGTGACACGTCTTCTGACTCCGAGCTCTCGGCCGACACTACTCGTCCACTCTCGCAGGCAGACCTCGTCTCACAACAGTGCTTAGAATTGCGCTCCCATATTTCGCCCTCAGTTTGTTACTAACGATATCTGAGTGCTTACACAATGCAAACAGTAGCGTTATGTTGGATATATTGTTTTATGTAATGGAGCGCTCTGACATACTCCTTACAGAATTTAATGCAGATTGCCAAACTTTGTAACATTTTGAAATCCTATCAAAATCTGGCTGGATATTCGTGCAGTCTCTTTCAGACTGCTTCGTTATAGGTGACTGCATCATCTGCAAAGAGGCTGACTTCAGTATATTATTTGCAAGGCCATTAAAACACGCATGAAAAGCAAGGGACCCAACACACTTCCCTGCAGCGCACCCGAAGTCATCCCTACATCTATCCATGACCCTGCATCCAAGATAACTTGCAGTGTCCTTCTTGCCAATAAATCCTCAATCCAGTCATAAATTTCGCTTGCTTAGGTAGTTCATGTTCCATCTATCATTTGCACAATATATCTCAACTATGTGGAACGAGTCATTTTACATTCATATCGCAAACTGATTTTAAATATGGCTGCATGTTGGACATTTATAATTTTTTAATAATAATTATTATTAAATGTATAAGTGTTATTTGGTAATTCCTAACCAACAGCTTTCACATACTACAATACCACAGATTTTTCTACGGAATAGGAGAAGTTGTCAAGGAACAACTCTTTGTTTCCAAATTTTACTTGCTGTCTGTCAGACATTTTATGTCAATGGGCCAGTTATCAATAATTTTAGTAGCTCCATCGTGCACCCCTTTCTATGCTAAAGATGTCCTTAATGTGGAGTAATGAACGTCGTTTTCCCTTCCGTTATTGTAATTATGTATATCATTGTTTCTTTTGAACTGCAGTAGATTATTTTCAACAAATTTCATGAGGGAATAATTATACTGCGCAGTAGTAGTCAGAATGCCTAACTCATTAAACAGATGTCTACTAGATGATCGTAGGTGAGCGCCACATATTATTCTTACAGCTCGTTTTTGAGAAATGAAGATTTTCTTTCTGAATGATGGGATACACCAGAACATAATTCCACATAACATTGTTGAATGAAAACATGCAAAATATGTTAACTTACTGATTTGTCTCTTCACAAGATTTACAAGTATTCTAACTGCACATGTGACTGACCTAATTTGTTTTAGGAGTTCCAAAATATTTTTTTTTTCCTATTTAAATTCTCATCAATATGAACTCCTAAGAATTTTTATGTTCCCCTATATTTATTATTTCCTTACCATCTGTTACAATTACTGTTGGTGTAGTATCCTTAGATGTGCAGAACTGAATATGTTGTCCCTTTTTACTATCGACAGCGAGACCATTCGCAGAAACCTTTGAGAACATTGTTTATTATTTCTTCTGTTGCTGTATGCGTGCTTGGACTGATTACGATACTAGTGTCATATGCAAATGGAAGTAACTCTGATTTTGTATATTAAAAATCGTTTTCATGTATGAGGAACAATGGCGGACCTAAGACTGAGCCTGGGAAATATTTGGATTTTCATACGTTGTTCAAACGTATGGTATCTTTATGCTCTTTGAACCGAGTGTCAATGCTTCTTCCAGTTTGTCCTGTATAGTAGCGGGGGCAACTTTGACACCTGAGTTTGTGAATGCCACATCTTTTGTGTGGAGGGGTTAATATTCTTTAAGTTGTGAAATGCTGTTTGCTAAAGTTTTTTGTTTGTGTGGAAGCTCATTTTAACGTTTGTGTTTTTAAATAGATTGCTTATATTATAGTATATCCTCCCTAAGAAAGGTAGACCAACATTTGCCATGCACACAACTATTAACAATCATGGAATACAGAGGACTGAAGACCAGATACGAGTATTGCACCATGCTGGGAAAGGTAGTTTTATGAATTTTCTTGAAGAGATTGAATTATACATACATAAAAGCAAATCGCCACGAAGTGTTCTTAATGAATAGACTGTGTTAGCCAATCCAGCCTTTCTTCAAAATTTCACTCACCTGCTCTCCAGTGTAAAGTAGACACAACTTCCCTTCCCCTTTAACAATAAAAGTACGCAACGCTAACCCTGTGTGAAATAATGAATAATATATATCTGATTGATTTGTCATACAAGACCTTCAACTATGTAAACCTTACAAAAGTTGTAATGTTCACAGTTGTAATACTTATTTATGTACATCCTTTCCAAATCATCCACTTTGTTTCTAATGTATGTCATAGTATTTACATAATGTGTCCACAGCCATAACATTTATTTATGTACTTCTATCCCTTATAATTTATAGGTCCAATATGTACAATAATATTTACATAATATCACTACTGTATAACTTTGCAACAAACTGGCTGCTTTGTTTGTTTATCTAAATTTTTATCAGTTTATTTTAATACAAATAGTAAGTAACGGAACATCAGTAATTTGTAAATTCCTACTGTCACGTATACATATCAAAATATCTCCGAGAGTGGAAGCTTTGACATTGTTATGGCTGTGTTATCGCCATCCCTGTGTACTTACTACCATGTGGTAAAATTTCTTGGTTTATGATTGGTGCTTCAGACTATGTGTATAAATATACTTATAAAAAGTGCATCATACAGTCTTTGCTCTGCATGATCACAGGTAGTCAGCACCGGAACGTAATGGAGCGATAGTTTCAACATAAGTAACTAAAAAATCTCCACTCGAGTAATTTGTTCACATGATCTGAAATCGTTGTGAGGCACAATTACAATTAAAAAGACGTTGTCTCACGTCTTTTTTTTTTGGTTGTAGGACACCACCAACCCAAGGAAATTTTATCATTTGGTATAAGGAGAACTAACCGTCTGAAGATGAATCTTCCGGTTGGAAACCGGTGACGGCGCTATTTAAATAAATAAACAGCATTGTAAAAAGTGGCTGGTTGCTGTTGTCTCCTCTGTAAGAGTCAACCTGTATTTTGTACACAACCACGGGCTCAGTATGTCAGTTTTCGACAAAATAGCATGAAAACTGAGGTCAGAGAACCATATTTTTCATTTTAGTTTGCCTGTTTTGAAGCACTATGAGCAAATAAAGACATGCTATGTGGACACAGAGAACAGATCAGTCACTATCTATGTTGTAAACTTTCTGTATTGTAAACTATGACTGAATTGTTAAATTTTTCTCCTTATCTGATGCCGCAAGTTTGTTGTGACTCCCCCCATTCTTAAGGAAAATGGGGCATCGCACTTCACTGGTGCTGCACTTCGTAAAATACTCCCAGACTAGGGATGATACCATTCTGTAATACAGCTAATGTCCAGAAACAACAGCGAGAGACTGAATAGGTACAGTACCGCCCGACATTGAGAATAGGTACAACATTCTTCGTTATTCTTGTCATAACAACATATTTTTTGTAATAATAACTCGATTTCACTTAATACACCGAAGTCGGATACCAGTGTAGGAAAGATGGATAATTTATTTATTTAATTGATCACATGTGCACTCCTACAAAATAAATCCCTACTTCCACTTTGGTGAGATCTGTGAAATGAATGAATGTATGGTCGTCTGGTAATCGCAGATAGTGAATGTGAATATATGATCATCTTTGAGACGGTCCTTTGGTCACCTTTGGTGGAACCAAAGAGATGAAATTTACCAGAGCTTTGAGCGCCTGAAATGTGCCTGACCAATACTGTAGCAAGGTGCTCCCCCACTTCGGCAGAGGTGCGAGAGGACCTGAAGAACGGCCATGTTTTCAGCACTCTGCCGCTGAATCTAGTGTTGGTAAGACCTGTCTTAAGTGTGCTCCGTAAAGGCAAAAGAGTGGAGACATGGTATGCATGTGAAATACTTAAGAGTAGTTTGGAATAATAATTTCGCTATTTTAGGAACTTTTGTGGGGAGAATTAAATGTCAGGCAGGTAATATTAAGGGGATCGTAGTAATCTTCGGAAGTGACCAACGGTCAGAATGAAACCACGTGTAGCAATAAGTTGAAATACTTCTGAGTGCTTAAGTTAAGCTGAATTACTAGTGTGTGTACTATAAGTTGGAAATATCTAAGAAATGGCGTGTGCAGGACTTGAAATTAGAGACGAGTACTTCCACGTGGTGAGTACTGTGTGAGTCTCAATCTGCGTATGAGACAAAGGATAAAGAGAAGTACTCGTCCATGGTATCAGTTGAGGACTCGCGTGTGTGATGAATATGTTCTTAATATTACTTTGCGTGTTATGTTTCCGTGTGACGCTTGATTCAAACTATAATACTCTGAGAGAGAAGCAAGGTGAGTCAGCCGTCTATCCAGCAATGCCACTTGGCTTGCATTGCACAGGAAGACGTGCATATATCCTCCAGAGTTCATAGTACAAAAGAAAAATTACGAAGTGGGGCAGTGTCGTGTGAAACTGGGAAAAAAACTAATTGAAGTGGGAAAGCTGAAAGTGATGTGATTGTAACGTTGTGACTATTCTTTGTATTGTATGTTGCCAGTGTGTTGTATTTCATGAAATTTAAGTACGTGTGGTTGGCATGGGAGAGTAACAAGATAGTTTCAGAGGCAGTGGGTTATGCATGTTCCTTTTTGTACCACTAATGGAGGAAATTTTCGTGATGATGGGTGTGAGAGTCGAAGTGTGAGATATAGCAAAAGCTCCACCATCCTATCCAGAAAGTGCACTGTAGCGTTAAATAATTACGAGACCATAAGATAGAGAATCACCAATGTAAAGCCATGTGCACTGGGTGGAATTCCTCATGTGTTATTGTTGTAGGTTATAGAATTTGTGTGCTTAGGTTATAGAATTTATCGGAATAAATAAGATAGTGAAAAGAAAAAGATTGGTGGCCTTTTCCTTCGAATAGTATGTTGTCATGATACCCAGAATTTATAATGTGTGCGCCATTCATATTCAGTGTGATGGCCACGTGTTGATCAAAGAAAGAAAATGTGGTATTGCCACTGCGTAGTGAACAGTCAGGGTTGTATAAATTACTAATAGTGAGGTCTGCGTTATCCGTTTTCGTTGCGTAATATTCAAACAGGAGAATAACTTGTAACTTAATTGTGAGTACTAGAGCTCGTGTTAATTGATAAATAAAAATGAATCCACTCGCTTGGCAGACTACTTATCTTGCAGGCCTGACTGCTTGATGCCACAGTATGAGCAAGGCATGTGGGTGCCTCTCAAAACTACCAATCACCCAAAAGCGGCAAGTCTCGAACACTGCATTTACATGCGTACTATCCAATACGCCACGTCACTTGGTAACAGGTACCTTATTGTTTCAGCAATGCCGTACCAATTCTTATGCCATCCGTATATTGCTCGTTTCTGTCGGCATTATTATTAAAATAGCACCTTTCGCTTTTACTATTGTCTGTAATAACAAACGTTTCAGAACAATGGAAATTTTACGAATAAAGATTACTGCTTTTTAAAACGTTTACTGTAAAACCAAAAATTTTAGTAATGCTGCGATGGCTAAATGATATTTCGGCCCTTAGTCGGGTTATTACTAAAAAAATTATTATCGGCGAAACCAAACGAATACCGAAAGATTCCGATTATTCAGAACTAAAATAACGATACTGGTTTTAACCGGTTGGTTTTCCCCATCCTTAGTCAACGGAGTACAGAGTTGGTATGTATGGACTGGTGAGCTTTAATTGTAGGCTGCAGTGAGTATGAGCACTGAAGGGTGGTGCCGCAGTGTGGGTGTTGGAAAGAGGCCGGCTCTGGGGACGGGTTTTAACCTCGCGCGCCGCCCGGGCCGGCTATTCCATTGTTTGAGGAGGCGGCTGTGAAACTCTGGGCGGACAAAGGGAGTACGGCCCGGCCCGCGGCAGTCTGCCGGCAACGCAGGGCGCTGCTTTGCCGGCCGGAGCTGCGGCGGCCGACTGCGCTGCCAGACAGTGTCCATGAGCAACGATCCACCGAGGAAAGACGAGTAATCACTGTAGGTGGCCAGTGGCCATCAGGCGTATGTTTCGCATCTAATTCCAAAGTCTCAGCCGAATTTCAAGGAACAGTGACATGGGACGAATAATCACCAAATTTCAACAATTATTCGAAAAAATCGAGCTGCAACAAACTCGGCTGTGGTGTAACTCATCTACACACGAAGGTCTTTTTTATCTTTTATTTTTGTTTTATTTTTTCAACCACCAGTCGTAGAGCAGTAGAGTATAAACGTCAGAGAAATGGCAGAGGGTGGAGTGCGCAGTAGGCGACTGCGCATCTCCAACACTACACGCTCTGCCACTGCCGACTTCAAGACATCATCAGTATGTGTTGAGCAGCAGTCTTATGAAAGTGGCTGCCTCAACAGATTCTCCTGCAAATTGGAATCGCAAAGCGTTTTTTATTTTCTGCAAGGAGAAGGAAATAGCGCAGAGGAAGTTTATCGAAGAATGAGCTGAGTATGTGGAGAAAACTTTATGAGTGATCCTGTTGTGTGTGATTTCTGAAGTTGTTCCGATGCACGGCGACGCTCGTCCTCACAGTGCTAGTGCAACCCAACTGCTCCTTTGTATGTTTTGATGGGACATTTTAGACTACACCTTCAGTCCCAACCCAGCACTGAGTGACTTCCATTTTTTCCATGAACCGAAGAACTGGGTAGGATGGCAACACTTCCAAACTAACAAGGAGATTCAAGGCACCATCAAGACTCATTTTAGTTCACTGGCAGCAACATTTTATGAAGGAGGAATCTGAAAGCTCGTACAGAGGTATGCTCCAGTCTGTACAATGATTCAGCCAAGAAGTAACCATAAGTTCACACGATTTTTTTGTAATAAAACCATTTTTATAAACATTTACCTTTTATTTATTTCGTATCAGAGGTTTTGAAAAAAACGAACCTCGTATTTACACTGTAATGCATCACTTTTTCCCAAGGATGGATGACCTCGCAAGGATCTTCTTTGTAGAAGTTTGATCTGTTAAAGAGACGTTCTACACTTTGGAAATGCCTGCCACATATACGTTTCTTCATCAGAGGAAAGAAAAAGAGGAAGAAGTAACTGGGTGCCAAATAAGGAGAATGTGGGGACGGAGGGGGGGGGGGGGAGAGACCAGTTGGTAATCAGTTGTTGTTCTTTCATCTACATCTTCACAATGAGTATGTTGTGGATATCCCTGTCTTTTAAGAGCACAAAAACCATCTTCAAAGGGTTGCTTGAGTTAGAAGCGTAGTTAAGCAACATAGGGGCACACTATTGCACCTTGGCTGGTTTGCTAAATCTTAGTCCCATAGAAAATCCGTGAGACTATTTGGCATTTATATCTGTCGTGCTGGTGCAGTCCGCCTCCACAGCTCAGGGTCCATATGTTTGGTTGCTATGCGGGGGAGCTGCGTTCGATTACTGGTATCGCCAGGGGATTTTCAGTGGCGGTAGGACAGGGACGCGGTGCACTCTGACTTGTGATACCAGTCCAGGGGCTAACTGAGTGAGATGTTGCATGTCTAAGGTCAAGAAAGCCGACAACGGCTGGAACAGCAGTGTGCTGACCCCATAACACTCCATACTGCATCGGAATGACGTCATTGGCAGAGACTGACACAGCGGTTCTTTGGTCCCAACTGGCCCACCTCGCTCAAAATACGGAGCTTTGCATGCCTCTGCTTACACATGCCCTTTATTCAGATTCTGTACTGAATTTTTGTGACATTAACTGTCTTTTAAAGTTAATTTGGAAGTATGGAAGAACTAAATGGAACTACATGTCTGCTGACTTCTACTTTTTTTATAATGAGCATTAACAACGGCATCCATTGAGCCATGGCCGGTTCGCGTTGATGCCTCGTTCTTAGGCATTTGTCACAATCGAGTGGCATCTTATTTCTCCCTGAGTTACTGCCATAACGACTTGCTGACTTACCTCAGGCAGTGGCAGCAGCAGCGCTTATCGATACTACTACTGCTGTACCGTCTGTGGTGTGTTTACTATATTTCCATGTGTGGCGTGTGTGGCAGGCGGTCGGTTGGGACAGACCAGCAAGAAAGTCTTCATGATGCGAGGTCAGGCCGCGGCCACTGGCGGTGTGCACGCACTGTCGGATTTGTGAGGCGCTACCACTCCGTTTTCGTAAAAGTAAGTTAACCACAATAAAAACTGATAAAACCTTCCTTGGAATTGCACTGCCTCAGAATGGAAAACACACACACACATTCAGTGTGACACATTCTTACAAGGCAAACATAATGTAAAATAGACAGTAATGAATTACATTAGCAATTATAATAATAACTGAATGTCTGGTTAAGTGTATATGTGTTACGGCAGACTGTGGTAAAGTCTATTCTAAATAAACGTGTAGCTAATTTCCCGTGTTTTAGATATGGTTTTTAATTAATATAATTGTAAAATGATATCACTGAAAGACTCTTTAATTATATTATGTTTATATAATACAGTAAGACAACAGAAGTTACCTGCGAGCTCGATTTGCGTTTATACTGTAACACACAAATATTTAGACTGCTGATAAACTGTTCTCTATCTTTAAGCTTTTGTCGCTTAGAATGTTTTAATTGACCAAGTTTGCAAATCTATTATTCTTATTTGTATTGTAAAACCTTGCTTCTTGCCAAATTTCTTGATTTAATGATTCGGAGAGTGTCCTATAGGTTTTGATGGGTGAGTTTGCGAACATGATAATATGTGACACGAACTGGATAGACTTACAAACTTAGTGCTTTCCACTTCCAAGCCACTATAGTCTTTAGTGAGTAACTTAAATTTCAACTTGATACGTGAATCCGTCCCGGAGAAAAAGGAGTCTTAACAGACGGACAGACAGACAAACAGTCAGGTAACAAACGGGAAAAAATTTGTTTTCGTCTGCTATTACAAGTTACCAAGCCACGGACTTTTTCCTTTACTTGTACTGTAAACCCGTGCTTCTTGCCAAATTTCATAATTTATGTAATCAGGAACCTTACATGTCTTAATAAGTGACTTTGCTATTATATAATATGTCGCATATATGGCTATATCTCTTGACTACATAGACTTGCAAGCTCTAATTTTTCACACCGTCGAGGAACCGCAGACGTTAGTATGAGTCATAAATTTCAACTTCACACGCCTACCCGTTCCTGAGGAAAAAGGGCTTTTAACAGTCGAATAGACAGACAGGCAGACAATCGGATGGACAACAAAGTGTTACTATAGCAGATCCGTTTTCACTAACTGAGATACAGAACTCTAATTAAGGTATAACATTTAAAACTTGCAATTTAAAATTTTCAGATGAAAGTAAATAAAATAAACCAAGGATGCAATTTTCACATTTTATGTACCAACGGTTTATCATTCTGTTTAATAACAATGTTTTTGGTTCTTCTTAAGTCCACCTGGAAGAATACCTAACCACAATCGTTGCACATTTTTTTCGAGAACAAACCAGCACCTTGTAACAGCGAAAATGCAGATAAAATATCTTCTGCACCATCCAAAATTTTTCACCATGTAATATCCGTTGATAATTGTACTGTACTTCTAATTCTGAAACTGTAGGCTTTGTTACAGAAACTAAATTGAACATGAATTGGATGTAATAGTGTATTTATTTGTGACTGTACATAATAGATTGTAATTATAATGTGCACATTGTAAATTGCTGGGTACTAGCTAAGGAAACTTCATTTTAATGTATCGATAGCAGCGACGAAATGGCAGTAGCTGTTCCGTTGTTTATCTTTGCGTATGGAGAGTCTGCGTCGCTCTGCGGAAGGAGAGGAAGCAGAGCAGCTCGAGTCATGAAAGAGTGCGGACAGCTATTATCGCGCCAGTGTAGGCGCAAAATACTTCATTTTCCCGCGAGTATTGAGAGCACGCTAAGAGTGAATAGGCGCGGGAATTTGCAATTCTAACTCCTGCCCGTCCCATAATTATCCATGGCTTCGGACTCGCGGTTCTCGACCACCAGCAGCAGCAACAGCGGCAGCCCAGCATTGTCGTCGCCTACATTCGTTGTCGTCTGTACTGCTACAACTTCGTGGGACTGTTAACTAATATCGTATAGGCATCAGCCAGTGGCATTTCTTTCGCAAATTTTAACTTTCTTCAGTAATAACCTGCAATAGTTAAACTCGTAGGCTACCTGTATTGTCATTGTCCTCAGACGTTATTACGAAGTAGGGTCTCTTTCCTTTCCATGCAATCACCATGTGTAGTAAAAATATGAAACCTGATTAACTATTTACTGCCAGCTTTGTTCATTTGCTAATGACCAGTTTCACTCTAAATGTTGCTGTCTCAGTAACTGTATATTCTTGTATTCCAATACAGAGGCTTAGCCAATTTGCACTTTTGAGTTAACTTCAATCACTTAAAATAACGGAAAATTTCACTGGAAAAGCTAATGACAAAAATTAGAGTGCGCAGTTTCATTTATTCTGTACTTAACATAGTGAGTGACCTCTGCTTATTGTTCCGTTAAAAGTAATTTCGACTCAATCTTTCAATAATTAAAAGTAAATTGCTTGCCTTCTTCCAAATTTTCGTTACGTTATGCCGACTTTACGAAACAAAGTTTCAGTTACAGCCAGTCATATATTTAATTAGCAACTTCATTTAATTTTACTTTCAAAATTTAATATCTCAGATTAAAATCTTCAGTTGCCATTCCAGTGATTATTTGCTTAATTTTCTTCACCATTCTTCGAATATTCGTTGCCCTGGTAGTCTGGCGACCCTTTAATTATCCGTTCTTTAGCTAATCAGTATTTTTTGTATTAAAAATATTACGTGGTGCCGTTCTCCCCGATATGTCGTTCGTGAGCGATTGCACTAATTTCCACCCATTTCAAAAGTATTACCAATATTTAGATTAGGTTGAGAATAGATTCTTCTGCAGAAGAGTCCGTGGTACACTTTCCTCCTACCAACCGGTATAATTTTCGTTTGATAACGATAGCCTCACTCACTGTAAAATTTCGTTAGGTATGTGCGCTGAGTGAAAGAAAAATAATAAAAAACGAAATTACGTCAGGTAGAGTTACGTCAGGACATACACTATGTGGTCAAAAGCATCCGGACACCCCCAAAAAACGTACATTTTTCATACTAGGTGCTTTGTGCTGTCTACTGCCACGTCAGTAGTGATTAGACATTGTGAAAGAGCAGGATGGGGCGCTCCGCGGAACTCACAGGCTTCGAACGTGGTCAGGTGTCTGTACGCGAGGTTTCCACACTCCTATACATCCCTTGGTACACTGTTTCCGATGTGATAGTGAACTCGTCTATTGATTGACAGAGACCACCGACAGTTGAAGAGGGTCGTAATGTGTAATAGGAATTCCAAGATCCACTGCAAATACTAAGACAGTTAGGCGGGAGGTGAGAAAACTGCTGCTCATAAGCCACACATCACGCCGGTAAATTCCGAACGACGCCTCGCTTGGTGTAGGGAGCCTAGTAATTGGACGATTGAGCAGTGGGAAAACGTTGCGTTGAGTCACGAATCACGATACACAATGTGTCGATCCGATGGCAGGGTGTGGGTATGGTGAATGCCCAGTGAACGTCATCTGCCAACGTCTGTTGTGTCAACAGTAAAATTCGGAGGCGGTGGTGTTGTGGTGTAGTCGTGTTTCTCATGGAGGGGGCTTCCACCACTTATTGTTTTGTCTCTGAGCACTATGGACTTATTGTTTTGATGGCACTATCACAGCACAAGCCCACATTGATGTTTTAAGCACCTTCATGCTTCCCACTGTTGTAGAGCAATCGGGGATGGCGATTGCATCTTTCAACACGATCGAGCACCTGTTCATAATGCACGGCCTGTGGTGGAGTGGTTAAACGACAATATCTTCCCTGTAATTGACTGCCCTGTACAGAGTCCTGACCTGAATCCTATAGAACACCTGTGGGACGTTTTGGAACTCCGACTCCGTGCCAGGCCTCACCGAACGACAGCGATACCTCTCCTCAGTGCAGTACTCTGTGAAGAATGGGCTGCCATTACCCAAGAAACCTTCCAGCACCTGATTGAACGTATGCTTGTAAGAGTGGAAGCTGTCATCAAGGCTAAGGGTGGGTCAACATCATATTGAATGAATTCCAGCATTACCGTTGGAGGGCGCCACGAACTTGTAATTTTCAGCCAGGTTTTCGGATATTTTTGACACATAGTGTATAAGGTTTGCGCACATTAGTGTGATCAGCGTCTATTTTCGATTTGAAAGCGGCAGCACTAACAGTAGAAGGTATGCCGAGTGTTACGGAGGTACTTAGAAAACGGTGGCCTGCAGAGGGAGCGTTATGGTCTGGAGAATATTGTCGTGGCATTCGCTGTGTAGTCTCGCCATTGAGGAAGGGGCAGTGGATCAACTCTAGTATGCATGTATTCTCGAGGACCATGTCCACCTCTACATTCAGTTTGTTTTAGTTTTATTTCTAGGCCGTGCCCTCTTAGACAAATTATAGATTCAGGTATATCTTCTGAAGAAGGCTCAATTATTTGGGCTGAAACCCAGGTAGTGGTTGGTTTTACTACCGCAATCGAGGCTGATAGTTTCTTATATATCAGTTTGTTTTTCCTTAGTGTGGTGCCATCTATAAGCAGGACTACGCAATGCATCGCACAGCTCGCAATGTACGTGCGTGATTTTTAAGAGCAGCAGGATGAGTGTGTTTTACTCGTCTGGTCACCAAACTTCCTGGATGTAGAACCAATCGAGAATCTAGTGGACCAGCTCAGTGTTCACTCTGTGGATCCTCAGCTGAGAAACTTAGCACAGCTGGCCAATGCATTGGAGTTGGCATGACTCAACAGAACCTTATTGACTCTGTTCTTGCATTTCTCGCAAAGGTCCTCGGTGCTTATTCAGGCTTTTGTCAGGTGGTCAGGTTATTGTGGCTGGGCCGTGTAGTATACTGTGGCACTGTATTCTTTGTCGAGTGATAGCACTATTGAGTGTGACTGAGACACGAGTGGTGGTGGGTGGCTAATCGTTACTGCCGCTTACAAACATACAGTGGACAGCTGGGGCCCCCCGTTCGCGGCTCGGACGTTGTGAGTCAGACGGGTCGTATCGCGTGACTGACGCCCGCCCCACCTGGTGGTTTATTCACGCGACGGACTGGCCGGCGCGGCTCGCGCTGCGGTGGGGAATCCCCCGCGTGGTCGTGCGGTGCAGCAGGCGGCGAAGGGGAGCCACGCTGCACGCACCTCAAGCGAAGTGGACTGGCCGTACTCTAGTCTGCACGACGGATTCCAGGCACTAGCTGTCACGTTCGTTTGCTATAGTATAATATGCCCGAAAATCCAAAATGAAATAATAAACCGCATTTATGAAATCGTTCTGATATCTATCCGTTATCGAAATAGAAACGAAGTTACGGGACACATACTGATCTTGATAGTTCAGTATCACCAAACTAAGAAATCCAGCAGGTACTCAGAGTTGTTAATATGACCGATCAGAGTAATCAGTCAGCGTTGCATAAGAATTGAAGAGAAATATTTTCAAATGAATGAAAGGACTGCAAGAATCGAATTTGAGGGAGCCCCATTTCGGTTCTAGAGAAATGTGGAAACACTTCAGGTAATACACACACACTACGATCTTTCTTTGAAGACAGAGTGAAAGAAGGAAAAGTGTGTTTATAGCTTTTGGAGGCTTAGGAAAATTTTTTGACAGTATTGACTCAGAAATACAGGTACTCTTTGAAATTCTGAAGGTTGCGGGGAAAAGCTACTGAGAGCGCTAGGTTATCCAGTTCTTGTACAGAAGACAAGCAACAAAGGAAAGCAAACACGAATTGTAAAAGGGAATTAAAATTCAGCTAGAAGAAATAAAACTTGTGGGTTTGCTGATTATATTATAGTTCTGTCAGAGGCTGCAAAGCACTTAGGAGGAGCAATTGAACTGACTGAATAAGTCTTGAAACGGGGTTATGAGATGAACAACAACAAAAATAGAACAATGGTAATGGAACGAAGTGCATTTAAATAAGGCGATGCTGAGGGAATTGGCTTGGAAAGTGAGGCACTGAAAATACTAAACGAGTTCTGCTATCTGGGCGACAAAATAACTAATGATGAGCGAAATACAGAGGACATAAAATGCAAACTAGTAACAACAGAAGAATCATTTCTGAAAAAAAATATTGTAATATCGAATATTCAACTTTTATCAAGTCTTCTCTAAAAGTATTTGTTTGTTGGGTAGCACTGTTCGGAAGTAATATGTACAGAGAATAAGGAAATGGTGCTACGGAAAAATGTTCAAGATTAGATGGATAGGTCGGCTAACTAATGAGAAAGTGCTGAATGGAATTGAGTAGAAAAGAAATTTGTCCGACAACCTGGCTAAAAGGAGGGATTGGTTGACTGGAGACGTTTTGACCTACAAAAAATGATTCCTTTTGTTAAGAATGGAAATGTGGAGGGATAATAATAATAAACGGGTGTAGGTATCGGTAGTTATGCACAGGTAAACAGACTTGAAAGGACAGACTAGCGTGGAAAGCTGCATCAAACCAATCTTAGAACTGAAGAACAGTAGAACAGCATCAGTAACAACAAGTACAATGACAAAATATGGAGAATATTAGCACTCGTCTGACTGAAATTTCATATTGACATTAAAAAGAGGAATGCATGTGGATATTAAAGTCGGATACTCAGACGCGCACCCGGCAATAAAACAACGAACAGCTGTCACTCGCAGGTAAAATGGAGTGAAACTTAGTAACCAAAGGTAACAACTATGAAAGTTGACAGAGGTGATGATACAAAGTACCGCTCTGGGTGCTAAATGCCACCTCTGGTTCGCGTAGCCGGTGTTTTGGACAGCAAGCGTTACATTTATGATATGTTAAGTCCGTTGCCTCTGCCCTATCTTCGAGGTCTCCGTGACGTTATCTTTGAAGAAGAAAACGCAAGACTGCATTGTTGCCCTCGCTTTCCTGACATACATCAGTACAGATGGTGATAGCCTATTTCCCTAGCCAGCACGTTCGACAGATGACTCGCCCAACGAAAACATTCAGTCCTGCGTTGCCTACAGTATGTCACGCCACGACACACCAGCCGTTACGATTGACGAAGTCTGGCTCGGAGTTGAAACACCGTAGTATGATGTCCGGTGGTTTCGTCATCCATATCAGTTCGACTCGATGCCCAGCAGCGCTGGAGCCATCATTGTTACCAGGTCTGTACGCTGAACTCCCTGCATGTCCTCGTCCACCGCACATGCTCCGTACGTACGCAGTGAGGTGGTGGCCGCGTCGCAACCGCCATGCAACATCGACGCCCTTCTGCAGGACAAAGCGCCACCAGTGTTCAGCATGGCATGCTATGACACTCCCTCTTACATACGCCTATTACACCAGTTCCAGCTGTTTACATGTTTAAATTCTGCTTCTCCTTCTCTTATAATTCGTACACTGTTCTAAAATAAATAAATCATTGAGCTGTGGCTCTCGTTTTGGCGCGCCAGTCTCTTGGATATCCACTATCGATCCTTCGATGTTTCTTATCTTTGCTTGCCTTGTTGTTTTCCGCATTCGCGGGGCGAGTGGCAGTTGACGTTTACTCGTGCTACCTGCTGAGACACTGCGAGGTACGAGGTGGGAAGCAACCACGTATACGTGGAGTTGGTTGTACGCGGTCTGCCGGTTCAGGGTGGAGGATATGTGTTGGCTGCCTGCCTGTCTGCTCTCCTGATTTTGCTCGCCGCGCTTTGCGACCGCTTAGCTTGGGTTGCTGCCTGGTGTATCCTACACGAGCCATACCGGACGTCCAGCAGAAGTTAAGCAGCCTTGTGTTTCTTTTAAAGAAAAGGAGCAAATGTATAAGACTTTTTGTAACCAATTTTGGTGGCCTCTTAAGTGTGGCCTTAGCGTTTACACTGCCTTTGGGGAGAGCTAATTCTTTTAAATTTAAATAGTTGGGGTTCCCTGTCCTTTATAATCTTTTGCGGGTTTTATTTGAATTCTCTCTTTGGGTTTCATTCCTTGTGCTTCGTTAAATGTTTACTTGTATAGCGGGAAGTGACTCCTGGTTAAAACTCGGAGAAGGTGTTTGATATTATTGACCCCTCCGGCATTCGTCATTTCAATTAAGTGTTGTCATCCCTTCGAGCGACCTGCTGTCACTCCTCGTTAATTAATTCTGGTTTATGTGTACTTAATTTTGAATTGGACATTTGAATTAATATTTTGGAGCGCAGTATAGCACTAAAGCAGCCTCATTGTATACAACCTTGTGCCCCGGCCTAGTACCCTAATTTTCAGTGGCACGAGTTAGCTCCACTACCGGTTTTACTGATGTGCTCCCTCCAAAATCTTGTCTTGTATGCGTTGGCCCCCTGTGTGTGTCTGGGAACACAGAGATGAGCTTTAGTGTGACTTCAGTGCTAGTCAGTTAATGGAATCTTCGTTTTGGCTTGGCTTCCACTGAAGAGTTTGAGTGGAGCGTAGTGTGTTTGATTTGTTATTCATGTAATTACTGTAAGTTTGTTTATTTAATGGGGAGCAAGACATTTAAAGACTGGTGGTATTAACTCCCCTAGTTGCTGGGTGTTGCTGATTCGTTCCAGATGGCCTACTACTTATTCAATGGCAAGGCTGTCGAGTAGTTGGTTACTGTGAGTGCAAATTCACGCTATTTATTTGTTACCGAAATTGTTAAAGTGTCTGTGTCGTGATCCAATCACTAGCTACGTGTTTGAGCTAAATTGACATAAACCTTACATTGCCTCCTTAACATTTGTTGCCAGCAGAAACCCTTAAGAGAACTAGGTTTTGCCCCTTCTTATGTTAACATTTACTGGGAGCATTATTCATGTAGTTAAATTTTGTCTTAAAATGTGTATTTATCTGATGTAATAAACGAGTGATAAAAGAAAAAAACAAAGGGGCCTGGTCCTTCCTATTGTGTCCGGTTTGTAACACGTATCAATCATACTATGCATTGTCACCTTAAATTTTTTTGTTATTATTGCTGTTAGTTTCTAATGCACATCACGTCACTCAAATCATACACAGAAGCACCAAAGAAACTGGTATAGGCATGCGTATTCAAGTAAAGGGATACTTAAACAGTCAGAACGCTGCGCTGCGGTCGGCAATGCCCATATATGACAACAAGAATCTGGCGCTGTTATTAGATCGGCGACTGCTGCTACAATGGCAGGTTATCAACATTTAAGTGAGTCCGAACCCGGTATTATAGTCGAGCTATGTGATACAGTATCTCCGCGGTATCGATGAAATGGGGACTTTACCGTACGATTATATCACGACTGTAGCGTGAATATCAGGAATCCGGTAAAATATATCTTCGACACCGCTTGGGCTGAAGAAAGTTTCTGCAAGAACAGGACCAACTACGACTGAAGAGAATCGTTCAACGTGACAGAAGTGCAACCCTTCCGCAAATTGCTGCAGATTTAAGTGCTGGGCCATCAACAAGTGTCAGTGTGCGAACCATTTAACGAAACGTCATCGATATGGTCTTTCGGAGCCGAAGACCCACTCGTGTACCCTCGATGACTCCACGACACAAAGCTTTACGCCTCGCCTGGGCCCGTCAACACCGACATTGGACTGCTGATGACACGAAACATGTTCCCCGGTCGAACGTCTTGTTTCAAATCGTATCGAGTGGATGGAGGTCTACGGGTATGGGGACAACCTCATGAATCCATGGACCCTGCATGTCAGCACTGTAAGCTGGTGGAGTCTCTGTAATACTGTGGGACGTGTGCAGTTGGAGTGACATGGGACCCCTGATACGTCTAGATACGACTCTGACAGGTGACACGTACGTAAGCGTCCTGTCTGAACACCTGCACCCATTCCTTTCCATTGTGCGTTCCGACGGACTTTGGCAATTTCAGCAGGACAATGTGACAACCCACACGTTCAGAATCGCTACAGAGTGGCTCCAGGAACACTCTTCTGTGTTTAAACAGTTCCACGGGCCACCAAACTCTGCAGACATGAACATTACTGAGCATATCTGGGATGCCTTGCAACGTCCTATTCAGAAGAGATCTACATCTCCTCGTACTCCTGGACAGCCCTGCAGGATTTATGGTGTCAGTTCCCTCCAGCACTACTCCAGCCATTAGTCGAGTCCCCGCTAGGTCGTGTTGCGGCACTTCAGCGTGCTCGCGAGGGCCCTACACGATATTAGGCAGGTTTACCGGTTTCTTTGGCTTTCTTAATATACAATTATATAACGGCTGTGTATCTCCCACTTTGGAATAATGACAATGATGTGAGGGACTATAATTGTAAAGGAAACTGTTTTCATGTTCTGAGGTTACACGTAAGAGACGCGCGCATGTAGCTTTAACAGTGGGAAGTGAAGCAATATACAGCTTATGGCACCGATACGCGCATAATCCTGGCCTTCACATATGACACATTAGACATTTAACATACATTACGAGGCATGATTAAAAGACTCCGTGAATGAGTTTACTAGAAACGAGGTAATAAACTCACATGGAATATCATTTAATATTCTTGAGAGTACAATCCTGCCCAGCACGTACTTGTCCCAACGTTGCTTCCATGACTGGAAGCGTTTCTCTTCAGATGCGCTGTCGCAGTCCTCTCAGCATCAGGAATGGCGTCAGAATGTTTTTGTTTAAGCACGGTTTTAAGTTTTGGGAAGAGCCAGAAATCGCATGGTGTTGAATGTGGTGACCAAGGTGGATATGGACAGACGGGAGCATCTCTCTCGGCCAAAAACTCGGGAATCAAATGCGAGGTGTGGAACGACGCGTTGTCGTACGAAGGAAATGATTGCCCAATTTTTCTGATCTTTCTCTCCGTGACATCGTTTCGCAAATATTGCAGTACTGCCTTGTAAATTTCGGCGCTTACAGCAGTTCGGCTTAGAACGAACACTGGTCGCATTATGTCTTCAGTATCGAAAAAAAGAAACCAGCATGACTTTGATATTCTGACTGACGTGCCGCTTTAGGGCGAGGAGCTTCACTGGTTTGCAATTGGGAACTCTGAATTTTCGTCTCAGGCTCATTATCTATAGATCCTAGTTTCATCTCCAGTTACAGTTTTGGACATGAAGTCCATATCGGAATGCTGACGACCCTTCAGCTCCGTGCAAACTGACAAACATTTTCCTTCTGTTCATTACTCAAAAGTCTGGGAATAAATTTTACACTCGCTTGTTGTATTTGCAAATGATCGATTAATATGTTTTGCACTGGCACGTATGAGATGCAGCGTTCTTATGGTAAGCTCTTGAATAGTTATTCGCCTGTTTGAACGAACAATTTTTGCCACTTTTTGGACATTTTCTTCTGTTTTCGAGGTTAATGGATGTCACGAACGTTGCTAGTCTTCTACCTATTCATTTGCACTTCTACGTCGCTCATACCATTTCTATGGCGCTTCAGTACGGAACCGCACTGCTGCTACGATCGCAGGTTCGAATCCTGCCTCGAGCATGGTTGTGTGTGCTGTCCTTATGTTAGTTAGGTTTAAGTAGTTTCTAAGTCTAGGAGACTGATGACCTCAGTCCCATAGTGCTCAGTGCCATTTGAACTATTTGAATAACATTTCTAAACAATCTTCCGAGCTACATCGTTATCGCCTTACACCAGTTTCAACATTCTATAAGTTTCCCTGGCAGGTTTTGCAAGTTCAGACAGAACATAACGTTCACGCGTTGTTCGAAATCCACCGTGCGCGACGGACACGGTGAACACAACCTCGGTCTAGCATATTCTGACGCAGACTAACAAGTCAGAACGTGTTCCATGTTCACGCTGAGTGTCCCAACGGACCAGGCTATCGGACAAATTACTTCAAATGGCTGTAGCGTCAGCAGTAGCTGCTAAAAAAAGTTCACGCACGACATTTTTTATCACACCTCGTACATGTAGCATATGCTGGTCCTAAAGTGTTGACCATTTTTTATTTTATGTTTATTTTAAAGTACGCTTTGTCAAGTAGAAGAGATAAGATTTTTAAATTACTTGTTTATAATTTGGATTTTATGTTCTTCGATGGTGTTTCTGAAGATCTGGTCAGAAGCGGAAGTCTTATGACTGCGTCGGACAGGAAATAAATCATGATCGCTCCGAATGTAAACATTGTTCGAGCATCTCCAGACATTTGTTTCAGTATCCCACGCAAGAGCACTAGGCTCTTCGATTTGCCGAGCAAGTTGCGGAATTTGGACGGGGGAGTAGTGGACCTTTCCTCGACATTTTGAGTGCGCAGATTTGAGCCGCTACGGTTTTATGACACGCCCCAGTACTGACTGCTTCGAAGGATGGCTGATGCGCACGACACTAGTTTTGTCTTGCTACTGCGTGAGAGCGCCGCCCTACTCTATGGCTGATGGGGAGTCAGCCACACCTCCTGCCGCTGCAGTACACTAGAATGCCGGCGGCAACGTGACTCGTCCCCGCCTCACCATGCGATCAATACTTGCCGAATTAGCCATGCGGACGGCCGGTCACACGTGGTCTGACAAAGGGACCATCAGACCTGTTAATCATTGGTTCTGGGGAGTATATTGTACAGGGATCTATCGTGAGTACGTAGCAAGTGGCTTTTGGTGCAACCGCCCCTAAATTCTGAGAAAATTGATGTCAGAGTTTTATGCGTACCTCCTATACCTGTAACGTTTGTTGTCTTTAGAGCAAGCGGGCGCAACGCAGCGGCTAAGGTTCACGGTTAGCGCGCTAGCAGCATGGGTTCGAATACTGGCTGCGTATTTTTTTTCGGTTTCGTGATACAGAATATGTTTAAATATTATATGCAGTTACGAAAGGATTCCGGATACAGACGAAAGTACGCATCACTGATTTTGACCTACCAAACCAGTAGCAATCGACGTACAATTGAAAAAATGGTTCAAATGGCTCCGAGCACTATGGGACTTAACTTCTGAGGTCATCAGTCCCCTAGAAAAAAATGGCTCTGAGCACTATGGGACTCAACTGCTGAGGTCATTAGTCCCCTAGAACTTAGAACTAGTTAAACCTAACTAACCTAAGGACATCACAAACATCCATGCCCGAGGCAGGATTCGAACCTGCGACAGTAGCGGTCTTGCGGTTCCAGACTGCAGCGCCTTTAACCGCACGGCCACTTCGGCCGGCAGTCCCCTAGAACTTAGAACTGCTTAAACCTAACTAAACTAAGGACATCAAACACATCCATGCCCGAGGCCGGATTCGAACCTGCGAACGTAGCGGACGCGCGTTTCCAGACTGTAGCACCTAGAACCGTTCGGCCACCACGGCCGGCGATCCTATGCAGAACAAGGAGCGAAAGTCGTCCCTGAGCAGAAAAACGACTTGAACAAAATCAGTTATTCCTTCACAGAACAGAATACTGTAACTGCGTAAGAAAAGGTATTTCCTTACGTTTTCTTAAGTACGAAAGAACCGTTCGGGAAATTTGTTCGGATTATTCAAAAAGGAGCTAACGATTGGACTCACAAATTAAAAAATGTGTGGTGTGCGTACTGTAAGACCTTCGGTACACACACCATCAGATTATTTGACTTGTCGCTCTATCGAAGTAGGCGAGTGTCAGCAATATGTCTCGTGGTCTTATCGTGGCGTGTTTATCTTCTGCCGTTAGGTCAGACGATAGAAATGCCACTTGCACGCTTAGAGTAGCAGATTGACGGGGACCAACTTTAAACAGAACTTGATTAATTTTCACACACATTTATTAAAATAATAACAAGCATAAAATTACTTAACTTGATTCTGGATGCTATTTACAATTGACAATCCGAAGTTCCTTTGGTCTTGGTACGTTAATCTTATTCTCATATCTCTGATACTTGACAAAGTGTCTATACATTTATCTTCATGGCTATGTACAGGAATATGATAATCTTCTTAGGTGCAGACCGAAACTTGACTATAGACTGGTACAGGCTAATGCAGACTGGTACAGACTGGTGCAGACAAATGCAGACTGACTAATCGGAGGTCTGTACACTCGTTATAATACCTCGCGCGTTCAGGTATCACTGCGCGAGTGTGATCCGCGAGGAGAAAAGGTTCTACATTAGCAGCAACCTCATTGGCTGTGTTACATATTAATACGCAGATCGGCGGAAGCGGAATTTGGTCCATCTCTATGGCAGCGCCATCTCGTAGTGCGGAGACGGACGAGCGCTGCGCTTGCGCTGTTGTGCTTAGCAGGGCGCGCTCTAGTGGGAAAGTTGTGTACGCGCTGACTATGCGGAACTATGTACACAACAAAATGTAATTGCGAACTGCACGAAATGAGTGAAGTTTCCGATAGTACTGTACTGTACTTGTCATTCGTCTGTATATGGGGCAAGATAAAGTTCTTTACTTTTTACATACGTGAGTAGGGCAGACCGATAAGACAATTTGCAATTACATTGTAGACGAAACAAAAGCATGCACCTGCACTGTATAAATTATAAAATCGCAATGTGCTCTATTTTGCCATTGCTGTGATTTGTATTTTTAACGGCAGCTTAAATTTTTCATGAAAAAAATTGAAAATGATCCCGATTTGCTAAACACTAATGCAGATATAGCTTCGAGAGAAGATTCCATAAATAATACGTTCTTCAATTTGGCATTAATTTAGTGCACCTCCTTTCACAGCGTTGTCCGCATCGAAGTCGATAGAAGAGAGAACAGTTTTCTTGAATTTAAACGAACTGTGTTCTCCAGGTATCGCTTATGAAACATTCGTGAGCCTCCAAGGCAGTAGCTTTCATTAAATATGCTTGGTGCTCTACTGATTTATATCCCCATTGCTTCTGCAACAAATGCCATCCGTAACTCTGTTGTAGCGCAACAAGCGATGCAAGCGATAGCAAGGCGATTCTGCAATCTATGCTGTAACAAACAGACTACACATCTGCAGAAAGTTTGATTGATTTATTAATGCGAAAATGGGTATTTCGAATAATTTTGTATGACGTATACAACTTAATGATACTCTGTAGCTCAGAATTGAAAGAAAACAAGAGAAAAGCATGAGTGTCCAGGCAGGGCTGCCACTGCACTACATTCACTTGGCCGAAATGCGATTCACGTTAGAGGTGCAGGAGGTGCCCATAAAACTTCAACATCGAGTTTCTCGGAAAGTAACTGCTGTCGCAAGAAAAGCGCGAGCCAGGTGGTCAGGAGAGGTACAGCATTAGCCAAGAAAAATTGATAGCTGGCTGTCCGGTGCAGACGCTATGTCCGAGTCATTCACTTTAAGTCGATCGCTCCTCAGAATTCTATGTCCGGCGATAGGCACGGTCTGGCAGCCCTGTAGAATTAGAAAGTGTTTAGTGCAAGTGTTGACCTCTCCTCAAGAGGGAGCAAGACTGTAACTGCTTGTGGCCTAGTGGCATTCCCGCTTCGCACTCCGGGCGAGAAGGTTCTGGCCGTTCCCGCCTCTACCATTCCGCTGCGAGAGCAACCTTGTGTGAATCGTAAGTGTTCGTGTTTGTGATTCAATTTTGACGCGGCGTTGTCTTGCGCCGTGATGTCGTCCACGGCTCCGAAGAACATTCCACGCACAGGTAACGTCAGTTTTAGTTTTGAAAAGTCCTCTCGTGACGTGCACCTGAGTTCATTACAAATTCGTGATTGGCTTGTAGATACAATCAAGGTCACTTCACAACAGGTTCACTCGGCTTACTTCGATTCCGCATCGTATATGTTGCACGTAAAGTTCATAGCCCGCGTCAGGTTCACAGGCTCCTTTTGCGGCACGGACAATAAGTCCCTTTTAATCATCGCGATGGCTCTACTAGCATAGGTACTCCGGCGAACGCGCAGGCAGGATATATGAATGTTAGGGTGTTTAACCTCCCGCCCGAAGTTGACAGTTTCCTCAAGACCGCCCTGTTTCTGTTCGGGGATATACGCAGTATACGGCGGGAACGCTGGTCCGCTCAACATCGTTTACAAGTTTATAGCGGAGTTCGATCCGTGGACATGGTGGTTGAACGGAATATTCCTTCTCATTTGCAGGTTTGTAGATACCGGGTACATATAATTTACACAGGACAAGAACGGACCTGTTTTATATGTAATGAGAGTGGATACTTCCATACAAATTGCCCGTGTCGTGTCACGGTCTTAAAATTCACTTAGGAACAATGTAAAAGGCTAACTTTAGCGGATCTGGTTCCCCAAGTGACAGCCATTGTGCGTAACCGCGCATCTGAGGGGCAGGGCGAGCGGCTTGCGTGATGGTGCTACCGCATTTCCGCTGTCAGCCTCGCGTAGCGGCTTCGCTATTGTAGGTTCCGCGTCGCCAGAACCTTCACTCCAAAACTAGCGTAGACGGACGACTGCTCTTCGCTTCTTTTCTCTAGTGAAAAAATTCCGGTGGCGGAGGCCTCTCCCATCCGTGAGTTCAGCCCGGATGATAACGTGTCGGTTGCTGTTCAAGATTCGAAAGCGTTCATCACTTCCTCCGGCCTGACTCCCAAGACTGAGACCGCCTATTCGGAATCACATGATGGCAGACCTGTTCCAGAGCTCCGTACTATGTCTACGGACGTGCCAGACATCCCTGCGTCTGTAAAGTATTCCCACACTTCTTCTGCGCCCCCAGATGGGGAAAGCATGCCACAAGCCACTGCTGATCAGAGCCAGACCGTCCCAAGTGTGCCAGGTTCCGCGTGTGTGTGCGCGCCAGTTTGCGTTGCCGTTGATTCCCAGCAGCCCGACCGCCCACTTGGGAATTCGATCATATTGCTCTTCGGATACTGCCCGACCCCGCTGTGTTTCTGCAGTATATGGCGAATGCTCAATGGAAGTGGCAGAGGCTTCCACGTTATCGTGTTTTATTTGCAACAACGTTTCACTTTGTCTTTAATCATCAATTAATTCCTTATTTATCTTTCTCTGGAGCCTTCTCTGATTGTGTCCTTCCAAGAGAAAAAAAAAGTTTTCTTTTGAGTCCCAGAACTGTGTTATTTTTTGTCTAACAGGTTTTATTTTCATAAAATAAAGCAACTAACACCGAAAATAAAGAAAAAAATAAAGAAAATATACAAAAATAGCAAACTCCACCCTGTTTGAAGCTTACTGTGTACGTTCATTCTTGTAAAAAGAACAAAAAAAGTAGTAAACGTCGCTCAGTGTGGCCACGAAGTTGTAAAATATCGTTCGCTCTGGGTTTAACAGAGGTGTGAAGGCAGCAAGGTGGCCCGGAACACCTGTAGTGTATGTGGAGCGAGTACTTTCGGGCAAAACACGTTAGCAAAAGTTTTTAATGTTTCAAGAAACGTCGTTAGTTCTGTCACGACTCATTTTCTATATTCAGGAAGTCTCGACAACTGACGTATGTGATGGACCGCGAACATTTAACCGTAGTACGCTATTAGTATTCAGTAGACAAGGTTCAGAAGTCGCGTGTAGGAGCACAACAGGCTCTAAATGAAAGCAACAAAAATCAAACGGGGTGACCATTACTGCATTTTAGCTCGAACGTCATCATTTCGCTCATTGAAAATTTCAATGTACTATTGTTACTGGTGTCTGGTTATGACATCTGTATGTTAAATTCTTCCGAGGAAATTGATGGCTGAGCCGTAAGAAAACAACAAAGAGCAGTGTGAGCATAATATTACGCCGCTGGTGGCACAATAAGGATGTTGTTCACTACGAAACCCTCCCCAGGGTCGTGTCTACCACAGCTAGTATTTATTGCCAACAAATAAGAACTGTTATTCAGCTTATCATCGTATCCTTATGAGGAAAGTCTATTTTAATAAAATATGCAGTAACACGAGTACGTCTATAACAGCACGAATGAATAAGATATTACGCATTTGGGACTGCGAAACTGTCTGTGCTTGCTGTCATAAGTCCAACTGAAACAGTACGCATATTTGGAATTTTATCGCTATAATTTATTTATTGATTTTGGATCTGCCTGCCTGCAGCTGCGTCTCGAAACGGCTAAAGAGTCTGGTGTTCAGTGAGACTTGAACTCCATCTGCAGCCCTCGCTGCAAATGGAACACGTTATCTCAGTGCCACTAAAGCATTGCTGTCGCTTCCTTATTGTCCCAGTCGTGACTAGAATTGATAAACTGCAACGTAAAAAGAGGAGATTAGTTCCAATTTCCCAGTGCAATTAACTCCCTGGTCTCAAAAGCATACAGTGTTACGCTGATATAGCGCCTTTAAAGGAAATAACTCAGATTATCAATCAAACTGACGAGGAAATATCAAGTGAATTTGTCAACATATTTATATATCATGCAGGAACTAACTCGGCTGTCTACTGTTGCCAAATATATTCTGCGGTGTTGCCGAATTTCATTTATACTACGAGCAGGAATATTCGTTTCTGTTGATAATATTTATTCAGTACAAAGGTTAAGTACAAATCGTGGTACAACTACACACATCCATCTTTTTACAGTGAGTGAGAAAACACGCAAAGACCAAAACGGTTGTGCTATAAAGATATATCACTCTTCATTGGATTCCATATATCGATATAAATGTACGAACATTCCAACAGTTTCACAGGGCGATGCGAAGCCTGCCGCGGAAGTGAGCACCTCTTGTGTCTGTAAGACACGGCGAATGAGGACCTCAGTGCCAAATCTATATGTCAATGGATTTTATTCGCGTTTGTGAATTACTGCGTAGTTACTAATAATACTCAGATCACCCGACTGCAGATTAAACGTCATAAATCAGTAACTGATACAATTATTTCTGTGTTTCTGACGTAAGCACATAGAAAACTGAAAAGTTAATTCACAAAGGAGATTGACATCTATGGAGCGTCTTGAGTGGTTACGCTGCCTAAATTACGAGAACGTAACACGTCTTTTGATCGTCACAGACTCTGAGAATGTTTTCTTAAGAATTCTGTTCGTGGCAGCAACCCCGAAACAGAAGAACAGAAATTCAAAGACAACTCGGCTTCCATTGCAAAACGTGAACATCCAAGGATACGTTCCAAACCAAGAACTACCTGAAAAGCGCGCTCAAAAAACTGTGTAAAAATTGACACCAGCGAATATGTGAAGTGATAGTTCGATTCTAGCTGCTGCTAATGTAAACGGTGAACCAGCTGTCATCGAGAAAAGAAATGAGTAATGAAAAGTACAGGCATTAAAGTCTGGGATAAGTCATCCTTGAACAGAACTGTCATTAAGTCTTTAAATAGTGAAATAAAGAATGACAAGTACCTACTCATAGCGATCGCAGTACAACACTGTTGATGTTTTGTCAGTGGAAGCGGAGGTCAGCTATGTTGAAGAGCTTTAGGAGTAGCATTACACTTAAGACAGAGAGATACGGAGATATCAATCCGTTCACCATGCTGAGCGTTGTGCTAATTTCCTATGCACTTCTTCACAGTCAGTGCAGGCTGTTATTAACTGAGTCGCTTGTGTTATCATTTATGAATGACGCCTCTTATCCTGCCACAGTACTCAGATGGAATTATCAGGGTGTAACACGACGGCATAGGTGGGCAAACAGTTCAACTACTTGGAGAGACTATTTTCTGCTCATGAAAGAGTTGCTCAGCAGTGGATGAATAGCATCCATACCCTGGTACTCCACACATAACACAGGCCAGTAATATGCCAGTTAATCGCAGTGAAATGTCATATGCCTCTTTATGCCAGCGTCATTTTTTTCTTTTTTCTTCTATTGCAGTAGGCTGCCACTTAGTTTTGGAAGCGATAAACAGTTGTTACAGCCTACCACAGCATAATTCATACCCACTTCCTCTCCACCTAACTACTACAATAACAGTGGAAGTTTCTTAATATATGATACTGGATGCAGTTTCGTACTTACCTTTTCATCTTATTTTTGTCAACTTACTTTTATGCTGTTAGTCTGAAGATGAATATGTAAGGAAATTACTAATATTTTGTTGTAATGAACATCCAATGTCTCTAGTCTTGCAGTTCCACCAATCAAAATGCAGCGAGAATGAACGACATACACCGCTGGCCATTAAAATTGCTACACCATGAAGAAATGCAGATTATATACGGGTATTCATTAGACAAATATACTAGAATTGACATGTGGTTACATTTTCACGCAATTTGGGTGCATAGATCCTGAGAAATCAGTGCCCAGAACAACCACTTCTGGCCGTAATAACGACCTTGATACGCCTAGGCATTGAGTCAAACAGAGCTTGGATGGCGTGTACAGGTACAGCTGCCCATGCAGCTTCAACACGATACCACAGTTCATCAAGAGTAGTGACTGGCGTATTGTGACGAGCCAGTTGATCGGACACCATTGACCAGACGTTTCCAATTGGTGAGAGATCTGGAGATTGTGCTGGCCAGGGCAGCAGTCGAACATTTTCAGTATCCAGAAAGGCCCGTACAGGACCTGCAACATGCGGTCGTGCATTATCGTGCTGAAATGTAGGGTTTCGCAGGGATCGAATGAAGGGTAGAGCCACAGGTCGTAACACATCTGAAATGTAACGTCCACTGTTCAAAGTGCCGTCAATGCGAACAAGAGGCGACCGAGACATGTAACCAATGGCACCCCATACCATCACGCCGGGTGATACGCCAGTATGGCGATGACGAATACACGCTTCCAATGTGCGTTCACCGCCAAACACGGATGCGACCATCATGATGCTGTAAACAGAATCTGGATTCATACGAAAAAATGACGTTTTGCCATTCTTGCACCCAGGTTCGTCGTTGAGTACACCATCTAAGGCGCTCCTGTCTGTGATGCAACCTCAAGGGTAACAGCAGCCATGGTCTCCGAGCTGATAATCCATGCTGCTGCAAACGTCGCCGAACTGTTCGTGCAGATGGTTGCTGTCTGGCAAACGTCCCCATCTGTTGACTCAGGGATCGAGACGTGGGTGCACGATCCGTTACAGCCATTCGGATAAGATGTCTGTCGTCTCGACTGCTAGTGATACGAGGCCGGTGGGATCCAGCACGTCGTTCCGTATTACCCTCCTCCACCCACCGATTCCATATTTTGCCAACAGTCATTGGATTTCGACCAACGCGAGCAGAAATGTCGCGATACGATAAACCGCAATCGCGATAGGCTACAATCCGGCCTTTATCAAAGTCGGAAACGTGATGGTACGCGTTTCTCCTTCTTACACGAGGCATCACAACAATGTTTCACCAGGCAACGTCGGTCAACTGCTGTTTGTGTATGAGAAATCGGTTGGAAACTTTCCTCATGTCAGCACGTTGTAGGTGTCGCCTCCGGCGCCAACCTTGTGTGAATGAAAAGCTAATCATTTGCATATCACAGCATCTTCTTCCTGTCGGTTAAATTTCGCGTCTGTTGCACGTCATCTTCGTGGTGTAGCAATTTTAATGGCCAGTAGTGTAACAATAATAATCGTAATCATAATAACAAAAGAGGAATTATTAGAAGATAGTGGGAAAAATACAAACTAAAAATGGTTGGAAAGTGTGTAGAAATGAGGAGATCTACAAAAATATTGAGAAAATAACAGATATAATGGCTAAACTAAGATTAATCTTTGTTGACGAATCTACCGAATGAATGCAAACAGGATGAAGAAAGAAATATTCCTTTAGTTCTGGCAGAATTAATCAACTTTAGCATGGGTTAAGAAGTACGCAAAGAACTAGGAAGAAACGGCATTAAAGAATCGGAACTAACGGAAATAATCCTTTTAAAGAGTACAATATTGAATTCAGAAGACTCTCAAAGCAGAAGAAATAAGAAACTGGAAACAACATCGACAGAAGGAAAACACAACATGGGAGAAAATCAAGGGATACTTGAAAAAATAGGGAACAACAATAAAGAAAGAATAGTAACTGATGTTGTTACGTGATCCTGTTCGGTAAATACGATAATAATAATAATAGTAATAGTAATAATAACAATAATAATCATAAGAAAAAGAAGAAGAAACGAATATTTGAAAACTATGAAAACTCTTTTACATTATTTGGTGTCCATACTTGCAGGATATAGACGACGGCTTGAAGATACAGCATTTCAACGCTTGGCTTCATTGTATTCTCCAGCATATTAACGTTGGCTTTCGCGTAGAGAATGCCCCCAATTTTCTACAGGACTGGGGCTCCCCGTGCCTAGATATAGCAGACAGAATAGCGTCCATTTCTTTGTCTTTCCACGAGACACCTCGGACTAAACCATTCGCCTTGCGGACGGTACACCTAGTAATACGAAAACCGTTTGAGGTTAATGAAACCATCCACAAATTCAACGAAAACATTTATTGAACAAATGCAGTATCATAAAAGAATTTGCCGATTTAATAAGGAATGTTCTGTACTGCAATAACGAAAACCCAGTTTTACATAAAAATCTTGCATATATGATACTATACACAATTTATTGGTATCTCACCTGAACTGTGCACTACTCACAGAAGAAAATATTTCCTCGTCAGCAAATACGACTCTGCTCAAGTCAAAGGCAATGTATTCTTCCACAAAAGCCATGTCGTCGACCTTGTGATACATAGTGAAGCGTTGCTTTATAGCAGCTCTTTGCTTAAAAGTCCATTATCTTTCAACCTCCTCCTCGCAGTTCTTCTACTGCCAGGAAACTCCTGCTTGCCAGCAAACGAGGAACGGATTGAGACCTGTGTTGTCGAGCAAACGTCGGTCGTCCCTCTCACTGGACACACCGGACGTCCACACACACCTTTACGCCCGATACGGCCAATGGCGATATACAGGGTGATTCAAAAAGAATACCACAACTTTAGGAATTTAAAACTCTGCAACGACAAAAGGCAGAGCTAAGCACTATCTGTCGGCGAATTAAGGGAGCTTTAAAGTTTCATTTAGTTGTACATTTGTTCGCTTGAGGCGCTGTTGACTAGCCGTCAGCGTCAGTTGATGCTAAGATGGCGACCGCTCAACAGAAAGCTTTTTGTGTTATTGAGTACGGCAGACGTGAATCGACGACAGTTGTTCAGCGTGCATTTCGAACGAAGTATGGCGTTAAACCTCCTGATAGGTCGTGTATTAAACGTTGGTATAAACAGTTTACAGAGAATGGGTGTTTGTGCAAAGGGAAAAGTTCTGGACGGCCGAGAACGAGTGATGAAAATGTAGCACGCATCCAGCAAGCATTTGTTCGCAGCCCAGCTAGCAGAGAGCTGCAAATTCCACAATCAACTGTATGGTCCTACGGAAAAGGTTAGTTATGAAACCTTATCGTCTGAAATTGGTTCAAGGCAGGCAGCCCATGACAGAGCACTTCATCGCTGGCCTCCAAGAAGCCCTGATCTTACCCCCTGCGATTTTTTCTTATGGGGGTATGTTAGGGATATGGTGTTTCGGCCACCTCTCCCAGCCACCATTGATGATTTGAAACGAGAAATAACAGCAGCTATCCAAACTGTTACGCCTGATATGCTACAGAGAGTGTGGAACGAGTTGGAGTATCGGGTTGATATTGC
This sequence comes from Schistocerca serialis cubense, assembly GCF_023864345.2. Classification (NCBI taxonomy): domain Eukaryota; kingdom Metazoa; phylum Arthropoda; class Insecta; order Orthoptera; family Acrididae; genus Schistocerca; species Schistocerca serialis. Next base: position 443,008,508 of record NC_064646.1, on the reverse strand, counting down.
TCGAGTGTCTGGAGGGGGCCATATTGAACATCTCTGAACTTGTTTTTGAGTGAAAAAAAACCTTTTTAAATACTCTTTGTAATGATGTATAACAGAAGGTTATATTATGTTTCTTTCATTAAATACACAACTTTAAAGTTGTGTTATTCTTTTTGAATCACCCTGTATTTCGTCCACAAGCGCCTAACCGTCGCTTTTGGGACGCCGCTTCACTCATTAGTGTCGGACGGGCAGTGACTCCAGTCCTCGATCAGTTCTACGACTGAGGCACTCATCCCGTGATACCATTGAATTGCCACGATGACTGAAACATACGTGGTGTAACGCAACGTTTATGTAGTGTATGTTTAGGGTGCATGCTGCAACGTTATCAGCGCTCTTACTTAAACAAAAGACCTTTTACTGCTGATAGGAGGAACACAAATTTATTCAATAAAAATTAAAGGTTTATCGCGTATTTAGAGAGAAGGAAAACAAGTTCGGTACAATATTTCACAGATAAATATCATAATGAAATACAATTAAAGAGATGACATAAATGATAGGAAATCTCAGTGTGAAGTACTTTATCGCGACGCCAAGCTACAAAATTACAATATACCCAACCCATGTCCCACCTAAATTCCTGGTGAATGTATTACGCCTTTTAACATATTTATCAAATAAAGTGCGTTCTGGATATCTTGACTCGTGGTAAGTGCAGCGATAAACAGTGCCCAATGCGTTTGCGTTGACTGACCGACGGACACTCCAGCGCACGCAACCAGGAGGACACCGTTTTGATACTTATAACGATATGTTTACGTAATGTGTATACAAAAACATACAGCTATAAATGTCCCCGTTCGTAGTCGCTAATTATAACAATATGTTTACTTTTGTGCTGTAATATATAGCTATAATCAGCGGTGGAAATATATTTGCGAACGCCGACCGTGTGCGGCTGTTTCTTGTTGGATCGTCTGATCAGTTGCATTGCAGAGGAGAGTAAATGCCTATTCGAAATATAATTATTTTTTGGATAGCTGAACATGAATTTCCTAATGGACCGTAGTTTATCATGCATTTACCACTAAAATATGGCGCGGAGAATATATTTCGCCGCATGCAACTTCCGTCCGATTTCGACGAAAGAATTCGTGACTGTGAACTCTCTATTTGGCAGAAACATAAAGAAAATTAAATAACTTCATGAAGAAGTGAGGCATAGATTCTATAATGAATAAATAGTCCATACACAAGTTCCATTTAACTCTGAATTTACGGCAATTAATAGATGAACTTCCACTGCAATGAAGGATTTAACATGGATGCCGTTTTGACTGGCACTTCTCTTCTGGTAATGAAAATAATTTCTTTGACGTTTTCACATACACGTCGCACAATTAATGTACTGCTATGCAGTATTGCACTTTCAGTATTGCATTTTTACTTTACACTAAAATAATATTCAAAATATCCACGGGTATGCTGCCGGTCTATAGTGTCCAACGGGCACAATATTTCGGCGATCAAACATGTCGCCATCATCAGGTGAACTGACGGACTGAGCGCCTGTGAACGTGCCGGCACGGAGATCCGTACGCTATGGCTGCTCAGAGGGAACTGGGTTCGGTCGCGGCGGCGGCCGATTTAAATACCCTCCGCCCGCGGCGCGCTCCCTCCGCCGTCCGCGCCCAGCGCCACGGTCGCGCGGTGGAACAGATTGCGACGGCGTCTGAGATGACGTCGGTGTGATGGCTCTGTCCGCCGTGGTCGTCACAACTATACGTCTGCTCGATTTACTCTTGATTAACCCGATCGCTGGTTCCCAAGCCTTGCTAAGATTATAGCCACAGTCACGGTTTATGAGGTCGTCATTGGTGCGAATTTCGATGGCCTCTCTAACAACGCTGTCCCAGTATCTCGACGTCTGTACCAGAATCCCCGTGCGGTCATACTCCATGGCGTGATTTTCCGACAAACAATGTTCAGCGACCGCCGACTTGCTCGGATACATCAGTCGAGTGTGCCTCTGGTGTTCACGGCATCGATCCTCGACGGTACGCATCGTCTGACCAATATACGACTTGCCACATTGACACGGAATCTGGTACACGCCGGCCTTCCTCAAACCGAGGTCATCTTTGGCGCTCCCCACCAGTGCACGAGTTTTATTTGGAGGACAAAACACAGTTCCGACCCGGTGTTTCTTCAGAATGCGGGCGATTTTCCCCGAGAGTGCGCCTGTGTATGGAATAAATGCAGTGCCTACCTCCTCCCTCGTGACTTCATCCATCTCAACAGGTTGTGCTGCAGTGGTTGGGCGGAGAGCACGTTGAATCTGCCACTCTGAGTACCCATTTTTTCGAAATACAGTTCTCAGATGTTCCAATTCCTGGGGTAGACTCTCTGCGTCAGAGATAGTGCGCGCCCTATGTACTAGAGTTTTAAGTACCCCATTCCTCTGTGAAGGGTGGTGGCAGCTGTCTGCATGCAAATACAGATCAGTGTGCGTAGCCTTCCGATACACCCCATGACCTAGGGTGCCGTCAGCCCTTCTCTTGACCAAGACGTCAAGGAAAGGTAATTTACCCTCCGTTTCAGTCTCCATAGTGAATTTGATGTTGGGGTGTATGGAGTTTAGATGTGTAAGGAAGTCAAGGAGTTTATCCATACCATGTGGCCAGATGACGAACGTGTCGTCCACGTAACGGAAAAAGCAAGTAGGTTTCCATACGGATGACGACAGGGCTTCCTCCTCGAAGTTCTCCATGTACAAATTCGCTACCACCGGTGAGAGTGGGCTACCCATGGCGACTCCCTCCGTTTGTTCGTAGTATTCTCCATTAAAAAGAAAATACGTGGAAGTCAAGACATGCCTAAAAAGTTCAGTGGTCTTCTCGTCAAACTTCTGACTAATCAATTCTAGTGACTCTCGCAGGGGTACCCTCGTAAACAAGGAAACGACGTCAAAACTCACCATGATATCTGACTCATCCAACCTGAAGCTATCAAGGCGTTTAACAAAATCCACGGAATTACGGATGTGATGAGGGCATTTACCCACATAAGGACTTAATATTCCCGTCAGGTATTTGGCCAACAAATATGTAGGTGCCCTGATGTTGCTGACAATGGGGCGTAATGGTACCCCCTCTTTGTGAACCTTTGGGAGTCCATATAGTCTAGGCGGTACTGGACCTTGGGGTAACAATTTCTTAGCGTCACCCTCCGGTAAATCTGCGTCCTTGAGAAGCGCCCTCGTCTTGTTCTCCACCTTCTTTGTAGGGTCAACGCTGATCTTCCGGTAGGAATCGTCGTTTAGCAGGCTCTGCATCTTATCAGTGTAGTCCTTATGGGAGACAACAACTGTAGCATTGCCTTTGTCAGCCGGTAAGACAACAATTTCAGAGCGCTCCCTCAGATCACGAATGGCCGCCCTCTCTTTACTGCTGATATTTGACTTCATCGGCTTGGATTTCGTCAACGCACGACAAGTTTCACGACGTATTTCCTCGGCTGATTCTGGCGGAAGTCGAGCTGCAACCTGTTCAACAGCACTAACAATTTCTGCGACCGGAGTGAACTTGGGGGTGGGAGCGAAGTTGAGACCTTTCTGCAAAACCGAGACCGCATCATCACTCAACACCATGCCACTCAAATTGATGACAGTCTTGCACGGAACCTGCAGGGATGGTTTGTCAAGGAGACGTGAGAACTTAGCTGTTTGACGTCCTGTAGCCTTCTTATGGGCGGAATCAGCTGACACCCAGGTGACACCATCAATCCAATCCCAGGAACAAGAAGTGAACTTACTAGCCAGTTGCAAATGTAGTTTGAGTAATTCCTGTGAGATAAACTCAAGGCTCCGGCGGGTGAATTGCACTCTCCCACGTACCAATGCGAGGCTGGCTCGTTTCTTGATTCTCTTAGCTGCTGCAGAATCGATGTGATGCACAACCTTAGCAAAATTTTGGAACAACATTCTCGGAACGACATCTCTTTAGAAAGGCAAGAGTACTTAGCAAACGACATCTACGGTGGCGCAACTTTTCAAATTTCTTCATGCTGCGATACATCTCCTCCCCGTAAAGGTGTATGATGTGATTCTTGAGTTTCTCCCGGCGTATTTGATAATCAAAATATCCACGGGTATGCTGCCGGTCTATAGTGTCCAACGGGCACAATATTTCGGCGATCAAACATGTCGCCATCATCAGGTGAACTGACGGACTGAGCTCCTGTGAACGTGCCGGCACCGAGATCCGTACGCTATGGCTGCTCAGAGGGAACTGGGTTCGGTCGCAGCGGCGGCCGATTTAAATACCCTCCGCCCGCGGCGCGCTCCCTCCGCCGTCCGCGCCAGCGCCACGGCGTCAAGACATGCGCGTCCGACACAAGTTACAAGAGACAAGAGAAAAAAAAGAGTAACTGAGTAACTGTTCATCGAGAATATCTCGTACATCAAAAGAATGTGTAAAAGTGCTCTTCTTCTGTCCGTTTTTCGCGCCGCGGTTTTCAAAGTCAGTAATTCAGTGCATCTCTGACGGCGCTTCGACAATAAACACGTTACGTCACAGGTCGTTCACCTTTTATATTCTCACAACATTATTTGCTAACTGTAGCTGTTGCCGAGTGACTGCTCGATTAGTGAATGATTTAAAATGTTAAGGCAATCACATAATGTTACATACTGAACGCAGTGTTTCGATATCACTACCTGCAGGTCTATCCGCAAGTTGGCATGGAGCCTGTAGTATTCATTCGCGACGCAGTTTCTGTGTGGCATCGGATGTGTGAGGGTGCGAGGGTTACAATAAACGGGTTATGGTGCATCGGATACAAGCTAATGGTCTCCCGAAGGAGGTTCAATGCGGAGGCCGTAACACGTTAGTCTCTGGGAGAGAAGTCGGCATGGAGCCTATTCAGTCGCGACACAGTGTTGCATCGTCCATGTGAGGATGCGAGGGCTACAGTAAACGAATTGTGGTGCATCGGAAACGAGGGAATGGGACTCCCAGGAGAGATTCCATGCAGTGACTGTAGCCCCAATGGTCTCTTGCATAGAAGGGGCCGTGGAGCCTGTAGTCTTCAAAGGCAACGTAATTTCTGTGTCGCACTGTCAAAGTGGGATTGTGAGGGTTATAGTAGATGGGTTTTGGAGCATCGGAATCTAGCTACTGAAGAGAGATTCTTGCGGTGACCGTAGCCACGTTAGTCTCTCGGGTAGAAGTCGGCATGAACCCTATAGTTTCCGTGTCACGTCGTCACGTTGTCAATGTTACAGTAAACGGTATTCAATTGCGACGCAATTTCTGTGTCGCAATGCCAATGTGAGGGTGCGAGGGTTACAGTGGATGGATCGTGGTGCATCAGAAATAAGCTACTGGACTCTCAGGAGAGGTTCCATTCGGTGACCATAGCACGTTACTCTCACGGAGAGAAGTTCGCATGGAGCCTGTATGTTCAATCGAAATACAATTTCTATGTTGCATCATAAATGTGAGCATGCGAGGTTACAGTAAACGGCTTTTGGTACATTGTAAACAATCTAATGGGCTCCAAGGAGAGGTTCCATTCGGATACTGTAGCACGTTAGTCTCTCGGAGGGAAGTCAGCATGGACCCTGTAGTATTCAATTGCGACGCAGTTTCTGTGATGCATGGTCAAGGAGATGGTTGCGAGGGTTACAGTAAACGGGTTGTGATTCATCGGAAACAAGCTAATAAACTTCAGGGAAAGGTGCCATGCGGTCACCATTGACACGTTAGTCTCTCAGGGAGCAGTCGGCATGGATTCTGTAGTACTCAGTAGCGACGCAATTTCTGTGTTGCATCGTCAATTTGAGGGTGCGTTGGTTACAGGGAACTGGTTGTGTCCCATCGGAAACAAGCTACTGGACTCCCAGAAGAGGTTCCAAGCAGTGACCGTAGCCTTGCTAGTACCTCGGAGAAAAGTCGGCATGCTGCCTGTAGTATTCACTCGCGACGCAATTTCTGTGTCGCATCGTCAATGTGAAAGTATGAGGGTTACAGTTAATGGGTTGCGGTGCTTGGGAAATAAGCTAACTGAGTTCCAGGAGAGGTTCCATGTGGTCATCGTGGACACTTTAGTTTCTCAGAGATAATTTGGCATGGAGCCTGTGGTATTCAAACACGACACAACTTCTGTGTTGCATCGAGAAGGTGAGGGTGTGAGAGTTACAGTAAACGGGTTGTAGTGCATCGGCAACGTGCTACTGTACCCCCAGGAGAGGTTCCCTGAGGTGACTGTAGAAACGTCAGTCTCTCGGAGACAAGGCGACAAGCAGCCTGTAGTATTCAATGGCGACGCAATTTCCATGATGAATCGTCAATGTGAGGGTGTGAAGGTTACAATAAACGGCTCGTGGTGCATCGAAAATAAGCTAATGGACTCCCAGGAGGTACGATCTGTTCAAGGTGCGGGAAAAAGGGCCACAAACGTGCGGACTGCCGTGCGTCGGAGCCAATTGATTGTATCCCCTGGAAAACCAGGAACCGCAGGTGCAGTAAGAGCAAGGGTGGAGCCTGCCAGACGTACAAACAATTTCTCGACAGACTGATTGACGGCACCGACTATGGCAGCTAAATACCCTCTAATGTCACCTGACACGCTCTGCACGACAATTCACGTACACCCAAAACTATATAAATCGCCCTCAACCATAAATCGCAGTCATTCGCGCGCGATATCATGGCGTATCACGGCCACGTTCCAGGTTCGACACACAACACAAATCAGGAAGACAGCCACCATCCAACCACTGAATTTATAGACGACCCAACGCTTACAGGACATGCCGCCTGAAGCAGCCAGTCTAATAAAGAGACAGCTACTGTACTGGATGACGTTTCAGACAACACTCATGAACAGAATAGATGAACTTGAGGACGAACTATTGAGAATAGAAACGGGGATATTAAATGCAGACGTGGTGAAACCCTGAACCGAGCTGTGCCTGACGTAGCTGCTACCGAAGCTAGTAAAACATGGTTGGTTGGTTGTTTTGGGGAAGGAGACCAGACAGCGAGGTCATCGGTCTCATCGGATTAGGGAAGGACGGGGAAGGAAGTCGGCCATGCTTTGAAAGGAACCATCCCCTCATTTGCCTGGAGCGATTTAGGGAAATCACGGAAAACCTAAATCAGGACAGCCGGACGCGGGATTGAACCGTCTTCCTCCCGAATGAGTAAAACATGCAACCAAACGGATGACCTAGATACGATAGACATTGAAGACTGCATGCAACCCAATCGTAGAATTCTCCACTCTGACACACCCATTGACGTAGACGATGACACCTATCATTGCCCTTACTCCAATGAGTGTAGCATCCACAGCAATAATCATCACCTAAACAGCAAAGCCGACCTTGAAAAGATCGCGGTGCCAGATGGCCCTGCAAACGGCACACTGAAGGCAAAAAAACAAACACTGCCAGCAGCGACAAAAGGTGGACAAGTAAGAGAAATTCCATAACAAAGAACAGCGAGGCAGAGAGAAAACCAGCTGATATACATACGCCACATCTTACTCCAAGCACAGTGCACGAGAAACACACCCACTTCACCCCCTTTTTCAAAAAATTGCAGTCACAGAGCAAAATCATGAGTGTTGTCATAGGGAAAATGTGGACGACGACCAAGAACGACAATCACAGGTCTACAACAGCCAGTGTCAAAAAAGTGCTCCCTCACAGTGCATCCGACACCTCTCATACACCCCAGTCTTCATGCGTCAAGAAGGCAGACCTAGCTCCAGCAATCTTCAAGGGCGCCAACCAGGCGCCCCCCACAGCGCCGCGCAGCGACGCTGTTACTCCATCACGACATCCCAAGGCGGCGGACACACCGACTCATGTCACCACCAACAGCAGCTTTTTCTATAATAACCTAGACTTGAACTTAAAACTAAGTAGGCTAGAGAAAAGGGAACTATTCGAGACAGCACAGCGGATGCTTATCCGCTTGCTTCACCCATATGGTGACTCATGGAAATGGAAGAGGAGGTAGATGAAGATGAAATGGGAGATATGATACTGCGTGAAGACTTTGACAGAGCACTGAAAGACCTAAGTCGAAACGAGGCCCCGGGAGTAGACAACATTCCATTAGAATTACTGATGGCCTTGGGAGAGCCAGTCCCGACAAAAATCTACCATCTGGTGAGTAACATATATGAGACAGGCTAAATACCCTCAGACTTCAAGAAGAATATAATAATTCCAATCCCAAAGGAAGCAGGTGTTGATAGATGTGAAAATTACCGAACTATCAGTTTAATAAGTCACGACTGCAAAATACTAACGCGAATTCTTTACAAACGAATGGAAAACTGGTAGAAGCCGACCTCGGGGAAGATCAGTTTGGATTCCATAGAAATATTGGAACACGTGAGGCAATACTGGCCCTACGACTTATCTTAGAAGCTAGATTAAGGAAAGGCAAACCTATGTTTCTAGCATTTGTAGACTTAGAGAAAGCTTTTGACAATGTTGACTGGAATACTCTCTTTCAAATTCTGAAGGTGGCAGGGGTAAAATACAGGGAGCGAAAGGATATATACAATTTGTACAGAAACCAGATGGCAGTTATAAGAGTCGAGGGACACGAAAGGGGAGCAGTGGTTGGGAAGGGAGTGAGACAGGGTTGTAGCCTATCCCCGATGCTATTCAATCTGTATATTGAGCAAGCAGTAAAGGAAACAAAAGAAAAGTTCGGAGTGGGTATTAAAATCCATGGAGAAGAAATAAAAACTTTGAGGTTCGCTGATGACATTGTAATTCTGTCAAGAGGCAGCAAAGGACTTGGAAGAGCAGTTGAGCGGAATGGACAGTGTCTTGAAAGGAGGGTATAAGATGAACATCAACAAAAGCAAAACGAGGATAATGGAAAGTAGTCGAATTAAGCCGGGTGATGCTGAGGGAATTAGATTAGGAAATGAGACACTTAAAGTAGTAAAGGAGTTCTATTTGGGGAGCAAAATAACTGATGATGGTCGAAGTAGAGAGGATATAAAATGTTGACTGGCAATGGCAAGGAAAGCGTTTCTGAAGAAGAGAAATTTGTTAACATCGAGTATTGATTTAAGTGTCAGGAAGTCGTTTCTGAAAGTATTTGTATGTAGTGTAGCCATGTATGGAAGTGAAACATGGACAATAAATAGTTTAGACAAGAAGAGAATAGAAGCTTTCGAAATGTGGTGCTACAGAAGAATGCTGAAGATTAGATGGGTAGATCACATAACTAATATTGAGGTATTGAATAGAATTGGGGAGAAGAGGAGTTTGCGGCACAACTTGACTAGAAGAAGGGATCGGTTGGTAGGACATGTTCTGAGGCATCAAGGGATCACCAATTTAGTACTGGAGGGCAGCGTGGAGGGTAAAAATCGTAGAGGGAGACCAAGAGATGAATACACTAAGCAGATTCAGAAGGATGTGGGCTGCAGTAGGTACTGGGAGATAAAGAAGCTTGCACAGGATAGAGTAGCATGGAGAGGTGCATCAAACCAGTCTCAGGACTGAAGACCCCAACAACAACAACATGGTGACTCTGTTTCCGCACGTGGGAACAAACAGAGAGACTAATACTGAAAACAGAAAATATTCCAACTGACCCTGATAGTCTGTTAGACCTGCTTCTGCAGGTGTGTTCCCGTAGGGAAGAACAGTTTGACCGGGATAGGATATACAAGGACCACGTTAGGGCCTATGGGAGGACGTACTTCAGCCAAACCGGCAGCAAGTGCTACGTCCACATCAAACATCCAATCTGAAAATCGCTCAATTAAATGCGATGAGTAGTACACTTGTCAATTCGGAGCTCCCACGGGTCCTACGTGAACTAATGTCAGACATCCTGTGCACTCAAGAACCTTGTACCAGACAAGGGCACATTACAAACCTTCCCCCCTATGCGGTGACTATTGCGGGGCGAGCAGACTGCAAGGCGTCCGTTATAATCTTAAATAAGGAAGTTTAGCCTGTAAAAATTACAGAACTCTGTACAGAACATCTTGCCACGGTAGAGACCACACACAAAGAGGACAGATGGATCATAGCGTTGATGTACACCCAATACAGCCATTGTATCATACCATATGCGGATCTTATCAGAGAACTCTCACAATATCGGGCAACAAAAATCTACTAATATGCGCGGACATTAACGCGAGATCCGCTCTGTGGCACTCAAGCAGAATAGACGACAGAGGCAGATTAATCAATGATATAATTCACAAAAATGGACTACGTGTAATAAACACCGGACATGACGGCTCTTCTTCCAACATCGACATCATCTTTGCTAATGACGTGCGATGACCCTCATACGAGACTGGACCTTAGACGACCATATCACTATGAGTGACCATAACGTCGTTGCACTGACCCTACATAGGACGCCCCAGAACCATACAAAAACACAACCCAGAAGACTACTGTTTAGCAAAACAGACTGGGACAAGGTCAGACATAAAATACAAGAACACACACTGCAGAACGTTAATGGAAGCGCTGATTTCCGAACACACATGCTAACAGACATCATTACAGACACACAGAACACTTGCATACCCACGCCAACAAACACGAAACATCATACCATTCCCTGGACTACACACCTAATGCGGCTAAAACAAGACAGCAAACGCAAACGAAAGCTCTATCAAAGAGCAATCTCGGACAGAGAAAGACAAGACTAAACGATTACCGGCTTGCCAAGGACAGATACAAGCAAGAACTAAATAAGACCAGGGAGGACCACTGGAACAACGACGTAGCAGCAACATAAACACAACTGAACATTTGGAGGGGGGGGGGGGGGGGACCATACAAGATTGTGACCGAAAAAAACAAGAACCCACTAGTTCTGGGAACTCTACGACAGGATTACGGTATGATGACCAAAGGGTGAACAAGCAGCACTGCGACGTGAACTCGAAACGGCTTGTGTTACACCAACTGTCAAAAGAAGTGGCGATAGCGATCTCAGAACTCAAAAATGAAAAGGCGCCTGAACCAGACGGCATCCACTTTGAGGTACTAAAACAAATTGCCTCGCAGATCACCCCATATGTCACAACACTGCTAAATGACGCATTAAGGCTGGGCCGCGTGCCTGCAGTGTGGAAAACCTCGAGAGCGATAATCATCAAAAAAGCTCCAGACAAAGACCCTGTAACACGTATGCTTCGCCGGCGATGGGCGAGGCATGACAGAATCTCTGACCAGAGAGTAGTTTATCGTTAGTTGTTGCTTGTCGCTAGTCTGCGCTTGTCTGCGTGGGTCGACAGTAGTAGTCGACAGTTGTAGTCTGGTGGAGTCGGCATATGTCGGCTGTGTGCTCTGCTCGCGACTCTGGTCAGGACTATGGAGGATGAGTATTGTTGTAGAAGGTAAAGAAGCAGCCTTGCGCATATTTAATAATGTATATTAATTGTAATTTAATTTGTTCCAAAAAAATGCCCCAATAATAATTTTTATAATATAAAGTAACTCTGTGGCGCTCGTGAGACGCCTCAATATCTAGGTCGTTGCCAGGATGAGTATCCGTATCTTCTCCTCCCGTGGTGGCAGAGCTCAAGCAGAATAGACGACAGAGGCAGAATAATCAATAATATAATTCACAAAAATGGACTACATTCATTACAATTTAAAGAATATTTGCAATGCATGATCATTCCTTCCAAGAATAAAAAAAAAAAAAATAGACGACAGCATTGCACGAAACTGCGTCGAAAAATGTCTAATTAAGAGCAGATATAATTGCAGTTTTTATTGAGGTAAGAATTTTTGCTTTTTTTATTCAGAATACAGGGCCGAAGCGCAGCGCTGCTGTCCTTATAAAATTTATCAGGTTACTAAACTTTTTTATCATTTTGGTGTTTAGGAATTTTTCTGTTTCGAACTTGACATTAAATGAGAAAAGAATTTTGTGGAAACATTAAATGTTAATGCATTTCTGCACACAGACTAAATGGGAGCCAATTTTGTTCAGAGGCTACAATATTTATAATTCATTTAATTAATTTTTTTGTGGCGAGGCTACACTTGGCTCATTTTCATTTTTTATTTATCATTTTTTTGTGTGGGGAGGTTACAACCCCTCAGAATCCAAATCATACAGACCTAGCTGTCTCATCAACACACTAGAACAAATACAGGAAAATCTACTCTGCAAAAGACTACAAGCACATAGAACATTAGGGGAACTAACACCACAGCAATATGGCTTTCGGGAAGGGAAATCAATTGACGGCGCAATAAACAGAGCACTATAAATAGTACACAACACAACTGCAAATGTCCAAATGTGTGTGAAATCTTATGGGACTTAACTGCTAAGGTCATCAGTCCCTAAGCTTACACACTACTTAACCTAAATTATCCTAAGGACAAACACGCACACCTACGCCCGAGGGAGGACTCGAACCTCCGCCGGGACCAGCCGCACAGTCCATGACTGTAGCGCCTTAGATCTCTCGGCTAATCCCGCGCGGCTCAACACAACTGCAAAATACTCACTAGCCATCATGTTAGATATCTCGGGCGCTTTTGACAACCTAAGGTGGCCAGCTTTGTTCAGGAGGCTCAGACACCTGCAGATACCGGAGTCACTGTATAATAGTCTTGTAGACCACTGCAGAGACAGAACGGTCGTTTGGCACGTGGAAACCAGAAAGTAATTCGACAAGGGTCGATCTGCGGCCCCATCTTCTGGGACATAATATAGAACCGCTCTAGTGACTCTAGAGGAGAATAATACGACAGATGTAGTCGCCTATGCTGATGACCTGCTTGTAGCAGTGTCAGCTAATAACCATGCCCAGGTAGAAGACGGAGCCAATGGAACACTTCGATCAATAATACAATGGTGCACAAACAACAAACTCAAGGTAGCAGAAAACAAAACAACCGACATACTGCTAAAGGTTATCCTACACAGGAACCCAATAGTCAAAATCGGGGACACAAACATAAAAAGGTCAGTAGTCACATGCTACCTTGGAGTATAGATAGACCACTGTCAGTTACACGAACATACCATGGCGCTCTCTTTGAGTCAGTATTATGTTTTGCTGCCAGCACATGGGCCCTCAGAATGAATCTTTCCACAAACTGTAGTACGTCGTGGGCAAAGAGGCGTTCTGCTTCGACTTACGGGGGCTTGCAACACAACATCGGTCGATGCCCTGTGTGTTGTGATGGGAATCTTTCCGATAGACATAACCATCAGGTTCCGTGCGGCAATGTACTGGCTTAAGATGGGGAGACTGGACCAGGTTCGGCAGATCACTGGTGTACCATGTGATACATCGCGTCAACTCAAAGTATGGCTAATGGATACCTGGCAGAGCGAGTGGGACAACAGCGATAAGGGCCGACGAGTCTATAACTTCTTCCATGATATCAGGGAACGACTAAAATTAAAGCATATCGATCCCAGCCGCGGTATGGTACATTTCCTCACAGGTCACGGCCCTTATCCCACGCCCCTGAGGCGCGTGAGTCTGCAGCAGACTACCAGATGCACATGCGGGGAAGAAGGTTCCCCAGAACACATCGTCCTTTTCTGCGGGCTGCGCATAAACATGAGACACACACTACATATCAACCACCAGAACACTACGAATGAACTGTATGCCGTACTACGCGATCCGGACCAGTGCACCATACTCCCCTGACAGACGAAATCTCCAATACCCTACATATAGAGCAACTACGCAACAGACCTTACAGAAGGCAAGCAGGTGGACAGCTCTGCCACCACGGGAGGAGAAGATACGGATACTCATCCTGGCAACGACCTAGATATTGAGGCGTCTCACGACGATGACCCATAGTGGGAACCTGTGTGACAGCATGAATGGTCTGAAAAACTAACACAAGTTTCATAAACACACATATATATTCAGACAGCAATAAACAACCAATACCACAAATGTATATATGCTAACATTAAGTAGCACCCCCATGTCCTGCAATTGAGAAGTAGCCTAAAGTTAGGCACCTATCCCAGGAACCTACGCCTCCTGGTGAGCAGCGACACACGGCATGGAGGGAAGGATCTTAATTGTGGTCCCCCTTAGCTGGGCCCAATTCGACGGATACTTTAATGTAGATCAGGGAAAACCACCATCCAGGCTGGGTTGCCCGCAAGGCCGGGATGTGCATATCCTTCTTGTGCATACCCCACATATCCTTCCTGTTCACTGTCAACCCAATACCTGTTAATAAAGACAAATAATCTAAAGGGGCAATCAAGCACGCAGAGTAGTCAAAAAAGAGTTGCACATGTTACAACACATGCATGTCAACCGCACAACTGTATAAATGTAAATATTAAGTACTGTTTTTCCTTCAAGCAACTGAAATCACTCAACAACGCAGCAACCGTTATTTTGATATGTAAATAGTAGATTTCAGCTATCAGTCGTCCATTGGAATTTTTACTGGCAGATCTAGATTTCGGCTAGCAACTATCAATTCTCAGTGCACTACCCTTTTTTAGTCATTGACCAAATAAAAATTCCAATGAACGACTGATAGCTGAAATCTATTATTTACAAATTTTTTGTGTGTTCCTTCCACTTTAAGTTGTTCATAATTGTAATTTCTAGGTATTTTGGGTTTGACTGATTTATTGTGTAACCAGAGTTTAAGGATTCCTTTTAGCACTTATGTGGATGACCTCACACTTTTATTTGGGGTCAATTGCCAATTTTCGCACCATACAGATATCTTTTCTAAATCGTTTTTGCAATTTGTTTTTATCTTCTGATGACGTTACTAGCAGATAAACGACAGCGTCATCTGCAAACAACCTAAGACGGCTGCTCAGATTGTCTCCCAAATCGTTTATATAGATGAGGAACAGCAAAGGGCCTATAACACTGTCTTAGGGAACGCCAGAAATCACTTCTGTTTTACACGATGACTTTCCGACAATTATTATGAACTGCGACCTCACTGGCAGGAAATGACAAATCCAGTCACAAAACTGAGACGATATTCATGGAATTTCATTACAAGCCACTTGTGTGGTACAGTGTCAAAAGCCTTCCGGAAATCCAGAAATATGGAGTCAATCTGAAATCTTTTGTCAATATATCTCAACACTTCATGCGAGTAAAGAGCTAGTTGTATTTCACAAGAACGAACTTTTCTAAATCCATGCTAACTGTGTGTCATCTATATCTACATCTATATGACTACTCTGCAATTCACATTTAAGTGCTTGGCAGAGGGTTCATCGAACCACAATCATACTCTCTACCATTCCACTCCCGAACAGCGCGCGGGAAAAACGAACACCTAAACCTTTCTGTTCGATCTCTGATTTCTCTTATTTTATTTTGATGATCATTCCTACCTATGTAGGTTGGGCTCAACAAAATATTTTCGCATTCGGAAGAGAAAGTTGGTGACTGAAATTTCGTAAACAGATATCGCCGCGACGAAAGACGTCTTTGCTTTAATGACTTCCATCCCAATTCGCGTATGATATCTGCCACACTCTCTCCCCTATTACGTGATAAAACAAAACGAGCTGCCCTTTTTTGCACCCTTTCGATGTCCTCCGTCAATCCCACCTGGTAAGGATCCCACACCGCGCAGCAATATTCTAACAGAGGACGAACGAGTGTAGTGTAAGCTGTCTCTTTAGTGGACTTGTTGCTACTTCTAAGTGTCCTGCCAATGAAACGCAACCTTTGGCTCGCCTTCCCCACAATATTATCTATGTGGTCTTTCCAACTGAAGTTGTTCGTAATTTTAGCACCCAGGTACTTAGTTGAATTGACAGCCTTGAGAATTGTACTATTTATCGAGTAATCGAATTCCAACCGATTTATTTTAGAACTCATGTGGATCACCTCACACTTTTCGTTATTTAGCGTCAACTACCACCTGCCACACCATACAGCAATCTTTTCTAAATCGCTTTGCAACTGATACTGGTCTTCGGATGACCTTACTAGACGGTAAATTGCAGCATCATCTGCGAACAACCTAAGAGAACTGCTCAGATTGTCACCCAGGTCATTTATATAGATCAGGAACAGCAGAGGTTCCAGGACGATTCCCTGGCGAACACCTGATATCACTTCAGTTTTACTCGATGATTTGCCGTCTATTACTACGAACTGCGACCTTCCTGACAGGACATCACGAATCCAGTCGCACAACTGAGACGATACCCTATAGGCCCGCAGCTTGATTAGAAGTCGCTTGTGAGGAAGGGTGTCAAAAGCTTTCCGGAAATTTAGGAATACGGAATCAACTTGAGATCCCCTGTCGATAGCGGCCATTACTTCGTGCGAATAAGAGCTAGCTGCGTTGCACAAGAACGATGTTTTCTGAAACCATGCTGATTACGTATCAATAGATCGTTCCGTTCGAGGTGATTCATAATGTTTGAATACAGTATATGTTCCTAAACACTACTGCAAACCGACGTCAATGATATAGGTCTGTAGTTCGATGGATTACTCCTACTACCCTTCTTAAACACTGGTGCGACCTGCGCAATTTTCCAATCTGTAGGTACAGATCTATCGGTGAGAGAGCGGTTGTAGGGAGCTATTGTATCAGCGCAATCTGAAAGGAACCTAATCGGTATACAATCTGGACCTGAAGACTTGCCCGTATCAATCGATTTGAGTTGCTTCGCAACCCCTAAGGTATCTACTTCTAAGAAACTCATGCTAGCAGCTGTTCGTGTTTCAAATTCTGGAATATTCCATTCGTCTTCCCTGGTGAAGGAATTTCGTAAAACTGCGTTCAATAACTCCGCTCTAGCGGCACAGTCGTCGGTAACAGTACCATCGGCACTGCGCAGCGAAGGTATTGACTGCGTCTTGCCGCTTGTGTACTTTACATACGACCAGTATTTCTTCGGATTTTCTACCAAATTTCGAGACAATGTTTCGTTGTAGAACCTATTAAAGGCATCTCGCATTGAAGTCCGTGCCAAATTTCGGTCGTCTGTAAATTTCAGCCAATCTTCGGGATTTCGCGTTCTTCTGAACTTCGCATGCTTTTCCCGCTGCCTCTGCAACAGCGTTCGGACCTGTTTTGTGTACCACGGGGGATCAGTTCCATCTCTTACCAATTTATGAGGTATGAATCTCTCAATTGCTGTTGCTACTATATCTTTGAATTTGAGCCACATCTCGTCTACATGTGCATAGTCAGTTCGGAAGGAATGGAGATAGTCTCTTAGGAAGGCTTCTAGTGACACTTTATCCGCTTTTTTTAAATAAAATTATCTTGCGTTTTCTTCATACCTGTTTTAAATCCAGATCAAACAAAATGCTGCAAATGTTTGACTTTTTTCCACTTGAAATTCTGTTTTACAACTCTTGCACAATGTTCATAAGTTTCGAGCATGCAAAATCGGATATGTAACTGCAACGTAAAAGAACCTCAAATTAGCAAATGGCCGTTGACAAACACCATTACAGCGCCGCGCTCACCTGGCCGGATGACGCCTGACTACGTTGGCGAGTGGCGTGCGGCAAGTAGCCGGCTGGCAGGGGCTGCCGTAGGGCGAGGAAACTGCCGAGCGTAAACTTGATCTTCACGCAGCCGCGACATGTGCGGCGGAATTGTTGTGGAGCTTTCTGGTATTACAGGTGGATTACAAAGTGAAGGGTATTATTTTTGAGGTTCATCAGACCGACTGCTTTCGAAGATAACCGAAATGCCGTTAAAAAAAAAATAGAAAAATCGGTTGGTCCGGATTCTATATCGCCACTCTGTGGCTACATTGTGCCCAGCTGTTCCAGCCTTGCTGCCTCCCGAGGCAATGTATGTATGTACATATGTATTGAACCAGCGAATGAAGAGGGTTCGTCCGGCCAAAGCCCGCAATGGTTCACAGCCCCACAACAGGCCACAGCAGTCCACTCACCCCACCGCCGCCCCACACCGAACCCAGGGATATTGTGCGGTTATGCTGCCAGTGGGCCACCATGGGAACGTCTCTCACAAGACGAGTGTAACCCTAAATGTTTGCGTGGTAAGTAATTATGGTGTATGTTTGTGGAAATGGTGTTTGCGCAGCAATCGCCGACATAGTGTAACTGTGGTGGAATAATGGGAACCAGCCCGCATTCGCCGAGGTAGATGGAAAACCGCCCTAAAAAACCATCCACAGGCTGGCCGGCACACCAGACTGCGACACTAATCCGCTGGGTGTATTCGTGCCTGGGACTGGTACTCCTTCCCGCGCGTCTAGCCGGGCGGGTGTCTCGAGTGTAGGTCAGAACTTCCTCCAGACGCTTCCGCATTCTACAGTGCATATCACTGAAGTTGGAACTCTGAGGGGCGATCGACTTTATTCGCCACCGTAAGCGAACTATTCGGATTCAGTCCCTTGCACAGCCATACCGCAATGATTAATAGATCTCATGATCCCTTTGCAAGCACCGACGAGGATCAGAATCAGGCTAAAATAAGATGCCATGACTATATCAACATGTATACTCTGAAAGACCACAGTGAAGGCTGTGGCAGAGAGAACGGTTTCGTCGTATACCATTCGACTATGCAGAGTTGGAAGAATGATTGCTTACATACCTCAGTAATTAGTCTGATCTTGTCTCCGTGATCCCTGAGGGAGCGAATGTAATGCTTTGTGGTATATTCCTACATTTTCTACTTACTGATAGTTTTTCTATCTTTTTAATTAGACTTTTACGGAAAAGCTGGCGTCCATCTTGATACATCTGCCAACTGTTCTTCAGCACATTCTTTGCACTCTCCCATGTGCCAAACAAAACCGTGACCATTCATTCGGTCTTCTCTATATACATTCAGTGTACCTGTTACTCCTACTTGGTAAAGGCTGCATACATTTGAGCAGTATTCTGGAATGAATTTCAAGTGAGTTTTGTAAGCAATCTGCTTTCTAGACTAACTGCATTTCCCTTGTACTGTACCAATGGACCAAGTCTGTCACATGCTTTACCTGTGACTGAGCCTGTGTGATTGTACCTTTTCATACCACTACAAACTATTACACGCAGGTATCTCTATGAGTTGACCAATTCCAGCTGAGACTCATTGATATTGTAATCGAATGACAATACATTATCTGGTTTTGTAAAGCACATAATTTTATACTTCTGAATATTTAAACCGAGTTACCAGTCATTACACACCTATTATATTTTATCAACATCTGATAATATTTGTGCAGCTTTTTGAGACAGTACTTCAATATAGCAAACTACATCACCTGCAGAAAAACTAAAGTTACTATTAAAGTAGACACTTTGGTCATTAACACATAACACCAACAGCAAAGGTCTGAACAAACTTCCCTGGAGCACGCCAGAATTTACACAAATCAATAAAACCAGTAGGAAAGGTTTACAAAAGTTAATAAAAAAAGGAGTGCGACTGAATCCCCATTTATCAACGTAAGATTTACATGGCAATTTTATTCAAATGAAGGCGATATGGTGCAGGTTATTCAACTTACACATCAGACAGATTTCAAACCGTCATAGGACCGCCACAAGACAGAATGTATTAAATAGCACCCTTAGTCAATTGACTTATGACTGAAATGACATGCTGTGAATGTCAGATGCACACACAAATGGAACTAATGCCACGTTACTGGCAGTTGCATATAACCAGTGTCGAGCCAAATTGTCTGGCCGCACAATACGGTACTATCACAAAGAGGCACATGAGATTCATTTTTAATCTCGTGTGGGTAGTCTTTTATAGTCCGAGAAGCAATTTAAAAAAATGATTGCATGTAGTATCTGACTGTGACTCGATGTTCCCATTGCCACTTGTGTACGGAATGTATAAAGGAAACTCACCGAAATACATTAAACAATCTCCAGAAAAAGCTGTAGCATTCAGTTAATTTTGAATATGAATTAATAACAACAATCTATGGGGAAAATTACGAAGAATCGCATGTGATTACAAACCACTAATCATTAACTGAATGAGGTGCTCAGTGGTTAAAACACTGGACTCACATTCGGAAGGACGACGGTTCAAATCCACATCTGGCCATTCAGATTTAGGTTTTCTGTGATTTCCCTAAATCGCTAGAGACAAATGCCGGAATGGTTTCTTTGAAACGGCACATCCGATTTCCTGTCCATCCTTCACTCTATCTGAGCCTGTGCTCTATCTCTAATGACGTTCATGTCGACAGGAAGTTAAACTTTAATCCTCCTTCGCTGCTCAGTAGCATGTGCACCATACATCACACAGAAAACTACTAATAATTCGGAAAAAGCGCGAAAAAAGTCATACAGAGAAGGCACACACACTATAAACAAGGTTTAAACAACAAAACCTAGAAGTTGTAGTTGAACGAACGTGCGGTCGAGTTATAGCAGTTATCGAACTTTTTGTCCTTGGTTTTCTGCAATTCCTTACGATTGCCCAACTATGATACTTTCGTCTGGTGGACAGCACTCCAGACGTTAAGGAGGTCAGACAGTCGTGGCTGTGGGCTGCTTGTGCACTATAAATAGCGTTAGTAAGGCGGGGGCGTATTAATGGAAATAGCTCCCACAACAGTTTCATTGCATTCCTTCCGGTACAGCAGACTGCTCTCCAGTTTTAAAATTGGAGCATGATTAAGTGTAAAAACGTAAGTAATGATGCGAGTCGGCAATCTTTATGTTCTGAGTAGCCAAATATTATGTTCTCGTTGCTAATCATCAATGAGTGGAATGTGGCCAAAGATGTCTGTCGCCTTAGGAATCTGGTCAGGCAAACAAAACATTAGTTGACACGAGTGCACTTTAAATAAATATATTACTCAACTTGTGGGAAAGAACTGCTACACTGTTGACAGCTTGTGGCAGCCGTTGCTAGGTATAAGCAGAGGCCAGACACGGACGTCCGTGTGTGTACACGGAATGTTTTCCACTAGACCTATAGCCCGATCCACGAACGACGACGGTTCACGCATGTCGAGGCACGGACGCGGATTCCATTGTTGACGATTCCATGTGACAGTTTCGGTGTGCGCACGCGCATGCTTTACGTTCGAAGAAAACGAATATCCTGCAAATTATCTCTCTCTCTCTTGCTTATGCAGACTTTATTACTTACTACCACAATCAGCGATGACAACTCTCAACAAATGGAATCGAAATTCACAAAAGAACTCGCTACGATCACATTTAATGCTCGCATTAGCTACGACATTGACAGCAGAGCACTCAAAACATGTTGAACACTCATTGGCTGTCGGAGAATGCGTGCAGTAGGTGCGCAGAAAAGCGTAAACTCGACCGCCATCGTTCATGACTCCAACTATAGCTATCAATAACTCAGTGTAACGCTCGGCGTGGAATTAATCTCGAACTAGAAAATGGTGCCCAGATATCTCGCTTGCAACACCGTCATGGTGGTCTTCATTGATCGGCGACCTGGCGGTTCATCGTTGGTCAAGTCATCCTATTGGTGGTGATATTCAAGCCGCCGCTCGCGCCACCCGCAGAAATCATCATGGCGTTTAATGATGATGCTGCAAAGACGCAGGGGTAAGGGTGGAAGGGTGGGGGGGGGGGGGTGAGGTGTGGAAGGTGTGGCTGGCGGCGAGCTCCTGTCTTCGCCCAGCATTCACGTTGCGACCGTTCGGGAGCAGCAGCCGAGAAACGAGATGGAGGGCGCAGCACTGCATCCAGCGACGGTATGAGGTCTTCTGGTGGTCGAACCGCAACGGCGCCGTGAAGATGTGTGGCTGCTCCCTGGCTGCTCGCGGAGTGGAGGGGACCAATACCTAAGGACGTCTGGTGTCCACTTGGCGATGGATGAGTTGTTGGGTCCAGCTCGGTAGGTTCGGGGTCAGGTGCTGGTTACGCAAGATCCCCTGCAGCTGGAGGGGATGCAGGCTGTATAATCCGAGAGGCAATGAATATGTAAACAAGGAGTCATCAACAGGATCGCAAAATGTACATGATAAAATGAAATACTGGAAACAGTCTGCTGCCACGAACGTACAATTTCACGTAAGGACCACAAGACAAGAGAGGCATATATATAGTCTTTTTCCCTCGCTGTTTTTGTGAATGGAACAGGAAATGAAATGCCTAGCAGTGGAACACGGTGCCCTGCGCCACAGACCGTACGGTGGCTTGCGGACAATGTATGTAGATGTAGATGTTCATGTATTGGTCAACAATTCTTACCCGCGCGCACTTCCGGCTATTGCCAAGCGGACTAATGATCTATGCCACAGGATGTATCCTATCAACCGACTGCTTCTCTCGGCCAATTTGTGCCGGAAATCACAGTCAGTACGTGTTCATTAGTCACACGATCTGCCCATGTAACCTTCTGTAGAACCACATTACAAAAGCTCCTTTTCTCTTCCTGCATGCTCTGTTTATCGTCCACGTTTTACTTCCGTACAATGCAACAGTCACGACAGATACACTCAGCGCTGTCTCCCTAATGCCGGCCGGTGTGGCCGAGCGGTTCTAGGGCTTCAGTCTGGAACCGAGCGACCGCTACGGTCGCAGGTTCGAATCCGGCCTCGGGCATGGATGTGTGTGAAGTCCTTAGGTTAGTTAGGTTTAAGTAGTTCTAAGTTCTAGGAGACTGATGACCTCAGATGTTAAGTCCTGTGGTGTCACCGCCAGACACCACACTTGCTAGGTGGTAGCCTTTAAATCGGCCGCGGTCCGTTAGTATACGTCGGACCCGCGTGTCGCCACTATCAGTGATTGCAGACCGAGCGCCGCCACACGGCACGTCTTGAGAGACTTCCTAGCACTCGCCCCAGTTGTACAACCGACTTTGCTAGCGATGGTTCACTGACAAAATACGTTCTCATTTGCCGAGACGATAGTTAGCATAGCCCTCAGCTACGTCATTTGCTACGACCTAGCAAGGCGCCATTATCAGTTGCTATTGATATTGTAAAGAATGTACAGACAAGAGCTACATTAATGGATTAAACTTAAGTATTCTACCAGTTACCTCCTTTTTTCTAAGTTCTAATTACCTTGTCCTGTTCCAGACCTCACGCCAGCCTGCGTGAGCTTAAACGCGTGCCTTTCGGCTTCCCTTATTCATACGGGTTGCTTCTTCTGCCAATCCACAACAAGTCCCATAGTGCTCAGAGCCATTTGAACCATTTGTTTCCCTAAAACTGAAATTTATACTCCGTATCAACACATTGCTCTTTCAAAAACGAATTTCTTGCTAGTTTAAGTCTGTTTTTATATATCTCTACTTCGACCATAGTAGCTATTTTTCTGTCCAAGTAACGCTTCTCATAGAGTAGTTTTATTGTCCCGTTTCCTGACTTAATACCCTCAGCGTCACGTGATCCAGGCTACACTTAGTTAGCATTATTTGACTTTTAACAATGCTCGCCCTGTAACGCCTTTTCAAGACGCTATCCATTCAGCTAAACTGACGTTCCAGGTCTGTTGCTGTCTCTGATAGAATTGCAGCGTCATCGAGAAGTCCATTATTAGGCATTAGCTCGTATAACTTCATAGATCAGCCGTCTTATTACAGTTCAGGTTTTTCAGAGAACAGCTATCGCTCAGTTGACCCCGTCCTTAAAGCGAAGACTCCGACAATGTCTCAGCGGGTGTGTCCCTTTGTCCCCATAGAAAGCCACCGCGTGGCGGGTTTCCGGAAGGCAGGGAACCGCCGGCACCCGTAAAGCAGTTGAGCGGCGGCAGAGACTGCCGCTGCCTGAGTCGTTCTAAGAAGGAGCCGCTAGGCGTGCGGCGTTCCTGATTCCTGAAAACGGCGGGCTGTGCTCCTGGAAACTTGTTAAGCCTCGAATTCCGCGTGCAGCAGGCGCCGGGCATTCGCGGAAGCAATTTAGGCGCCACCAGGACCTAGCTGTCGCTAACTGAAGGCTTGTCATCGCGCAGTTCTGCTTATCGAGAATGTACTCGTTATCCACCAGCAAAGGTCGCTCAGCGTGTTCAGTGGAAACCGTTAAACTCTAGAGTTGGTGGGAGGGCAAATAACTGCTTTTTCCTCTGAAAAGCAAAAATGCAACAAAATTATGACTAGAACTGGTTTCAGATTTGTGCGAAAGCGTTGGTAGAAGTTATTGCTCAAAGAAATATGTTCTCTTTGGTGGTATATCGCCTTTTTCTTTACATTACAGGCTCGAAGATAAGAAAAGA
The DNA here is from genome assembly GCF_023864345.2 of Schistocerca serialis cubense. Taxonomy (NCBI): domain Eukaryota; kingdom Metazoa; phylum Arthropoda; class Insecta; order Orthoptera; family Acrididae; genus Schistocerca; species Schistocerca serialis. The sequence goes on along the minus strand of NC_064646.1, from coordinate 442,984,355 downwards.
CCCACCACGAAGGAATCATCCGAATGGGACGGAAATCGATAGATGTGATGTACATTAGGAAACCATCACATGATTATAATTTCAGAAAACCTGGATGATTCGTTCAAGAGAAAGAGCTTCAGAAATTGATCAAGTAAATAACGCATCGGACGACCTCTGGCCCTTATGCCTTATTCTTCTTGGTACTGATTGAGAGAATTGTTGGATGTTCTCCTGAGGATATCTTGCCGAATTATGTGCAACTGGCACGTTAGATCGCCAAGATCCCTAGTTGGCAGTAGGGCGCAAACATCCTCAATTGAGGAGAGATCTGGCGATCTTTCTGGCCGAGGTAGGGTTTGGCAAGTACGAATACAAGTATTAGAATCTCTCACAGTGTGAGGTAGGCTTTATCTTGCTGAAATGTAAGCCGAGGATGGATTGCCATGAAGGACAACTAAATGGGGCACAGAATATCGTCGACGTACCGCCGTGCTGCAAGGGTGCTGCAGATGACAATCAAAGAGGTCCTGCAATGAAAACGAGTGGCACCACAGACCATCACCCATGGTTGTCAGGCCATATGTCGGCGACCGTCAGGTTGGTATCCTATCACTGGCTGTGTCGTCTCCAAACATGTCTTAGGGGCTCAGTTCCAAGCGGGACTCATCACTGAAGACAATTATGCTCCAGCCACTGAGACTCTAGGCCGGAAACGCGCTCCAACGTCCTCGTATTTTGACGAGCTAACGCTCCAGCTGGACAGAATTTGGCATGGTATCTCCCAGGAGGGCATCCAACAACTGTATCAATAAATGCCAAGGCAAATAACTGCATGTGTAAGGGACAGAGGTCGGCCGGTGCGTTATTTACTTGTTCAATTTCTGAAACTATTTCTCTTGAACAGCTCATCCAATTTTTCTGAAGCTGTAATCATAGTTTGTCCGTACATATACATCACATCTACCATATTCGCCTAATTTGGATAATTCTTTCTTGGTGCGTCGTTTTTTTTCTTTTTTTTTCCCCTAGAGTGTATTAAACACTTTACGAAACTTCCTGGTTGATTAAAACCGTGTGCCGGACCGGAAATCAGACTCGGACCCCTTATCTTTCATGCCTTAGGGTGTGTCCCATCAACCTCTTTTATTCTAGTTGTGTCATTAAGATATTCTCCCCGATCCGATTTAGTACTTCATTTGCTACTAATCCACCCACATAATCTACAGCATTTTCACGAACCGCTACATTTAAAAAAGTTTCTTGTTTTTTCATGTATGAACTGTTTATGGTCCACGTTTAACTTCCGTTTAAGTGTAAACTCCGGATAAATAGTTTCAGAAAAATATTTTTCAGTACTTAAATTTATATAAGGCGTTATCAAATTCTTTGCATTGCCAGTGTATCCTTTGCAGCCTCATTATTTCAGCCATCATCAGTGATTTGGCTGCCCCATTAGCAAACTTCATGTGCTAATTTTAATCTCTCATTTGCTAATCTGCTTCCTTTAGCATCACCTGATTTAGTTCGACTACAGTTTACAGCTATATACGCTCTTCACAGTCCAGCTTACAGCCAGAGGCCACCTTGTACAGCTGCAAGTCATCCCTCTCACAGCGTCGTACGGAACAGATCAGAAACGTTCAGCGAGGTCTGAGAGACACGTCCGTGGTGGCAGAGCATAGCATCGACGAAGAACTCGTGTTCGATTCCGAACAAACATAGAATCTGTTCAGCGCCAATGGGTTCTGGGACTCGACTGACAAAGAGGCGGTAGAAATACGTCTAATTGTAAAATGGAAACTTTCACGGCCGTAAATGTCACACTTAATAAGATATTCCGGACTATTATGCGATGGACGGATCGATTTTCCATTAAAACCGAACGTTCCGTACTCACTTGGGCAGGGCATTTTCAATGGAGGGAACGTTTCCCTGCTTTTCGTTAAGGACGTTACTGGACGTATAGGAAAAATCTTGGGAAACGCAACATTACCATAATTTACAGACACACCCAGAAGATACTGGATCACGCAAAATTGGCCAAGAATACTAGAAAATCGCTGTAAAACGCAAGAATTTATTTGATTCGGTGTACGTGAGTAGTACAACCATGTTCAGAAAAAAAGACATTGAACGACTAGAGACAGGACGTTCATATTCACAGGACATGTACATTAGTATGTTCTGCAAAAACGATTAGCATTTGAACCATGTCGGCCCGCGTGTTCAAGGTCAACACCAATATCGCGGCGCAACACCACCTACCGATAAAATGTGTCTGCAGCTCCCGTTGTCGCTACAAACCGAAGGTAATGGATCAGTGGGACCCGAGCAGACGTGCAGGATTCCAAGCAGTTGTTTGCATGAACCGTACCGTCAAATGTCAGTCAGTTTCACGAAGGACGCATTATTGGCATGAGAGAATGTGATGTATCCTTCAGGGAAAATTGTTGCCCGTGTGGGACGAAGCGTTTCGGCAATGCAATGTGTGCGAAGAGTTGGGTCACGTCGCACCACCCAAATCAGCCCCGAGAAGGTCGACACCTCATGCGAAAGGCATTGCAGGACAGAGCTGCGCCATCCTCGGCTCTGGCGTAACAGTGGAACAGTGTAACACATCGTACACTGTCAGGAGTGACAGTCTGTCGCCGTTTATTACGGCATGGGTTACATACATGTCATCCACTTCTCCGTCTACCTTTGACGAATGTGCAGAAACGTGCTAGACGGAAATGGTGTATGGAACGACGCCGTTGAGGATAGGTATGGCATGAGAGAGTGTTTGCGAACGAATGCAGGTTCTGTTTGTTTGAAAATGATGGTCGCATTTTGATTCGCCGCAGACAGGTTGAGTGGTATGACAGTGACTACATTCGCACAAAGAATACAGGCCTTGTGGTGTGGGGTGCTATTGCGTACATCCACAACTCACAGTTGGTGCGCCTCCAGGCCACTGTGACCAGTGTAACATACGTGAATGACATCCTGCGACCCGCAAACATACCCTTTCAGCACAGCACTCCAGACGCCATTTTTCAGAAAAACAATGCACAACCACATGTTTCTGCACGAACACGTGCTTTCTTGATGTCACACGAAGTCAGTATTTTGCCCTGGTTCGCCATATCACCAGACTTGTCGCCAAACGAAAATGTGTCGGATATGGTGAAACGATGGGTGAACTTTGGAACCGGGCGAATGCAGCGCAGATGGCCACACCACAGCTCGCCATTCCCGCCTTATACTCGTCGATGCCATCTCGCCTGGAGCAAATTGTGTGACCCATGCGGACCATGTGCCTACTAGGCAACAGGACGCATGCTGAATCGAGTTGACTGAAGTGCTAGTCATTTCTCCAGAAGATACTCGTACTGATATACATGGATTGTGAATTTGAACATCCGATCTTTAGTCGCTCAAGGTTTTCCTCTTTTTATGAATCTAAGTGTACAAAACGACGGTCAAAAAAACCACTAGAAGAGCACAAGTGCAACTGTAGGAGAGGAGAGACTGACAGATCAGCTGTTGTGGAACATGTCTTGCGGCCAGGAGACCCGCCACATTCGTTTTCATAAGAAATTTTTTTGGGGGTCATCAGTCTTCTGACCGGTTTGATGTGGCCCACCACGAAATCCTCTCCTGTGCCAACCTCTTTATCTCAGAGCAGCACTTGCAACCTACGTCCTCCATTATTTACTGGATGTATTCCAATCTCTGTTCAAATGGTTCAAATGGCTCTGAGCGCTATGGGACTTAACTTCTGAGGTGGCTGGCCCTGAGCACTATGGGACTCAACTGCTGAGGTCATTAGTCCCCTAGGACTTAGAACTAGTTAAACCTAACTAACCTAAGGACATCACAATCATCCATGCCCGAGGCAGGATTCGAACCTGCGACCGTAGCGGTCTTTCGGTTCCAGACTGCAGCGCCTTTAACCGCACGGCCACTTCGACCGGCTAACTTCTGAGGTCATCAGTCCCCTAGAACTTAGAACTACTTAAACCTAACTAACCTAAGGACATCACACACGTCCATGTCCGAGGCAGGATTCTAACCTGCGACCGTGCGGTCGCGCGGTTCCAGACTGAAGCGCCTAGAACCGCTCGGCCACTCCGGCCGGCTGCTCCTCTGACCCAGAGAATATGTTTTCCACATATTGCTTTCCTCTCCGATTTTGCGCAGAACCTCCTCATTCCTTCCCTTATCAGTCCACCTAATTTTCAACATTCGTCTGCAGCACCACATCGCAAATGCTTCGATTCTCTTTTGTTCCGGTTTTCCTACAGTTCATGTTTCACTACCATACAATGCTGTACTCCAGACGTACGTTGTCAGAAATTTGTTCCTCAAATTAAGGCCAGTGTTTAATACTGGTAGACTTCTCCTGGCCAGGAATGTCCTTTTTGCCATTGCTAGTCTGCTTTTGATGTTCCCCTTGCTCCGTCCGTCATTGGTTATTTTACTGCCTAGGTAGCAGAATTCACTAACTTCATCTACTTCGTGACCAACAATCCTGATGAAACGCCTGATTAAATCCGCAGAACAGAACAGATAGTTGGAATTGTGGAAATGGGAGAAAAATGAGTGGCTGTCAGTTACACCCGAACACATATAACTTTATTTAGTTGCCAAAACATTACAGCGCAAATTTCCGAGCTTAGCTATCGACTGAATATGTGACAGAATCTTATGGTTTAAGGGTACAACGTCTTTAATTTTTAACATGGCTGAAGGCCCATTATTTGAAACACAACTACAATAAACTTTCAAAAGGCAGTAAGCGCAAGGTTTTATCCTTAAATAATATTTCAAATGAGACTGAAGGCTGAAACAATCTCTTGGCAAGTAAGGAATTTTGATTTTAAAACGGTTGAAGGCCCATGATTTAAAAACACAACTACAATACATTTTAAAAGGGAGAAGGCCCAAAGATTTATCCTTAAATAATTTTAAAAAAGTAGGCTGAAGGCCCAAACAATCTAACAATAAAGAATTTTACTTTTAAAACGGCTGAAGGCCCTTGATTCAAAACACAACTATAATAAATTTTTAAGGGAAAAAGCCCAAGGCTTTATCCTTAAATATATTTTTAATGAGGCTGAAGTCCCAAACAATCTAAGATTTAACAAGTAAGGAATTTAAATTATAACACGGCTGAAAGCTCCTGATTGAAAAACACAACTAGAATGAATTTTCAAAAGGCAGAAGGTCCAAAGCCTTATCCAAAAAAATATTTTAAATGAGGCTGAAGGACCAAACAATGCAAGACTTGACAAGTAAGGAACTTTCAATTTTAAAACAGCTGAAGGCCCATTATTTAAAACCCAACTAAAAGCATATAAATTCAAACCATCGGCTATCAGCCATTAAAATACACAATCAAAACCCAATAAGAAAAGGTAGTACAGCCATCGGCACTCAGAAGTTTCCGGGGGTCGTTCTGCACTTGAAATATTAACTTTCGCTTAGGGGAGACAGGTAGTCGGCCCAGCTATATCCGATTCGCCGGCAACCCAACCAAGAGACAGTCAACGGACCCACCGACAAGACGACTTGCTTTCCACCTGACCAGTACACAAGGCACTCCAAAACCAAAACATAAAAGGCGTAGCTTCCCACAACCAAGTATGCATAAGCTGTCAAAACTAGACACACGTGTTGGACAGCGACCACTCGGTGAGGAAAGGACACTGCCTAAATTTTACGTCAGCGGCCAGAGCAGGTAACCGGAACGCTAACGGCCACAAGGCAGAAAATTCCGCTGGTGCACTTGGACTTCAAATAACCAAAATACTCCACCGGATGGTGGTGAAACTTTCGCCAACTCGAACACTTGCAGTTGCTCATGGGAATACCCCCAACAGCCAACCATGAAAACCAACGGCACAATGTGGACAGACTGGCTTCGGTAGTTAAATCACCACTCAACTTTGATGTCCCGGGTCGGTGAGCCGCGAACCTCGTAGCAACCGGAACAGCTGCCACACACTCCGACACTGCGTAGAGACCGCCAGCGGGCCCGCCCCACTGCGCCGCGCGGACATTTCCTGGCTGATCGACACCAATCGGCCGACTGTAGCACTAAAATAACTGAGCAGTCGACATCACAAGTTACACAGTTTCACGAACACTTGCACGAAGGACTAGACAGTACTAACGGTAGCGACTGTGCAATAACAAGGACAAATCACGTGTCGGCACTCGCAGGCAACCCATTAGCAACATACACGTCGTCCGACATGACGACCGACTGACGACCAACCACGGTGGTCCGCACTCAAGTGGTATGTATCGGCAACCGTGGGGCGAGTCATGGCTGTCCAGACCTCACTGCAGCCGCGCCCCGACTGAACTTCTGCCGCGTCCTAAGTCAAACACTGCCAGGTCCGGACTGCACTGCTAGCGCCTCCCAACTCACTGGCAGATCCGAACTAACTCCGAACACACGACAACTGGGAAGTAATAGCAGTCAGCAAAGATAATACGCCAGGGCTTATATCGATAAGCTCCGCTGCTGCCGCTCACGGGCAGGCAAGGCGGCAACTCAGTGACACCAGTAATTGAAATCAACATAACGACGTGGTAGTACACTAAAAACAGGATGTCAAATGAGATATTGCATGAACACGAGCCACGCACGGCTCACCTGACGTTAAATTTCTCGATGATCTCATTTCTGCTACTTCTCATTACTTTCTTCTTTCTTCCATTTGCTCTCTACCCATATTATGCACACATTATATTGTTCATTCTGCTCAGTAGATCATGCAATTCTTCACTTTCACTCAGGATAGCAATGTCATCAGCGATTCGTATCATTGATATCCTTTCACCTTGGCTTTTAATACCACTCCTGAATCTTTCTGTCATTTCCCTCATTGTTTCCTCGGTCTACAGATTGAACAGTAGGGGCGAAAGACTACACTCCTGTCTTACACACTTTTTAATCCGAACACTTCGTTCTTGGTCGTCCACTCTTATTAGTCCCCCTTGGCTCTTGTACCTATTGTATATTGTACGTATTGTATATTGTCTTACCATATTTTTCTCAGAATTTCGAACATCTTGCACCATTTTACATTGTCGACTGCTTCTTCCAAGTCGGAAAATCCTATGAAAATGTCTTGATTTTGCTCTACTCTTGCTTCCATTAACAGCCTCGAAGTCAGAATTGCCTCTATCCTGCCTTTACCTTTTCTAAAGCCTAAATGATCGTTATCTAGCACATCCTCAAAAAATGGTTCAAATGGCTCTGAGCACTATGAGACTTAACTTCTGAGGTCATCAGTCCCCTAGAACTTAGAACTACTTAAACCTAACTAACCTAAGGACATCACACACATCCATGCCCGAGGCAGGAATCGAACCTGCGACCGTAGCGGTCGCGCGGTTCCAGACTGTAGCGCCTAGAACCGCTCGGCCACTCCGGCCGGCTAGCACATCCTCAGTTTTCATTTTTATTCGTCTGTATATTATTCTTGTCAGTAACTTGGATGCATGAGCTGTTAAGCTGATTGTGCGATAATTCTCGCACTTGTCAGCTCTTCCAGTGTTCGGAATTATGTGGATGATATTTTCCCGAAAGTTAAATAGCGACAACCACAAGTGGATACCATGAAAGGATATACAGAAGCCGTAGAAATTGTTCAAGCCCAGGAATTTCAGTAGCATGGAAAAGGACGTGAAATTGAAAGACATTTGGAGCAGTGTAGTGAAGAAGATGTGTAGTAGTCTTAAGCCACGGTCGTTAGCTAAATTGGACGACGGCCACCGACAACGGCCAGTTGCGTCCTGGTATTCGAAGCATGTGCTGACATTACTCAAGTAACGACTCGAGACGAAACGGTAGCACTATATGCGAGTGACACCGTGTATTATTGCACCGGACTAAGGGCAACAACAATGCAACAGAGAAATAGGAACTGTTTATGAAAAATAGAAACCTGGGTGGCCAAATGGAGAACTAGGGCAAACCCAACAAGACGAAAACTATAAACCTGGATGGCCAAATGGAGAACTAGGGCAAACCCGACAAGACGCAGACAGTATTATTCCGACACAGAACTCTAATCAGGAAACGCTTACAAATGGACGCCGACATACGACTCACAAAGTGGAGTTTACCACTCAGACTGAACAGCTCTGCCACGTACCTAGCAAGTACAACTCGGCAAGTACGCGAACTGGCGAACTCACCTGACGTAACTCTCAGGTAAAATCAGAAAACACCAGAATCTATCGACACTAGTTCATCAACGACTTCACGAGTACAGCAATAAGACAGCAATACACACGTGTAAGACCTACAGGAGACCTGTCATAGAATACGCCTCTGCGTCCCTAGGAGGATGAGCAACACCAATAGTTGATCGTCAATACGAGGCAGAAATACGTTTACTTTGAAGTACCAATAAACTATCTCGACTAATTCCCTGGAGAAATACACCATCCTTGTCGTACTCCTTTGTTTCCGTTCGTTGACAGCGTTGTATTTCACCCACCTATAACAATTTAGGTGATTGTGTTTGGACTTTTAATAGCCTTTATGGGTTAGGATGGATAATCTCATTCAGCAATTATGTATATATATTACGAAGTTATCAGAAATGGAAAATTTTGAACATAAACGGAATTATTTAAGATCGTGACACTACAATAAATGTAGTTTTAGAGGTAGATGACCTAACTCTGATACACAGAACGAAAATGACCTTCAGATGGGCATCTATAAGTTGAAGCAGACAGCCTCAAATTACAACCCAACATCGTCGGTAGATAAAACGAAAGTGACGGGATTTCTGGGCAGACAATGAATAAGATCTAAAATAGTGTTGAATAATAAAGCCTTGGAATAAGTAAAACGTTTCAAATATCCAGGATGCGACGTCACTTACACATACTGTGCCTTAGGGAGTCGGGATGAGGGGTACACTTAGCATGGAATGTCAAGGCCCCTACTATGTCACTCCTTAACACAAGAACCAGCAAATCAATAACTAACAATTTATTCAAAACAAGCTTTTATAAAACAGATTAGTGGCAATCAACTCGTGGCCGTTCTTAAGACAATATCAAAATATACAGTTACAACAACTTACTAAGAAGATGAGTCAAGGAGATTTTAGGACTTAAGAGACAAATTACAATCTGAAGGTGATTTTAAAGGTGGCACATATAGTTTTGTTATTCTTTTTTTTTAAGGCAATAATCTACAATATGGAAGTGATTTACAACACACACCAGTTCGTTACGAAACCAAATAACACAAGGAGCACAACAAGTTAATTAACCCTCTAACGGTAAGGTTGGGGTTGTATCCGACCCCAGCGAGTCTGTTTTGTTTATAACTCCCCACTCCCTTTTCTGAGAGCGCTGTGGTTCCAGCTACCCTACCAGCCACGCGTCCCGAGAACGCCGAGGAGGCCACGTCAGTCTGGTCAGTGACCTGCAGGTACCCGCGCTCGGGTTGGATCTGACCCCACATTACTGCTTACGTGACACTTATTAGTTTCTTCTGTGGGGAGGATTCAACCCCATATTGATGTTTATATTTCATCTAAGTTTTGTTTTCTCTTCTAGTATCTTACTAAAATGGCGAATCAACTCCTTAGAACTCCTGAGGAGATATACAACGAGTTTCTCCGACAGGAGGCTGAGTCAGAGGATGGCGACAATATCGATGCAGAAAACTGTTCAGAAACCACCTATTACATTATGTGTAAAAAGACATTTATTATTTAGAACTTTATATTTCGAAACTGCTGACACTACAAATATTTTCTACAAGTAGTAAGAGATGTTCCTCATTTAGTTCGTATCTGTAGAATTTCTAAAGCACTCGTTTCTATCTGATGACTGAATCTATTGATTTTTACTATGTTATAGAGAATATTTCTATTAAGCTATTTTTTTGTAATCAAATTCCTATTTTTTTCCAAAGTACTTTATATTCTTACTTATTGACTATAAAAATAAAAAAAATTTCTTATAACAAATATTATATGTGTTTAATTGATAATAAAACTTTTTCCCATTATTCATTTTTTATTTTACCCCGAAAAATCGATATTTGGAGGGTGGGGTCTGATCCAACCCCACCTTACCGTTTATGTCAGGAAACTTCACCTTACCGTTAAAGGGTTAATACAATTGATTTCCAAGCAAATTAAAACCCCCCTTTTTTTACATATACATAAAGTATGTTAAATGTCTACCAAATGGGCATTGACGCCAGGCTGCCCTGGGCAAGATGTGACAAACTTAAAATGCCAGAAACAGCAGACCAGCCGTGCAAAACAACACCAAAACACCGACGCCCAACCGGGGGGTCACTTCCATATCAGACGACACGTCATTGCCCCTGTGCACCGAAACAGAACGTGGCGCCGCTCCCACACAACCAAACTTGCAGAAAACTGGAACACAAACAGACCGCAAACACCAAGCTAACATCAATTAATATAAGCTAAGAGATCAATAAACAACAATATAAATGAAGACGCAATTAATACTTTCAATAGAAGTGAGTCAAATTTATCAGCAATATCAATGCTGTAAAACGTTTAAACTAAGAACTATACACAAATCCAATGCTGAAAATATAGTATCAGACTTTTACACTCTCACAGTTCGTCAAACAATATTTCCACATATGATTAAGGCCGGCAATGTCTACAAAGATAGAATGGAAATAATTTCAAGGTAATATCACGTTATTCAAATGCACAACTTCACAACGATACTAGGTTTTGTGCACTTTAATTCCGTTGGATAGGTCTGCGATGTAGCTGCCAATTGTGTAAGCTTGGCATGCAGAAAATTACAAATAGACTATGACCTACTATCCTGAATACTTTACAGTTACTACATCTTTTGCGAACACTGATTTTTTTAAAGGAGGTAGTGACTTCTGGTCTCCATGTGGTCACACACCTTGCCGGCTGGTATTACTTCAGCAACACGTACATTACGGCAACGAACCAACAAGTACACTCGCTGGAACGCAAATCGTTCAACGAAACGAGGGCACCAAAACCTTCCATGGAGAGCGTTGTTCGAGATGGTCTCGAGGGACGGATCTCTCGGAGAAAGCAGGCACCGAAGCAACGCGACGAGCAACGCCCGGGGTTGACATCAGGCAGGTCCCCCACAAACTCGCGCCGCTGGTGACCGAGCCCGCGAGTTTCCCTCCTTCGTCCCCGCGAGCACGTCCTTCCGCCACGTAGCGAGTCCACGCCCCAACTCCCCGACCGCCAAAACAGCCGCCAAATCACAACAGGGGCAAACATCTTAGTACAGCCGAGTAATCGACAGTCACGTGCCAAAGAGCTGGTGTGCCAGAAAAGGCACACCACGGTTCACATACAACCATGACATGGACCAAAAATTTAATGAAATAACTCGCGTATGTGGGGTCATAGTAAAAAGTTTGCAGAATAAAGCCAGGTAAGAAAGGCAACTGAAGTTTTATAAAACAATAGCAGTACCAACCCTTGCTATAGAAGTTAAACATGAACAATAACAAGGTAACAAGAAAATACGAGGGTTCCCCAGAAAGTAATGCACCGCATTTTTTCTCTCAGCCGAAAACAATGCTACGAACTCGAAACGTTACGTATGTATTATTTGAAGTCTGAGCGCGCAAAGTTTCCGTAAATTCAGACAGATAGCGTAGCAGCAGAACAGTTTCAAAATGGCGTCTGTAGGTGATGTACGTTACAAGCAACGTGACGTCATTGAATTTCTCACTGCAGAGAAAGAAACTGTGGGGAATATTCACAAACGCTCGTGCAAGGTCTACGGAGTGGAAGGATTTACAAGGAAAGATAGAGGAAGAAATGAAGATATAAGGAAAGATTTAGCAATATATAAACTAAGCGAGAAAATGAAAGGAAATAGGAGAAAACTGAAGGAATATGTAGACTGTACGGGTGGATTCCCAGTAAGGGCTCTAAATTACAAATGCACTTGAAGACGAAATGTAGGAAGACCCTACAAGAGATGGGTACCATAATGGGCAATTTTCCTAATACATGAAGTGAAGAAAAAGACATGTTACAAAAATGACCAGACATGGATGACCTGCTTACACACAGACCACAAACCAAAAGGCAGTTAAAATGAAAATACATTATTCCAATGTGTAAAATACCCTACAACACATCCAGAATCTTTCCATACATCACCGTGCCTCCCTCCCTCCCCGCCATGGAACCAGTCACTAATAACGTCACCTTTCAATCGCAGTTTGAAGCAAGAAACCAGCAAATACAGAACACACATCACACACACAAACACACACACACACACACACATACACACACACACACACACACACACACACACGCCTATACACGCACGCACACGCCCACATAAGCGCTCACCACCACCGCTACAGTAGATCTCCGACGAAAGCTGGCCTATTGCCTATACCTAAACAAATCAACTCAACAGACACGCAGCCCAATCGGAATGATTATACAGCACTGTACCCCGTATATTTTGGTTACCCTTCACAAGTGTTCCCCTCTGTTAATTTGCTTTGTAATGTAATTTTCTGTTCTTGTATTATAAATATCCTATTTGCTCCCAAGATCCTCTAAATTGTCATTACTTGTATCAACACTATGTTTCTCTATACTTACGTTTATGTTCTTATGATTTTATTTCTATTATCCTATATACTTACACTTACATTTTTACCATTTAAATTATATTTTGTAATTCATATTTTACGTTGAAAACCCTGAACAGTTTCCTCAACTTACTTCATATATTCTATATTGTTCGAAGTGTAAATAATAGTAAAATTATAAAACAAAAAAGAAATCTAATGTACTTTTAAATGCAGCAAGTGAATTGAATATTGCAATAAAGAACAGAAATGCATTAAAACTTCTGGCTGAAAAGGCTTAGAAAGCCTTCGAACAGTCCGCCCTTCGCCTTCTGAGGTGGGAACGAAAAGAGCAGTTAGAAAGGAAAACAGCACCCCAACACTTCGCCTGAAGATGATGGCTTGGAAACTCATTGAGACGTTGTTACAAGACGATACTACCAATCGGCTGATCACACGAGTAGATTTTATCACTCCCTTTCCTGCTCTGCAAGCAAATGGAGCGAGGGAAGAACGACTGTCTGTATGCTTCCGTACGATTCCATGACTTCCTTCATTCTATCTTCTCGGCTCTACGCAAACTGTAGATTGATGACAGCAGAATGGTTCTGCAGTCTGTCACAAACCCCCATTCTGCAAACTTACTCAACAGTTTTACGTAGCATTTTCCTAATATTTGCATATTGATTAACCTATCGATTACCAGTGCAGCACTTCTCTGAATTTTTTTCCATGACTTTCATTAATTTGACATCGAGGTGAATCTCAATGGGTCGCACACGTGTTCGCTTTGCGGCCTCCCTTATAGATGAGCTATACTTTCCTTGACTTCTCCCCGTAAAACCGAAATCGATCATTCACTTCTGTGCTCACTCCATTTCATATCGCTTTACAATGTTACGTCTAGACATTTACTCGACATGACAGTGCCAAGCAGTACACATCTAACATTGTATTGGAAAACTGCACGATTGTTTTCCCTGCTCATTCTCAACGCCCTTTTTCTAGCAGTATGTACGTGTGTGGCGTAACTGAAATGAATGTAGCAAACGAGAGGGCTGGCAAAATGGCTCGTAACAAGCATATTTCACAACACAACCCATGTCCTCATTCCTCAGCGTACGGTCCTAGGCGTCGTTAAACGGCGTCGCGTGCGGTCAGGAAGCTATACATCCGAGCCCTCAAGGTGGTGGTCTGCAGGGCGACGATTTCAGTGTACTTGTGACAGCAAGGTAAAAGAGACGTCGGGTTGCAGTTTTAAGGCCTTTATTTGCAAACGCTGTAGTCGACATAGTTGCGGATATTCCAGGTGGGACAGCACTGCGTGTTTTCCGCCTCTTGCTGGGACGTGCACGCGTTGCTTTCGGCTGTGCAAATGCCTGTTTGACAGGTTTTGTGTACAGGACAGTGCACACTGCACACTGCGTCAGTTTGTCATCGAATGGGGACGCGTCTTTGTTAATGTGTGGAGCGGACAGGAAATGGACCGCTATTCTTGAGCGGAGGCCTACAGGGTGACGAATGGAAATGCTCACCCTGCCCGTACGTTTGTACGTTCGGTGGTTTCCGAATCGTCGAGTGCCAGATCGACGCACATTTCCTGCCACCCACAGGTCCCTACGAGACATAGGTCCACTTCGTTATCCACTATAACCTTCTCGTAATGGCACACGTGCATTTTATGCCTACTTGGAAACCCGGTGTATTCATTTTGTGTTACAGGTGCTAAGGCCGTCAACGCATAGTGCGTACACCAGCGCTTGAAGAGGGGGCTGTGTTTACCGCTTTCAGAAGGCTTCCAACCTTAACTCAGACGATTTTCCATGTCGAATTGAATTCTACCAGTGTTTTTTGCAAGGGTATGTCATTCAGCAGGACTTTCCAAACCGTGTACTTTTTACGGATCAGCCATTCTTCACACGAGAGGGTGGACACAGGAAAATCTGCAGTCGCCTTTGTTCGTGGTCACCAAGGTGGCTTCGCTGTCAACATTCGGGCTGGCTTAGTAGGCAACAATCTGGTCGGTCCATACTTGTTCCCCCGGCGACTGAACGTAAATAGATACTTAATCTTTTTACGAGAAACTCTACCAGAGTTCTTGGGACATGTTCCACTCAATGTGCGGCAGCAAATGTGGTACCAACACGATGGTGCACTTCTCACACGCAGTGCGAATGCACTTGCATGGAACCTTTGGCGAGGAGTGGATAGGGCGCTGTGGGCCGGCGGCATGGCCTGCACGTTCCCCCGACCTCACACCCATTTGGTTTTTTCTTCTAGGGCCAAGCCATCTGAAATCTATTGCCTATGAAACACCCATTGAGACTGGGGAACAGATGACAGCGCGCGTCATGGCAGCCTCCGATGCAATTTGCACGTTCCCCGGAGTATTTGAAAGAGTGCGGCGACAGTCACTCCAGCGTATTTGCACGGTGTGCATTGAAGCTGGAGGATCTAATCTGAGCACTTCTTGTTTTCAAATACAGGTTATGAAGCTTCACCCGGACTTCCCATTTACGTTGATGCCACAAATACACTGAAATCTTTGCCCTACAGATTTGATACCGTGACGGCTCGGATGACATGTGTGCCTAGCCTCTTGGCGGAGCGCGACGCTTTCAACGACGCCTAGCGCCGTACGCTATGTGAAATGAGCTTGCTATATATATATATATATATATATATATATATATATATATATATATATATATATGTATATATATGTGTGTGTGTGTGTGTGTGTGTATGTATCTACTGCCATTAAAAAAGGCAATACTCTTGTGGTGAGCGTACAGTAAGACCTTCGGTACACACATCAGATTAATTAACTTGTCGCTCCAACGAAGTAGGCGAGTGTCAGCAATATGTCTCGTGATCTTATCGTGGCGTGTTTATCTTCTGCCGTTAGGTCAGACGATAGAAATGCCACTTGTACGCTTAGAGTAGCAGATTGACGGTGACCAACTTTAAAGAGAACTTGATTAATTTTCACATACATTTATTAAAACAATAACAAGCATGGATACCATTTACAATTGACAAGCTGAAATTTCTTTGGTATTGATACGTTAATCTTATTCTCACATATATCTCTGATACTTGACTAAAGTGTCTATACATTTATCTTCATGGCTATCTACAGGAATGTGGTAATCTTATTAGACGCAGACTAAAACTTGACTACAGACAAATGTAGAACTCGTACAGACTGGTACAGACTAATTCAGACTGGTACAGACTAGTGCAGACAAATGTAGACTGACTAATCGGAGGTCTGTACACTCGTTATAATACCTCGCGTGTTCATGTATCACTGCGAGAGTGTGATCCGCGAGGAGAAAAGGTTCTACGTTAGCAGCAATCTCATTGGCTGCGCTACATATTAATATGCGGATCGGCGGAAGCAGAATTTGGTCCGTCTCTATGGCAGCGCCATCTCGTAGTGCGGAGACGGACGAGCGCCGCGCCTGCACTGTTGTGCTTAGCGGTGCGTGCTCTAGTGGGAAAGTTGTGCACGCACTGACTACGTGAAACTATGTACACAACAAGTCTGAACGCCTGTGTTAAGTGCAATCTAAATGTGATACGTGTATACAGAGGGGTTCAATATTAGTGATTCATTTGTCACAGTCTTAGACTATCAGATGGAGCTCAGAGCTCCGCCGGTGCTGTGTTTTGACTCTGCAGGCAGTAAATGTGCTGAGTTTAGAGATGAACAGTGTTTGCAACATTCATTATAGGGTATATCCATTCCCCACCGACGAGTATGTACTCAGCATGATCAATCATTTAAATAGAGTCACGTTGGTGGCCTGCAAGAAACTGGATGGACGTATTGACGGATTGCTGTACGTGTTGGACAGAGTGTGCCGTGTCACTGCTTTCTGCAGAGGTCTGTGAAACATTCCCACACCTGTAGGCCAGACTCTGGACGTTTGTTTAGCTAAGGAGCACGTCAAGATCGACGAGTTACGTGAGCTGCCGTGGCCGACTGAACATCATCCAGGCACGTGCTCCATCTGGCAACTGTCGGCTTCCGGCAGGACTAAGATCACGTGTGCCTCTGGCCAGGCACCCACTGACGCCACGCCATCGCCAGGCGTTGCTACTCTGGTGTCTTGGAAGAGGCAAACGGAGTCTGTTATGGCACTCTGTTGTCGTCTGTGATGAGAGTAGGTTCTGTCTGTGTGGTTGTGATGGATGCATACGTGTATGGCGTGTACCTGGTGAACTGCCTATCCCGGAGTACATTCGCCCATGAGACACCTGCATCTACATTTATACTCTGCAAGCCACCCAACGGTGTGTGGCGGAGGGCACTTTACGTGCCACTGTCATTAACTCCCTTTCCTGTTCCACTCGCGTATGGTTCGCGGGAAGAACGACTACCGGAAAGCCTCCGTGCGCGCTCGAATCTCTCTAATTTTACATTCGTGATCTCCTCGGGAGGTATAAGTAGGGGGAAGCAATATATTCGATACCTCATCCAGAAACACACCCTCTCGAAACCTGGATAGCAAGCTACACCGCGAGGCAGAGCGCCTCTCTTGCAGAGTCTGCCACTTGAGCTTGCTAAACATCTCCGTAACGCTATCACGCTTACCAAATAACCATGCGAGGAAACGCGCCGCTCTTCTTTGGATCTTCTCTATCTCCTCTGTCAACCCGACCTGGTATGGATCCCACACTGATGAACAATACTCAAGTATTGGCCAAACGAGTAGTGTTGATGGACTACATTTTCTAAAGACTCTCCCAATGAATCTCAACTTGGCACCCGCCTTACCAACAATTAATTTTATATGATCATTGCACTTCAAATCCTTCCGTACGCATACTCCCAGATATTTTACAGAAGTAACTGCTACCAGTGTTTGTTCCGCTATCATATAATCGTACAATAAAGGATCCTTCTTTCTATGTATTCGCTATACATTACATTTGTCTATGTTAAGGGTCAGTTGCCATTCCCTGTACCAAGTGCCTATCCGCTGCAGATCTTCCTACATTTCTCTGCAATTTTCTAATGGTGCCTGCTAATGCAGGTCCCAGTTTAGGCATAATGGTGTTCGTGGATATCAGTTCCAATTCGCGCTCATATGGCTGCTATCTCTAAGTTACTGCCATTTCTTTGACAGGAAAGAAATGTGCTTCATAAGCAGAACAGTGTGCATCCACTTGGCTGCTGCGACGGCTCGTGGTCTTCATAGTGTAAAACAACTGACTGGCCAGCAAGATCACCATATCTGTCGCCAATTGAACACTCACGGGAAATGATGTAGTGGGAACGTTATCGTTCTCCAGAGCCTGCAAGAACAACTGCCGAATTGCAACAAAAGGTAGGAATGCCATATCATGCTTGGGACGATATATCACATAATGCCATTCAGCACCTCTATGAACATTAGCATGTCGCAATACACGCCTGCGTTGCTGAGAAAGGGCGATTCACTGTGTACTGATGCAACTGTTTGCTCAACCGTAACTGTGACATGTGTGTTTCACTTGGTCTGATTTTGTTATGATATATTCCTATGATGATAAACTACCTGTCACAGCACTTGTCAATAAAATGACCTTCTCTTTAAGAGTTTGCATACGTCACTTCACTTATAGGCAAAAACCTATTAAGTTATTCCATTTATACGCAGTCTACTCCACATTTCATGTTGCATACTTATAGATCAAATTTTTGCCTATGAGCCCATGCTCGGAAACGTCATCCAACGACGTTACAGAGCGTCAAAGTTATAGACACAGGAGTGGACCTGATGCATGGGAAAGCTCTCTTGGTCCCCTGTAAAATCTTATTTCCACCCCAAACTGTTGCCTAAAATTTGCAGAAACATGCTCTCTGCTCATTGGCCGCGGTATTATCAAATTCTTAACTGGTCGTAACATGCATGCGATTGTCCTCCAGCAGCCTCCAAGAGATAATACCTACAGCTGGCGCAACTTTCAAGAGTCTCGGGACCAAGTCTGCAGTCAGAGAAGTGGCACCTCACCCGAATGTGTGAGCGCATGGCCATTGTACGCCAAAGATGATCAATATAGCAGATAAAGGGAGACCAGACTTCTCCCTCTCCCCCCCCCCCCCCCTTACCATCCTGCTGGAGATTCGTTTATCTGGAGGGGCCAGATATGCCACCGAGCCTCCACAGACTGCACCCCACGTCGGCAATGGCACTAGTCATTGGCTGAGGGCCGCACCAAGACTCTGACAAAGCATTAGCCAGCCCCAAGTGCAAACTAATGTGCAATTAATGGAAAAAAATTGTTAGAGGAAAATTTTAATCTCTGCAATCACGTAAGGATATCAAAATCCATATAACAGAAAAGGATGTCTCTATCTCTTGATTGAGTAACCAATACTTTTGTTGAGAGTGAAACCGGAAACGTGGCTCAAGCCCGATGCCTTTCGCCACAATGCAGCCACTGTTCACCTTATGAGATTGACAGACTGCCTTCTGCTGACGCCATACAGACGTTTCCGGTTACATCCCACCCCGGCGTGGAGGGTGCTAGGCTATCTTTACAAGTGCACAGTTTTAGTATTCTACCTAAAGTAGCGGCGAAGTAGGGGCAGCAAATGAGTCAATATCGCACAGCGTTATGTCAGACTAACGCCACATCTATCCTTCGACAATTTTAAATAAAGGAATGAAAAAGATATCTCATAGCTGCAAAACTCGTTTGTCACATGGGTTGGGCATCTTCGAACTAAATTTAAATAGCCACCAGAATCAGAAAACAACTGCTAACAGTATTCCATTAGGACAAGAAAAACTGCCTGATTGCTCCATAATAACAAACATAACATGAGGGTGAATACGCTACCTTAAATTCGTACATAGATAACTTGTGTTAGCAGAAAATAAGAAAAACAATGGTAGGAGTCTTTGTTCGGTATGAATAAACTCCTGTCCTAGGCTACAGCGTAGGCTAGCTACTATGAACATAATCTTGACAGACATAAAATTGAACAAAATTATTGCCTTGTAGTTGTGGTCTTCAGTACATGCTACTCTATTCTGTGCTAGCCTCTTAAGCTCCAAATAACTACTGCAACATACATCCCTCTGAGTCTGGGTGGTCTACACTAAATTTAGACAGTATATAACATACTTAATGTCACAAACTATCTTACTCTAGTGCCCTGGGTCTAACGTACATTTTTACAAGAAAAATTACAGAATTCATTTGCTCGATGATGATGTTGATGGTGGAAGGTTGAGTCTTTTTGATGACAACTTCCTTCTGTGGGATATATATCCTTCACGCTTCAAAAACCAACAGTAGCCACCTAACACTGAAGGAGTGCATTCGCCCATGAGACAGATCCCTCCCCAGGCAGGCTTCATGGTGTTCTTTCCATTCGCAAAATGTTCTGCTGGGACCTCTCTCCGTGTTCGTCACTAATCGCTCCCAAATTGGTAGGGAAGAAATCTAAATGAGAATGAAGGAAGTACATTTTTAGTGACATTCTGCATTCAACATTTTTATAGTTCTCTAAAAGAGTTCCCACTAATATGTCACTGTTTTCTGCCCTTGTATTCAATAGGAAACCTTCAACACACCCTTAAAAGAACGCCAGGCTGCGAGTTCTGACTTAATATTTCTTCGAAGTTCTTATCAGGCATCAACTTCCTAATTTGCGGCCCAATAAAAATCCCCTTTTTCAATTTGCCGTTACTTAATTCAGGGAACATGGAGCGCGCACGGAGGCTTTCAGACAGTCGCTCTTCCCGCGAACCATACGCGACTGGAACAGGAAAGGGAGGTAATGACAGTGGCACGTAAAGTTCCCTCCGCCACACACCGTTGGGTATCTTGCGGAGTATAAATGTAGATGTAGATGTAGAACACTCCATGTAGATGCATGAAACCATTAGCATTTGTGTCCATTCCCTTGACAAAATTCTTCATACGGCGTCGCTTAATACGCAGTGGGGGAAGGAAAACATTTTGGGAATCCACCAAAGGTACATATTTCACATTTTCTCTCCCTGGAGCCATTTGGTTGTATAATGTTTATCTGTTGCATGGCTGTCCCAAGGACAAAGGAAACAGGAATGCTTTGTGAAACCACTTTGTAGGCCAGTTAGTAAACCTATCACCTTAAGATCACCACATATTTTCCAATTTTCTTCCTTATACTTAAGAGCTTCAAGTATCTCTGATAAATTTACGTAGTTCTCTTTCATAGTCACAGAAACGTATTACCATTATGCAATACTACAGCCTTCAGACTTATCTTGGAAGTGTCAATAAACAAGCGCCACTCAGCAGCATCGTATGGTATGTTTAACTGTTCCATTAATCCTACTACGAAACTACAAGCACAAACGTTGCCCACCATACGGTAATATGTCATCAGATCTTTATTACGTTGCCTAAAATGAGAAATCCTTGTTTCTCCATGAAGTAAGTTCCATTCCTCAAGACGTAAAGATAAAATTTCTGCACGCTCCTTGGATAAGTGTAAATCACGAACTAGGTAATTCAAGTCTGCTTGAGTAACTAAATGTGGGCTTTGTTCTGGAAAGTGCTCCTCCTCACTTGATTGACATTGTGCTTCCTCAGTGTTTGTAGATTCATGATCAGAATTAGGAACTTCTTCCCACACTAGTGGAGGAGTTGGAACTGGCAGGTCTTCACCGTGGGGAACAGGTCTGACTGCTGAGGGCAGGTTATGGTACTTAATATCCTTATTCTTTGATGAAAGGCCAGTTACACTAGTCAAACAGAAGTAGCAATCATCAACATGATTTTGAGGCACTCGCCAGACCATTGGTATGCTGTTTTTTTTTCCTTTCAGCCATTGTGTTAGTTTAGAATTTCATCTAGTGAAAGTTACGTGAGGTGCCCAATCTTTATCCTGATCTCCCAATGATACGACGTCTTCAGTAAGTTAGAAATTGGTCGTCTTTGTTTCCTTGTCGTGAATTCACCACATATATAACAAAATGAATCGGAATGGTTTGTACATCCACGTTTTGATTTCTTCATGTTGTATTTTCAATGCCTACAGAACACTGTCGAATGAACGTAGCCAGACCAATTCCTGAAAAATAAAAGAAAAATTCAAAGACTTGAGATAATATAGACGGTAGAGCAAGCAAATGTATGTGGCTGGAGGGTTGAAATACACAGTGAAAGATACACTAATTTTACATATTCCATTTAAAAAGTAGTTCACACTAAAGTTAAGAACAAAAAAGTCACTGCACTAACTTTTATCACACTCCTTTCAAACACAAAGCACTTAAAAATTATACAGTAAATTCAACTATGTTATATAACTTGCAGATCATAACTTGTGATCCTGACGTGATGGACACTTTCTGATTTCATAGTTTACGTCACATTACAATATAGAATTAAGTTTTATATCTACTTTGTCTGTACGAAAACCACTGTTGACCAGTGTTATGGTCGAGGAGGCAGACGGAAACTTGTTCGTGGGGGCAAACGGACATATTAATTTTTTTCGTAATAAAACAATTATGGTGGTCTCGTAAATATCTTTCACTAACTTCTAATTTTAATTTTAATAAATGACAGTAATTTTGACTGAATAATGTATTTAACGACGGAATTATCCGTAATCGTAAAAGGAAAGATAGATGCTCTTAGACAGAAGAGTATATTCACTTATCCGTGAATAATTTTAAAGAGGACAGAAACCTGTTAGCCACAACAGCTGCAACCTTTTCGGTTGCACGCAGTTTATTAAGAGAAGAAGTTTTAAAAATGTCAGTCCTGTCCCATCGGCTTCAGGATCTGCCAAACACAAATAGAAGATGGGAAGGTGACTCGTTTTCACAGATCCTTCTTTTATTATTGATCTAAAACAAACGGAACGTGGGAACATCATTCATTTTGACACATCCTACTTTTATTATTGACCTAATTTAGAAGGTAGCGAAAAATTCAAGATGTGATACCGGTAAGAATGATGCATGCAGTGTATGTAAAAAGTTCTATAAACACGGTGAAAATTGGATGCAGTGTCTACATTGTTCTTCCTGGTTTCATGTTGTATGTGTTTCAAATGGAAATAATCTCTACTTTTTTTCCCAGAATAGTTCCAATGATAGGAGTGATAAAAAATTCAGGTGTCCCTTTGCCTCATACGCAGTATCGGTTTGCCCCTATAGTTGGGGGTAATCTGACATTAGTGCACCCTCCACTTATTTCAATATTCTTAGGCAGTAAATAAATTTTAAAAAAACGGATAACTTGTACTGTTTCAGCCTAAGGTATAAAATTGTTAGTGATATGAAATTTAAAAAAAATTTGAAATCTGATTTTTTAATTGTTAGTATTAAAAATCCCCTTATGGTGCCCGTTTGCCCTGACTTTGTCCTAATTATTGTTGGTCCTCAACAAAGGGTCTGTCTGTATGGTGATCCGTGAGATATGTGTCATGTAAGCATTTTCTGGCTACATAGGTTGGTGAACGCACGTACAAAAAATTGATATACATGACTATACAGTACCTAATAAACAACACAGTCGAGATCGCTCAGCACTCTACCGGTAACAACTGGCGTCCGAGAAGTCCTAAACATCAACTTGGCAAGCACTGCAGGACATTCTTGGCAGCTGTCGGTAGGCCAAAAGATCCATAACAACATCTGCTCATGCAGAACACAAAATCCATCAACCCTCCTCAGGCCACATACGGAAGTCACTGCTTATGACACACTATGATAAGCTGCACCTTTCAAATGTCTATAATAAGGGACTGAAACTAATGGTTTCCCTCAATGAAAATTCACTTCACTATCTGACGATGTTGCAGTGTCTGTGTTATTCTGTTTACGATGCAAAGTCCACTTCTGCTTTTTCTACGTGTTCCTCTGCTCGTTTCTTATATTCCTAGGCTTTTATATCTCTTTCCTCTGTCCTTTTCCTGTTTGCTTCTGCTCTTTTTCTGTCTACTTCTGCTTTTTCTGCGTGTGCCTCCGCTTCTTCTAGCATCTGCTTTGCCCAGAATCGGAATATCCCCCACGTGTCCAAGGTTCGAAGTGCCTCCCCCCAAGTTTCCAGGGTTGGAAGTGCCCTGTGGTACTGTCGATTCAGTTTTGCAAGTCTCACTAGTTTCGTTCTGTTGTCTTGCGGCTAAGGGTTCCTGGATTTCAAGCAACGCAGTCTCTGCTGATGTTTCTCCCATAGCAATTTCCTCTACGGCTTGCTGTGATTCCATTGAATCTTCCAAAATATAAACTTTCCTTGCTTCACTAGATCGCGCTCGACTAGCCGTATCCATGTATTGAGGAGTTGAAATTGAAAATTATCCTACGAAATTTAACATGGGCAAATAGACTTACACACAACAATGCTTCTACACAAAAATACTGAATCTTCACGTGCAATACCAAAAGGAATCTTCACGTGTAACTCATAATGTTAACACGAAATAGGAAAATCTCAATGAAATCACCCCAGAGAAGGAGGCAGATACAAAAAATAAATACAACGCAAACAGTTTGCAAGAGTTACGCTGTCATAAGTTGCAGGTGTGGATTCCGGCATACGTAAAAGTGAAATGGGATAAAATGGCCGCCACAACTTTTTGCACTCCAAGTACTGTTTCACTGTGCTGTCGTAACCGCAGGAACCCTATAGAAAGACGAGCGAGTGTAATGCTCATTACTGGCATGGAGTCATATGTAAAACTAAATAACAATGATATCAGATGAGCGAGTGCAATGCTCGTTGCTTTCACTAAATAAATTATCCCTGTATGACAACATAGTGAATGTAACCAGTATGGTGCAAAACAGATTACGTTTATTTTTAACAGGTCTCCCGACCAAGATAAGTACTTGGACTAGCTAAACAGTCTTGAAATTTAAGTCAAATCTGCATCTAACAGGAATTTATTTGCACTGAAGGTTTCATGAAACTAATAAAAAATGGACAGAGAGCAAAGTTATGTGAATATTCGGTTAAATTCATCAAGGATGACGCTAACACTGGGGAGGGTACCGAAATTTACCTGGAATACCGCACAGAGAATGAAGTATCAAGTTCCTTATCTGAGCAGCTCTGTAATTCACAGTTAGGGAATCCAGAAATACACGTCAGAATAAATCAAATAGGCAACACAATCTCGGTATTAGAAACAAACATGTAAGCGAGCTGCTTAGAATATCGATCACACTACCACAAATTCCGAACTTACATTTCCTCAAGAACACCAAAGTGTACTGAGCAGCATCAGATCCGCACTAGGACGTGGTAACTCACAAAGACCTCTCCAGATGACACCTGGCTGCCAACTCATTCGAACTTCTGTGCTCCTACCCAACTGCCCATTTCAGAAACCTCAACATGGTTTGGACATTTCTGTGATGTTGCCAGTGTGCTAGGTGAGAAATGTTGCTAAATCCGTGAGAAAGCAGAGTAAAGCATTTATAAATTCCCTCCTTTTCGGTACTGAGACGCACATTTTTAAATATCAAGTTAGTGCTGGGGCCGAAAAAGTGTCTTCCAAATTGGCCAGCCTTACGCACTGGCTCTGAGCACTAAGGGACTTAACTTCTAAGGCCATGAGTCCTCTAGAACTTAGAACTACTTAAACCTACCTAACCTAAGGACATCACACACATCCATGCCCGAGGCAGGATTCGAACCTGCGGCCGTAGCGGTCACGCGATTCCAGACTGTAGCGCCTAGAACCGCTCAGCCACCCAGGCCGGCCTTACGCACTAAGAACACTGTCTAGAAAGGGGCGGTCAAGAATTTTGGTTCGCAGGCCATTCCCGGGCACCAGTGCCATAGTGCTCAGCCTCACTGCGCCTATTCCCCACTGCCGCGCCACGCTGTCTGAGCCTGGGGAGAGTGAAGAGAACAAAACAACAAAACTGCCAACGCGCTGCATTTAAATGGCGGTTCAGTAGCACTGCACAAACTTATATTTCACATTTCTCAACAACATGCATTACAAATAAAAGCAGTTTTCAGTATTATTTAATTATTTCAAAAATGGTTCAAATGGCTCTGAGCACTATGGGACTTAACATCTGTGGTCATCAGTCCCCTAGAACTTAGAGCTACTTAAACCTAACTAACCTAAGGACATCACACACATCCATGCCCGAGGCAGGATTCGAACCTGCGACCGTAGCAGTCGCGCGGTTCCGGACTGCGCGCCTAGAACCGCTAGACCACCGCGGCCGGCATTTAATTATTTATGGCTCGTCTAAGTTTCATCCATTTCAGACTGTCGGCATACAGACAAACAGAGACAGTTTCACAGATAAGTTGTCACACGTTTCTTAATCGAAAGAAATCTTTCATAGAAATATATCGATCGAAATATTGTTGAAGTTTTGTAACATGGTCATTACGGAGACCACTGAATACACCTGAGGAAAGCAGTGTAGACATCCTGGACAGTTTTAATGTAAAAGGAATTGCAGCTAGAACAAGAATTACCCTACAGGTCACTGCTCCTGCACGCAGGCCCTTTGAACTTAAACGGCAAATGGTATCGAAAACAGATGTAAGATTGCCAGCGTCCTGAAAACGTTTAGGAGACTATCCTTGCAATTCTTTCAAGGCCACATTGAATTCATCAAATCCCGCATTTTCTTTAATATCAATAATTGTCAGAATATGTTCCTTGCATAACACTGTTTTCTTTTTTAATACAGCCCCATGAAATCAGACAGAAGTTGTTTCTCACCTTGCAGTGTCTCACTGTGGACAGTGTGTAGTTAAGTCCACTCAAAATGCAAGGCCTTCAATCCATTCCGGATGTTCTAATTTTTGTTCCTGCATTCTTTTTTCGTTTATAAAATCAACAGTACCGAGTTTTAATCGAAAAACCGTTCCAGGCATGCCCCTTGACTTAACCAACATACTTTGCCGTAATATATTGAGTCTCTATACACTTCGTTCAGTTTAATCGAAAATTGTTGCAACTGATAGTGGAATAATGCATACAACTTCAGAATTTCATTCAGCAATGGCAGTTTGCACAAAAAAGTCAATCTACAGATCTATGGTCACAAGCCTCCAGAAAGACTGAGAATGACAGAAAACAGGGATGGAAACTTTCAATGTCTATAAAGCAGTCACATGAGTGATAGGTAGTACAAATGTACTGTGAAACAATATTTCCATACCATGCAGAAAGAATTTAAAGATTTAGTTAATAATGAAAGAGGGAAAAATTACAACGATCGATGGAGCAGTCATTGTTCAGCACCTCAAAATGTGTGTGAATTCCTAAGGGACCAGACTGCTGATGTTATCGGTTCCTACACTACTTAAACTACCTTAAACTAACTTATGCTAAGAACAACACACACCCATGGAGGATGGACACGAAACTCCGACAGGAGGCGCCGTGGAGCAATCGATTGATGGTGCCTAAAACCGTGCGGCCACTCTGTACGGCTTCAGCAGATCACAATGCACTTTTGAGCTAAATTTGCAAGGATGCGGAACATGTAGGAATTGGTGGTATGAACAGTAAAAATACTGGTCAGAATACGCGGAACTAGTGCTATCACAGTGTAAGGTGGCAGAATAAATGGTCATATTCGAACCTTATATGAGACCTTTGTGCATCGCAACGAGAAACTAAAGATACCTAATGTAACTCGGCGGTTATCAGAACATCTGCCTATCAGTATGGAATGCAAAAACAAATGACAGCCAATCTACGGTAATTAATACACCATTCCTGTATAATGCATGTCTTTGAGTGGAAGGTAGAACAGGCAATGCAAGTCACTTTTAGTTTTGAAAAGCCAGCCAAACAACGGTGTAGCGAAGGTGTGCTGTTGGGGTTACGATGGAAACCACTTAAAGGGGTGGCAGGAGGGAGGTCAGCGACCTGGGCTAGGTGATTCGGGCTGGAGGACCACATGTAGTGGCACATCTGTACAAGGGATAGATAAAAAGCTTTAGAAAGCTGCATTATGGAATTCCAACAGGATATGCACAAGAGCCAGTGACGCATTTCGTCCAGCAAGTGAGACACACAGGAAGGTCAATGTATTTTACGCATCAAGAATCGGCACGAAACATCCAATTGGCGGAAATGCACTACGAAGGTGAAATATACTGAAGTTTCGATGAAGTTTGATAGAAGGAACATTGTGATTGGTAGAGAGAGTTTCTACAAAATAAGAGGAATGCTCCCATTGGTCGAAAAGGGCCGTAACGTGAAAAACGAATGAACCCAAGTGGGTGCCATGTGTAGAACAAGAGAGAAATTTTTAGGACTATTCTCTAAACTGGCGTCAAGTGCAGAATGGAGCACTTAACGCTCTATATGACGAAAAGAAAAAAAAATGTTCAAATGTGCGTGAAATCTTATGGGATTTAACTGCTAAAGTCATCAGTCCCTAAGCTTACACACTACTTAGCCTAAATTATCCTAAGGACAAACACACACACCCATGCCCGAGGGAAGACTCGAACCTCCGCAGGGACCAGCCACACAGTCCATGACTGCAGCGCCTTAGACCGCTTGGCTAATCCCACGTGGCATGACGAAAAGAAGAAATTTGTGTGGACACTGTGTTCACAGCGGCTGCACTTCAGCTAGGAATAAGCTGTAGCAACGTTTAGCTCCAAATGTGGAGAAACGAACCAGCCAAATTAGTTAACTGTTTTCTTGCGAGAACTGAGAGGGCACTATAATATGCATGCTGCTCCAACCATGAATGTGTATATCGCCACATAATAAAACTAGGGCTGAGTACATGTTTTCTCGCATATCGGAAACATAGGGAAAGATTCTGCTGGAAAGTTCAGCAAAGGCCAGATTAGGTTTTGTAGGAATTTCAGTGGGAGAGAGCCGCCTTGCATACAGCAGCACGACGCAGCTTAAGGTAAATATCGCATGCAGAGGCATAAACTTTGTTGGTTCACAAGCAGCTTGCGTCAATTGTAAACTCGAGCAGCCTTGATTGTCATCCTAAATAGTACCGAACTTTGAACTGGAATCGGACGATTTTCGTAGTACTGACCATCGTCATAACATATGTGTACGAGATATTTGTAAAGAAACTTCCAATTAAACTTTCATATTATTGCGCTTAGGATTAACGTAAAGGAACTTCCAATGAAACTTTCATAATATTGTGCTTAGGATTAATGTTCTTCCAGAGAGTTAATATTTAACATGTTTGTGTATAAGATTATTTCACTTTTTGATGTTGGCAAGACGCGTTATCCATTGTGCTGTTTTTATGTTATCGACTTGAAAACTGCGTAAAAGCTGTAATTTTGTGCTAAAATTTGCGATATTAAACTTGTCATTTCACCTTATGCAGTTGTTCTCATTGATAGAATAAGTAAAACTGCACCTTACAACAGGTACTGTAAAAGTGTTGGTGTGGAAACATTTCAAAATACGATATCTCGTAAACGACTCTCACTAGAATCGTGCAACAAACACCATTGACAATTTGGTTTACCCTACTTTTAGCTTGTTATTGTCAGTAGGCATTGTTCCATTTAAAGAAGTGTATGTTTGCACATAATACACATCTGTTGTTTGGCTATCAATACGAGCCCCTGGCTACCTGACTACGAAAACCACCCAACTGCACTTCCCATTTCCACAATACTTTCGCTGCAAACTTTAGGCTATTCTCCTTGTATACGCACAGTATACAGGCTGTAATGGGTATAAGTGTAGATATTTTATATGTGATACCTTAACATGTGGACACACTAGTGAGCTGGTTGTTATTTTTCTGCATCTAACAGTCTTCCCGCAGACACGCCACATTATTTACTGCCTGCTGTTTTCTACACTGCCCTACTAAGTGGACTGGGCCTGTTAGCATAGAATAGCCGTTTTGCGTCTACCCATCGGAACTTCAACACGTGGCATTGTTTAATGTCTTACTCTTGCCACATTACTTGCGATACTAACCAATGTAAAAACACACAACTTGTAATAACTATGCCGGCCGTGGTGGCCGAGCGGTTCTTGGTGCTACAGTCTGGAACCGCGCGACCGCTACGGTCGCAGGTTCGAATCCTGCCTCGGGCATGGATGTGTGTGATGTCCTTAGGTTAGTTAGGTTTAAGTAGTTCTAAGTTCTAGGGGACTGATGACCTCAGAAGTTAAATCCGATAGTGCTCAGAGCCATTTTTTTTTGGGCACAACTGCGGACATTTAATTCTTAATTAATTGTCTTCCGTGTTTCATCTGAGTCTTACCATCTCGTTTTCATCTCGTTGCAATGTGATGACTCTTTTATCGTTATCATAACACATGAATTATCCTAACACACGAACAATGACCTGAATGATGATTTTCAACCCACTGAATCATTATAATCTCTAATAACCAAATAAAATATTGTATTGAGTTCAGAGTTGCCATTTTGAGTGTTAGCATTACTTAAAAGACACCCTAAATATTTGTTTGCCCACGTGTTTGAAAACTCGTGTTGCAGATATATTCTAACACAATGGGAGTTACAAGATGGTAAGATTTAGCGCTATTTCCTCCCGTGTTACATGAAATTACCAGATTTCGAGCAGAGCTTTAGATTGTTGATATTGCTAGTTAGTAGTTCCACGCCTATCGCTTGTACTCGCACTGCGCGAGTCAAATGTCACGTGACTGTTGGAGCGGCGTGTCGGGAAATCTCGAGGATGTTCGAGTACCGTTTCACCGATCCTACTTGGAGTGATGTTTTATTACAAACCCTCCTATTGCTCAATTGTCTTTTGTGTGGCTTAGTTCTATTGCTTCCACTATAATGCTAGAAACAATTGTGTGGCTGAACAAGGAAGACAATAACACAGGCGCCGAAGGGCTCGTTTACGTGTACTTCAAATGCGTCATTTTCACCCCGAACTATAAGTGCTACTTCTGGGAGTGCAGTTACAGAAAAGCGTTATGCTGCGCGTATAGCTCAGTGCGTATTACTCAAGCAAAGCAGCCAGCGGTCTACAAAATTCTTCCCTCACTCGGCGCTGGAGTGCCGCTGTTACCTTGTTTACTGCTCGCACCGGACGTTCCACAGCTCATTTGGCCGCGTCTTCAGGACGCGCAGCTGTTTCATTTACTGCCTCAGTGACGATGCCACGTTTACTGCACCACGCCGAATATCAGCGGCGCTCGAACTTTCGTAAACAGCCGCTAGGCGTCTAGTCTAATAAAGTTCTAAAGGGTAGTTCTCAGGCAGTTACGATTAAACACCGGACTGCTCTGCTACTCCGCAGTCATGAGAGAGAAGCACTTCTTTTTTATCGGCACTTCAAGACGAGTGAACTTCCGCGCGCTGTTCAGAACTAATTCCGTAAGTATTTTTGTACTGTATACAGACAGAAAAAAATCGCAACATCAAAAAATAATTAATGTAGAGTAACGAAATTTCGCGAGTACATTTGTCTGACTAATACAGGGTGTTACAAAAAGGTACGGCCAAACTTTCAGGAAACATTCCTCACACACAAATAAAGAAAATATGTTATGTGGACATGTGTCCGGAAACGATTACTTTCCATGTTGGAGACCATTTTATTACTTCTCTTCAGATCACATTAATCATGGAATGGAAACCCACAGCAAGAGAACGTACCAGCGTGACTTCAAACACTTTGTTACAGGAAATGTTCAAAATGTCCTCCGTTAGCGAGGATACATGCATCCACCCTCCGTCGCATGGAATCCCTGATGCGCTGATGCAGCCCTGGAGAATGGCGTATTGTATCACAGCCGTCCACAATACGAGCACGAAGAGTCTCTACATTTGGTACCGGGGTTGCGAAGACAAGAGCTTTCAAATGCCCCCATAAATGAAAGTCGAGAGCGTTGAGGTCAGGAGAGCGTGGAGGCCATGGAATTGGTCCGCCTCTACCAATCCATCGGTCACCGAATCTGTTGTTGAGAAGTGTACGAACACTTCGACTGAAATGTGCAGGAGCTCCATCGTGCATGAACCACATGTTGTGTCGTAATTGTAAAGGCACATTGTAACTAACCTTTTACTACGGGTTATTCCTTATTATTGGGAATGGAAATACTTATTGCTTATGAAAATAACGTGAGAAGAGTAGGGTCGCCACCGACTCTAACCATACAACTAATCAAAGATTTGGTCGAGTCGGAAAATAAATTAATTTGATCACAGACCAAAAACTCACAAAAATGCATACGTTGTGATGTCGGTCATAGGGGATACGATGTAATTAATAGTGTTCCCCGTGCACTGTTCACGACAATCAAACATTTAAAATAAAATAACACATGCAAGAACACTGTGCGGAAGATCAGCTCCCAGCAACACACCTGAAAATAAGACTTAATCTAAAGCATTTGTTATAAAATACAAGGGGAGACTAATCACTGGACCTGTGCATAAGGAAAAGCATTGGATGTGCTATCGGGAAAGCTACGAGGTAAGTGGCTTAGGTGCAAAAACGTAACCTCGGAACACAAGAGAAAATTGTAGATAAAATCATTTATTCCTAAGATAAGGATGTGAGGCATGTACACGATTCCTGATAACACGTGGTTTGTGGAGACACAATTTATAGGTATAGTACCAAATTCCAACAATATCACATCACACAATCATGTTATCATTATCTAAAACAAACATGCGATCGGACAGTTAGTGATGCCGGTAGCCCAACAACTATAATGTTCTACCACGTGGTTGGCTCCCCACGGACGAAAGACACATAAAGCAAGGAAAATTTACGAGAAGGCAAAGCTCTAAATATTTAGAAAGGTGAAAGCTTATGCAGGCACAGCTGAAGGCAAACAGACATTCATACAGAAGCGAGTGCTTATCGACACCTTTGTGTGGCGCTCTTCCGGCGGATCCAAGTCTGCTACAGAAATTTGCTAAAAGAAAAATCTGCCAAAGTTTTGCATTCCTTGCTGCGACAAAGCAAAGCAATCTTCCAGATTTGAAAAGCGAGACCAAAAGCTAACAGCTCTCCCCTCGCCAAGTAACAGCGCGCCACGCGGTCAGTCTAACTCACCCTTCTTCGACTGGAGCACAGCTGTGGACGCTTCCCGTACCGGTGGCAGACTGCCTCCCGCTTCTCCAGTCTCTTCCACGCTCCGCGTGGCCCGGAAAACCCAAAGATGCCATTTCCGCCACCAACCTAACGCAGGTGGATTTCTCACAAGTAGCGAAAACCTCTTTGCCGACTTGACCACTACGAGAGTTGGCTATTCTGTGCCACTGCTGCTGAATCTGTACGACTATCGCAGACCTTCTGCAGCAGACTACGCCAGCGTCTAGCAACGTGACACACATCCACATTCATTCAATCACACCACTATGAGAGATATGAGGAAAGAGAAACAAGAAAAAGAAAGAGAAATGCTAATGAAATTGGGCTACCGGACTAATGAAAGGTGTCTACAGGACCCTTTCATCACCCCAAACGTCCCGGAGAAGACTGTGCCGCGAATTTTCTCGCCATGCTAGGAGATTCGCCAACAGTCTTCGAAACGAACATACCCTAACGAGTAACAATTGCAACAGGCAAACAGCAGCACAAAAGAATTGATTAATCTCTTATATCCAAGTGAGTTTTATCTGACCTTAGTCAATAATTGTGACGTCATGCGGTCCGCAAAGGAAACAGAACAAATTAAATTAAGCGTGATATTCTACGCTAACATCTTGTCATCTGACCTACTACGACCACAAACATGAGATATTATTTTAAAAGTGCTTTAACCAATTATCAAAAATTAATACAGT
This sequence comes from Schistocerca serialis cubense, assembly GCF_023864345.2. NCBI lineage: Eukaryota > Metazoa > Arthropoda > Insecta > Orthoptera > Acrididae > Schistocerca > Schistocerca serialis. Next base: position 442,951,040 of record NC_064646.1, on the reverse strand, counting down.
GACATAGATGAACAGGTACACGAAATATATACATACATAAACAAATACAATGATGCAAAATCATTACCAAGGACCAAAGGAGAGTCAGCTGGTACAGACATATATAAAAACATCTAAGTGAAAGTACAAAACTCAACGTGCATAACAAATACAGTGACACAAAATCATTAATGAACCCAATGGAATGACAACTGGTAAAAACCACCTATCGAAAATAAGAGTACATCAACACATCCAGAAACCAGCTCGTTGACACGCTGTCATTTTTCAGTTTCGTCACATGGTAGTTTCACTGGGTATTCTCTTTAGGTGCTGGGGTGGGCGTCTCTTCTAAAGGCGACTTGGAGGATAAGCTACCAGGGGGTCTCAACACTGAACTGGGGAGTTCGCAGCGGCGTTGATTGTAACGTCCGTTGTAACCCAGGTTGTTCATCCTAGACAGCACCCCGCGACGTTGCCTCGTGCCCGTTTCCACCCTCTGCGTCCATACTGTGGGATGGTTCGGCGTTGCAGATTTGCAGGACATCGCCACTTGTGGGCCCTGCCTTATCATCGAGAAGGCGGCTTGGCGGTCGTCGTCCGTGTGTTCTGGAGGAATGTGTTTTACCGACACACGCCCCTGTCTCCTGTCGTGTCAATGGAGAGACACGTGCTCTTCTCCGTCGCATCGAGGTCGATGTAAACTCGTACGGGTGTCGGGCTTGCGGGTGTCGGGCTTGAGACCTGCTTATCACATCTTTGCACCGTCTCAGCTGATGCGTCAGTGGTGGGACCCGCGTTCCTCCGGGCAGTGGGCGTTACCTCACCGCAGCGGCCGTCTGGACTAGCGGCGCTCAGGGATCGGTGGCCTCGCCTGGCGTGCGTCATATTTTCCCTTTCGCTTGTCAGATGACTAGCGCATGGAGTGGAACGCCGGCCATCAGCTGTCGCTGCCGTGGTGACACCCCTGCGGGCCCCGGTGTGAGCCTTGGCTTGGGGGAAGACCAGCATCCCCTCCCCTCTGATGGGGAAACAGCTGTGACCGCTCGCCGCACCACTGCAGGGTTCTGCAACGCCTGCCGGTGGACCAAGCCCTGTGCTATCTGACGCGGAGGCTCCCTAGGCGGCCTTGCACCCACTTGAGAACTGCGCTCACAGAGATCGCTACAAAATATCATGTGTACAGATTACCACAAAATCATCGAGTTTCTTACTCCTGATCAATACGTAGAATAGTGCCCAAAATAAACTTGACATAAAGGGCCTTCTTAACATTACTAATAAAAAAACAATAAGGAAAATTACATAACCAATATTCAAACAAACAAAGAATCCTTTTTATAAAATATAGTTCCAGCATTACATTTGCTGTCTATCATTTAGGGTAGATCTTGTACAAGATTTGGTCAGGGTTTAGATAGGATTTGGCGCCGCTGCAAACTACAGACACAGAACTATACCTACTAACTACGCCCTCACACACAATCTACAGAGCTCGTACTAGTCACCATCACCATATAGCCCGACTACAATTCCCACATATAAACAAAATATTCCTTTCAACACCAATACCCATATAGTTGTTCATTGACTGCTGCTCCAAGGTTTGCCGCACACGTCTGCTGATCTGTGAAACATTTCTGAGACTTCTTTTCTATGGACATTGCATAATATAAGTTATGATTAATGAGACATAGAAGGTTCATTCAAGTCACATCTGAAATGGTAAATGTTTCAACATTTATTCATCAGACTAATGCAAAAGGTCAGTGGGCATAACAATGGAAATAAAAATCATTCTATCCTATTAGCAAACACATAAACACTTCGTCCTATAAGTACATACAAAAGACTGTCAAAAGAAATCCATTGTCCAGAGCCACGAGTACCCAACTTACTGCTGTCATAAGATAGTCATAATGATTATACAATTACTCACCACATGTCCCTAGGGGTCCTCACCTACCGTCATGTTATTTCAGCTTGGAGGTAGTCGCATTGATTCTCTATTAAATATCAAGTTGCTTGAGTTCATAAACTGTTTCCATATACGTCTTCTGGGGTTTCACATCCTGGTGCCCTCAACCGTACCTAGTAGTATGTGGCGGCAGGTTACACTTTCCAAATATCTTATAAGATGGCAACTCTGAAAATCAAACACTATTAATCTCCCTTCATACACAAATCCTTCACCTACAAGTCACCAAGTCGCTTCATCAACATCGTAGTACATTTGAAAAATCTCACTGAATCATGCTCACCTAAGGGGAATAAGAACACTAAAACTGTAATTTATCATCAAGAATTACCTTCATCAACATCGTAGTACATTTGAAAAATCTCACTGAATCATGCTCACCTAAGGGGAATAAGAACACTAAAACTGTAATTTATCATCAAGAATTACCTTACGACCATTGACTCGCCACGCCAACACACCCGATACCTTTTTAGTCATCAAAAAACGAAAGCCATCGTACTGTAATAGGAAACGCTTCATATGAGCTTCATAATCATTCATATTCAGGCGTTATAAAGGTGCACAACACTACTCTTTTCTGCTGCGGAGAAGAAATGACTACACATATATTTGGCAACCCTTTACAATTCATAGAAAATATACACTTTAATATTAATCACACTAGAGTGATCAAAACATTGGAAAATATACACTGTAATTTTACGAAACAGTAGCGACTGGGTTTACCGCAGACACACCAGTACTGTGGCCCTCCCTCAACAAATCTTCCATAACAACGTCTTCCTTTATCAAATGGACATCAGTATCATCAATAGCACCGGTCCTCATTAAGTTGACGCCAACCGAGCTAGCCAACAGTCATTGATCTCTTTGATTAGAGGCATTTGTCGGATTGTGCCGCGGGTTTACGGGACAAATTTCAACACCCACTGGCGGACCGCCCGTACTGTTTAGAGCACCCCTGTTGTCGCTTGTTCGATAGTTATTTTGTGGTCGGTTACGATTACCGTTCCTAGGTCCGCTATAATTGCGCCTAAATCTCTGCCCATTACCGTATCTTCTAAACTCCCGGGGATGTCTTTGATTTGCTCTCGGCGAATGATGATTATTGGCATCTTTCATTCGGCCCTCGTTCCGTGAGGAGTCGCGACGCTGCCAACGCCCGTGCGTTCTGTAACTCACAGGCGACCCGTTACGTCTGGATTGTCACCTGTCTCTACGGCTGCGGCTTCGCTCGCGCGGCCGCTGCTCGTAGGCGCTCTGACCGTAATTCTGCTGGTGCCATTCGCATCGCACTCAAGCTCTAAAAGGAGACTGCGAAACCCCTCCACGTCATCCTTACATCGGCCTGCAAAGATAACGTGCCGCAACTGCATTGGAAACTTTCCCAGGCAAATACGAATAATTTCCGCAGGTCCATAAGCATCGTCAAGATGTTCATTCGCCTGCAGCATGTGCTCGAACATCTGCACAGTGTTGGAGAATTTCGACCGGTTTAACTCTGCTAGCATAATGAGTCCGTGTTTTACACGACTCTGCGCTGCCACTGAGCAATAGATTGACAGGAAGTGTAGACGAAACTTCCCGACTGTGTAACAATTGCGTGCAATTAACCTCATCCGCGCCGCTGACTCACCTTCGAGGTAGCCGCACATATACTCTATCTTGTGCGCGCTGGGACACGCAGGAGGAAGGGAGAACTCGAACTGCTGTAACCAGGCCCGCGGGTGAATCCCCGTAGCCGAGTTACGGAAGACTTCAAACTTCCTCACCGCCAGAAAATGTTTAAAGTCAAATTCGTGAGTTTCCCTTGGCCAACGTTCCTGAGGGGATCCGCGCCGTTCCCAGCTAGTACGAGATCCGTGATCGTGACGATGATCAAATTCGCCATCGTTCCCGGAATCATCGTCGGAATAGTGGCCCTTTCGTTTATTTCTTTCAACTTCATGGGCCGTTAACCTTTTTAGGTGAAGTTCTAAATGGGCCATGCGCTCACATAGTCCCTCGGTAACCCCTCTTTGTTGTATATTTATTTCACACTGTCCACGCGGACATTTCGTTATCGACCGTATTTCGTCTGCATCCGCTGATGACGAGGTAATCGTTTCCCTATTATTGTCAGACTTACGCGCCACTGCGTCTGAGATCCTGGCTATTTCTTTTCGCATCCCACGGTGGGCCGTGTCTTGTTTTGTTTGCGTAAGCCCTTGCTCTCGCTCGAGAGCTATTATCGCCTGGCTGAGGGTTTCTACCTGCGCGCTAAGGTGGACCGGGCACTTAGCAGCAGTGTCCTCTATTCGGGACACAAGAGCCGCGTGGTCACTCTGGCATTGTTCTGCTAACGCGCGGAGATCCCTGGCGGAATTTTGTCCTACTCGGGACTCAAGAGCCGCTTGTTCACTCTGGCATTGTTCTGCTAGCATACGCATATTCCCAGCGAACCTCTCTTCTTGCTCCATCACCTGCTTGCTAATGACTTGCTGCCCCTCTTCTAAGGCGGAGATACGTTGGTCAATGATCGCCAGTTTCCCCCAACACCCTGTACTATTTCACTACTCAATCTTTTATTTGCTTCCTCGAGATCCCTTTTATTACTGTCTAGTAACTGCCGTAGCATAGTCTGTAATGAATTTGCATCTATCGACTGATTCGAAAACACTATAGTGGGCTCAGGATGGACAACACTTGTGCTTGCGTTTTCTGCATTTCGTTCCCGGTCGGGCTCGACGTTTTGATCTCGTCCTTGTTCAGAGTTGTTGTCTGACTGGTTTTTCCGATCGCAGCTCCCTGAACAGCTACATGTCTCCATCATAAGGATAGTTACTCTGTGCTCCAAAATACAAGAATAGTAACAAAGTCTCCTAATGGACTCAGTCCCCACAAAGCAGCCAAGATTTGCTATATTACACCGATACACGACACAGGACAAGAATCAATCAACACTTGTAACACAATGGAATACTAAATCACAATGTCTATACAGTAATACATAAACAAAGAAAATGCACACCTATATCCTAAATTCAAATAAATGCTGTGTTGCAGAAAGACAATATACCAATTAGCACATCCAACGGAAAATAACTAATCATCACTGCGCATCAGAAGATCTCTGGTTTATCGAAATCCGTGAGCAGGGTAAGTCATGTGTAACTAACCTGTTACTACGGGCTGTTCCTTATTATTGGGAATGGAAATACTTATTGCTTGTGAATATAACGTGAGAAGAGTAGGGTCGCCACCGACTCTAACCATACAACTAATCAAAGATTTGGTCGAGTCGGAAAATAAATTAACTTGATCACAGACCAAAAACTCACAAAAATGCATACGTTGTGATGTCGCTCATAGGGGATACGATGTAATTAATAGTGTTCCCCGTGCACTGTTCACGACAATCAAACATTTAAAATAAAATAGCACATGGAAGAACACTGTGCAGAAGATCAGCTCCCAGCAACACACCTGAAAATAAGACTTAATCTAAAGCATTTGTTATAAAATACAAGGGGAAACTAATCTCTGGACCTGTGCATAAGGAAACGCATTGGATGTGCTAACGGGAAAGCTACGAGGTGAGTGGCTTAGGTGCAAAAACGTAATCTCGGAACACAAGAGAAAATTGTAGATAAAATCATTTATTCCTAAGATAAGGATGTGAGGCATGTACACGATTCCTGATAACACGTGGTTTGTGGAGACACAATTTATAGGTATAGTACCAAATTCCAACAATATCACATCACACAATCATGTTATCATTATCTAAAACAAACATGCGATCGGACAGTTAGTGATGCCGGTAGCCCAACAACTATAATATTCTACCACGTGGTTGGCTCCCCACGGACGAAAGACACATAAAGCAAGGAAAATTTACGAGAAGGCAAAGCTCTAAATATTTAGAAAGGTGAAAGCTTATGCAGGCACAGCTGAAGGCAAACAGACATTCATACAGAAGCGAGTGCTTATCGACACCTTTGTGTGGCGCTCTTCCGGCTACAGAAAATTGCTAAAAGAAAAATCTGCCAAAGTTTTGCATTCCTTGCTGCGACAAGGCAAAGCAATCTTCCAGATTTGAAAAGCGAGACCAAAAGCTAACAGCTCTCCCCTCGCCAAGTAACAGCGCGCCACGCGGTCAGTCTAAATCACCCTTCTTCGACTGGAGCACAGCTGTGGACGCTTCCCGTACCGGCGGCAGACTGCCTCCCGCTTCTCCAGTCTCTTCCACGCTCCGCGTGGCCCGGAAAACCCAAAGATGCCATTTCCGCCACCAACCTAACGCAGGTGGATTTCTCACAAGTAGCGAAAACCTCTTTGCCGACTTGACCACTACGAGAGTTGGGTATTCTGTACCACTGCTGCTGAATCTGTACGACTATCGCAGACTTTCTGCAGCAGACTACGCCAGCGTCTAGCAACATGACACACAACCACATTCATTCAATCACACCACTATGAGAGATATGAGGAAAGAGAAACAAGAAAAAGAAAGAGAAATGCTAATGAAATTGTGCTACCGGACTAATGAAAGGTGGCTACAGGACCCTTTCAACATGTTCTAGCAGCACAGGTAGAGTATCCCGTATGAAATGATGTTAACGTGCTCCATTGAGCGTAGGTCGGCGAAACTAAAATGAGCTCTAACATGGAAATTAAGCGTTTCGGGACACATGTCCACCTAACATATTTTCTTTATTTGTGTGTGAGGAATGTTCTCTGAAACTTTGGCCGTACCTTTTTGTAACACCCTGTATACTCGTATTTAAGTAATTAACACTGCAAGATCACAGGTTAATGTAAGCGCAAGATAAGCCATTTCAAATGTGTAACGCTGGTACCATTAATAACTGGTGTACCTGCCTTGCTGATGATGCTGTTGTGTACGAGAAGGTGTCGTCGTTGAGTGACTGTAGGAGGATACAAGATGACTTGGACAGGATTTGTGATTGGTGTAAGGAATGGCAGCTAGCTCTAAATATAGATAAATGTACATTAATGCAGATGAATAGGAAAAAGAGTCCCGTAATGTTTGAATACTTCATTAGTAGTGTAGCGCTTGACACAGTCACGTCGATTAAATATTTGGGCGTAACACTGCAGAGCGATATAAGTGGGACAAGCATGTAATGGCAGTTGTGGGGAAGGCGGATAGTCGTCTTCGGTTCATTGGTAGAATTTTGGGAAGATGTGGTTCATCTGTAAAGGAGACCGCTTATAAAACACTAATACGACCTGTTCTTGAGTACTGCTCGAGTGTTTGGGATCCCTATCAGGTCGGATTGAGGGAGGACATAGAAGTAATTCAGAGGCGGACTGCTAGATTTGTTACTGGCAGGTTTGACCATCACGCGAATGTTACGGAAATGCTTCAGGAACTCGGGTGGGAGTCTCTGGAGGAAAGGGGGGCGTTCTTTTCGTGAATCGCTACTGAGGAAATTTAGAGAAACAGCATTTGAGGCTGACTGCAGTACAATTTTACGGCCGCCAACTTATATTTTGCGGAAAGACCACAAAGATAAGATAAGAGAGATTAGGGCTCGTACAGAGGCATATAGGCAGTCATTTTTCCCTCGTTCTGTTTGGGAGTGGAACAGGGAGAGAAGATGCTAGTTGTGGTACGAGGTACCCTCCGCCACGCACCGTATGGTGGATTGCGGAGTATGTATGTAGATGTAGAATGTCGAATACTAGCATACAAAATTGCACATATGGTATTGCAAAAAAAAAAAAAAAAGAAATGATTCAAGTGGCTCTGAGCACTATGGGACTTAACATCTATGGTCATCAGTCCCCTAGAACTTAGAACTACTTAAACCTAACTAACCTAAGGACAGCACACAACACCCAGTCATCACGAGGCAGGGAAAATCCCTGACCCCGCCGGGAATCGAACCCAGGAACCCGGGCGCGGGAAGCGAGAACGCTACCGCACGACCACGAGCTGCGGACTGTTGTATTGCACAATTGCCGGATGTCAATTTGTGGGATGCCTGTTGCACTTGATAGGTCAATACAGTACGGTTAATACCGGTTGTGGATTACGCTGTTATCCGGTACTGTCCAATATTTGCTCGACTGGAGACAGATCTAGTAATCGAGCAGGACAAAGCAATATGACGACACTATGTAAAGATTGTTGGGCTACAGCGGCGAGATTTTTCCTCTTGCACCCCCCCCCCCCACCCCCCCCGTCCGCTCTTTGAATGCTGTTCATCAGTGGCAACATAACAGGTTGACAGGTTGAATCACCAGACTGGCGAACAGTTTCGCAGTCCGGGTGTGTGGGCTAACGATGACAGTGCTCCTACTGTCATACGAAACCACTCCTCAGACCATCATTCCAGGTGTGGGCCCAATGTGCCTAGGACGCAGACAGGCCCTCAACTGGCCCCTTCTGACCAACACAGGATCGTCGCCGGCGCCGAGACAGAACCAGCTTTCATCAGGAAACACTGACTTCGAGTGACCTCTCGCTTCTCACCACTGAAGTCGCAAATGCAGTAGTTTGGGGTCAGTGGAACGCTCGCTACAGTGTGTCTGGCTCGCTGTCCTTGAAGCAACCGATTAGTTGCAGTTCGTTGTGTCACTGTGGTGCAAAATGCTGCTCATGTTGCTATTGCAGATGCAGTACGATGCGCCAGACCCATAAGCCTAACATGATGGGCTTCCCTCTCCGCAGTGCCACATGGCCATCCGGAACCCGGTCTTCTCGCGATCGAACATTCTTGTGACCAAAGCTGTCAGCAGTCATGCACAGTGCCTATATACCTGACAGATTTTTCTGCAGTACACTGTCGAGAACACCGCTGTTAGCAAATCGTGTACATTGACTACGTCCGTATTAAGTCTTTCTGCAGTATCGCAGAAAGAACATCGAGCCCAGTTACACGACCCCGTTCAAACTCAGTGACGTGTTGGTAATGACGTCTTTATCACCTTAAATGCATTCTTGGCTAACATCAATTCACCACGTCTAATCTTAAATGTAGTTAACACACTTGACAGTTACTGTGTACGGTTGAATCCCGTCTCCAGCCATCGTGATTTAGGTTTTCCGTGATTTCCCTAAATCGTTTCAGGCAAATGCTGGGATGGTTCCTTTCAAAGGGTACTGCCGATTTCCTTCCCCATCCTTCCCTAACCCGAGCTAGCGCTCCGTCTCTAATGACCTCGTTGTCGACGGGACGTTAAACAACACTTACCCCTACCTACAGTTGCTGCGTGTATTTAAAGCAAACATGGTTTGCATCCTCTTAGTGGAGCTTCTACTACGCGAGAAGCGTGAAGATGTAGAAACACGCCTGTCAAATTCCGGTTATGTTGAAAAGCTTCTTCTTAGTGCTACGATATTTTCCGTCAGTGAACATAGTTCTTTCTAAAATTGAACTCCAAGTCCGACGATTTTACTCATAACATATGATTGATTTCGAGCAAACAAAAGCTGGCGAATAGCCGTAACCATCCTGTAATGTGTCGCGGAAGGTATGTTGTGTACCGCCGTCACTTTCTTTCCTGTTCCAGTCGCTAACAGTGCGTAAGATAAGCGGTTCTAGGTAAAGTCTGTGTAATGTTGACTCTCAATAAATTTACCTTTATAGTCTTTCCGCGAGACGTGCACTATGTGATCAAAAGTATCCGAACACCCACAAAAACATACGTTTTTCATATAAGGTGCATTCTGCTGCCACCTACTGCCAGGTACTCCACACCAGCGACCTCAGTAGTCCTTAGGCATCGTGAGAGAGCAGAATGGTGCGCTCCGCGAAACTCTCAGACTTCGAACGTAGTCGGGTGATTGGGTGTCACTTGTGTCATACGTCTGTACGCGAGATTTCCACACTTCTAAACATCCCTAGATCCACTGTTTCCGATGTAATTGTGAAGTGGAAACGTGAAGGGACAAGTACAGCACAAAAACGTACAGGCAGGCTTCGTCTGTTGACTGACAGAGTCGCCAACAGTCGAAGAGGGTCGTAATGCGTAATAGGCAGACATCTATCCAGACCATCACACAGGAATTCCAAACTGCATCAGGATCCACTGCAAGTACTATGACAGTTAGGCTGGAGGTGAGAAAATTTGGATTTCATGGTCGAGCGGCTGCTGATAAGTCACACATCACGCGGGTAAATGCCAAACGACGCCTTGCTTGGTGTAAGGAGCATAAACATTGAAAGATTGAACAGTGGTAAAACGTTGTATGGAGTGACAAACCACGGTACACAGTGTGGCGATCAAATGGCAGGGTGTGGGTATGGCAAATGCCCGGTGAACGTCATCTGCCAGCGTGTGTAGTGCCACCAGTAAAATTCGGAGGCGGTGGTGTTATAGTGTGGTCGTGTTTTTCATGGAGGAGGCTTGCACCCCTTGTTGTTTTGCGTGGCACTATCACAGCACAGGGCTACATTGATGTTTTGAGCACCTTCTTGCTTCCCTCTGTTGAAGAGCAATTCGGGGATGGCGACTGCATCTTTCAACACGATCGAGCACCTGTTCATAATGCACGGGCTGTAGCGGAGTGGTTACACGACAATAACGTCCCTGTAATGGACTGTCCTGCACAGAGTCCTGACCTGAGTCCTAGAACACCTTTGAGATGTTTTGGAATGCCGACTTGGTGCCAGGCCTCACAGACCGGTATCGATACCTCTCCTCAGTGAAGCACTCCGTGAAGAATGGGCTGTCATTCCCCAATAAACCTTCCAGTACCTGATTGAACTTATGCATGCGAGAGTGTAGGCTGCTATCAAGGCTAAGGATAGGCCAACACCATATTGAATTCCAGGATTACCGATGAAAGGCACCACGAACTTGTAAGTCATTTTCAGCCAGATGTCCGGATACTTTTGATCACATAGTGTACGTAAGAGGAAGCAGTGTGGTAGTTGACTTTTGTAGGAACTTATGGACACGGAATTTTAACAGTGAACCACACCATGAAGCACTATGCCTCTGTTGCAGGGTCTGCCACCTGAGGTGACAAAGCGCTTCCTTCGCACTCTCGCACGTAACAAACGAACCTGTGGCGAAAGATGTTGTGCGTTTGATACTCTCTATTTCCTCTTTGAACCCAATCTGCTTTTGTTTCCAGACTGACGAGCATTATTGGGATGTAGGTTGAACGTGGGTTTTGTAAGCTATCTCAGGTGCGCTACACCTTTGAGGGTTCTGCTCATGAAGCTGTGTGTCATTTGCCTCTGCCGTTATTAGTTTTATGTGGTCGTTCCACTTTAAATCTATCCGTACTCATAGGTCCAGATATTTACTGGATGTGCCTCCTTCCAGTGATTATTCTGCAGTCGGTAATTAGACTCCATGGTACATCTCAATTTCTCAATTGCTGCTGCCTAGACGGAGTAGACCCTATGTAGAGTGACTGCGCAATTGCTGTATTTACCTCTCGTCCGGGGCGTTGGAGGGCAGTTACCCTCTCTTCCAAAGCAGGCGCCAACACGCCACCCACCATAGCCACCACCGATTACACACTGCACGCCGCATCTACATCTACATCTACATCCATACTCCGCAAGCCACCTGACGGTGTGTGGCGGAGGGTACCTTGAGTACCTCTATCGGTTCTCCCTTCTGTTCCAGTCTCGTATTGTTCGTGGAAAGGAGGATTTTCGGTATGCCACTGTGTGGGCTCTAATCTCTCTGATTTTATCCTCATGGTCTCTTCACGAGATATACGTAGGAGGGAGCAATATACTGCTTGATTCCGCGGTGGTATGTTCTCGAAACTTCAATAAAAGCCCGTACTGAGCTACTGAGCGTCTCTCCTGCAGAGTCTTCCACTGGAGTTTATCTATCATCTCCGTAACGCTTTCGCGATTACTAAATGATCCTGTAACGAAGCGCGCTGCTCTCCGTTGGATCTTCTCTATCTCTTCTATCAACGCTATCTGGTACGGAACCCACACTGCTGAGTAGTATTCAAGCGGTGGACGAACAAGCCCACTGTAACCTACTTCCTTTCTTTTCGGATTGCGTTTCCTTAGGATTCTTCCAATGAATCTCAGTCTGGCATCTGCTTTACCGACGATCAACTTTATATGATCATTCCATTTTAAATCACTCCTAATGCGTACTCCCAGATAATTTATGGAATTAACTGCTTCCACTTGCTGACCTGCTATATTGTACCTAATGATAAGGGATCTTTCTTTCTATGTATTCGCAGTACATTACACTTGTCTACATTAAGATTCAATTGCCATTCCCTGCACCATGCGTCAATTCGCTGCAGATCCTCCTGCATTTCAGAACAATTTTCCATCGTTACAATCTCTCGATATACCATAGCATCATCTGCAAAAAGCCTCAGTGAACTTCCGAAGTCATCCACAAGGCCATTTATGTACATTGTGAATAGCAACGGTCCTACGACACTCCCTTGCGGCACACCTGAAATAACTCTTACTTCGGAAGACTTCTCTCCATCGACAACGACACGCTGCGTTCTGTTATCTAGGAACTCTTCAATCCAATCATACAATTGGTCTGACAGTCCATATGCTCTTACTTTGTTCATTAATCGACTGAGGGGAACTGTATCGAACGCCTTGCGGAAGTCAAGAAACACGGCATCTACCTGGGAACCCGTGTCTATGGCCCTCTGAGTCTCGTGGACGAATAGCGCGAGCTGGGTTTCACACGATCGTCTTTTTCGAAACCCATGCTGATTCCTACAGAGTAGATTTCTAGTCTCCAGAAAAGTCATTATACTCGAACATAATACGTGTTCCAAAATTCTACAACTGATAGACGTTAGAGATATAGGTCTATAGTTCTGCACATCTGTTCGACGTCCCTTCTTGAAAACGGGGATGACCTGTGTCCTTTTCCAATCCTTTGGAACGCTACGCTCTTCTAGAGACCTACGGAACACCGCTGCAAGAAGGGGGGCAAGTTCCTTTGCGTACTCTGTGTAAAATCGAACTGGTATCCCATCAGGTCCAGCGGCCTTTCCTCTTTTGAGTAATTTTAATTGTTTCTCTATCCCCCTGTCGTCTATTTAGATATCTACCATTTTGACATCTGTGCGACAATCTAGAGAAGGAACGACAGTGCAGTCTTCCTCTGTGAAACAGCTTTGGAGAAAGACATTTACTATTTCGGCCTTTAGTGTGTCATCCTGTGTTTCAGTACCATTTTGGTCACAGAGTGTCTGGACATTTTGTTTTGATCCACCTACAGCTTTGACATAAGACCAAAATTTCTTAGGATTGCCGGCCAGGGTGGCCGAGCGGTTCTAGGAGCTACAGTCTGGAACCGCGCGACCGCTACGGTCGCAGGTTCGAATCCTGCCTGGAGCATGGATGTGTGTGATGTCCTTAGGTTAGTTAGGTTTAAGTAGCTCTAAGTCTAGGGGACATGATCTCAGAAGTTAAGTCCCATAGTGATCAGAGCCATTTGAACCATTTTTTTCTTAGGATTTTCTGCCAAGTCAGTACATAGAACTTTACTTTCGAATTCATTGAACGCCTTTCGCACAGCCCTCCTCACACTACATTTCGCTTCGCGTAAATTTTGTTTGTCTGTAAGGCTTTGGCTATGTTTATGTTTGCTGTGACGTTTCCTTTGCTTCCGCAGCAGTTTTCTAACTCGGTTGTTGTACCACGGTGGCTCTTTTCCATCTCTTACGATCTTGCTTGGCACATAACCATCTAACACATATTGTACGATGGTTTTGAACTTTGTCCACTGTCTATACTTGAGACAACACTTTTGTGTTGAGCCATCAGGTACTCTGAAATCTGCTTTTTGTCACTTTTGCTATACAGAAAAATCTTCCTACCTTTTTTAATATTTCTATTTACGGCTGAAATCATCGATGCAGTAACCGTTTTATGATCGCTGATTCCCTGTTCTGCGTTAACTGTTTCAAATAGTTCGGGTCTGTTCGTCACCAGAAGGTCTAATATGTTATCGTCACGAGTCGGTTCCCTGTTTAACTGCTCAAGGTAGTTTTCAGATAAAGCACTTAAAAAAAAGTTCACTGGATTCTTTGTCCCTGCCACCCGTTATGAACGTTTGAGCGTTTGAGTCTCCCAGTCTATATCCGGCAAATTAAAATCTCCACCCACAACTATAACACGGTGGGGACATGTCAGCATTTACTGCCATCTGCCGTATCTCAAGGATCTGCAACCTTCAGCCACACTGCCAGCTACTGCGCAACAATCGACGTTCACTGCATTGACCTGGCATCTACTGCCTGGCGTCATCGATCACCTGCTATGTTCACCTGTTACTGATTGTGTGCGATGCTAATGTGTGTGTCCCAGACTAATACGCCATCTACACGTGTGTTGTGTGTATTGTTTCGCGAGAATGACTTCTAATTTCTATTAATTGTATTTTCTATGTTTTTGAAAAAAATACCATTTTTTATGTTTTTCAAACCCCCCTCCCCACGCAATGAACCATGGACCTTGCTGTTTGTGGGTATGCTTGCGTGCCTCAGCGATACAGATAGCCGTACTGCGTAGGTGCAACCACAATGGAGACGTATCTGTTGAGCCTAAACTAAAACACCCTTGCTCTGCTGTTACTGCGAACGACTGAAACCAAGGGGAAAGTAAAGCCGAAAATTTTTCCGAGGGCATGCAGCTTTACTGTACGGTTAGATGATGATGGCGTCCTCTTGCGTGAAGTATTCTGCAGGTAAAACAGTCCCCGATTCTAATCTCCGGGCGAGGACTATTCAGGAGGACGTCGTTATCAAGAGAAACAAAACTGACGTTCTACGTATTGGAGCGTGGAATGTCAGATCACTTAACCGGACAGGTAGGTTAGACCATTTGAAAAGAAGAATGGATAGGTTAAGACTTCCAGTCAGGTGAACACATCGTTTTAAATACAAAATCAGTTAGGGGTAATGCAGGAGTACATTCAGTAATTAATAAAAAGTAGAAATGGGGAGAAGCTACTATGAACAGCATAGTGGGCGCATTATTGTAGTCAAGATAGACACGAAGCCCACGCTCACCAAGGTAGTACATGTCTATATGGCAACTAGCTCCACAATAGGGAGGAGATTGAAGGACCGTATGATGAGATAACAGAAATTATTCAGATAGTTAAGGTAGACGAAAATTTAATAGCGGTGGGGGACTGGAATTCGATAACACAAAATGGAATGAAAAGTTTTTGGTAAATGTGGACTGGGGGAAAAGAATGAAAGAGGAAGCTGCCTGGTAGAATTTTGCCCAGAGTATAATTTAATCATAGCGAACACTTAGTTTAAGAATCATGAAAGGAGGTTGTATACGTGGAAGAGACCTGGAGGCACCTGAAGGTTTCAGATTTATTATGTAATGGCAAGACAGAGATTTTTGAGCCATGTTTTAAATTGTAACGCGTTTTCAAGGGCATATGTGGACTCTGACCACAATTTATTGGTTATGAACTGCAGATAGAAACTGAGGAAACTGCAAAACAGCAGAATTTTAAGGAGAAGGAACCTATATAAACTGAAATAACCAGAGGTTGTAGAGAATTTCAAAGGGAGTATTAGGAAATTGACACACGAACAGGGGACAGGAATACAGCAGAAGTAGAATGGGTAGCTTTGAGAGATGAAATAGTGAAGGCAGCAAAGGATCAAGTCGGTAAAAAGACGAGGGCTAGTAGAAATCCTTGGGTAATACAAGAGTTATTGAATTTAATCGATGAAAGGAGAAAATATAAAAGTGGAGTAAATGAAACAGGCGAAAAGAAATACAATCGTCTAAAAAAATGAGATCTGCAGCAACTGCAAAATGGGTAAGCAGGAATGGCTAGAGGACAAATGTAAGGATGTAGAAGCATATATCAATAGGTCAAAAAGCTGCCTAAAGCAAAATTAAAGAGACCTTTGAAGAAATGAGAGGCATATGTATGAATATCAAGAGCTCAGATAGAAAACCAGTCCTGAGCAAAGAAAGGAAAGCAGAAAGATCGAAGCACCGTAGGGAGGGTCCATACAGGGACGATGTACTGGAGGGCAATATCATGGAAATAGAAGAAGACGTAGATGAAGATGAGGTGGGAGATATGACAGTGATTGAAGAATTTGACAGAGCAATGAAAGACCTAAGTCGAAACAAGACCCTGGATTAGACAAAATTTCGTTAGAGCTACATTTCAGCCTTAGGAGAGCCAGACATGACAAGATTCTTCCATCCGGTGAGCAAGATGTACGAGACAGGCGAAATACCATCAGACTTCAAGAAGAATATGATAATTCCAATTACAAAGAAAGCAGATGCTGACAGGTGTGAAAATTAAGGAACTATCAACTTAATGAGTCACGGCTGCAAAACACTGACACGAATCCTTTACAGAAGAATGGGGAAACTGGTAGAAACCGACCTCAGGGAAGATCAGTTTGGATTCCGGGGAAATATAGTAAAACGCGAGGCAATACTGGCCCTACGACTTCTCATAGAACAGGGGCGGGCAAACGTTGCACGCGGCTCATGAGCACACAGCGCTGCACGTGTGCTGCTCGCGTGCAGTCGTCGAACGGGACAGTGCAGACAGCCTGCAGGTTGCGGCAGTGTAGTAAAATGGTTCTGAGAACTATGCGACTTAACTTCTGAGGTCATCAGTCGCCTAGAACTTAGAACTAATTAAACCTAACTAACCTAAGGACAACACACACATCCATGCCCGAGGCAGGATTCGAACCTGCGACCGTAGCGGTCACGCGGTTCCAGACTGAAGCGCCTTTAACCGCACGGCCACACCGGCCGGCGGCAGTGTAGTACCAGGCTAAGCTGCGGACGTTGAAGAGAAGCGACCACTACGTAGTGAACGTTGTATTTCAATAACCGGAAAATGCAGAGTGAATCCAGGAAACGGAGAATTGGAGATCTGCTATCTTTTAAAAGGAATGGGAGAATCATTTGTTCTCTGTGGAAAAACGTGAAAATTGGAAATGTATAATATGTGACAGTATTCTCGCTGGCGAGCGGAAGTTTAATATTGAACGCCATTATAATAAATTTCAGTATGTTGCCGTTCTTAGTGCAATAAAAGAGGAATTTCTCAAGAGATTTGGGGATATATCTTACTTATACCAAGGTTTTGAAAAGTTCTCGAGAGAATCTGGTTTCTGTAGATGATATTAATCTCAGTTTGCAAATGGAATTAATAGATCTACAGTGTAATTCTCGTCTGAGAGACAAATTCCTTTTGGCAAGACGTGTAATAGATTTTTATCATGACTTTCCAAAGCAAGAGTTTCCTCGTCTCCATCGTGAAGCCATGAAGATATTCAATGTTGGGCTCGACATACTTTTGTGAGGGATTTTTTTCTGTTATGAAAATTAATAAGTCTTGGTTAAGAGCAAGCATCAATAATGAAAATTTACGTAACTGTTTGCGTTTGTCTGTATGTAGAAATTTTGTTCCAGACATTAAACGTATTGTAAACTCCACCTGTGATAATTAAATAAAACGTATCGCAGGTAATAGGTACTCTTTCAAACCACGATTACTTTCAAGCACTCCTACTAACCTTATTCCTTCAGTAATATAAAGCAGGCCAGGAAACAAAACGCATTACAGGGGAAGAAGCGGAGAGACGGTATGGTGGGGAGGGGTGAGAAGCGGGTGGCCAGCTTGCCCCTGTGTGCACGCAGAACACCTGTTAATTGCACACGTGCATGTGCACCGCACACGTGCAGAATTCCTGCCCGCCCCTGTCATAGAAGATAGGTGAAGGAAAGGCAAGCACACGTTTATAGGATTTGTAGATTTAGAGAAAGCTTTTGACAAGATTGAGTGGAATACTCCCTTTGAAATTTTAAAGGTAGAAGGGATGAAATACAGGGAGCGAAAGGCTATTTACAATTAGTACAGAAACCAGATAGCAGTTATAAGAGTCGAAGGGCACGAAAGGGAAGCAGTGGTTGAGAAGGTAGTGAGACAGTGTTGTAGCCTATTCCCGATGTTATTCAGTATGTATATTGAGCAAGCAGTAAAGGAAACAAAAGAAAAATTTGGAGTAGAACTTAATGTCCAGGGAAAAGAAATAAAAAGTTAGAGGTAATTCTGTCAGAGACAGGAAAGGACTTGGAAGATCAGGTGATCGGAATGGACAATTCTTGAAAAGAGAATATAAGATGAACGTCAACAAAAGCAAAATGAGGATAGTGGAATGAAGTCGAATTATATTAGATGATGCTGAGGGAATTAGATGAGGAAACGAGACAGTTAAAGCAGTAGATAAGTTTCGCTATTTGGGGAGCATAATAACTGATGATGATCGAATAGGGATGATATAAAATGTAGACTCGCAATGGTAAAAAGTGTTTCTGAAACAGTGAAATCTGTTACCATCGAGTATAGATTTACGTGTCAGGAAGTCTTTTCTGAAAGTATTTGCGTGGAGCGTAGCTATGTATGGAAGTGAAACATGTACGATAAACAGTTTAGAAAAGAAGAGAATAGAAAATTTTGAAATTTGGTGCTACAGTTGTGTCAGATTGGTAGATCACGTAACTAATGAGGAGATACTGAAGAGAATAGGGGAGAAGAGAAATTTGTGTCACAACCTGGCTAGATGAAGGGATCGGTTCGTAGGACACATTCTGAGGTATCAAGGGACCATAATTTTAGTATTGGAGGGAAGCGTGAAGGGTAAAGGTCGTAGAGGGATACCAAGAGGTGACTACAATAAGCAGATTCAGAAGAATGTAAGTTGCAGTAGTTACTCGGAGATGAAGAGGCTTGCGCAGGATAGAGTATCATGGAGAGGCGGATCAGACTAGTCCCTGGACTGAAGACCACAACAACAACACATATTTTTCAACTGCAGACATCACATTTTCTGCCTGTTTTTGATTAATTGATAAAAATAGATATTTATATCCATTATAATTACCGGGGCTGTTATGCCGTGGTCGGTTGATGAATTCTGTGGTGATTCCCAACGTTTCGTCTCCGACTGCGGGACACATCTTCAAGGGGGTCCGTAGCTTGATGGAAGGTCCAACACACACGCTGGCTCGCCACTGACACTGCCAGTGTGTGTGTTGGACCTTCCATCAAGCTACGGACCCCCTTGAAGATGTCTCCCGCAGTCGGAGACGAAACGTTGGGAATCACCACAGAATTCATCAACCGACCACGGCATAACAGCCCGGATAATTATAATGGACATGATATTTCCGGCCGAGAAAGTTTACATTTTAGTATAAATATTTATGTAATTCGTTATGTTATGCTAAACCGTTATTCATGAACTAAACGGTCCAGTCACATTATGGTGACCACAGTCTATGATGGACGTTCGGCAGTTGGGCAGTTGGGAGCATTAGCATTGGAGGGTATGTAAAGCGTATCAGTTGTCCGAGGAAATCTGTCCAGTCATTGTCGTAATGCGGAAATCTATCGATTTTCTGACAACCAAAAGCGAATAATCATTGGCTTTAGGGCCAAAGGTGAAACGACTTCCAAATGGGGAAGACTGTACACTGCTGTGCATAAAGTACACAATGCATGGCAAAATGACTCTATCCAAAACTGGTGGCGACTCAACTATGGTGGACCATGGGCGGTAGATTGGGGTGAACGACGGCTGCGGAGGTGAGTATGGAGGGTATAATATACCTGCAGCTATTGAGCAACTGATCGTCCAGATGAACCAAGGGGCTACTGACTGTCTCTTCAACGACCGCCGGCCGCTGTGGGCGAGTGGTTCTAGGCGCTTCAGTCTGGAACCGCGCGACGGCTACGGTCGCAGGTTCGAATCCTGCCTCGGGCATGGATGTGCGTGATGTCCTTAAGTTAGTTAGGTTTAAGTAGTTCTAAGTTCTAGAGGACTGATGACCTCAGATGTTAAGTCCCATAATGCTCAGAGCCATATTTCTTCAACGACCATTCAGCGATCGTTGTTACGTGCCGCACCCCACAGCAGGTGCCTGGTCCGTGCACTCATGCTGACTGCTGTTCATCAGCGCTGAAGGCTGGAATTTGCACGCCAGTACCGCAACTAGGCGTCCTCCAAATGACGGCAGGTCGCCTTTTCAGATGAATCATTTTTCATGCTCCATCGGGCAGACGGCCACTGGCGTGTACGGTGTGAAACACCGGAAAGCAGACGCCCTGCATTTGTTGTGATCTCGACAAAGTTTTCGTCGCACTCCCGTAGAGATCTCGTCATTCTAGAAAGCCGAATCGATCGACACAAGTATGTATCTATCCTTGGGGACCATGTCCACCTCTACATGCGATTTGTTTTTCCTTGGCAGGATGGTATCTACCCAGCAGGACAATGCTTGACTTGCAGTGTACATGCGAAGTTCGAAGAGCACCAATATGAGTTCTCCCTTGGTCACGATACCACTCAGTTTAAAACCCAGACGAGAATCTGTGGGACCACAGAGATCGTGCTGTCCGCGCCACGGATCCACAGCCGAGAAGCCTGGCGGCATCGGAGTCGGCACGTCTCAACTTCCTTGTCGGTTCCTTCCAAACCTTCACTGACACTTCTCCTGGATGTCTCGCAGTGGTCCACGCCGCGTGAATGTGATTAGACAGTTTGTCAGTTATTATTGGTTTTCCGTCTTGAGCTTATGAAACGTCCCCTTAGAAAAATTTATGATTGACTGTGCTGATAAACTCTTACGTTATTTGATTTTCGGACAGTTGAGCAGAACTGAACGTACTCAGACATTTCTCTCTTTACTTATTCTGATCAACACTAAACTGAAACACAATATTTTTAGCGCAACGCAATCTGACTTTCAATAATCCCTATAAAAGAAATCCCTGACTAACAATAACCTATACCTTTTATGAATCACTTACCTCACAAAAATCTTTGTTACTCGAACTACTGCAATACAGCGAGCGCCAATACTGCCAGATAAATAAAAGATTCTAACGACTGAAGGCACTAACTACTGATGGCATAGTTAGCAAATGGAATATTTTGATAGCGGACAAACAATAAAATGAAATATTTTGATAGCGAACAGACAATATATTTACCTTAATAATGTTCAAAAGTCTTATATATCAGTTCATGATATACAGTATCACAAATTTACTCTTTCTGATGGACACACGTCCAGATCATCCGCTCTCAAAATTCTGCCATCTCTCCCCCCACATCCACCACTGCTGGCGGCTCAACTCCAACTGTGCAACGCTACGTGCTGTTCACATCCAACTGCCCAACACTACAGTAGCGAATATTCCAACAATGCCAGCCAGCCACAGACTGCACGCAGCACAGCCAGTGATTTTCATACACAGCGCTACGTGACGTTACCAACATAAAAACCTAAACAGCCTACTTACACTTACTGGAATTTAATTAAAGAGAATGACACCAGACGCATTTCGCTTTTTCTATAAAGTATCTTGCATGGTTATTCTACGAATTGGATGCTTACGTTTGTACATTTTTGATTGTTTTAGGTTAAAAACAGCGTTTTCTTTATAAAACTGACGTGCAAGTTACGGTGTTTCTTTACATATTCTCCGAACAATTGTTTGTACTATACTAGTGGTAGCATGCTGTTTATTCTTGAGACAGATTTTTTTTTTTTTAATTTTGCGTCTGTGGTTCTAGACATTACAATGTATTAAATATTCTGGTGCTTTATACTTTTTCGTTTCTTCTGTTGACATAACTAGAGTAAATTAATTTATATTTTCTAGGTTACGGTATGTTATAGGCTGCAGCTGTAAAAACGATATTTTCAGTAACTTAATGATATGGTAATGAGACTTCTGTGTGTGCAAGCTGTGCACGTAACTTCTGTAGATCTACATGAATAAGCATTAACATTTGGATGATTACGATGTTGTGTACCCTTTAAAGAATTTAGAAATTTTCTTACAATTTAATCTCGTAATATGACGAATCTTATTTCACGGTATGTCGATTACCCGCTTGTTAGGCAAATAAATAAAATGTGAAGGTTGAAAATTTCAATGTAGGGACGAGGAAATGTGAAATCTGTGGGATATTTCCGCCGGATTACAATATGACCACTATGACGGAACCATTGCTGGGTTGTTCATCGGTTATTTGTTTTTCCGTGGGATTTCTATTTTATTTTTCTTTGTGGTTTTAAAATACTTCTTTCTCGCGTTTTTGAAAAAAATTCTGTGGGGATTTATGCAGTAATCTTATCTTTGATGTCACAACGTATCGACATTGTAGTCCTTGCTTAATCGCTGGCTGCTGGAACTTTCAGAGCCGAGCACGCCTTTTCCCTTTAAAAGCACTGCCCTACTGTATAATAACAACATTGCCCCAACTTCGAGGGTCACGCAGTCTTGGCGTGGGGAGATACTCTGCGCTGAGCTTCCGTACGCGCCACGGATAAGTAATGTACAGCATTTGGCAGAAAGCAGAATTAATATTAAATGTGTGACGCCTTTTTGTAGAAGAAAAGTATTTCAGTTATTTCACGGAAAGGCGCGCGGAATTAATTAAGAGATTTATGTTTGATGTGGCGTCGTGTTTGTGGGTAAGTAACTGTCGTGCAGAAACATATTGATAGTAGAACGTAAATGAAAGACTTCCGAGCTCAGTAATTACCTGTTTCAGTACTGCATTAATGCTACAAAGCAGTGGTTGTATCTGTGTGAATGGAAAGTGAATATAACTACTAAACGAGACTGGATGGGTAACTTTTGTGAACATTTCTCTTGGAGAACAGCAGTTTATTTTACTTAAAAATGAACGTGAACATTCACAACGTCAACAATCTTATTTTTGATGAGGTTACCGGTTTCTATCTGTTTTAGACCATTTTTCAGACATGATAGTAGACGGTGGTGGTGTACGGAGCAGGCGCAACGCCTCCAAAAAACCTAACTGCTTGAGACTGGATGAGCATAGGCATTGCTCGGGAAGCGTATTTAAGAGCAAATGGAAAAATAATACAAAAAGTGACTTTTTCTATAATTAATTTGCAATGTGTAAGAGACATGTTTTCGTAGTAAATAGGTCGTAACGAAGAGTGATCTCTGTGTGAAGCTCCCATACTTAAGTGTGAAAGTCCAATAGTCACCAAAATAAAAAAATGAAAAAGATTAACAAAGAGAGGAGTAATGAGTTGTATAACCTACAGTGAAAATGGATAAGAACCTTTAAGACAACATGTCTTCAATATTTTTGAGGCGCTTCCTCGTTCAGCACTTATTGAGCTCCAAAACCAAATTTGGGTAACACCATGGTGCATGGATTCCTTCATCGATTCCCAACACATAAAAATGGCAGCAGAATGGTGCCAGTCAACGGCTTCCGATTCCCATAAGAACACCCTGATCTATTTACGCACAAAGGAATAACAACAGTGGTTTACCATTTTCCTATGGAAAAAGAAAACCCATGATAACGTGCTGATTGTGTATTCCCTTTTAAGCCATGTAGCTATTGTAGCAGACTCAGAAGAACGCCGTCATGCTATATTGTAGGTGTGCACATCTATACTTAATCCAAAATACATCTGTCGGAAAAAGAAAATATCGTCTTCTGCGTTAGAAGTGAGGGGAAAAAGTTGGAATTTCAAGGTCGAAGAAATGGGCCCTTCAGGGCTGGGATCTTCTCAAAGTGTGCCGAAGTGTACAACTCCGCATGCCGTGACTGAACTAGGAATTCTGCCTTCCAGTTGGCATGCTGTAAAAAAGTGACAGACTGGAGGATCATTTGCTGCAATTCTGGTCTGTTACAGATTCATTCAACCAGTCAAAGTGAGGATGGCTTTTGCATGATTTAAATTTTCTTCTAGTATATTGGCCCTGAACTACACGTCAGTTAACACACCAGCAAAATATAGCTTTTAAAACACATTTTGTTCAATTTCAGTTATGCCAGGTGACATGAAAAATAGAAATCATGAAAGTAATGCAATAAATCCATTAAGGTGAACAAATGTGAAGTTGTATAAGGAAACAAAGCGCTCTAGATGATATTAAAGTTGAATAAGAGTTTTTTTTTTAAATTAATTCCCTGTTTCCACATCAAGATGTATGAAAGTGGCATTTTTGTTGATATCCGTCTGGATTTTATCAGTCATTCTGACGTTTTATCCTTTTTCAGATTTTTAATTTTCAATTTTAAGCTAACACTATGGGAGTGTGAATAAATTATTTTTGTGAACATTTTCTAGTTTTGTGTGGTAACTCATTGAATACCCTGAACTTGATCATATGACTATGTAGTTTCAGCTTTGTTAGAAGGGTGATACTCATTTTCATATTAATAACATAAAATGGTGAATTTGCATATGCTACTGAAATACATGTACGTACTAAAGTAATCTACACTTAAATCACTAACAAGGGGACCACACGTACTTGTCCTCACAGATTTGATTCATATTGATGTGGTATATAAACCATGGCTAGGATTTCAACATGTGTAAAAAGGAAGGCGCAACTCTCAACCATTTTCTAGAAAATCAAGTTTGAATGTTCTAGGCATGCATATGTAATTATGTGTGGTCGTTACCAGCTGTTGTCCGTAGCAGATCGAGTAAGCGCTTTGTTTTATAAGATGCAGGATTATGGATCGAATTGCGCGCCAGCTACTACTGTTTTTTTTCCTTCGGTCCCACGTAGTCTAACAACAGGTTTATTATGATTGTGCAAATTATCAGAATCTAAGGAATTATTTATTGTTAAGATAATATTGTCGATGAAAATTCAGGTTTTTGTCTAACATTTTGAAAGTAGTTTACCATTATGACCGCATTCCTGCAGGTACGTTTCAACCCACCATGAGCCCATTTTTCCTGTGTAGGTATAGGTGAGGGTACGAATCACTGGATGAACCCATTTTCCTGATAATTCTGCAGTTAGTTGTGACGCACCAGAAACAGCTGCGTGTGCACAAGCAACTTTCGGTTGTTGGAGGAAGAATGGGAACAGCGTTTACAGACACGAAGAGCGATTCATTCGCATGTTAGCCCCCCGGGGCAGTTACATGTCCGTCCTCCAAGATGTCATATTTTACCAGTAAATGTATTGATGTGCGTGGTACTTCAACAGCAAGTGAACGTGAACCTGATTGTGAAGCTGAATCGCTTTGCAGTGGAGTTTCAAAACTACGCTTGAAAGCGGCACTTGTGTACAGTCAGTAGCTCTTCTCCAAACACAATTTCATCGCTTCGCAACCTTCAGCAGTAATAACACAAGGAAGCATGGAAATTAGAGAAGAAATATTTCGCAGAATTTTCGAAATGCTACAGGAGGAATAACTCGTCGTACAAGACGAACCAGTTGACCACCAAGACATCAATGAAGACCGTGTGTTCGAAGAAACTAAAGAAGTCGGTTGATCTTCATCAGACGATTACGAAGCCAAAGGGAAGCAGTCGAAAATGAACAGCGATTACGTTCCGCAATATTACAAGATTAGGGTCGTCAGTCAAGCGAGAGAACATCCAGGATGGAGTCTGGCCACTCTTCGCAGAAGGGGAGCTGTAAAGCATGGAAGGCTTGAAAAGATGGAAAGAACATACAAAACAAGGTAGAACAAGGTATCAACAATTTAAATAACTGATTCGAGGACGTATAAATGTAATCACGAGCGACGACGAGAAACCTGCGGCAATTGGCTGTTACTCCTGCCAGCTAATTTTCTGATCCAAATTTTCAAGCTTCTGCGTCTGCGTCCTCTTCAAATGAAGACATAGGATTCATGGCAGAAAAATGACCAGATTTGTATCCGATTGAGAAAGCGCTTCACTGCAGCAAGTCCTTGATGCAACAGCAAATTTCCCAATGCATAGTCGAGCCCTCATACCAAAATACGGCAAGGATTTTGTTATTAACACTGGTCAAACAGGTATTACACATAGAAGTACCTAATTAATCTAACTCAGTTGCAATGCTAATTTTATAGACCATACCATGCTAATATGTGAATGTTTGTTCTAGGGTGCTAAAATCACTCAGTTTACGACCGAACTCTTACCGGACGCGGACGAAAGTTGGTTCTTGAGCAGCGAAAGGATATACGCAAGGTACACTGCACAATATGCTGTCACCTTATTTGGAAAATTACTACTAACCGTCTTAGTTTGCTTGCAGGAGACCGCTGGCTCATTTGGAGCAAGAGTGCAAACAGCCGCTGATGAGTACGTTATCAAATACAAAAACTTTGTGGTTCAAATGGCTCTGAGCACTATGGGACTTAACATCTGTGGTCATCAGTCGCCTAGAACTTAGAACTACTTAAACCTAACTAACCTAAGGACATCACACACATCCATGCCCGGGGCAGGATTCGAACCTGCGACCGTAGCGGGCACGCGGTTCCAGACTGAAGCTCCTAGATCCGCACGGCCGCACCGGCCGGCACAAAAACTTTATGATAACATCTTCAAAGTCCGGAAAATTCACAACAGTACAGTACAGCAAATTTATAATTGACGTCTTCAAACCATATGTAAGAGAAGAACAATTTCTTTTGGTCCTCGATTCATGGGGAGGGCAAACGAAACGGTTTTGAACGACGAAATTTTTCAAGATAAAAAGGGTCTGCCAACGTGTAGTATAAACTAACTCCACCAAAATGTACTCTGGTGCTGCCGCCCTTTTATTTTTACAGGCATGTGAAAAATCTTATAAAGCGACTACGAAATTGCTCGAACATCATCTAACAAAATAGAGAGCTTCAAGACAAGATGGCATAAAAATTCAGTCAGTCTTACACCATCAGTTGTCTGCAGTGATCAGATACGAGTGATACGCCGTGAAACTCTGTAATAACCGAGAACCGTTTATGAACGTAACCCAAGTTTGTTTTGCAGTAGAAACATGGAAAAAACCAAGCTCGTGCAAAAAATCGGCGTTCAATATGTGTGCTGTAAGCCACAGTAATTATTGGTTTACATTTTCCATAAAGTTCCGGGAGTGCAGCCGCATTTTCTTCTGATATTTCGCGTATATACCGTCCAGACATCTTCAGAGTGAGTGGACAGTATACAGCCGAAATATCAGAAGAGGAAGTGAAATTTATGCGGCTGCACGCCCGAAATTTTGTGTAACAATCAATGCGCCGCAAAAATATGAATATGCCCACTGTTTTACGTGTTTCTACTATCAGTATCATCCTGATTCGTGCAATGCTCCATACGTCTCACATGTAGGTACAAGAACGACACTAAAAAGACTATACTGATTTGGTTCAAAATGGCGCTGTAGTCTTTTTTACTTCCAATATCCTTATAAAAATAGTTTGTTTGCCTATTTTTCAGGATAAATATTATGCAAATAATAAACGATCATTAAATACTAATAATGTGGAGAGTCATGATAAACCTGTTGTTAGAGTTACGCGGAATTAAAAAGAGAGAGAGAGAACCCTTAGCGAGATTTGATCGAGAGACCTAGCGCTTATGAAACTGAGCACTTAATCATGTGGCTACGAACGCCTTGCCTGTCAGCTACTCCACAGTAGTATATAGACACTTGCTTATAGCTTTCACACTCGAAAATGGTTCAAATGGCTCTGAGCACTATGGGACTTAACAGCTGTGGTCATCAGTCCCCTAGAACTTAGAACTACTTAAACTTAACTAACCTAAGGACATCACACACATCCATGCCCGAGGCAGGATTCGAACCTGCGACCGTAGCAGTCGCGCGGTTCCGGACTGAGCGCCTAGAACCGCGAGACCACCACGGCCGGCTTCACACTCGATATTCTCGAAAACAGTCGTGAGCTGCTCCTTTCTCTTAACATAACTTGAAGTCCTAGCCATGCTCTACACAACCTCAACATGAATCAAATCGGTGGAGCAAGTATGTACGGTGTCCTTGAAAGAAGATAACTATCAATTTTTTGACATAGAATAAGCTTTACGTACTTGTTGTTCAAAAATGGCTCTGAGCACTATGGGACTCAACTGCTGAGGTCATTAGTCCCCTAGAACTTAGAACTAGTTAAACCTAACTACCCTAAGGACAACACAAACATCCATGCCCGAGGCAGGATTCGAACCTGCGACCGTAGCGGTCTCGCGGTTCCAGACTGCAGCGCCAGAACCGCGCGGCCACTTCGGCCGGCTGTACTTGCTGTTAAATTTTGTTCAAGGACACAAAACTTTTTCGAACTCACCGAATCAGTTACATCCTAACCGAAAAGTTTTTTTTAATTTTGACCCCTATCAGAATATTTTCTGCAGATGCCCATGCCTACGCACATAGTGGCATAAGAATTTTCATCTGTGCCGCAGTGACATTCTACTTTGACTTGAGAGTTGACATGGTACAACAGTATTTTGTGTTTTACCTTGTCGTTGGAAGTTGATTGTTTCGGTTTTGTAGCCTGTAGCTTTGGCATCCCCAAGTTATACTGGCCAACTAGCGCCAGCAAAGTTAGATACCGCTGGCAGTACTGTCATATTCTCCTTCCCTGTTCCATTACCATAGGGTGCGTGGGAAGAATCACTGTCCATGAACTACTGTGTGAAGCCTCATTTTTCTGATTTTATCCCCATAGTCATTTCGCGAGAAATACGAGCTTGCCTTCAACCTCTGATTAGCCACGAAATTGAAATCCGATAAAGCTTTGCACAGACGTGTTTGCAGTGTATCTAGTATGCCCCTATTACACCACGTAGCGCTGAGTCGTTGAGTCTTTCTGAAATGGAAATGAGCGTATGGTATTGTGGGCCGGGAGTCGCGCATTCGGGGAATGTCGGCCGCTGAGGGCAAGTACTTATTGCATTCGACGCCATATTGGGCTACTTGCGCGTCGGAGATGTGGATGAAATGATGATGAGGACAACACAACATCTAGTACCTGAATGGAGAAGATCTCCCAGTCGGGAATCGAACCCGGGCCCCTTGGCGTGGCATTCCGCCGCGTTGATCACTCAGCTAACGAGGGCGGACGTTGAATCGTTCTGAACGCACAGTGACCGTGTAAAGATTCTAAGAGTAATATTCTACTGCCAGTTCCTGTTGAAACTTTCTATCTAATGCATGCAACCCACACAACGTAACTGCCACGCGTGCCTTTCTTCACGTCAACGCTCACTACACTACACTACACTACACTACAGGTGGAACGACGGCGCTCGTGCAGCGTTTTTGGTGGGAATTGTTTGATCAGCCACCATACAGCCCGGACTTGGCTACTCTGATTTTCGTCTCTTCGCTGACATGAACCGCTGGGTATGAGGGAAACATTTTGGCACAGCCAGCTGCATACCAACTTAGAGAAGCGGCGGAAAGCACAGGCGGTTACCTCCAATCGTGAGCGTATTGCAAAGTTGGTACCACGCTACGACGTATGTCGAAGTCGGAATTGCAGCTATGTAGAGAAGTAGCTTCTGGGTGTAGCTAAGTGCTGCAAATAAAAAGTTTTTGATTTTTCGAAATAAAGCGTTTTTAGCCATCAGCTGTTTTTATTTGAACCTTAATATCTTCCCGTTTCTGTCGTCATTCATCTTCACAGGACATAAGGCAGGTGAGTAGATAAATCATTTTCTTTCCTAACTGATTCACAATCAAAAACGTTGTAATAGGTATAACAAAAGAAGGCAATATGTTCCACAAAAGTCTAATAGAGGTGTGCTTACAGTCCTCGTTCTACAGAAGGTATACTGTAGAGTTCTTACCTCTTAGCTTTCCTGTCTTTGTGTACATTATTACGTTAACTATTGTTACATCTGAGAACATCTCTACTAGATTTTTGTGGAATATTCTGTTTTCTTTTCTTATACCTGTTACGCTGTTTTGGATTTTCTACCAGCTAGGAAAGAAAAGATTTGTGTATTCACCTGTGCTGTTTTAGCTTCATGTCCTGTGAGGATGGTCCACGACCCAAACTCGTTGATATTAAGGTTCAAATGGTGAAAGTGTATTTTTTCAATCGCCTCTCGGCTATTTAACGTCAACTAATCAAAACCACATACTTTTTATTTTCACCGTGGTTTCCATTTCGCGACCGATCGGAGGTTGGAAGAAAATAACCCTCATATGTGACAGAAATTAATACATTTTCCGACTATTCTTCGAATGTAGGCACTCTTAATCTCAACAGCAGCCTACTCGGTGACGCACAACGCCTCTCTCGTAACGACTGCCAGCAGAGTTTTCTGAGCATCCCCTCAACACTCTCATGCTTACTAAACGATCCCGTGCCGGAACTACCGCTCTCCATTGGATCTTCTCTATCTTTTCGTTACTCCCAGTTGGTAAGAGCCCAAACCTGACTCAAGAATCTGTCGAACAAGTGTTTTGTGAGTCACTTTTTTAGTGAATGAATTAAATTTCTGTAACATTCTGTAACATAATCTCAGTCTGCCACCCGTTTTTCTAAAAAAGTTTTAGGTCGTCCTTAAGCTTTAGGTTGCTCCCGACAGTTAAACGTAGATGTTTTACTGTTGTTACTGATTCTGTTGTGTCTAGACAAGACAGCCTAGACACAATGAGAGGAAGCCGAAAGGCACGCGCTAAGCTAAAGCAGGAAGGCGTGAGGTATGAAACAGGATACGTAATGAATGTTATAAAGAAAAGTACGTAACTTCTGGAATACTTAACTTTAATCCATCCTTTTGGTACATCTGGAGATTGTGGCGATACAAGTGAGACTCTTTAGATACATGCAATGTTACTAATGGCGCCTTGCTAGGTCGTAGCCATTGAATTAGCTGAAGGCTATTCTAACTATTGGCTCGGCAAAGGAGCGAGGCTTCGTCAGTATAGTCGCTAGCTACGTCGTCCGTACAACTGGGGCGAGTGCTAGTCCGTATCTCGAGACCTGCCGTGTGGTGGCGCTCGGTCTGCGATCACACAGTGGCGACACGCGGGTCCGACATGTACTAATGGACCGCGGCCGATTTAAAGCTACCACCTAGCAAGTGTGGTGTCTGGCGGTGACACCACAGATTGTATCGATTTTTCACCAGTAGCATAATCGAGAATTCGACGCTCGGAAAGGTCGCCTTTTGTTCACCATACGATAGTCGAGAGCTGTGATAAATGCCTTCCGCAAGTAAAAAAAAAAAGAAAAAAACCACTGTATCAATCTGGGCGATTTTGTCTACGTCGCATGGAGTAATTGTTCTTCAAATTGTGTCCTTTTCGATGCACCTGCAAGTTATAAAGGTTTTTAGTTTACTGAAATGAAAATCTTTAACTTTCATTCACCGTTTTGAATAATAGTTGGATCATTCAGACCATGATAATCAATGAATGATTACCTGGCCTCTTTCCATTGTTCCTCTTTTCACCATCGTCATTTTCTTCGTTTTCTTCATTCAAACAAAAGACCTCACGACTTGTTATGGCTCCAGCTGTTCATCTGTAGGGTTCGTCTTCTATTTGGTTTGTCCAAATTTCGTCTTTCTTATGTTATGTAAACCCCCCCCCCTCCTCTCCAACCATCTCCCTCCCACAATTTCTGTATCGTTGGTGTATTCTTCTGTGTGTTAGTTGATGCCGCATCTCCGGTTTACCACTCTTTGTCCGTTTACGACACCTACAGCTGATTTAATTTGTATCAGGTTTCGTCTTTCACTGATAAATTACTCGCTACAGCCATAAGTTCTTCTTTTTTCCCCAGTGCTCTTTTAAAGGCATCTCCGATTTCTTGCAGATAACTAGCTATCTTCCTTTATCACTGTTGTACACTGAGCGAGGTAGCTCATTGGTTAGCACACTGCACTCGCATCCTGCTGTAAGTCTTCCGCAATTTCCCCTAAATCACTTAAGGCAAATGCCGGGATGGTTCCTTCGAAAGTGCACGGTCGATTTCCTCCTCTCTTCTTCCCCAATTCGAGCTTGTGCTCCGTCTCTAAGGACCTCGTTGTCGATGGGGCATTAAACACTAATTTACCCTCATAAATTTAGACAACATTGCCCGTGGAGCGCAGCGATTTGATACTGTCTTTGATTAAAATAACAGTCTAGATCGGAATAAAGTTTGTTTATTATGACGGGCTACGTTGAAACCATATTCAGATTTCTTGGCCCCCTATGGCTGGTGTTGGCAGCTCTTCAGTTTCTCACGTGATACCACGATCGTACACTGTCAGCGTATTCACAGGGTTTTACAGTTATCGATATCTAAAATGTAATTTCATTTCCTTTCCTCTGAAAACTTCCATTATATAAGTGCTTTTTAAGGTTACTTCAGCCAGCTATCTTCAAATTATAGAGGTGTACACGGTATCCAAGGAGGAATGGTCAATATTCAGAGATGAGATGGGAATAATCATTCGAAGAAAAAAAAGGTCCAGTAAACATGGGCTCTAAAATGCACAACTTAAGAACTATGAGCACTTGTCCAGTAGAACAGATGTTTCACAGTAGCAAAGATGAACGAGTATTCATAGCTCTTAAGTTGTGCATTCTAGAGCCCATGGTTAGTGGATCTTTTTCCTTCGAATGACCATTCCGCCTTACCTCTAAATACTGACCATTCCTCCATGGGCATCCTGTATCTTTACAAACATCAGTACTTGATAGCTCATAGATTTATGTGCACTTGTTGCAGTTAACATGGTATCACAGTCAGTTTGGATATTATTCTGATTCGTATCAGCTTTTTGGTTCGGGAATCCGCGTTTTTGGGATTCTCCCATAGTTTGTTTTGGTGTGGAACATAATTAGTACATCCCAACATATCGGTGATGTTCTTTAGTATCATCGCGGCGAATGGGAGAGTCTGACTCTGCAGTCCTATAGAGGCACTCTGGGAATCACGCTGTACTCAAGCTTATTCCGGTAAATAATGTCACATGTCGCCATGGAAGATTCTTCTGGCTATGCTGCGGGTATGATGGTATGGAACGCTGGACTGGAGCAAACATAAACCCGTTTTTGTGCTGCGATATTTTCCACTGCTATTCCCATTGCTGGAAATGCCTGTCTTTTTGAAACGTGGAGAAAATCGGAATACGGGAGCTCATTATGCCGAATACCTGGGTGTCCCTTTAAACACACTAGAGGAACGGTTTTATTTTGCTCATTGTTTTCCGATTTCAATTTCAGCACATAGTAAATCCAGTTAGCGACCTCGGAGACCCGCAACAGAGACTTTTTTTTTTGGTCATCAGTCTACTGACTGGTTTGATGCGGCCCGCCACGAATTCCTTTCCTGTGCTAACCTCTTCATCTCAGAGTAGCACTTGCAACCTACGTCCTCAATTATTTGCTTGACGTATTCCAATCTCTGTCTTCCTCTACAGTTTTTGTCCACTACAGCTCCCTCTAGTACCATGGAAGTCATTCCCTCATGTCTTAGCAGATGTCCTATCATTCTGTTCCTTCTCCTTATCAGTGTTTTCCACATATTCCTTTCCTCTCCGATTCTGCGTAGAACCTCCTCATTCCTTACCTTATCAGTCCACCTAATTTTCAACATTCGTCTATAGCACCACATCTCAAATGCTTCGATTCTCTTCTGCTCCGGTTTTCCCACAGTCCATGTTTCACTACCATACAATGCTGTACTCCAGACGTACATCCTCAGAAATTTCTTCCTCAAATTAAGGCCGGTATTTGATATTAGTAGACTTCTCTTGGCCAGAAATGCCTTTTTTGCCATAGCGAGTCTGCTTTTGATGTCCTCCTTGCTCCGTCCGTCATTGGTTATTTTACTGCCTAGGTAGCAGAATTCCTTAACATCATTGACTTCATGACCATCAATCCTGATGTTAAGTTTCTCGCTGTTCTCATTTCTACTACTTCTCATTACCTTCGTCTTTCTCCGATTTACTCTCAAACCATACTGTGTACTCATTAGACTGTTCATTCCGTTGAGCAGATCATTTAATTCTTCTTCACTTTCACTCAGGATAGCAATGTCATCAGCGAATCGTATCATTGATATCCTTTCACTTTGTATTTTAATTCCACTCCTGAACCTTTCTTTCATTTCCATCATTGCTTCCTCGATGTACAGATTGAAGAGTAGGGGCGAAAGGCTACAGCCTTGTCTTACACCCTTCTTAATACGAGCACTTCTTTCTTGATCGTCCACTCTTATTATTCCCTCTTGGTTGTTGTACATATTGTATATGAGCCGTCTCTCCCTATAGCTTACCCCTACTTTTTTCAGAATCTCGAACAGCTTGCACCATTTTATATTGTCGAACGCTTTTTCCAGCTCGACAAATCCTATGAAAGTGTCCTGATTTTTCTTTAGCCTTGCTTCCATTATTAGCAGTAACGTCAGAATTGCCTCTCTCGTCCCTTTACTTTTCCTAAAGCCAAACTGATCGTCACCTAGCGCATTCTCAATTTTCTTTTCCGTTCTTCTGTATATTATTCTTGTAAGCAGCTTCGATGCATGAGCTGATAAGCTGATTGTGCGATAATTCTCGCACTTGTCCGCTCTGGCCGTCTTCGGAATTGTGTGGATGATGCTTTTCCGAAAGTCAGATGGTATGTCGCCAGACTCATATATTCTACACACCAACGTGAATAGTCGTTTTGTTGCCACTTCCCCCAATGATTTTAGAAATTCTGATGGAATGTTATCAATCCCTTCTGCCTTATTTGACCGTAAGTCGTCCAAAGCTCTTTTAAATTCCGATTCTAATACTGGATCCCCTATCTCTTCTAAATCGACTCCTGTTTCTTCTTCTATCACATCAGACAAATCTTCACCCTCATAGAGGCTTTCAATGTATTCTTTCCACCTATCTGCTCTCTCCTCTGCATTTAACAGTGGAATTCCCGTTGTTCTCTTAATGTTACCACCGTTGCTTTTAATGTCACCAAAGGTTGTTTTGACTTTCCTGTATGCTGAGTCTGTCCTTCCGATAATCATATCTTTTTCGATGTCTTCACATTTTTCCTGCAGCCATTTCTTCTTAGCTTCCCTGCACTTCCTATTTATTTCATTCCTCAGCGACTTCTACTTCTGTATTCCTGATTTTCCCGGAACATGTCAGTACTTCCTCCTTTCATCAATCAACTGAAGTATTTCTTCTGTTACCCATGGTTTCTTCGCAGCTACCTTCTTTGTACCTATGTTTTCCTTCCCAACTTCTGTGATGGCCCTTTTTAGAGATGTCCATTCCTCTTCAACTGTACTGCCTACTGCGCTATTCCTTATTGCTGTATCTATAGCGTTAGAGAACTTCAAACGTATCTCGTCATTCCTTGGTACTTCCGTATCCCACTTCTTTGCGTATTGATTCTTCCTGACTAATGTCTTGAACTTCAGCCTACTCTTCATCACTATTATATTGTGATCTGAGACTATAGTACTTCTAGATTCTGTGATAATTAGTGGCTTGCTACATTTTTTATATTTTTATTGTTGTTGTGCTCTTTAATTTAGAACTGGTTGGATGCAGCTATTCACGATAATCTCTGTTGTGCTAATCTCTACACTCTACCCAACTACTGGAATCTACACCCACATAACCTCCATACTGTAGTCAAGCTTTCCTCTGCCTCAGCAGATTTTAGTACCATGTGTTCCTTAATAACATGACAAACATTTCATTGATACCTGCAATCTCCCCCCTCTTCCTTCGTCTTTCTATTGTCCACATTAAACAATGTCCACTGCAAGTATTTAATAAGGAAAGTTTTTTATAAAGGTTTGAGAGGAGCGAAGATTACAATAAACTTTGTAGTTTACTTAGCTTGTCATGATGAGATGGCTCCAATTCTTCTTGTCTAGGGGTCTGATTCTTGATGCTGAAAATCTCACATCAGGCCCTCATCGTTGGTTTGCACTAAATAAATCGGAAGTTTGTTGCTGCAGCAATTTTTTTACGTAAATATATTTTCTCACATTTTAGTATATCATACAGTATTTTGATTTGTCACATTAACATAGCCGGAATTACATTATTTGCACAAAAATAAAGAAATACGTCTGATCACATCAGAGGCTAGCTTACCACTTCCACACTCTGTGGAAATAACCATATTCCAAAGGTTTTAGAATTTTTCTTTACAAATTAATGATACTAGTTTCTGTTAATTTTAATAATAACGAATCCAGAAATAAATACAGTAAACAGTAGAGGATTGCATAATTAATAATAGAATTTTAAGTGTGCCAATAGTTCGTAATTTGAAATGTTTCTACAAAAGATAATTTTAACTGTAAAGTCAGAACTAGAACTTATGGATTATAGCATCGAGACTAAAATATTTTGTAAAGTAATTCCTGTTCATAAATTTTAGCCTAGAATATAACATACCGTGCATAAAATTATATGAAAGTTTTCAGAAAAGCAACTGAGATAATGCTGACCTGTCTAAAATTCGAAAAATAACACTGGTATCGACAACTACTGCTGAGGAAAAGGAATGCTAGACGAGGATACATATGTAACTCATCCCCTTTCATAATCTAGTTGGACCATAATATTTCTTCCAAATTCGATTTAGTACATTTCCTTTATTTATACTATTTACCCGTCTATTCTTCAGCATTGTTGTGCTGTCTCATATTTCAAAAGCTTCTATTCGCTGCATATCGTCCACGTTCCATAGGAGCCTACATCCTATACAACTTTTTGCCGAAAATGCTTTTTAATAATTAATTTGGTTATTAAAATGCTTCTCTTTTTTGAGACTTGCCACTGCCAGTCTGCATTTTACACTCCTGGAAATGGAAAAAAGAACACATTGACACCGGTGTGTCAGACCCACCATACTTGCTCAGGACACTGCGAGAGGGCTGTACAAGCAATGATCACACGCACGGCACAGCGGACACACCAGGAACCGCGGTGTTGGCCGTCGAATGGCGCTAGCTGCGCAGCATTTGTGCACCGCCGCCGTCAGTGTCAGCCAGTTTGCCGTGGCATACGGAGCTCCATCGCAGTCTTTAACACTGGTAGCATGCCGCGACAGCGTGGACGTGAACCGTATGTGCAGTTGACGGACTTTGAGCGAGGGCGTATAGTGGGCATGCGGGAGGCCGGGTGGACGTACCGCCGAATTGCTCAACACGTGGGGCGTGAGGTCTCCACAGTACATCGATGTTGTCGCCAGTGGTCGGCGGAAGGTGCACGTGCCCGTCGACCTGGGACCGGACCGCAGCGACGCACGGATGCACGCCAAGACCGTAGGATCCTACGCAGTGCCGTAGGGGACCGCACCGCCACTTCCCAGCAAATTAGGGACACTGTTGCTCCTGGGGTATCGGCGAGGACCATTCGCAACCGTCTCCATGAAGCTGGGCTACGGTCCCGCACACCGTTAGGCCGTCTTCCGCTCACGCCCCAACATCGTGCAGCCCGTGTCGCGACAGGCGTGAATGGAGGGACGAATGGAGACGTGTCGTCTTCAGCGATGAGAGTCGCTTCTGCCTTGGTGCCAATGATGGTCGTATGGGTGTTTGGCGCCGTGCAGGTGAGCGCCACAATCAGGACTGCATACGACCGAGGCACACAGGGCCAACACCCGGCATCATGGTGTGGGGAGCGATCTCCTACACTGGCCGTACACCACTGGTGATCGTCGAGGGGACACTGAATAGTGCACGGTACATCCAAACCGTCATCGAACCCATCGTTCTACCATTCCTAGACCGGCAAGGGAACTTGCTGTTCCAACAGGACAATGCACGTCCGCATGTATCCCGTGCCACCCTACGTGCTCTAGAAGGTGTAAGTCAACTACCCTGGCCAGCAAGATCTCCGGATCTGTCCCCCATTGAGCATGTTTGGGACTGGATGAAGCGTCGTCTCACGCGGTCTGCACGTCCAGCACGAACGCTGGTCCAACTGAGGCGCCAGGTGGAAATGGAATGGCAAGCCGTTCCACAGGACTACATCCAGCATCTCTACGATCGTCTCCATGGGAGAATAGCAGCCTGCATTGCTGCGAAAGGTGGATATACACTGTACTAGTGCCGACATTGTGCATGCTCTGTTGCCTGTGTCTATGTGCCTGTGGTTCTGTCAGTGTGATAATGTGATGTATATGACCCCAGGAATGTGTCAATAAAGTTTCCCCTTCCTGGGACAATGAATTCACGGTGTTCTTATTTCAATTTCCAGGAGTGTATATCTTTTCTACTTCCGCCATCGTCAGTTATTTTCCTCCTCAAATACAACACTGGGATGACTATTTTTACTGTCACATTTCTTAATCTAATCCCCCTGAGCATTCGACTACATTCCATTATATTAGATTTACTCGATATTAATAGTATAATGCCTTTTCAAGACACAATTCATTATATTGAAATGATCTTCCAAGTTCTTTAAAGTGTTACAGAAAACGTTATTAAATTTGAAGATGATTTGAGAAGCTACCGGGTCCGAAATTTAGTAGAAGGAGCTGCCACCTCTGGGATCAATTAGGTTTCTAACCTGACTGGACGCCAAATAAAACCTTGCTTGTATGGCAGTTATGGGCACTACATTTCTGCTACTTCCACTCTCTGCCAGTGTTCGCCAGTCACAGAGGCTGGCAAATTATGACTAAATGTTTCTAATGCGGCACAGGTTTAGAGAACGTACCAGCCTGTGTAATTGTATCGAGGTAGGTCAGGACAGCACAGGCAGGACACGTTCCTGTATTATACTGTGAAGAGGTGGTGTCACGGAGACCTAGGAGAGAGGGCGCAGCTGTCAGCCTTAACAGATTAGAAATGGACTGTGTGAACAGAGATGACTGTATCGCGTACCCAACTGCACCGTAGATAATCAGTCGAGGTGACGGACTGGTACGATGGAGGCGAATACAGTCTGGCAAAATTCACTCTCGTCTGAGTCTACGTACACGACAACGTCCATAGTGAGGCTGTATGTCGAATCGGGAGTCGTCTGAAGAGACGATGTGCCCAGTGCTGTCTTTGGGCGCACTAACGTCCCTCTGCTGCCGCGTCAGTGGCAGATGGGATAATGGCTGCCTTTACAGCACTCCGTGGTGTTCCAGACGTCATCAGAGTGTCTATCTGACTTGTGGCATACAAGCCTATTTCTTGCATCAGGGTCCGTGAACTGGATGTACGATCCTGCACGACCCAGTGAACCATACTTTTGTCCTCTCTGGCACTTTTCTCACGGGGCTGCTGAGATCCTTCATGTTTCTCCTGAACTCATCGATTCCATATTCACATGACTGGTAGCAGTATATTATTGCCTGATGAAACTACAATCTTCCGGTCATAGCTGTGGGTTCTTTGATTGCTCTAAGAGATTGTTGGTTGATTGGTTGATTTGGGGGAGGAGACCAAACAGCGAGGTCATCGGTCTCATCGGATTAGGGCACGATGGGGAAGGAATTCGGCCGTCCCCATCTCAAAGGAACCATCCCGGCATTTGCCTGAAGCGGTTTAGGGAAATCACGGAAACCTAAGTCAGGACTGCCGAAGCGGGTTCGAACCGTCGTCCTCCTGAATGCGAGTCCAGTGTGCTAACCACTGCGACACCTCGCTCGGTCTGGGAGGTGATTGTTGGAACTACAAAATACACTCCTGGAAATTGAAATAAGAACACCGTGAATTCATTGTCCCAGGAAGGGGAAACTTTATTGACACATTCCTGGGGTCAGATACATCACATGATCACACTGACAGAACCACAGTCACATAGACACAGGCAACAGAGCATGCACAATGTCGGCACCAGTACAGTGTATATCCACCTTTCGCAGCAATGCAGGCTGCTATTCTCCCATGGAGACGATCGTAGAGATGCTGGATGTAGTCTTGTGGAACGGCTTGCCATGCCATTTCCACCTGGCGCCTCAGTTGGACCAGCGTTCGTGCTGGACGTGCAGACCGCGTGAGACGACGCTTCATCCAGTCCCAAACATGCTCAATGGGGGACAGATCCGGAGATCTTGCTGGCCAGGGTAGTTGACTTACACCTTCTAGAGCACGTTGGGTGGCACGGGATACATGCGGACGTGCATTGTCCTGTTGGAACAGCAAGTTCCCTTGCCGGTCTAGGAATGGTAGAACGATGGGTTCGATGACGGTTTGGATGTACCGTGCACTATTCAGTGTCCCCTCGACGATCACCAGTGGTGTACGGCCAGTGTAGGAGATCACTCCCCACACCATGATGCCGGGTGTTGGCCCTGTGTGCCTCGGTCGTATGCAGTCCTGATTGTGGCGCTCACCTGCACGGCGCCAAACACGCATACAACCATCATTGGCACCAAGGCAGAAGGGACTCTCATCGCTGAAGACGACATGTCTCCATTCGTCCCTCCATTCACGCCTGTCGCGACACCACTGGAGGCGGGCTGCACGATGTTGGGGCGTGAGCGGAAGACGGCCTAATGGTGTGCGGGACCGTAGCCCAGCTTCATGGAGACGGTTGCGAATGGTCCTCGCCGATACCCCAGGAGCAACAGTGTCCCTAATTTGCTGGGAAGTGGCGGTGCGGTCCCCTACGGCACTGCGTAGGATCCTACGGTCTTGGCGTGCATCCGTGCGTCGCTGCGGTCCGGTCCCAGGTCGACGGGCACGTGCACCTTCCGCCGACCACTGGCGACAACATCGATGTACTGTGGAGACCTCACGCCCCATGTGTTGAGCAATTCGGCGGTACGTCCACCCGGCCTTCCGCATGCCCACTATACGCCCTCGCTCAAAGTCCGTCAACTGCACATACGGTTCACGTCCACGCTGTCGCGGCATGCTACCAGTGTTAAAGACTGCGATGGAGCTCCGTATGCCACGGCAAACTGGCTGACACTGACGGCGGCGGTGCACAAATGCTGCGCAGCTAGCGCCATTCGACGGCCAACACCGCGGTTCCTGGTGTGTCCGCTGTGCCATGCGTGTGATCATTGCTTGTACAGCCCTCTCGCAGTGTCCGGAGCAAGTATGGTGGGTCTGACACACCGGTGTCAATGTGTTCTTTTTTCCATTTCCAGGAGTGTATTATAAATTGCTTCGATTTATTACAAGAATGATAAAAAGACATAACTTAATCCATAGCCACGGGATGCACCGAATATTTCCAACTGTCTTTGAATGCTAAAGCATCATTTGATGCGCACACACTTACTAAACTCTTGTCTCGAAGTTAGAGGTTCTCATTGTTCGGAAGTACGGCTCCATCTAAGGCGCGAGTAACACACGCGCCCCTAACTAGCGTATGCGTATGTTGTCTGCTTGACCGGAGGTCGCGAGCGGAGACACAGCCTACCTCTGCTGGTCTGAATATCCGCGTCAGTGTGGAGTCTCTGCGGTGCCTCCCATTTGTCGGTGCAGATTTTAATATCGTGAAAGCAACACAATGACACTTAGAGTCATGTGTTAATATGAACATCCCACCACATTAATATTGAATGTTAAAACTGATGAAGCTAACTGTTGGAAAATTCACAAGGCTGTAGTCGATTCTGTTAGAGCCCACGAAACTATCGAAAAATTCATAAGTCCAAACGTGTTCCTGTTCATAGCCCTCGAAACTTCTAAGTTTTCAGATCTCCTGCACAAAATTTGACAAGTTTACGAAGCTGTCGCATGAAAGCCGGCCTCTGTGGCCGAGAGGTTCTAGGCTCTTCAGTCCGGAACCGCGTGACCGCTACGGTCGCAGGTTCGAATCCTGCCTCGGGCATGGATGTGTGTGATGTCCTTAGGTTAGTTAGGTTTAAGTAGTTATAAGTTCTACGGGACTGATATGTTAAGTCACGTAGTGCTCAGAACCATTTTTGTCACATGAAACAACCACTTAAGCTGCGAATGACACGTCACTGATCTGACCATATGCCCGTTTATAGCCAGTTCTCGAAACGAACTGTTCTCAGTCCGTATGGCTGCCGTACTTAGGTAG
Source organism: Schistocerca serialis cubense (assembly GCF_023864345.2). NCBI lineage: Eukaryota > Metazoa > Arthropoda > Insecta > Orthoptera > Acrididae > Schistocerca > Schistocerca serialis. The sequence goes on along the minus strand of NC_064646.1, from coordinate 442,909,385 downwards.
AAACGCAACTTTTTGCTACTAGACAAATTAGACATGACTTAGGCCTAGAATATCAGCAACTTTCCAGTGGTTCCTTTAGATTTCTTGAGATGCATGGTTTTACTGTTATTTAGATTTTAATTAGTGAGATTGTGCTCCTACCCTTCATTGCTGTTTACTATTAAACATAACGAAATTAGCGTGATTACAGATAACCACGATTGTCTACAGGCTCACACTGTCGCAAAATTTACTGATCTGTAATTTATTTTACACTAAAATAAATTTTTACTGGCGGAATTAACACTCTGGTATATAACTCAAAATATTTACATTAAACAAAATTATGAAAGAGTATTTCTATAGTGATGTTCAAGCGCTGTCTGTGTACCCCTGGCCCTTTAAAATCGACTAAGGCATTTAGAAGTTGTTAACATCTTAGCCCAACAGGTATTTTGAAACCTTACTCCTTCATTATCGTAAGTGCTATTCTGTCTACTGAGTGGGTGCTCAAAATGACTTACTCGTCTCGTTTTTGTCCTTAATTTGGTGTCCTTGCGTATATTGTGGCTATATTGGTCGCGGTTTTATGTACTTTTTGACGATAATTTTTTTATTTTTTTTATTTTATTTTATTTTATTTTATTTTATTTTATTTTCAAGCAGCCTTCTGCAGTCGGCCACCTCCTGGCGAGCGATGCCTGCCTGTGTCCGAACACGCGCGCGACGCGTCCTATCGGCTGTCAAAAGAGCGCGCGTTTTAGACGGCCACTGGCTGCAATCTCTCAAATATAACGGGACGATAAACAATAGTCATATGCTGTCAGATTCCGACACACGCTGCTAGTCATTTCTCCTCCTTGTGCGAGGCACAACACCACCTTCTCACAAACAAACAACATTGAAATACGCTGTATGATTGAGAAACGCATGCGAAAGGACAAGTGGCAGAAAACGATGGAAGGGACACCAGTTTGGAAGGAAAGAGTAGAAGAGATGGTGAGAGGCAAGAATGAGGCCTTCAGATGATGGCTCCGAGAAAGGACCAAATTAGCAAGAGGAGTATAAGAGAAAGAAGAAAAGGCAAGCAACACGATGGCTGAGGAGAGAAGGGGATGGAAGAATGAACAGAGATGATGGAGAGAAATATCAGAGGAAATAAAAAAGTTCTATATCGAATGATTAAAACTAAGAGGAAAGGTTTGAGAGTGAAGAATACTCAGTATTATAGAACACTCAGTATAATGTCGTTTATTGAAACTGAACTACACTATTCGAACAATCACTATATACACACAAAGAAAACAAACAACATGCAAACGACTATTCATCAAGAGCGTCGGTGAGGTCCGTCGGAGCTGGTCCTAGCTCGGCGAGGAACTGGCTGTACTGCTGCTGTGCTTGCCTTATAAAGCCAGCGGAGGCCGGCGGAGTACTCCAACTTCCCTGTGTCTTTGAGGCGACCTCTGCAGAAAAAGGTTCGCATTGGTCTCTAGCAAGTTCTGTTTACTTTTAAAGAATTGTTTTCCTCTTGGTTTTACCTGCAAGTGCTTGTGTATGTTATATGGTACACAGGGGTGTCTTGAGTGTAGTCTGCCTGGCAGGGGCCGTCAGTGGCAGACGTTACAGGGAGAGGATGCAATAATGATGGATAGAAATGGGAAAGGAATCGATAACAAAGAGACACAAAAAATAGTACGCAACGAGCGAGGATGAGATGAGGATAATAGACTAAAGAAAATAGAAGTTAACCTTGGCGGGGGGGGGGGGGGGGGGGGAGCGGGGGTAGGGGATGGACCTGACATGGAAAGAAACAGATATGTCGAAATGGTGAAGGTAGCAGGGGAAGTTGGGAAACAGAGGCTTCATCGTGTGATAAGGGTGATGAGAAGAAGACTGGAAGAGGGCGCTAATTGTACCTATGTTCAAGAAACTGATTAGGACGGACTGTAGAAACTACAGAGGAGTTACACTGATACAACGTTGTGCCAAGGTTCATGAAAAGTCCCTGGACAGAAGAATCTGGAAAAGAGCCGAGAAGAAATTGAGAGAGAAACAGTATGGCCTCGGACCTGCGAGGTCAATTGTTGACCTCATATTCGCACTGAGCCAGCTCCAGGAGCTGAATTTGGGGAAGATCTTGTGATGGCCTTTCTCGATACAGAAGGGGCATTTGCTAGCGCCTGTGGAAAAAGAGACAACGAGCAGAGTAGAGGAGAGGTACCATGGGAGACTGAGTTGTGTGAAAGTGGGAAATGAAAGGACAGATTGTTTCCAACAAACAATGGCGTCAAACAGAGCAGTTATTTGTCACCTCTTCATTGTGGTCTTGGATGAGATAATGACTAAGGTGGCAGAAAAGAAGGAGAGGATAAGATGAAAACAATGATGTTCACAGACAACTTGATGATCTTGAGAAACAGAGGAGAGGAGATTCAGGGACATCTGGATGCATGGGAAGAAACTGTGAGACAGTGCAGAATAAAATTTAATGTAAACCCATGTGAAATGCTGGTTACAACCTGAAAGAAAGATAGACCAACTAGCGGAATGAGGATTAGTGGTCAACAGTTGAAGAAGGTAGAGAGTGTCAGATACATGGGAAGTGTGATATAGGAAAATGAAGGAAATGAGAAAGAGATGAACGAATGAGGCATATAGGCAGAAGATTCCCTGAGGCGTGTTACAAGCCTGTTTCGAACAAAGCTGAGCCATGGAAAAGCAAGAGGGTAATGTGTAGAAGTGATTGCATCCCGGTACTGACTTGTACGTCTGAAACATGTGTTAAAAATGTTCAAATGTGTGTGAAATATTATGGGACTTACACACTACTTAACCTAACGTATCCTAAGGACAAACACATACCCATGCTTGAGGGAGGACTCGAACCTCCGCCGGGACCAGCCGCACAGTCCATGATTGCAGCGCTTAAGACCGATCGGCTAATCCCGCGCGGCGAAACATGTGTAATGAAACGAGATGGAAGGAGATTAGAGGCATGGGAAATGAAGATCCTCAGATGTAGGAAAGGCGTAACAAGGAGAGAAAGCATAAGAAATAAAAGGGTAAGGAAAACAATGGAAGAGGAACGCTAGCAGAGCAGGATAGACACATCTAGGCTAAGATGGTTCGGGCTCTTAAACAGAATGGAAAACAAGAGGATTCCCAAGAAGAAACATGAAATAGAGACGAGAAGGAAACGACAAAGAGGAAGAGCAAGGGATAGATGGCTGAAAGGTGTAGAGGAGTGCGTTGGAAAAAGAGGCGAGGATTGGAGTGAACACAGATTGTGGGGAAACAAGAGTGGATGGTGAGGCTTATGTTCCAAACACACGCAGCCTGTTGCTGGAAGCTACTGACGATGATGAGTGCTGAGTAATTTTCTCTCTTATACAGAATGTACAGTAGATGGCTTCAGTGCTATGTACCGGGTGACCAAAAAGTCAGTATAAATTTGAAAACTGAATAAATCACGGAATAGTGTAGATAGAGAGGTACAAATCAACACACATGCTTGGAATGACACGGGGTTTTATTAGAACCGAAAAAATACAAAAGTTCAAGAAATGTCAAACAGATGGTGCTTCATCTGATCAGAATAGCAATAATTAGCATAACAAAGAAAGACAAAGTGAAGATGATGTTCTTATAGGAAATGCTCAATATGTCCACCATCATGCCTCAACAATAGCTGTAGTTCAGGAATAATGTTGTGAACAGCACTAAAGCATGTCCGAAGTTATGGTGAGGCATTGGCGTCGGATGTTGTCTTTCAGTATCCCTAGAGATGTCGGTCGATCGCGATACACTTGTGACTTCAGGTAACCCCAAAGCCAATAATCGCACGGACTGTGGTCTGGGGACCTGGGAGGCCAAGCATGACAAAAGCGGCGGCTGAGCACACGATCATCACCAAACGAGGCGCGCAAGAGATCTTTCACGCGTCTAGCAATATGGGGTGGAGCGCCGTCCTGCATAAACATCGTACGTTCCAGCAGGTGTTTATCAGCCAGGCTGGGGATGATGCGATTCTGTAACATATCGGCATATCTCTCACCCGCCACGATAGCAGTTACAAAACCAGAATGACGCATTTCCTGGAAGAAAAAGGGCCCGATAACGGTAGATTTGGTTTCTGGTTCTAATAAAACCCCATGTGATTCCAAGTATGTGTGTCAATTTTTACCTGTCTATCTACATTATTCCGTGGTTTATTAAGTTTTCAAATTTATACTGACTTTTTGATCACCCGGTACTTCGTGCGGCTGCGCTTTAAATACTAATCATTGACATATCGAAGCATGTAGTCCATGCACTTCACTCCGATTTGTCGTTTGTTGCAGGCAGTTTTAATTTACTGCAATTTTAGTGGCGAGCACTGTACTTCTTCAAGCTATTTATGGACGTATTAGAAAAAAACGTTATACTTCTCGCAATGTGCACCGTAACCCACTAAGTAATAGGCGAGGAATTCACCCTGTCATGGTCGTCAGACAGTGTCTGTGAGCGGGAAGCGTCGACTGCGGGGGCGGGCCTTTGTGGGTTCGCGAGCAGGATGGCAGGCAGGCAGCTGGTGTTTGCCGTCGAGTAATATTTCAGCCGTCAGTCGGCGGCGCGGCTGTGTGCCGCTGTGTGTACCGCCGTGGAGCAGCGCTCGCCCCGGCCCGACACCCGCCCTGTTAACGCTTTTAGCGTCTGCCTGGACGCCCCACTCTTTCCTGCTTTTTTTTCCGCCGTGCTTTCGACGTAGCGGGAGGGCCGAAACGCCTGCCGTTCGTCCGGCGAAACTTATTCGATTACTCGCTCGGTGGGAACGTCGTTATCTGGCTGTTAGGCTAAGTGTGTTGAGAGCAAGTCCTCGGCTCGGCACGAGTAAATGGAAGATGCGCCTCTGCCGTGAGTGGGACGGACCGTGTGCTGTATCGAACGTGGTACCTTTAGGTCGCCATTCACTCCTGCAAGCCGTGTCACTTCGTGGCTTCCGGACTCAAATGCGATTTGAATTTTGTGTCACTTAAGGACAGTGTATCTCCACGGCAACAGCAGAAAAAGATTCCTGTGCAGCAGAGACCATCCGAAGAATTTGACCAAACGAAGCCACTGTGGTGTCACCGCCAGACACCACACTTGCTAGGTGGTAGCCTTTAAATCGGCCGCGGTCCGTTAGTATACGTCGGAGCCGGCCGAAGTGGCCGTGCGGTTAAAGGCGCTGCAGTCTGGAACCGCAAGACCGCTACGGTCGCAGGTTCGAATCCTGCCTCGGGCATGGATGTTTGTGATGTCCTTAGGTTAGTTAGGTTTAACTAGTTCTAAGTTCTAGGGGACTAATGACCTCAGCAGTTGAGTCCCATAGTGCTCAGCGCCATTTGAACCGTTTAGTATACGTCGGACCCGCGTGTCGCCACTATCAGTGATTGCAGACCGAGCGCCGCCACAAGGCAGGTCTAGTCTAGAGAGACTCCCTAGCACTCGCCCCAGTTGTACAGCCGACTTTGCTAGCGATGGTTCACTGTCTACATGCGCTCTCATTTGCAGAGACGACAGTTAACCATAGCCTTCAGCTATGTCATTTGCTACGACCTAGCAAGGCGCCATATTCAGTTACTATAATCTGAACAGATAATATTGTGAATCATGTACTGTCAAGAGCGACGTTCATCATTAATGGATTAAAGTATCAAACTAATTACGTCCGCTTTCTGAATTCTAATTCCTTGTCATCTTCCAGACCTCACGTCAGTATAGTTCTTCCCTCCTCACGCCAGCCTGCGTGAGCTAAAACGGGTGCATTTCGGCCTCCACTAGTAACACGGTGTTGGCTCTTCTGCCAACACAACAGCCATCACTTCAGCCCCAGCCCCGCAGTAGCAGACACCTAAAAGGAACCAGCCCTCCTTATACAGAAAAAGTGTGGTCAATAGTTATATAGACACTGATTTGCAGAGCTCTTGGGTTTACTGCGTCTCGAACAAAGGGTTAGAATACGTATGGGGTCGTGCACAAAATCAAATTTTTGGTATAACTCCAATAGTCGAGTGACTACGGTGTGGCGTACTGTTTGTCAGTCAACGCCCTTCAGATTTTGAATGACACTTCATCGTTAGTACAAGCAGATACCGCTCAAGATTACAGTGGATTTTGTATATGTTTTTCATGCACAAATTAATGGTTTGCATTCCGCGTCTGGAATAAACTTGGCGTAAAACATTTAAGAGATAAATGTAATGGCATTTCGCTTGTTAACAGTACGTGCTCCGGTTCACATGTAGCTATTTTGCCGGCCGGTGTGGCCGTGCGGTTCTAGGCGCTTCAGTCTGGAACCGCGTGACCGCTACGGTCGCAGGTTCGAATCCTGCCTCGGGCATGGATGTGTGTGATGTCCTTAGGTTAGTTAGGTTTAAGTAGTTCTAAGTTCTAGGGGACTGATGACCACAGATGTTAAGTCCCATAGTGCTCAGAGCCATTTGAACCATTTTTTTGTGACTATTTTTACAGTATAGCAAGAGAATCTATAAACATCGCTATCTTCTAGGCGTTTTAGGCATCCAGGTAAAAGCGATCGGCAACGTAAAGCGGAGGAAGACGTTAGAAATTCACAGAAATTACGATGTCAGCTGTAAGAAAATCTGAGCAAGAAACTTCTGAGGCTAAGTTTGGAGCACAACACTGTCTGGAAGTGTATCACGTATTGTGCAACACAGCAAAATGAGAGTCGAAGTGTTTCAGATCTGATGCTGCAGAAACATGTTAAAAATTATGTGGAACGGTAAGATAAAAAATTAGGAGGTATACCACACAATAGGCGAGGAAAGATGTGGAAAGCGCTGACATGAGGGAGGGACAGTATGACAGGAAATATGTTTAGGTACGGTTGTTTCAAGCCCGCCCAGCTAGCCGCGCGGTCTAACGCGCTGATTCCCCAGCGGGAAGTCGTGCCGCTGCACGGCACGAATCCGCCCGGCGGATTAGTGTCGAGGTCCGGTGTGCCGGCCAGCCTGTGGACGGTTAATAAGGCGGTTTTCCATCTACCTCGGCAAATGCGGGCTGGTTCCCTTTATTTCGCCTCAGCTACATTATGTCGGCGATTGCTGCGCAAACACTGTTTCCACGTACGCGTACACCATAATTACTCTACCACGCAAACTTTTGGGGTTACACTCATCTGGTGTTAGACATTCACAGGGGGTTCCACTGGGGGCCGAACCAGACAATAGCCCTGGGTTCAGTGTAGGGTAGCGGGGCGGTGGGTGGACTGCTATGGCCTGTTGTGGCGCTAATATGACATTTTACAAATTTTAATTGTTTTATTTATATCTCTTAAAATTTAAAAATTTCGAACTATCGGTTAAAAAAGAAAAGACGAAAAGTTCTATTTATATTGGCTATGCAACTGTATGAAATATTTGTTTTTTCAAAATATTGGTTTAAATAGTGTACGCCGTTTTGCAAGTACGCAGTTACTGTTTTTCTTTAGTACCCAAACGTGTTTCACGACATTTGCGGCATCTACAGTCTTTTTCTCCTGTTATTTATGTTTCCTTTGCGTTGCGTCAGTCCTCTGGCTGCCGACAAAAATAAGCCATATGTATAAGTTGATACATCATGTCATTGTTGTATTTGGTTTTTCCTGAGCTGTGCCCGGGTTTTACATGCCTGTCAAAAACCTATTTTTGTTCTTGTGTGAGTATTTAGGATGAAATTTTTACCTTCTCATTGATGAATTCTGAGTCTTGTTATGTTGGCGTGGCATGGGCACACGATTCGCTGCACCATTTTAGTCGGGAGTTAAAGGACACACACAACATAAACTAAAGATAAGTAAAAGGAAAAAATCACAGAATGCTACAACTGTGGTGAGACATGTTTGGGTATTAAGGTGAAGAGTACTTTAATTCTGTATTACTTTTCTGCAAGCAGGTGAAGAGACGTCAGAATCCTAATATGAAAATTTATTTTTCGTTAAAATATGCACAGTTTATGGTTGGTAACCGACATACAAACATTTAAATCACAAAGTGTTCTTTTCCAATGGACAGAACAAGACAATTAAGATTTGAAAAAATAGAAGTTTTTGGAAGTAAAACGAAATTGAAGCATAATGAGTAATAGAATTAAGTATTGTAATAAAATCGACGAAATTATAAAATGCTCAAAACTGAGTCTATGAAAATACATTAAAATAATTAAATTCAAGTGGACAGTCTTTTACTCAAAACTCTCAAGCAGCTCTCCGGCATAGGTACCTAGTGGGCCAGCAATTCCTAGAGCGGTGGAAGAGAACTTGAAGTTTTCATAACTGTGTAACTGACTTCCTTCGGACAGAAGGCACAGGTCCAGCAAAGAGAACGCGACCAGGAGATGAGACGTTGGCGATCTGCCGTAACCCGGCCAAGTATAGAAGAAAATTTGCAGAATCCTGGCTCGACACAGCATTAAATGCGTTTTCTGTCGGCCTCCGAAAACACGTGCTCTGTCAGATATGGTGAAAAGTGACTTTGGGCTCTGTAAACCGCGTGTCCACCTCATCCCATGCACATGCGGCAAGACATACATCGGCTAGACTCTGCGGACAGTGAAAGAAAGGTCCAAGGACCAGAGGAGACACACCGAACGTAAGCAAGGAAAAAAATCTGCAACTGCAGGAAACTTCATGTCTGCAGGAGACTCAACGAAATGTGAACGAACGGAAGGGGTAAGACAGACATCGTCATTTTGGGGTGATTTTCTAAAGGAGGCTGTTAAAATGCGAGTGGCCGACGGTCTGACCAACAGAGACAGACATGCCTAAATGACCTGACGGCCAGCAACAATCTTTGGCTGTTTGTTGAAGACGCAATGGTGTACGGAAAGGTGGCGCCGTTGAGTGGTTCTATAAGGATACAAAATGACTTAGACAAAAGTTTTAGTTAGTGTAACGGATGGCAGCTATTTCTAAATGCAGAAAAAAGTAAGTTAATGCAGATGAGTAGGAAAAACAATCTCGTAATATTCGAATACAGCAGTAGTAATGTGCTGTTTGGCACAGTCGCGTCGAGTAAATCTCTGGCCCTAACGCTGCGATGCGATATGAAACAGGCGGCAGTAGAAAAGGTGAACGTTCGACTTGGGTTTATTAGAACAATTTTCGAAACCTGTGGTTCATCTGTAAACGACACGGCGTGTAGAACAATAGTGGAACCCATTCTTGAGTACTCGACATGTATTTGAGATTGTAGGAAGGCATCGATGTAATTCAGAGACGGACTGCTGCATTTCTATGTTGTGTGTGAGAAATCGGTTGGAAACTTTCTCATGTCAGCACGTTGCAGGAGTCACCACCGGCGCCAACCTTGTGTGAATGCTCTGAAAGCTAATCATTTGCATATCACAGCATCTTCTTCCTGTCGGTTAAATTTCGCGTCTGTAGCACGTCATCTTCGTGGTGTAGCAATTTTAATGGCGAGTAGTGTAGTCATGCAGGCAGTTTAACAATTTACGGATTTGATGCCCTACCAAACTGCCAGTTTCTTTGCCTATTTGCTTATTGTAGACTGACTACTAGCACTGTCTGGATCTGGTGCCACTCCTACCATTTTGTGGACTACGTTATAATGTCAGTACTTTATGGTGACTGTCAAAATAGCTCTCCCCTCATTTTTTTGTTCTGCTTCTCACCACAAAACAGAGATCTCATATGGAGAACAACATCGCACAGGGTGTCCGGAAAAGGGCTCCCTGATTTCAAAATTAAATATCTCGAAAACAAAGATCGATAAGGAATGCAGTAAACGGTGTGTTTATTGTGAAAGCTGTAAGAAGTTTATACAGCAGTTTGAAATAATAGTTACAAAAGCTGCAAACAGATGGCGCTCTACGCTGTACAGCTCATATCAGCATATATAAGTGAAATAATCGTATGAAAACAATCTTTGCAAACAATCACATCACAATGTTTTCAAAATGTTCACCATTGGCACTGCAGAGGTGGCGCATACGAAGAATGAAATTCGCCATCACATTTCGTAGTGTCTCAACCGAAATGGATTCACATGCCACAGAGATTGCCGATTCAAGCTCGTCCAGCGTGGCGGGATGCTTCGGGTGGATCATGTCTTTCACTGTGCCCCACAAAAAAAAAGTCACAGTGAGTCAAATCCGGCGAATATGGAGGCCAATCCATGCCTGCACCAGTAAATTTGGGATATTCCAAAGCGATGACTCGATTCCCGATTCAAGAAAGCGAAACACTTGTTCGGTCCGATGTGGTCGGGCTCCATCTTGCATAAACCATTCAGTACCTGGTCGATCCTCTAACGCTTGCTGTGTGGCGACAAATTGTTCCAAAATTGCAGCGTAACGTGCACCAGTGACCGTTTCTCGAATGAAAAAAGGGCCAATAATGCCTCTGCTGCATACTGCAGCCCACACAGTAACTTTAGGCGAATACAGGGGTTTCGCTTCACACCAATATGGCTTTTCGGAACCCCAAAATCGCCAGTTCTGCTTATTCACGTATCCATTCAGGTGGAAGTGTGCTTCATCTGTAAACCAGATGCAGCCAACATCAAATCCTTCACTGTCAATCATTGTGAGCATCCGATTAGCAAAGGCAACCGTTTGTTGCACAGCTCGTACGGGTATGGCCTGGTGCGTTTGAATTTTGAATGGAAACATGTGTAGGCTCTTCCTCAGTATTTTCTGCGTGCTGGAACGCTTCAAACCAGTCTCGGATGCAATTCTACCGACAGATGACATTGGATTTCGCTGAATAATTCCAGAAACTGTGGCGATATTTTCAGACGTAACTGCGGTTTGCTTGCGGCCAACATGCCACACTAGATCATCGGTTACGCTGCCTGTTCGTTGAAATTTTGCGAAGAGCGTACGAATGGTTTTCGCATCGGGTTCTTTTGGAACATTAAATCGTGCTTGAAAACTTCGCCTTCTTGCCGTAGGACTCTCTTCTAACCTGTGGTACTCTAGCACCAGAAAAACGCGTTGTTCAATGGAGTACATGGTTTTAATCTCTTCCTTCGGTACGCTAACCTCCTTTCACGTTTCAATAGTGGAACTGATCGCTCTGGGCTTCGGATCACTATTTATACTATACTAGGCATTACGTATGACGATTACAGCGCCATCTGTTAGCAGTTTTTGTAACTATTATTTCAAACTGCTGTATAAACTTCTTACAGCTTTCACAATAAACATACCGTTTACTGCATTCCTCTATCGATCATTGTTTTCGAGATATTTAATTTTGAAATCAGGGAGTCCTTTTCTGGGCATTCTGTATGAATGATATACAAATATTTTTGAACACTAAATCAATTATGCACTTTGATGTGATGTTGTGGTGATGAGTGTGTCGCAATTGAGGTGCCGACATTACAACAATGTGTTTCATGTGTAACACATTTGTGTAACACATGTGTCAGATGGTTCTGTTACTTTTAGACAAAAAGATTATGTTATAACAAATACCCGAGCACTGAGCTAGAATTAAGAGAAAATATTGCATGGACAGTTGGGAGCCCTTTCACATTTGAAGTATAGACAACAAATTACGACACTCTCGGAATCGAATTAAAATTGCCTTCTTGAGCTTGCACTCCGTTGGCAGTGATGTTGATGAGTGGGGTGCAGACACTTGGGGGTGTGGGGAGAGTAGCGTGGGGCAATGACGCTACGGTGTCAGAATTACAGTATAGCCTTGGCAACATATCGGCAGATGTGATGACAGAATTCTTGGAACGTTGAAACGTGCTCACAGATGCTGAGTCAGTGATTTGAACCAGTACCAGCAGAGACCTTCTACTTTTAATTTTAACGTGTAAGATGGTGAAGTAATATTGCATTTCCTATTAAGGCGGATAGTGGATGATATTTGAGCCCCGTTAAATGGGACTTATTCCAAGAATTTACATTTTAAGAATACAGTGTAGACTCATAACCACACAGTCGGCCGATGTGGCCGTGCGGTTCTAGCCGCTTCAATCTGGAACCGCGTGACCGCTACGGTCGCAGGTTCGAATCCTGCCTCGGGCGTGGATGTGTGTGTGATGTCCTTAGGTTAGTTCGGTTTAAGTAGTTCTAAGTTCTAGGGGACTGATGACCTCAGATATTAAATCCCATAATGCTCAGAGCCATTTGAACCATTTTTTCATAACCACACATTTGCAAATCCATGTTTTCTGGAACATTTTTTATTTCTGTAATCATGTACTTTCACTCGTGGAAATTTTCGATATTAAACATGATACACTCTGGATGTGGAATGGAAACCAAACACCTTTGAGAAACTGCACTACTGACTATATGTGCAGATATTCTCATAATGTGTTGGTACTTCATAGTGCTGTAGTTTCTTTTATGTTTCTCTTCGTTTATACAACAACATAACTAAAGTGGGACTGATTCAGTTGTTCACGATGAAAAGCCGTAGAGAATCTCGGAAATCCTGTTTATGGAGCTCCGAAATACGTATACGGAATAAAAACCTAAACAAAAAGAAATACATAGTCGATATTCTTTTGTTCAGGGCATGTACAGACAGTCTTCTGAAGTAGTTTTGAGCACGTTTTCAGGAAACTATTTCGAGTAGCTGGCTCGACAACCCATACGCAGTGGAAGTATTTTAGACCTTGTAACTACAAACACCCATGATTTATCGACAGTGTCATTATAGAGACAGAGATTAGTGTCTCTGACGTGATCGTAGCGACCATGGTTACTTGAATTAATAAATCCATCAAGAACACTAGGAGAGTATTTTTACTAGAAAGAGCAGACAGGGAGTTGTGTTCAACCCATGGACATCTTTTAGTTCCAATATGATGGATGCAGAGGAATAATCGTAAAAGTTTAAACAGGTAGTAAATCACGCTCTGGAGAAGTATGTGCCGAGTGGTTGGATTAAGGACGGAAAAGACCCACCGTGGTTTAATAACGCAACTCGGGAAATGCTGAGGAGGCAGATACTGTTGCACTCTCGGTTCAAAAACGAACATGCAAATGTCGACAGGCAAAAGGTAGTAGAAACTCATACGTCTGTAAAAAAATCATGCACGAAGCATACAACATCTCCGTCCATCATACCTTACCAAAAGAGCGTGCCGAAAACTTCAGAAATACGTAAAATCGCAAAACGGGTCAAAGGCTTCTATCGAATCTCTCGTTGACCGGCCTGGAGCGGTAACAGAAGACAGGAAAAGGAATGATGAAGTTTTAAATTACGCGTTAAGCAAATCATTCACGCAGGAGTGCTGTACAAACGTACTGTCTTTTGACCTTCTCACAGACTCCCACGTGGAAGGTGTAGTAATAAAGTCACCAGATATGAATGGTATTCCAATTCGGTTTCGCAGAGAATGATCTAAGACATTGACCTCACATTTAGCTCAGTTCGCTCGTGTGAATAAGAAGGGTAAAAGAACGGCCCCACGTAGTTACAGACCAATATCCTCAACATCGGCTTGCTGCAGCTATTCACAAATCAGCAAGGATTTAGGAAGCATCGCCCGTGTGAAACTCTGCTTACCTTTTTCTCACATGATGCCCTATGAAACATGAACGGGGGGCAACAGGCAGATTCCGTATTCTGAGATTTCCGGAAAGCATTTGACACGGTGGTCCACTGCAGACAGCTGTTAACGAAGGTACCAGGTTCCCAGATATGTGCGTGTCTGGAAGAGTGGCAGAACCCAGACGTTATCCACGACGGCAAGTGTTCTTCAGAGACAAGGGTATCGTCAGGAATGTCCCAGGGAAGTGTGGGAGGACCGCTCATATACTCTACATGCACAAATGACCTGACGGAGACGGTCTTCAACAATCTTTGCCTGTTTGTTGATGATGCAATAGTGTACGGAAAGGTGTCGCCGTTGAATGGCTCTACAAGGATACGAAGTGACTTAGACAAAATTTTTAGTTAGTGTAACGAATGGCAGCTATCTCTAAATGCAGAAAAACATAAGTTAATGCAGATAGTAGGAAAAACATTGTCGTAATATTCGAATACAGAGTTAGTGGCGTGCTGCTTGACACTGCCACGTGGAGTAAATATCTGGCCCTAATGTTGCAATGCGATATGAAACATGCGGCAGTAGGAAAGGTGAACGTTCAACTTGGGTTTATTAGAAGAATTTTTGAAAAGTGTGGTTCGTCTGTAAAGGATACGGCGTCTAGAACAGTAGTGCAACCCATTCTTGAGTATAAGTGTTTGAGATTTACACTAGGTCTGACTATAGGAAGGCATGGACGTGGTTCAGAGACGGACTGCAGCATTTCTATGAACACTTGAGAATTACGGAGATGTTTCGTGAACTCGAATGAGTATCCCTGGAGGGAATACGACGCTCTTCTCGCGAAACATTATTGAGAAACTTTAAGGAATGGCATTAGGCGCATAGACAGGCGTTTCTACCTCGCTCTGTTTACGACAAGAACAGGAAAGAAAATGCCCAGAAGTGGTACAAGGTACACCGCCATGCACCATACGGTGGTTTGCTTAGTATGCATGGAGATGTAGATGTAGACACAGTCTTCGGATGCTGTGCGCGAACTTCGGTTCCTCAGCGCTTCTTCTGCCTCCGACGGGCGCGGAAGTCGCTCTAGGCCGACATAGTGACTCCAGCTCGTTGGGCGCCTGGTCCCGCGCGTATTTAGGAATGAAACCTGTGCCTTTGTTGGTCAGACCGTCGGCCACTCGTATTTCAAGGGGTTCTTTTAGAAAATCACCCCAAAATGACGATGTCTGTCATACCCCCTCCGTTCGTTCACATTTCGTTGAGTCTCCAGTAGTCGTGAAGTTTTCTGTGGCTGCAAATTTTTTCCTTGCTTACGTTCGGTGTGTCTCCTATGGTCCTTGAACCTTTCTTTCACTGAACGCAGAGACTACCCGATGTATGTCTTGCCGCATGTGCATGGGATGCGCTGGAAACGCGGTTTATGAAGCCCAAAGTCACTTTTCACCGTACCTGACACACGTGCTTTCGGAGGGAGACAGAAAACGCATTTACTGCTATGTCGACCCAGGATTCTGTCCACTTTTTTTCTATACTTTGCCGGCGTACGGCAGATGGCCAACGTCTTATCCTCCTAGTTGTGTTCTCTTGCTGTACCTGTGCCATCTGCCCGAAGGAAGCCAGTAAGACAGTTACGAAAATTTTATGTTGCCGTACAGCAATTTCTCTTCCACCGCTCTTGGAATTGCTGGCGCACTAGGTACCTATGCCGGAGAGCTGCTTGAGAGTTTTGACTAAAAGACTGCCCACTTGATTTTAATTATTTTAATGTATTTTCATCGACTCAGTTTTGATTATTTTATATTTTCGTCGATTTTATTACAATACTTACTTCTATCACTCATTCTGCTTCAATTTCGTCTTATTTCTAAAAACTTCTATTTTTTCAAATCTTTATCTGTCTTATTCTGTCCATTGGACAAGAACACTTTGTGATTTAAATGTTTGTATGTCGATTACCAACCAAAAACTGTGCATATATTAACGACAAATAAATTTTCATATTAGGATTTTAACATTTCTTCACCTGCTTGCAGAAAAGCACTTCAGAATTAAAGTACTCTTCACTTTAATACCCAAACATGTTTCACCACAGTTGTAGCATTCTGTGATTTTTTCCTTTTACTTATCTTTAGTTTATGTTGTGTGCGTCCTTTAACTCCCGATTAAAATTGTGCAGCGAATGGTGTGCCCATGCCACATCAACACAACAAGACTCAGAATTCATCAATAAGCAGGAAAAAATTTCATCCTAAATACTCACACAAGAACAAAAATAGGTTTTTGACAGGCATGTAAAAACCGGCCACCGCTCCCACCGCCCAGGAAAAACCAAATACAACAATGACATGATGTACCAACTCATACATATAGCTGATCTTTATTAGCAGCCAAAGGACACACGCAACGCAAAGGAAATATAAATAACAGGGGAAAAAGACTGAAGATGCCGCAAGTGTCGTGAAACACTTCTGGGTACTAAAGCAAAACAATAACTGTGTACTTGCAAAATGGCGTACACTATTTAAAACAATATTATGAAATAAACATTTCATACAATTGCATAGCCAATATAAATAGAACATTTCGTCTTTTCTTTTTTAACAGATAGATCGGTATTTTTAAATTTTACAAGGGATAAATAAAAACAATTAAAATCTGAAAAAGTCATATTAGCGCCTTGAGCTGCTGGTAAAAATTTATACAATCAGTTTCATCACCAAGTTCCTATATACCAAATAAAACAATACATAAATAATACATACATAACTTAAACTTAATTATTGTAGACTCTGTTGTATTATGTTTGATTTTAGTGCTCCAGTGTGGGCGTAAACTATGTAAATAAATAAATACCATTATAGGCTTAAAGTTTCTCAAATATGTAAACAGATGTATGTGTTAACAACAACAACACACATGTTATGTAATGTCACATACATAAGATTATCCACAGTATCAGGTGAAACATACAATCCTTAGGATCAGCCGATAAAGCCATGAATAATGCACTGAAAATAAAAGTACACTATAACACAGTGATGTGACTCATTACGAGAACCATAAGGACGTAAATGGTTCACATTTATACAGAGTTAACGGTTATCATGTAATATAAATTAAGTCGTCAGTCTGTTAAAACTGTGCTTGGGAGTGTACTCATTTATGTTAAAACTGTAATCGGCGTTAACGCTGTGAACAAATTCATACCACACGGATGCGACTAAACAGCTGATCACAGTTTGCTGGTAGAGCAAATGATTTTTAAACAGGTGTATATACATCGACAGGGACCAGAATCTCACGATTAATAAGCTGTGTGTCGTCTGTTACGGTAAATACACGTGAAAGTCATAACAGGTGTTCCACATGTTGCAGCTAATAATAATTTGGACCTGTTACAGTCACAATTGCAGGGACACAAATTAAATTAAAATTACGTGGCCTATGATTTCAAATGAAAAGAAATAAAAAGAACTAAATTATATCAAATTAAAAGTTAGTACGCTGATTAAAATTACAGGGTAAAATATTTGAAATTAAAAATAATATTTAAACTAATTACTTTTTGTCTTTTTATTTTAATTTTTTAAAACTATAGGGTTACTGGTTTTGTAAGTGTTATCAGTGCTATTGCCTATCTGATGCGTCTTTATGGGTGTTTGAAATAGGAACGTAATTAAACAGCAAATTTACTTTCCGGGATCTTTCTACTTTTACAGGTAAAACGGCTTCTTTAATAGAGGAAATAAAGGAACTTGATATATTAAAGTTTTCCTTAGCGGCTGCAGGGTGTCATACCCAGGACTCTACCCAACACCACCGAATAGATGGTTCCAAACAGTCGATGCCAACCTTGGAAAGTGTATGAATATATGGTGTTGCGGCGATATGAATTAACCCGCTCGGACCTGATTTATTCAGAAGGAAGAAAAATTTTTGTTCATTCGATAATGCTCTTAGTGATTTTTTAATGATTTTAGATGCAAGATTTATACAAAAATCCGTATCCGTTTTCAAAACATACTTCGTATACTTGGCTTCATTTTACGAACTAAACTAAGTAATTACGAAATAGTCTCTATTGTAATCAATAGTAAAATGATCATTCAATAACTACCACGAAAATAAGAATTAAAATACTCAGTTATATAGTGTAATAAGCGAACCAACCACATCCGTGCATTCTGATGGTCACGAGCTACTGCCAACTGCTGCATTGACTTACTTATATTTTCATGGTGATGCCCAACTGTTGGCAGCACTTGCACATGATGAAATGGTTGAACATTCATAAATGTGTGCCTCAGCTTTCCATTGGGAAAAAATACTTCTTTTTTAGCTAAGGCAGAGTAAAACTTAATGTACACAGTTGTAGTCAGGGTGTTTGAAAGTGGTGATAAAATCTTCTCGTGCTTCCTGCCACGTCAGGTGGTTAAAATGCCACGAGCTTGCGGCCGAGCTCTTTGGGTCATTGTCAAATGGCAAACGACTGCTGTGTCTCCGTAGCCTCGCCGCTATATAGCCACACTACTGGCTTTGGCGTCGCTGGTGCCCTTTACCTCGCCAGGTGTGGTAATGTTTCCGTCCCGCGTCCGTCGTGCCCACTTCAACCTCTCGATGGCCGGGTCCCAGGCTTGTCTGAAAATCTAAACCACCGATACTCTACTTGGACTGAACACAACGGACTTGAAGCACTCCGTAACGAACCCTCATCGTGGTCCTGCCAGGTAACAAGGGAAATGCATCCGTCATTCTGAATGAAGCTGACTACGACGCTAAAATTCATTTGATTTTCGAGGAGGGTACCAGCCGGAAAGCGCCAAGGGACCCAACGTCAAGAATAATGAGGAAGACATCAGAGCTCTTGAAACAGTCATCATTGACTGGAAGAGACCGTTACTAAGAATCTCATTCCTCAATCGCCGAGACCACCTACACCTTACAGACTACCAAAGATCCACAAAACGGGTTCTCCTCTTCGCCCCATTGTGAGTAGTATTGGGCTGCCAACTGACAGACTGGTAAAAGATCTGGCCAGCCTACTTAGGCCGCGTGTGGGTCACAGTGCGCATCAGCTCAAGAATACCCACGATTTTATCAACAGAATTAAAGATCTGCGTCTTGGACAACGTGATACAATGGTCACTTGTCATGTGGTCTGCCTGTTTGACCGTGTTCCTGTCAGACACTGCATAGATCTCCTCTTCCAGTTATTAGGTAGTACAAGTGTGGGATTGATGAAGCACACGTTGACATCATTGTATTTCTTGTAAGGCGGTCTGTATTTCGATGGGAGTCTATTAACTCCATCCTTAGCCAACCTCCTCCTGGAGAAATCTGAAGACGTCGGTTTGGACACAGCTCTGGATAACCCAAGATGCTTTTATCGTTACGTCGACGACACTTTTATCTGTGGCCCGAGGGACGTGAAAAACACCTGAACGGCATTCACGGCCACATTAGGTATAAGACGGAAGTAGGGATAAATGGTGCAGCGGCCTTCCTTGACATCTACGATCGCCGTGAAACCTATGGACACCTCAGCCACAGTGTGTGGCATTGTGAACATTCCATCCACCGAGCTAAAGTTGTCTCAGAGGCTGGAAATCTGCCACTACAACTAAGCCACCTCCCAAAGGTCTTTCAGGAAAACGGCTATAATCACCGTCAGATATCACGGGCTATTTCTGGTAAAACATGCAGGATAAACCCCATAGAAGACGAGAAACTTGCATTTTTTCCTTTCTGTGGCACAATGACGGGAAATATTAGCCGGTTCTCGAAGAGACACAACGTATCATCACCGTTCAGGCCTCCAGCAAAAAAACCACAGATCATGAGGCCTGTCAAGGACGACATAGGGCTTAGAATGCCTGGAGTGTAGGAGATACCATATCAGTGTGGCTGCTACTACGTCAAACAGTATGCGCTGCGGAGCAACACCTGACTGATTGATTGATTGATTAATGGAGAGGGTTTATGGGACCAAACGGAACACGAGGGGTCCTACCTGAAAAATCAGCCGCAGCCAAACACACTCTAGAAAATAGACATCGAAATTTATTCGACGAAACACATAGCTTTACGAGGAAGAAGGGTTTTTGTGATATCGTCATAAAAGAAACGTTTGAAATAAAAATATCTGACAATACTGTCAACAAGGACGGCGGTCTGCAGCTCAGCGCAGCCTGGAACCCGGCCATCGCGAGTTTTAAGAGGGCGCTACGAACGCGGGACGAAAAGATTACCACGGTTTGCGAGGAAGAGTACACCAGTGACGTCACAACCAGCATCGCGGTATGTAATGGCGACGCCACGGCGACACGGCAGTAATTTACCATTTGACAGTGGCCGAGCAGAGTTCGGTTGAAAGCTCATGGGATTCCAACCATATTACGTTGCTGGAAGCCCAAGAAAATTTCATTAACTGCCTTTACGAGGTACGATTTCAAGTTGGAAGAATGAAGTCATATTTGGAAACCGAGCATTGCCCATGAAGAGCAGGAACCTGGCTGCGAGACCAGATCATTTCCGTCCAGATGGTCGCAAACGCAGCTGGCCTGGTACGGAATGAATCCAATGGCGCGGCTCGAGAGAACAACAGGGGAGCCGCACGGTTGATAGCCGGTGTGTGTATGCAGACGTGGGCGTGGGTACGGGTGTGGGTGTGGGCGCAGACAGCAGCGGCCGCCATTATGTGGCCTGGCGTTTCCCGCATTTCGCGACGTCCGCCCATTAATTAGTTTCCAGTTTTAATTGAAGCGGAGACCTATTAGCGCGCTCGCGCTCGTTTATCTCGTTAGCGGCGGCTCGGCTGCCGCGCTCTCAATGAGGCGGCCCTATACCCGCACTGCGGCAGACGTCGCTCCCACACAGTGCGTGGCGCGTAGCGGCGGGTGCCTACGGCGCCTTAAAGCCGACAGAGCGAGCAGGGCGAGCCAAGGACGAGGCTCGGTCGTGTGTACCTTCCCGCCATCAAGTACACTCTCCGTATTCGTGTCCCTTCATCAGGCCGGAATGGGTTCATCTCCAATTTCTCTTGACTTTCCACCATTCTTCTTCCATAACTTTCTTTTTCCAGCTAAGAAAACTTCTTCTTATACTGTTCTCCATCGAGACTATTTATCTTGCTTTGAGTCACCCTCTGGCCCTCTTGCTCTCAAACTTGGCCCATAAAATTCATGTTGGTATTCATCGATTTCCAAATGTTTTCAGTTTCTGTCTCACGATATATGAGGAGCCAAAGAAACTGGTACACCTGCTTAATATCGTGTCGGGCCCCCGCGAGCACGCAGAAGTGCCGCAACACGACAACACGACGTGGAATGGACTTGAATAATGTCTGAAGTAGTGCTGGAGGGAACTAACATCATGAATCCTGCAGGGCTTTCCATAAATCCGTAAGACTACGAGGGGGTGGATATCTCTTTTGAACAGCACGTTGCAAGGCATCTCAAATATGCTCAATAATGTTCGTGTCTGGGGAGGTCTGTGCCAGCGGAGGTGTTTAAACAGAACAGTGTTCCTGGAGCCACTATGTAGCAATTCTGGACGTGTGGGTGTCGCATTGTCCTCCTGGAATTGCCCAAGTCTGTCGGAATGCAAAATACACATGACTGGATACCCTGCCATCAGACACGATGCTGTCAGAGTCGTATCTAGGCGTATCAGGTGTCCACTAGCTTGAACAGCCCCCTAGTGACATAAAGGGTCCATGGATTCATGAGGTTGTCTCTATACCAGCACACGTCCATTCGGTCGATTCCATTTGAAACGAGACTCGTCCGGCCAGGAACATGTTTCCAGTCATCTACAGTCCAATGTCGATGTTGACGGGCCTAGACGAAGCGTAAAGCTTTGTGTCGTGCTGTTACCAAGGGTACACGATTGGGCCTTAGGCTCCGAAAGCCCATATCGATGATGTTCCGTTGAATGGTTCGCACACTACCTCTTGTTGATGCGCCAGCTGCACCAGATATATACAGGATGGTCCATTGGTCGTGACCGGGCCAAATATCTCACGAAATAACCGTCAAACGAAGAAACTACAAAGAACGAAACTTGTCTAGCTTGAAGGGGGAAACCATCAATTTGAGGAGGGTTGCACGGGAGATGCTGTGTCCCATCGCTCGTGCACCGGCTATAACACCACGTTCAAACTCCTTTAAATCTTGCTAACATGTCATCTAACAGATCTAAAAAGTGCACCAGATATATACAGGGTGGTCCATTGATCGTGACCGGGCCGAATATCTCACGAAATAAGCGTCAAACGAAAAAACTACAAAGACAAAACTTGTCTAGCTTGAAGGGGGAAACCAGATGGCGCTATGGTTGGCCCGCAAGATGGAGCTACCATAGGTCAAATGGATATCAACTGCGTCTTTTTAAACAGGAACCCCCATTTCTTGTTAGATATTTGCGTAGTACGTAAAGAAATATGAATGTTTTAGTTGGACCACTTTTTTCGCTTTGCGATAGATGGCGCTGTAATAGTCACAAACATATGGCTCACAATTTTAGATGAACAGTTGGTAACAGGTAGGTTTTTTAATTTAAAATACAGAACGTAGTTACGTTTGAACATTTTATTTCGGTTGTTCCAATTTGATACATGTACCTTTGTGAAGTTATCATTTCTGAAAACGCATGCTGTTACAGCGTGATTAACCGTAAATACCACATTAATGCAATAAATGCTCAAAATGATGTCCGTCAACCTCAATGCATTTGGCAATACGTGTAACGACATTCCTCTCAACAGCGAGTAGTTCGCCTTCCGTAATGTTCGCACATGCATTGACAATGCGCTGACGCATGTTGTCAGGCGTTGTTGGTGCATCACGATAGCAAATATACTTCAACTTTCCCCACAGAAAGAAATCCGGGGACGTCAGATCCGGTGAACGTCCGGGTCATGGTATGGTACTTCGACGACCAATTCACCTGTCATGAAATATGCTATTCAATACCGCTTCAACCGCACGCGAGCTATGTGCTGGACATCCATCATGTTGGAAATACATCGCTATTCTGTCATGCAGTGAAACATCTTGTAGTAACATCGGTAGAACATTACGTAGGAAATCCGCATACATTGCACCATTTAGATTGCCATCGATAAAATGGGGACCAATTATCCTTCCTCCCATAATGCCGCACCATACATTAACCCGCCAAGGTCGCTGATGTTCGACTTGTCGCAGCCATCGTGGATTTTCCGTTGCCCAATAGTGCATATTATGCCGGTTTACGTTACTGCTGTTGGTGAATGACGCTTCGTCGCTAAATAGAACGCGTGCAAAAAATCTGTCATTGTCCCGTAATTTCTCTTGTGCCCAGTGGCAGAACTGTACACGACGTTCAAAGTCTCCGCCATGCAATTCCTGGTGCATAAAAATATGGTCCGGGTGCAATCGATGTTGATGAAGCATTCTCAACACCGACGTTTTTGAGATTCCTGATTCTCGCGCAATTTGTCTGCTACTGATGCGCGGATTAGCCGCGACAGCAGGTAAAACACCTACTTGGGCATCATCATTTGTTTCAGGTCGTAGTTGACGTTTCACATGTGGATGAACACTTCCTGTTTCTTTAAATAACATAACTATCCTTCGAAAGATCCGGACACTTGGATGATGTCGTCCAGGATACCGAGCAGCATACATAGCACACGCCCGTTGGGCATTTGATCACAATAGCCATACATCAACACGATATCGACCTTTTCCGGAATTGGCCGAGCGGTCTTAGGCGCTGCAGTCATGCGGCTGGTCCTGGCGGCGGTTCGAGTCCTCCCTCGGGCATGGGTGTGTGTGTGTTTGTCCTTAGAATAATTTAGGTTAAGCAGTGTGTAAGCTTAGGGACTGATGTCCTAAGCAGTTAAGTCTCATAAGATTTCACACACATTTGACCTATGGCAGCGCCATCTAGCGGGCCAACCATTGCGCCATCTGGTTTCCCCCCTCAAGCTAGACGAGTTTTGCTCTTTGTAGGTTTTTCGTTTGATGCTTATTTCGTGAGATATTTGTCCCGGTCACTATCAATGGACCACTATATATATATATATATATATATATATATATATATATATATATATATATATATATATATGTGTGTGTGTGTGTGTGTGTGTGTGTGTGTGTGTGTGTGTGTGTGATAGGCCCTGCAGGCCACGCCTTGCCTCCATTCCTTTCTGTTTTGTAGTATTTCTTGAAATAAGACAGTATCGGTTGCAGATCGCACCAGTTTTACCTTTCTGTTTTGTGTTTCGTTCCTCCTGGAGTCTTGAGTCCTCAGAGCTACTATGGCCTTCAACAAGTCGTCCTTCCAGAGCTGCCTTGTTCACCCTGAAGGGCGTAGGGTGTTAACTTTCCCCTCAAGTGCTTCCTTCACCTGTATTTCTTCTGGCATACGGGCTATATGGCTTGCCCAATGGATTCCTTTGCTCCTCAGCTTCTGTAGTATTGTTGGATGTTGCATAAAGAAGTAGATTTCCTCCTTTTTTCTCCTTCTACATTCTCCTTTGTCTAATTTCGGTCCCTACATCTTCCTCATCACTCTTATTTCAAATATTCATAGTTTTTCCTTTTGTATTTTAGGTTCTCTCGACGTTCCTGAACTGTACATCACTGCTGGGAATATCACTGTGTTATATTTTCTCATCTTAGTATTCGCTGATACTGACTTAGAGCTGAGCGACTCCTTGGAGAAATACATGCATTTCATTCCCACTGCTATTATTTCCTTGATGTCCATTTCTTTACTGTTGTTGGTGGTAAACCAAGATCGCAAGTACCTGAGTTGGTGAACCCTCTTGAACCTCATGCCATACACTACTGGTACTGGCCACTAAAATTACTACAGCACGAAGATGACGTTCTATAGACGTGAAATTTAACCGACAGGAAGAAGATGCTGATGATTAGCTTTTCAGAGCATTCACACAAGGTTGGCGCCGGTGGCGACACCTACAACTGATTCCGTATTTCTGGATTTCCGGAAAGCTTTTGACACCGTTCCTCACAAGCGACTTCTAATCAAGCTGCGGGCCTACGGGGTATCGTCTCAGTTGTGCGACTGGATTCGTGATTTCCTGTCAGTAAGGTCGCAGTTCGTAGTAATAGACGGCAAATCATCGAGTAAAACTGAAGTGATAACAGGTGTTCCCCAGGGAAGCGTCCTGGGACCTCTGCTGTTACTGATCTATATAAATGACCTGGGTGACAATCTGAGCAGTTCTCTTAGGTTGTTCGCAGATGATGCTGTAATTTACCGTCTAGTAACGTCATCCGAAGACCAGTATCAGTTGCAAAGCGATTTAGAAAAGATTGCTGTATGGTGTGACAGGTGGCAGTTGACGCTAAATAACGAAAAATGTGAGGTGATCCACATGAGTTCCAAAAGAAATCCGTTGGAATTCGATTACTCGATAAATAGTACAATTCTCAAGGCTGTCAATTCAACTAAGTACCTGGGTGTTAAAATTACGAACAACTTCAGTTGGAAAGATCACATAGATAATATTCTGGGGAAGGCGAGCCAAAGGTTGCGTTTCATTGGCAGGACACTTAGAAGATGCAATAAGCCCACTAAAGAGACAGCTTACACTACACTCGTTCGTCCTCTGTTAGAGTATTGCTGCGCGGTGTGGGATCCTTACCAGGTGGGATTGACGGAGGACAT
Source organism: Schistocerca serialis cubense (assembly GCF_023864345.2). NCBI lineage: Eukaryota > Metazoa > Arthropoda > Insecta > Orthoptera > Acrididae > Schistocerca > Schistocerca serialis. The sequence goes on along the minus strand of NC_064646.1, from coordinate 442,884,213 downwards.
CGAAAGGGTGCAAAAAAGGGCAGCTCGTTTTGTATTATCACGTAATAGGGGAGAGAGTGTGGCAGATATGATATGCGAGTTGGGATGGAAGTCATTAAAGCAAAGACGTTTTTCGTCACGGCAAGATCTATTTACGAAATTTCAGTCACCAACTTTCTCTTCCGAATGCGAAAATATTTTGTTGAGTCCAACCTACATAGATAGGAATCATCATCAAAATAAAATAAGAGAAATCAGAACTCGAACAGAAAGGTTTAGGCGTTCGTTTTTCCCGCGCGCTGTTCGGGAGTGGAAAGGTAGAGAGATAGTATGATTGTGGTTCGATGAACCCTCTGCCAAGCACTTAAATGTGGATTGCAGAGTAATCATGTAGATGTAGATGTACAACGTGCTGACATGAGGAACGTTTCCAACCGATTCCTCATACACAAACAGCAGTCGTCCGGTGTTGCCTGGTGAAACGTTGTTGTGATACCTCGTGTAAGGAGGAGAAATGCGTACCATCACGTTTCCGACTTTCATAATGGTCGGATTGTAGCCTATCACTATTGCGGTTTATCGTATCGCGACATTGCTGCTCGCGTTGGTCGAGATCCAATAACTGTTAGCAGAATATGGCATCTGTGGGTTCAGGAGGGTAATACGGAACGCCGTGCTGGATCCCAACGGCCTCGTATCACTAGCAGTCGAGGTGACAGGCATCTTATCCGCATGGCTGTAACGGATCGTGCAGCCACGTCTCGATCCCTGAGTCAACAGATGGGGACATTTTCAAGGCAACAACCATCTGTACGAACAGTTCGACGACGTTTGCAGCAGCATGGACTATTCGCTCGGAGACCATGGCTGCGTTACCCTTGACGCTACATCACACACAGGAGCGCCTGCGATCGTGTACTCAACAACGGACCTGGGTGCACGAATGGCAAAACGTCATTTTCTCGGATTAATCCAGGTTCCGTTTACAGCATCATGATGGTCGCATCCGTGTTTGGCGCCATCGCGGTGAACGCACATTGGAAGCGTGTATTCGTCATCGTCATACTGGCGTATCACCCGGCGTGATGGTATGGGGTGCCACTGGTTACACGTCTCAGTCACCTCTTGAACAGTGGACATTACATTTCAGATGTGTTACGACCCGTGGCTCTACCCTTCATTCGATCCCTGCGAAACCCTACATTTCAGTAGGATAATGCACGACCGCATGTCGCAGATCCTGTACGGGCCTTTATGGATACAGAAAATGTTCTACTGGTGCCCTGGCCAGCACATTTTCCAGATCTCTCACCAACTGAACACGCCATCCAAGCTCTGTTTGACTCATTACCCAGGCGTATCAAGGCCGTTATTACGGGCAGAGGTGGTTGTTCTGGGCACTGATTTCTCAGGATCTATGCACCCAAATTGCGTGAAAATGTAATCACATGTCAGTTCTAATAGAATATATTTGTCCCATGAATACCCGTCTATCATCTGCATTTCTTCTTGGTGTAGCAATTTTAATGGCCAGTAGTGTATATCTCAAGCAATTCTTGCGGCTCTTCTCTTCTTCTAATTGCATGAACTTCATTTTGTCCTGATTCACCTTTAGCCCAACCCTATGTGCGTAGATGTCCATTTTCTGATATATTTCTTCCTATTCACTTTGCAGCATTATATCATCTGCTTATGCGATATAGTTGAAATAACCACCATCTGCACTCCCGCCCACTCTTGCTGCGTGCATTCCATTGCTACTCTCTCTAATATGACACTGAACAGAACACATGAGAGAGCATCCCTTTGTCTGAGACTTGTCCCAACCTCGGGACTCTGAAGCCACGCAGCGTACTATGTAGGCTGTTCCTGTGGACGCCATCGTATGCATGTTGAAAATCGGCGGAGTGTAGATATCTTTATCATATTCCCAGTGTTTCACAGACAATTGTCTAGCGTGAAAATGTGACCTATTGTTGAACGGTCTGATCGAAAGCCAGCTTGGTCTTCCTGTATGTTGTTCTCTATGACTGGTTGTAGGCAAAGGATTAACATTTCAGCCCAACGACACAAAGCAGATAGGAGTAACGCGGCCCACATGCTGTGTATACAGGAAGATTATGTAGCATTTGGATGTTGTTTCTTTGTGAGAGGATTGTGTTTTGCCGCCTGTAAGACGGGGAAATATCTATCAGCACGGGTCAGAATCCGACAACGATAGGATCGAGACTGCAGTTTCTCGTTCCGGGCTACTGCTGCTCGCTGTGGTCGGGAAACATCGACTATCTTGCGAATGTGGGATCGATTGCTTCAGGAGCGCCATAACGCTATGCGAGCTATGAGCTGCCTCACACGTCTAGCGCCTGAGGAGACTACTTGCACGACTGAGCAGGGTAACGTATGTTGTGTCAGAAAACGGACTTGTTTCCGTCAGACACTGTGATGAGGTCTGGAGTAGTAGCCACGGTCATCAGATCAGTGGACACAGGACACAAGACACAGGGCACGGGAGTGACACCGCGTCGTCTTTTCAGACCAGTTTCAGCTCTGCTTCAGTACTGCGTATCCATGTCTGGAGGCTCCGAGAAGACCTAAAGTTCCCAGATTGCATGCGGCATTATTATACCAGCGAATGGAGTGAAGGTATAGAGTGTCGTTGGCTGCACAATCATCTACGGTTCGCGTAACCGGTAATTTAGACGGGGACCAGTTGTCTACGATACAATGTCGTCGGTATATAATAATAACTTACTTTAGAGACAACACACCCACCCATGCCCAACGGTGGGCCCGAACCTCCGACGGAGGAGGGGGGGGGGGGGCGAACCGTGGCAAGACGCCCAAGACATCGCGGCTACCCCGCGCGGCCTCACTGGAAAACGATGCTCGTCCTAGACAGGTACAGGTTCATTGTGTCATCACACCGGAAATGGTTGCGGAAGTGAATGCTTTAGTCTTGGACAAGTGCAGAATCACCGTGGACGAGGTCCATCGGTTACTGGGTATTAGCGTGGGCACCGCCCACGACGAAGCGTGTGAGTGGGTCCAGGCCTGAATCCGACAGCGGTCTACTAGCTTCTTCAATGATGTAATCGACCGGCTAGTGTCGCAGTGGAATAAATGTGCCAACAGTTTGGGCGAATATCTTTTACTATGTGTATTGTGTATAACTAAATTTTTGAGTTAATAAAATCGTTACCGTTACTTTACACTAGTGATCGGGTTTCATTTGAATGCCCCTTATATATAATAATAGTGACACAGCACCTTCTTCTCTCAACATTTTTGACGAACTAGGGCTAGTGGCTGTCTCCTACTTACGAGATCTCTATGAACTTTTCTTTCAAAAAGATCTCTCGCCCACTGCAAACATCTGGTCACTGTGGGTCGAGAGACTGGTACACCAGCACTCGGCAACCTCTAAAACTGATCAACTCTGGGACTGTGTTAAAGCAGCACGGAGTGCCGCAACCAGATCTGCCATCCAAGTATATCCGAGTCAGAGGCGTTGTTGCCGCCAGAGATCCCGCTAGATTTCCCCGTCCTCCTATTCCCCCCAAGTCACGTACGGAATACCCAAAACCTCTACACGCGTGCGGAGCTCTCACATGCGTGTGAATCTCTCCCGTCTGACTGCACACTTCGGCGATTACCACGTCACGCTGTCTCAGCGGAAAAGCGAGGTAATTACGAACGCGCCTCATGAGGCTACAGTTCATTGGCGCAAGGCATATTGAACGACCTGCATTCGAACAGTCTGAACAATATAGGTCAAAAATGAAACAAAATTTCCACTATTGTTTAATTATTTTTGACTCGCTGAAACCCGAATAAAATTTCTATGTGGTGCGCACTGGCGGTGCAGACGCAGCCACGTACAGCTTCGCAAAGTTTTGTCACTCGTGCTGCCAGGTTAATAACGACAACTTATTTATTTTCATAACTGACAAAAGCCTTTCACACACATATTTTGATAGAAACATTGATACCAAATCCCCGATGAAGTTTTCACTCTGCAGTGGAGTGTGTGCCAATATGTTCCTGGCAGATTAAAACTGTATATCGGACCGAGTCGCTAACTCGGGACTTGTTCCTTTCGCAGGCAAGTGCTCTATTGACTCACAAGCCGGCCTCACAGCTTTAATTCCGCCAGTACCTGAACTTCTACCTTCCAAACTTCGCAGAAATTCTCCAGCGAAACTTGCAAGATTACCATTCCTGGAAGAAAGGATATCACGGAAACACGCCTTAGCCACAGCCTCGGGAATTTTGGGCGGCAGGAATGAAGTACTGATGGAAGTAAAGCAGTGAGGGCAGATGTTGTGTCGTTCTTGGGTAGTTCAGTGGGTAGAGCACTTGCCCACGAAAAGCAGAGGTCCCGAGTTTGAGTCTTCGTCCGGCACACGTTTTTAATCTTCCAGGAAGTTTCATTCATATCATGTCTGCAGCCTCATTGTGGAGACATGGCAACTCTTGTCGGAGATAACTTCGTATAACTCCTGGGCAGTTTCAACGTAAAAGATTTATCTTTCAAAACAGAATTACACTGCAGATCGATGACTACCATCTCTCAAATGAAACGCAAAACAGTTTGCAAAACAATTCAGAAACAAGTATGTGATAAACAGTGTATTGAACACGTCCGTAAATCGATTCCCGTAATTGTTTCAACGTCACAATGAATTCTTAACGCCAGAGAGCTTAGGAAAATTGACTGTGTACATTCTCACAAATTCTTCCTTCCACAACGTGGTTTTCTTTTTAAATGTCGTACAGCACGGCTTTCAGGTTTCGTGCAAAAGCTCAACAATAGAGGACCCTAAATCGAAAAATTGTTCCAGACATGCCCCTCGACTTAACCTACGCACTTCGGAGTAATATATAACGAATCCATACTCTTCACTGAATTCCGCTACCAACTGTTGACAGTGACGTAATTAACCACGAAACTTCAGAAAATTTAGTAGTCTTACCACTAGTTTCATCACCATTCCTGCAAATTTAGTACAAATTTCTTCTCGATGCACAAAACAAGGCACCCATAGAAATCGTTTAATGATAGCTGTAAATTTTCGCTCTCTCGTCACCAACTAAATCTTTCAATTCTTTGCGCATGGTGTTGTAATGTCATTCTATAGCAAATTTGCAACTTCAGAATATATACTGAGAAATGTAATCCTTTTCTTTGCAGACCGCTACGGTCGCAAGTTCGAACCCTGCCTCGGGCATGGACGTGTGTGATGTCCGTAGTTAGGTTTAAGTAGTTCTAAGTTCTAGGGGACTGATGACCTCAGAAGTTAAGTCCCATAGTGCTCAGAGCCATTTGAACCATTTTTCTTTGCAAAATAACTGACGTTCCAATTCATTTTTAAAGGGTTTTGACAGTAACTCGCTAGACTGCCACTTTTGTGCAAAGAGCTACTGGATCTTTGTACCACTTTTATACCACGAGCAAACTACGAAAGATAAACAGCGGTGCCAAACTAAAGGAAGTCGCGCCAGCAGAAGTATGCCACGCCAAATGCTGGATGAAACAGTGTGGCATCGGACTGGTAAATGAAGTGTCGCAATTTATCGAGCCGTTCCGAGAACATCCGAGCAAAGGCGAGACATCCCGAGTATTGTCGAGAAAAGCCGACACCCTGACAACATATGTGCAGAAGGTTATACACGCGTGAAGTTTTGCACACTGTGGCTGACTCTATACGCACAATAAGTAAAGTTACGTTATTACCTATCCTTCCTGGCGTTGCTGTTTTAGCGGCCAGCACTGTATAAGCTTGCATTGACACTGACGGTTTCGCAGCGAGGTTGACCTGCGCAGTTGACTCGCGTCACGGCACACATCGGCGATCTAGCCACCCAATAGCCCGTCGGGGGTTCAGTTGCTTTTAATCCCGTGGTTAGCCCGTCTGCACATAGTCACTCTTCAATGCAATACTTTTCCGCAACGATGGATGTGTTCGCGTGGGACCTTCGTTGTAGAAATCCACGTCTTGGCTGTTTAGGAAACATTACACGTCGAAAATCATCTCGTTCTCATTCTGGAAACGCCTGCCACACAATTCTTTTTCCTCCGAGGAAAGAAGACAGAACGGTATGGCGCAAAATTTGACAGCACAAAGAAGCAGAATGTGTTACTGCGTGCTGCGAAGAACGAGATGTGATGTTGTCGTGGAGCAGGAACACGGTTTGAACAGTCTCATCTTGTTAACCTCCTGTAGCGCTGTCAGGGGATTTTGGTAGTGTGGATCCGAGGATGTTTCCGCTCACTACGACCACAATCTGTTACAAAGCCAGCAGGGAAGAAAGGAAGGAGCATCATGTTCCTCGATGATTATTTTGTCATGGCCTTTTTCAGTGGCGAAAAATTCACATGTTTCTAGAATGAATTTGCACGCTGGTTCGGTAGTTAGGAGTGTGCGCTGAGCTGAAACTTCCTGTCAGATATAACTGTGTGTCGCACACCGTAAGGGCTCTAACGACTGCTGAGCCTTCTGGATATTTGTTGCTCGTAAAGCTGTAAAGTCGTTGTATCTTCTTTCTCGCTTTTTTGTTTCCTTTTCGAGCTGGTCTCTGTGCCTTTTATTGTGATTCTTGTTAAGTGCGCAGATTTTTTTCTTGTAACTTGCTTATTAAATTATAACAAGTGTCCTCAAGGATGGACTAAGTTAACTGACATAAGACTTACTTTTGACTTGGCAATTTCTTTTTTTTACCAACTGTTATTTTTTATTATCTATTGAAGTTAAAGTCCTTTTGAAATTGAAAATTAAGCGATAAGGAAAATTTTTCGTTTTTGGAACAGAAACAATTAACACAGATAAAAGAATAAAGTACCTTCCCTTTTAAAATTTAAAGTAATCTCTCCTTATGCGGAAATCATTTATACGTCTGTCTCTCTTTGATCTAAAAATGAAAAGTTCTGTTACTGTGCCTAAATCCAGTCACTTGGTCATCCTCTTTCGTTGTGCAGTTCCTTATAATTTCATTATCATTGCAATGCGTTAGTTTCATATTTAAAGTACAAATTTTATAATTTTGATAGGTAGTTATTGTCTTTTCTGGAAGTAAGCTACTTATTTTAACTTCCGGCTTACTTATTGTACTTTATCACTTAGTAGGTCTGGATTTTGGATTGATATTATGCTTCGTGGCTCTTGTCATACATTTCCACTTAGTTCTGCTTGGCCCTACAAACCCCATCTTCTGCCTTTTCTCGCCGGCCGGAGTGGCCGCGCGGTTCTAGGCGCTACAGTCTGGAACCGAGCGACCGCTACGGTCGCAGGTTCGAATCCTGCCTCGGGCATGGATGTGCGTGATGTCCTTAGGTTAGTTAGGTTTAATTAGTTCTAAGTTCTAGGTGACTGATGACCTCAGAAGTTATGTCGCATAGTGCTTAGAGCCATTTGAACCATTTTTCTGCCTTTTCTCCACTCCATTGCGAATAATGGCAGAGAATTTGTGTCCACCATAGGAGATTGCTTACGATTCATATACTGGCATATCTTCAGTTTCGCTTCCCCCTTCATCACAACTGGAAATTTTTGAGAGCTCTTTGTTTACATCGTTTTGCCCGTCTTCGTTACGACTCCCAAAAATGTTCGTCATTTAGCTCTTATTCAAAACTTAACTTTCCTTTTCTGTACCAGCATACTCAGTTGTACTCCTCAGTGACTGATGGATCGTTTCAGACGGTAAATCTACAGAAGATTCCGACGAATGTGCCATCGATTGCGCTTAAAGACCTCTCCCTGCAGCACCGCTCATCATATCACTCTGAACTTCGTCCACCTCGGACATCTCTGTATTATTTATTGTAAGCTGTCTAACCGCGGTTGCAAGTCACGGTGACGGTCGCTCTGTTTGCAGCTTGTTGCCTCGACACTGCCGTGGGTTTGACTGCTAGGGTATATATCAGCATTCCCCGTTCGTAAGTCGTCAGGACACTCTTCACGTACGCCCAAAAGCGCAAATTGACTGAGCCTGGCTGTGGCTCGTGTTGGTGCTGTTTGCAGGTTTCCACCCTCTTTTGGAGGCCAGACCGTATCCTTTAGTTGGCATGGTTGCGGTTGTTTGTCTTCTTCTCGCCTTGACTGGCGCCGCTCGTTTCGCAAGCGCTGCCTGTCCGCTAGTGGCAGCAGCGGCGGTTATCGATATGTAGTAACTGTTGCCCCATCCTTGGGGCGACGTCGTTGTTTCTCCGTGTGTGAGTGTGGCAGTTCGGTTGTGGACTCAGGAGCCAGGTCCGCGCAGTGCGAGGAACACGCCAGGACCGCTGGCGGCGCGTATGGACTACCGGATGGTAGGGCTGTGGTCACAAGGGTGTACGACCTCGTCGCACACCAGATACTGCAGGCTTTAAGATGAGTGCATTTCAGTTCAAGTAGAGAAACCTCCACCATTGTGACATCTCGCGATTCTCCAGTGGCTTGGGTTCGTATTGCTGCTCGTAGTGTCGCCGAGGCGAGGAGCAGCGAGTGGAGTGCTTGGGGAAAGCGGATCTGATTAGCTTTCTTATTACTATTGACTGCGTTCAGCTTGCTACAATTTGTTAAGTTCAACCAGCGGTATTTTTCCTGCCTGGTGTCCGCTAAGGTCCCAGTTATCTCCTCTGGGGGTTAGTGTACGTAACAGCAGTGTACGCTTCCTCGCCTTGCCGCTGCTGTCCGGTAAGGCGTGTAGTTTTGACTGCTTTCTTGATTGTAGGCCGTTTCTGATTCTTCTACTCTGGTGGTAGTGATTCCTTTCTCGTTCCGCGTGCTCTAAGCACAGTATTCTCGGGGTGTAGTGCAGTCCGCCAGTTCCGCCTATGGCGTGTTGTTCCATTCTTGCATTTGGTTTATTGGACGTCAGGTAGCTTCAGCAACATTATCATTAGTCATTCATTAGACTGCCACTAGTCTGAGTTAGCATGTCCGCAGCTCGTGGTCGTGCGGTAGCGTTCTCGCTTCCCACGCTCGGGTTCCCGGGTTCGATTCCCGGCGGGGTCAGGGATTTTCTCCGCCTTGTGATGACTGGGTGTTGAGTGCTGTCCTTAGGTTAGTTAGATTTAAGTAGTTCTAAGTTCTAGGGGACTGATGACCATAGATGTTAAGTCCCATAGTGCTCAGAGCCATTTGAACCATTTGAGTTAGTGTCTTGTGAGTTGAATGCAACTCTTGGCTGCCTTTCTCGTTGCTCGCGAAAGTGTTTGTTGCCGGACCCTCTCAGAGGCCGATTCCTGGAGCATCGTCTGGATCAGCTGCTTGTTTTTTAATTAACTTTTGCTATTGTATTTGCTCTTAAAAAGCAGTTGTCTAAATTTTTTTATATAATTTAGAAAACTGCTCTTCTAGCATGTAAGGCCTTCAGCCGTGATCACTGTGGCTTGTGTTTTTAAAACATTATCTTTACCTGTATTTTATGGTGATTTCCTAAAGTGTAACGCACAGAAAACACTATTATGTACACAGTTGTTTATTTCTTCATTAATAATACCACACGTTATCAAAATAAACGTGTATAACTGTAGAAGACAACCTGCAGTAACTGATTACGGCCCCATCCACAATCGTAACCAAATCCTACCTACCCTTCACCACCAGGTCAAAACTGGTAGCAGAGCGTGGTTACGATTGTAATATTACCATTTCGGTTTAGTGTTGGTTTGATTTCTTAAAGTCTGTTAGTGTTGTACGATTTCTGCCTTTGGTATTGTGTTCTGTTTTAGGTGATCAACTCTGTAATGGCGGTCAGGCAGTGCCCTGGAATCGGCCAATAGAGGAGGGGCCACCTCACTTATGAGCTGGCAATAAGACGCCAGCCTATTGAGGGTAGTGTTCCGGACTTAGCAGCTCGCTTGTGTGCTACTGTTCTTCACCTGCTTGAGGTCACGCCGGATGTTGTGGGTGAGACAAAGGCAGCCATTGAGTTTTTGTTTGAAGCTGTTAGGAGTCTTAAGGACAACATCGGTTTTAGAGGGCACTCAACCTAGTGACAGTTAGTTAGACAGGGTGCGGACACAGTTGATACATTTAACTGACCAGATATCTGATTTAAGGGCATCAAAGGATCTTGATAAGGAATCAACATCTGAATTGGGATCCTTGGTTAATAGATTGTTGTTTAAGGTCACACGTTTAGAGCTTGATGGGAAGAGGAGGGGGGAGCAAGATTTGTTATTTTCCGAGCGGTGCGCTAGCGAGTACGGGAATAACGCCCATATGTCCTCTGAGGAGTTAGCTGGGGCGTTTGCTAAATTGCCTAACTCCCTGGTGTATCTGTTTAGAGACATCACAGAATTAGCTATAGAACGACTCGAGCAAACTGAACGGTTGTTATGGTTCTTGGTTCGCTCTGGGCATCACGCTGATGAGTTTGGTATTTTGCATCAGGTAATTTTGTCTCTATCGTATCCTTTAACTAGAGGCGAATTGAGGATTCTGGTATCCAGCGTCGTGGCAGAAGGGTTTTTCTTGCAGCAGTTGAGGGAGCTTGTGATCAGCGAAAGATTGAACACGGGAGTTCGTAAACAGCTCGAGTGTCACTATATTTGGCAGATGCAGCAAGATAGGAAGGAATTGCATCAATACGTGGAAAGAGTCAAGACGGCCTGTTTGGCCTTGTTAGTCGACATGTCAGAACGAGAATTAGTTTCAATTGTCCTGAGGGGAATGCGAGCGACGGATAAGTCACATTTTGTTTTTCGTGGTCGTACCTCCACTTGGGAAGAACTTCGTGCCGCGGTTGTAGTGATATCCGCGTTGCCGCTCTTGTACGATAGACACCGTGAGATTAAGGTTCAGCCCATGGTCTTCAATGAGGGGAACTCCGGATTACCAACATCAGCTGAGTCTGCTAAACGGGAATTGAGGCGTTATTTCAGGTGCGGTCGGACAAGGCATTTAGTTCATACTTTCGTTCAGCCGCGGACACTCAGAGTCAATAAATGACGCCTGGCTGGGCAGTGACACTGGGATAGAGCCTTTAAAAGCTGGTGTGCCCGTGTCGCTGCTCGATCATCACGCCCCACTGGCTTATATTTGTTCTCGAGTAGGTGGCGAACCTATTTGTGTCCTTTTGGATTCTGGTAGCTCCTTTTCATTGTTGAGCTTGGAATGGTTTCTTGAATTTGGTCATCTTGCGAGACTTAGGCCAGTCCCTTCTTCGGTGCAGAGATGTCGGATTGCCAATGGGCAGATGCTGCCTCTGGATGGTTGGGTCCAAGGACTAACTCGCTTGGCCCCTGTCTTTGGCCTTGATTAAGGAGCTGCCGCCGGCCTCGGTGGTCTCGCGGTTCTCGGCGCTCAGTCCGGAACCGCGCGACTGCTGCGGTCGCAGGTTCGACTCCTGCCTCGGGCATGGATGTGTGTGATGTCCTTAGGTTAGTTAGGTTTAAGTAGTTCTAAGTTCTAGGGGACTGATGACCACAGATGTTAAGTCCCATAGTGCTCAGAGCCAATTGAACCATTTGAAGGAGCTGCCAGTCGATTTGTTTTTGGGATGTGATTTTATCGGTAAAACTGGTCTTGTCTTGGATTACTTGGGGTACACCTTTTTGTTTAAGTTCGCTTCTGGTCAGAAATTTGGTTTCTGTGAGTGTACTAAACGTAAGGTGCATCGAGAAGCGGGAATACTAGCTGTTGATGCTAAGGTTAGTGAGTTTGATCTCACCCATCTTTCTTCCTAGCAGGCGTCTGAACTAAATTTGTTGGAGATGTTCCCAGAGCTTATCTGCGATAGACTGGGGGTTACTAAAGTTCTTGACAAACATATTCGTCTGTCTGACCATGTTCTCGTCAGGCAGTTCCCATAGCGCCTCTCACCGCCTAAGATGAAGACACTAAGGAGAAAGATCTCCAAAGTGCTTGAGGAGGGAGTTATTAGGCCTTCCCTAAGGACCAGGGTCGGGACTTTCGACCTGTTGTTGACTACCATCGCCTAAATTAGAAGGTTCTCCTGGAATCGGTTCCTTTACCTGATCCTCATAACTCTTTTACTTGGATTGGCGGGGCTAATTGGTTTACTGTGCTCGACCTGAATCAAACCTATTATCAGATTCCCTTAGCCGAAGAATGTAAACACGTTACAGCATTTTGTACTGATTGGAATCTGTTTGAGTTTAATAGGGTCCCCTTTGATTTGGCTACTGGCGCAGCCGTCCTTACTCGTTTGCTGGATAATATTCTTGGAGACTTGAAATTAATCTGTGTTTACAATTGCCTGGAAAATTAGGTAATTTATGGTTCTTCGTATAAAGAGCATTTGGAACGTATCCAGCAAGTTTTTGCTAGGTTGCAGAGGGCCGGTTTGACTGTTAAACCGAGTAGGGTGACATTAGCCAGGCAGCAGGTATCCTCCTTAGGACACCTAGTATCAGGCAGGAGTATTCGCATTGATCAGGAGCGGACTAAGGCTTGAGAGCCCTTCCGCCGCCCACTGATAAACGCGGAATTGACAATTTTATAGGGATGGCGAATTATTTTAGGCGTTTTGTCCCTAATTTTGCTCAGCTGGCGGCTCCTTTAAATGAACTGCGCCGAAAAGGGGTGCGTCTTGAGTGGGGACCTGCTGAAGAGGCCGCGTTTGAGCACATGAAGGCAGTTATAGCCAACCCTCTAGTTCTCGGAGTGCCTGATTTTAATAAGAAATTTATTATCCAAAGCGACTCATCTAATGTGGGAATTTCGGCAATCCTCTTCCAGGATTCGAAGGTCAAAGGCAGCCATCAGCATACGCGTCTCGTCGGTTACCTAGCGTCGAGCTTAACTATTCTGTTTACGAATGAGGCGTTGGCCGTCTAGTTCGCGCTGGAGAAGAACCAGTTTTATCTCGAACATAATTTCAGCTAGAGACTGACAATCAAGCCTTAAGCTGCGTGCTAGGAAGGCCGCGTAAAACTGGCCGTATCGCGAGGTCAGCGGTACGCATTTCGGCGTTTCAGTTCGAGGTTAAATACGTTAGAGGCACTGAGAATATGCTCGTGGACGTCCTAAGCCGTATGTTTACTGAACAGCCATCTAGTGCGAGCGCCCAAGAAGTTTCGGTAGGCAGTCTTAGTTGTCATGTCAGGCGGTATTCCTCATTTGTTTAGTGACATTGCCGACCATCAGGATCAGGATCCCACTTAGGGACCCGTTAAGAAACGGCTTTCGGCGTTCGAGCATCTGGCTGAATACATTATCAGTAAAGGCATTTTGTGTAAAAGGTTGGGACGTACCAATATTAAGATCTGTCTACCGGGCACCGTAGTACGCCCCGTTTTCTATTATTTTCGCAACTCGCTGATTGGCGGGCATTTAGGAACCTATAACACCTTGCAGAAGATTAAGGAGCATCTGACATGGCCGCTATTGACCGAGACATTAGAAAAATGGTTCCTCGGTGTCAGTTGTGTCGTGTGGCCAAACCTAAAAACGCCCTTCAACAGGCGTTCTTGCCCCATCTTGCCAAACTCTGTACCGATTATGTGGGGTCCTTACCTCGCACCAAAAGAGGCCATCGGTATGTAGTAGTTATTATTGATACGCTTTCGAGGTTTTCCTGGCTTCGTAATGTGACCCCACCACCATTACTCATTTAACTAACGTATTTAGTGTTTCCGGACCTCCGAAGCAAGTCGTTAGTGATAATGCGCCGGCCTTTCTTTCGGTTCCCTCCAAGGCCTTCTGTTTTCAAAGCGGTGTTAAGCATGTAACTACCACTCCGTATTATCGACAGGGGTCCATTGCGGAAAGGGTCAATCGTGACCTTAAATCAGCACTGATTATCTTTCACCAGAAGTCTCCCAGTAAGTGGGATTCTAGTCTGCCTTGGCTTAGCTTTGCCTTCAATACCGCCAGCTATGAGGCTCAAAAATTGGCTCTGAGCACTATGGGACTTAACATCTGACGTAATCAGTCCTCTAGAACTTAGAACTACTTAAATCTAACTAACCTAAGGACATCACATACATCAATGCCCGAGGCAGGAATCGAACCTGCGACCGTAGAGGTCGCGCGGTTCCAGACTGAAGCGCCTAGAACCGCTCGGCCAAACCGGTCGGCGCCAGCCATGAGGCTTTCCTTAATGTCTGCTTATCCTTTTAATTCCCCCCTTTCTAAGTTATGGGGGATTCAAGATCTAATTCCTGCGGAGATCACCCCTCAGGTCGTCAAAGAAAACTGGAATCGTGAGAGGCGCAATATTTCAGGACCCACAACAGACAAGCGGGTCGCTATAACCATAATCGACGAGCCTTCAGGAGTAAGCCGTGAGACCAGGTGTGTGCCCGTAATTTTCCCGGGAGGGAGGTGTGTGTTGGCAACCTTGGTAAGCTTACTCCCCGTTTCCTGGGTTCGTGTACGAGTATGTGGATTTTAGGTCCAGTTAATCTTCTGGGTAAGGACAACCGAACCAGTAAGCAATACCCGGTCCACCTTAATCAAGTTAAGTTCGGTTAGGCCGCTAGTTGGGTCTCCTAACACACACACTCCCGGGTTTGTCCTTGAGAGAACGTGGTTGAGCCATGCTGCGGCTCGCGTTGGTGCTGTTTGTAGGTTTCCGCCCTCTAATGGAGGCCAGACTGTATCCTTCAGTTGGCAACTCTTGGCTGCCTATCTCATCACTCTCGAAAGTTTTCGCTGCCGGACCTTCTCAGAGGTCGATTCCTGGAGCACCATCTGGATCAGTTCCTCGATTTTAAATTAACTTTTGCTGTTGTATTTGCTGTCTTACAACAGTTTTCTAAATTTTTGTATATAATTGCCGTTCCTGCTGTGTAAGGCCTTCATTCGTGATTGTGGTCATTTCATTTGACAAAATAATTCGATATTTGTATTTCATCAGTAAGCCTTAAAACCTTATTTACTCCAATCCCTGGCGTCTGATACCTTCTGATCTGGCCACTTACCTTTTAATATTTCAATACCTGTAAGTTGTCAATGCAGTGAGTCCTTAAACATTCTTAATTTATTGCCAGTCTTGGCGTGTAAGACCTTCAGCCGTGATCACTGTGGTGTCACCGCCAGACACCACACTTGCTAGGTGGTAGTTTTAAATCGGCCGCGGTCCATTAGTACATGTTGGACCCGCGTGTCGCCACTGTGTGATCGCAGACCGAGCGCCACCACAAGGCAGGTCTCGAGATACGGACGACAGTCGTACGGACGAAGCATTGCTCATTAGCCGAGCCAATAGTTAGAATAGCCTTCAGCTAAGTCAATGGCTACGACCTAGCAAGGCGCCATTAGTAACATTGCATGTATCTATGGAGTCTCACTTATATCGTCAATAGCGATGTACCAAGGATGGATTAAAGTTAAGTATTCCAGAAGCTACGTACTTTTCTTATAGCATTCATTACGTATCCTGTTACAGACCTATCTCTTGCCTGCGTGAACTAAACGCGTGCCTTTCGGCTACTTCCGTGGCGTGGCTATCTTGCTACGCCACAACAATCACAGTGGCTTGTTTTTTTTTTTTTTTTTTTTTAAAAAAAAAACATTATCTGTACCTGTATTTTATGGTGACTTCTAAATTGTAATGTACTGAAAACACTACTATTTACACAGTTTTTTTTATCCTTCATTAATAACATGTGGTATTTTTTATTTATTGTTGAGTCAGGAATTACTGTTTTAAAAATAAATGTGTGTAACTGTAAAAGGTAACCAAAGGTAGCCGAATCCTGCCAGGTCACATGGACTTTCGTTTAAAATATTTCGGACATTGTTACTGTGTTCAAGATTCTTGTTAAAATCGAGGCATCATTAACAGCAACTGAATTACCGTTGTTGCACAGTTTGCTACCAGTTCTCTGCCTATTTCTGCTACTGCATCAGAATAAAGATATACTTTAGGTTAGGTTGAGTCCCAGGCGAAATTTTCGTCTGGTGGAATCCTTTTTAATACATTCTGTTTCATTATACACTCCTGGAAATTGAAATAAGAACACCGTGAATTCATTGTCCCAGGAAGGGGCAACTTTATTGACACATTCCTGGGGTCAGATACATCACATGATCACACTGACAGAACCACAGGCACATAGACACAGGCAACAGAGCATGCACAATGTCGGCACTAGTACAGTGTATATCCACCTTTCGCAGCAAAGCAGGCTGCTATTCTCCCATGGAGACGATCGTAGAGATGCTGGATGTAGTCCTGTGGAACGGCTTGCCATGCCATTTCCACCTGGCGCCTCAGTTGGACCAGCGTTCGTGCTGGACCTGCAAACCGCGTGAGACGACGCTTCATCCAGTCCCAAACATGCTCAATGGGGGACAGATCCGGATATCTTGCTGGCCAGAGTAGTTGACTTACACCTTCTAGAGCACGTTGGGTGGCACGGGATGCATGCGGACGTGCATTGTCCTGTTGGAACAGCAAGTTCCCTTGCCGGTTTAGGAATGGTAGAACGATGGGTTCGATGACGGTTTGGATGTACCGTGCACTATTCAGTGTCCCCTCGACGATCACAAGTGGTGTACGGCCAGTGTAGGAGATCGCTCCCCACACCATGATGCCGGGTGTTGGCCCTGTGTGCCTCGGTCGTATGCAGTCCTGATTGTGGCGCTCACCTGCACGGCGCCAAGCACGCATACGACCATCATTGGCACCAAGGCAGAAGCGACTCTCATCGCTGAAGACGACACGTCTCCATTCGTCCCTCCATTCACGCCTGTCGCGACACCACTGGAGGCGGGCTGCACGATGTTGGGGCGTGAGCGGAAGACGGCCTAACGGTGTGCGGGACCGTAGCCCAGCTTCATGGAGACGGTTGCGAATGGTCCTCGCCGATACCCCAGGAGCAACAGTGTCCCTAATTTGCTGGGAAGTGGCGGTGCGGTCCCCTACGGCACTGCGTAGGATCCTACGGTCTTGGCGTGCATCCGTGCGTCGCTGCGGTCCGGTCCCAGGTCGACGGGCACGTGCACCTTCCGCCGACCACTGGCGACAACATCGATGTACTGTGGAGACCTCACGCCCCACGTGTTGAGCAATTCGGCGGTACGTCCACCCGGCCTCCCGCATGCCCACTATACGCCCTCGCTCAAAGTCCGTCAACTGCACATACGGTTCACGTCCACGCTGTCGCGGCATGCTACCAGTGTTAAAGACTGCGATGGAGCTCCGTATGCCACGGCAAACTGGCTGACACTGACGGCGGCGGTGCACAAACGCTGCGCAGCTAGCGCCATTCGACGGCCAACACCGCGGTTCCTGGTGTGTCCGCTGTGCCGTGCGTGTGATCATTGCTTGTACAGCCCTCTCGCAGTGTCCGGAGCAAGTATGGTGGGTCTGACACACCGGTGTCAATGTGTTCTTTTTTCCATTTCCAGGAGTGTATGTGGAGCATGCAGGTAGTTTCCCAGATTAAATAATAATACATTCTTCATAGATGCCAATACTCAATGTGGAGAAGATGGATTTCTATAAATCTTATTTCATTTGGGATAGGAAACGGATAAAAAACTGTCTAGACTTCGGTCCGAAATGCATTAACGTTTTCACGAGTCTTCAATTTCAGTGCTTTTGCTTCATTTGAGATGTTAAAAACATACATATTTGCCAAGTGGCCTACGACTGGGTAATTTTCAACACACAGTCTGTGGCTAATGATAACTCAAAGGTACTCATGTACAAACAGCAGATTTTGAAATAGTAATTGATTCTTTAGTATTGATTCTTTAGTATTATGTATCAGATACATTATATAATGGTAAGACAGAGATTCAGGAACTAGGTTTTAAATTGTAAGACATGTCCATGGGCAGATGTGGACTCTGACCACAATCTATTGGTTATGAACTGTAGATTAAAACTGAAGAAACTGCAAAAAGGTGGGAAATTGAGGAGATGGGACCTGGATAAACTGAAAGAACCAGAGGTTTTAGAGAGCTTCAGAGAGAGCATTAGGGAACGATTGACAAGAATGGGGGAAAGAAATACAGCAGAAGAAGAATGGGTAGCTTTGAGAGACGAAATAGTGAAAATAGCAGAAGATCAAGTAGGTAAAAAGACGAGGGCTAATAGAAATTCTTGGGTAACATAAGAGATATTGAATTTAATTGATGAAAGGGGGAAAATACAAAAATGCAGTAAATGAAGCAAGCAAAAAAGAATACAAACATCTCGAAAATGAGATCGACAGGAAGTGAAAAATGGCTTAGCAGGGATAACTGTAAGAATGTAGAGGCGCATATCACTAGGGGTAAGATAGATACTGCCTACAGGAAAATTAAAGAGACCTTTGGAGAAAAGAGAACCACTTGCATGAATATCAAGAGTTCAGATAGAAACCCAGTTTTAAGCAAAGAAGGGAAAGCAGAAAGGTGGAAGGAGAATATAGCGGGTCTATACAAGGGCGATGTTCTTAAGGACCATATAATAGAAATGGAAGAGAATGTAGATGAAGATGAAATGGGAGATATGATACTGCGTGAACAGTTTGACAGAACACTGAAAGATCTAAGTCGAAACAAGGCCCCGGGAGAAGACAACATTCCATTATAACTACTGACAGCCTTGGGAGAGCCAGTCCTGACAAAACTCTACCATCTGGTGATCAAGATGTATGAGATACGCGAAATACCCTCAGACTTCAAGAAGAATATAATAATTCCTATCCCAAAGAAAGCAGGTGTTGACAGATGTGAAAATTACCGCACCATCAGTTTAATAAACCAGTACTACAAAACACTAACACGGATTCTTTAGAGACGAATCGAAAAACTGGTAGAAGCCGACCTCGGGGAAGATCAGTTTGGATTCCGCAGAAATGTTGGAACACGTGAGGCAATACTGGCCCTACGACTTATCTTAGAAAATAGATTAAGGAAAGGCAAACCTACGTATCTAGCATTTGTAGATTTGGAGAAAGCTTTTGACAATGTTGACTGGAATACTCTCTTTCGAATTCTGAAGGTGGCAGGGGTAAAATACAGGAAGCGAAAGGCTATTTACAGTTTGTACAGAAACCAGATGGCAGTTATAAGAGTCGTGGGGCATGAAAGGGAAGCAGTGGTTGGGATGGGAGTGAGACAGAGTTGTAGCCTATCCCAGATGTTACTCAATCTGCATATTGAGCAAGCAGTAAAGGAAACAAAAGAAAAATTCCGAGTAGGAATTAAGATCCATGGACAAGAAATAAAAACTTTGAGGTTCGCCGGTGACATTGTAGTTCTGCCAGAGACAGCAAAGGACTTGGAAGAGCAGTTGAACGGAATGGACAGTGTCTTGAAAGGAGGGTATAAGATGAACATCAACAAAAGCAAAACGAGGGTAATGGAATGTAGTCGAATTAATTCGGGTGGCGGCTGAGGGAATTAGATTAGGAAATGAGGGGCGTAAAGTATTAAAGGAGTTTTGCTATTTGGGGAACAAAATAACTGATGATGGTCGAACTAGAGAGGATATAAAATGTAGACTGGCAATGGCAAGGAAAGCGTATCTGAAGAAGAGAAATTTAACATCGAGTATAGATTTAAGTGTCAGGAAGTCTTTTCTGAAAGTATTTGTATGGAATGTAGCCATGTATGGAAGTGAAACATGGACGATAAATAGTTTGGACACGAAGAGAATAGAAGCTTTCGCTATGTGGTGCTACAGAAGAATGGTGAAGATTAGATGGGTAGATCACATAACTAATAAGGAGGTATTGAATAGAATTGGGGAGAAGGGGAGTTTGTGGCACAACTTGAAGAAGGGATCGGTTGGTAGGGCATATTCTGAGGCATCAATGGATCGCCAATTTAGTATTGGAGGGCAGCGTGGAGGGTAAAAATCGTAGAGGGACACCAAAAGATGAATACACTAAACCGACTCAGAGGGATATGGGTTGCAGTAGGTATTGGGAGATGAAGAAGCTTGCACAGGATAGAGTAGTATGGAGAGCTGCATCAAACCAGTCTCAGGACTGAAGAGCAACAAACGTTAATAGCTGCCTCTGCCGCGTTTGTCGGATTCGGTGTGTTAACGAATTTATTGTTTGAAGAGTAACGGCCTAATTCTTGAAATATGTTTTTATCTTGCCTATCATCTTGAGATGCGGTATTTGTGTACTGTAGAGCATGTTTGGCCAACCTTGTATAATTTTATGTAAGATTGCATTTCATGGGCTTTATTTAAATGGTCATTTTAGTATATAAAGTAGCCACCCTTCCACCTTAAGACTTTTCTTAGAAATTAAAATCAAGTTGCATCTTCGGTGGTAGTTAATCTTTTAATTTTAGTGTTTGTATCATTTCTATCCCTCCTACGGGGTGCATAGTTTGTGTGCTTGTGTGAAATGTTAAAACTTTTACTTTAAGGTAATCTGGTGTGATGCAGATTTACACCTGTGTAGTCTTTCAGAGGTTGTTGTGAGCTCTCGTGACTACGGACGAGTCAAAGGGGAGCGGCAAGGTTCTCAGCCCGATAGCTCATACACTCAGAAATTTGTTTCTTTCTGCCTCTGAATGAATTGTAGCTTGATATTTAGAAGGTGCTTTCTGCTTATAATTTTAAATCCGTTTCTTAAAAAAAGGCTTTTAGGAATAAAATTCCCATTTGTTAAAAGCAATTTCTATTTCATCAGTTACTCCCTGGCAACTGCTTCCACGCTCACATAGTGTGATTAAATGTGTTAATGTTCTTGATGAATCGCTAGTAAATAAAGTAAATTCTTGAGAAAAGGTTTTGAAAGTAAATTCACGGTTCAGCTGTGTCATCCTCAGCCCTTAGGCGTCGGAGGATGCGGATAGGGAGAGACATGTGGTCAAGTAACTCCTCAATCGGTCTCACAAGGGCTTAGTGCAATACTTGAACAAAAATGATGGCATACAGAAAATCTACTGCTCTGACTACATCGGACAAACTGAAAGGAATTTTAAAATACGACAGAAGGAACATACGGAATTCATCTTCTTCTCCCTTCATGAATCAGGTGATTTCACCCGTCCAGTCAACGAAGTCCTTCCATCTCTTATATGGTCTCTCCCTGCACTTTGTCCCTCTACGTTTGTAGTCACGAGTTTGTTTTCGGTGTCCATTTCATGCATTCTGTCAACATGTTCACATCATCTGTTGATGTTCAGATCTGTATTTTCTTGTGTACAGAATCAAATTGTAATTCACTTTTAATGTCTTCGTTTTCGAAGCCATCTTCTCTGGTATACCCTTCTAGACGACAGAGAAATCTAATTTCCGTGGTCTGGATTTTGATAATATCCTTTTGCCTGGGAACCCGGGTTTCAGATGCAAAGAACATAGCTGCTACTGCCATGACTTCATAAAACTTCATGTTTGTTTCTTTTTTTAAAGGTATTTCTAATTATTTCATACACTGCGTTAAATTTTAGGATTTTTTTTATCAACTTTGTTGTCGTAATATGGTCCTCTGTCATAATTGACATACTGATTGTGGATATCTGTTCCAGTATTGCATTGTTTGTTATACATTTAGATCTTATAGGCGATTTGTCCGGAATGCCTTGACCTGTTCGTGTTAGGTTTAAAACCAACTAATTAAGATGATAAAAATCTTAATTATCTTGAATTAGTATTTGATTAACTGCTAAATGTGGATTAAAATATTTCTCACTGCTGGTCTTTATGTCGAAAGTGGTACCGTGTTTCCGAGCCCTGAGTGGGTCATCTATTTAGGTATCGAATAGAGCTGGAGACCTTATCTCAGTCTAAGTCTGTGTGTTGTTGCTAACTGTTTAGACAAGTTATCTTTGATTACAATTTCTGTCTCTTTGTAGAGAGCTTACAGAATTAATCGGATGAGCTGAAAAGCGTCTTTTCTCCATGATCTGCCACAATAGGTGTCTACCGACGTTTACAAACTAAATTAAAACGGGCAAATATACGGGGTAAATCAGTTGATCCTACCTATGAGATTCGTACAACCCGCAACACCTTACAATACCACTTGAAAAATTTTCACATTCTCTGGCTCGCTATATCCAAACTATAAATAAACAGAAGCTTTTTGTAGGAAATTTAATGTTGTTAAATTTTGTACTGGGACACATTTTCACGAGAGGCCGTAATTCCCCAGTTCTTCAAGAAAAACATACAAAATCTAACCTTCAAACCGTTTGTGTGTACTAACTCGAAAACCGTGTCGTCCAGCGAAAATGCATTCCAGTACAAAATTTAACTACATAAATTTTTTTACAAAAAAGGCGTGTGCAGTTTTAGTGTAGGAAAAGTAGTACCTAGCGAGAGAATATGAAAATCTCGGACGTGGTTTTTGTAGGCACTGCGGGCTGGACAAAGCACATAGTTAGGCGCAGCTGAAACACCGAGTACGGAGTCAAGTCACTTTCGCAGCTCACCTGATACGAGGCAGGCACGCAGCGCACAACGTCGAAGAAAACGTACAGTGCACAAGGGACACTGTATGGACATATATGAAGAAATAGAAAGTTATACCTGTTATGTCTTCCTTGCACACTGTGTGGTTCTTTGGTCGATGCAGAAGTGAGGAGCAGATGCTGTTCATGAACAGAGAATTCAGATATTCATTTATTCTACATCCAACATTGAATAATAAAAATAATACATAACTTTGTTGTTGTGGTTTCAGTGTAGCTGCTAACTGTAGAGTTGAATGTAGATACTCGTAAACAAAAAATAATGTGCAAATAACATACGGGTTTGCTGCCGGGTGACGTCGTGGAACACCGCCGATATTTCGACAGGAGCACACCCTGCCATTCTCAAGGCGCAAATGCAAGGAAGAAAGAATGTGCAAGCAAATTTAATACCTCGGTTCACTGAGGAAAAACAAGGAAGAAACCACACACAGAACAAGTGTCAACATAAACAAAGATAACCAACATCAGAAATATCGATAGTTACTATTAATTCAACAGGTGAGGTAGCACTAATTCTGTGTATTGAACATAAGCGTCACACACGCTTACAACAGCCGAGCAAATCCGCTATTGCAGAACATTTCCTTGACACCAGTCATCCTATGGAATAAAACAACACGGAGATTCTGGCTTGCACGTCCAGCTATTGGGATAGTATTATTAAAGCAGCTGTTGAAATCAGACTATCAAGCAACCTTATTAACAGAGATGGTGGATTTTGTTTAAATGCTGCTTGGAATCCGGCTCTGTCCCTCATCAAAAAAGCAGAGGGACAGAATTAGTGCTAGCTCACCTGTTGATTAATAGTAACTATCGATATTTCTGATGTTGGTTATCTTTGTTTGTGTTGACACTTGTTCTGTGTGTGGTGTCTTCCTTGTTTTTCCTCTGTGAACCGAGGTATTAAATTTGCTTGCACATTTCTTCTTCCTTGCATTTGTGCCTTGAGAATGGCAGGGTGCGCTCCTGTCAAAATATCTGCGGTGTTCGACGACGTCACCCGGCAGCAAACCCGTAAGTTATTTGAACATTCGATTCGCCGGGAAAAGTTAAGGTCTCACAAAAAAAATGTTCTCAGTGTATGAAGTACACTCACTGCTGTAGCTCTGGAGAGGCGGTGCTTGCGTCGCAATGGCAGCGGCGTCTTTGTTCATGGCGGCGCCCTCGTTCCGCGGTGCCGGCGTAAGCAGAGGTGTGGGTATTTTAAAAGTGTGGCCGACCGGATAGCGGCTGATACCGCAACACCCACTTGAAAAAATCCAGGAAAAAGACGTTCTATAGGAAGAGCGCACAAAGATATACGTTTCCTACACGTATGCTCGTTGTTGATATCTTCCTTTAAAGGTAATATGCTGCGTTAAAGTGTTAGAAAACATGCCCTTAAGTTGTAAACAAGTCCACATAGCATCCATGATAAGCCAGCGGCCTCGGCAGCTCCTAGAATTCTGACTTTTGTCCACTCTCCCTAAATTTTGACCCTCCATCCACCGTAAGTGCTTTACTGTTTCATAAAATGCAAATAACTACCTTTAGCTTTTCATTGGTGAAGCATGAAATTTAAAATTTCAGACATGAAAAAAAAACTACTTTCAGTACTAAAGCACGTCAGTGCTTTAAAATTTATGAATAAGTACAGTTTTTATAATCATGATACGTCCATCCTGGGTACATAACCTTCACGTCTACCAGATTTTTATATTCGTAATGATCAGACTTAGTTTCATCAGAACAATAACCTCTTTCTTCTTTTTTCCTTACTTGTGGTGTACACGTGTAAACTTAAGAATCGTTTGATGATGGAAGTCCTCTTTTGGGATTGGAGCTGTTTGCACCGACTACACGGAATGCTACAGTCTCTCGGATTCGAAGTTATCTGCGTGGTAACTGCAGGCTGGCCGCTAGGGGCGCTTCGATAGCCCGGCAATCTCCGTTGCTTTCCACCATACCGAGAGGCGGTGCTACATGTGGAAACAGGGGACGCTATAAATGGGCACGGTCTCAGTGGAGCAACCCGTATCGTTCAGTGTCCCTTTAAAAGTTGGCGCACGCAGAGATCTAGGAAAAGACACGACGGACATTGGAAGGCTGCCATGAACGCCTGAGGCACAATGAACAATTATTAGAAGGCAGAACTTAGTGAAACCAAGGACATATTCGATTGGACGAAGCATTGTAAACGCAACCAAGAAAGCCTTTGCCGACTTTGTTAGTGTAAATATTGTATATCAGAGTGAGTATTGCACATGCAAGGGTATGCAAGTCTTTCGGATTTTTTGGTATATACAGGGTGGTCCATTGATAGTGACCGGGCCCAATATCTCATGAAATAAGCATCAACAAAAAAAACTACAAAGAACGAAACTCGTCTAGCTTGAAGGGGGAAACTAGATGGCACTATGGTTGGTCCGCTAGATGGCGCTGCCATATGTTAAACGGATATCAACTGCGTTTTTTAAAATAGGAACCCCCATTTTTGGTATCACGTAACATTCAGCCAGTGCTGACGGTATTTGCTTCGTGATACATTAACCGTGTTAAAATGTTCGTCTAAAATTGTGAGCCATATGTTTGTGACTATTACAGCGCCATCTGTCACAAAGCGAAAAAAGTGGTCCAATTAAAACATTCATATTTCTTTATGTACTACACGAATATGTAATAAAAAGTAGGGGTTCCTATTTTTAAAAAGAAACCAGTTGATATCCGTTTGGCCGGCCGAAGTGGCCGTGCGGTTAAAGGCGCTGCAGTCTGGAACCGCAAGACCGCTACGGTCGCAGGTTCGAATCCTGCCTCGGGCATGGATGTTTGTGATGTCCTTAGGTTAGTTAGGTTTAACTAGTTCTAAGTTCTAGGGGACTAATGACCTCAGCAGTTGAGTCCCATAGTGCTCAGAGCCATTTGAACCATTTTTTGATATCCGTTTGACCTATGGCAGCGCCATCCAGCGGGCCAACCATAGCGCCATCTGGTTTCCCCTTTCAAGCTAGACAAGTTTCGTTCTTTGTAGTTTTTTCATTTGACGCTTATTTCGTGAGATATTTGGTCCGGTCACGATCAGTGGACCACTCTGTATATATACTTTGTATCTACCACCTGCGACAGCAGGTAAAACACCTGTTCTGTTAACTGCACTGACGTAAACAAATCGTAACACCAAAAAATAACTGATGTATAGTAATGAAATTTCGGGAATACATTTTTCTAGGTAACAGATTTACGCGATTTACATTGTAAGATCACAGGTTAATGTAAGCGCGAGATAATCCATTGCAAACGTGATATGCTAGTACTTTAATAACCGGTGTGGCTGCCAGAGTGCTGAATACAACAGTGCAAGCGTGCATGCACTGTGTTGTACAAATACCGTGCGTCAGATTGTGACCTAGAGTTCCATGGCATTTGCACTTGGATTGTCACTACAGGGACGGTTAATGCTGGTCGTGTATTACCCTGGAGTTGTCGTCCGATGATGTGCTTGATTGGAGGCAGACCTAGTGATCGAGCAGGCCAAGGCGACATATCGACACTCTCCAAAGCATGTTGGGTTGCAACAGCGGTATGAGGATGACCGTTATCCTGTTGGAAAACATCCCATCGAATGCTGTTCATGAATGGTAGCACAACAGGTCGAATCACAGAGTTGGCTAACCACGAGAGTGGTCCTGCTGTACACGATATCGCACGCCGCACCGTAACTCTAGGTGTAGGTCTGTCTAGCACAGAGATAGGTTGGTTGCACGCCCTCAACTGGCCTCCTTCCAGTCAACACACGACCATCACTGGTATCGACGCAGAACCAACTTTAATCAGAAAACACAACAGGGCTTCAGTCTGCCCTGTCATGAGCTCTCGCCCGAGTGGCCGTGCGGTTCTAGGCGCTGCAGTCTGGAGCCGAGCGACCGCTACGGTCGCAGGTTCGAATCCTGCCTCGGGTATTGATGTGTGTGATGTCCTTAGGTTAGTTAGGTTTAATTAGTTCTAAGTTCTAGGCGACTGATGACCTCAGAAGTTTAGTCGCATAGTGCTCACAGCCATTTGAACCATTTGAAGCCATGATTTGGGGTCAGCGGGATGGACGCTAGTCTGGCTCAGATTTGTCCTAGGAGTAACCGATTTTTAACAGTTGCTTGTGTCACTGTGATGGCAGCTGCTGGTCAAATTGCTGCTGCAGATGCAGTACGATTCGCGGGTCTATACGCCGAGCACGATGGTCTTCCTCCCTCGGTAACGTCACGTGGACCTCTGGAGCCCGCTATTCTTGCGACCTAACGTTGCCGTGACCACAGCTCCCAGTAGTCTTGAACACTGGCTACATTCCCGCCAAGTCTTTCTGCAATATCGCAGAAGGAACATCCAGTTTGTTGTAGCTCTATTTCGCTAACTTGTTCAAACTCAGTGAGGTGTCGATAATGGCGCCATTGTCGTCTTAAAGGAATTCTTGACTATCATCAACTCACCAAGTCCAATCTCGAAGGTAACTAACGCTCGCGACCGTTACAGCGCGAATTTAAAGCAAACCTTATTTGCATCCTCACAGTGACGCTACCAGCGAAATTTGAACAGATGTTATCTTTCAGATGTAGAAACACACCTACCAACTTCCGTTTACGTCGCACAACTCCTTCTTGGTGTTGCGTTTTCTTTCTACCAATGTACTAAAATATTCATTACATCATTAGCTAAAAATCTTCGTTAGAATCACAAAGTTTGTTTCAGGTAAAATAGGGGTTGCCTGCAATATAAAAATAGGTACTGTACAGTTAATAGGAACTGGAGGTACTGGTCATTAATTGTGTACGTCTGCCATTAAAAAAATGTTCAAACGTGTGTGAAATCTCATGGGACATAACTGCTAAGATCATCAGTCCCTAAGCATACACACTACTTAACCGAAATTAACCTAAGCACAAAAACACACACCCATGCCCGAGGGAGGACTCGAACCTCTGCCGGGGCCAGCCGCACAGTCCACGACTGCAGCGCCTCGGACTGGTCGCCTAATCCCGCGCGACAACCTTTGCCACCATGGATGGAGACGAATCGATGTCTGATACTGTTCTCATCATAGGTTTAGCGGCTCCGCGACAAGTGGCGGTGGATGGAGCAAGTGAGCGTCCCCAGGCGACGTACAGATGTGGCGATATAACTGGCCGCAGGGCAGACAG
Organism: Schistocerca serialis cubense; assembly: GCF_023864345.2. Lineage (NCBI taxonomy): Eukaryota > Metazoa > Arthropoda > Insecta > Orthoptera > Acrididae > Schistocerca > Schistocerca serialis. Next base: position 442,856,738 of record NC_064646.1, on the reverse strand, counting down.
AACTCAGAGTTGTCTTGGGCAGCCAGCTCAAGCTGACGACCGCCAGCTAAGCCACTGCGCCGTCTGCCCACGGCCTCTGCCGCCGGACCCTGACCCGCAACGTGTCTCCGCTCTGCTTTACATCGCTGAATTCATCATCTCACCCTCCGGTAATGCCTCTGGATTTTGCCCCTCTGGGTTTCACTCCTACAGTGGTCTAAGACGTGTGGAACTTCCTCGTGTTATCATCAAATCTCTGACTGTATCCTGTGACAAAGGCCGAACTTCTGGAGCACAATGTGTCAGTTGCTTCTGCTTCGCTTATTCTCTTTCGCACATTAATTCTTCCCAGATACAATGATTAGGCAATTCAAGCTGCATTAACGTTAGGCGCTCAGTGAATATTGTAACTGCAAAAGGGTTTATCTATTGCTCTAGGTTACAGGATATTACACTAGCATATGCCGTTTCCGCTTGTCATCTCTCCGTCATAGTTAGCTTCCCGGCTAGAGTAGCTACGGTTCATTCACGGGAGAGCTGCTGTAGCCTCTGGATCATCGATGGCCGTGCTCCGGCAGCGCACGTGAAACATTGATAGGACAGCAGCATCCCGAGTGATTGCTTCGCCTCGGGCAGCTGATTAATACAGGCACCGGATTAGTGACGGGCAAGATGGCGCCCTCCCCCCCCCCTCCCCCCCCCCCCTCCCACGTGCCACACTACTGGACGCCCCCTACCCACGGTGACGCCACCTGCCATCGTGTGACCCTTGCCGATCACTGTGGCGTGTGCTAGCACCTTTACCTGGTTTCTATACGAAAATTTTTGCTGTATTTCTGTTTTACCTTTGTTTTACGTACGACTGGTAAGTGGAAGTAACGAATTGCACCGACACATCGGAATCACGAAGGAATACGCATGTGTAATAAGTAATAAGCAGATTAGGAAATTACACTGCCTGAAAAATTACAGTAACAACGTCGATTTTGATACAATGACGGCAAATATCATGTCAGGGGTTCTACACTACCGGCCATTAAAATTGCTACACCAAGAAGAAATGCAGATGATAAATGGGTATTCATTGGACAAATATATTATACTAGAACTGACATGTGGTTACATTTTCACGCAATTTGGGTGCATAGGTCCTGAGAAATCAGTATCAAGAACAACCACCTCTCGCCTTAATAACGGCCTTGATACGCCTGGGCATTGAGTCAAACAGAGCTTGGATGGCGTGTACAGGTACACCTGCCCATGCAGCTTCAACACGATACCGCAGTTCATCAAGAGTAGTGACTGGCGTATTGTGACGAGCCAGTTGCTCGGCCACCATTGACCAGACGTTTTCAATTGGTGAGAGATCTGGAGAATGTGCTGGCCAGGGCAGCAGTCGAACATTTTCTGTATCCAGAAAGGCCCGTACAGGACCTGCAACATGCGGTCGTGCATTATCTTGCTGAAATGTAGGGTTTCGAATGAAGGGTAGAGCCACGGCTCGTAACACATCTGAAATATAACGTCCACTGTTCAAAGTGCCGTCAATGCGAACAAGAGGTGACAGAGATGTGTAACCAATGGCACCCAATACCATCACGCCAGATGATACGCCAGTATGGCGATGACGAGTACACGCTTCCAATGTGCGTTCACCGCGATGGCGCCAAACACGGATGCGATCATGATGATGATGTAAACAGAACCTGGATTCATCCGGAAAAATGACGTTTTGCCATTCGTACACCCAGGTTCGTCGTTGCGCACACCATCGCAGGCGCTCCTGTCTGTGATGCAGCTTCAAGGGTAACCGCAGCCATGGTCTCCGAGCTGATAGTCCATGCTGCTGCAAACGTCGTCGGACTGTTCGTGCAGATGGTTGTTGTCTTGCAAACGTCCCCATCTGTTGACTCAGGGATCGAGACGTGGCTGCACGATCCGTTACAGCCATGTGGATAAGATGCCTGTCATCTCGACTGCTAGTGATACGAGGCAGTTGGGGTTCAGCACGGCGTTCCGTATTACCCTCCTGCACCCACCGATTCCATATTGTGCTAAGAGTCATTGGATCTCGACCAGCGCGAGCAGCAATGTCGCGATACGATAAACCGCAATGGCGATAGGCTACAATACGAACTTTATCATAGTCGGAAACGTGATGGTTTGCGTTTCTCCTCCTTACACGAGGCATCACAACAACGTTTCACCAGGCAACGCCGGTCAACTGCTATTTGTGTATGAGAAATCGGTTGGAAACTTTCCTCATGTCAGCACGTTGTAGGCGTCGCCACCGGCGTCAGCCTTGTGTGAATGCTCTGAAAAGCTAATAATTTGCATATCACAGCATCTTCTTCCTGTCGGCTAAATTTAGCGTCTATAGCACTTCATCTTCGTGGTGTAGCAATTTTAATGGCCAGTAGTGTGTATGTACTTCAGATAGAGATCCAGTCTGTTAGGACCGTGGTCGGCATTACACACATATGGTAAAATATATGGTCTTAGTTCCAGAAAGGCAAAGGTCTCGAGTTCGTGTCTCGGTCCGGCTCACAGTTTTAGTCTGACAGGGAGTTTCATGGTCTTAGTTCTTTAACAGTCCAATAGAGGGAACTTTTATCCTCACAGCAATGCCCGTAAAGAATTTGTTTACTTTGAGTTCTGTACTGAGATAGACAAGAAGAGACATGAGTGCAGCTCATGTGTCACGTGTTGAGACTGCGTTCCTCTGTGGCCGCCCCATAGGTCCGAAAATGTGTCATCCGTGGCCTCTTAGATACATGTGGAAATCAAAGTCATTTCCACAAAAGTGGGAAATACGCTATAAATTAGTTGAAGACAGGATGACTTTGACAATGCGCTACGCTTATGTCTCTTACTCTATGTCTCAGTCGAGAATTCAGATTTAACTAATGTTTGTGGACATTGCATGAAGGGCAAAGTTTCTCTCTATTGAGCTGTGAAAGAACTAAGCCTATATATTTTACCATATATGTCTAAAGCCGACCACGCTCTCACCCAATGGACTGTAAATAATTGAGGAGACAACACGCAAAGTAGGGACGGGAAAAACCGACCGCTTAAAACCCATACGGGTCTTCATAGTTCTGAATTACCGGTATTTTCCGGTATTCGTTTGGCGTTATGACAAGTGTTTTTATTTTTTTTATAATAACAGGGAAAAAAAGGCGAAACATCATTTAGCCATAGAAGCAGTGCTACAATTTTTGATTTTTAAATAAACATTTTTTAGAAAACGAGTGATTTTTGTTCGTAAAATATCCATTGCTTTCAAATATTGCGTTACTATAGAAACGAAAAAAACGATCACAACTATCTCAGTAACAATGCTGAGAGAAATGAGTAACAAACACATGGTATTAGAATTGGTACAGCATTGATGAGACAATAAAGCACCCGTTACCATGCGGCGTATCTTGTTAGATGGCATACCTGTTACACAGTGATCAACACTTGCCCTACCTGGGCGGTAGGCAGTTTCTCGCTGCTGTCCTCGGACATAATTGTTATTATAGAATGGCACCATCACTAGTCTAGAAGTATTTTACGAATTGCATCTAAATGAAGTACAATGTTTCGTTTGTTTTAAAAGATTGAGTACGGTAGGTGCTACAACAAACCTGCGACATCATATAAGCGGAAACCTTAAAATTTGTCAGTTCACTCATAGTTTACAATAAAAATAAAAAGGGGCTGATCTGCTGGATGAAGCTACATAATACGTCTTTATCTGAGTGTAGGCCTTGAAAACGGACAAATTAATACTAAAACCAGAATTTTTTATCCTTTTCGTAACGTCCAAATACTGGTACGATCACCGATTAAATTATTTTTGAGGAAAGTTTCAAAAAATTACAACCAAAAGCAGACTGCTGGTAATTTTTTGTAGTGTTCAACCACTTACCACTTCTGAGAAAAGAAACTATCGGTGGACGTACTAAGTTTCCTTTTCTTTGCCTACATAACTAATATTTTGATTCCATATATCTTGAAACTGACAGAGTCAAAATTTTTCAGTCTTTGCTTGATTTCTACGTTTATTTAAGGAAATAATAGGAATGAAAAACGACAAATCAGTTATTTCATAAACCGGATATTTTGAACGGTGTTAAGAGCCAGGTTAAATCGGCACTGAAAGAATCCCGTATGGCGGACAACGATTGTTTCCGCCACAACCGCCGTCCGTAACACAAGGGCGAACACGTTCACAATTTCAACAAAATGGGAAGTGGAATGGAACAGTACGTATAAGAGAAGTGAAACCTAAATACATTACACAGTTTAAGTGAAATCAAACTTGTGCCATGACACAAGCCTATGAAAACACACAGTTCAGAGCAAACAAGAAACTGTCCACACATACATTTCTACAAATTGGAGGTAATGTACGTTTCCGCACAGAGCAAACTGTTAGCATCAGTTTGTGCTTCAGTGCTCCCTCTTTATTGATATTAATACTGTGCAATACTATTAAGAGGGAACACAAAAGCACAAACTGATGCTAACAGCCATTCTGCGTGGGAGCGTCTGGACACAATCGGAACGGATATCACGTGGCTGGAATCAGCGTCTCATATTATAACGACGATAATTTAACGTGCCTACTGACCGCATTTTCGGTAGAATAGAGAAACTTCTACGAAAAAATGCCAACAATTGTAACAAAAGAGGGATACAATGAGGTTTACTGGCCAGTGGGTGAAGTAAGAAACCTTGGTGAAATCTGGAGCCGGTCGTTGTGGCCGAGCGGCTCTAGGCGCTACAGTCTGGAACTGCGCGACCGATACGGTCGCAGGTTTGATTCCTGCCTCGGGCATGGATGTGTGGGTTGTCCTTAGGTTAGTTAGGTTTAAGTAGTTCTAAGTTCTAGGGGACTGATGACCTCAGAAGTTAAGTCCCATAGTGCTCAGAGCCATTTGAACCATTTTTTTTTAATCTGGGCAGTGGCAGACGTGAAATATGTATCTAAAAGCCTAGATTAGCTCACATAAGTGAAACTGAATGGACTGTCAAATAAAAGTACGAAGCTATGGGAAACATGTAAAACATTCATATTCATACGGAGGCAGCTGCATTATAGTGGTCCCAGCAGGGCGTACAAGAGCGAAAGTCCCTTTAGAAACGCGGATGCATCATTGCGAAACTGTTTTCTCAACCATGAACCATTTTCTCAGCCATTCAATCTCAGATGACAAGAAGAAAGATGTTGATGGTTTACCGTAAACTATTTTCGGAGGAGACTGGCAAAATCGACAGGTCTTATGTTGGTATACATTGATGGAAACAAATGTTGAAATAAGACGAAAGATCTATGGAATGAAGTTTTGGGTTGGACTGCAGTACCAAATGTTACACTGAAAATAAACCCTGCCCTTTCCTCTTGTGTTATTCTGCTATGTGTTTGTGTACTCATGTGAATTTGTGTTTTTCCTGTCTCTATGTGTTTACCTAATAAGATTTACGTTGTAGAATTTTTCTGATAATATGTTATCTACTTTGAAAAGATGCTTAGACATTATTTATTCTATTTTGTTTTAATGCTAATGTGTGAAGTTGATGTTTCAAAGGTTATTCTGATCTTTTGTGTATTTACTTATGTCATAATTCCTGTAACACTGATGTATATGTTTATTTCTATTCTTTTGTAAAGCTTGTATTACTACAAATGTTATACGTATTGTTATGTTCTTTAATGATGTATTTTGTACCTTTGTTATTGTATTCCCATGTTATAAAATTGTAATTGACACCAGTTCATCAAATTAAGTAACTTGTAAGTATTCATTTCACTGCACATATTTCTGTTGGTCATAGTATATGCACAAGATGTGAAAAAAAGAGGACGGTTAGTGTTTGGACGTGTGTTAATAATTCAGCAAGGGACTGATTAACAGCATTGCTGGTTCTAAGGACAATTCCAAAAACTTTGTGCGTGCACAAGTGGTGGTTTATGGACTTGCTATATTCTCCGCAAGACACTTCGATGGTGATTGTGCGCCTGCACAGTCGCAACAGATGGCTGCTGGCCGTCTCTACAAGGACTGAAGTGGGTCTGCACCTTTGATGATCCACCAATACCATACTCTCTACCAAGACTATAGTGGGTCTGCTCTGTGATGGCCTACCTACCAACATTCTTCAAACCTTCGAATGACTCTGCTGTGGGTTTGCTCTGTTGTGGTCCATTACCTGTCTGCATGTCAAGTGTCAGCACTGTCTTTCTGTTGGAAGGACAACACTCATTCTTCAAGACTGCATGGAAATCCATTACTTCCGTGTGCATTTTCTTTTACTGCTCAGACTTTGAGAAAAACTGCAACTTTACTGTGATGAATGATCAGGACTGTCTTCATGGACTGTGAGAAAATTTTAGCTTTTGACCAACCTTGTATCAATAAATGTGTGCATATGATTTCTTTGTTATTGTAATTGTGAAAACATTTTTAATAAATATGTATTGGCCAGTGCCCAAAACAATTTGTAAAAATTTTTGTGGGGAGCCTGGGGGTTATGTAGGTAGGCTGTTTAGGTTTTTATGTTGGTAACGTCACGTAGCGCTCTGTATGAAAATCACTGACTGTGCTGTGTGAAGTCTGTGGCTGGTTGGCATTGTTGGAATATTCGCTATTGTAGTGTTGGTGCAGTTGGATGTGAAGAGCGCGTAGCGTTGCGCAGTTGGAGGCGAGCCGCCAGCAGTGGTGGATGTGGGGAAGTGAGATGGCGGATTTTTGAGAGCGGATGATCTGGACGTGTGTCCATCAGAAACAGTACATTTGTAACAATGGATGTCATGAACTGCTATATATATACAGGGTGTTTCAAAAATGACCGGTATATTTGAAACGGCAATAAAAACTAAACGAGCAGCGATAGAAATACACCGTTTGTTGCAATATGCTTGGGACAACAGTACATTTTCAGGCGGACAAACTTTCGAAATTACAGTAGTTACAATTTTCAACAACAGATGGCGCTGCAAGTGATGTGAAAGATATAGAAGACAACGCAGTCTGTGGGTGCGCCATTCTGTATGTCGTCTTTCTGCTGTAAGCGTGTGCTGTTCACAACGTGCAAGTGTGCTGTAGACAACATGGTTTATTCCTTAGAACAGAGGATTTTTCTGGTGTTGGAATTCCACCGCCTAGAACACAGTGTTGTTGCAACAAGACGAAGTTTTCAACGGAGGTTTAATGTAACCAAAGGACCGAAAAGCGATACAATAAAGGATCTGTTTGAAAAATTTCAACGGACTGGGAACGTGACGGATGAACGTGCTGGAAAGGTAGGGCGACCGCGTACAGCAACCACAGAGAGCAACGCACAGCTAGTGCAGCAGGTGATCCAACAGCGGCCTCGGGTTTCCGTTCGCCGTATTGCAGCTGCGGTCCAAATGACGCCAACGTCCACGTATCGTCTCATGCGCCAGAGTTTACACCTCTATCCATACAAAATTCAAACGCGGCAACCCCTCAGCGCCGCTACCATTCCTGCACGAGAGACATTCGCTAACGATATAGTGCACAGGATTGATGACGGCGATATGCATGTGGGCAGCATTTGGTTTACTGACGAAGCTTATTTTTACCTGGACGGCTTCGTCAATAAACAGAACTGGCGCATATGGGGAACCGAAAAGCCCCATGTTGCAGTCCCATCGTCCCTGCATCCTCAAGAAGTACTGGTCTGGGCCGCCATTTCTTCCAAAGGAATCATTGGCCCATTTTTCAGATCCGAAACGATTACTGCATCACGCTATCTGGACATTATTCGTGAATTTGTGGCGGTACAAACTGCCTTAGACGACACTGCGAACACCTCGTGGTTTATGCAAGATGGTGCCCGGCCACATCGCACGGCCGACGTCTTTAATTTCCTGAATGAATATTTCGATGATCGTGTGATTGCTTTGGGCTATCCGAAACATACAGGAGGCGGCGTGGATTGGCCTCCCTATTCGCCAGACATGAACCCCTGTGACTTCCTTCTGTGGGGACACTTGAAAGACCAGGTGTACCGCCAGAATCCAGAAACAATTGAACAGCTGAAGCAGTACATCTCATCTGCATGTAAAGCCATTCCGCCAGACACGTTGTCAAAGGTTTCGGGTAATTTCATTCAGAGACTACGCCATATTATTGCTACGCATGGTGGATATGTGGAAAATATCGTACTATAGAGTTTCCCAGACCGCAGCGCCATCTGTTGTTGAAAATTGTAACTACTGTAATTTCGAAAGTTTGTCTGCCTGAAAATGTATTGTTGTCCCAAGAATACTGCAACAAACGGTGTATTTCTATCGCTGCTCGTTTAGTTTTTATTGCCGTTTCAAATATACCGGTCATTTTTGAAACACCCTGTATATATTATGACTAATACGGTAAATACATAAAACTTCCTGGCAGATTAAAACTGTGTGTCCGACCAAGACTCAAACTCGGGACCTTTGCCTTCGCGGGCAAGTGCTCTACCATCTGAGCTACCGAAGCACGACTTACGACCGGTACTCACAACTTTACTTCTGCCAGTACCTCGTCTCCTACGTTCCAAACTTTACAGAAGCTCTCCTGCGTACCTTGCAGAACTAGCACTCCTGAAAGAAAGTATATTGCGGAGATATGGCTTAGCCACAGCCTGGGGGATGTTTCCAGAATGAGATTTTCACTCTGCAGCGGAGTGTGCGCTGATATGAAACTTCCTGGCAGATTAAAACCGTGTGCCCGACCGAGACTCGAACTCGGGACCTTTGCCTTTCGCGGGCAAGTGCTCTACCAGGAAGGTAGGAGACGAGGTACTGGCAGAAGTAAAGCTGTGAGTACCGGGCGTGAGTCGTGCTTCGGTAGCTCAGTTGGTAGAGCACTTGCCCGCGAAAGCAAAGGTCCCGAGTTCGAGTCTCGGTCGGGCACACAGTTTTAATCTGCCAGGAAGTTTCATATCAGCGCACACTCCGCTGCAGAGTGAAAATCTCATTCTGGAAGGTAAATACATTGTTTGTTCTCTATTAAAATCTTTCATTTGCTAACTATGCCTGTCATTAGTTAGTGCCTTCCGTAGTTTGAATATTTTATTTAGCTGGCAGTAGTGGCGCTAGCTGTATTGCAGTAGTTCGAGTAACGAAGATTTTTGTGAGGTAAGTGATTTGTGAAACGTATAGGTTAATTTAGTCAGGGCCATTCTTGTAGGGGTTACTGAAAGTCAGATTGCGTTGCGCTAAAAAAATTGTGTGTCAGTTTAAGCACAGTCATGTACAATTTTTCTAAGGGGATATTTCAACTTGTGTAGAGATTATACGAGGCTTGTCCTGAAAGTAATGCAGCGTATTTTTTTCTCAGCCTAAAGCAATGCTACGAATGCGAAACATTACATATGTATTATTTCAAGTCTCCTGAGTGAGCGCGCCACGTTTCCGTCATTTCCGACAGAGGGAGTAGCTGCAGGACAGATTAAAAATGGTGTCTGTAGGTGATGTACGTTACAAGCAACGTGCCGTCATTGAATTTCTCATTGCAGAGAAAGAAACTCTGTGGAATATTCACAGAAGGCGGTTCAGTGGAGGTCCACGATTTGCAGCTATCGGGGAGACCATCCACGGATGCCACAGCTGACATATTGCACTGACCTGATGTTGTCATTCGTGAGGACAGATGCATTACGACTCTACAGATGCATCTCTCAATCAGCAAAGGAAGTGTGGATGCAATTATCCGAACTCTTGGATGTTCGAAAGTGTGTGCAAGATGGGTCCCACGGTGTCAAACGGTGGATCACAAACCGAACAGAAAAAACATTTGTCTTGGTTTGTTGCTACGTTCTGCAGCTGAGGGGGAGGCCTTCTTGTCTCGGATTGCGACATGTGATGAAACCTGATGATACGGCCCTGCGGGACAGGACAGGTAGTTTAAATTGTGGAAAGGAGTCAAAATAAGGGGCTGTCAGTTACACTCGATCGTACAACTTTATTATTTGATCAAACATTACAAGAGCCCCCCAAAAAAATTTTTAACACCCAGTCCCTTTGGTACTTAATTACCGGCTGAAAGCCACTTTAATTTAACAACGGCTGAAGACCAATAACTTAAAACGCAAGCATAATCAGGAATTTTTAAGGCAAGCCTTGTCTTACAACAGTTCTTTATTTAGGCTGAAGGCCCAAAGAATCAGACACTTCAAGAACAAACAAGTTAAATTCAAGTCGGCTGAAGGCCTAACCCGCGCGGGATTAGCCGACCGGTCTCGGGCGCTGCAGTCATGGACTGTGCGGCTGGTCCCGGCGGAGGTTCGAGTCCTCCCTCGGGCATGTGTGTGTGTGTGTGTGTTTGTCCTTAGGATAATTCAGGTTAAGTAGTGTGTAAGCTTAGGGACTGATGACCTTATCAGTTGTCCCATAAGATTTCACACACATTTGAATATTTGAAGGCCCATAACATTAATTTTCTTTAAACACCAAAGGCCTTACGTGAAACAGTTCTTTAGTATAGGCTGAAGGCCTTAAAAGCAAAACAACTCAAACTGAAAATCGGCTGAAGGCCCAACACTTAAAATTCAACAACATTAAAACCTTTAAAATGCCAAAGGTCTTACGTGAAACAGTTCTTTAAATTAGGCTGAAGTCTTAAAGAATTTTATGCCTTAAGGGCAAAACAAACTTAATTTTGAAAAAAATCAGCTAGAAGTCATACAAGTACAAACAACAAGAAAAAACAAAAAAAGGCAGTACACCCAAGGGCGCTCAGATGTTCGAGGGTCGGCCTGGAATTCAAACACTAATGCTAGCTTAGGTGAGACAGGCAGTTGGGCCAACCATTCACGATCCTATGACAGATGGTTCAGATGGCTCTAAGCACTATGAGACTTAACATCTGAGGTCATCGGTCCCCTAGACTTAGAACTACTCAAACCTAACTAACCTAAGGACAGCACATACATCCATGCCCGAGGCAGCATTCGAACCTGCGACCGTAGCAGCAGTGCGATTCCGGACTGAAGCGCCTAGAACCGCTCGGCCACAGCGGCCAGCGATCCAATGACAACCCAACCTACCGAAAGTCAGCGGACCCACTGACAAGATGACTTCCACTTCACCCGACCAGGGCACAACAGGGAGTTCAACAGAACAACGTAGAAGATATTGGCGCCCACAACCAATCATACATGGAGCTGTCAAAATACACACCGTGCTGGACAGGAACAACACGATGAGGAAAAGTACACTGCCCAAAATTTGCGTCAACGGCCAGGGCAGGTAACCGCAACGTGAACGGCCACAAGGCAGAAGATTCCGCTGGTGCACTTCAGTTCAAATAACCAAATACAGTGAAACTGCACCGGAGGGTGGCTAGAATTTTCCAACTTGAAAGCCAAGTTGTTGCTCGAATATCCCAACAGCCGACAATGAACTCCAAACGACACAATGTGAACAGTCTTGATTTTCATATGGAATAAAGAAAGTACCGTAATAGAAGATGACAAACATTAAATGGGATAAACGCGAGCCGTGCAAGGCTCGCCTGGCTTCACCATTTTGAGCCAGAAACAGAACGACAGTTGATGGAATGGCGCCATTCGCACTCCCCACAGGAGAAAAAAATCGAAGCACCTGCTTACGCTGGAAAGGTCATGATGACCGAGATCCGGGACTGTGATTTTCACTGACGCGGTGTGTTACTATTGATTCAGAAGCATATGTCAACACATTAACGCCAGCCGGAGTGGCCGAGCGGTTCTAAGCGCTACAGTCTGGAACCGCGCGACCACTACGGTCGCAGGTTCGAATCCTGCCTCGGGCATGGATGCGTGTGTTGTCCTTAGGGTAGTCAGGTTTAAGTAGTTCTAAGTTCTAGGGGACTGATGACCTCAGAAGTTAAGTCCCATAGTGCTCAGAGCCATTCGAGCCATTTTCAACACATTAATAAAACTCGTCCGGTTACTTCGGCGCCACAGCAATCTAGGAGATGTTTTGCTGCAACATATCGAAAAATAGGCTTGGACAGTGTTACCACATCCACCCTACACCTCATGTTTGGGCCGTTAAAGGATGCCATTAAAGGATGCCATTCGTGGAAGACATTCTGAGGACGGTGAGGAGGTGATTCACACAGTGAACCACTGGATCCGCTACCAGGACATGGATTGGCACCGACAGGGCATATACACCCTTCTTTCGCTCTGGAGGAAGGCCATAGGACGGGATGGAGATTACATGGAAAAATAGTGTGTGTAGATAAAACACCATTCTTTCGTGTGTGTAATTCTAGTTATGTTCAATAAAAATTTATTGAAGAAAAAAAGTGAAGGATTGCCTTCTGGGCAAGTCTAGTTATTCTAAGTTTACAATGGCTCCTCGTAAAAAATGTATATTTCCTTACTATAACCACAACTAAGAACGACAGTGCAAATCTACGAAAAGTGTTCCGTATGTGAAGTATTCTCAGTGAGAGATAAGTTAAAATGCGGAATCACAATGATGCTCTTGTCAGCTACCTAAGTTCCGGATAAAAGAAAAAGCCTTTTACTTCGTCAGTTAATCGACAACGGACTCTGTGTCGAGAGTGTCACAGACTTAACGAGAGCGCCACTTGCAATTTTCTTCAGGCGGCGCGCCTAATTGGTAATGCTCAGAACAATGGCACTTAATTTTTGACAGGACAACTTCGGGAAAAGTTTTGTATCGCTCCGACGTGAAGTTGGCGAGCGCTCGCTGAAGTTGAGCGAGGATCCAATTTGTCTGGCAGGCAGCGGCGGAGGGCGAGGCCGCCTCCCTGCCCCCTGGGGGACAGACAAACCGTTAACAACTTCACGCTGCGGAGATTTCCCTCTGTGTCGCCTCTCGGCCTGCGAGTAAGTTGTGCGGGAGCGACGCGAGACAAAAAGCGAGATGCAGCGCGGCAAGTTTAGCTGTTGCGGCGCCGCGGAGTTAATGATTCGGCAATTAGAAGTCGCGCCGGCTAACGAATGCAGGGCCTGGAAATAACTGACCCAGGCCACAGAAATAACTGACCCGGGGCACAATGGGGGCGGGCTCCCGGAAGAAACGGACTGCCGCGGCCGCGCGTTGATCCCGAGATTAGGGTTCCGCTGCAGAGGGGTGGCGCGCGGGAATTAGGGGCGGAGTTCTCGTAAAGAGGGTGAGCTACGGAACAATGGCAACAGCACTCGTATGTGGTCTGCGAAATTCTTCTCTTTATTACGTATAGCTTCAGCTGGCTACACGACAAGTCGCCTTAACAGGCAACAGTCTCATGCAGCATTTTGTACACCGTGTCGCGAAGTACAGAGGATTCATAATTAAAGTTGCAATTTCAAAACGCTGTAAAAAGAGAACTACTGATCAGAATGACGTTAGTTCTAAAGAGCAACTTATTGACGCAAGAGGAAACGTCAGAAAAAAAAATTTAAAAAATCGAAAAGTTTGCCAATACTTGGTGCTGTAAGTGTGATACTTAAAAGGGATCGGCTACAAATGACAGATGAATTGCAGTACGACGACTATAATTTGAGATGCACATTGAACCATCTGTACTGTCTAATGTGCATGACTGAACAAGATTGGCATTCAACAGTTCTCTCTCTTTCTCTTAGCTAAGCCCATTCACCACGATTAGGTCGTACCACATCAGTTGAGAAGAATCGGTTCTTAATTGTCTTGCGGCCAAAAACGACATAAAAAACACAATTACATCGGTTTTTACATCTACATCTACATCTATACTCCGCGAGCCACCTTACGGTGTGTGGCGGAGGGTACTTATTGTACCACTATCTGACCCCCCCTTCCCTGTTCCATTCACGAATTGTGCGTGGGAAGAACGACTGCTTGTAAGTCTCCGTATTTGCTCTAATTTCTCGGATCTTTTCGTTGTGATCATTACGCGAGATATATGTGGGCGGTAGTAATATGTTGCCCATCTCTTCCCGGAATGTGCTCTCTCGTAATTTCGATAATAAACCTCTCCGTATTGCGTAACGCCTTTCTTGAAGTGTCCGCCACTGGAGCTTGTTCAGCATCTCCGTAACGCTCTCGCGCTGACTAAATGTCCCCATGACGAATCGCGCTGCTTTTCGCTGGATCATGTCTATCTCTTCTATTAATCCAACCTGGTAAGGGTCCCATACTGATGAGCAATACTCAAGAATCGGACGAACAAGCGTTTTGTAAGCTACTTCTTTCGTCGATGAGTCACATTTTCTTAGAATTCTTCCTATGAATCTCAACCTGGCGCCTGCTTTTCCCACTATTTGTTTTATGTGATCATTCCACTTCAGATCGCTCCGGATAGTAACTCCTAAGTATTTTACGGTCGTTGCCGCTTCCAATGATTTACCACCTATGGCATAATCCTACTGGAATGGATTTCTGCCCCTATGTATGCGCATTATATTACATTTATCTACGTTTAGGGAAAGCTGCCAGCTGTCGCACCATGCATTAATCCTCTGCAGGTCCTCCTGGAGTACGTACGAGTCTTCTGATGTTGCTACTTTCTTGTAGACAACCGTGTCATCTGCAAATAGCCTCACGGAGCTACCGATGTTGTCAACTAAGTCATTTATGTATATTGTAAACAATAAAGGTCCTATCACGCTTCCCTGCGGTACTCCCGAAATTACCTCTACATCTGCAGATTTTGAACCGTTAAGAATGACATGTTGTGTTCTTTCTTCTAGGAAATCCTGAATCCAATCACAAACCTGGTCCGATATTCTGTAAGCTCGTATTTTTTTCACTAAACGTAAGTGCGGGACCGTATCAAATGCCTTCCTGAAGTCCAGGAATACGACATCAATCTGCTCGCCAGTGTCTGCGGCACTGTGAATTTCTTGGGCAAATAGGGCGAGCTGAGTTTCACATGATCTCTGTTTGCGGAATCCATGTTGGTTATGATGAAGGAGATTTGTATTATCTAAGAACGTCATAATACGAGAACACAAAACATGTTCCATTATTCTACAACAGATTGACGTAAGCGAAATAGGCCTATAATTATTCGCATCTGATTGATGACCCTTCTTGAAAATGGGAACGACCTGCGCTTTCTTCCAGTCGCTAGGTACTTTACGTTCTTCCAGCGATCTACGATAAATTGCTGATAGAAAGGGGGCAAGTTCTTTAGCATAATCACTGTAGAATCTTAAGGGTATCTCGTCTGGTCCGGATGCTTTTCCGCTACTAAGTGATAGCAGTTGTTTTTCAATTCCGATATCGTTTATTTCAATATTTTCCATTTTGGCGTCCGTGCGACGGCTGAAGTCAGGGACCGTGTTACGATTTTTTTAATTGTACAGGAGTCCAACACTGCTTAAAAATAAAAATGAAATAGGGTTCTACCTGTCGTGAGACTGGCACAAGACATGTTCAATACACCGTTCACTGTTTTCTGCCACAATTCGAGAAAAAGTACGCTCCATAACAGATCGCAGTGTTTCGGTACTCACGTTCAAAATGCGTTGTTCAATGCTTGCCTTCAGTTCAGGCACTTACGTAACTGGAGCACTGAAATCAGCATCTTTCAAATAACCGCAAAGCCAGAAGTCACACGGATTAAGATCAAGTGATGTACACGGCCAGGCGGTAGGTAAATGAAGACGGATAATTCTATCATGTCTCTAGCAATGTCTCCGCTGCAGCCGCTTCACCGGCTGTAGAAGTGCGAAGGAGCGTCATCTTGCATCAAAATGATCCCACCCGCACATCCACCCAGCTGAAAGGTTGTAATGACGTTTGCACACAAAACACTCTCATAGCGTTTACCAGTGACGGCACAGATGACAGGACCCGCAGGACTCATTTGCTCGAAAAAATCCGGATCTGCGGTAAACGATGCTGCCAACCTTCACCACAAAGACACCTTTGCAGAATGAAGTGTAATGGTTGATGTGCGTGCGGATTTTCCGTAGTCCATATTCAGCACTGTGTTTATTGACATGTCCGTGAAGATGGAAATGGGCTTCGACTGTGCATAGAATGTTCCATGACCACTGACTGTCCACTCCCACGTGAGTAAGAAATTCCAGAGCGAACGTTTGTCATGTTGGCAGGTCAGGAGGAAGTAACTCCTGAACACAGATGATTTTATATGGATAGCAACGCAATATGTTTCGTAGAATTTTGTGCATCATGCTCACAGGTATGCCTAACGTTCGAGATATTCCCGACGTACTATGCCACGGTCCGGCTCTTCCTGCAGCACTGTGGCCACATCCTCGGCACACGTCGCATCAACTGCTCTCCTTCCTCTGCAACACTGCACTTGAAAAGACCCTGTCTTTTCGAATTTTGTAATTATTTTCTCCAGACGCTTACTAGACATCGGACCAGTGGCTTTTTTCATACCCTCGAGTGTCCGGAACTTCTGCAGGGCTACTGGCGCAAAGTCACCGTTCTTGTAAAAGACCTTTACGAGCAGCGCCCTATCCTTCACGGAGGCATGCTGGGCGCCTCGAACGCAAACTGACGAACGGCCATGGGTGGCGAGTTGGTTGTGTAAGTAGGCTGTTTAGGTTTTTTTTATTGGTAACGCCACCTCTGTATGAAAATCACTGGCTGTGCTGTGTGCAGTCTGTGGCTGCTTTGCATTGTTGTAATACTCGCCATTGTAGTGTTAGGCACCTGGCTGCGAACAGCGCGTAGCGTTGCGCAGTTGGAGGTGAGCCGCCAGCAGTGGTGGATGTGGGGAGAGAGATGGCGGAGTTTTGAAATTTGTCATGAACTGCTATATTTATATATGATGATATCAAGGTAAATACATTGTTTGTTCTCTATTAATATCTTTCATTTGCTAACTGCTAAGCCAGTTTTACTACTCATTTATTTTTCTTGTTGCTGCACATTGGCTCATATTAGTTGTAATTATTGCATTGCTTGGTAATTTAGATTTACTGTAGCTTGCTTTGCAAATTTCCATTTTTTTGTCATTGCTGTTTGTGTTAATTGTTTTGTGCTGCTGCATTGCCTCGTCCCTTAGTTTAGCATCTGAGCTCAGTAGATTTAAGTTAGCTTAAGAGGGGGTAGCCTATAAGAGATTGAGTTGTGATGAATTTGAAGAAATGCACTGAGAGGCTATACGAAAAAAAGTACAGAAAACAGGTTTAGGTAGGATTTTCTTGGAAATAAATGTTGAGGTAAGAAATGTGTGAACATATAAATACAGAAAGCATGCTTAGATAGAATTTTTTTGGTGGAAACAAAGGATGAAATAAGAGGAAAGATATATGAAGTTTTGGGTTGGACTGCAGTACCACATGTTACACTGAAAACGAACCCTGTCCTTTCCTATTGGTGTTATCCCACTATATGTTTGTGTACCCTTGTGTATTTGTTTTCTTCCTGTCTCTGTGTACTGTTTCACAGAACTTTTTTCTCTTCTAATACTAAGTTACATTCACTATGATGAGGAATACTGTTATCCTCAAATACAATTGGCATTAATAATGTGTTATTTACTTTGTAAAGATGTTTAGACATTATTTACTCTGTTTTGTGTTAATGCTCATGTGTGAAGTTGATGTTTCGAAAGTTATTCTGATCTTTTATCTATGTACTCATGTCATAATTCCTGTAACACTGATTTATATGTTTATTTCAATCCTTTGTAAAGCCCCTATTACTACAAATGTTATCTGTATTATTATGTTTTTAGTGATGTATTTTGTGCCTTTGTAATTGTATTCTCATGTTATAAAATTGTAATTGACACAAGTTCATCTTATTATTAACTTGTAAGTTACATTTCACTGCACACGTTTCTGTTGGTCATAGTATATGGACAATATGTGAGAAGTAGGGACTGTTAGTGTTTGCACGTGTGTTGATAATTCAGCAAGGGACTGGATAACAGCATTGCTCGTTCTAAGGACAATTCCAAAAACTTTGTGAGTGCACAAGTGGTGGTTTATGGACTTGCTATATTGTCTGCAAGACTCTTCGATGGTGATTGTGCACCTGCACAGTCGCAACGGATGGCTGCTAGCCATCTCTACAAGGACTACAGTGGGTCTGCACCTCTGGTGGCCCACCAATACCACAATCTCTACCAGGACTATAGTGGGTCTGCTCTGTGATGACCTACCTACCAATATTCTTCAAAACTTCGAATGACTCTGCTGTGGGTTTGCTCCATTGTGGCCCATTACCTGTCAGCATGTCAAGAGTCAGCACTGTCTTACCGTTGGAAGGACAACACTACTTCTTCAAGACTGCATGGAAATCCACTACTTCTGTGTGCAATTTATTTTACTAATGAGACTTTGTGAAAAAAAAACCTGTAATTACTGTTATGATGAATGATCAGGACTATCTTTATGGACTGTGAGAAAATTTTAGCTTTTGACCAACATTGTATCAATAAGTGTGTGCATTTGATTTCTTTGTTATTGTAATTATGAAAAATTTTATCAAATCATTATTGGCCACTGCCCAAAAAAATTTTGTAAATTTTTTTGTGGGGAGCATGGGGGCTATGTAAGTAGGCTGTTTAGGTTTTTTTATTGGTAACGCCACCTCTGTATGAAAATCACTGGCTGTGCTGTGTGCAGTCTGTGGCTGCTTTGCATTGTTGTAATACTCGCCATTGTAGTGTTAGGCAGCTGGCTGCGAACAGCGCGTAGCGTTGCGCAGTTGGAGGTGAGCCGCCAGCAGTGGTGGATGTGGGGAGAGAGATGGCGGAGTTTTGAAATTTGTCACGAACTGCTATATTTATATATGATGATATCAAGGTAAATACACTCCTGGAAATGGAAAAAAGAACACATTGACACCGGTGTGTCAGACCCACCATACTTGCTCCGGACACTGCGAGAGGGCTGTACAAGCAATGATCACACGCACGGCACAGCGGACACACCCGGAACCGCGGTGTTGGCCGTCGAATGGCGCTAGCTGCGCAGCATTTGTGCACCGCCACCGTCAGTGTCAGCCAATTTGTCGTGGCATACGGAGCTCCATCGCAGTCTTTAACACTGGTAGCATGTCGCGACAGCGTGGACGTGAACCGTATGTGCAGTTGACGGACTTTGACCGAGGGTGTATAGTGGGCATGCGGGAGGCCGGGTGGACGTACCGCCGAATTGCTCAACACGTGGGGCGTGAGGTCTCCACAGTACATCGATGTTGTCGCCAGTGGTCGGCGGAAGGTGCACGTGCCCGTCGACCTGAGACCGGACCGCAGCGACGCACGGATGCACGCCAAGACCGTAGGATCCTACGCAGTGCCGTAGGGGACCGCACCGCCACTTCCCAGCAAATTAGGGACACTGTTGCTCCTGGGGTATCGGCGAGGACCATTCGCAACCGTCTCCATGAAGCTGGGCTACGGTCCCACACACCGTTAGGCTGTCTTCCGCTCACGCCCCAACATCGTGCAGCCCGCCTCCAGTGGTGTCGCGACAGGCGTGAATGGAGGGACGAATGGAGACGTGTCGTCTTCAGCGATGAGAGTCGCTTCTGCCTTGGTGCCAATGATGGTCGTATGCGTGTTTGGCGCCGTGCAGGTGAGCGCCACAATCAGGACTGCATACGACCGAGGCACACAGGACCAACACCCGGCATCATGGTGTGGGGAGCGATCTCCTACACTGGCCGTACACCACTGGTGATCGTCGAGGGGACACTGAATAGTGCACGGTACATCCAAACCGTCATCGAACCCATCGTTCTACCATTCCTAGACCGGCAAGGGAGCTTGCTGTTCCAACAGGACAATGCACGTCCGCATGTATCCCGTGCCACCCAACGTGCTCTAGAAGGTGTAAGTCAACTACCCTGGCCAGCAAGATCTCCGGATCTGTCCCCCATTGAGCATGTTTGGGACTGGATGAAGCGTCGTCTCACGCGGTCTGCACGTCCAGCACGAACGCTGGTCCAACTGAGGCGCCAGGTGGAAATGGCATGGCAAGCCGTTCCACAGGACTACATCCAGCATCTCTACGATCGTCTCCATGGGAGAATAGCAGCCTGCATTGCTGCGAAAGGTGGATATACACTGTACTAATGCCGACATTGTGCATGCTCTGTTGCCTGTGTCTATGTGCCTGTGGTTCTGTCAGTGTGATCATGTGATGTATCTGACCCCAGGAATGTGTCAATAAAGTTTCCCCTTCCTGGGACAATGAATTCACGGTGTTCTTATTTCAATTTCCAGGAGTGTACATTGTTTGTTCTCTATTAATATCTTTCATTTGCTAACTATCCCTATCAGTAGTTAGTGCCTTCCATAGTTTGAATCTTTTATTTAGCTGGCAGTAGTGGCGCTCGCTGTATTGCAGTAGCTTGAGCAGCGAAGATTTTTGTGAGGTAAGTGATTTGTGAAAGGTATAGTTTAATGTTAGTCAGGGCCATTCTTTTGTAGGGAATTTTGAAAGTCAGATTGCGTTGCGCTAACAAAATATTGTGTGTCAGTTTAAGGACAGTCTTGTATAATTGTTCAAAGGGGAAGTTTCAGTTGGTATGCATTTCTGACGCTTCAAGGGCGATCTATTGGTCACATTTTCCACATGTATTTGTTCCATGACGTTTCCCACTGCGTTAATAATATGCTGTTCAAATTTGATAGCATTCTGAGCAATGATTATCTTTCTACAGCGTTTTGAAAACTGGAACTTTAATTATGGAACCCTATACATCAGTCAGTTTACACCCAGCAGGCAGCGCTGTGGTTAGCACACTGGACTCGCATTCGGGAGGACGACGGCTCAAACCCGCGTCCGGCCATCCTGATTTAGGTTTTCCGTGATTCCTCTAAATCGTTCCATGCAAATGCCAGGATAGTTCCGTTGAAAGGACACGGTTGGTTACCTTTGTCATCCTTCACACAATCTGAGCTTGTGCTCCATCTCTAATGACCTCAGTGTCGACGGGCCGTTAAACTGAATCTTCCATTCATCGTTATAGCGGACGTCGTAAGGTTTTAATCATCATCTAAAATAAAATCAAGCTGTGACCACGAAACTTTGCGATGGTATTAGTCGTTCTCTTGATATTCACTCTTCTATAGGACACAGTTTTCCCTATACGGCGTTAATAGGAATAAAGGAAAGGTGCGGAAGGCAGTCAGAGTTTCCGAAACTGAACAGACAGCCTTGCGAGACGAATGAACTTAGTGTCCTGTGGAACACGCGCGCTCCACATTCATTTGTTATACCCCTCTCCTGTGTTACCGCAGATGTAGCTTTTCCCATTTGTACGGGAAATGCAGGACCTACGTATTCTGCCTCACCAAGTTACGACACAGGAATTCTGTAATGATTCATCAACCGGATGTCTCGTGAAGATGCCCTTGTCCCGGCGCAGACGTAGCACTCAGATCGCGAATCCGTAGTTTTTGAGGGGAGGCTGTAAGATGCTACGCAGATGGCTAAGGCCCTCAGCTCTACGAAATATTGTGTAAATTTCCAGTTTTGGGACGTCAATAGCTTTTCATATATTCACGACACACGATTCAGGTAAATATATAAACTGCTAACAGATGTTCTACACACTTTCGCCTGTAAAGTCACATGTATCACAGTCCATGTTACAAACCTAGTAAATCTTGTACATTAAATACTTTGGAGAAATTAGATCCATAAAAACTAATTACGCTCCTGCTATGTTCTTCCCAGCACTGCGCGCAGAGTCGCATTTATTTAATGTAATGTTATACGATGCGCAACTCCTCTCCTAATGGTGTAGCTCTTAAATGCGAACTGTGCCTCATGACCCCTACTAACAGACTCGACTGTGAGACTCAGGCAGGCAGCACGAATCACTTCGCTCGGTGCACACTTTTAGTGGGAGCCGAAGATGCCCAAAACGCTTCGACTAAATATTCTAATGATAATGAAAAGTGTTATAAAATGATGAGTGGATTATAGCTTACTATTGAGAGGTTAGTTGACATAATTGATAATTAAATCTGAGTAAAATGTTATAAAATGTTAATAATGAACTTCAGATATTTGGCGCTCGGATTTCTGTGGTGGAAGTCAACCACAATATCTTTCCACTAAACTGGCGCAGTTTCTCACGGACAGGGTACTTACTGTATCATCCTTTGTCTGCCTATCACACCACTTCATACGTCGTCTCAATCAAAATATGAAGTGATACCTGGGATGCAATCTTGCGGATCCAAAGCCTTGGTGGAGGACTTCGTTCTAGAATTCTACAATTTGGCTGTTCAAGAAAAACATTCCACTCAGAAAATCACTTCGTCACCCTTCTGGAAAACGCTATCACGCAGTGGTTTCTCCCATGCTGGAAAAGAGAAAGAAGTCACTGCGCGCCGTATCGGGAGAATGTGGCAGCCTGAAGAAGCAGCATTTGTGGCTGTGTCGTGTGCAGAACGAACTGGACCGTTCTCGTGGGGAAAAGTGAAACACTGTACAATTTTCTGTGACGCTTTATCTCGACAGGGCTCCTGTAAGCACGTCATGATGTTCTAGTGTACTGCTGTGACTGTGTGCCTCTTATGAGCATAAACTGTTAGCTTCACACCAAGTCTGTCAAAAACAACAGAGTCAGCATCACCTTGCCTGATTATGATTCAGTTGCCACCACTTCCGGCGGGGTGAGTACGCCGCACGGTGTCCTACGGGGTTTGGTTTTGCTCGATACAAACGAATTTAAGTGTGGCAGCTCAGCGTGAAACGTCATGTAGGGGATGGCGCTCGTTCTGTATGCTCAAAAAAAAATGGCTCTGAGCACTATGGGACTCAACTGCTGAGGTCATTAGTCCCCTAGAACTTAGAACTAGTTAAACCTAACTAACCTAAGGACATCACAAACATCCATGCCCGAGGCAGGATTCGAACCTGCGACCGTAGCGGTCTTGCGGTTCCAGACTGCAGCGCCTTTAACCGCACGGCCACTTCGGCCGGCTCTGTATGCTCTTTTCGAATCGTTCGGGATTCAGGACGAGAAAAATCTGACACTTTATATGGCTTCTAAAGTGATATTAGCTTCATGCCTCCTATAGTTAGCTTACATTGGGCTTGTATTGACTTTCTTGGTACGTGCGAATCTGGAGCACAGTAGGCATGCAGATTTCACCATGGAAAAGCGAAGTCCTTGGGAAGCTCTTCCTAATACTGATGGTCTGGGACCTTGTTTACTGTTCAAGAGTTTCCTCATGCTGATCGTGGCAGCAAAATTTTGACGGGTGATCTCGCGTTGATGCCTGCATGTCTGTGTTCTGTCCAGCGCGACACCTTGGTATGCTGGTTTGTCCGTATGTTCCAAGGTTACTTCTGCTGAAGGTGACGCCCTGCTTTCTGCTTGCCTGTTTTGAGGGGATGTGGGAAGGACCAACATTTATCTTCGATGGGTTTACTTTGAGGGAGTTTCATCGGTAACACCTTTCTTTTTTTAAAAAAAAGAAATTGACACACCACGAGAATTATCTGAATGGTGTGAATGGATCGGTAATCGGTAGATTTGATATACATAAACAGATAAACTAATGACCACAATTTCAGAAAATCGCTGGACAAGGTAGGATTTGCGAGGCACGAAGACAAGCAGTAGAAACTCTCGCAGGCGGGCACTATCTGTAGGCCCAGGATGGCTTCCCATGAAAGGCAACAAAACAGACCGTGAAATATCGTCCACGTAGCATTGTAAGGGCGCGGCGGATGAGAACGTAAGAGGTCCTGCTACGAAAAGAAATGGTACCCCAGACCATCACTCATGGTAGTCGTGCCGTATGGGGGGCAATAATTAGGTTGGTACCCCACCGCTGTCCCGAGTGTATGCAGACACGCCTTCGGCTTGAAATCTCATTGATTGGAGCACAGTTGTCTTCAGTGATGAATCCTGCTTAGACCTGAACCCCGATGACAAGCTGTTTATGAAAGTTATGAGTTATTCCTTGCATCACAACGGATATGTGTGTGTTTGTGTGAGTTTGCAATGGGTATACGTACAATGTGGTTTTGGGTTTGTGTTGTTATGGATGAAGGGCAAGGAGAGCGTGAAACTCGGCGCCAGCACATGGTCTGCTTCTTTCGAACAGCGCCGAGGGCGCCGCCGAGCTTAACGTCCCATCCGATGGACGGATCACTTTCAATAGCGTTGCATGCCTTCACTGCATGAGACAAAGCGAGGGTAATTGACGTTTAATCCATGCCATTGGTGCGAAGTCCGGGGCCGCCACGTCTTCTCCCATAGCCCGCGAAATAATGAAGGTGAAAATTCCTTCTAACACGAGGATTCGAACCGAGTTACCCCCGAGTAAGGCATAATGCACAAGCGTGCTTTAGTGACTTCAGCTATGGGTATGTGTACAAGGTGATGAAGCTAAGCCCGGTATGGTCCCTATCACTAGCCTCTCTTCTCATTCATAAGCTGTTTGTCGGCGAGCACGTCATCCACACCTTCATACGAACCCTACACACGCAATAGAGAGATACTATTCATTCTCTTCCTACAATTCATTCGTGTACCACGTCACATTCGTAGGTGACCAAAGATTACTTAAATTACTTAAAAAGGTCACATCTTGCCGCTCGGTTCCACCACGAGGCGTCGCTGTACTTAGCCCAGTACGCTCTTCTACATGGCGGGGCAAATAAAAGTGACCCAGATGAGTGCATACGATTGGACGTGAATTTGTGGCAGCTCTGAGGTAGAAGGAAAAGATCTACAGATACTTCCAAAAGGATGGAGCACCTGCACATACAACCGACCAAACCTTAGAGCACATTTACACATTCTTCACGCGTGAGAGAGCTGATAGCGGTGGTCAGTCTGATCACGGCCCTAGCTGGCCGCTCGGATCATCTGATATGTCATTGCGCGATTACTTTATGTAGGGAGAGCCCGCAAGTCTAAGGTCTACCGCAAGTACCCTCATAGTCTTCAAGATCTGCAACAGAACATTTCGGATGAGATTGCAGCAGTTCCAGCAGTCCATCTTCGATCCGCCTTCAGCAATTTGCTGACCGTGGCCCAAATGTGCCAAGAGATGAATGATGGTCATTTTCAACGCCTGCTATGAAAGAAAACACCATCCGAATAAGCCTAAGGGCACCGACCGGTCGCCATGTCATCCTCAGCCCTTAGGCGTCAGCAGAAGTAGGTATGGAAGGCCATGTGATCAGCACACCGGCCGTTGTCAGGTTTCGTGACTCGTGCCGCTACTTCTCAGTCAAGTAGCTCCTGAATTGGCCTCAAAAGAGCTGAGTGCACCCCGCTTGCCAACAGCACCCGTCTGTCCTGGACAGTGACCCATCCACGCCCGACAGCGCTTAACTTCGGTGAACTGACGGGAAGCGGTGCTACCATTGCCCCAGAGTCGTTGGCCAACAACTACACTAGTCACGTTAGTACTGTATTTCTTTCCCTCTGTCGCGTTTCTTTGTACCGCGGAACTCGGTTATCCAGGCCACATTTAGTTGCCACATTCTGTACTTGCACCAGATGATGTGTTGCGCCAGAGTCAACCAAGAAATACTTACTGTCATTGGCTTATTTTAAAGTTCAGTAACACAGTAAAATATTTTATCATAAGATGTTATCCCCTATGGTATGACGACCACATTTTATTTTTATTTTATTGCAGACTAAGTCATCCAGTTACACTTTATGCATACCTTCCGTAACCTCTGACAGTAATAAAAACCTGTACGTTTCACAAAAACATCAATTTATCGATATCATCAAAACAGTTTCAATGAATAACGGGTACTGGGTAAAATCAATTGACAAATTGTCCAACAAAATACAGACCAAAATCAGTTACAGAAGCAAAGCAGGAAAAACTACTGATACAAGGCAAATCTTGACAATCACCCCTTATTTAAGTATAGCATCACAAAAAATTGCCAATTTATTTTAGAATACTAGTATAAAAATACCTTCAGCGTTCTACACAGCTGAAACAGAAAGAACTTTCCGTAAATGCTACAAAGGGCAGACTGAGGTTTTCAACTAAAGCACTGTGAACCATCCACAGCCGCTAACCATATGTACCTTAACAGACACACGCTGAATGGCAGCCACAATAGCCTGACAGTACTCCACACAGATAACAATGGAAGAAGGCTCGATACGTTAGATCAACCAAAAGTACTGTAATAAGAAGAAAAATGTTTTGAAAACATGTTAAACAAACAAACTGAGTTAAAAAGCCAATAGTTTCAAAAGTTTGTTTTTCTGAAAGAAACCAGAACTGAAAAGCTGTTACCTTTTTACCACACACAGTCGCCTCTGATTTCAGTAGTAAAGAAAATGTTTTCCCAAAAAATTGTTTTGCTAATAACATCTGTATATAGATAAAAATGTAATCTCCTTCTATTACCTTAAAAGTAACATTTGTGTGTTTATAAAATGTGACATCTCTACGTCAGATACTCTTGCCTGAATTTTGTGCAAATATGCTGTTTTAGTTGGTGATATTAATATCTATGTACAGAGTAACAATTATTGAACTGTATGAAAAAAATGTAAATTAGTTGCAAACTACGGAGTGCATGCACCTTATTTAGCGTGAAAACTTCACTGCAGATATTCGGATTTAGGTTATGACGTGTACGGTATGCCTGCCATCATTGGTGATTATGTGATGCAGACGAGTAGCGAAATTCTGCATGACCCGCTGAAGTGTCGGAACATCGATGCAGTCGATGGCCTCCTGAAAGGCTGTTTCCAGCTCAGCAATGGTTTTGGGGTCATTGCTGTACAGCTACTCTTTGATATAGCCCCAGAAAACGAGTCGTATGTGTTGAGATCCGGAAAATATGGCGGCCAATCGAGGCCCATGCCAGTGACATCTGGGTACCCCCCAACCACACAACCAGAACACCAAAGTCCTCCTCCAGGACATCGAACAATCTCCTGGTTCGATTGGGTCCGTCTTGTCGCAATCAGGGTCACTTTGGATAACGGGAATGAAATCATCTTCTAAAACCTTCACTTACCGTTCGATAGTCACCGTGCCATTAAGGAATATCGCACCGATTATCCTGTGACCGGACATTGCAAACCATACAGTTACCCGTTGAGGATGAAGAGACTTCTCGATCGCTAAATGCGGATTCTCAGTCCCCCAAATGCTCTAATTTTGCTTATTGAACAACCCATCCAAATGAAAGTGGGCTTCGTCAGTAAACCAAAGCATAAAGCGCTTACTAATGCCTATCATGCCCTGCAGCCAATCGTACAGTTTGAATGTCCTAACGCAAACTGTTCACAAGTTGCAACGTTTTTATTTCATATAGTTCAATAATTGTGACCCTGTAAATACATCTACACATGCTGTACTTGGAAACTCTACAATCACTGTTGGAAAGAGTGAGTAACTTCCATTTTTTTCTTACTTTCGTAGCTCCGATTTACGACGGCTATTTTCTTTCTGGCCTCCGATCGGTTGTGAAATGGACACCACAGTGAAATCGAAAATGTCTTATTTGCACACGTTTACCATAACCTTCCAGCTACTTTTCTACATAGTCCCTTTTGTGTTAGCAGAAGAGCCAACACCGCGTTACGAGTGGAGGCCGAAATGCATGCGTTTTACCTCACGCAGGCTGGCGTGCAGAGGGAAGAACTATACTGACGTGAGGTCTGGAACATGACAAGGAATGAGAATTCAGAAAGCGGGCATAATTAGTTTGACACTTAACTTTAATCCATTAATGATGAACGTCGCTCTTGTCGGTACAGGTGTCACAGTATTATCAGTTCAGAATACATTCTTGAAGATAGTACTTATAGTAACTGAATATGGCGCCTTGCTGGGTCGTAGCAAATGATGTAGCTGAAGGCTATGTTAAACTGTCGTCTTTGCAAATGAGAGCGTATGTAGTCAGTGAACAATCGCTAGCAAAGTCGGCTGTACAACTGGGGCGAGTGCTAGGGAGTCCCTCTAGGCCTGACCTGCCTTGTGGCGGCGCTCGGTCTGCAATCACTGATAGTGGCGACACGCGGGTCCGACGTATACTAACGGACCGCTGCCGATTCAAAGGCTACCACCTAGCAAGTGTGGTGTCTGGCGGTGACACCACAGTCCCCGCTCCGATTGAGACATTTGTCGCACCGATGTACCACATTTCCAATACCCTCGTCAAAAACGGCAGCTGCGTATGATTTCTGGCAGTTCTCTACGCCGGTCTACTGCTCGTTGGCTGTGCCATAATGCTGTCATAACCAGCAGTTCGTGTGAGTAAAAAGATAAAAATCAGAGGAGATCAAGTCCTGGGTGTATGGTGGGTGATCAAACGCTCCCCATCGAAAACGCTGCAGGAGTCTCTTTGTTACCGAGAATTGTCATAAAGAAAGAAACACACGACAGTTACGTTATGTGGCTGCATTATATCAGGCGGAGCTCCTCAGCAGGATTTCACGCTTGGCGGGAGACACTCTTTTCTGGGAATGTTTCGGTGCTGACTGTGTGCTCAGAGCCGTAGAGTGCCCGATAGACAGGCATACTAGACACATCTGAGCAAAGTTTCACCGGATGTTCACTGCGCTTTTAATTTCGCGATCGATCGGAGGTTGAAAAAATAAAACAGCCCCCGTAATAGAGTGTATAGCATTGTAACGTGGGACGTATAGTAAACAGAGTCAGTGATAACACGTTTTCGAACAATATTGCAAACTGATATCGGAGCATCTGAACTGAGCCTTCAGGGATAAAAACGTCACAATGACGGAAGGAGGATTGTTTCCCCAAAGTAATCATTCACAGCCAGAACAGTCAAAATTAAATTTTATCTCGTTTTATTTTATTTTAATTTTTCATTGCGTTTGTTAAACAACTAATGTTTGTTTTATGAGAAATAGTTGTTTCGTATTTTTCGCGATGATGTTACATCTCGCATGCGTTTCAAAAATTCGGAACTAGGCTATGATGTTTGGTTTGTGGGGCGCTTAACTACGCGATTATCAGCGCCCATACAAATTCCCAACCTTTGCTCAGCCCAATCTCGCCACTTTCGTGAATGATGGTGAAATGATGAGGACAACACAAACACCCAGTCACGGACATAAGCGAATCTGTACAGTAGTGAGGAAGGAAAAAGAAAAGTTATGTAGACGATACATTTGTCACATGGACACGTGAGGAAGAGGAACTGGATGCCTTCCTGTTACATCTGAATAGTATTAATCCAAGAATTCAATTAACTTTGGAAAAGGAAATCGATGGTCACCTGAACTTCTTAGATGTGACTGTAAGCAAACGAGAGGACGGATCATTGGGTCATAAAGTTTACAAAAAAGACACACACACTGATCGTTATCTGCAGAAAGATTCTAACCACCACCCAAGACATAAAAGGGGGGTGATTAAAACATTAATAGACAGGGCGTACAAAATACGTGAACCAGCTCACTTAGATGATGAGACTGAACACCTTAGAGCGACCTCCAAGAAGAATGGGTATTCCAACAGAGAGATAGATCGTGCACTACGCCCTAGACTGACAACCAAGACGGACGAGAATGAGATTTTCACTCTGCAGCCGAGAGGACGCTGATATGAAACTTCCTGGCAGATTAAAAGTGTGTGCCGGACCCAGACTCGAACTCGGGACCTTTGCCTTTCGCGGGCAAGTGCTCTACCAACTGAGCTACCCAAGCACGACTCACGCCCGTGAGAGCAGGATAGCTTCTGTAAAGTTGGAAGGTAGGAGACGAGGTACTGGCAGAAGTAAAGCTGTGAGGACGGGCGTGAGTCGTGCTTGGGTAGCTCAGTTGGTAGAGCACTTGCCCGCGAAAGGCAAAGGTCCCGATTTCGAGTCTCGGTCCGGCGCACAGTTTTAATCTGCGAGGAAGTTTCAAGACGGACGAGGATCGACGCCAGACCAAAGGGAAAGCGTTCTTACCATTTATCAGTAAGGTCACTGATCGCATTGGAAAAATTTTAAGCAAGTAAGATGTGGAAACTGTTTTCAGACCCACTACGAAAATTAAAAGATGTTTGAGATCTGCAAAAGATAAATGACATCCTCTAGCTACACCAGGTGTCTATAAATTCCGTGCAGTTGTGGAAAGGTCTATATAGGCACAACAAAAAGAATCGTCAACACCCGTCTGGGTGAATATAAAAGGTACTGCCGCCTCGGACATATTGATAATTCGGCTGTAGCGGAACATGTCTTTCAGGAAGGTGATCACGAAATAAAGTTTAGTGAAACGACCGTCATAGCAAAGACGTCGCATTATTATCCGCGAATGTACAGAGAGGCCATTGAGATTGCCAAACACTGCAATAATTTTAATAGAAAAGATGAAGACATTAAACTGGATAAGATATGGATGTCATCACTGCAGCAACAGCGTGACAATCGATTAATTTCAATTGAGAAAGTTGGCAGTATCAGAGATCATAGCACAGCCGACATCACGTGATTGACAGCGGTGCCCTCTCGAGGGATTATGTATACGGCGCTCACTCGCGCTCTCGTTGCAGTTCGCCGATTGTCCTCGGAGGATGCCTTCCGCGGTCTAGGGCGAAACGTCAGGGGAGAGTTTTATGTATGGGCCACGGCATCTCAGCACGGAAGTGATGACAACACCTGTCGTGAAAGCCTTAATTCTATGACGAAGAAAGTAAAGTTGTTGTGATCCAAGCTGCGGTAGCGAGAGCGGCAAATTATTGTCATTCAAAAAACTCATTTCGGCAGTGACCATAGCTGAAACAGAAATATTCCACGCACGTCGCTCCTCGAGGATTGAGGGGCTTACAAAAGACAAATTAGGTGTCAAAAGAGTTTGGCGGCATGAGGTAACATTTGCAGAAGGAAATGCAATAGTAGCTAGAAATGTTGCTTCCGCGAAAGAGAACTAAACCGAAAAGTAAAAATGATGAGCATTATAATTACGTATTAGAGGAGAGCATCGTTGAAATATTTTGTTATCTGAGGAATAAGTCTGCGTTAGAGGGAGAATGAATACGAGATTATTCGACGAGTCTGGATAAGAAAGGATTTGATTTAGCGAAAGCAAAGCCTGGCCGGCATTTATTAAGCCGAATGAAGATTTATATCCTCCTCTGGCGCTCGGTTCCTCATCTCTCCTTCTTCTCCGCAGGTGGAGAGGGCAGAGCGGACGTCCGAGCCGCTCAGTCCCCATCCTACCCCCTTCCCCCCCCCCCCTAACCCCCTGAGATTTAATATCTCTGGATGCACGTACTGTGCGGGTCTAACATTTGCAGTGCGGCGCCGGTTCATTTACAACAAACGCTGTTATGGGAGGAGCATCATTTAAGGAGGGACCACCCCGGAAATGATTACGGCCTTTTTTTCTTTTTTATTGGGCACGAAGGCACTTCATGGAATTGCTAGAGTAGAAATGGGGGACGGCTGTGTTTCCGAGCAAACATTATAGCCTGGCCACCGCCCGATGCGACGGCAAGGGAAAGCGAAAGAGGACGGCAAGCGAGGAGCGGCAGAAACAAAAGAGAGGGAGGGAGAGAGAGAGAGAGAGAGAGAGAGAGAGAACAGTACTGGCAGACTGAGGCGGCCTTCAGACAGAAGCAGACCGCCGCCGCCGCCGCCGCCGCCGCCAGATACGGCAACGCCTGGCTTTGCAGAAGACGGCTGCAGACATTTCCGGTGACGTCAGGAATTAGAGAAGCCGCCACTGGGAGCGGAGCAGACGTTGTCCGGGAGAGCGGCAGACAAGTCGAGAAGAATCAGAGCCAGCAGAGACGGGTCGATCGTACACTTTTCCAAAAAGAAGTGGCAAGTATCTGGCCTTCGATGTAAGGTCGACGTTCTTCCAGCTACGAAGCCGCGATCGATACGGGCTAAATATTTCGCACCGCCTTGGCGGCGTTTACAGTGGTGGCGCTCTGGCGCATAGGGCATTTACACTGAGGTAACAGACCTCATGGGATAGCGACGTGCAGGTATACAGATGGCAGTAGTATCGCGTACACAAGGTATAAAACAGCAGCGCATTGGCGGAGCCGTCATTTGTACTCAGGTTATTTATGTGGAAGGCTTTATGACACGATTATTGTCACACGACGGAAATTAACAGCGTTTGAGATCGGAATGATAGTTGGAACTAGACGTTTGGGACATTCCATTTCGGAAATTCAATATTCCGAGATCCACAGTATCAAGAGTGTGCCGAGAACACCAAATTTCAGGCGTTACCTGTCACCACGGACAACGCAGCGGGCGACGGCTTTCTCTTAACGACCGAGATCAGCGGCCTTTGCTTAGGGTGGTCAGTGCTAACACACAAGCCATAGCGCGTTCAATAACTACAGAAACCAATGTTGAATGTCAGACGAACGTATGTGTCAGGCGAAATTTGGCGTCAGTGGGCTATGGCTGCAGGCGACAGACACCAGTGCCTATGCTAACAGCACGACATCGTTTCAGCGTCTCTCCTGCACTCGGGACCATATCGGTTCGATCCTAGACGAGTGGAAAACCGTGGCCTGGTGAGATGAGTTCCGACTTCAGCTGCTAAGAGCTGACGGTAGAGTGAAATGGTTCAAAAGGCTCTAAGCACGATGGGACTTAACATCTGAAGTCATCAGTCCCCTAAGAACGACTTAAACCTAACTAACCTCAGGACATCACACACATCCATGTCCGAGGCAGGATTCGAACCTGCGACCGTAGCAGCATCGCGGTTCCTGACTGAGGCGCCTAGAACCGCTCGGCCACAGCGGCTGGCTCGACGGTAGGGTTCCGAGTATGGCGCAGACTCTACGAGGCCTTGGGTCTAAGCAGTCAACAAGGCACTGTGCAAGCTGGTTGCGGTTCCGTAATGGTGTGGACTTCCTTGATATGGAATTGACTGGGTCCTCTGGTTTAACTGAACCGATCACTTTACGGCTGCGAATTTGAAAGTTCTTAAGACGTCAGCGTAGTCATTTCTGAAGTGTTGGCAGAAGAGCCAACACCGTGTTGCTAGAGGAGGCCGAAATGCACGCTTTTAAGCTCACGCAGACTGGCGTGAGGTCTGGAACAGTTAAGGGAATTTATAGTAGCAAATAAAGTACGTAGTTGATGTAATACTTAACTTTAATCTATAAGTGGTGTACGTCGGTCTGACGGTACAGGCATCACACGTTAAATATCTATTGATAATGGCTCCTTGCTAGGTCGTAGCAAATGACGTAGCTGAAGGCTAAGCTAACTATCGTCTCGGCAAATGAGAGCGTATGTGTCAGTGTAGCATCGCTAGCAAAGTCTGCTGTACAACTGGGGCGAGTGCTAGGAAGTCTCTCTAGACCTGCCGTGTGGCGGCGCTCGGTCTGCAATGACTGACAGTGGCGACACGCGGGTCCGACGTATACTACCGGACCGCGGCCGCTTTAAAGGCTACCACCTAGCAAGTGTGGTGTCTGGCGGTGACCCCACAGTTTCCGCATCTTATCTCTCCGCCGCAGACAGCTTCCCTGGCTGGGTCACCTGCTGTTAATTGTCAGGAGAAGTTTCTTGGTTGTTTTTCCGTGCATACTGTAGAAATACTAGAATTGTTGCCGACGTTTCAGTTTTTCGATTAATTTTTGATGAGTTGATGGAAAAAAGGTTGATGAAACTCATTCTCAGTGACAGGGAGAGGCAACAGTGAAACTGACATTGGTTGAAAAGCGTTTGTTCATATTAAGAGATGATGTCTTAGAACGGATAGACTAGATATCATCGTTACTGGTAACTTTCTGAGAGTAACGCTTTATATTTCTATATCTTCAGGCAAAGAAGTCGTGTGCTGCAGCCATTTCAATCCGTTACAGCGACCTCTATGAAAAGCTCGACACAGTAGCTGGCAAAGGAACAGCGTAGACGTATGGGAGGCGCAGGGGCATTCTACGGTATCAATGACGAAGACTTATCGCAGGCCGGAAAAGGGCAAGAGAGGTCCTTCGAACGAATCTATGGTGAAGAGTTTCTTTTGAATGCCTCTGTGCTCGCTGTAATTAGTCAAATCTTGTCTGGCAGCTACGGGAGCGATACGAGATACGTAGAGGGCTGCACTGTATTTCTAGGTTACTAATTTTGTACTGATTCGTGAACATTGTTAGTATGCTTTCGCCCGACAGTAGCGTCTCTGTCAAGCACCAGCCTGTTCCGGTATTTCAGAATTTTAGTAATGCTGTTCCTTGAGTCAGACATGTCACCATTCGTGCTAGAGCCTTGTTAGTCCTACAGGGTAAGCATTCCTCTCGCACGCAGTCTCTTTTCTAAGGTGTGACGCAAAAGTGCTTTGTGAACGATCTCCTTTGTAGATTTATTGTATTTCTCCAGTATCCTAGTGTAAAAAGGCCGTGAAGCAGACCTTTCACAAAGTTGCAAATCAACTACATTTATAAAAATTAATTGTAATATATCACTATTAAATATGTATATTCCATGTATTCAAAGCAGTTGAACTTTTTACATATATTTTGCAAACTCATTTCTACTAATTTTGCCAAATGTGTACCAACAATTATCTCTGATGAAGATGTCAAGTCTTTGGTTTATATTGTATTTCTGTTCTTTTTCATTGTGTACAATCTTGGAGGGAAGTTGTTAATGGTGGTCAAGTTGTTTTGTGATGCTGCAGAAAGCATAAGTATTATTTGAAGTGTTGATTCAAATTGTGTCACCATGATCCGTGAAAAATTTCTGAATACTAACGTTTAAAAGTTCAAATGCTTGTTAGTACGGTAACTTAATAATTAGATGATTTGCATAATCCTGTCATCAGTTAATTTTGTACATACTAGAAAAACATGGAGACGTTATCACGCGTCTAAAGAAGAGAACGAAACCAACATGGAGAGAGCTAATTAAAATTTTATATCTGAGTATGTCGATATGCCCTTGGATGCAGCTCTCTCCAAAGTAATGACATGTCGCCTGAGGATAAGTCATAAAATATGCAGCATTGAAGAGGCCCATTAAAGCAACAACGAATCGAAGTCTGACATACGTTTTACCTGGGAATTGGCCTGTGTGATCGTTCCGTTTCATATCCACACACATTATTACCACCTGGTATTTGTATGGGTTGACGTATTCCACTTATCACTCCTGGTATTGTAGTCATATGATGTTATGTTCTCTCGTTTCGTGAAGTTGCATGAAGTTACATTTCTGAACATCTGAAATAAGCAGCTTATTTTTGCACCGCTATGACGTCTTACCGATAACTAACTGTTCACTTGTGGAGCGTTCTGCAGATTGTGGTTTTTTTATAGGTAACACCATCACGTGCAAGAATTCTGAGGCTACTATTAATATTCTCTGCCAGATGATTAATACACAACTTGATTAGCAAATGGCTCAACAAAGTTCGCTGGGACAGGCATGAGGTTACTTTTACATGTGTCGGTAACTCTCCTCATTCTTCCTCCTCTGTCTCCTTTCTTCAAGTGTCAGGCATTTGCCTATTACACTGAAGAGCCAAAGAAACTGGCACACCTGCCTAATATCGTGCAGGGCCCCCGAGAACACGCACAAGTGCCTCAACACGGCGTGGCATGGACAGACTAATGTCTGAAGTGGGGGGAAGTGACACCATGAATCTTGCAAGGCTGACCATAAATCCGTGTCAGTACGAGAGGGTGGAGATTTCTTCTGAACAGCACGTTGCAAGACCTCCCAGATATGCTCAATAATGTTCATGTCTGGAGAGTTTAGTGGGAAGCGGAAGCGTTTAAAGTCAGAGGGGTGTTCCTGGAGCCGCCCTGTACCAATTCTGGACGTGTAGGGCGTCACATTGTTCTCCTGGAATTGCCCAAGTCCGTCGGAATGTGCAATGGACATGAATGGAAGCAATTGATCACACAGGATGCTTACATACTTGCCCCCCTTCTAACAGCCGTGTACCGCAAGTCTCTAGAGGAACGGAGGGTTCCAAATGATTGGAAAAGAGCACAGATAGTCCCAGTCTTCAAGAAGGGTCGTCGAGCAGATGCGCAAAACTATAGACCTATATCTCTTACGTCGATCTCTTGTAGAATTTTAGAACATGTTTTTTGCTCGCGTATCATGTCATTTCTGGAAACCCAGAATCTACTATGTAGGAATCAACATGGATTCCGGAAACAGCGATCGTGTGAGACCCAACTCGCCTTATTTGTTCATGAGACCCAGAAAATATTAGATACAGGCTCCCAGGTAGATGCTATTTTTCTTGACTTCCGGAAGGCGTTCGATACAGTTCCGCACTGTCGCCTGATAAGCAAAGTAAGAGCCTACGGAATATCAGACCAGCTGTGTGGCTGGATTGAGGAGTTTTTGGCAAACAGAACACAGCATGTTGTTATCAATGGAGAGACGTCTACAGACGTTAAAGTAACCTCTGGCGTGCCACAGGGGAGTGTTATGGGACCATTGCTTTTCACAATATATATAAATGACCTAGTAGATAGTGTCGGAAGTTCCATGCGGCTTTTCGCGGATGATGCTGTAGTATACAGAGAAGTTGCTGCATTAGAAAATTGTAGCGAAATACAGGAAGATCTGCAGCGGATAGGCACTTGGTGCAGGGAGTGGCAACTGACCCTTAACATAGACAAATGTAATGTATTGCGAATACATAGAAAGAAGGATCCTTTATTGTATGATTATATGATAGCGGAACAAACACTGGTAGCAGTTACTTCAGTAAAATATCTGGGAGTATGCGTACGGAACGATTTGAAGTGGAAT
This sequence comes from Schistocerca serialis cubense, assembly GCF_023864345.2. NCBI lineage: Eukaryota > Metazoa > Arthropoda > Insecta > Orthoptera > Acrididae > Schistocerca > Schistocerca serialis. The sequence continues at coordinate 442,820,168 of NC_064646.1, read as the reverse complement.
GATCATATAAAACTAATTGTTGGTAAGGCGGGTACCAGGTTGAGATTCATTGGGAGAGTGCTTAGAAAATGTAGTCCATCAACAAAGGAGGTGGCTTACAAAACACTCGTTCGACCTATACTTGAGTATTGCTCATCAGTGTGGGATCCGTACCAGATCGGTCTGACGGAGGAGATAGAGAAGATCCAAAGAAGAGCGGCGCGTTTCGTCACTGGGTTATTTGGTAACCGTGATAGCGTTACGGAGATGTTTAATAAACTCAAGTGGCAGACTCTGCAAGAGAGGCGCTCTGCATCGCGGTGTAGCTTGCTCGCCAGGTTTCGAGAGGATGCGTTTCTGGATGAGGTATCGAATATATTGCTTCCCCCTACTTATACTTCCCGAGGAGATCACGAATGTAAAATTAGAGAGATTAGAGCGCGCACGGAGGCTTTCAGACAGTCGTTCTTCCCGCGAACCATACGCGACTGGAACAGGAAAGGGAGGTAATGACAGTGGCACGTAAGGTGCCCTCCGCCACACACCGTTGGGTGGCTTGCGGAGTATCAATGTAGATGTAGATGTAGATCTGTGAGAGTCGTATCTAGACGTATTAGGGATCCCATATCGCTCCAGCTGCACACGCCCCACACCATTACAAAGCCTCCACCAGCTTGAACAGTCCCCCGCTGACAAGCAGGGTGAAAGGTATGTGCAGAGATTCGATCACGATAGAGCCAGTGAAAAATGACGATAGTTCCCAACCACAAGGTTGGACGAGTAGTACATCTTCGAGTAGTAAGATCTTTGACAGCTAACAGAGCTAGGTGCACGCGGTAAAAGTTTGAGCAGTGGTGAGGAGATGCGCAGAGACAGCAGACGTGTTTCGAGTCGGAGCTAGATGCCTGCAGGAGGCAGCCGAGTCGTGACAGCATCAAAGCAAGAATTGGCGCTACGCACATAATAAGCTATATATTGAGCGAAACTCGGCACATACCTGGGGAAACTAAAAAGAATAATTAATAAAATAGGGTTTCTTTGGTTAAATAATGTCTAAAAGCTAGATAGAAATCCCATTGTTGATGGAATAAGTGTTTTGTGAAACTTTCTCGTAAATCCATGCTATAGAAGTTTTTTTTAGTTTTTCACATGTGCCTTAAAAGTTTGAACAATAAATATTTTTTTAGATAAAATTAGAGTTTCATCTCACACCTTATGTCGTTCTCCGCATCCTGTGCATGCATTGAACCAAAAGGTACATTAACGTAAAGTTCCCATGAGTAAAGCTAATAATTTCATTTATCAGAGTAAAATAATCTATATGCCATTGCACAGTTGGCAAATTATTCAGATCAGGGCAGAATTTTTATTAAGTAACAAACAGGGCCAAAATGAGTAAAGTTATCTAGAATGACAATTTTTATGCCATTGCACTACGGCTGAGTTGAATACATGTTTTGTTATCGGCTAAACGGGAAGGAGTGCAGGAGCTATGTCCACAGACGCAGTCAGATGCAGGTTGGTGACTTTCATTTATTTTTTACCACTAAACTTTCATGCAGTCAGATGTGTATTTTGAGTATTAATTTTCCAACAATATTTTCATGCAGTCAGATAAAATTCAGTTCATGTAAATACGCAGTCAGATGCAAGTCTTATTAAAGACTAAAGCAGTCACATGCAGTTCAGTCTAGTTTAAATAGAGAATTTTTATTAACAACACTTTCAAGGGTCCATGGATTCATACCCGTAACGTCCATCCGCTCGATACAATTTGAAACGAGGCTCTTCCGACCAGGCAACGTTTCGAGTTAGTCCAATGTCGGTGTTGACGGGCCCAGACGAGGCGTAAAGCTTTGTGTCGTGCAGTCATGAGCCTTCGACTCCGAAAGCCCATATCGATTATGTTTCGTTGAATGTTTCGCACGCTGGCACTTCTTGATGGCCCTGCATTGAAATCTGAGGCAATTTGCGGATGGGTTACACTTCCGTCACATTGAACGATTCTCTTCAGTCGTCGTTGGTCGCGTTCTTGCAGGACTTTTTCCTGGCCGCAGCGATGCCGGAGATTTGATGTTTTGCAGGATTCTTGATATTCACGGTTGTAGGAGAAAATACCCACTTCATCGCTACCTCGGAGATGCTGTGTCCCATCGCTCGTGCGCCTAGTAAAACATCACGTTGAAACTCACTTAAATCTTGATAACCTACCATTGTAGCAGCAGTAACCGATCTAACAACTGCGCCAGACAGTTCTTGTCTTATATAGGCATTGCTGACCACACCGCTGTAATCTGCCTGTTTTCATATCTCTGTATTTGGATACGCATGCTTGTACCAGTTTCTTTGGCGCTCAGTGTACTTCCTTTTATTCAGTGCTTCTGTTGTGTGTGGACAGTTACTGTTTAATGAAACTTTCTCGGTCTGCCCATTGATATTTCCCCTGATGGTCGATAATTCGTTACTATTACTCTAATTGAATTCATACGAAAAAATCTCTTTGTTATTTCTGTTCTTCTTGATCCGTCGGTTTAGGCTTGTAGATTATAGTTCTTTCCTGTTATACTTTTTATTCCGTCGGATAATCTTACAACTAGTTGGTTTTCTGAGAAAACCTCATTTCTGCAGATTCTATTCTTTAGGCAACGGAGTTGCGGCAGTGGATACACTGGTTCCCGTGGGATCACCGAAGTTAAGCGCTGTCGGGCGTGGTCGGCACTTGGATGGGTGACCATCCAGGCCGCCCTGCGCTGTAGCCATTTTTCGGGGTGCACTCGGCCTCGTGATGCCAACTGAGGAGCTACTCGACCGAATAGTAGCGGCTTCGGTCAAGAATACCGTCATCACGACTGGGAGAGCGGTGTCCTGACCCCATGCCCCTCCTATCCGCCTCCTCCCCTGAGGATGACACGGCGGTCGGATGGTCCCGATGGGCCACTTGTGGTTTTCTAAATTTCGATGACTGTTCGTTCTAGATAACAAGATGCATCCTCCGTCCAAGAAATCCTCAATTCAGTCGCAAATTGCGCTCGGTACGACATGTAACTGGGCAGGAGCTGAACAGCTTACAGCTGCGGGTGCTGTGGCGGGTGGGCGGGTCTTCCGGCGACCCTGCGAGGCATGTGACGCGCGTGCGCGGCGCTCGATGCGGCGGCAACCTTTGCGGAGCGTCGCAGCCCAGCGCTCCTTCCGCGGCCCTGGGATCGCCTCGCGCTGGCATTTCGCGCCCCAAATGTCACCCACCAAGGCGCTGCGCTGTCCCTAGTGCCGCACTATCTGACGTGCCGGCGGCTCGGCTCTCGACGCTGATCAATCTAACACCCATCTGCGTGTTTAATTCTCTGCGTGCCTTTTCCTAACTTTGATACCGTCGATTTATTGGGCAGTTTTCATACCAGACGAAAGCGAAAAATGGCTGCCTGAAACTTATACAGGGTGGTCTATTGACCGTCACCGGCCCAAATATCGCACGAAAGAAGCGTCAAACGAAAGAACTACAAAGAACGAAACTTGTCTAGCTTGAAGGGGGAAACCACATAGCGCTATGGTTGGCCCGCTAGATGGCGCTGCCGTAGGTCAAACGGATATCAGTTGCGTTTTTTTAAAAATAGGAACCCCCATTTTTTATTACATATTCGTGTAGTACGTAAAGAAATATGAATGTTTTAGTTGGAGCACTTTTTTCGCTTTGTGGTAGATGGCGCTGTGACAGTCACAAACATATGTCTCACAATTTTAGACCAACAGTTGGTAACAGGTAGGTCTTTTAAATTAAAATACAGAACGTAGGTACGTTTGAACATTTTATTTCGGTTCTTCCAATGTGATACATGTACCTTTGTAAATTTATCATTTCTGAGAACGCATGCTGTTACCACGTGATTACCTGTAAATACCACATTAATGCAATAAATACTCAAAATGATGTCCGTCAACCTCAGTTCATTTACAATACGTGTAATGACATTCCTCTCAACAACGAGTAGTTCGCCTTCCGTAATGTTCGAATATGCATTGACAATGCACATGTAGTCAGGCGTTGCCGGTGGATCACGCAAATATCCTTCAACTTTCCCCACAGAAAGAAATCCGGCGACGTCAGATCTGGTGAACGTGCGGGCCATGGTATGGTGCTTCGACGAGCAATCCACTTGTCATGAAATATGCAATTCAATACCGCTTCAACCGCACGCGAGCTATGAGACGGAAATCCATCATGTTGGAAGTACATCGCCATTCTGTCAGGCAGTGAAACATCTTGTAGTAACATCGGTAGAACATTACGTAGGAAATGAGCATACATTGGACCATTTAGATTGCCATCCATAAAATGGGGCGAATTATCCTTCCTCCCACCATACATCAACCCGCAAACGTCGCTGATGTTCCACTTGTCGCAGCCATCGTGGATTTTCCGTTGCCCAGTAGTGCATATTATGCCGGTTTACGATACCGCTGTTGGTGAATGACGCTTCGCCGCTAAATAGAACGCGAGCAGAAATCTGTCATCGTCCTGTAAATTCTCTTTTGCCCAGGGACAGAACTGTACCCGACGTTCAAAGTCGTCGCCATGCAATTCCTGATGCATAGAAATTTCGTACGGGTGCAATCGATGTTGACCTAGCTTTCTCAACACCGACATTTTTCAGATTCCCAATTCTCCCGCAATTTCTCTGCTACTGAAGTGCGGATTAGCCGCGACAGCAGTTAAAACACCTACTTGGGCATCATCATTTGTTGTAGGTCGTGACTGACGTTTCCCATGTGGATGAACACTTCCTGTTTTCTTAAATAACTTGACTACCCGGCGAACGGTCCGGACACTTGGATGATGTCGTCCAGCCGACCGAAGTGGCCGAGCGGTTCTAGGCGCTACAGTCTGAAACCGCGCGACCGCTACGGTCGCAGGTTCGAATCCTGCCTCGGGCATGGATGTGTGTGATGTCCTTAGGTTAGTTACGTGTAAGTATTTCTAATTTCTAGGGGACTGATGACCTCAGCAGTTAAGTCCCATAGTGGTCAGAGCCATTTGAACCATTTTTGATGTCCAGGATACCGAGCAGCATACGCAGCACACGCCTGTTGGGCATTTTGATCACAATAGCCATACCTCAACACGATATCGACTTTTTTTCGCAATTGGTAAACGGTCCATTTTAACACTGGTAATGTATCACGAAGCAAATACCGTCCGCACTGGCGGAATGTTACGTGATACCACGTACTTATTTGATTGTGACTATTACAGCGCCATCTATCACAAAGCGAAAAAAGTGGTCCAACTAAAACATTCATATTTATTTACGTACTAGACGAATATGTAATAAAAAATGGGGGTTCCTATTTTAAAAAACGCAGTTGATATCCGTTCGACGTATGGCAGCGCCATCTAGCGGGCCAACCATAGCGCCATCTGGTTTCCCCCTTCAAGCTAGACAAGTTTCGTTCTTTGTAGTTTTTTCGTTTGACGCTTATTTCGTCAGATATTTGGCCCGGTCACGATCAATGGACCACGCTGTATACTAATAAATAACAATAAAAGCACTCATCCCTCAGTAACCATTTTATATTATCATAAAAATTATAACAATTAAAAAAGTAAGGAATGCTGATATGTATGTATGTATGAATACAGATCTATAGATAGTGTTGGAATTCATCAGAGAACAATGACAGGAAATCAAAATTTTTCTTTCTTCATGATGTAGATGTATTTCTACCACTTCATCAAATTTCACACCGTGATTTGTATTCTCGGCAGATAAATCTGAAGACGTTTCTATACTGACGTGAAACCAGTAGTTACGAGTAAAGCACCTTTATGCAGCTGTGCGACACATTATCAGTCCTTACTTTCTTCATTGCTATAATTTATACGATAACTTAAATTGTTATTGGGTGTTCAGTACTTTTCTATTGTTATTCAGAATGTCCTTGAGTTGTGGTTACCCTCCCCACAAAGTTGTTTGTACTTATACTCTAGTAGCGAATCCGGCAATGATTCGCAACTACTAAATATGTATGATACTTGGATGTACGTCCTAATCTCATTTTCCCAGCCTCTCTTCTCTCTCTCTCTGTCCACCTACTCTTACCTTTTCTCTCTCTCCTTCTGGTCCTCCTCCTCCTGTCCATCGCCTCCTACCCCTTCTCTCTGTTCATCTCCTCCTCCCCCATCTCTATAGTCTGGTCTCTTCAACCCCACAAGCCACCTCAACCAATTAACCCCTCTCTGTATCCACCCCGGCCCCCTTTTCAGTCCACGTTCTCTTCTCTCCTCTCTCTGACCTGGAGCTTTGTTATTGTCAACGAATCCTTGCCTGGGAACTGATGGCGCTTAAAATGAATGGGTAAATCGAATACGGGACATGACGGACCTCCCCTTCTGTATCTGTGAGAATGCAGTGACATTATTTCGTATAATTTTAATCTGCAAATGGCTACGATTACAAAGTTTCAGATGATTTAAACTCCCCCCCCCCCCCATGAACCATGGACCTTGCCGTTGGTGGGGAGTCTTGCGTGCTGCAACGATACAGATAGCCGTACCGTAGGTGCAACCACAACGGAGGGGTATCTGTTGAGAGGCCAGACAAACGTGTGGTTCCTGAAGAGGGGTAGCAGCCTTTTCAGTAGTTGCAGGGGCAACAGTCTGGATGATTGACTGATCAGGCCCCGCAATACTAACCAAAACGGCCTTGCTGTTATGGTACTGCGAACGGATGAAAGCAAGGGGAAACTACAGCTGTAATTTTTCCCGAGGGCAACCAGCTTTACTGTATGATTAAATGATGATGGCATCCTCTTAGGTAAAATATTCCGGAGGTAAAATAGTCCCCCATTCGGATCTCCGGGTGGGGACTACTCAAGAGGACGTCGTTATCAGGAGAAAGAAAACTGGCGTTCTACGGATCGGAGCGTGGAATGTCAGATCCCTTAATCGGGCAGGCAGGTTAGAAAATTTAAAAAGAGAAATGGATAGGTTAAAGTTAGATATAGTGGGAATTAGTGAAGTTCGGTGGCAGGAGGAACAAGACTTTTGGTCAGGTGAATACAGAGTTATAAATACAAAATCAAATAGGGGTAATGCAGGAGTAGGTTTAATAATGAATAAAAAAATAGGAGTGCGGGTAAGGTACTACAAACAGCATAGTGAACGCATTATTGTGGCCAAGATAGACACGAAGCCCACGCCTACTACAGTAGTACAAGTTTATATGCCAACTAGTTCTGTAGATGATGAAGAACTGGATGAAATGTATGATGAAATAAAAGAAATTATTCAGGTAGTGAAGGGAGACGAAAATTTAATAGTCATGGGTGAGTGGAAATCGGCAGTAGGAAAAGGGAGAGAAGGAAACGTAGTAGGTGAATATGGATTGGGGGTAAGAAATGAAAGAGGAAGCCGCCTGGTAGAATTTTGCACAGTGCATAACCTAATCATAGCTAACACTTGGTTCAAGAATCATAAAAGAAGGTTGTATACATGGAAGAAGCCTGGAGATACTGACAGGTTTTTGATAGACTATGTAATGGTAAGGCAGAGATTTAGGAACCAGGACATTTCCAGGGGCAGATGTGGACTCTGACCGCAATCTATTGGTTATGAGCTGTAGATTAAAACTGAAGAAACTCCAAAAAGGTGGAAATTTAAGGAGATGCGACCTGGATAAACTGAGAACCAGAGGTTGTACAGAGTTTCAGGGAGAGCATAAGGGAACAATTGACAGGACCGGGAGAAAGAAATACAGTAGAAGAAGAATGGGTAGCTTTGAGGGAGAAATAGTGAAGGCAGCAGAGGATCAAGTAGGTAAAAAGACGAGGGCTAATAGAAATCCTTGGACAACAGATGAGATACTGAATTTAATTGATGAAAGGAGATAATAAAAAAATGCAGTAAGTGAAGCAGGCAAAAAGGAATACAAACGTCTCAAAAATGAGATTAACAGTAAGTGCAAAATGATTAAGCAGGGATGGCTAGAGGACAAATGTAAGGATATAGAGACTTATCTCACGAGGGGTGAGGTAGATACTGCTTACAGGAAAATTAAAGAGACCTTTGGAGAAAAGAGAACCATTTGCATAAATATCAAGAGCTCAGATGGAAACCTAGTTCTAAGCAAAGAAGGGAGAGCAGAAAGGTGGAAGGAGTATATAGAGGGTCTATACAGGGGCGTTGCTCTTGAGGACAATTTTATGGAAATGGAAGAGGAGGTAGGTGAAGATTAAATGAGAGATACGATACTGCGTGAAGAGTTTGACAGAGCACTGAAAGACCTAAGTCGAAACAAGGCCCCGGGAGTAGACAACATTCCATTAGCCTTAGGAGAGTCAGTCGTGACAAAACTCTACCATCTGGAGAGCAAGATGTATGAGACAGGCAAGATTCCTTTATTTGGAATTGGAATTATTATATTCTTCTTGAAGAATATAATAATTCCAATTCCAAAGAAAGCAGGGATTGACAGATGTGAAAATTATCGAACTATCAGTTTAATAAATCACAGCTGCAAAACACTAAAGCGAATTCCTTACAGACGAAGGGAAAAACTGGTAGAAGCCGACCTCGGGGAAGATCAGTTTGGATTCCGTAGAAATGTTGGAACACGTGTGGCAATACTGACCCTACGACTTATCTTAGAAGATTAAGGAAAGGCAAACCTACGTTGTAAGCATTTGTAGACATAAAGAAAGCTTTTGACAATGTTGACTGGAATACTCTCTTTCAAATACTGAAGGTGGCAGGGGTAAAATACAGTGAGCGAAAGGCTATTTACAACTTGTACAGAAACCAGATGGTAGTTATAAAAGTCGAGGGACACGAAAGGGAAGCAGTGGTTGATAAGGGAGTGAGACAGGGTTGTAGCCTCTCCCCGATGCTATTCAATCTGTGTATTGAGCAAGCAGTAAAGGAAACAAAAGAAAAGTTCGGAGTAGGTATTAAAATCCACGGAGAAGAAATAAAAACTTTGAGGTTCGCCGATGACATTGTAATTCTGTCAGAGACAAAAAAATTCAAATTTCTCTGAGCACTATGGGACTTAACATCTGTGGTCATCAGTCCCCTAGAACTTAGAACTAATTAAACCTAACTAACCTAAGGACATCACACACATCCATGCCCGAGGCAGGATTCGAACCTGCGACCGTAGCGGCCACGCGGTTCCAGACTGAAGCGCCTTTAACCGCACGGCCACACCGGCCGGCTGTCAGAGACAGCAAAGGATTTGGCAGAGAAGTTGAACAGAAAGCAGGGTACAAGGTGAACATCAACAAAAGCAGAACGAGGATAATGGAATGCAGTCGAATTAAGTCGGATGATGCTGAGGGAATTAGATTAGGAAACGAGACACTTAACGTAGTACATGAGTTTTGCTATTTGGGGAGCAAAATAACTGATGATGGTCGAAGTAGAGAGGATATAAAATGTAGACTGGCAATGGCAAGGAAAGCGTTTCTGAAGAAGAGAAATTTGTTAACATCGAGTATAGATTTAAGTGCCAGGAAGTCGTTTCTGAAAGTATTTGTATGGAGTGTAGACATGTATGGAAGAAAAACGTGAACGGTAAATAGTTTAGACAAGAAGGGAATAGAAGCTTTCGAAATGTGGTGCTACAGAAGAATGCTGAAGATTAGATGGGTAGATCACATAACTAATGAGGAGGTATTGAATCGAATTGGGGAGAAGAGGAGTTTGTGTCACAACTTGACTAGAAGAAGGGATAGGTTGGTAGGACATGTTGTGAGGCATCAAGGGATCACAAATTTAGCACTGGAGGGCAGGGTGGAGGGTAAAAATCGTAGAGGGACACCAAGAGATGAATTCACTAAGCAGATTCAGAAGGATGTAGGCTGCAGTAGGTACTGGGAGATGAAGAAGCTTGCACAGGATAGAGTAGCATGGAGAGCTGCATCAAACCAGTCCAAAGACCACAACAACAACAACAAATACATAGTGAATAATAAAGTTTAATGAAATACATATTTAATCCAATTTCGACAATTCCTGGGACATATTAATTGCACTTAACGCATTTAGTAAACAATATATAAGAATTATAATGCGCTATTTGAGTCATTAGTTCTCCGTTTTGTTTTAATTGCTTCCTTTATTTTAAAATAGATGATGTGATGAACATCTACCACTGTAAGTTAAACATACGTTTGTACTTAACTATACCTCATAAGAAATGGTTTTATTGTTACAGTTCATGCTGGATGCAATAATTATCTACATGTGTATCGCATAATTCAGATATGTCAGTACCGAGAGCTTTTATAAACATTGGTATCGACTACTACATTATGGAAATGTAGCTACAAGCGTAGGCCGCCCCCCCCCCCCCCCAACCCACCCCACCCCGCCCACTCCCAGTGTGCTCTCTTCTTCTTCCCTTGCCAACACTGCTGCCGAACATATTAGAAACTGCACGTTCGTTTCTCGTGGAAGGCTGCGGTGGCAACGCCGAAACGGCATCTGTGGAACAGCTGCGCAGTCTCTCTGTCTGGAGAGTTTACTGCCGCGCGGATCGGTTTACCACTGCGTCTTTCCCGAAAGACGTGAGACACAAGCCTAGCTGTCTGCTGATTGTTTGGTTCTGCTATAGTCCACCTGTGGGAGGCAGAAAGACGACATTGTTAAAATTCTTGCTGCCGTATTTGTAAGGAAACTAGACATTGTACCACATAAATTTACGGATATCTAGTTCCTAATTAGCCATACATTTTCTTGCATTTCTTTATGACATCTTAATCAAAATAAATTAATTAGTTCGTTTGCAATGCATAAGCAATACGTTGCTGGTAAATTTCCTCAAACGTATTCAACTGAAAAACTAAAATAACTTACATATCAGGTTGTTGTTGTTGTTGTTGTGGTCTTCAGTCCTGAGAGTGGTTTGATGCAGCTCTCCATGCTACTCTATCCTGTGCAAGCTTCTTCATCTCCCAGTACCTACTGCAACCTACATCCTTCTGAATCTGCTTAGTGTATTCATCTCTTGGTCTCCCTCTACGATTTTTACCCTCCACGCTGCCCTCCAATACTAAATTTGTGATCCCTTGATGCCTCAAAACATGTACTACCAACCGGTCCCTTCTTTTTGTCAAGTTGTGCGACAAACTCCTCTTCTCCCCAAGTCTATTCAATACCTCCTCGTTAGTTATGTGATCTACCCATCTAATCTTCAGCATTCTTCTGTAGCACCACATTTCGAAAGCTTCTATTCTCTTCTTGTCCAAATTATTTATCGTCCATGTTTCACTTCCATACATAGCTAACTCCATACAAATACTTTCAGAAACGACTTCCTGACACTTAAATCTATACTCGATGTTATCAAGTTTCTCTTCTTCAGAAACGTATTCCTTGCCATTGCCAGTTTACATTTTATATCCTCTCTACTTCGACCATCATCAGTTATTTTACTCCCTAAATAGCGAAACTCCTTTACTATTTTAAGTGTCTCATTTCCTAATCTAATTCCCACAGCATCACACGATTTAATTTGACTACATTCCATTATCCTCATTTTGCTTTTGTTGATGTTCATCTTATACCTTCCTTTCAAGACACTGTCCACTCCGTTCAACTGCTCTTCCAAGTCCTTTGCTGTCTCTGACAGAATTACAATGTCATCAGCGAACCTCAAAGTTTTTATTTCTTCTCCATGAATTTTAATACCTACTCCGAATTTTTCTTTTGTTTCCTTTACTGCTTGCTCAATATACAGATTGAATAACATCGAGGAGAGGCTACAACCCTGTCTCACTCCCTGCCCAACCACTGCTGCCCTTTCATGCCCCTCGACTCTTATAACTGCCATCTCATTTCTGTACAAATTGTAAATAGCCTTTCGCTCCCTGTATTTTACCCCTGCCACCTTCAGAAATTGAAAGAGAGTATTCCAGTTAACATTGTCAAAAGCTTTCTCTAAGTCTACAAATGCTAGAAACGTAGGTTTGCCTTTTCTTAATCTTTCTTCTAAGATAAGTCGTAAGGTTAGTATTGCCTTACGTGTTCCAACATTTCTACGGAATCCAGACTGATCTTCCCCGAGATCCGCTTCTACCAGTTTTTCCATTCGTCTGTAAAGAATTCGCGTTAGTATTTTGCAGCTGTGACTTATTAAACTGATAGTTCGGTAATTTTCACATCTGTCAACACCTGCTTTCTGTGAAATTGGAATTATTATATTCTTCTTGAAGTCTGTGGGTATTTCGCCTGTCTCATACATCTTGCTCACCAGATGGTAGAGTTTTGTCATGACTGGCTCTCCCAAGACCATCAGTAGTTCTAATGGAATGTTGTCTACTCCCAGGGCCTTGTTTCGACTCAGGTCTTTCAGTGCTCTGTGAAACTCTTCACGCAGTATCTTGTCTCCCATTTCGTCTTCATCTACATCCTCTTCCATTTCCATTATATTGTCCTCAAGTACATCGCCCTTGTATAAACCCTCTATATACTCCATCCACCTTTCTGCCTTCCCTTCTTTGCTTAGAACTGGGTTTCCATCTGAGCTCTTGATGTTTATACAAGTAGTTCTCTTTAATTTTCCTGTAGGCGGTATCTGTCGTACCCCTAGTGAGATAAGCCTCTACATCCTTACATTTGTCCTCTAGCCATGCCTGCTTAGCCATTTTGCACTTCCTGTCGATCTCATTTTTGAGACGTTTGTATTCCTTTTTGCCTGCTTCATTTACTGCATTTTTATATTTTCTCCTTTCATCAATTAAATTGAATATTTCTTCTGTTACCCAAGGATTTCTATTAGCCCTCGTCTTTTTACCTACTTGATCGTCTGCTGCCTTCACTACTTCATCCCTCATAGCTACCCATTCTTCTTCTATTGTATTTCTTTCCCCCATTCCTGTCAATTGTTCCCTTATGATCTCCCTGAAACTCTGTACAACCTCTGGTTCTCAGTTTATCCAGGTCCCATCTCCTTAAATTAGCACCTTTTTGTAGTTTCTTCAGTTTTAATCTACAGCTCATAACCAATAGATTGTGGTCAGAGTCCACATCTGCCCCTGGAAATGTCTTACAATTTAAAACCTGGTTCCTAAATCTCTGTCTTTCCATTATATAATCTATCTGATACCTTTCAGTATCTCCAGGATTCTTCCATGTATATCAGGTTACCCTAATAATTCACATTTTTCATCACCAAAATTGATCATATAATTATTAAAGTCATTTTTGATTTTATATGAAATTGCCACTATGGGTTGTATGTTAAATTTAATACCACATTTCTATGGTGAATTTGTGAAGTACAATGTCACTACTGTTGATTCCACGTACGGATGAAGTAATGACGACGATCGACTGTCTGAAATACTCAATAATTAAAACTCAGTTATTTTTATTAATGTCCTTGAGAGTTTTTCACATTAATCCCACTCGAATCATAATGGAAATTTACGCATTTGATGCTAATTACATTAAATGTACCTGATTGCTGTGAGAGAGAAAATAAATTATGTAGACAAAAGTAATATAATGATTATGTATGAAGAGTATTTACGCTAGAAAATAATTATGTTGTCAAGAATTGAATGGCTTTTAATGTGCAGATTATGAGCTTTTATTATGGGCAATTTTTTGTGGCAACTCCATGCTGGACTCCACGGAGAGGACATGTGTTTCGAATAGAGCTGGAATCTGTTTAAAAGTGCCGGTGTGACAGAGGAATATAATGTGTAAAATATATAAAAATTAGAAAACGAAAACGGTTTGTTGATAGTACTGATCATAAAATCTACTTGCATGACGGGATCACGAACAAGAGAACTGTGACATGGTATTTAAATCAAATATTTATCTGTTCCAACTATCCCTCATGTGTTGAACAAAAATTTCCTTACACGAGGTCACAACAGAATTTTGTCAAAATTGCAGACTACGATAGAACAGGAATTAACTGAGTTCTGAAAGTTTGGAAAGGTTATACGTCTTTGTTAGTCTGTGTTTCAATTCAGAAAGCTGTTTAATTCAAAACTTACTTCCTGCTTAAAAAAAAAGGCTCTAAGCACTATGGGACTCAACATCTGAGGTCATGACTCCCGTAGACTTAGAACTACTTCAGCCTAACTAACCTAAGGACATCAGACACATCCATGCTCGAGACAGGATTCGAGCCTGCGACCGTAGCAGCAGTGCGGTTCCGGACTGAAGCGCCTAGAACTGCTAGGCCACAGCGGCCGGCTAACCCTTTCCAGTTAATGATCGGTTAAGTTGGACCACAAGACCTAGTTCTTTCCATGTCAACACAGCCCACAATATTATAGAATCGTCACCAGCGTGCACAGTGCCTTGTCAACAACCTGGGTCCACGGTTTCTTGAGGTCTACACCTAACTCGAACCCTACCGTCAGCTCTTACCAACTGTTATCGGGACTCATTTGACCTAGCAAAGATTTTCTACTTGTTTAAGTCCAACCGACACGAACACAAATCCAGGAGAGGCGCTGCAGGCGAAGTGCTGTTGACAAATGTATCGCGACGGTCTTCTGCTGCCGTAGCCCATTAACGCCAAATTTAGCAGTACTGGCCTAACGAACACTATCGTCTTACGTGCCATATTGGTTTCTGCGGTTACCTCACGGTGTTACTTGTGTGTCAACACAAACGTCGCTGCTCTCGGTCGTCAGACACGGCGTTGCCCGTGGTTACATGTAATGCCTTAAACGTGCTATACTCAGCACGCTCTTGACACTGTGGATGTCGGAATATTGTGTCCCCTAACGATTTACGAAATGAGATGCCCCATTCTTGTAGCTCCAACTATTATTCCGCGTCCAAAGTCTGCAGCGATAATCACGCCGGAAACCTTTTGCACATGAATCATCTGAGTACACATTACAGCTCCACCCGTGCGTCGACCTTTCCTGCATCGTGCACGCGATACTGGCGCCATCTGCATATGTGCGTACCACTATCTCATGACTTTTATCACCTCAGTGTAGGTCCCACACTGCAGCACCCGGAACACCGTCACTTTAATGATAATAACCCGGTACAACCTGCCGTATTGTATAACACCAGAGGTGAGCTCCGTTGAATACTAAAGTTCACTTAATCAGACTCATCAAAATTCCGAAAAAAGTTCAATAGTTCTATGACTATCATGAAACTGACGTTTTCCGTATTACCAAATAGCTAAGTCCCTTCACGGTCACGGAGCACGGTCTCGTTTCAAGTCGCCTATCCAACGGATTTCCAGTGGCAAAAAATATTTGATTTGCATTATTTGATGTAATTAGCAACCGTACTTGAAAATTTAAAGTGCTCTCGTAGTGTACCTATGAAGAGCGACAATACAGTTGAAAATGTGTATGTGTATAGACGCAGGGTAAATTACAGTGTGCATATACCCTAACCGTATTCAACCAATATTTCAGAACGAGAGCGGTTAGTAACTTGCAACGAACTTCATATATAATTCCAAACTTTTACAACATTTGCACTCATTGGCAGTCCACAAAATGATAAAAGGAAAAAAAAGACATTTTCGTCACTACCTCTTCGTTTTTCAAGCAGTTAAGCTGCCGCATGAGGCATGAAATTATAATTCATTACTTCTTTATTATTCGCAACACATTTTTCAGACACTACCTACGTATATTATTCATAGTACTCCCAAAATTATGTCATATTATACTCATCCACTGTTTTAATAGAAGTGCTTACCGACTACTAACTACACTACTGGCCATTAAAATTGCTAAACCACGAAGATGACGTGCTACAGACGAAAAATTTAACCGACAGGAAGAAGATTTCTCATACACAAACAGCACTTGACCGGCGTTGCCTGGTGAAACGTTGTTCTGATACCTCGTGTAAGGAGAAGAAATGCGTACCGTCGCGTTTCCGACTTTGATAAAGGTCAGATTGTACCCTATCGAGATTGCGGTTTATCGTATCGCGACATTGATGCTCGCGTTGGTCGAGATCCAATGACTGTTAGCAGAATATGGAATCGGTGGGTTCAGGAGGGTAATAGGGAACGCCGTGCTGAATCCCAACGGCCTCATATCACTACCAGTCGAGATGAGAGGCATCTTATCCGCATGGCTGTAACGGATCGTGCAGCCACGTCTCGATCCCTGAGTCAACAGATGGGGACGTTTTCCAGACAACAACCATCTGCACGAACAGTTCGACGACGTTTCCAGCAGCATGGACTATCAGCTCGGAGACCATGGTTGCGGTTACCCTTGACGCTGCATCACAGAGAGGAGCGCCTGCGATGGTGTACTCAACGACGAACCTGGGTGCACGAATGGCAAAATGTCATTTTTTCGGATGAATCCAGGTTCTGTTTACAGCATCATGATGGTCGCATCCGTGTTTGGCGACATCGTGGTGAACGCACATTGGAAGTGTGTATTCGTCATCGCCATACTGGCTTATCACCAGGCGTGATGGTATGGGGTGCCATTGGTTACACGTCTCGGTAACCTCTTGTTCGCATTGACGGCA
Organism: Schistocerca serialis cubense; assembly: GCF_023864345.2. Classification (NCBI taxonomy): domain Eukaryota; kingdom Metazoa; phylum Arthropoda; class Insecta; order Orthoptera; family Acrididae; genus Schistocerca; species Schistocerca serialis. Next base: position 442,803,703 of record NC_064646.1, on the reverse strand, counting down.
CTTTGAACAGTGGACGTTACATTTTAGATGTGTTACGACCCGTGGCTCTACCATTCATTCGATATCTGCGAAACCCTACATGTCAGCAGGATAATGCACGACCGCATGTTGCAGATCCTGTACGAGCCTTTCTGGATACAGAAAATGTTCGACTGCTGCCCTCGCCAGCACATTCTCCAGATCTGTCACCAACTGAAAACGTCTGGTCAATGGTGGCCGAGTACCTGTCTCGTCACAATACGCCAGTCACTACTCTTGATGAACTGTGGTATCGTGTTGACGCTACATGGGCAACTGTACCTGTACACGCCATTCAAGCTCTATTTGACTCAATGCGCAGGCGTATCAAGGCCGCTATTACGACCAGAGGTGGTTGTTCTGGGTACTGACTTCTCAGGGTCTATGCACCCAAATTGCGTGAAAATGTAATCACGTGTCAGTTCTAGTATAATATATTTGTCCAATTAATACCCGTTTATCATCTGCATTTCTTGTTGGTGTAGCTTTTTTAATGGCCAGTAGTGTAACTTTATATATGGTTTCAAACTTTTTCTAATATTTTACTGCCAGCCACTGTGGCCGAGCGGTTCTAGGCGCCTCAGTCTGGAACCACGCTGCTTATACGGTCGCAGGTTCGAATCCTGCCTCGGGCATGGGTGTGTGATGTCCTTAGGTTGGTTAGGTTTAAGTAGTTTTAAGTGTAGGGGACTGATGACGTCAGACGTTAAGGACGTTAAGTCCCATAGTGCTTAGAGCCATTTGAACCATTTAATCTTTTACTCCTTTACTTCAAAAACTACCCCCCCCCCTTCCCATGAACCATGAACCCTAACGCTGGTGGAGAAGCTTGCGTGCCTCAGCGATACAGATAGCCATACAGTAGACTAAACCACAACAGAGGGGTATCAGTTGGGTGGCCAGACGAACGGGTGGTTGCTGAAGAGGGGAAGCAGCCTTTTGAGTAGTTTCACGGGCAAAAGTTTGGATGACTGACTGATCTGGCCTTGTAACATTAACCAAAACGGCCTTGCTGTGCTGGTACTGCAAACGGCTGAAAGCAACGGGAAACTACAGCTGTAATTTTTCCCGAGGACAACCAGCTTTACTGTATGGTTAAATGATGATGGCGTCCTCTTAGATAAAATATTCTGGAGGTAAAACATCCCCTATTCGGATCTCCTAGTGGGGACTACTCAGGAGGACGTCGTTATGAAAGAAAACTGGCGTTCTACGGATCGGAGCGTGGAATGCCAGATCCCTTAATCGGGCAGGTAGATTAGAAAATTTAGAAAAGGAAATGGTTAGATATAGTGGGAATTAGTGAAGTTCTGTGGCAGGAGGAACAAGACTTCTGGTCGGGTTAATACAGTGTTAGCAATACAAAACAAATGGGGGTAATGCATAAGTAGGTTTAATAATTAATAAAAAAAATACGAGCTACGAACAACATAGAGAACACTTTATTGTAGCCAAGATAGACACGAAGCCCACGCCTACCACAATAGTACCAGTTTATATGCTAACCAGCTCCGCAGATGACGTAGATATTGAAGAAATGTGTCATGGGACGAAACAAATTATTCAGATAGTCAAGGGAGATGAAAATTTAATAGTAATGGGGGACTGGAATTCGATAGTAGGAAAAGGAAGAGAAGCAAAAGTAGTAGGTGAATATGGAATGAGGGTAATGAATGAAAGGGGAAGCCGCCTGGTAGAATTTTGAACAGAGTCTAACTTAATCATAGATAACACTTGGTTTCAGAACCACGAAAGAAGGTTGTATGCGTGGAAGAGGCCTTGGGAGGTTTCAGATAGACAGACATTTAGGAGCCAGGTTTTAAATTGTAAGACATTTCCAGGGGCAGATGTGAAGTTTGACCATAATCTATTGGTTATGAACCGTAGATTAAAAGTGAAGAAACTGCAAAATGGTAGGAATTTAAGGAGAAGGGACCTGGATAAACTGAAAGAAACAGAGGCTGTAGAGAGTTTCAGAGAAGCATTAGAGAACGATTGACAAATACAGGGAAAAAAATACAGTAGAAGAAGATGGTAACTTTGAGAGATGAAATAGTGAAGGCAGCAGAGGATCAAGCAGGTAAAAAGACGAGGGCTAGAAGAAATCCTTGAGTAACAGAAGATATATTGAACTGATGAAAGGAGAATATATAAAAATGCAGTAAATGAAGCAGGCGAAAAGGAATACAAACGTCTCAAAAATGAGATCGACAAGGAAGTGAGAAATGGCTAGGAAAGGATGCCTAGAGGAGAAATATAAGCATGTAGAGGCATGTATCACTAAGGGTAAGATAGATACTGCTACAAGAAAATTAAAGAGGTCTTTGGAGAAAATATAACCGCCTGTATGAATATCAAGAGTGCAGATGGAAAACAGTCCTAAGCAAAGAGGGGAAAGCAGAAACGTGGAAGGAGTATATCGACGGTCTATACAAGTGCGATGTTTTGAGGGTAATAATATGGGAATAGAAGAGGAGATAGATGAAGTGGGAGGTATGACACTGCGTCAAGAATTTGACAGAGCACTGAAAGACCTAAGTCAAAAAAAGGCCTCAGGAGATGATAACATTCCATTAGAACTACTGATAGTCTAGGGAGGGCCAGGAACGATAAAACTCTACTATCTGGTGAGCAAGATGTATGACACAGATGAAATACCTTCAGATTTCAAGAAGAATATAATAACTGCAACCCCAAAGAAGGCAGGTTTCGACAGGTGTGAAAATTATCGAACTACCAATTTGAAAAGTAATGGCTGCAAAATACTAACACGAATTCTTTACAGACGAATGGAGAAACTGGTAGAAGCCAACCTCGTGTAAGATTCAGTAGAAATGTTAGAACACGTGAGGCGATAGTGGCCCTACGACTTATCTTAGAAGATAGATTAAGGAAAGGCAAACCTACATTTCTAGCATTTGCAGGCTTACAGAGAGCTTTTTATAATGTTGACTGCAATACTCTCTTTCAAATTCTGAAGGTGGCAGGGGTAAAATACAGGGGGCGAAAGGCTATTTACAATTTGTACAGAAACCAGATTGCAGTTATAAGAGTCGAGGGGCATGAAAGGGAAGCAGTGGTTGGGAAGGGAGTGAGACATCCCGATGTTATTCAACCTGTATATTGAGCAAGAAATGAAAGAAACAAAAGAAAAATTTGGAGCAGGAATTAAAATCCATGGAGAAGAAATAAAAACTCTGAGATTTGCCGATGACAGCAAAGGCCTGGAAGAGCAGTTGAACGCAGTGGACAGTGTCTTGAAAGGAGACTATAAGATGGACATCAACAAAAGGACAATGGAATGTAGTCGAAGTAAATCAGGTTATGCTGGGAGAATTAGATTAGGAAATGAGACACTTAAAGTACCAGATGAGTTTTGCTATCTGAGTAGCAAAATAACTCATGATGGTCGAAGTAGAGAGGATATAAAATGTAGACTGGCTATGGCAAGGAAAGCATATCTGAAGAAGAGAAATTTGTTAACATCAAGTGTAGATTTAAGTGTCAGGAAGTCCTTTCTGAATGTATTTGTATGTGGTGTGGCCATGTATGGAAGCTAAACATTGACGATAAACGGTTTAGACAATATGATAATATAAGCTTTTAAAGTGTGGTGCTGCGGAAGAATGCTGAAGATTAGATGGGCTGATCACGTAACTAATGAGGAGGTACTACCTGACTAAAAGAAGGGATTGGTTGGTAGAACATGTTCTGCATCAACGGATCACCAATTTAGTATTGGAGGGAGGGCTGGAGGGTAAAATTTGTAGAGGGAGACCAAGAGATGAAAACGCTAAACAGATTCAGAGGATGTAGGTTGCAGTAGTTACTCGGAGATGAAGAAGCTTGCACAGGATAGAGTAGCATGGAGAACTGCATCAAATCAGTCTCTGGAATGTAGACCACAGCAACAACAACTTCAAAAATTTAACACATTGACTCATTTGTAAAATAAATCTTTTGAAGCTGTTTTATACGTTTGAATTGCATTCTTTGTAGAACCGGGTCTTCAATGGTTGTTCGTAAGCTACTCACTGCTCGACACCAATCGCGATATTTACTACTCCCGATTCGAGACCAACCCCAAAAAAATTATATGCACCAGAGAGCTGTAGAGAATCGAGGGCAACAGCGAACGCGGCTGATCCTTCATCCAGACCATCGTACGAGATAGCCTGTTGTCAATAAGTTTGCACCAACTAACTGGTCAACCTCCGCAAGACAAAGACGAGGGCTAATAGAAATCCTTGGGTAACAGAAGAAATATTGAATTTAATTGATGAAAGGAGAAAATAGGCAAAAAGGAATACAAACGTCTCAAAAATGAGATCGACAGGAAGTGCAAAATGGCTAAGCAGGGATGGCTAGAGGACAAATGTAAGGATGTAGAGGCTTGTCTCACTAGAGGTAAGATAGATACTGCCTACAGGAAAATTAGAGAGACCTTTGGAGAGAAGAGAACCACTTGTATGAATATCAAGAGCTCAGATGGAAACCCAGTTCTAAGCAAAGAAGGGAAGGCAGAAAGGTGGAAGGAGTATATAGAGGGTTTATACAAGGGCGATGTACTTGAGGACAATATTATGGAAATGGAAGAGGGTGTAGATGAAGATGAAATGGGAGATAAGATACTGCGTGAAGAGTTTGACAGAGCACTGAAAGACCTGAGTCGAAACAGGGCCCCGGGAGTAGACAACATTCCATGAGAACTACTGATGGTCTTGGGAGAGCCAGTCATGACAAAACTCTACCATCTGGTGAGCAAGATGTGTGAGACAGGCGAAATACCCTCAGACTTCAAGAAAGATATAATAATTCCAATCCCAAAGAAAGCAGGTGTTGACAGATGTGAAAATTACCGAACTATCAGTTTAATAAGTCACAGCTGCAAAATACTAACGCGAATTCTTTACAGACGAATGGAAAAACTAGTAGAAGCGGACCTCGGGGAAGATGAGTTTGGATTCCGTAGAAATGTTGGAACACGTAAGGCAATACTAACCATACGACTTATCTTAGAAGAAAGATTAAGAAAAGGCAAACCTACGTTTCTAGCATTTGTAGACTTAGAGAAAGCTTTTGACAACGTTAACTGGAATACTCTCTTTCAAATTCTGAAGGTGGCAGGGGTAAAATACAGGGAGCGAAAGGCTATTTACAATTTGTACAGAAATGAGATGGCAGTTATAAGAGTCGAGGGGCATGAAAGGGAAGCAGTGGTTGGGAAAGGAGTGAGACAGGGTTGTAGCCTCTCCCCGATGTTATTCAATCTGTATATTGAGCAAGCAGTAAAGGAAACAAAAGAAAAATTCGGAGTAGGTATTAAAATTCATGGAGAGGAAGTAAAAACTTTGAGGTTCGCCGATGACATTGTAATTCTGTCAGAGACAGCAAAGGACTTGGAAGAGCAGTTGAACGGAATGGACAGTGTCTTGAAAGGAGGATATAAGATGAACATCAACAAAAGCAAAACGTGGATAATGGAATGTAGTCAAATTAAATCGGGTGATGCAGAGGGGATTAGATTAGGTAATGAGACACTTGCTATTTAGGGAGTAAAATAACTGATGATGGTCGATGTAGAGAGGATATAAAATGTAGACTAGCAATGGCAAGGAAATCGTTTCTGAAGAAGAGAAATTTGTTAACATCGAGAATAGATTTAATTGTCAGGAAGTCGTTTCTGAAAGTATTTGTATGGAGTGTAGACATGTATGGAAGTGAAACATGGACGATAACCAGTTTGGACAAGAAGAGAATAGAAGCTTTCGAAATGTGGTGCTACAGAAGAATGCTGAAGATAAAGTGGGTAGATCACGTAACTAATGAGGAGGTATTGAATAGGATTGGGGAGAAGAGAAGTTTGTGGCACAACTTGACTAGAAGAAGGGATCGGTTGGTAGGACATGTTTTGAGGCTTCAAGTGATCACAAATTTAGCATTGGAGGGCAGCGTGGAGGGTAAAAATCGTAGAGGGAGACCAAGAGATGAATACACTAAGCAGATTCAGAAGGATGTAGGTTGCAGTAGGTACTGGGAGATGAAGAAGCTTGCACAGGATAGAGTAGCATGGAGAGCTGCATCAAACCAGTCTCAGGACTGAAGACCACAACAACAACTACAAGACTGTTTTGGTAGATTCTGTATTAGCCAGTGACGCCCTCCTCGTGATTGTTTACAAAATCGAGCTCCCATGTATAAAACGGATATCAATGTTTATTACGTAATGTGACCTGAACTTTGTAGCGTACAGTGATATAATGTTGCAGGTACATTCGGCGGTATGCGTGGATACTGTCTGAAAAACGTGTTGCGAATTGAGAAGAGGTAGTGGTAAAGAAGCAACAAATTGATACGCCGTTCCTGACGCCTAAGTTCTACCGCTTGAACAGCGAAGACGAAGCAGGCGATAATTTTATTCTTGGGTGTCAGCGAAACAAAGTTTCGAGAAGGTTTGAAATGAAGCGTAACGTTTGTTGGAATTCGCAAAGTGTGCTCGTTCTCAAATACAGGACGAATACGGCCTGGGTAATTGGTGCGCTGCGATTCATACTGCCTCAAGACGCACACACAATTTCTAACTTTAATTCTTGACTTATCACCTTAAACATACAGATTGGAGCAGATAAAAATAGCTCGTGGAACATAAAGTACACGAAGTTAAATCATAGAAACGAAGAGCTGAAATGGATTTACCACTTATTGAAAATGAAAAATACAGTGAAAAATTCATTCATAGAAAGTGCTGAAAGTGACCGCTGGAACATCAGTACGCAGTTGTGCACGTCTATTCAAATACACTCTACGTAAAGCTCGGATGTCGATGGCAGCAACTTCAGGGCTGATGTTGCATTTCGCTTCCTGTGTTGTGAGTGGATCTGTTTCATACACCTCGCTCTCCAAGTGTCCCCACAGGAAAAAAATCACGTGTAGTTAGATCCGGCGAACGTGGTGGCCATAAATGTTTTCCGACAATTCGTTCTTCAGCGAAGGCATCAGGGATTCGTTCCAGGGATATCTCAGACGTGTGTCATGTTCTTCTATCTTGCTGGTATTGACTTGAGCACAAAATGTATCGAAAATTTCCATGTATGCAACGGCGTTGAGGGTAGTGTCAAAAAAACATCGGTCCCATGATGCGCTTTCCTGTTACACCGCACTAAAGCCGATTTTTTCAGCATAGACACACAATGTTACTGTCCTCCATTGTCCAGTACCTGGTATTCTGTGGATTCACATCACCAGAAAGATGAAGCCATGCTCATAATATAAAGGACAGGATGTAACAAAACATAGTTGATGGTATCCAAAAGCCACGTGCAGCAGTCTACAGGTTTCTTGCTCTCATCCTCCCGTAATTACTGCACAGCCGTCACACAATATGGCGTCAAATTAATTCTTTTCAACATCTGATGGCACCTCCTCCTACTTAAGATGCGCTTTTTGTGCCAATTTACGTTTAGACTTCTTTGCACTCTGAATAATTCTCCATAGAATGTCTGCAATAACCTCTGGTGTACAAACTGAAGGGATTCTTGGTCATTTCACATTTTGCACAGATCTGTAGGTGTGCCAATTTTTACACAGATTCTGTATTGTTTCCTCTGCTCGTAATACTCTATTCGGATACTTGACACCGAAAATTTCATGAGTTTCATTAATCGAACCTGTTTTCACGTATGCTTCCACAATTTCAATTCTTTCATCTATCACGAAAGTCATTTTGCAAACCAAAAAGAGAAACGTCTAACACAGTCTAACTTCACTGAAGAAATAAACTGAGTGCCGACAGAGGGATGCTAACAATCGGTTATTGCATAAAACTGTCCATCGTTATAGCTGTTTACTCTGTGTCACAAGTCGAAATGTTTTAATCACATTAGAAATAGAGGCGGGCTACTTTTAACCGCGCCAATCTGTATAATGTAGGATTATACGTCTTAACTGGGTTTGTCGCTGCATCTTAAATTTTTAGCTTCGGTCAATATATATATGAAATACTGAAAATGAAATTTTTGTTTCCCCAGAAGCCGTTACACGGGCAACCTGCAACTGCTGTGGTATGATGTGGTGTCTGTTTTAGCCGTCTAGTAAGATATAGGTCACAAATGGAAGGATCGCATTCTAAGAACACCAAGCAGCAGTATAGCAGAGGGTACAAAGCAGATACACACTATGTTGGTTTGCATGGCCATCTTCCGTAGCAGATGTTATAATCAATTGTTTCTTTGTCTTAAACTTACTACAATTAATTAAAACGTATTTTACACCAAACGCGATTCACTTTGACTTACAAAGATCTCAGTCTCCGATAACAACGAAGAAATGAGCAATGGTTTGCAGAATAGGTAAGCAAGAGGCAGAGACAGTAAGTAAATTGCACGCACCTACTTTATGAGGGAATTCTATTTTTAATGTACAGGGTATTCGGAAATTCCCATTGCAGACTTCTAGGACTTGTAGAAGAGAGTGAGTACATAACATTTTTAGCAGGAACCCATGTCCGGAAACGTACAGTTTCCGTGCTATAGCCGTTTGAAAACGTATTTGCTAGATATATTTGCAACAGGGTAGTCATGGTGGAGGGTGGTTACGTCGAATTGGCTGATGTCATTTGACGTCCATCTTACCTCTTTCATCTGGTTCGAATCTCTGTGGGTGTTATAGATGGTATGAAGTGTTGGAGGTGGTGTGGATGTAGCTGTTGGTCATCTACAACGTAACAGACGGTGATGGGAGCAACATACACTGCATATACAGTACAATTGCTCGTGTATTCGTTGACGGGTTTTCTTCAACGTGATGCAGAACGGCCTCTTCCATTTCGGGTGTGCGGCCTGTGCTAGCAGCACCACAGTCACGCCTACTCACTGTGAAGCTCCCCCTTTCTCCAAGCCGTTGCGTAATTGTGGCGGAAAGGGTGTTTGATGGTGTCGGACGCTGTGCGTAACGATCTTGATAAAGGCGACAAGCAGTTCTTCCATTACCGTGAGCTCCGCCATACAGGAGCATCATATCGGCTTAATCTGCAGACGTGTACTCAATCACGTTGCTGCAACACTCACAGATACGTGAATGAGACTCGAACCAGGCCAGAGAGGCAGGATGGGCGACAAATGATTCAGCCAATCCGACGTAAGCACCCCGTGCCCTTACTACTCTCCTGCAAACCTACCTTGCAAACGTCTTTTCAAACGGCTGTAGCGCAGAATTCGAAATTTTACGTATTAACTCTCCTCTGTAAGCCCTAGAAGTTGGTAACGGGTATTTCGAAGCACCCTGTATAAAAACTGAAATCTACAAACGTATTATTTTCGGATATATTCAGAATGACCTCAGAAGATGTTTCTTAAATAAAAACAAAACGAGTTTGTTGTAAAATTCTCTTTAATTAATTGAGGTAAGCTTAAATATGAAAATCCAGTAATAATTAAAATACAGACCTAGCCTCAGACTCTGGGAGCAGTGTCGGCTGACCTTTCCATGCTGTCTCCACTTTTTTTTTTTTTGCACTCCTGGTTCGCGGTCGAGAGGAGCTGAGTGGATCCCTGTTTCGTATGAAACTTCCTGGCAGATTAAATCTGTGTGCCAAACCGAGACTCGAACTCGGGACCTTTGCCTTTTGCGGACAAGTGCTCTACCATCTGAGCTACCCAAGCACGACTCACGCCACGTCCTCACAGCTTTACTTCCGCCAGTACCTTGTCTCCTTCTTTCAGCGCACACTCCGCTGCAGAGTGAAAATTTCATTCTCCTGTTTTAGTTTGAAGAGTAGTTGGGTACAAGAAACTTCCCAGGACAGTGACAGGTTTGTACAGAACTTCCTGGAGACGCTGTGGACATCTTTAAGTATACATTTTTGTTGGATTTACGTTTAGTCGTATGTGAGTTCATTAAAAGCATTTATTGGCGTCTCGCTATTGGAGTGACATGGACCAGTTTGTGTCATGGAGTGTCTCAGTATAGGATTAAAAATCCCCAGGGTGATTGTAATACTTGTGTCTGACTGCTGAATTCGACCTTCAATAAAGTTACAGCCTCAAAGGATAACTTTCAAGAGTGGCTACTGTCCATTTCACAGCTACTACTTTGACTACATTGCATGACAAACATCGTTGTGGTGTATCTCGAAAGAACAGCGGAAATGTTTACTACCATTTCGCGCTAGCTGTGCCCGCGGTGTTACCCACAGTTAAAGAGCTATTTATAAAAAATGCGCAGGTATGTTTTTATTCCGATCTTCCATAGACCCCACACTCTTTGTCTCTCCCCTCCTTCCGCCACACTCTGTCCATCTCCTTCACACACTCTCTCTCTCTCCACCTCTTTCAACCACACTCTCTGTCCGTCTCTTCCTCTCCTCCTCTCGCTGCCCATCACCTCCTCTCCCCTGTCCTTCTCTTTCCTTTTTATCCACTTCCTCCTCGTCGTCTCGTTGTCCACCACCTTCTGCTCTCTATCTGCCTCCGCATCCTCCTTCCCATACTTCCCCGTCCATCTCCTCCTCCCCTGTTCTCTCTCCACGTCATCTCCCAAATCGCAAAAGGAGGCCCGGCCTTCCTACCTCCACAGTATTTATTTCCAGATCTTAACTGATACGTGAACCAAGTTTGGTTGAAATCGTTCCATGGGATTACGACCAGCTTTCTGCATGTGGCTTTCGCTGTGTACTCACATGTCAAATATAATCCACATGCATTTAACATATCTCACGCCTGTCTGTACACATACTTCACTTGTATCTCTAGCGAATTTCGCCCTCCAGTTTCATTTTCACGAAGCTAAATGTTTATAACGTCATATCACTTCAAAATTTGGAAATTTGTCATAAGGTCTAATGGGACCAAACTGCTGAGGTCATCGGACACTAAAGCTTACGCACTGCTTAATCAAATTTAAACTAACTTACGTTAAGGACAACACACACACCCATGCCCGAGGGAGGACTCGAACCTCCGACGGAGGGAGCCATATCTCTTCGACTACGTCTCGTACAATGATACCGTTTTGCAGGTACACTCAGCGACGTATATGGCTACTGTCTGCATGATGTGTTACGAACAGAGTTAGTAGCAAAGAAGTAATAAACTCAAGCCTCATACGTGACGCGATAGTTTTTCTCGCATCTCAATGTTTATGAAGTCATACGTCCAGGTATGATATAATTTGTCTGATACATTCAGCGATATATGTGAATACAACCTATAAAATATGTAGTTAATAGTAAATATGAAAAAATTGAAACGTCATGCTTCATACTGCAGTTTTACTGCATGAAAACCGATAACTCATTAAGCGATAAACCTTTCTCCTTTCAGCATTTACCGGCCGCGGTGGTCTCGCGGTTCTAGGCGCGCAGTCCGGAACCGTGCGGCTGCTACGGTCGCAGGTTCGAATCCTGCCTCGGGCATGGATGTGTGTGATGTCCTAGGTTTAAGTAGTTCTAAGTTCTAGGGGACTGATGACCACAGCTGTTAAGTCCCATAGTGCTCAGAGCCATTTTTTCAGCATTTGTGGAGGTTGTCAGCGAGAAAAAGTTTCGGGAAGGATTGATGTTATGTGTTGAGTTTGTTTCAAGTCACTAAGTGCTCTCAACTCATTATACACTGATGCGCCAAAGAAACTGGTCTGGGCATGCATATACAAATACAGAGATACGTAAACAGGCAGAATACGCCGCATGGTCGGTAGCACCTATTGCGCAACAAGTGTCTGGTGCAGTTGCTAGATCGGTTACTGCTGCTACAATGGTGGGTTATCAAGATTTAACTGAGTTTGAACGTGATGTTATAGAGGGCGCACGAGCGATGGTTCAAATGGTTCAAATGGCTCTGAGCACTATGGGACTCAATTGCTGAGGTCATTAGTCCCCTAGAACTTAGAACTAGTTAAACCTAACTAACCTAAGGACATCACAAACATCCATGCCCGAGGCAGGATTCGAACCTGCGACCGTAGCAGTCTTTCGGTTCCAGACTGCAGCGCCTTTAACCGCACGGCCACTTCGGCCGGCGCACGAGCGATGGAACACAGCATATCCTAGGTAGTGATGAAGTGGGGATTTTTCCGTACGACCGATTCACGAATGTGCCGTGAATATCAGGACCCGCTAAAACATCAGATCTCCGACGTCGCTACGGCCAGGAAAAGATCGTGCAACAAAGTGACCGACAACGACAGGAGAGAGTCGTTAAACGTGACACAAGTGCAACCCTTCCACAAATTGCTGCAGATTTCAATGCTGGGCCTTCAACAAGTGTCAGCGTGTGACATCATCGATATGGGCTTTCGCAGCCAAAGGCCAGGTCGTGTACCCTTGATGACTGCACGCCGAAAGCTTTAAGCCTCAACGGAGCCCGTTAACACCGACATTGGACTGTTGATAACTTGAAATATGTTGTCTGGTCGGACGAGTCTTGTATCAAATTGTATCGAGAGGATGGACATGTGCGGGTATGGAAACAATCTCATGAATCCATGGACGCTGCATGTCAGCAGATGACTGTTCAAGCTGTTGGAGGCTATGTAATGGTATGGGGCGTGTGCAGTTGTTGTGATATGGGACCCCTGATACGTCTACATACGACTACGACAGATGACACATACGTTAGCAGCCTGATCACCTGCACCCATTCATGTCCATTGTGCATTCCGACGGACTTGGGCAGTTCCAGCAGGACAGTTCGACACTCCACACGTCCTCCACGAACACTCTTCTGAGTTTAAACAATTCCGCTGGCCACCAAACTCCCCAGACATGAACATTATTGAGCATATCTGGCATGCCTTGCAACGTGCTGGTCAGAGGAGATCTCCACCCCCTCGTACACCAACGGATTTATGGACAGCCCTGCAGGTTTCATGGTGTCAGTTCCCTCCAGCACTATTTCAGACATTAGTCGAGTCCATGCCTCGTCGTATTGCGGCACTTCTGCTTGCTCGTAGGGGCCCTACACCATATAAGGCAGGTATACGACTTACTTTAACTCTTCAGTGCGTAAGATGTGAACATTTTACTATGGTTGCATCGGGAGTGAGACACGCGTAAATACTAAACACAAAGAATGTTCTTTCAGATCTTTTTTGGTAAGCGTTAATTTGAAGTCTCATAGAACACGTGAGCAATTTCCTGCGTGGAATTTAAAAAATGTAACACTTCTGTGTTTAGTGGATGATATTCGTTGCTTTATAGTTAGTAGTGGATCAGCCTGCTGAAACACGTAGCACAAGCAGAGCCTCCTGGCTTGCTGCCAACTAGAGCGCTGGCCCCAATCGATATGCGGAATGATGACGGATGAGCCGGATATTGTGCCGGTCGCATAATCCGACAATTAGTCGTCTACTGTAATCGTAGCCATAACCCGCCCAATGAACCGAATTACCTCAAGTCACGACTCGTCCATCATCGTTTGGAGCGGCCACCGAACACCAGAGAACGCAACACAATAGCGAAAGTCGCAGCCCTTGGTTTAAGCACCGGCGCTCACGTTACTGCTACTGCCGTTTCATTTCATCTTCGGCACAATCACAAGGTCCCAGCCGATGGACTGAAACTTCTGCGCTAACAGCCTACTTTTTTTCTTTTCTTTCTGGGATCTCCAACTGTTGGTGTAACTCGAATCAAACATATCGCAGAGAGGGATCAGGCTGCGATTAGACCGTCTGTGGTAATTTTGTAGGCCCATTTGTTCAATTACTTTCCCGTTTGCAAAGATGTCTTCTCTTTTCTCCACATAACATTGTAGTCTCCACCTGGTAATGTACCGCAACAGTTGTGACATGCACAGCAGTTTAGTTCACAGAGATATATATTCTACTGTTTCTTGTTAACCGGCCGGCTGCACAAGACAGCATACCCAGAATAGGTAACCCAATTTCTGTAGTTTATGACGAGGTGTTTAACGTCCATTATTTGCCAGACGTATTCCATAGCTTCAGTACATTACGGAGCCGCTGTGCTGTCGACATAGCTCATGTGTGCTGGCGCACCACACGAGGGTAGCTTACAGATCATGAGAATCAGACTTTGCTCCAATGTCCCGGAATTAAATACCAAACCTCTCTGCGGTACACAGTTGATAGTGATCCGCCTGTCAGATGACCATGAGGGAACGTTAAACTCCTATGTTTAACGATTTTATCTGAGTTGTTACTCACCAGTCATTTATCTCAATACCTGGTATTTCAGCAGTCGTGCTGTGATTGAAAGAAGCAGCCATATTATGACTATCAGCAGCGTAACAATTCTGGAACCAAATTCAGTACTTCGGCTTTCTGGATGATGTCTTCCGCTTCATTGTCAGTATGAGCATTGAATGGATTTATAGAAATCTCGAGGAAGGATCCAGTGACATCCTAGGTTATGCACAATATCCCGGCAGTTACCGTCCTCTGATGGTTGCTGATGATTGGTGCTCTTGTAACCTCCCCCTCACTTATCGACCTAAATGACAGTGAAAAACTAAACCGCGTGCACCTATTGGAAATTTGGTAAAAGCAATCGTCACCGAAGTTAATTTGTCGGTAAAGAGGGAGGAAAGGGTTACATCTAAATGAAAGGAAAAATGCAAATTAAATTGGTGGAAATTAATTTTGAAAAGGGGTAAAGTTAATAAAGAAAGTAAATGTGCGGTCGTTACGTTAACAATTAATTGGCGTTAATTAGATATTTGAGATTTGGGGAAAATTACGGTCGCCAGTTCCATGGACAACTACTATAATAACTGAAAATGAAAGATTAATGCACGTATATTTAGCACTAAAAGCGTGGCAACTGAAGGTTGACACGTGTTGTGTGAAAACTGAATGTTTGTCAGAAGTAATAAATTACGCTACACTCTGACTTAATTTAGCAAAATAATTAATAAAACCGGAAAATTGAAAGTTAATTTAGTGACTGAAATTAATAGTGAGCTTTGTTTCTGCAGCACTACGAAATTCAGTAAAATAAGGTTAGTCTTGGGCTACCTTAACAATCATTTCAATAGCTACTTGAATCTACGCAATTTAGAAATAAGAGATTTAACTTTGAACCTGAATTAAATGATTCTGAAAAATTAGCAATAGTAAAATTTAGTACGTACCAAGCTGAGCTGCAGTCACAGGTAAGCTAAAATATGGCAACAAAACTCGCTCTCTTAATTTGTGCTTGTGTAATCTAAATATTGTAGCCAGCTATGAATACTTTAACTAAACTTTGAAATTAAAGCAGTGAAATGGAATGATATTACTTTAATGCTGGCGTTTGAATTTCAACGACACTCGGGTTCATTCCGGAAAAAAAGGGACCCTGCTTGGTAATGCAATTGGGACAATGAGCAACAAAGGTTCGTGCTACGTTGCTGTAATTTAAAAGAGGCAAATTGAGCAGTTTGAAAAGCTGAGGTCTGCCATACAGTTCTAAAACTTTACGTGCCTCCAGTTTTCCTTGTTGGTTGATTGAAGGTTTGAAGTCGTCGGTCAAGGAGGTGGCGACAGTCACTCATTGTCGGCCGTCGCTGTTGCAGAAGCTGGATGTTGGCGCGCCTTCTTCTCGACACTATCACCAGGCGAAACGGGCTCTTGATGTGCACCAGCTAATGCTTCCCGTCCGCGACACCGTGTCAGAAACTAAGTCGAGCGCAATTACATGCTGCCAAACCCCGAAAGCGCAGCAACTCGTGGGAGTGTCACACCACACACCTGCTCCATCGCCCTACTCCCCAGACTCTCTCTGCCCGCGCTCCACGTGGCAGAGTTAACATTATCAAAGATCCTGAACACTTTGGTTCTCCACACGACCTATCGATGTAATCGTTCGATAGTATAGTTTTCCCTAGGCCAGACCCAGCGTAAAATACCAATAATATTTACAAAACAAACCAATTATACATCGACATAAATGCATATATATATATATATATATATATATATATATATATATATATATATATATATATATACACTCCTGGAAATTGAAATAACAACACCGTGAATTCATTGTCCCAGGAAGGGGAAACTTTATTGACACATTCCTGGGGTCAGATACATCACATGATCACACTGACAGAACCACAGGCACATAGACACAGGCAACAGAGCATGCACAATGTCGGCACTAGTACAGTGTATATCCACCTTTCGCAGCAATGCAGGCTGCTATTCTCCCATGGAGACGATCGTAGAGATGCTGGATGTAGTCCTGTGGAACGGCTTGCCATGCCATTTCCACCTGGCGCCTCAGTTGGACCAGCGTTCGTGCTGGACGTGCAGACCGCGTGAGACGACGCTTCATCCAGTCCCAAACATGCTCAATGGGGGACAGATCCGGAGATCTTGCTGGCCAGGGTAGTTGACTTACACCTTCTAGAGCACATTGGGTGGCACGGGATACATGCGGACGTGCATTGTCCTGTTGGAACAGCAAGTTCCCTTGCCGGTCTAGGAATGGTAGAACGATGGGTTCGATGACGGTTTGGATGTACCGTGCACTATTCAGTGTCCCCTCGACGATCACCAGTGGTGTACGGCCAGTGTAGGAGATCGCTCCCCACACCATGATGCCGGGTGTTGGCCCTGTGTGCCTCGGTCGTATGCAGTCCTGATTGTGGCGCTCACCTGCACGGCGCCAAACACGCATACGACCATCATTGGCACCAAGGCAGAAGCGACTCCCATCGCTGAAGACGACACGTCTCCATTTGTCCCTCCATTCACGCCTGTCGCGACACCACTGGAGGCGGGCTGCACGATGTTGGGGCCTGAGCGGAAGACGGCCTAACGGTGTGCGGGACCGTAGCCCAGCTTCATGGAGACGGTTGCGAATGGTCCTCGCCGATAACCCAGGAGCAACAGTGTCCCTAATTTGCTGGGAAGTGGCGGTGCGGTCCCCTACGGCACTGCGTAGGATCCTACGGTCTGGGCGTGCATCCGTCCGTCGCTGCTGTCCGGTCCCAGGTCGACGGGCACGTGCACCTTCCGCCGACCACTGGCGACAACATCGATGTACTGTGGAGACCTCACGACCCACGTGTTGAGGAATTCGGCGGTACGTCCACCCGGCCTCCCGCATGCCCACTATACGCCCTCGCTCAAAGTCCGTCAACTGCACATACGGTTCATGTCCACGCTGTCGCGGCATGCTACCAGTGTTAAAGACTGCGATGGAGCTCGGTATGCCACGGCAAACTGGCTGACACTGACGGCGGTGGTGCACAAATGCTGCGCAGCTAGCGCCATTCGACGGCCAACACCGCGGTTCCTGGTGTGTCCGCTGTACGGTGCGTGTGATCATTGCTTGTACAGCCCTTTCGCAGTGTCCGGAGCAAGTATGGTGGGTCTGACACACCGGTGTCAATGTGTTCTTTTTTCCATTTCCAGGAGTATATACAATTACAATATACAAAGACACAGAAATGTCATATCTTCAGGTAACAAAATAAGGAAAATCTACAGTACAATAGATGGAAATAGAAGGATATGCATTTCCGGCGTTACACTCCGCTCGGGTCAGTGTCCTATATACGTGTTGGCCGTCCGTGCAGCCGCCGCGGTAGGTTGTAGCAGTCAGCCAATGCTGATATGGTGGCCTGCTGTGCCTTCTATGGTCAGGCATCTCCCTGCTACCGTGTGTACAGTTTCCCCAATGTATATGTTGCTGAACTGTTCAGGGATTTGGTAGAACGCAGGTTTGCGAAGGCTGCATCATCCTTTACTGAACGTAGTAGTCCAAAGGGGTGGGTGTGATAGACGTTTAATATTGTGCGGCTCCAAGACAAACGGGATGGACTCTAATGATCTGTGGTCCTGATTTTCTTCCTACCGTTGCCTAGGTATAACTCACCTGAACACACGCCTTATTTGCTTCTTACTGTACCCCTTCACTCGCAACGTTATATCGAGGTGATTTAACTCATATGGAAGGCTGTTTTAGTTGCAGAAGGATAGCGCCATTTGACCAAGTCTAGTCCCCTCCATAGCACCGACATTGCTGCATCGTCGATCGTTCTTCTTCTACGGCTGACGATGCGCTGAAGTGACAGACGTCATGGGATACCGATATGCATATACACAGATGGCGGTAGTATCGCCCATGCAAGATATAAAATGGCAGTGCCTTGGCGGAGCTGTCATTTGCACTCAGATGATGCACGTCAAAAGCTTTCAGAGATCATTATGGCCACACAGCAGGAATTACCAGACTCTGAACGCGGAGTGGCTCTGAGCACTATGCGACTTAACTTCTGAGGTCATCAGTCGCCTAGAACTTAGAACTAACTAAACCTAACTAACCTAAGGACATCACACACATCCATGCCCGAGGCAGGATTCGAACCTGCGACCGTAGCGGTCACGCGGTTCCAGACTGAAGCGCCTTTAACCGCACGGCCACACCGGCCGGCCGCGGAGTGGTAGTTGGACCTAGACACATGAGACATTCAAATTCGGAAATTGTTAGGGAGTTCATTGTTGTGAGATACACAGGGTCAAGAGTGTACCATATTTCAGGCATTACTTCTCACCTCGGGCAACGCACTGGTCGACGCGACGGCCTTCACCTAAAGAAAGAGAGCAGCAGCATTTGCGTAGAGTTGTCGGTGCAACATTGCATGAAATAGCCGCAGAAATCAATGTAGGATGTACAACGGACGTATCCGTCATGACAGTGCGGCGAAATTTGGCGTTAATGGGCTATGGCAGCAGAAGAGGGATGCGAGTGTCTTTGCTAATAGCACGTCGCTTGCAGTGCCTCTCCTGGGCTCGTGACTCTTATTGCCCGCCTGGAAGGCGGCGCGTGGGTCTGCTGAGATCTGCAAAACAGGCCGAATTGGAAGCGAGTAGGAGCAGGTGAGGTAAAGCACTTCGGTACTACAAGTAAAGTTAAGGTACTTTTACTGGTGTTATTATTATTTATTTTATGGCCTTCATTGGACCACTGTAGTCAAAAATACAAAGTTGTAAACAAGTTGTTACACATGGATACAATTTGGTTCGACAATAACTTAATATATTTAGGTAATAAAATTATTAGAGGCTATTCTTATATGAAAAGTGTTTTGCTCTTCTGTCTGCCCAATATTTCTTCATTCTTTCAGATATTTTCTTTCTTTCTTCATCTGAGACAACTCTTCCTGTACTCCTTTTATTGATTTTCATTTGTAGTCTGGTTTGCGGGTCTTGCAGTATTCTGGTTTTCTCTGTCTTGTTTTTTAGGTCATCTACTGTAATTTGAAGTTCTTTTATATCTTCCTTAATTTCTGTGATTATTTAATGTCGCTCTTGCTATTCCACAATTTTTGTATTATTTTTTTACTAATTCTGTTTTCTGGAGTTTTCATCAGATGTCCAAAGAATGAGATGCGTTTCTTCCTGATTGTGCTCATGACTGGTTCTATTTTCTTATATACTGTTTCATTTGATGCTCTTCTCCAATGTCCATTTATTTTATACTCTTTATTTATACATGTCCTAATTATTCTTCTTTCTATTTTTAGTATTCTGTCAATTTCTGCTGTATTAGTTATTTTGAAGATAGTTTCAGCTGCATATGTTATTTCTCGTTGTGTGTTTTATAGTGTTTTAATTTTGCATCTATGGATAAGTTTTTGTTGTTGTATGTAGTTTTGGTAATGTAATTTGCATAGTTCAGTTTTTTTATTCTATTTTGCCATGATGGCTTCTCATTTAGATTGTATGCTATTATTTCGCCTAAATATTTAAATTTATCAACAATTGTGATTTCCTGTTCTCCTATTGTAATTTTGTTTGCAAGTGGTGGATCAGTTAGCATAATCTCCGTTTTTTCAAATGATATTCTAAGGCCTACTTTCTCTGCTATTTCTTGTAGTGATTTCACTTGTTGCCTGGCTTCTTGAACGGTGTTGGCTAGGAGAGCAAGATCATCAGCGAATCCCAAGCAGTTTAAGCTAATATCATCTTTTGCACTTCCAATTCTTATCCTCTTTGGATTGTCCTTGTACCATTCTCTCATTATGTATTCCAGTGCACAGTTGAAAAGTAATGGTGATAGGCAGTCACCTTGTCTTAAGCCTGTTTTTATGAGGAATGGTTCCGAAATTTCTCCTCTAAACTTCACTTTTGATTTGGTGTTGGTTAGAGTGAGTTGTATTAATTTAATTAGTTTTGGATGGAGTCCTAGATTTCTTAAAATTTTTAATACTGAAGGTCTGTGGAGACAGTCACATGCCTTCTTAAAATCTACAAATGTTATTGCCAGAGGTTTGTTCCGTTTCTTGTAGTATGCCATAATCAATTTTAAACTAATTATCTGCTCTGCACAGCTTCTCCATGGTCTGAAACCTCCCTGATATTCCCCTAACTCCTGTTCTAATTGCTCCTTGATTCTTTCATGTAGGATCTTGGATAGAATTTTATATTTACTGGTGTATGAACATACACAAACACATTATTTAACTTTTGGTACAGATGAGCACGTAGGTGCGAAGCCGTTCATGTATCGAAGCTAACAGTTACTAGAAGGCAAAGTAGAAGCTACGTTGCTAGGTCGTCTGCTCTTGATCAACTGGGCAGAAAGTAGAGCGGCGCTCGCTGAGCTCCACAGCGTCGGCCAGAGGGCGCTGTGGTCGGCGTGGTTCGTCCGCTCTCGTAGTGCCAATCCACGAGCGTGCACGTGCGCTGTGGCATCCGAACTAGCGACCACGGCCGGACCCTTGACGACTGAGAACTGTAGCCTGGTCGGACGAGGCCCGATTTCAATTGGTAAGAAGCTAGTGGGATTCGAGTGTGGTGCAGACCCCACAACGTCAAGTGCCCGAGTTGTTAATAACGCATTGTGCAAGCTGGTGATGGCCCTAAACGGTGTGGGCTGTATTTGCATGGGATAAAATGGGTCCTCTGGTCCAACTCAGCGTATCGTTGACTGCAAATGGTTATGTTCGGCTACTTGGAGACCATTTGCAAGCTTTCATGACATCGTGTTCTCAAACGACAATCGAATGTTTATGTATGATAATGCGCCACGTGGAAACATTATGGACGGTTCTGGCGAATTGTTCGGCCAACGAGGTCGCCCAACAAACATTTGTGGGACATATTCGAGGGCCCTGTTCGTACTTAAAATCCTGCACCGGCAACACTTTCGGAATTGCGGACGGTTGCACAGGCAACATGGCTCAATGTTTCTGCAGGGGACTTCCAACGTCCTGTTGTATCCGTACCACGTCGGAGTGCTACACTTCGCCGGGAAGAAGGAGGTTTGACATAATATGACTTTTTCGTTTGGGCGGTTCTGCTGTTGTTTTATTGGCTCACTGAACACAAAGGAATAGCGGCATAGCGACGCTATGGTGAGCTGCTCTCCCAGCCACGGTAACGACAGCTCAGTCCTTTTGTGCAAATGTTTCCAGATGTACGTTTCGGTAAGTGTATACTACAGGTGTGCAAACACAAATAACGATAAATGTGCTAAGAAAGGGAGTAAATCACTTTATTACTCTGTACAGAGCCATCGCAGACCACCGGTCCATTACAGCAAAACATGCGCAAAATATCCCTGAAAAACCTCTGAAAATTTGTCGGTGCAGGTTGGGGTCAACCTGCCTGAGACTGGCTTGATTCACATTGTTTCAGCAGGCGATGATTTGCAGATTGCAGAAGCTGTTGAAAACAGTCATATTTGAATGAGGCTCATTTCATCCATTTTACGATAATGGTGGCATTCGTCTTTCTTCGAAGGATGACGGTGTAGTATACTTGGTACATAGTCTGCAACGTCTGCTGTGGCTGAAAAGTGCCACTCGACAGTGGCAGTCCGTATTGCAGTCCGGGCACGTGAAAAGCGAGGGGCTTCTAACAGAAGCCGCTCTCTATTTCCGTCTTTTCCCCTTTCTGATTTGTTTTTGTTCGCCCTCTGCAAGGTTGATCGCAAATCGCACACCTAGTCGCCACTTGATACGTCGACCAGAAATGCTTTTCTAGCGACTTGGATTAATATTGGCACTGCTCACGTCTCTCTTGCAGGTATCTTTGAAGCGAATGTGCTGTGCCCCACTGGCCTCACACCCTCCTGAAGTTCTCCGTACAGCAAATTTTTCGGCATTCCCTCAAGATCCGTGCGCCTGACATGTCCCAGCCATCTCATACTTTGGAGGCTTAGGAGTGCATGAATGCTGGTTGTGCTTCCTAGCTATAAGACTTCGGTGTTTGGTACTGTAACTCTCCAAGAGATCTGAAGGGTTCGCTGGAGACAGCGGACATGAAAGCTGTTCAGCTGAGATTCGTGCTTAGCAAGAGTTGTCAATGTCTCATAGCTACAGAAAAGAGTGCTGATGACACGAGTTTTTTATTCCTGTACTTTGGTTTTTATTCTGAACAGTCTATTGATCTTTGCTCTGTTTTCAGTCAAGCCATGATAGGTGTTACTTTCGTGATTCTGTTAGTAATCTCAGTGCCCACAAAAGAAGTTGCCACATATTGTAGATCCCAAGAAGGTAATTTCATCAAATACATGGAGAGCTGCCGTCAATGCTGACAGATAGAAGGTTGGTGTTGCTCTACGCCATGACCTGGGTTTTTTTGGAGGCTGATGGTGATACCAAATTTTTCACATCGTTATGATACTTTGTTAATTAGATACTGTAGCTCATCGTCTGTGATTGCTACCAGAGTTGCATCGTCTGCATATAACAACTCACGAATAACGACTGTATTTACTTTGCTCTTCGCTTCAGGCGGGCAATGTTGAAAAGATTTCCATCAGTCCTAGTATGTAATGGAATTTTAGTTAATAATATAAGTAACACACCCTTCGTTTTGTCTCATTTCAAATATTAATTAGTCGGTGCTATTTAGGAAAAGGAATTTAGGAATTTTTTTATTTATCTGTATGTGCAATATTTAAATTAAGATAACTTTTTAATGATAGTCCATTTAATAAAATCAAAAATTTTCTGTCGAGAAACTTAGTACCGTTAACGTATCCATTCTGCTGCAAATCACTTGTAGCGTACAACTAACGCTGTCAGAAAAATAAACGTAAGAGAGAACCGCGAAGTAATGAATTGAAGCTTGAGCGTCAAGGGTAAAGCGGAAATTACTGTCGTGAACGGCAAATACCAGAAGTGAGTGGAACAATTTGGTTTCCAAAGAAACCAGACAGTGCGTGGCATCGAGATGCGCTCTGTTGTACAGTTGTTTTCAGTGCAGAAAGTTAAACACGGTAATAAATCAAACGTAACGCAATTACTATGCAATGAGCCATCGGAGGCGACCGCTCCCTTGTACCACAAAACTCAGAAGATATCCCTCAACAATCTCCGAAACTTTATCGGTGAAGTTCATGTGTACACTGTATTCAGAGCCTCGAAACGGCAGAGCAGGAGATGTGATGCAGTATTCTCAGTATCGGAAGGTAACGCTCTGAATGTAGCTGGTTTGTCGCGTTTTGGAAGACGGGCAGTACTTGCCACGCACTGAAATGTAATTTGTTAAGGATCGGTAAAAACTTATGTGAAGTCTCCAACCGGAAATTCTCCATAAGAACCGCATCGCGACAAATTCATATTTTTGTGTCAACTGTATTTCAGAGGGTTAGTGTTCGGACATTCATTCGCTGACATGCTCATTAATCAATAAATGACAGTAAAAGCCAAATTTGATGAACATTGGCTTTATTAGTCCATTAAATTTCGGGCATGCCATCGCGTAAATAAAAATTCCTCCACTGATATTTCGGCAGCGTATCGTCCGGCCATCCTCAGAGTGAGTCGCAAGACTGACGACAAGATTTCTTTTTTTTTCTTTTTCTTTTTTTTTTTTTCTTTATTGTATTTCAATTCCCCATCGGGGCGGGCTGGCAGCAGCATATGCGCTGCTCTTCAGCCGAAAGACATAGAACAAAACAATAGAAGACATTTAAAAACAGCAAAGGAGAGAAGAAGGCGAACATAGATATAAAAAAGGGAGAACATCATGGAAGGCAATAGACAAAAAACGGGGTGACTATAAAATGGAGATAAAAAACTGTTTAAAAGTAGCACACACAAAAAGCCACACACTGCGACGATTAAAAGAACACAAGGCACAGTATGACTGGAGCATAAAGGTGTTGACGGATGGCGTAGCACATAACAAACACTGACGGCGAACCTCAAGGCAGTACACAATTAAAATCACACCTCTTGACGCACACGAGAAACAGCACTAAACACAACACTGATGTGGCACATTGATGACGATCAATACAGAGGATCTGCCAGGTTCAAGGAGATGAGGGAGACCTGAAGAAGGGAGGGAGGGGAAGAGATGGGGGAGGGGAATGGGGGGCGCGCGGAAGAGGGCCAGGTAGGGAGGGATGAGGGAAGGAGAGAGGCAAGTATGGGGTGCAGGGTCTCAGGGGAGGGGGGGATGGAGGAAAATCCGCTAGACGACAAGATGCCAAGCGCGGCCTTATATGCTCCACCGCAGCGGTACTGCGCATGCGGGTCACAGGTGCTGGTCGGCGGTAAAGAAATACGCTTACACATGCGCCGCCTGTGGCGAAGGCGTACAGACATTCGATTCGCTTATCGATGTATGATCGGCGGAGGTGACACGATGACGACTTCTCTGCAGTTTAATTACCCCAAGAGCCGGATTCCATGCTTTGTCCAAACTCAAACCACTATATTTATTAAATTATTAGCTAATCTAATCTCTATAGCTTCCTTGAGGACAGATTCCCAAAAGAAAGAAGTGGATCTTAAAATCTTCACATCACTGTAATTCGTGGAATGCCCTGTATCAACACAATGTTCGGCCACAGCTGACTTGTCTGGCTGTAATAAGCGTGTGTATCTTCGATGCTCCACACATCTCTCATGAACGGTGCGTGTCGTTTGACCTATGTAAGACTTCTCACAATTTCCGCAAGGAATCTGGTACACACCCGCTTTACAAAACTGTAAATCGTCCTTCACAGAGCCGAGTAAAACCACACTCTTCGTGGCGGGCCCGAAGATCACCTTAACACAGTGTTTCTCAAGAATACGGCCTATCTTCGAGGAAAGAGCACCCACACAGGGCAAAAACGAGCTAGACCAGAAGATCGCTTTATTATTTATGAAAATCTATATCGCACCTGTGAAATTTATTGAAACGATGGAACTTCTGCACTAATTAAGTAGCATATTTTAAAATATTAATACATCGGGAGATTACAAGTTTTGCAAATGTATGAATGAATTTACGTCACATACAGTTTGCAGCATCAAAACACTGAAATGTCTTTACACGTTTTGATAATACTAAAGAATTCTTGGATTTAGAAATGGAGGGTTCTTAATGCGAGGGCGAGCTAAGAAGTAATGCCTACGAATATTTTATCCTATTCTCAATACAGGTTGGGCTATTACGTGTCATGTATATTACTCCGTCGACTTTTCGGCTTCCCTGACACAAGCTGGAACCCTCTGCCGCCGAAGGGCTCCAAATGGTAGCGTGTGACACGGCGGTGTGTAACGTAACTACGGCGTGCTGTAATCGAGTCCACACATGGAGCACGCCATCCTTCAGCATCACAATGCCGGGCCACACACGAGCGCTGCCACATCTGCCACAATCCGACGCCTTGGGTTCACTTTCGTCGATCATCCTCCTTACAGTGTCGATTTGGCCCCATTCGATTTTCGTCACTTTCCAAAACTTAAAGAACACGCCCTTAAAGGCTGCAGGAGCTCTGAGGCATTATTTCACAACATACCCTCGTAGTTTCACTTCTTATCATACGGTACTGTTCTTAAGTCCTTTTCTTTTGACTGTAAGCCGTAATGAGCGAATAAAAATTAGTTTCTTTGTCACACACTCATTCAGCAGTGCTCAATATCCAAGGCCTGAGCGTCAGTAGTGTGCGGTCATGAGGTTCCGCAACGTTCCTCTGCCGCTGTGAACCGGCGTCAAATCCAAAATGAATCTTTCACTTACCAGCGATAGAACAAGAGGAGTACAAGGTTCAGATCAATTCAAGGCTATCTGGAAAACATAAAGTTACGTTGACTCAGTTATCACCTAGAAAAAAGATTGTTTCGTGTGAATGCTGCTGCAGTCCTGGTACTCAATACTGTATCCGCACTCCTAGATGAGACAAAATGATATAGCACAACCCATTGTTAACACGAAATGGGCAGCGAAGTTTCGTCTTGGCTCCTGTATGTGCGCAGATACCATACACACATATAAAAGGAATAAGAAATGAATTACACAACGTTACTTTCTTCTAGGTGATAATTTGAAAGAGGGCTATGATTATACGAATGCCTTTCATAATGATGCACTTTTGCATAATACGTATATGTCACTTGTGGATTAAAAAATTGTTTGACCATAGCCGATCACAGCTGCTGAAGTGGTACATTTTTGCAAGAGGTACAGGCAAGTACCTCTTGGGAAGGCACGAAATCTTTGACAGGTGTTAGCCAATGAGAACACTGCGTGCATATTATTCAATGGCTCAAGAAGTTTTAGCACACAGCACTGTTTTCGCTGGCAGCACATGTAGCAAACATGACTTACACACGTGTTTTGTGGATTTTGGAATGGGCGCATTCGACCAGCAACTTTCAGCACTATGATGAGATTACAGCAAGCAGCGAGCATTCGGGTTGTATTCAAGTGACTGAAAATTGAGAATACTTTAGGGTTATGTAGAATCGTGACCTTTTGGCGATGTATTTTGCATTCTAACTTGACGTGGAAAATGTTCCGCCTTTGTTCTCGCTTTTGATCTCATTAGAGTAAACGGTGATTTTTATGCATTTGTTAGTTAACCATCTGTAAGTTCAAGTGACTTACATGTAGATTCGCTCAGTTGCAAAATCATGTTTTAGAATGTGTAGCTCCATTTTTGAATACTTTCGTATACTCATGCTCGGAGGTGATGTTACACAGTTTAATCCGATACTTGTTGCTGTGGATTGGCAGGCGCCAAACCACGGGGTTTGGAGGAAGCCGAAAGGCACGCGTTTAAGCTCACGCAGGCTGGCCTGAGGTCTGGAACAGGACAAGGTATGTAGACTTCAGAAAAAAGGTGGTACTTGATGGAATACTTAACTTTAATCCATTAATGTTGAACGTAGCTCTTGTCTGTACATTATTTACAATATCAATAGTAACTGAATAATGGCGCCTTGCTAGGTCGTAGCAAATGACGTAGCTGAAGGCTATGCTAACTATCGTCTCGGCAAATGAGAGCGCATTTTGTCAGTGAACCATCGCTAGCAAAGTCGGCTGTACAACTGGGGCGAGTGCTAGGAAGTGTCTCTAGACCTGCCGTGTGGCGGCGCTCGGTCTGCAATCACTGATAGTGGCGACACGCGGGTCCGACGTATACTAACGGACCGCGGCCGATTTAAAGGCTATCACCTAGCAAGTGTGGTGTCTGGCGGTGACACCACATCTGTGTTTAGCAATGACGACTAGTCTCAAGTAACTGCTTACTGAAACATTATACTGTATTTATAATTAGTTTAATCTTCGTGAGATTATTATGTTGGACTTTTTCCTTTGTTCATAAATTCCGCCACGTGTACCATACATGAATGTGTGAAAACTTAAGCCTTGCTTCATGTAAAAACATGCTCCGCTGACCTGTATTTCCATCTGCTTATGGGCTAGAATATGTGCTTAAATAGTAGTTGACATTATCTTTTATAAGAAGTTCGGGTGAAACGACGTATATGCAGCATTTCGACGCATGTGGCATCAGAGACGCCGTCATCGAAACTTGTTTTTCCACGTCAAAAGTTATCACTTTTCAAGTTATTAGGCA
Source organism: Schistocerca serialis cubense (assembly GCF_023864345.2). Classification (NCBI taxonomy): domain Eukaryota; kingdom Metazoa; phylum Arthropoda; class Insecta; order Orthoptera; family Acrididae; genus Schistocerca; species Schistocerca serialis. The sequence goes on along the minus strand of NC_064646.1, from coordinate 442,775,925 downwards.
GTGTAGATCGCAAGTGACAAACACATTTGTCCTACAGACATTGAACCCACAAGGCCTAATGTAACACACTTTGAGACAGCATAGAATGGTGTATGCAATCCACGTTCCAATTCAAATATCAGCTGTGTTACTGGGTGTTCAAAAACTCTCCACAGTGCCGTATGATTTTAGCTGCATGTTCCGTATGATCGTTCGCCTGCCTGGGTTACTACCATTCAAGTGGACTCCCCCAATAATCCACTGTTCCGTTTACCTCAGCCAGCATCAGTAGGTGTGTGTCGTTACGTGTTGACGTTTGTTCGTTTGTTTCGTTTTTGTCACTGTTAAAATGCTAACCATTGAAGAACGTGTGTCTTTAGTCGAAAAAGTGTTCAAAGCTGGCATAAATACACGGTTTCAGTTCGTCAAACATTTAATTCGTTTTTGCCGGAGACAACACTCCCACATCGCGATACTGTGCGAGATTTGATTAATAAATTTCGAACTACGGGTTCAGTGACAGATACACCGAGAAGTGGTCGTCCTAGAGTTTTGTCTGAGGATAAACTACTCGATATTTCCGATAAAATGTCCATGAGTCAGAACAGAACAGTAAGAAAACTCGTCCAGGAAATCGATGTTAGTGTCGGAACGGCCCACAGAGCTCTAACGAAGAAAGCAGAACTTTTCCCATACAAAGTGACAGTCGTGCAAGAACTGAAAAATGCTGATCATGGCAAGAGACTGCATTATTGTCAATGGTTCAAAAATTTCGTTCAACAAAAAGGAAGGGATATTCTTAATGAAACGTTTTTCACTGATGAGGCGTGGTTTTACTTATCTGGGTACATGAGCTCGCAAAACTCTCGTATGTGGAGTACTGCAAATTCATTGTGTACTCATGAGGAACCACATCATTCTGTGAAAATTGAAGTTTGGATTGCAATTTCTAGACGTCGGATTGTGGGTCCCATATTTTTCAACGAAGCAATAAACGCACAACGATATTGCATTGATATTCTGTACCCATTCATAGTATAACTTGTGTTAAGTGAAATACAACAAGATGGTGCAACCGCGCATACAGCTCGCGTTTCAGTGTCACTGCTTGCTGATGTTTTTCGTGATCGTACAATTTTACAGGGACTTTGGCCTCCACGATCGCCTGACCTACCACCACCTTTCTTCTAGGGTGCAGTTAAAGCAACTGTCTATAAAAGCCGACCAAAATTCATCGATGAATTGAAACCTGCAATATTCACTTTCACTGCTTCTGTTATAGAAGAAATGCTACAGCTTGTGTTTGGAAACATGATTAGACGAATTGAATTGTGCATTCAACAACAGGGGGGACACTTTCAACATTTAATGTGAAAATTTGTAAGTAAAAATCAATACTCAATAAATTAATAACTTGTATTTCACTGAGTTTCATTTCGGTATATTCACTGCGGCATACGGCACACGTGGCTAACAATCGTACGGCACTGCGGAGAGTTTATGGACACCCCGTACTTCCAAATAAGGCCGTCCCATTTTCGTTGCGGTATCTTATGAACTAAATATGTGTAGTGAGATTTCATTATTAATTGGTTACTGATGTGTCGACAGAAATGCCGACACAGTGTGATTTGAGGGGACCGCAATGCACGCTATAAACACACGAAGGATGGCGTGAGGTCTGAAACAGGATAAGTAATGAATGCTATAAAGAAAAGTACGTAGCTGCTGGAATACTTAACTTTAATCCATCCTTGTTGTACATCGCTATTGACGATACAAGTGAGACTCTGTAGATTCAGGCAATAAACTACTAATGGCGCCTTGCTAGGTCCTAGCCATTGACTTAGCTGAAGGCTATTCTATCTGCTCAGCAAATGAGCGAGGCTTCGTCAGTGTGCATCGCTAGCTACGTCGTCCGTACAACTGGGGCGAGTGCTATCCCGTATCTCGAGACCCGCCTTGTGGTGGCGCTCGGTCTGCGATCACACAGTGGCGACGCGCGGGTCCGACATGTACTAATGGACCGCGGCCGATTTAAAACTACCACCTAGCAAGTGTGGTGTCTGGCGGTGACACCACAGTTACGTTCAGTCCGGAACCAGAGACGCTAGAGTTCTGGGCGCCGGTTTGGTGGCTTGTGTGAAGGCGTCCTCGAGCAGAATCGTGGTGGTCTGCTGGCTTTTACCTGCAGTCACGACCGCGGACCGAGGGACCTGTTACGAGGGATCGGCGTTGGCCTCCTCGTCTCCTCCGCACCTCCGCCGCTGTTCCAAGTATAGGAGAGGGGAGGGGGGAGGGGAGGGGGGGATTGCCGTTATCAGCGCCAGCTTCCGCGCCTCCGCTTCAACTCCCCGTCACGGTGGGCGGCTGCATAGTGCCGTGGCTCTGCTGCACGAGCCGCACCGCCCGCGCCTGAAAGAGGGCACTGGAGACGCCAGCGGCGGAACTTGTCGGGAACAAGAACGGAGACCGTGTCTTGTAACGAGGTGCGGAGTAGGAGCTGCGGAGTTATAGGAGTTTCTGCGTTTACATGTGGCATACAAGACTGAATAAACGCAAGGCTAGCTGTATTTGATGGATTGCTTATCTTGTGCGATTAAAGTTCAGATAAGGCCTCAGTCTGGGTTCAAATGGTTCTGAGCACTATGGGACTTAACATCTGTGTTCATCAGTTCCTTAGAACTTAGAACTACTTAAACCTAACTAACCTAAGGACATCACACACATCCATGCCCGAGGCAGGATTCGAACCTGCGACCGTAGCAGTCACGCGGTTCCGGACTGCGCGCCTAGAACCGCTAGACCACCGCGGCCGGCTGCCTCAGTCTCGGCTCTGGTATTCATAGATGTTTATTTACTGTAATTTTCTTATAAGTAGTTTAGTTTAAGCAGTTGTATTTACGTATGTTAAATTTTGAGGCCACAGAGAGCGGAGTGTGGCCTAGGAAGTGTTTGTAATTGTGTGGCTTGACACCACACGTTAAATTCCTGACAAATACTCACTGGCAAGTTGCCGTTAAAAATTGTGGGTGGTTTATGGCCGTTTCACAATTTAGCCCTTAGCTGACACATATATCCGGTTATTTGTTGGCGACAGTCCGTTGCTTTCTTGACTGTGCAGAGCGCGATCTGACCTGAGCTGCTGTCACTAGTCGTGCCCATTGCCTGAATTCATGTGACCTGTGGACGGTAAGTGGAGGGTCTAGGAGTGTTTGCTGGACTACAAGGCCCAGGAGTTGCTACGTTAACTAAATGTGAAAGAAATTTTCTCCTTTCTAAATGTTTCTGCTGTAGTGTCAGTTACTTAAATTTTTATTGAAGCTGAATGAATGTAAAGTTCTGACGAACGTGCAACTAGCGAAGTTTCGTAGAGAGAGAGAGAGAGAGAGAGAGAGAGAGAGAGAGAGAGAGAGAGAGAGAGACAGACGTAGCAGACCTGTTATTGGAGCTTTGCGTATATTCCATTTGAGTAAACTCCTAGATAAGTGTTGAAAGGTCTCTGTTGGATTCCTTTCATGTTAATTTCTTAAATCTGTTGTCATTTACGGCATAAATTCCACTTCCAAATTTACTGTGGTGTTTCTGACTCTATCGGGGAGGAGGCTGAGCAGTGTAGCGTGTTACTTTTACACATAATCAAAAACGATCTGTCACACTACTACACTTTGAAACACAGTTTATATGTAATTCATGTGACACAGTCTCATACGGAAGCTACATTCGCTTTCTATTATATATTGTATACGATAAGATACTGTCATCCCCCCTCCCTTCTGTGTGAAAGAATGAATGAGCAAATGTATTTCTAATTGCATGCTTGATGGCAGCAGACAAGCCTGTCTGCTAGAGAACAGTAGGACCAACGTCAGAACAGGTAGCTACCTTTCTAAAACTAAAGAGGTTTCTATTCTTAGTATGGTCCTGTGCATCCCTTGTCATGTTGGTATAGCAAGCTGCCTCTCTGGTCACTTCCGTTTGTATTTGTGAGGCACCCCTCAGGAAGGCACCACGGCAGTCTGTCCGCGGCTAGCGTCTGAAGTGGTAAGATCTCCAGTTAAGCGCGTGTCTGCTAAGTCCGTAGGACAATGGATTTCTTAAGTTCAGCCTAACTGAAAATTTAATCACCTTTACTTCAGGTTTAGATCTAAAATATCTAATGTATCTTAAATTGCGACACAGTGTAATTCGAGTGTCAAGTTCAGAATATCTTCCGGTAGTTGCTTTGTCACTACTTTCTGAGTAAAGTGGAACCACGTGTTGATCAGTAACTCTAACTAAGATCATCAATCTTAAATGCGAATGTGTGTGAGATTATAACGTCTCGTCTTGACAATATTTTTCAATATAGCAATTTTTCTTTATGTTCAACCCACGTGGGGTGTACTTTGTGAGACTAGTACCACGTGCTTATACAATTGGTTGACCCATCAGGTTAATAGTAAGAAGATAGTAACCAGTTCGAGGTTTTTCTTTTGTAAATTGCGTTTCGATGTAATTTATTTTAATTATCAAAATTATTGTGGAGTTACACTCTTTGTGTAAACCAAGTTGACCACATGAAGCATGTGGTGTAATCATCAAAGTAGCCCTCAGCTATTCTTTTCGGGAAGATTTCATAGAGAGTTAGTATGAATTTAGTATACCAGTGTGTGGTAATTACATGACGGACAGGATTGCGCTACGAACGTAACTTCTTTGGGTGAAAATTGAATCGGTTGGTTGGTTTCCTCTTGCATATGTTTCAACGTTCTTCGTGTGTTATTTTATGAATGCAGTGTTGTATGCACTCTCCCAATCTTGGCTCCATATTTGATGTTTTCCATAAGATTACAAGCTCACATTTTCACAATCCTAAATAAGGCACTAGTTTAGTTATGAATCAAGTTTGATATGCTGAAATTGTAACGGAACAATGATCAATGTTAAAACAAATATAAACTGATTTATTTTTTTTTATTTAAATTCTCTTTATGTATATCAGCGGTTGTCGTAAGATGACTATTAAAAGATTATAATTAATGTTAGACTGGCTGGGAATTTGGTAAGCTAGACTGCATATCTAGTGAAACAGTTGCTCAGTAATGCAAGGTTAACTTCCACAGATAGCTCACAGCTTTTAAACCGCTTTTATTGTCTTGAATATCAGGACTGCTTTCAGAACAACTTAATGCATCAACATTACAGTGTAACAGGTTATATGCCAGTTGCTGAAGCACGACTGACGCCATGATCATTTGTGTTTGGCTTGCTCGAGTGTTTTAATTCTCATTAGAAATTTGGTGATTCATGAACTAAAATTTGCTTAAGGCAGCAAGTAAAAGTGTTCTTGGAATGTGCTAATGGTGGGATTTTAATAAATGTTCTTAGTGACTTCTAAATTTTGGTGCATTGTCAGATCTTGATTCACCCCGGTAGGCGAAGAAACCCAGTTCATAAACATACATGAGCATCATGAAGAAAAAAATCGTTTCAGCTGTATGAAAAATACTTACCTATAATCCAACTAGTTTAGAATCACATCTTCAGCGATAAGTCTGTATATAAACAAGAGCCAAACATTTAAAGATAGTGTTTCTGTTGAAATTGAGAGTATCTTAACACAAAACTGTATAGCAAAATCACGTAATAACATTTATTTCATAATTTATTTCAAACGATAACCGATAGATGACCCAACATTCGTGATAAAAATGTCCAGTCGTCAAAAGGTAGGGAGTCAATTTAAAATACTGCAGAATGCAGGGAACATCACCATTCGTCAACGCCATGTACCGTGACAACGATGCATTTCCGGACGCATGTCCGTAAGACCTTCTTTCCACCGTTTTCAGTCAGGAATGCGTCCCCGCATTTTGTCGGCCTTATTAATCTTCCTTCTGTATACAGACGTATCCCCGAAGATACAGCTCTAACGCCGCGAAATTGGTTGGATCGTAAATAAATATTCATCATACAGCTGAAGCGGTCTTTTTCATCATGATACAATACTACAGCAGTGAAGGTCCGCCCCAATAGCTGAGTGCTCAGCGTGACGGATTGCCGCCCTACGGGCCCGGATTCGAATCCCGACTGGGTCGGGGATTTTCTCCGCTCGGGTACTGGGTGTTGTGCTGTCTTCATCATCATTTCATCCCCATCCGCCGCGCAGGTCTCCCAATGTGGCGTCGAATGTAATAAGACCTGCACCAAGGCGGCCGGCCCTGCCCCGCGAGGGTCCTCTCGGCCAATGACGCCAAACGCTCATTTCCATTTCACAGCTGTGGATGCCCACAACAGAAAATTTGCTGCTTACATGAGCTGTAAAATTGAGTTTCAAAAGAAGTGTAAGGCTTTCAGAATGAAACTCTGTGACTGTCCCGCATTGTAGTGTCTCCTTGCTCGTGCGTGCCTCTGCATAGAGGCAGATCACGGGTGACTAATTAGTTCCCTCCTTGTCCTGATTAGTGATGTTCGCTATCGATCGCTATGGTGACCTGTTGACGCACATTCCGCTTCAGCTGCGCTGCGTCGCTGCGCGACCTTCCCACGGGCCAACAAGTACAACGCACCGCTTACTTTATTTATACATCGGTCGCTTTCGGGGAACCGACGACTCACAAGTAGCTCTTCCTATATATATACAGTATCGCATGGAGGTAGCTGCGTAATCCCGTGATTCGCAGAAGACGATACGAATAGAAACGAGTCAACAAATGAAATTTAATAGCCCATTGGGCACTGGCTTCCGACAGATATGTTACACGCTCCCTTATGTGGTGATAATAATATTACCTTTTAGATGAGAAGCAATTATTTTCCTTCCATATTGGATGCGTATACTGAGAAAACAAGAAACATGTTTCACCAGTAGTCCGAAAGACGTATAGCCAGTTTGCGTTGAATTCATTTCTCCACCGCCTTTCTCTCTTATCACCTCGGATGACTTGCCATTGAAGGACGAATAATAGTAAGTTTTAATTATCATCTCGAAAAAAAAATCATGTTGCAACTATGACGACACTGGTCTGCACATATTTACCCTCATTTGTCGTAATGGTGAATGGCTTCGTGAAGACCTTCGTTCTAGAAGCCTACGATTTCCTGTACCGGAAACTTAATACCTCCAAAATTATTTCGTCGTGATTCTGGAAATGCGTTCCACGCAAAGATCTTTCCATCCGAGGAAATAATGGGAAGTCATGAAGTGCTATGTGGGGTGAATACGTTCGTAAAGGATAACATGATAGCCTAGAGAAGCAGCATGTGTGAATCTGTGCTGTACAGAAAAGAGAAACAAACTCGCGTTCAGCTCAGCAGTTGCCAAGCTGATGTAGCATTCTGCATTAACGCAAAACCGTAAAAGCGCTATAAAACGGACCTAACGTCCTAAATGAATCGTGATTTACTGACACACATACCTTCTCTCCCTCTGCCTCTCTCTCTCTCTCTGTCTGTCTCTCTCTCTCTCTCGTTCTCTCTCTCTAAAACACACGCACGCACATATTCCCCTACCCCACTTCCCAGCCACACGTGCGGTACTTAATGTGTGTAGCTTTTATGAGAATGGATGTAATAACTCCCATATCATATCCCACATTTATCAAAGTAAACATCATAATAGATTGCATAGAATATAGTTCTCTTGCTGGCAAAAGACCAACACATAAAAAAAGGAAGTATTAATGTCGAAAAAAAGGAAAATCGGAACAGAAAAGCATGACCGCCACAAAAAACTACTTTTCTAGAAGCAAAATAAAAAAAGTAGCAGCGTATTATGTTTTATTTCGTAATCGACTTACTCTTATCAAAACGGAGAACTCATCACAGTGTACCATTCTCCTAAACATTGTGTTCTTAAGAACGCAACACAAAACGGACTTTGACTCTACTGCAATGGCACGCAGTGCACTACCCGGCTACCGTAACTCCTGCACTTGTTGGAAATGATATTAAACAAATGGAAATACTAGTAAAACCGTCTTCAGTTGAAGGTTTGTGTGAACACAGTGTATACCAACGAAGAGTAGGTAGAAATACTACTCCCCTACAAACAATTTAAGTTAGCAGAACCGTAATGCCAATAACTTTTTTGTTATTTAAAGTTAGGTACGAGTAGTGGAGTACTGCACTATGTTTATACCACATATTGTGCATAGTAAAGGCAGTTCTTGATTAAAAATTGCGTCATCGTTACTTTTATTTTATTGTGGTTGAAGATACGAGCAATGCATTTTTCTTGTATTTCTCAGGTGCAAGTGGACGAATTACCTGCGCTGTACGTTAGTTAGGTTTTGTGTTGCATTGTTAATAACATCATTTTTCCGCGAATAATACCATGTGGTCCTTCTTTGGACAGATGTTGAGGAGAAGGTTTGGACTACCGAATGAAATATACTCGGTGGTCATTAACAAAGCGTAAATTTTATGTCGGCCGCTGTGGCCGAACAATTCTAGGCGCTTCAGCCCGGAACCGCGCTGCTGCTACGATCGCAGGTTCGAATCCTGCCTCACGCATGGATGTGTGTGATGTCCTTAGGTTAGTTAGGTTCAAATAGTTCTAAGTCTAGGGGACTGATGACTTCAGATGTTAAGTCCCATAGTGCGTACAGCCGTTTGAACAATTTTTTTGAAAAGTTTATTAGAGGATTTGTTGTGCTGAGAAATAGCTGTTAAAAGAAGTCGATATCTTGCGCCGTTTTCGTGTTCATTAGCACCGAAGTCAGCCACTCAGACCGTTGCATCTGGAAATTCAAGTGCCCAACAGGATGTAATTGGTGTCAGTTGTTCTCACTGCGTAGATGATAGCGCACGAGACTGCTCAGCCTTTGGCTCGGGTTCGATCGTTATTGCCGTCCCATGTCCAGTTTTTGCATAGCTCCATAGCTCAGTTTAAGGAAACCAAACGAAGAACACGTTTGGCGACATAATCTCAGGCAGACAGCTTGAATTTGCCCAAAAACGGCTAACTTCATTGTTGATTGACTAATGAGCGTCGTAACGTATAGAATTTTTTCTTAAGAATTGTTTATTAGCACAACCTAACCTGCGACACCCTTACAAGGTTTTCAGACTTTATCCAACCACTTGGTATACACACTGCGGTGACAAAAGTCATCGGATACCCCCAACATCGTGTCGGACCTGCTTCTGCCCGGCGTAGTGCAGCGTTTCAACGTGGCATGGACTCAACAAGTCGTTGAAAGTCCACTGCAGAAGTACTGAGCCATGCTGTCTCCGTAGCCGGCCATAATTGCGAGAGTGTTGCCAGTGCAGTACTTTCTCTAGGAACTGACTTCCCCATTATGTTCCATAAATGTTCGGTAGTATTCATTTCGGGCGATCCGAATGGTCAAATCATTAGCTCGGACTGTCCAGAATGTGCTTCACACTAATCGTGACAATTGTGACAGGTTACATAGGCATTGCCACCCATAAAAATTGCATCGTCGTTCAGAACTTCAAGTTTGTGAATGGCTGCAAAAGGTCTCCAAGTAGCCGAACATAACCATTTCGAGTCAACGATGGGTTCAGTTGGACCACAGGACCCTGTTCATTTCATGCACACACAGCCTGCACCATTATGGAGCCGTCACCAGCTTGCCTTCTTGTGTCTTGTCGACAACTTGAGCCCATGGCTTTATGGGGTTTACGCCATACTCTAACCCCACCATCAGCTCTCCGCTACTTGAATCGTTATACAACTGACCAGTCGTCTAGGGTCCAACCGGCATGCTCACGAGTCCCAGAGAGGCACTGCAGGCGATGTCTTGTTGTTAGCGAAGGCACTCGCTTAGGTCGTCTGCTGCCATAGCCCATTAACTCCAGATTTTGCCGTACTGCCCTACCGGATACGTTAGTTGTACGTCCCACATTGATTTATGCGGTTATTTCACGTAGTGTTGCTTGTCTCTCAGCACTGACAACTTTACGCACACGTCACTGCTCTCGATCCTTAAGTGGTCGTCCGCTACTGCATATTCCGTGGTGCGAGAGAATGCCTGAAATCTAGTATTATCGACACAGTCTTTACTCTGTGTGTCTCGGAATACTGAATTCCCTAACGATTTCCGAAATGGAATGTCCCACACGTCTAGCTCAAGCCACCATTCCGCGTTCAAAGTCTGTTGAGTCCCGTGGTGCAGCCGTAAACGCGTCGGACACCTTTTCACATGAATTACCGAACTAGAGGTGACAGCTCCGCCAATGCACTGCCATTTTACACCTTTCGTAAGTGATACTTCCACCATCTGTGTCCGTTCGTCGCCTCAGTGTGTGGTGGCATTTAAATAAGACGTATTAGTGTTCATATCACCATATCGAACAAAGTTACAAGAAAGGGAATCACGGTGGTTAATATCTCCCTCGCAAGCTAAACAACTGTTGCTTCACAAATTTCTTATTTTGTTTTTTTTACAAGAAGTTATGTGGGTTTATCCTGATAAACGTGACACTGTAAAAAACAGAACTGTTTTAAGTTTCCGTTCGAACATGCATTAATCCCTGTATGAAATCAGAAAAACTTTATGTTAACTCATCAAAACTATGTGATTTTTGTTGTAAGATGCTGAAATGTTCCTGATTTATAACTCAAGGCCCCAGTGTGAAATCATGTGGGCTGCACTAGTGTAAGGAGCCGTTAGCTGCTCTAGCTCGCCCGACAATTCGTCAGGAAGGAGCTGACTCTCTTACAGAAATATAACTTACCATGTTGGTAGACCTACATTGTAGGATGAGGAGCTTACCACGTTTTAAAGCAAACATTAACTACAAGAGCTATACTGATGAGTAACTGTTGGTGACACCGTGAACGTGTAAAAAGGATTGGTAACAGTTTACTAATTACGAAGCTAAGGTCGCTCACGTATACCAGTGTGACAGCTCTCGACTCCGACGTAGGGGGTTCGAATCCTATTCGTAGGAGAAATACCGACGGAGATATGAAGTGTTACACTATCACCACCTTTACCGAACACTATCAAACTGTTGCTCTATTATTTTCATGCTTCTGTAGTATATTCATCAATATTCCAACTTTATACATAATAAATTTCAGTATTTTCAATGGAGATAAATGCCTTCCTACATCCGGAGAATAGTGTGAGTATATTATGGTTGTAGCCTGTGTCTAATGTTACTGGAAATTTTAAATCGGAGATAGGAACACAGCACGGCTATAGCATGTACAGGTGCCGCTTATCACCATTATTCGGATTTCGAGAAACAACGACTCATTCTCGTGAGAGACATGGGAGCACTACACCGACACATTGCAGGGCCCAGACAGCTAGCGGTGGTGTACCGAGAGCGGACTGGGACTCAGTGGAACAATATGACAAGAGGGGCAGGACTTACTTACTTGGTAAGTCCTGTTGTCACATCCAACAGGTCCTCACAATACAATTTCAGCAATCGGAGAGGTGTGTCTTGAGCATCGCTGCTTCCTGAGACTTTCCAATAGGACGCGTGGCAACTCAGTATAGCAATCTGTGGCCGACGCATCGTGGTGAGACTGTGCCCATAACCTCTGCCTGCATTTCAGCTGTTGTCCTCCATATATCCGTCAGACCTAGTGCAACAGTCCTGACAACTTCTCGTGGTGTAATCTTTCAGGATACACCCGTGCTTGCCCCTCTTGTCACTCTGTCCCTCTGTGTCGTCACCAATGGTTCTGTTCTCATTTAACTATCGCTAACTGTCTGGTCGCTGCGATGTGTCGGTACAGTGCTACTATGTCCTGAAGGGGAGCCGAATACTCACCAGTACGTGATGAGTATGATAAAATCCTGTTGACACGCATTTCATGACCGGGATGGCAAATGGCTTATTTCAGCAGGATAATGCAAGATTACAAGCTACAGTTCACACCACAAACGCCTTGTAGAGGACAAATCTCTGGCTGTCCTGGCCAGTCCCCTAATTTGGCATCTGTAGAACATATATAGTTTGACCACTGGAATAGATTGTCGTCGTCGACTCGTAATCAAAATGTCCCAGCTCCCGTATTCGAACCCAGCCATTATCAAAATTTAGATATAAATCATCAATAACGGTTACCAAAGACTCCCAGTGCAAGTTGTCACCTCTTTCTGTCAACGGCCTTGTCAAAGAGGCCGAAGGAGCGTACAGACGTTGGCAACACTCACTTCCCCTTGGGGTGGGAAACTGACTCCAAAAGGGTAAAGACACAGCAACGATAAACAAGTGACGCAGAAGGTAATACGAATAATTTTCTTAAAGTCGCACAGTTAGTATCCACAAGACATGTAGCCTGTAACTGCCAATGTCTCATTACAGTCTCTGCAGTGGCAAAAGATTCTGGATTAGTCTCCCATTAGAATTTCCGGGAGAGGGCTGCCTAGGGGGAGGTGAGCAGGGGAACAAAGCGTAACGTTCTACGAGTCGCAGCGAGAATAGTCAGAAGTCAGAATGTGCTATGGAGGCTAGCAAATCTGAAAATGGGAATGCAAAATGTTCTGTCGAGATACAGTGGACGTAAGTGAAGTGAAATGGCAAAAAAAAAAGGAAAAATTTCTGGTCAGATGAATGTAGGGTAATATTTAGTAGGAAATTGTATAACGGGAGTAGGATTAATTATAAATTATTACGAGCTGTTAAATAGTAGTTCAGTTCTCACCGGAATCGACATCAAGCCAGCGTCCACTAGAATAGTCTAACTATACTTGCCGACCTCACAACCAGATTAAGAAAATATATGAGGATGTTGAAAGGGTAATTCAGAACCTGAAAGGAGATGATAATCTAATAATCATGGAGGAACGGAACGTAATAGTAGGCGATGAAATATAAGAAAGGGTTTAAGGGGAATATGGGCTAAGCAGCAGGAATGAGAGAGAAGAAAGACTAACTAAGATAGGCAATGCATTTCTGCTAGTAGTACCGATTACACTTTTCAAAAATCACAAGAGCTGGAGATGTACTTAGGAAAGGCCTGGAGATACGAGAAGATTTCTACTGAATTACATCGTAATCGGACTCAGATCCGAAATTTGATGTTGGATTATAAGATGTACGCAGGTGCAGATATAGACTCAGAACACAATTTAGTAACCATGAAGAATAGACTGGAGTACAGGAAAATCGTGTGGAACAATCAGTGTCGAAGGAAGTGGGACGCGTAAGTACTGAGGAATGATCAGACATGTCTCAAGTTCGCTAAATATGTCAGTAGGGGGTTCAGTTGAAGAGACATGGACACCTCTAAAAGTGGAAATCACAGAAATTGGACAGAAAAATGTAGTCATTGGGAGGGTAACTACCTTGGGTAACGAAAGAAACAGAGAGAGAGAGAGAGAGAGAGAGAGAGAGAGAGAGAGAGAGAGAGAGGGATAGTTACTTCAACTGGTATACTGCAATTGATCAACGAAAGAAAGAAATACAAACTGCCCAGGGAGAGACATGGATACAGAAATATAGGTCGCTTAAGAATGAAATAAATAGGAAGTGAAGGGAAGCAGGAAATATGTGAAGCAGTCGACAAAGATATACCTGTCGGAAGAACTTATTAAACATATAAAAAAGTCAGAACTGCCTTCGGCGAAATTAAGAGGGAGGGCGTCATCATTTAGAGTGCAATGGAAATTCCACTATGAAGCACAGGAAAGAGAGCGGATAGGTGGACAGAGCACATCGAAGGCTTCGAAACGTTCAAGAGCGGGATTGAAATTCAAGTTGAAAGGTTATCAATGATAAAATTCGCTAACGATGTTGGTATTCTCAGTTGAAGTGAAGAACAATTGCCGGATACGTTGAATGAGGTCAACAGCCTAAGGAGTAAAGTATTCCGAGTAAAGTGAAGTGGAACGCAAGTAATGAGAAGTAGCAGAAATGAGATTAGCTACAAACTTAACATCAGAATTGAGAACCAGGAAGTATACGAAGAAAGGAATTCTGCTACCTTGGAAGCAAAATAACATATGACGGGTGAAGGACATACAGCGCCGATTAGCACAGGCAAAGACAGTATTCCTGACCTAGAGAAGACACCTAGTGTCAAACACTGGCGTTAATATGCGTAAGAAATTATGTGACCTGACGTTTGGACCACAGCATTGTATTGAGGTGAATCATGGACAGTTGGGAAACATAAAAAGAAAGCATGGAAGCGTTTGAGTTGTTGCGTTGCGGAAGGATATTAAAAATAGGTGAACTGATAAGATAAAGAATGAGGAGGTTTTCTGCAACCGGCAAAGAAGGGAACAAATGGAAAACACTGACAATAAGAAGGGACAAGTTGACAGGAGATGTGTAAAGGCATCTGGGAATAATTTCCGTGATACCATAAAGGCGCCGTTGAGGGTAAAAGGATAAAATGTGACTGATAATAAAAAGAAGGAAAGCTTATCTGGAATACGATGGGAAGCCACGGCGGATACACAATGTAGGCGTGCCTGTAGGAGTGATACCTCGTACCGCTGTCGATGAAAATTGTTTCTGAACAGGATGAACAACTTATCACTTAATACTCGTTATGTGATGTAAACGTTTACAAAATTTGATAAATAATCTAATTCTGTTTCATAGTGTAAATTCAGACTTTGCGAAAATGTTCTTTAAATTCCAAACCAGTCCGCAGTGTCTGATGGATTGAGGCTAAGTGACACTGTATGATGACGAGACGTTGAGCTTGGAAGTCCGCTTGGTGTTACATTGGGTTACATTGGGTTACACACATATTTATCATGATCTTGCAACGCCAATATGATAGCAAACTATGTAGAAATCCATTACAGAGAGAGACCTACACTCGAGAGGTACACCTACGACGCAACTTGCGTACACCCCGAGGCGAGGACCGTTGTGGGCCGCGGAAGAAAACCCTATCTGATCAGGCGGCAGAGGCCAAACCTCGCTGCCTCCGAGCCAACACTTCTCTATGACTCTTCCTTTCTATTCAGTCAGTCTCACACTGGGTAACGATGGCCTTATAACGCAAATGTAAACTGTTATTTCAGATGGATGATCGAATTCCATTAAATTATTTCAAATATTGACACGTACCCTAATGATCAGAAACGAGTGCGAGTAGATTCCCCACGGTCAATCTCTACATATTAAGTCGTTTATGTCTGAAGTACCAGAGAACCTCAACCCTGCGATAATTTGTAGACGAAATTGTACTCAAACATTTTTAAGCTCCAGTACTGCAACACAGCAGTCATGAACTCAGAGGGAAACCATCAACGAAATGCTACAAAATATTTATAAGTCTTCTAAGATGCCACAGCAATAGTCACACGCAAAGAGATAGAGTATCTTGAAAACTGTAAGACAAAAAGAATAAAAGGAACACAACGAAAGATTTATCCGAATGAAAATGGGTTGATACGACGCACTTGTACACACAAACAAGTTTTTAAAAATTTCAGAAAATATGAATGATTTATTCAAGAGAAAGAGATTGACAAACCGAGCAAGCCAAAAATGTTTTGGTCCACTTCCGGCTCTTGTGCAAGCTGTTATTCGGATTTGCATTGATTTGACAGAGTTGTTGTTAGGGGCATCCTGCCAAATTCGATCTAGTTGATGCGTCAGGTCGTCCAAATCTCGAGTTGGTTGGAGAACCCTGACCGTTATGCTCCAAATTTTCCCACTTGTGGAGAGATCCAGCGACCTTGCTGGCCAAGACAGGATTTGACAAACATTAAAAACTCTCACCTTGTGCGGGCGGTTGTTCTCTTGGTGAAATTTAAGCCCAGGTTGGCCGTGCTGTAAGAGTGCTGTGATCAAAGGGTTCTTTCTAGGAAATGAAATGCCACCCCAGACCATCACTCCTGGTTGTCAGGTGACACTTAGGTTGGTAACACACCGCTGTCTGGTACTTTCAAAAACAAATCTTCACTGGTCATCGGCGCTGAGTTCGAAGTATGACTCATTGCTGAAGACAGTTCTACTCCAGTCAACGAGACCCGAGACGGAGCCAAAAGTTTAATACGTGTTTTGATGGAAATGGCTGCGAATTATCAGTTTGCGTACCACCTGTGGATGTGGTCGATTTATACACATTTACATATATACTCTGCAAGATCCTTATGGTGTGCGGCGGAGGGTACATTACGTACCAGTATCCCTTCTCTACTTTCCTAATCCAATCATGAATGATGCGATGGTAGAACGATTGTTTACAAACCTCCGTTTAACCTCGATTATGTCTAATATTACACTACTGGCCATTAAAATTACTACACCAAGTAGAAGTGCAGATGATAAACGGGTATTCATTGGACAGATATATTATACTAGAACTGACATGTGATTACATTTTCACGCAATTTGGGTGCATAGATCCTGAGAAATCAGTACCCAGAACAACCACCTCTGGCCGTAATAACGGCTTTGATACGCCTGGACATTGAGTCAAACAGGGCTTGGATGGCGTGTACAGGTACACCTGCCGATGCAGCTTCTACACGATACCACAGTTCATAAAGAGTAGTGACTGGCGTATTGTGACGAGCCAGTTGCTCGGCCACCATTGACCAAACGTTTTCAATTGGTGAGAGATCTGGAGAATGTGCTGGTCAGGGATGCAGTCGAACATTTTCTGTGTCCAGAAAGGCCCGTACAGGACCTGCAACATGCGGTCGTGCATGATCCTGCTGAAATGTAGGGTTTCGCAGATCGAATTAAGGGTAGAGCCACGGGTCGTAACACAGCTGAAATGTAACGTCCACTGTTCAAAGTGCCGTCAATGAGAACAAGAGGTGACCGAGAAGTGTAACCAATGGCGCCCCATACCATCACGCCGGGTGATACGCCAGTATGGCGATGACGAATGCACGTTTCCAACGTGCGTTCACCGCGATGTCGCCAAACACGGATGCGACCATCATGATGCAGTAAACAGAACCTGGATTCATTCTAAAAAATGACGTTTTGCCATTTGTGCACCCAGGTTCGTCGTCGAGTCCACCATCGCAGGTGCTCATGTCTGTGATGCAGCGTCAAGGGTAACAGCAGCCATGGTCTCCGAGCTGATAATTCATGCTGCTGTAAACGTCGTCGAACTGTTCGTGCACATGATTATTGTCTTGCAAACGCCCCCATCTGTTGACTCAGGGATCGAGACGTGGCTGCACGATCCGTTACAGCCATGCGGATAAGATGCCTGTCATCTCGACTGCTAGTGATACGAGGCCGTTTGTGTATGAGAAATCGGTTGGAAACTTTCCTCATGTCAGCACGTTGTAGGAGTCGCCACCGGCGCCAATCTGGTGTGAATGCTCTGAAAAGCTAATCATTTGAATACCACAGCATCTTCTTCCTGTCGGCTAAATTTCGCGTCTGTAGCACGTCATCTTCGTGGTGTAGCAATTTTAATGGCCAGTAGTGTACGTTCATGGTCTTTTCGTGGGACGTACGAATACGGAATAAATATATTGATTGACTCTTACAGGAAAGTTCGTTCACAAAATTTTAATAATAAACCAACTGTTATGCACATCGCCTCCCCTAGAGCTTCTTCCACTTGAGTTAGATGAACGTTTCGTTCACACGCTGGCGCTACCTAAATGAACCTTTGACTAATCCTTCGTGGTTCGAGTCTTAGCTCTGGCACCTTCGACTAATAAGGTCGTTCCACTTTAAATAGCTCCGTACGCATTCTCTCCTATATGTAATGCATGTGATTGCTTCCATTGCTTGTGAGGCAACCGTATAACCACATAAAGTGAGTGTTTCTGCCTATGCGGAGTACCTTGCGTCTGTTTATGTTGAGGTTCAACTGTTATTCCTAGAACGGAGCGCCGACGGTCTTCCTACATTCACTTACAAATGTCTAGCATTGTGACTTATCTGTATACAAAAGCATCATGTGTGAACTGACTCATGCAATTTCCGGCGTTATCCATTTGGTCAATTGCGTCAGTGGTGAAAACTGTTGGTCCTGTAGTACTTTTTTGGGTTACGCCCGAAGTTCCTTTCAAGCCCGACGATTTTCTTTATTAGACTATATTGCGAAACTGTATCAACAGCCCTCTGGAAGTTAAGGAGGGTGGAATCAATGTAGGCACACATACCTGGTGCCTACGGGATCTCATGGACGAACAGAGGGGAACTGCGTTGCACACGACCGTTGTTTGTGGAATCCAGAAAGGTCGAAATGCGCGACCATAGAACGTGTTATAAAATTTTGCAGCAGACTGTCGTCTGCGATTTAAGGCTATATTTGTGTGCGTCTTATCTACGACCCTTCTTGAACTAAATCGGCGTCAAATGGGTACTTCATCTCCTAAGTGGGTGAATTACTCGTTTGGAAAGTCGCGCCACTTGTTTCTTCGCCATGAGTTCCCCAGCTGCTGTCCACCTCAGCTGCCATGTGTGTTCTCTCGACCTCGGACCATGCATTCCATCCTTCGATTCGTCTCACCAATTGCGGAAGTGGTCTTAGAATGAAGGCTTTCACGACCGGATGACATAGCTGTTGATATACTTTCCGGGCTGTGAGGTCGTGGTCCAAGAACTTTTCTGCTCCTTACGTTTCGTCCAGGCTGCGCTGGACTTCCTCAGAGGCGCTGCTCCGCTGAATCATGCCGACAGCGCAGCCTGGACGAAACGTAAGGAGCATAAAAGTTCTTGGACCACGACCTCACATCCCGAAAAGTATATCAACAGCTTAAGTGGTCTGCCACGTGCAAGCACTTGGACCAGGATAACAACACAGCTTTGGAACTCATTTCCCACATATCTAGTTTTACTGTCTCATAACTTTGTCTACTTTCGTACCAAATAGTCTGCACAAAACTTAAATATTGAAACAAAGATGTCACAGATTTTGTGCGTTTTCTGACTTCCAGAGATTCTTATGAAGTTGCACATTACTGAGAATTATTTTAACAGCATTTTACAATCATAATTTTTTATATTACTGAGATTCATTCGTAAATTATGTTACCAAATGTATATGGCATTACATTTTAAATTTATGGGTATTAATTCATTTGTTGAATCTTGCAGAGAAGCAACCAGCCACTTCATATAACGCTATTTATTTGCATACATAGTGCAGTTGCCTACTTCGAATGGACAGGTTCATCATCAGGCGGATTAAGATATTTTTGTCTTGTAGTTTGCATTAGTATTCACTTGTTATTCCCCCATATGATGAAGATTTCTTGGGGTGGTCGTGCCCTACAAGCAGTACATGATATGATAAATTGTCTGTTTACCTATAGTTGTACCTCACAAAAATTTCAAACAAGGTAAATAAATCGGTAAAGTGAAGATGTTTTATTTACTTACGTCGAAAATTCCGCGTCATTACGTTGCAATGCTGACTGCTTGTGTTCATGCAGTGCGAAGACTATATGAAGCACTTTCTTTGTATATATGTTAACATATAATGCAAAGTTCCACTCACACACCCCAGAAAGTATTGCCACGTGGGACGATGTTAACATAATGGCGTTATCACATCCAGATCAACGCCAAAGAATTTCTCCCTCAGAGATATTTCGATATATACATTAACGTGACAGTAGCAATTAATAAACTACAAACGTTCTATTATTTACAATTTATTTATATTAAATGAGAACTGATTACAATTAAGATAAGCAAATAAAACGGACAGTTTGCTATTAAAAGTTACTGCTTTCCACTTTTAAAATACGCACTACTCACTTTGACAATAACAACATGCAGACACTAACTCAACTTGATGTAAAGCATAAGATATTAAATGCTTATAATGCTTTTAACTAGCTCTCAAATTTTAAATAATGTCCAATGTTGTAATATTTATTTATGTCTGTCTATCCCTCATCATTTAGTTTACTTCCAGTGTACTGTACCCGCACATTAGGTTGACACTCGCCGTGGTGCCCGCTGGGAGCGACCGCAAAGGCATTTCCCATATACAGTCGCTCCCATCAGACACCGTGCCGAGTGTCAACTTTGCGCGTATATTATACCACGTTGCTTACATAATGTCATTACAGTAACACTTTATAACAAACTGGCTGACTTATTTGCTCATCTTAATTTTAATCATTTCTCGTTTAATACAAATAAACTGCAAGTAACGCAACGTTTGTAGTTTGTAAATCTCTACTGTTACATCAATGTATAGATTGAAATATCTCTGAGAGAGTTCTGATATCACCATCTTTGTATACATCCACCCATGTGGCAAACCTTTTTGGTGTGTGTGAGTGGAGCTTTACATTATATAAAAAAGTGCTTCATATAGTCTTCGCTACTGCATGAACACAAGTTTCGACGTAAGTAACTAAAGTGCCATATTTCTCATATGTCTAGTATTATAACGAGCTGCTTCCAGAACTAGGAGAAAAATACTACGGTCCATGGAATGGATATATAGAAGCTGCGAGCGATCAAATGGGGCGGCGTTTGTTTGTAGTGTGACTGTTTCACGAACATCACACCACATCGTCACATTCTCCACACCAAGAACGTCTGAAGTAACTAACTGTGTTTACTTATAGACCACAGATGTTGTTTTGAAACGTTACTACACACCTCTGTAATTCTGCTGGTATACACATCACGTGTATGTAGTGGGGCATAAACGCCCAAGAAAACTTTATGGAATGTAGAAAACATTAGTGTGTGGTATGTTAAAGGCATTTTCAAATGTTTTGCTAAGACACGTGTGCGATATTTCCTGTTTCTTATTGTGAGGAGAATAACTGTGTTTTGGTACCTCTTTGTTATACGTTTTTCCATAATTTCAATCCAGATAAAATCATTCTAAAATTAAAAATTTAACTCTGAAAATCCCAGGTCCACATGAAAACATGAATCTACTTAGATTCACGGGACACTTTTTTTTTGGTGGTTTAAGTGTATTATTGATCAAAAAGGAAGACAGGTTTTGACCTGATATTTTTCAAATATATAGTAAATAAATTTTGACCATGAAACGGTGAAATTTAAGTAAAACGGACAGTTTCAGGACTGATGCATGATTTCTTTCAGAGCGTTGTCTGTCATGTTATTCAGAGTTGGATCTTGAGGAAATATTGAACCAAATTGAGATCACCCGTGTGCTTTTAGCCTTGACGTCATCAGGCGGTAGATATTAACTACTCACCGAAATACAATATCCGTAAAACACGTGATAACAAGAATGAGCGGTTTTTGAAACTACTGATGCGGGCATCTGCTATGACCAGTGAATATTGATTTTGTAGAGTGTGATGTTATACGTGTGCTGTCTGAGATGGAACGGAACCCTGCTTATATTTATTTTATTCAAATGGAACTCTATGTTTCCAGAGGCCTTAACAAGTCTCAAACATCTATGATGTACACATGCAGACTAGAACAACGAAGGAAAATTTGTAGCAAGGCCAGTATTTGTAGCAAGGCCCAAATTCCCATTCAGTACTGAGGCGGGCTGAGGCGTGATTGGGAATTTGTACTGAGAAGGGAGGCGTGCTAGGGTAGGCCGTGCAGCTGTGAAAAGCCATTGCGCCAAGGTGGCGTAGTGCTTAGCGCTTCTGCCTGGTGAGCAGGAGACCCGGTTTCGAATCCCGGCCTTGCTACAAATTTTCCTTCGTCGCTTCAGTCTGCATATACGCACAATGTTTATTTTACTTCTTCGTATTTAGCCCATTGACTTGCATTTGAGGGGCGATGGCTCAGATCCCACTCTGGCCATCCAGATATTGATTTTCCGTGATTTTCCTAAATCGCTCAAGGCAAATGCCGGGATGGTTTCTTTGATAACGGCGCGGCCTTCCTTCCTTCCTTATCCTCTCCTTATCCGAGCTTGAGCTTCATCTGTAATGACCTCGTTGTCGACGGTACGCTAAATTATAATCCTCCTTCTTTCCGTTTTTACTTATTCTGCTTTTCATATTTGCTGTCTGCGGACAACACGATTTCAGCTGCACTTTCCCTGTTCCTTGAGCCGCGCGGGGTAGCCGTGCCGTCTACGGCGTCCTGTGACGGTTCGCGCAGCTCCCCCCGTCGGAGGTTCGAGTCCTCCCTCGAGCAACGGTGTATGTGTGTTGTCCTTAGTGTAAGTTAGTTTAAGTTAGATTAAGTAGTGCGTCAGCGTAGGGACCGATGACCTCAGCAGTTTGGTCCAACAGGAACTTACTACAAATTTTCAAAATTTCCCTGTTCCTTGCGCCTGGGCCTGAACTTTAGCCCAGTATTTCGTCATTTGTCTCCTGTGCTGACCCTTCCTCGATGAAGCCCACATTTCCCTGGTATTTAGTTTTGAATTTTTGTGGAAACGAAGGCGCTCTTAGAGTTTCTTCTTGAGTAGAAAACATTAATAGTCATCCTACCTCGTTGAACCACGCCTGCCTGGTTTTCTTGTTGAGATAGTTACGGAAGATTCGATAGCTCACTCTTGTAGGACTCACTACGAATGAAGTCAGTGATCTTCTTTATATCTGTGTAGTTTTCGCGGCTGTATCGACTCCTGAATTAACCATTTTCTTTGACTGGTCCTAGGATATTCGTAACGATCCGTCTTTCTCTTATTTATATCTTCTCGATCAGACATTTTCCATTAATGGCAAGGCATTTTCCGGCGTATAGGGCCTCTGGTCGTATTACTTTAAAATAAAGTCCAATCTTGGCATTAACTGATATTGATTTTTTCCTGTCAACGCTTCTGATTAGTTGATGTGCTGCTCTCAATTACTGATCTGTGATGTAAAGGCTTCTTTCTCAGGGGGTTGACACTACCAACTCTTGTGGGAGGGCATGCTGAAACGTAATGTCTCAGAATTTTTTCTTAACAGTCTACATCTTTATTCTTCGTGTCTACATATTTGCAGCTCTCTACCGGTAGACGGCACCGACTTGTAGTGTACAGCTAACATGCCCGTGTGTAACGCAATTACGTCGGTACATGAGAAACAGCGCATCGAATTCGAAGAGCTCGTCCGCACATGGAGCAGAAATGAGGTTCTAACTCCGTCAACAAGATCAAACATTCTACAGTGATGGTATCAACAAACTGAATTCTCGTTGAGAGAAATGTGTTCGTCGGCCGGGTGATTATGTTGAGAAATATATAGATAGATATGAAGAATGAAGAAGGGATGTTAAAAACGCCTATTTCATTTAAAAAGCTTTACGAGTTTTTGCACAAAAAAATCGGTGGCATTACTTTTCAGCACGCCCTCGCCGGTATTTTAACATTTCGTCCGTTTGGCTGCCCGTTAACTGTAGTACACTGGGTGCTGACTTGGTATTTGTAATAAATTAAGTTCTCTCGAAGGCGATTTGGAGGAGTTCTGCCTTTGCTGATTGTGTGTTCAGTTCATTGTTTGTTCAACGGCGGTGTCTATCGAGGAAAAAAAAAAGCATCATCTGGAAAGGCCATCGATTCGTCTTGACTGTCGAATTTATGTTCCTGACTCCGTTTTCAACACCTTTGTTTCTCATTCGCCCTCTGTGGATTACTTTCTCGCGCACACAGCTGAAAACTAGAGGCGGGAGTCCTTTGTCCTCCATCACCCCTGACTTGATTTCGTTCAGTTCCTTCCATAGACACCTAGCCTTAGTGGTGATGTCAGCAAGAGTTTGTTTTGTTATCCAAACCAAATTCATTCAGGATTTTACGAAAAGTTATTCTGTTAATTGAATCATAATACTTTTTTAAATCTATTGTGGTCATTATAAGTTTATTACTTCTGAATTTCAGATGAGGGAGAACACATTCAAATTTTATGGCCTTTTTGGCACAGGAACGTCCTTTCCTCAATCTTTTTCATAATAGGGTAGCGCGGGAATGTAATCATTACCAGGACTGTAGAAATGTACGAGCAAACGAATATAAAATTAATTATGTAAAAGTTTTTCGAAGTGATAATGGTTAGCCTCATTACTACCTCTCGAAGGCTGCAGTAGTATTGTAAAAATGCAGAGACATGGACATGGCAGACTATCGTGAGGAGCTATTTCAAATCAATGTTCAGACTGAAGGCTACAACACAACATGATGATTTTGACGCGATAATAATAATAATAATAATAATAATAACCAAAATAATATATGGTGTTTCCAAATGGGCTCAACAATTTTAAAAACTCACTTACACCACATATAGACCTAGTTCTGGCGTAACTTTATAAGAAAAAAAGGTTAAGTTTTGACTCATCTAGTACGCTACTAGGAAAGATTACTAGCGCCAGATGTAGCAGAGATGTCTGCCTCCGCTGAGCCCCAGCGTTCTTGCTGTTTGTTTTGAAAAATCAAAGTCTACGACAACTGTTTAACGCGATTTCCGTACCGAGTAGGGTAAAGATCCTCTCAGTAGCCCCACCATCAACGAATGACAGGACCGTTTTATTGAAACTGGGTGCTAAAATAAATATATCTGACGTCTTAAACGATGTAAAGCTTCGTTAACAGTGCTACAGAACGGATCGGGTATGTTTCGCACGAGCTGGGAGCTCCACACGTAGTGCTTTTGCGTGTGTTAAGAAGGCGTTTGCATTTCAAAGAATGCAAATTAACATTTGTGCTAAAGCCAAAAGATACAGACAGGATTGCTCGTAAGGTAGTTTGCGGGGGAAACGTTACATCGTTTGGAGGAAGACGGAGATTTCGTTGGAAGCGTCAAAGCTAATGACTTAATTTTGACTTAAGTGGTAAAGCTAATAAGCGCAGCTATAGGATTTGGGGCAGTGAAATGACTCGAAAAACCTTGCAACGTGTCCGTCATAGCCCAAAAATTAATGTCAATTGTGCATCGATCAACAGCAATATTATAGCCATTTCTTATTCGAAGAGAAAAAAAGCATCAGAACACTGTACTCAGATATGTTACTATCTTTGTTAACACCATCGGTTGACGAACACAGCGTAAATTTCACGCAGTCACGCTACCTTACTGTTGCAAGGGATTTCCTCACTAACCCCTTTGGAAGTAGATGGATATGTGAAACTGTGTAGAGATGAGTCGTTCGCGAACTAACGGGTCCAAAGAAACGCTTCATGAAGAGGAACGGAACGAGCGGTGAACGAATTCTAAGGAACGGCCTTTCATAGTTCACTTCGGTCGCGGCTTTCTAGTTATAGTTCCCGGGAACGGGAAACGGTTGGTCTCGTTCCCGCATCGGCACGTCAGTCGGTCTCGTTCCAGCCTCTGTCCCGTTCCCGTCTCTGTTTCGGTCTCCCTCGGCCGGACTCGTGATTCTTCGTGTGGCCACTCGTCACAGATCCACTGTCGACTGCTCCTAGTTAGTTCAGTATCGAGTTGTTTTTCGTTTCATTCGCTGCGCACGCCCATTCTAGATCTGTTTCAAACCTTCTTCGAACTATGAACATCTGATTCTTTTCGTACTCTATTCAGCGCCCATGACCGGTAATTACAAGGTATTTTATAATTACGTAAATTACATAAAATTACGTGGTATGTAATACATACATATTTCCAGGTAACAAAACAGTTAATCAGCTTACTTCACTATTCCGATGAACAGCAGAAGAAATACTTGTAAAAAGGCAAGATTTTTTTATTACACATGCAGAGGAAGTGGCCATTTTCCGTCTTTCTTTGATCCAAGGTAAAAGAGCATGTTCATTGTTATGGAAGGCAGACCGACTTACAACCGAATGAAGTCCGCGTTCCATGCATGGTGTCATATTTTGTAAGGAGAATATGGTAACTTCTACAATATTATTTCAGTGGTACAGGGTGGCGCACGAAACATCGACCCCGAGCACTAGACTGGTCATTGTCGCCTGCCAACCGTCTTCTATTGTTTCGAAGTTGTTGCTTGCATTAGCTTATTTGTTATTTCTTCACTGGCTAATTATTACATGTATATGCATTCTGCTCGTGGCGGTCAACAAATCGCGCGTAATTGGCGCGCAGTCTGTCCTCGGGGCCGGTTTTTCGTGCTCCACCTTATATTACTTCACTGCGATCAGCCACATAACGCTACAGTTGACTAAACCAGAGGTTTTGCAGAATCACGAAGATTACAATTGAGTGAGAATTCTGTTATGAATAAAAACCCTGTACTCCAGGGCGAAGGCAAGTGCCCTCTCTCGGCGCCTTCCGTCTTCTGTCACCTATGTTCTAATTTTCAATTTTTCACTCGGCTGTGTGCGCCGCCATATTGGCTTCGCCTGGCAGCCGCAGCGCCGCGGCGGATCGCGTTCTAGTTTTAACAGAGCGCGATCCGCTGGAAAATTCAGCTTCCGGTGCCGCCATTCCGCTTCTGAGCGGGCTTACTTCCTGCCACTCCCAGATAAGCTTATCGCTATGACGTCAGAGTACTGTAAATCTCGCTCGTGAGGCAACAGCATGCTCATTCCTATCGAGGTAGCCGCACGCAGCACAAGCACAAATAAACAGTGAACGAGTAAAAATGAACGGTTCCCAAAAAAGAACGATCACCAGTGAACTAGTTCCCAAGGATGAACGAATTTGTCCATCTCTAGAGCTGTGCCGATAGCATGGTCCCCAAGTTCACCGGAACTGTAACATACAGATTTTTTCTTGTGGGGAGTCATCAAGGATACAGCATTTGTACACCCCATATCGGCTTCTTTAGCAGAGCTCAGAGGAAGAATAAACTCCTCACCTGATCGAGGTACACTGAAATGCTGCAGCGAATTTCGCAGAAATCTACTCCAGATGAATGGGTGCCACGAAAGCGGCGGAAGTCACATACTACCTGTTTAGTTATGAGGCAAAAAGCTTGATGTACTTTGCTAAACAATGAAATCGGGATCCGTTCTGTAAGTGGTAACAAAAATCTACAAGAATTTCGAAGTTGTCGTTTTAGAAGCACCTGATGGTGGCATTTTTTGGCTTTCGAATTGCCTGCACGGATCTCCCACGTTTTCAAGAATCTGGTGAAGAAATTTTGAGGATCCTGGTATTAGAGAGAGAAGTAGGAGAAAAAACGTTTGAAAAATCAAATATATCATTTTTAGCTTGTGGCCGACCTGCTGGCTAGGAAGGTGTGCCTGCAGTCTCGTTAGAGGATTGTATAATGTACGCGGAGTCTGGAGGGCGATGAGGTGCATCAGACCGCGAACGACTTGTTGCGGGTTGAGGCAGGGCGTGCGGGGCATGAATGTTACAGAGGCCGTGAATAAATCAGGGCGCACCCGCCAACGACCGTAAACGAGTTTAAGGCGCCGGGATTTCAGCGCGCAGGGGTTTGTCGCAGCTCGCTGTGACGTCGCTGGCGCAGTGGCCGCGTGTCTATGAGACCTCTCCTGCGTTCATCTACGCATCTGAATCAAACGTAGATTGACAGTAGCGGTAATCAGTGTAAAGGGACGAATATTTGCAGGAAAAGTAACGTTTTCGGTTGTAACAGTAGCCCACAAAGTACAGTGATGAGCCAAAACATTATGAGCACTGCCGACCGAGACGGTGTATGCCGCTTAGTGGCGTTGTGGGCACGTGATGCGTTAGTGTGTAAGCGGAGCAGACAGGGACGATGGGTCACCCTTGCGAAGATATGGGTTGCAAATGGGGAAATGCATTGAGATAAAGGACACTGACAAAGGGCAGATTATTTTTGAACAGAGCCTGTGAACGAGTATCTCGAAAACGGCGCCGACCGTTGTGGCTGAGCGGTTCTAGGCGCTTCAGTTCGGAACCGCGCTGTTGTTACGGTCGCAGGTTCGAATCCTGCCTCGGGCATGCATGTGTGTGACGTCCTTACGTTAGTTAGGTTTAAGTAGTTCAAAGTCTAGAGGAATGATGACCTCAGATCTTAAGTCCCATAATGCTTAGAGCCATCTGAACCACTTTTTGAACCACGATGAAGGCAAGTGACCATCTTGGTACCTTGCATCTTCAGTCACCTATGCTACTAATTTTCAATTTTTTATAAAGACCGTATACCAAGTACAAATGAACGGTGAAAGATTAAAAATGAACGGTTCCCAAGAAAGACCGATCTCCAGTGAACTAGTTTCCAAGGATGAACGACGAAGTTGGTCGATTGTTCACGCGCTACTGTCGTGAGCGTCTACGGAAAGAGGTAGAAGGACGGTGAAACTACCACTAGGCGCTAAATCGTTGGATGTCCACTACTCTTCACAGAACGTGGAGGTCTGAATCTTGTCTGCTCTGTGAAGTAGGATAGATGGTGATTTGTGGCATCTCTGCCGAAAGAGCACAGTGCTGGTGCACACACAAGTGTGTCGGAATACACCGTTCATCGTGAACATGCATCTCAACAGCAGACCACCTCTACGCGTCAATTAAGATTACAGTGCACACGGCACCACCGCGATTCTACCGTTGATCAATGGAAACGTGTTAGATCTTCGGGTGAGTGACATGCTTGCTACACTAGATCGATGGTCGCCTCCACAAACGCCGTCGTCGAGATGAATGGCGTCTCGAAACGTCCAGCCGTCACGGACGCAGGCTGGTGCGAGCAGTATTATGCTATGCGAGATATTCTCTTGCACTTGCATGGGACTTGTGGTAGTAATCGAAGACACGCTGACGCCTGCGAACAACCTGCTTCCGTTCATGCTTGATGTCTTCCCCGGAGATAGCAGTACCTCGGAGCCAGAACCGTGACGCATTGGTTAGAGGAATATTACAGCGAGCTCACGTTAATGTGTCGGCGACCAAATTCACCTGATGCAAATATTATGGAATCTATCTGGGTCGCAATCGGGTACCACCACTGTGTACGAAAATCAGCGATCCGTTATTTACACAAATTATGTGACCTCTACGTAGAAATCTATTGTCACACAGCTCCACAATCGTACCAACAAACTTCCGGATCCCTGATACGCAGAATCAGTCTGTATTTAGTTCTGATGACGGACAAAAAAGCTATTAAACAGGTGATCTAGCTCTTTATGAAGTAATAACTGCTATCGACGGGGGATGTCAAATTGATTCCATATTTTTAGATTTCCAGAAGGCTTTCGACACCGTTCCTCACAAGCGTCTTCTAACCAAACTGCGTGCCTATCGCCTCAGTTCTGCGACTGGATTCGTGATTTCCTGTCAGAAAGATCACAGTTCGTAGTAATAGACGGAAAGATCGAGTAAAACAGAAGTAATATCCTGCGTTTCCCAAGGAAGTGTTATAGGCCCTCTATTCTTCCTGATCTATATTAGCCACATAGGAGACAATCTGGGTATCTGTCTTAGATTTTTTGCAGATGATGCTGTCATTTACCGTCTTGTAAAGTCATCATATGATCAAAACGGCTTGAAAAATGAGATATGTGTATGGTGCTAAAAGTGGCAATTGACCCTGAATAAGGAAAAGTGTGAAGTTATTCACATGAGTACTAAAAAAAAAATCAGCTAAATTTCGATTACGCCATAAGTCACACAAATCTGAAGGCTGTAAATTCAACTAAATACTTAGGGATTACAACTACAAATAACCTAAATTGGAACGATAACATAGATAATATTGTGGGAAGAGCAAAGCAGCGATTCATTGGCAGAACACTTAGATGGTGCAACAAGTCTACTAAAGGGCCTGCTTACACCACGCTTGCCCACCCTACTCTGGAGTACTGCTGTGCGGTGTGGAGCCCGCATCAGGTGGGGATGACGGATGACATCGAAAAAGTACAAAGAAGGGCAGCTCGTTTTGTATTATCGCGAAATAGGGGAGATAGTGTCACAGATATTATACCTGAATTGGAGTGGCAATCACTAAAACAAAGGCGTTTTGCGTTGCGACGGGATCTTCTCATGAAATTTCAATCACCAGTTTTCTCCTCCGATTGCGAAAACATTCTGTTGGCACCCTCCTACATAGACAGAAATGATCATCACGATAAAATAAGAGAAATCAGGGCTCGCACAGAAAAATTTAAGTGCTCGTTTCTCCCGTTCGAGAGTGTACCGGCAGAGAGACAGCTTGAAGGTGGTTCATTGAACCCTCTGCCAGGCACTTTATTGTGAATAGCAGAGAAATCACAGATGTAGATGTGATCGTAATGTTTTGGCTCATCAGTGTATGTGGAATAGCGTGAAATCCCGTATACCGACAGATTCAGTCAAATGGTGTCGCATTTGATGCCAGTAGTACATTATTTAACAAGACATCAACGATACAGGTGGTAGAGGGAGGAACTCGGTACAAACGCAACGGCCCTGTGCGATATTAATGTGGGCGTACGTGCCTTTACTGCACGTGTTGTGTACATAAACCACGATTATGACAATGCTACTCAGAAAACAGTTACCATGTGGTGAAAAAACAAAAATCGGTACGTACAAGGAAATGAGACTTTCTAATCGTCAAATTGCCACGAAGTTGAACTGGTCAAGATAATTACGTTAGACTGGGCGCACCGTTGATCCTCTGCTGCCAAAGCCCATTGACGCCAAATTTCGCCACACAGTTCTAATGGAAGTGGTCATCGTACGTCCCATATTGATTTCTGCCGTTGTTTTGTACAATGTTGCTTGTCTGTTAGCACTGACACCTCTACACAAACGCTGCATCTCTCGGTCGTTACGAGAAGGCCGTCGGCCACTGCGTTGTCAGTGGAGATAATGCCTGAAATGCGGTATTCTCGATATGCTCATGAGACTGTTGATCGCAGAGTACTGAATTCCCTAACGAATTCCGTAACTGAATGTCCCATGCGTCTAGCTCCAGCTACCATTCCTTGCTCAAAGTCTGTTAATTCCCGTTTTGTGGCCATCACCACCTCGAAAACCTTTTCAGACGAATCACCTGAGTAAAAACGACAGCTCCACCAATGTGTACCCGGTACTGCTACCACCGATGTATGTGCATATCGCTAGAGCATGGCTTTTGTCACCTCAATGTAACTGAAATACGTAAAGAGTAGTTGACGTACGTTACACTGCCTGTAATATGCGTTTTTCAGAAGTGCAGACCTACATTAGAGCAGTTGTTTTGTTTATGATTGTAATTCTGAAAGGATTGCTGTGAGATATTTGAACTGAAGTTTAATATACTGAACAGTTTTATTGCATTTTTGGAAAATAATTACGTAAAGAGCAGAAGATTTATTCCTTGGAAAATCTAGAACTATTAGAGAAGTGAGACTTTTATATTTTGTGTGCAAGAAACAAGATCAACTTACTTTAACGCAGTCACATGTAAAACGTTATATTTAGAGCCATCATTTTAGTCCCCCCCCATGAACCATGGACCTTGCCGTTGGTGGGGAGGCTTGCGTGCCTCAACGATACAGATAGCCGTACCGTAGGTGCAACCACAACGGAGGGGTATCTGTTCAGAGGCCAGACAAACGTGTGGTTCCTGAAGAGGGGCAGCAGCCTTTTCAGTAGTTGCAGGGGCAACAGTCTGGATGATTGACTGATCTGGCCTTGTAACACTAACCAAAATTGCCTTGCTGTTCTGGTACTGCGAACGGCTGAAAGCAAGGGGAAACTACAGCAGTAATTTTTCCCGAGGGCATGCAGCTTTACTGTATGATTAAATGATGATGGCGTCCTCTTGGGTAAAATATTCCGGAGGTAAAATAGTCCCCCATTCGGATCTCCGGGCGGGGACTACTCAAGAGGACGTTGTTATCAGGAGAAAGAAAACTGGTGTTCTACGGATCGGAGCGTGGAATGTCAGATCTCTTAATCGGGCAGGTAGGTTAGAAAATTTAAAAAGGGAAATGGATAGGTTAAAGTTAGATATAGTGGGAATTAGTGAAGTTCGGTGGTAGGAGGAACAAGACTTCTGGTCAGGTGAATACAGCGTTATAAATACAAAATCAAATAGGGGCAATGCAGGAGTAGGTTTAATAATGAATAAAAAAATAGGTGTACGGGTAAGCTACTACAAACAGCATAGTGAACGCGTTATTGTGGCCAAGATAGACACGAAGCCCACGCCTACTACAGTAGTACAAGTTTATATGCCAACTAGCTCTGCAGATGACGCAGAAATTGATGAAATGTATGATGAGATAAAAGAAATTATTCAGGTAGTGAAGGGAGACGAAAATTTAATAGTTATGGGTGACTGGAATTAGTCAGTAGGAAAAGGGAGAGAAGGAAACATAATAGGTGAATATGGATTGGGGCTAAGAAATGAAAGAGGAAGCCACCTGGTACAATTTTGCGCAGAGCATAACTTAATCATAGCTAATACTTGGTTTAAGAATCATCAAAGAAGGTTGTATACATGGAAGAACCCTGGAGATACTAAAAGGTATCAGATAGATTATATAATGGTAAGACAGAGATTTAGGAACCAGGTTTTAAATTGTAAGACATTTCCAGGGGCAGATGTGGGCTCTGACCACAATCTATTGGTTATGAACTGTAGATTAAAACTGAAGAAACAGCAAAAGGGTGGGAATTTAAGGAGATGGGACATGGATAAACTGAAAGAACCAGAGGTTGTAGAGAGTTTCAGGGAGAGCATAAGGGAACAATTGACAGGAATGGGGCAAGGAAATACAGTAGAAGAAGAATGGGTAGCTCTGAGGGATGAAGCAGTGAAAGCAGCAGAGAATCAAATAGGTAAAAAGACGAGGGCTAGTAGAGACCCTTGGGTAACAGAAGAAATATTGAATTTAATTGATGAAAGGAGAAAATATAAAAATGCCGTAAATGAAGCAGGCAAAAAGGAATACAAACGTCTCAAAAATTATATCGACAGGAAGTGCAAAATGGCTAAGCAGGGATGGCTAGAGGACAAATGTAAGGATGTAGAGGCTTATCTCACTAGGAGTAAGATAGATACTGCATACAGGAAAATTAAAGTGACTTTTGGAGAAAGGAGAACCACTTGCATGAATATCAAGAGCTTTGATGGAAACCCAGTTCTAAGCAAAGAAGAGAAAGCAGAAAGGTTCAAATGGTTCAAATGGCTCTGAGCACTATGGGACTTAACATCTACGGTCAGCAGTTCCCTAGAACTTAGAGCTACTTAAACCTAACTAACTTAAGGACATCACACAACACCCAGTCATCACGAGGCAGAGAATATCCCTGACCCTGCCGGGATTCGAACCCGTGAACCCGGGCGCGGGAAGCGAGAACGCTACCGCATGACCACGAGCTGCGGACAAGCAGAAAGGTGGAAGGAGTATATAGAGGGCCTATACAAGGGCGATGAACTTGAGGACAATATTATGGAAATGGAAGAGGATGTAGATGAAGATGAAATGGGAGATATGATATTGCGTGAAGAGTTTGACAGAGCACTGAAAGACCTGAGTCGAAACTAGGCCCCTGGAGTTGGCAACATTCCATTAGAACTACTGACAACCTTGGGGGAGCCAGTCCTGACAAAACTCTACCATCTGGTGAGCAAGATGTATGAGACAGGCGAAATACCCTCAGACTGCAAGAAGAATTTAATAATCTCAATCCCAAAGAAAGGAGGTATTGACAGATGTGAAAATTACCGATCTATCAGTTTAATAAGTCATTGCTGCGAAATACTAACGCGAATTCTTTACAGACGAATGGAAAAACTGATAGAAGCCGACCTCGGGGAAGATCAGTTTGGATTCCATAGAAATGTTGGAACACGTGAGGCAATACTGACCCTACGACTTATCTTAGAAGAAAGATTAAGGAAAGGCAAACCTACGTTTCTAGCATTTGTAGACTTAGAGAAAGCTTTTGAAAATGTTGACTGGAATACTCTCTTTCAAATTCTAAAGGTGGCAGGGATAAAAGACAGAGTGCGAAAGGCTATTTACAATTTGTACAGAAACCAGATGGCAGTTATAAGAGTCGAGGGGTATGAAAGGGAAGCAGTGGTTAGGAAGGAAGTGAGACTGGGTTGTAGCCTATCCCCGATGTTATTCAATCTGTATATTGAATAAGCAATCAAGGAAACAAAAGAAAAATTCGGAGTAGGTATTAAAATCCATGGAGAAGAAATAAAAACTTTGAGGTTCGCCCATGACATTGTAAGTCTGTCAGAGACAGCAAAGGACTTGGAAGAGCAGTTGAACGAAATGGACAGTGTCTTGAAATAAGGGTATAAGATGAACATCAACAAAAGCAAAACGAGGATAATGGAATGTAGTCGAATTAAGTCGAGTGATGCTGAGTAAATTAGATTAGGAAATGACATATTTAAGGTAGTAAAGGACGTTTGCTATTTGGGGAGCAAAATAACCGATGATGGTCGAAGTAGAGAGGATATAAAATGTAGACTGGCAATGGCAAGGAAAGCGTTTCTTAAGAGGAGAAATTTGTTAACATCGAGTATTGATTTAAGTGTCAGGAAGTCGTTTCTCAAAGTATTTGTATGGAGTGTAGCCATGTATGGAAGTGAAACGTGGACGATAAATAGCTTAGACAAGAGGAGAATAGAAGCTTTCGAAATCTGGTGCTACAGAAGAATGCTGAACATTAGATGGGTAGATCACATGACTAATGAGGAGGTATTGAATAGAATTGGGGAGAAGAGAAGTTTGTGGCACAACTTGACTAGAAGAAGGGATCGGTTGGTAGGACATGTTCTGAGACATCGAGGGATCAGCAATTTAGTATTGGAGAGCAGCGTGGAGGGTAAAAATCGTAGAGGAAGACCAAGAGATGAATACACTAAACAGATTCAGGTGGATGTAGGTTGCAGTAGGTACTGGGAGATGAAGAAGCTTGCACAGGACAGAGTAGCATGGAGAGCTGCATCAAACCAGTGTCAGGACTGAAGGCCACAACAACACAACAACATTTTAGTTAACCATTTCGCATTCACTGCGGACTTATTTCAGGCCCCTGATGTGGGTGATATCACTTGGACTGGAATTAATATTCTTGGCGCGTCCTGGGAAGGGATTGTGTGAAGGTAGACAGGAAGGGCAACATTCACCTCCTGAAAGCCAGACCAACACTACTAAGGCAACAACAGAAATTTTGTAGCTGTGCCAGGCGCATCCTGATGACTTCCTTAGGAGCGGAATCACCATCACGAATGCTGAGAGTATCACTCTGGCCGCAAACAAAGCGGCAAAGAAAAAAGTGGGAACACATGGATTGCCCATAGCTGAAAAACGTGAAGACCCAAGCGTTACTGGGCAAAGTAGTGCTGAATATTACTTACGGTGTGCTAATATATTGCGCTCGTAAGGGACAAATCTTCACAACAGCCAACTACTGAAATTTCCTGATTAAGTTATCGAGAAGAATCGTCATGGGAAATCATCGAAGGGATTCTTTTTGCTCAACGAGAATGACCAAGCTCATTCTGCACACGGCAGAAGTCACACATGCTGCTTCTTTGGTTTATCAAGTTTTACCTCATCCCTTGTATTTCCTGACAAGCACACAGCAACTTCTTCCGTTTCCTATGATGAAGAAATCATTTTGTGGTAGGCATCTCCAGAATAACTCCTAGGTGATTTCCGAGGTATACAGTTCCTGAACAGCTAAAACGTATACTGCTACATCCAGGATCTCCACCATTGTTGGGAAAAATTTTGCGGACTGTTGAGTGGCCGATTCGCCTTTGTATTTTAAAGATCCGAATCGTGGGTAATCGAAGCGTTTTTAACGTTACGTAGCAGGGAAAGGAACTACGAATGTGACAATATTTAGCAGTATGACTTGTTAATATTGCTTAATATGGAAGTACTAATGTGCACAATAATAATGGGACTTAACATCTGAGGTCATCAGTCCCCTAGACTTAGAATTACTTAAACCTAACCAACCCAGGGACATCACATACATCCATGCCCGAGGCAGGATTCGAAACTGCGACCGTAGCAGCAACGCGGTTCCGAACTGAAGCGCCTAGAACCGCTCGGCCACAACGGCCGGCACGTAAAATACAACTTTTGTTCGCCCAGTAGAGCATTTTCATTAAAACTGCACTAATTACATTGTTTTTACTAACAATAACAGCAATCTCTAACATAAACTTTGGCACGTGTTACCTAACGGAATACTGTTATTAGCAAAGCACCGATTTATATTTTTACACTACCTGGTTTTGGTTTTATCCGCGCCCCTTTACCAAACAATGCAACTTACCTTACGACAGATCCACTGAAAGAAAACAATATCTGCAAAGATTGTTTTGTTCCACAGCTCTGAAAGTGCAATTTCAAAACCTTATTTCAGTTTATATTGTTTTAATGTGCCAGAAATAAATTTACTTTAATGACTTTAGTGGCACCAGTTTTACTTTCAAATAAGATTCTTACGTGGTTTAACTTCTGCCATCTGTCCTTTGTATAATTACGTAAAATTAATATTCAAAATGGACAGGAAACTTTGGATCGGTATATGTCTGTGGGACAATGATATGAAGTTGGTGCCCGCTGTATGAAAATTTAAGTACGCTCTTCACGTCTCCATCGATGGAATGAATTAATAACTACCACCCAGTTGCGGTAGCCGTGTTGACTTGCTGTATCATCGGATCTGTATTCCGTCATACAAAACGAGTTGGATATTCTCGCTTTCCGACACAAAATAAACCGGAGACCACTCCAGCAACTATAAACCACACCGAATATTAAGCACTTTCACTCTGAATTATTATTGCTTAAGGATCACATCGCCAGAAATGGCACGCCATGATACTTACACTATCAAGGTTCGACTGCAACTGCTCTGGTTTGCAGTTCTTTTTTATCTTGCGTTGTTTGCCCCAACAGCACCCAAAGACTGGTGGTCGAAAACCCGTAGTGGATTCCCTACCTTTACGACTTCATTTCGTTTCAATGAATTACATGTTCTAATAGCCTTAGAATCGTACAGTCAGTACATTTATAACATACATTAATTTCTATATTTTTTTCATAAAATTATTAAATTTTCACAAAATACTTTCTCCTTCCAACGAACATTTATAACAGACATTAAACTTTTAGATTTTGACAGAGCTATAGAGGTTTCCTTAACAAAAACCTGTAGTATAACATCGACAATTTTACCTGGTTGATTTTCACTCGATCCTGTTTAAATAAAATAAAAAATTTAGGCATTGCAACTTGAATTTAACTCTATCATCACGATGTATAGAAAAAGGCGAATCGAATCACCAAGTTCCATGATGGCAATTTGATTTCTTTGAGGTTATTGCGAAAACACTGCCCCATTCAGACTCCACAATCTGCAACGAGGCAGGCTGGCTAGCTGCCTACAGTGTTAGATACACTGCCGGACCTGGAATAGTGTCAACATAGCGTTGTACATGGGCCAGGCCTACCCAGTGGTGACTTGGATTACCCCATGCTCACACCTGGTGTTGTATCTCCTTGATAGACTGCATGATCAAATATGGGTCCCTGTCGTAATAAATCTTGGTGAAGTGATTGTAAGTATCCATCTTTCTGATGTAGCAGTATCTTTCCATCAACTGCTACCTGCGCCTAGATACACTCCATGCAAACCCATTCTCTATGTGGGGCACTAAGATTCGTCTATGGCTCGCTACATCACTCACTTGCTGCTCGTCTATGGACCAGTGTTTGGGGGCAGTGTGCTAGCCACAAACCTAGCCCACCACGAGAGAGGTGTTGCTTTACTACACACACCCCAACTGCTGTTGCCCGCCTGATGTCTGCAAGACTGAAATCAGCAAGGGCGCTTCTGCCGCTACTGCTTAGCTAAGACAGACTTTTGTCACCCTTGCATTCTTGTCTGATGTTAACCAAATGCAGAGCTGGGAGCTTTGCTGGGCTATCCACCTCAGTCTAGGGTCAATACATGCCGCCATCTAGATGAGGTCGTTATGTAGGGCGAACTCAGTTTCCGCATGCCTTCAAGGAGACCAGGGTTCAGACCACACCATCAATATGGCACAGCTATGGCACACATAACCCTACTGCTGTCCCCAGCCTGATGTATGCAGGCCTGACATCAGCAAGTGTGTCTTGGCCAGCACTGATTTGCTGAACTAGCCTTTTGCCCCCTAGCGTGCTCACCTGGTGTCAACCAAATGTGGAGCTGGGTACTTTGCTGGGCTAGTCACCATTGGCTGGGGTGAATGCATGCTGTTAAAATCTATATCCAGCCTACAATCTAGATGAGAGTGTTCTACAGAGTGGCTTCAACTGGTGTCTGGGTATTTTCAAGGGGTCCAGAGTTTGGGGCCAATGCACTAACCACACACTTAGCCCATCACTAATATGGCATTTCTTTACTACACATGCCCCTACTGCTGCCACTTGTCTGACATTTGGTGGCCTGACATCAGCAAGGGCATGTCATCCACCACTGCTTAATTGAGACAGACTTCTATCACACTTGAGACCTCACCTGATATGAACCAAATACAGAGCTGTGTGCTTTTCTCGGCTATCCACCACTGTCCAGGGTCAATGCACACTTTTGAGACAGCTTTCAGATCTAGATCTGAACCTAACCTACAATCTAGATGAGGGCATTCTACAGGCTGACATCATCTGGCATGTGGGTGCCTCCAAGGAGTACAGGTTTTGGGGCCTGTGCACTGACTATACATCTTGCTAAGCATCAAAGTGGCGTGGCATACATCCCTACTGCTACTGCCAGCTTGACATCTGCTGTCTACAAGGGTGTGTCAGCCAACACTGTTTTGCTGAGCTAGCCTTGTGTTGTATTCTTGCCTGGTGTGAACCAAGTGTGGCCCTGGGTGTTTTGCTGGGCTATCCACTATTGGCTGGGGTCAATACATTCTGTTAAGACTTAGCCTTCAGATGAAGATATAACTGTATATCTTGTCTGTTGTCTAGATGAGGGTGTTCTAGAGGATGACCTCAACCGTCTTCTGGGTGCCTTCAGTGGGTCCAAGAGTTCGGGCTAGTGCGCTAGTCATTTGCTAGCCCCCCATCAATATACTTTGGCTTAACTATACATGCACCTACTGTTGTCACTCACTTGACATCTGCAGACCTGACGTCTGTTACATCTTTCCTGCCACCACTGCTTCGCTGAGCCAGCCCTCTATCACTCTTGATTTCTCATCTGATGTGATCCAAATGTGGAGCTGAGTGCTTTTGTGGACCATTCACCGCTGCCTGCCTGGTAGTCAATGCATGTTGTCGAGATTTAGCCTTCAGAAACTGTATGAGGTCTCATAGAATAAACACTGATGATAGTGGAGCATTTCCGATTCCACAATCATCCTGAGATGACCATCCCAATATACTATAGTGTACACACCCCCGGCACAAAGTAATAATTAACCCGTTGTGTACTATGATAAGTTGGCAGCCTGGCACAAATGGATTTATTTGAGATGAGCAGCAGACAGAAGTTGACGAGTGACTTAACCTCCTCCACACTTGGAAATAATCTCGCTACATATGAAACACCTGGCGGAGAGAATCTGTAGCCCTTTGTGGCCTTTTGTAGATGGCACTGTTGTATCCATGAGCAACGAGCATGGATCTGATTCCACGCTAGACTGCAGGTCCCTTTCAGTAGCAGAATTACTGCGATAGTTTATGGATACGTAAAGCGCCGAAGTGGCGACAACTGAAAGATTTTCCCCGGCTGTTTGCTCAAACGTAATTGTTATTATCATCATACATCACTTGTTACCAAGTGCACAGAGACTTGCGATGACCACTTGAAGGTAGAAAGGTCGGCAGTTTCCTC
Organism: Schistocerca serialis cubense; assembly: GCF_023864345.2. Lineage (NCBI taxonomy): Eukaryota > Metazoa > Arthropoda > Insecta > Orthoptera > Acrididae > Schistocerca > Schistocerca serialis. The sequence continues at coordinate 442,736,503 of NC_064646.1, read as the reverse complement.
TTAACACAAATAAAAGCAATGTAAAGCAGCTCTTTAGATTGGTCTTGGGCTTTTTGATACACCTTTTTATATAAATGTATCAATGATTCAAATTGAACCAACTCATTATTAAGACTAGCTTCTAAATTGTCTTCGTGGACATTTACCAACTCGTCTGCAGCAGCACACAAATTTGCAGCGTCTATCTCCCCTAAGTGATTCAGAAATTCAAATCTCGAACTGCCAGCATCCTATGCGTGTAATCTTTAAGTAAAAGAAGCACATAGCTGATCGATCACTAGACTAAAACCTGACATTTTAAATATTTCGTTAGGTGACATGTTAGCGTTAGCCTCTCGCGCGTTCATGTAATCGAGCGGATTCAATCTCACATTTCTTGTTCTGGTGCGTGATTGCACGTACTGGTCAGTATTTGACAAATTCTTTAGCTTTTCCTCGTATTTATCAACCTCGTCACTTATGGTTCAACAAATGATTTCAATGATTACTGTGTATTCATGGCAGAGTGAAGAATCATTTTCGGGTCCTGCAACATGGTGGTGGTATTGAATCTCTCAAAAACGTCTTTCCAGGAAAATGGTAGAGTGGTTTCGAGACCATTCACCTTTACGAAAAGATGTGTTGCCTCGTTTATCACAATGCCTTTCTGCTCCCTATCAGAAGATATGTAAGTTAGAGCTACTTCGGAATAACCGTCGACAGTGGCTTTCGTAACTTCAGTTTGACAAGACGAACGCGTATCGCTTAGCATTTTGAACTCGTAAAACTGCCTCTTCGGTATCGTTCTGGCTGTGAAAAATATGTATGCAAATTCAGAACGAAATCGAAGAACTTAACACCTGAGGTGAGTAAGAATTAGCAGCTTGCTTTCCATCTAAATTAAGAGAATAACCACAACTTGGTACAAACAGCTATGTACGATTTTTTCCAAAAACAAAGCTTGCATCGCTTTATATTTGCCACTCATAATTGTAGCATTATCGTATGATTGGCCATGGCAATTGAGTATGTCAATTTGACGGTCGCCCAAAAATTTTAGTAAGGCGTTTTCTGTGACTTCGCCGACAATGCTACAGTTTCCTTTGCCATGGATCCTTCAATATATCGAACAAGTATAGTCGGTTGGCCGATATGAGATTCGTCGGGCATGGTGTCCACTAACACCGAATAAGACTTAGATTTTTTAATTCTCGACATTATTTCACTGGGAACTCTATCAATCATGGAACTAATCAGGTTCTCACAAACCGTAGACGATAGGTAGCTGACCTGAATACTCCCTTTGTTTACATTCTCTTTAAAATGGGTTGCGAGAAGGGCTTCTAAAACAGCAAGGAAACTTTTATTTCTTGGTGAACCAATAATTTCATCAACGCTTCGGAAAGCTAATCCCCTTTCAGCAATGAATTTAAGTGTACTAACGATAATTCTGAGGATTTGCTGCCAATATGGAATTCGTTGCGCCTCTTGCAGCACTGGTGCATGATCTATGCTTTCTCTGACTTTTCGCCGTCGCACCAAAGTCTTGCCGATTCCAAGTGAGTGTTTGAAATCTCACACTCGTATAGACAATCAGATGGATGCTTCCAGTCAGAAAAGCCATCTCCACTTCATGTTTTGAATGGAAATGAAATGAAATGATCGTGTCGCATTGATGGCCGGGAGGCCCCATATGGGGAAGTTCGTCCGGATGCGAGTCTTATTGCAGGTGACGCCACACTGGGTTACTTGATGAAATGACTATGATGACAACACAACACTCAGTCGAGGAACGAAAAAATGTCCAGCCGGCTCGGGAATCGAAACCAGGCCCGCTGCATGGTAAACAAACACATTACAGCTCCGCTAAGCAGTCGGACTTATGAACCGAGATTAATTTACACACATAGCAAAATGTTCTACTCGTAGATGGAGGAGAATAAAGCCAGTATCGGTAGACATTCTCTTGAATTTGATTCCAGCATATGAACATATTCTTTGAATGTTTCCTAACAAACTTCGTATTTACCTCGCGACTGATCTTGCAGAACGGAATTCTGCAAAGATACTTCATCACAGTTTTGAAGTTCTGCTGGTAAGTTTATCTGCTCAATATTCAATCATTTCTTTCGTAATACCGTCAGGCCAAACATTAATGTCTTTTTTGTATTCAGTACTCGAGTGACAATGAATCAAACAAGTTATTCTAAGAAACGTAGGAATGGAAACTGCTGGTTACCGTGTACGATGTATGGACAAATCAGTCACGCCAATGATACAACGATGTTAATGTTTAAGACTACGATTTGGATCAAGTTCCTTGTGGGGAAAGGATATGTATGTGATAGATGGGTGATAGTACACCGGGACAGTTTCGCGTAGCTGTTCGGGAATATATAGCTCGAACCTTCGACAACAAGTGCGTTAGTTGTGCTCGCCAATAGTATGGCCTCTTAGATACCCCGACTTGAAGAGGATGGATTTTTCGTTTGACGATATTTAAATTTTTGGTGAACTACAAAACTGTTGATAGCGCGAATGACTCTGGGAACATGTTGTGCTGAGAACGATCCTGGGTTTTTTTGAGTGCGTGTGGGCATCACTCAGGTGCTGAAACCTGACTTCACACGAACGGTGGACATGTCGAACACTTCTTATGATGTGTTTGTCCTCAAGTGCACTTCTACAGTTTGGATCCTTGGAGGCAACATTACACGGTGTTCATGTACTCAGTTATAATACGTTTTATAGAGGAAACCATTTGTTTCCGAGTTTATGGCTCAAATGGCTCTGAGCACTATGGGACTTAACAGCTGAGGTCATCAGTCCCCTAGAACTTAGAACTTTTGGTTTTTTTTGTCACCAGTCTACTGACTGGTTTGATGTGGCCCGCCACGAATTCCTTTCTTGTGCTAACCTCTTCATTTCAGAGTAGCACTTGCATCCTACAGTTTTTGCCCTTTACCGCTCCCTCTAGTACCATGGAAGACATTCCCTCATGTCTTAGCAGATGTCCTATCATCCTGTCCCGTCTCCTTATCAGTGTTTTCCACATATTCCTTTCCTCTCCGATTCTGCGTAGAACCTCCTCATTCCTTACCTTATCAGTCCACCTGATTTTCAACATTCGTCTGTAGCACCACATCTCAAATGCTTCGATTCTCTTCTGTTCCGGTTTTCCCACAGTTCATGTTTCACTACCATACAATACTGTACTCCAGACGTACATCCTCAGAAATTTCTTCCTCAAATTAAGGCCGGTGTTTGATATTAGTAGACTTCTCTTGGCCAGAAATGTCTTTTTTGCCATAGCGAGTCTGCTTTTGATGTCCTCCTTGCTCCGTCCGTCATTGATTATTTTACTGCCTAGGTAGTAGAATTCCTTAACTTCATTGACTTCGTGACCATCAATCCTGATGTTAAGTTTCTCGCTGTTCTCATTTCTACTACTTCTCATTACCTTCGTCTTTCTCCGATTTACTCTCAAACCATACTGTGTACTCATTAGACTGTTCATTCCGTTCAGCAGATCATTTAATTCTTCTTCACTTTCACTCAGGATAGCAATGTCATCAGCGAATCGTATCATTGATATCCTTTCACCTTGTATTTTAATTCCACTCCTGAACCTTTCTTTTATTTCCATCATTGCTTCCTCGATGTACAGATTGAAGAGTAGGGGAGAAAGGCTACAGCCTTGTCTTACACCCTTCTTAATACGAGTACTTCGTTCTTGATCGTCCACTCTTATTATTCCCTCTTGGTTGTTGTACATATTGTATATAACCCGTCTCGCCCTATAGCTTACCCCTACTTTTTTCAGAATCTCGAACAGCTTGCACCATTTTATATTGTCGAACGCTTTTTCCAGGTCGGCAAATCCTGTGAAAGTGTCTCGATTTTCCTTTAGCCTTGCTTCCATAATTAGCCGTAACGTCAGAATTGCCTCTCTCGTCCCTTTACTTTTCCTAGAGCCAAACTGATCGTCACCTAGCGCATTCTCAATTTTCTTTTCCATTCTTCTGTATATTATTCTTGTAAGCAGCTTCGATGCATGAGCTGTTAAGCTGATTGTGCGATAATTCTCGCACTTGTCAGCTCTTGCCTTCTTCGGAACTGTGTGGATGATGCTTTTCCGAAAGTTAGATGGTATATCGCCAGACTCATATATTCTACACACCAACGTGAATAGTCGTTTTGTTGCCACTTCCCTCAATGATTTTAGAAATTCTGATGGAATGTTGTCTATCCCTTCTGCCTTACTTGACCGTAAGTCCTCCAAAGCTCTTTTAAATTCCGATTCCAATACTGGATCCCCTATCTCTTCTAAATCGACTCCTGCTTCTTCTTCTATCACATCAGACAAATTTTCACCCTCATAGAGGCTTTCAATGTATTCTTCCCACCTATCTGCTCTCTCCTCTGCATTTAACAGTGGAATTCCCGTTGTTCTCTTAATGTTACCACCGTTGCTTTTAATGTCACCAAAGGTTGTTTTGACTTTCCTGTATGCTGAGTCTGTCCTTCCGACAATCATATCTTTTTCGGTGTCTTCACATTTTTCCTGCAGCCATTTCGTCTTAGCTTCCCTGCACTTCCTATTTATTTCATTCCTCAGCGACTTGTATTTCTGTATTCCTGATTTTCAAAAATGGTTGGAATGGCTCTGAGCACTATGGGACTTAACATCTACGGTCATCAGTCCCCTAGAACTTAGAACTAATTAAACCTAACTAACCTAAGGACAGCACACAACACCCAGCCATCACGAGGCAGAGAAAATCCCTGGCCCCGCCGGGAATCGAACCCGGGAACCCGGGCGTGGGAAGCGAGAACGCTACCGCACGACCACGAGATGCGGGCTATTCCTGATTTTCCCGGAACATGTTTGTACTACCTCCTTTCATCAATCAACTGAAGTATTTTTTCTGTTACCCATGGTTTCTTCGCAGCTACCTTCTTTGTACCTATGTTTTCCTTCCCAACTTCTGTGATGGCCCTTTTTAGAGATATCCATTCCTCTTCAACTGTACTGCCTACTGCGCTATTCCTTATTGCTGTATCTATAGCATTAGAGAACTTCAAACGTATCTCGTCATTCCTTAGTACTTCCGTATCCCACTTCTTTGCGTATTGATTATTCCTGACTAATGTCTTGAACTTCAGCCTACTCTTCATCACTACTATATCTGCTCCTGGGTACGCCTTACAATCCAGTATCTGATTTCGGAATCTCTGTCTGACCATGATGTAATCTAATTGAAATCTTCCCGTATCTCCAGGCCTTTTCCAAGTATACTTCCTCCTCTTGTGATTCTTGAACAGGGTATTCGCTATTACTAGCTGAAACTTGTTACAGAACTCAATTACTCTTTCTCCTCTTTCATTCCTTGTCCCAAGCCCATATTCTCCTGTAACCTTTTCTTCTACTCCTTCCTCTACAACTGCATTCCAGTCGCCCACGACTATTAGATTTTCGTCCCCCTTTACATACTGCATTACCCTTTCAATATCCTCATACACTTTCTCTATCTGTTCATCTTCAGCTTGCGACGTCGGCATGTATACCTGAATTATCGTTGTCGGTGTTGGTCTGCTGTCGATTCTAATTAGAACAACCCGGTCACTGAACTGTTCACTGTAACACACCCTCTGCCCTACCTTCCTATTCATAACGAATCCTACACCTGTTATACCATTTTCTGCTGCTGTTGATATTACCCGATACTCATCTGACCAGAAATCCTTGTCTTCCTTCCACTTCACTTCACTGACCCCTACTATATCTAGGTTGAGCCTTTGCATTTCCCTTTTCAGATTTTCTAGTTTCCCTACCACGTTCTAGCTTCTGACATTCCACGCCCCGACTCGTAGAACGTTATCCTTTCGTTGATTATTCAATCTTTTTCTCATGGTAACCTCCCTCTTGGCAGTCCCCTCCCGGAGATCCGAATGGGGGACTATTCCGGAATCTTTTGCCAGTGGGGAGATCATCATGACACTTCTTCAATTACAGGCCACGTGTCCTGTGGATACACGTTACGTGTCTTTAATGCAGTGGTTTCCATTGCCTTCTGCATCGTCATGTCGTTGATCATTGCTGATTCTTCTGCCTTTAGGGGCAATTTCCCACCCCTAGGACAAGAGAGTGCCCTGAGCCTCTATCCGCTCCTCCGCCCTCTTTGACAAGGCCGTTGGCAGAATGAGGTTGACTTCTTATGCCGGAAGTCTTCGGCCGCCAATGCTGATTATTTATCAAAATTTAGGCAGTGGCGGGGATCGAATCCGGGACCGAAGACGTTTTGATTATGAATCAAAGACGCTACCCCCTTTTTTTTTTTTTTTTTTTTTTTTTTTTTTTTTCGTCTGCTCGGGGCGGACGTCGTAGGACATCCATTGAAGTTCGTTGTTGATCGATTAACTCAGTTTTTTTATTACAGAGGGCACGTAACCCTCTGACCGAACACGCTGCCCGAGGCAGGATTCGAACCTGCGACCGTAGCGGTCGCGCGGTTCCAGACTGAAGCTCCTCGAACACCGGCCGGCATCCGAGTTTATGCATGTTAGAGTCATTTGCTTGTTTGACTGTCGTTCACTGGCTCCATTCGTTTCTATCCACAAGAGTCAAACACCCATATCTTCGGTAAAGTGACAAACGTTTTCTTTATGGTTACCTGAAATGATCAAAATCAGTTTATTTGCCGAGACCGCTAAGTTAACACAATTGCTTTATTACTAGTTTCGGCAACATGTATTGCCACCTTCAGATCTATAGAAGGAAAATATGCCTATGTTATAGGCTTACAGTCAAATAAAAATGTAGGAGGGTATACACAACAGCACAATGAGGAAAATTACATGCTCATACTACCAGCCAGAGCCGGTTGCATAATACAATGCTTAAACCACTCTGTCACATTAAGAAAATACAATACTACAAGATGCTTTAAAATAACTCTCATAAAATTCTGCTCCTATGGAGAGGTAAAATCCGAAGGCAGAATATAATGATGAGTATGAAACGTGGTTGTCAAGGGAAGGCAGGATTCGGACGATTGTGGAAGAGGCCGTAATCAGTTACTATTGGTGGCCTTTTACAGTTACACACATTTATTTTTAAAACATTAATTCCAGACTCAACAATGAACAAAAAAATACCACACGTTATTAATGAAGGAATAAACAACTGTGTAAATAATAGTGTTTTCAGTGCATTACAATTTAGCAAATCACCATAAAATACAGATAAGGGAAAAAAAGGCCATTGTGATCGCGGCTGAAGGTCTTATATGCCAACAGTGGCAATAAATTAATAATGTTTAGGAACTCGCTACAATTACAACTTACAGGTATTGAAATATTGAAAAGTAAGTGGCCACAAACACAGCAGAAGGTATCAGACGTCAGGAATGGCAGTAAATAAGGTTTTAAGGCTTACTGCTAAAATACAAATATCGATTTTTTTCAAAGCAAATGACCACAATCACGGCTGAAAGCTTTACACGCCAGGAAAGGCATTTATATAAAAAAATTTAGAAACCTGCTGTAAAACAGCAAATACAAGCAAAGGTTAATTAAAAGAAACAAGCAACTGACCACCAAACGGGTGGAATAAGATGGTTGTAACCTAGTAACACAACCCTTATACTGCTAGATTTATTCCAGATGGCGACTAGAACCATTAACTAGACACACACAACCTTTAGTGTAGGCATTACAAGGTATGGTAATAAAAAAAAATAATAAAACACAAGGACCAGTCAGATACAGTGCTCCAGGAATCGACCTCTGAAAAGGTCCGCGAGCGATGAGATAGGCAGCCAAGAGTTGCATTCATTTCAGAAGATGGTAACTCAGACGAGTGGCAGTCTAACGAATGACTAACGATAATCTTGCTGAAGTTAGTTGACATTCAATAAACCAAATGCAAGAATGGAACAACACGCCAAAGCCGGAACTGGCGGACTGCCTACACCCCCAGAAAATAGTGCTTAGAGCTCCTGGAACGAGAAAGAAATCACTACCACCAGAGTAGAAGAACCACAAACGGCCTACAATCAAGAAAACTGTGAAAACTATACGCCTTACTGGACAGCAGTGGCAAGGCGAGGAAACGTACACTCCCGTTACATACACTAACCCCCAGGGCAGATAACCGGGACGTTAGCGGCCACCAGGCCGCTTAATCTAACAGTTGTAAGAAACTGAAGGCAGTAAATAGTAATAAGAAGTCGAGGGAAGCTAATCAGACCCGCTTTCCCCAAGCATTTCACTCGCTGCTCTTGACACTACGAGCAGCAACACGAACCGAAGTCACTGGAGAATCGCGAGATGTCACAATGGTGGAGGTTTCTCAACTTGAATTGAAATGGACTCATATTAAGGCCTGCAGGATCTGGTTTACGACGAGGTCGTGCATCCTCTTGGCCACAGCCCTTCCATCCGGCAGTCCATGCACGCCGCCAGCGGTCTCAATGTGTTTTGGCACTGCGCGGACCTGGCTCCTCCTGAGTCCCCAACTAAACTGACGCACTCACAAGACACGGAAAAACAACGACGTCGCCCCAAAGATAGGGCAACAGTTACTACATATCGATAACCGCCGCTGCTGCCACTAGCGGACAGGCAACGCTTGCGAAACGAGTGGCGCCAGTCAAGACGAGAAGAAGACAAACAACCGCAACCATGCCAACTAAAGGACATGGTTTGGCCTCCAACAGAGGGTGGAAACCTACAAAGAGCACCAACACGAGCCACAGCACTGCTCAGAATACAGCTAATAAGTAAACTTTAAATAAAAATGTACCATAACAAAGTAGAGATATTACAATGACTTACGAGGTGTGTTGTCAAAACATATATTCACCTCGGAGTACGAATGGCATAAACAAGACAAAGACATGTCATATCTTGCCTTTTCGTTACGTTGTTACTTTTTTCCTTTTGCTGTCGTGGAATTATTTGAAATCAATATTTTTGTGATGTTGATAAATACTAGTGTACGCAAAGTAAATGAACATTTTAAATATTATTAAAATTAGATTTTATCATCATTAATCTTATATAATCTTACGTAACAGTAATTAATGGACAACATATAAAGTGCAGTATATCAGTTTTTGTTTTGATTTTTACTTTTATACTACAAGAGACCCAGCGTATTCTGCAAGGTGATATCTATCATAAAAACGTTCAAAGCCAAAATTATCTAATCTTCAGCAGCAACGGCGAAAGGCACATGTGCGACAGACACATCCTTTGATGTTCAAATGGTTCAAATGGCTCTGAGCACTACGGGACTCAACTGCTGTGGTCATCAGTCCCCTAGAACTTAGAACTAGTTAAACCTAATTAGCCTAAGGACATCACACACATCCATGCCCGAGGCAGAATTCGAACCTGCGACCGTAGCAGTCGCAAGGTTCCGGACTGCGCGCCGAGAACCGCGAGACCACCGCGGCCGGCCTTCTTTGATGTGATTATAATTTGTAAAAACAAATTCGTTAACGTTTTAAATATTTTGCGATTTACCAATAATTTTGCGGCAAACCAAGCACATCAAAGTCTTACCTCGAAAGCTGGAGCCTGCAATTTATTACGGATCAAAGTGTATATTTTATAAAGTTAATTGCTTCTGCTTGTGATTTCCGATTGCTGTGCGTTGAGACCAGACAACTGATGGAATGGGCGAATTCTTCTCCTTCCAGAAAAAGTGCACGTGTTAGGATAGACAGAATGGCATACACTTTGACGGAAACCGTTTCACTAAACACGTCGGTAATCCGATTTCATCGACAACCAGACCATTATATAAAGAGGGATAGCTTTGCACATCCCACGAGTCAATAAGGTACAGAAACGGCTCAATTTTTAGAGTATGATAACAATTTGTTTCACAGTGCGAGGCCAATCAGCGCGGACGCAGCGCAACAGAATCTGCAAGTGCGGATCCGCTGCCGTGGCCTGAAGACCTTCCGGTGGTCTAATGGAAACTGGTCCAGTCAGTCTGAGTCCTCTCCACCAAAGTGGTAACAAGATGCTTCTGACACGTCAAAGCCCGCGTGTTGTCGCAAGGGAAGAGGTGAAAGTGTGTGCGCACTGGCATGCCTGGATGTGCACCGGTACATTATCTCGTATTGCAGTTTGCCTGAAGGCTCCTTGGCGAGTACTGAGAAGCCCACTGACTGGCCGTGGTTGGCGCAGTAACACGACTGTCCTGCCATTGTGAGCGTTCCTGGGCGACCTGTTCACAGAGCGCGTGTGCAAGTGTACAACAACGTGAGCCCTGAGGAATCCAGGCTGTGCATTATCTTTCATGGTAACATGCGCGACAAAGTTAGAACCTTCGCCTAAGCCATCGGGAAACAGATCTTTCAATTCAGCACACAACTGAGCGACACTGCCGTTCGAATCAAAAGGCGTAACTTCCCTTGAACATGAAACTTGAAATGTCACTGTCTTTAGCAAATTCTGTTGTACCACAGGAAAGCCGCGAGAACCTAGCACTGGAATGTCTTGTCCATGCCAGCGTAGTGTCTGGTTTCTGCAGCTTCGGGTTGCCAAGAAGATCGTAAGGATTGCGATTGAGCAAAGAAACTGAGGCACTTGTATTTAATTGCAACCGAATAATTTAGCCAGCTACCACAAAGCCCACAAAGAATTTGCAGGAGTGGCGTTGTACCGAAGAAGAAGCTGCTCTTATCTTGAACAGCGAACTACCGTCGTGAGAGCGTTGTTTGGTTCAAAATACACATGTATAGCAACGTCAGGTTTCCGTGGGCGTATATTAGGAGAGGGGGACTTTTCCCGTAAGCATACCGCTTGAACGTGCCCATTCTTACCGCATAAAGTGTTTCGTGACGCTTGCGCCTAGAAAAGGAGCGCGGGCGAGTTTCCACGCCGGCACCTCGCCGGCCTGGCTGTTTACATGGCTGGCTACGCCGAGCCCGAAAGGGCCGCTGTACTCTCCACTTAGCGGCCTGTTTACACGGCCGCGCGACGCTGTTGCTAGGCGCTACAGCACAAATGTTTACCGACTGAAAACTGACTATGGCACTGTCACAAGGGTCTTAATAGTCAGTAATCTGCAAAACTTGTTTCAGGAGCGGGTCGGGATACTTGGGAACCTCTTCCCTTAATCTGTTATCAGTCACGTTATAAGTAACGTATCATGAGGTCACTATAATATTCGCTACACTCACATTTAAACGTACATTCCCTAGTAAGCCGGTGTATGGCTGTCACCCACTGTCTGTCAGTTCGTCCAGACTGCTTCTTTAGCCTGAAAAATTTAAACTTGGCTGCTGCCACATAGACATTCTCGTCATTGTGCGAAATTGTCGTTGTTACTGCGTGTCTTTAATATTTGTGGACAGTTCGAGTCACTAAATTTATCCCTCCCTCGAATCTGTCTAGGGCTCCTTACCTGACTGTGAAGATTTAAGCTTGCCTTGATACTGATAACCTGCTGCGTTCCTTGAGTCAGTGCTTTGCAAATAATTATTAAATGGACAGTCCGGATTGTCTAACTGGTTATTACATTACATTTTATGATTATTCAATGACTCTGTTTCGAAACCGGTAACGCAGGGAGGGGGAGGCGGGGCGGGGGGGGGGGGGGGGGGGAAGATACAAACAAGCAAAGAATCCAGAGAAGATCTGCACCACTATTAGATGTGATATACTCCCACGTGGGATCTGTACTTTCATTAATTTCTGATTTCACATTCTGTATTATGAGGACTCATTTCAAGATTCCATAAATAAATTGGTTCAAATGGCTCTGAGCACTATGGGACTTAACATCTGAGGTCATAAGTCCCCTAGAACTTAGAACTACTTAAACCTAACTAACCTACGGACATCACACACATCCATGCCCAAGGCAAGATTCGAACCTGCGACCGTAGCGGTCGCGCGATTCCACATTGAAGCGCCTAGAACCGCTCGGCCACAGCGGCCGGCAGAAATAAATTCTGGAAGATAGTAGATGGCGTCTGTGTTATGGGAAGAGCAAAGGAGACAATGACAGTGTGAGAGGAAGAGACGGACGCAATGGCAGTGGAGAAAAGTTGATAATGACAGAACAGTGCTAAGAAAAGAATGAAGGCAACAGTGTCGGGGGTGATGGAGCGGATGGAATAAAGAGAAAGTGAAATGGGTGAGAGGCAGTGAGACAGAATATATGACAGTGACAACGAGGAAGAGAGAGAAAGTGAGAAGAGGCAGCAGCAGTAGGAAGGAAGGAATCAGATATTAGCAGTAAGAGAGAGCAAGATAGTGACAGTAACAGTTTGAGAGACTGTAATAATACGACAGATTGGAGGGGACGGAGGAGACAATGACAGAGACATACCAAGAGATAGCGACAATGAGTTGGGCTACTGAGTGAGTGAGAAAGGGCAACTGGAAGTGGATAGGTCTGAATGACTTACAGCAATGGACTAGTCGGTGTGAGTGAGTTCAGTTAGGGGAGCTTGTGGGATTTGGAGGTGAACTGCGAGTCAAGAAAAGTGTGAAATATTCGCATGTCCAAAATTTTTGGGAAAATTTTTAGAGGTGCTGAGGAAGGTAGAATAAGGCATCTTGTACCCCACTTTTCAGTGAGAGACTTTTAAATAAACCGAAACATATTCGCACTTTTTGTGCTCCGTTAGGGGCATTTTTCCGCTGGTTTAATTTGCTCAAGTTGTGCGAAAGAATTGCTACACTGATGATAAGTCGGGGCAGATGCGTCTAGCGATAAACAAAGGAGTCTCACAGGAGTGTGTCTAACTACAGTGAATGTTTTCCGGCAACTATCGACAAATTGGTTCAACGTTGGATAACGTTCGTCACCGACTAGCAACTTGGAAGTCATCTCGACTAGGAGAGTGGTGTCCCGGTGACCTCCGATTGTCCGATTGTTAAGGCTGTCCTGGCGGTCTTCATTGGTCGGCAGACTGGAGATTCTTCGTTGGTCGCTACGTTCAAAGCGCCGCTCGCTGTGCCCGAAGGAATCTTCGAGGGGCCGATTCCGGCTCTATCGGTAAGCTACAGCACTATGTAGACCTTAGTACCTGGCATAACTGAATTAACTTTTTACCTCTATCTGTTTCTGAATAAAGTGGCCTTAGAAGTGGGTCAGACGGACACATGGGGAACAAAGTGTAGTACCGTAGCTTATCGATACTGCCGGAGCTGGCGCCTCGAAGATTACTTCACGCGTGGCAAGTGGAACTTTGAATAAAGCTACCAATGAAGAATCTCCGGGCCACCAATCAATGAAGACCGTCAGGACAGTGTTTTAAGCGGCGGGCACCTGGGCATCAGTGCTCTAATTCAGATTAGCTTTTGTGTGTCCATCCTTTTAGCAGGAGGTCTCTGGGACGACGGCCGTTTACTATCGTGACACAAAATAATAACACCTACAGACGTCTTTACGATTTTAATTTACTTTGTCGCTACCAGTTTCAACGCTTCATTGCGTCATCTTCAGGCTGTCTTTGATGCGGTACAGGTTGATATGATCCCCGTGTATAACCCATCAGTTGCTAGCATTGCTGGATACGCAGATAATGTGTCAGTACTCCACCAACTGCCAAGATGGCGTCTCAGCACACTGGTAGGACCTTGTAAGAGACACATTGCACATCCAAGGTGGAGGTGGCGTAAGTACTGTCCAGTGTGTCGGGTGCAGCAGCTGGAACAAGGTGCGGCCACGCAGCAACTCAGCAGCATGTGGTCCATCACGTGGATGGGTTCTGTACGAAGACAAAAACAAGAGCCTGGCTGCGTGAATGGGTAGCACGTAGCTTTTCGATTTGTTGCTTGAAGGTGTGAATGAACTTTCGGCTTTACCATTCAACTAGGCGTGGGGCACGACAATCGTGATGTGGTCGATGCCTGAAGTGGCACAAAATTGCTTGAACTCGGCGGCGACAATCTGTGGGACACTGTCAGTCACAATTACATATGGTAGACGACATATGGAAGTGTAGGCTTGTCTCTGAGTCGTGCACGGATAGTCAAATGGTAAGGCGACCGCTCGCGATAACCGAGAAATCCGGGTTCGAGTCCCAGTCCAGCACAAATTCTTACTGTCGTCATTCCATTATTGGTGGTTGTCTACATTCGCAACTGCGAATGCATTTCATCAATTTATCGATGTCTGGACGTTCGGTTGTCTACGGAATAAGAACCATTTTACCACCTTTGAAAGGGGCATCGATCACATCGCTCGAAGCATTACATTTACCAGTGATGTAGTGGTATCATCTATAAGAGGCCAAAAATGTACATAATATCCCTTAGGAATATCGTCGAGTCCCTGCGATTTGTGCAATGCTGAATCAGTAATAAAGCGATATGTGTCATCTCAAACAAAGTCACTTAGAAGGTTGTTATCTAATGCAGGAGTAACCATGCAGTCCAGAATAGGTGCAAATGCATCGGGGGCAATGGTATCAGTAGCACGTATGGCAGGAAGGGAATATTGCAACAAAAAACAGCTTTTAATTTTTATTATTTTTTTACATTAAACTGGTTAAATTTGAAATGAAATTGAAAAATTACATGCTCCTACACATAGAAATTAGAGATACAATGTCCGATTCTACTATCAGAATGGCTATAATAAAATATAGAAGAAAGGTTGACACGTGTTTCAGTTTATCTCACCAATGGCACATGTTGCAACATATCAAAATTTCACTGGAAATAGCCTACTCAGTTTGAAATATCTCACATGTCAGTAGTGTTCAGTCTGCTCATATGTAGAATGGATCATTATTCGTACATGAGCAATGAGAGCATAATTTGCAATTTAGTACACTGTACCCATCCTTTCCCCTTTCTATAAATATTCCCACAGATCAAACAATAATGTTTTCTCCTTCTTCTTGTTCTGCTTCTCCGGTAGACGAATGGAATTGCATTTTTTTTTCTTTTTCCTCTTTGATGCTACATGTTGCTTACTTCTTTCCTCTTTTTCCCAAATGTCTCACCTTTTTTTTCTTCGTCTACAGCCTGTTTTTCAGCAGTGTCTATTAAGATAGCACACTTCCTCTTCTCTCTTCCACGTTTGCTCTCTTTCCTTGATTCAGCTTTACGGAAACGGCGAACATGTTCAGTGAAACATCGCTTCTCCGCTGAACTTCATGGAACACCATTAACAGCGTTTTCCACATTCTCGGAGTTAACTGAAGGATCTGAAAGTTTTTCTTCCAGAACAGGCCTATCGTTCACAAAAGGTGCGGAAAAATCTTTGTTGGAATTTATCAGGGTCAAATGGGAGTATGCCTGTTGTTGAGAATACTGAAGTGATGTTTGGTGGTGTGATAGTGGCGAGAAGTCTTTTGTTTATAATAAAAGGCAAATCGTGAACTGTTAGTGACTTTCCCGAATTTGATTTCAATCAGCCATCGATTCTCCTGCTGCACGTCTTCTATAAAGGATCGTCAACGCTTACATATAGGAGCTGTATTCTGTGAGAAAAGTGGGGAGGAGATGATAGAAGCAGTACACAATTGTTCTTACATTTATTAAGAGCTTATGTGTTGAGATGGAACGAATGGTTGTCCAGCAGTCGTAGGACAGGATCTTGTTTTGTTGGTCTGGTTTGCCTAATAAAATGATCGAGAATGTTTTAAAAAAGATTGCTCCACCATCAATCCTGAACCTGTGGCGGCACCAATGCATCCGGTCAGCCCGACACGAAAAAAATTATCTTTAAAATGTTTCCTTGGCAAATTTATCATGGGTGGAATGAAGATCCCTTGAGCACATATAGCAGCTGCTACTGCTACCCTTTCTCCCCGTTCAGTAGAGTTTACAATTCCAATTTATTTCACACATTTCTGCGCAACTACCCTATGTGACATTAACATTGTAATTACACTCATTCCATCCACGTCCCAGATTCTGGAATGGGAAGAGAATGACGAGAATAAACAGCTCCTAGCTTTTGGAAAAATTCCCCAACTTCTATTTTATTTAATGCTATCATTCTTCCGAGACTTCGTCTGATGAAAGGACCATTTGTTTTCTCCAAAACGCCTGAGAGCCAATCGGCTCCAGCTGTTTCCTTTTGTGCCCAAGATAATGACGTTTCCAAGTTACAGCATTTTGCGCAAAGATACCTCATTTTTCGTACTTTACGCATAACATAATTTCTCTGGCTACATAATCCCTGATTATTACTTTCACGGATTCAGAGTACCCACAAGAAACTTTTACGTCTGTATTCTTTTCCTATTTGATGAATCGTGAGAGCGTTCATTGGCAATTATTGAATTCTTTTACTATTTTTCTAATTAAATGATAGTCCTTTCTTCTGTTTTTCAGAACCAGTGTGGCGGCCTTCTACGTCATATCTAAAGATGTCAAACCTTTTTGTCTTGCGTTTGTAACGACGCGCTTTGCTTATACAAAAGCAAAAATTTATACTGAGTATACGAAGATTACAAGAAGAAGGAAAATGAAAGCATTACATCATCCAACAGGCATAAAAAGTCTACCTAAGCAAGAGTGTGTTACAACATGCCCCACTTCGTGCCGCCAAATAAAACACAAGAAAACTTCCCATTTTAACGTGAAATCACCTATTACGTTGTTAAACTACGTAATGAACCTTTAATCACTTGTGAAATTTAAGCTAGGTCACCGAACGTGTTAATATACATACCAAGTTTTCAGAACTATAAATAATTATTCACCAATGACGATTTCAATCAAAGAAAGAGAATACAAAGAAAAACGTCCTCTAGAGTAAACTCCGAAGATCACCGTGAATACAACACGCAGTTGAAGGTGCCTCCACACGATGGCACCACCTGATAGGATACGTAACGATAACATGCAGATGTTGCAACGTACTCCTTTTATAACGTTGCCCCTATCTCTCCGAGCTCTTAAACATCAGTAAAGAATTTATAGATCGCTATGGAAACATCACTCGGACGTCAAATGGCTCTGAGCACTATGGGACTTAATATCTGAGGTCATCAGTCCCCCAGAACTTAGAACTACTTAAATCTAACTAACCTAAGAACATCACACACACCCATGCCCGAGGCAGGATTCGAACCCGCGACCGTAGCGGCCGCGCGGTTCCAGATTGTAGCGCCTAGAACCGTTCGGTAACTCCGGCCGACCACTCGGACGTCAGTACGTGATCATTGGTGTGAGTGAGGGACGAGATACATGTTCTATTTCGACGCATACACAACAGGATTAGATGATCTAAGGAGGTCAGTTCATCCTGAGCGGAATCTTGGTCGCCCCCCCCCCCCCCCCCAAGTCCTCACATTTTCTGTCTCTTTAACGGAAGAAGCTTCGTCTTAGCGTGGCGGACATCCCTCTGTAAGGGAGCTTGTCTGGCACCTTCATAAAGTTGTCGCGAAACGGAATAATAAAATATCTGGGTCTGCCGGAGATCTCTCGCCCTCTCAGCGCCGTTAAGGCATTAACGTTTTTTGGAGCAATGGTTTTGCGTGCCCTGACTATTATTCCATCAGAGAAAGAAAACGGTTCTGCGGACGCAACTTACGGGCCTAACCGATAATCTCGAGGAAAGGGTCCTTTGAGAGAGATGTGTTCAACAGCCACGCAGGGCGATACAGTGTTACTAGTTGCGCCACGTAGTTTAAGATTATGGCTACAGCACAGAGATCAGTGAAACAAGTGGGTATCACGTCTATCGCTAACAGTTGCACACATAAAGAATAAGAAAGATAAAAACGTCTGAAATACGTAACGAGAGTGGGATACGGACAGATCCATGCACCGCGTATTTGCGAAGAGCGTACCAACTCGTTCAGTTCCTTACTGAAATTAAAAAAAGTGGGAGGGAGGGTCTGATCCACAGGACGCGAAACACAATTACAATCTCCACCTAACAGAAGTTTCTGAGGAGTTTTACGAAATAAAGAAAAAATATACTCTTCGTCAAAACACTATCGATCTATGGAATGGCCAGATGCTCAAAGAAGAATTAAAGCAAGGTCACAAAAATTGCGGCCTATCCCTAGGCCCTTATCAAAAACTTCGAAATTAGTCATTGGTATTCTCCCAATGTAAAATAACGCAGTAGCAGTAGATAGATCAGGAGCCGCATTAAAAGAAGTAGAAAAGCCGAGAATAGAAAAATGATCAAATAACACATCTTGCAAAAATATCACGTCTGCACTTGAATCGTAAATAAACTGTCGCAGCGACGCAAGTCTAGGATCGGAACTAATTCTGTTCACATTCAAGGTATGAAAGTTACAGACCTGCCTCCAGTTACTACTAAAACAATTCAGTTGAGTACTTGCAAGTGACATGCAAAATCGTGTGTCAGTCCATGGCAGACTCAACGGATGAATCTGAATTTAAAGTGCTGGCTCTCTCTGTCTGTTTTCTTTTTTTGCAATGCCACACCCTCAGCTTGAAAACGCTGTGTGTTGCGGCTGTGCGGGAAGGCGATTGCCGCGTGGGGCAACGTGGAAGTTTCTGCGGAAATTATGTAACAGAAGACTTCCACAGGTGGGTGGTGCTGCTCCTGAGAATCAACGGAAATGTCTTTTACCCCGTGTTCTACTGTGCCTGAGCAGCAGCGGCATGTGTCATGCTTTCCCCATATGGGTGCGCAGAAGAAGGCTGGGAATACGTTACGGATTAAGGGATGCCTGGCACGTCTGTTGATGTTGCACGGAACTCCAGAACAGGTATATCCGCGTATAGTCCCGAATAGGCGGTCTCGGGAGATACATGGGAGAGGGTGCCGGACGCTTTCGAATCTTGAGCAGCTGACATGTTATCATCCAGCCCGAACTCTGGGAGGAGAGGACTCCTCCAACGGAATCTTTTCAGTTGAGCGGCGAAGAGGAGAGAGAGAGAGAGAGAGGAATCGTTTAACTGCTCACCATCTTACGTCAGACTACGCTTGTTTTGAAGTAAGGGGTGGCGACAAGGCAGAAGCTGCAGTACCAAAGACCCTACGCCAGGTTAACGGTGGAAATGCACTAGGGCCGTCAAGCAAAGACTCGCGTTGTCCCCGGGAATTTGGTTAGGCGCAATGTCACCCTGGGGAAGTAGGTCCGCTGAAGTTATCATGGGTTTTAATATCATGACACGACGCGGACAATTTGTGCGGAGGTGTCAGCTCACACTACATATGAAACAGGTCCTTCTTGTCCTGTGTACATTGCATGCGGCCAGTATCTACACACCTGTAAAAAAAAGGGGATATTTCGTGTGGACAGTATGTCCACAGTTCGAATCAGCTATAAACTTGTAAACGATGTTGAGCGGACCGTCGTTTCCTCCGTACATTCTGCACATCCCCAAACGGAAGTAGGGCTGTCTTGAGGAAACCGTCATCAGCCTCGAGCGGAGAGTTAAATTTCCTGACATTTGCGTATATCACCACCACGTTCTCCAGAACCGCGATGAGAAGAAGGGACCTGTTGTCTGTGCCGAAAATGGAGCCTGTCAACCTTAAATGAAACTAGACACTTGGCATAAAACACGTTCGATTCAGAATCGAAGTAAGCTGTCTGAACCTGTTCTGAAATCAGCTTGATCATGACCAGAAGCGAATCACTAATTTCTAACGAACTTGGAAAATACCTCGTGGACTTGTCAAAATGAAACTGACTGCACCTATGCGACGAATGTTCCTTGGAGCCACGAACGACATCACGGCGCAAGACAGCGCCGCGTCAAAATTGAGTCACAAAGAGGAGACGCTGAGAGACAAACAACGTTTTGTGACACACACAGTGACTCACACGACCCTGGGAACAAACAGGGAAGCTGTCGCAGTGCAACGATAGAGGCAAGAACTGGCGGACCCTTCTCGCCCGACACACGAAGTGGCAATGCTCAGCGGCCTGGACCACAGGTGCTGTGTTAGAAGACTGTAAAACTGCGCAGTTCAGCATAACGGTGAGGCGAGGCGTCTTGAGAATTCTGCCACAGATTGTACACGTGACTAAATACTTTTACTTGAATTTAGTGAAGGGTTACTAACCAATATCTAATGTCACAATGGTTTTTGTCAAACCAAAAATTGGGTAGTTTAGCTATTTTGAGAAAGAAAATGAAACGCCCCGCTTAGCCTGCAGGACGGAACAGGTAGCTGGAATTGTGGAAAGGGGCCAAAAATGAGCGTCTGTCAGTTACACTCGAATGCATATAACTTTATTTAATTGCCGAAACATTACAGTGCCAATTTCCGAGCTTAACTATCGACTGAATATGTCACAAAATCTTATGGCTTAACGGCATAACCGTTTTAATTTTTAAAGCGGCTGAAATCCCATGATTCAAAACAACACTACAATCAATTTTTACAACGCAGAAAGCCCAAGGCCTTATCCTTAATCAATTTTTGTTTTAAATAAGGCTCAAGACCAAAACAATGTAAGATTTAACAAGTAAGGAATTTTAATATTAAGACAGCTGAAGGCCCATGATAGAAAATCACAAATACAATATATTTTCAAAAGGCAGAAGCTATATCCAGAGAAAAAAAGATTTTAATGAGGCTGAAGGCCCAAACAGTGCGAAACTTGACAAGTAAGGAACTTTCACTGCTAAAACGGCTGAAGGCCTATTATTTAAAAGCATACAAATCATCGGCTATGAGCCATTAAAATACACAATCAAACACCAATGAGAAAAGGCAGTACAGTCAGCGGCGCTCAGACGTTTCTGGGAATCGGTCTGCACTTGAAATATTAACGTTCACTTAGGGGAGACAGATAGTTGGCCCAACTACACTCATGGAAATTGAAATAAGAACACCGTGAATTCATTGTCCCAGGAAGGGGAAACTTTATTGACACATTCCTGGGGTCAGATACATCACATGATCACACTGACAGAACCACAGGCACATAGACACAGGCAACAGAGCATGCACAATGGCGGCACTAGTACAGTGTATATCCACCTTTCGCAGCAATGCAGGCTGCTATTCTCCCATGGAGACGATCGTAGAGATGCTGGATGTAGTCCTGTGGAACGGCTTGCCATGCCATTTCCACCTGGCGCCTCAGTTGGACCAGCGTTCGTGCTGGACGTGCAGACCGCGTGAGACGACGCTTCATCCAGTCCCAAACATGCTCAATGGGGGACAGATCCGGAGATCTTGCTGGCCAGGGTAGTTGACTTACACCTTCTAGAGCACGTTGGGTGGCACGGGATACATGCGGACGTGCATTGTCCTGTTGGAACAGCAAGTTCCCTTGCCGATCTAGGAATGGTAGAACGATGGGTTCGATGACGGTTTGGATGTACCGTGCACTATTCAGTGTCCCCTCGACGATCACCAGTGGTGTACGGCCAGTGTAGGAGATCGCTCCCCACACCATGATGCCGGGTGTTGGCCCTGTGTGCCTCGGTCGTATGCAGTCGTGATTGTGGCGCTCACCTGCACGGCGCCAAACACGCATACGACCATCATTGGCACCAAGGCAGAAGCGACTCTCATCGCTGAAGACGACACGTCTCCATTCGTCCCTCCATTCACGCCTGTCGCGACACCACTGGAGGCGGGCTGCACGATGTTGGGGCGTGAGCGGAAGACGGCCTAACGGTGTGCGGGACCGTAGCCCAGCTTCATGGAGACGGTTGCGAATGGTCCTCGCCGATACCCCAGGAGCAACAGTGTCCCTAATTTGCTGGGAAGTGGCGGTGCGGTCCCCTACGGCACTGCGTAGGATCCTACGGTCTTGGCGTGCATCCGTGCGTCGCTGCGGTCCGGTCCCAGGTCGACGGGCACGTGCACCTTCCGCCGACCACTGGCGACAACATCGATGTACTGTGGAGACCTCACGCCCCACGTGTTGAGCAATTCGGCGGTACGTCCACCCGGCCTCCCGCATGCCCACTATACGCCCTCGCTCAAAGTCCGTCAACTGCACATACGGTTCACGTCCACGCTGTCGCGGCATGCTACCAGTGTTAAAGACTGCGATGGAGCTCCGTATGCCACGGCAAACTGGCTGACACTGACGGCGGCGGTGCACAAATGCTGCGCAGCTAGCGCCATTCGACGGCCAACACCGCGGTTCCTGGTGTGTCCGCTGTGCCGTGCGTGTGATCATTGCTTGTACAGCCCTCTCGCAGTGTCCGGAGCAAGTATGGTGGGTCTGACACACCGGTGTCAATGTATTCTTTTTTCCATTTCCAGGAGTGTATATCCGATCCGCCAGCAACCCAACCAAGAGGCAGTCAACGGACCCACCGACGTGACGACTTGCTTTCCATCCGACCAGTACACAAGGAACTCCAAAGCCAAAACGTAAAAAACGTAGCCGCCCACAACCAAGTATGCATAAGCTGTCAAAAATACACACACGTGTTGGACAGCGATCACCCGGTGAGGAAAGGACACTGCCTGTATTTTATGTCAGCGGCCAGAGCAGGTAACCGGAACGCTAATGGGCAAAAGGCAGAAAATTCCCCTGGTGCACTTGGACTTCACATAAACTAAATACAGTTAAACTCCACCAGATGGTGACCAAAGTTTCGCCAACTCGAACACTGTTGCTCACGGGAATACCCCCAACAGCCAACCATGAAAACCAACGGCACAATGTGAACAGTCTGGCTTCGGTAATTAAATCACCATTCAACTTTGATGTCCTGGGTCGGTGAGCCACGAACCTCGTAGCAGTCGGAACAGCTCCCACACACTCCGACACTGCGTAGAGACCGCCAGCGGGCCCGGCCCACTGCGCTGCGCGAAGACTTCCTGCCTGATCCACACCAACCGACCGACAGCCGCACACCGGCTAGCCGGAAAGTATAAGCGCTAGACCAAAGATAGTACAAGGTGCGAATATCGATACACACAGCAGCTGCCACACATAGAAAGAACCATGGCATATTCGCAATAACCGCGGGAAACCAAACGCAGAGTGACAGTCAAGGTTTAAACCAGTGCATAGGCCGGGGTCAGCACGGTTCATAAAAGAATTTGAAAATGCATCTTTGTTGAACAGTGTTATTATTCAGAGTTAGCATACCTGATTATACAAGACAGACACCCAAATAACATTGTGGCATGTGTTGGAAAGCGTAACCACGCATGATGAGCAACATTTAGATTGTGTGTCTCCGATGTTTAATTGCCGTTTTTATTAATTAGTTAGACTTTTAAATTCTATCAGAGCTACATAAAATTGTTATACAGCAGTGAAAGAGCATGTCATTTGCTATGTGTCTGAACTGCCACTTGTAGCGATGTTCCGGGAGGGTTCCTTTCAAAGGGCACGGCCGACTTCCTTCCCTAATCCGACGAGACCGATGACCTCGCTGTCTGGTCTCCTTCCCCAAAAACAACCAACCAATCTTGTAGCGATGTTGTAAATGTTCGAGGCCCAGTTAACTGATTCAGTATGGTTCTGACTATGTGAAAAGTGCTGTTATTTTAATTAAGATTCCAGGCTAACTATTAATCCAAAGAATTACTGTGACATGTCATTTTAATCAGACTTTCAGCGAGCGTCCTCTGCTATGTCCAGTTCTCCAGTTTTAAGATAGCTTATGAAGATAAAAAGTTGAAATTCGTACTGGTGAACGATCCTACTAGTTGTTTGTCACAATTGACGGCAATCTCGGGTCGTGTCTGTAAATGAGTGCTGCCATCTTACCCTTGGGCACTCTGCCGGACACGTCTGAAGAATCAGGATCTGTGTCACTATGGACGTCGACTTAGCCACTTGACTTTCGGACATAGATAAATTTCACATCTGTTTGACATCTGTAGATGTCTGGATTTTAAATTATTATGCTGTGACTCATGATTTTAAGTCGGGATGGATAGTGTATACAAGGAGGTCAGCTGGACTTGCGTTTTTTTGTAGTAGAGCCAATCTGGAATTCAGCGCTAATTAATTCGGAAACAGAGCAATATATCGAATTTTGTTTTTAACAGTTTTTTGTCAGTACAACTTATAATTAACTGGGAAACAGAGCAACACATAGAATTTTCTTCTTAACAATTATTTCTCAGTACAACCTACCCTGCAACACCCTTACAGCCTTTTTAGACTGTTTCTGTACATACTGAATAAGGAAGTGATAGATTTAATTAGTTAATGAGGGAATAAGCTTCAGTATCAACATTTGCACCAACTGTAATAACATTTGTACTAATTAAGGCACAGAGAATATCGACGTACCAAATGAAAGCACTTGTCGAGACGAGTCGAGTAACTACTCATGTGTTTACTTGTGTACTTAATTACCCGATGGGAAGTGTCTGAATTAAATGATTAAGTAAAGTCAGAATAACAAATTATACTAGGCAGATACACAAATAGCAATGGAGCACGTGTTGGAAAACTACTGATTTTCACCCGTAATTTAAATACTATCACAGATACATGCATTTGAAGTACATCAATAGGAAGGAGAGATCATTTCCTATGGGACTTTAGTGCCATTTATTGTTTACTGACTGACCGGAGTGGCCGAGCGGTTCTAAGCGCTACAGTTTGAAACCGCGCGACCGCTACGATAGCAGGTTCGAATCCTGCCTCGGGCATGGATGTGTGTGATGTCCTTAGGTTAGTTAGGTTTAAGTAGTTCTAAGTTCTAGGGGACTGATGACCTCAGAAGTTAAGTTCCATAGTGCTCAGAGCCATCTGAACCATTGTTTACTGTAAATGCTCGAACCATAGTTAACTAAGGATATAATTACAGCGGAACTTTTATTCCAAAATCTTATTGTGCTCTGTCATTTTAAAGAGCGCTCCAGTATGTATCATGTGGTACCTCTAGCTATAAGATGCGTTTAAGGATACAAATTTGTAATTCGTCTACAAAAGACGGCTGCCATCATGGACAGGGTTCTCGGAAACGTTTGAAGAGGCAGGTTTTGTGTCACTCTATGCTGAAAGTTGGGCTTGATTTTCGAACTTAGAAAAATTTCACGTTTGTAGACACTTGGACTTTAAATTACACTCATCAAAAAAATTATTGCATCACCGCAGTTCTAGGAGTTCCTGACTCTTTACGTAAAAATGGAATAAAGTTATACAAAAACAACATTTCAGCTCTCTGTATTGCTCATCAAAACAATAAATTCCTGGTTGTACAATAATAATCTAGACTTTCTGAACTTGTGTTCAAGACTACAGCATGCTCCAGCGCCCCTAATACCCGGTAACACGTCCTCTTGCACTGATGCATGTCTGTGTTTCTCGTGGCATACTGTCCACTAGATCATCAAGGCACTATTGGTCCACGTTGTCCGTCTCCTCAACAGCAATTCAAAGTAAATCTCTGTAATTGGTTGGAGGGTCATCTCGTCCAAAAACAGCACTTTTTAGCGTCTATCAGGCGTGTTCGATTGTGCTCATTTCTGAAGAACATGCTGGCCATTCTAACCCAGCGATTTCGATATCATGAAGGAACGCATTCACATGATGTGCACGATGAACCCGAGAATTGTCGTCCATTAAGACGAATCCCTCTCCAAAATGCTGCTGATATGGTTGCACTATACGTCGGAGGATGTCATCCTGTATCGTAAAGCCGTTTGATTGTTTTCATTAACCACCAGTAGCATACGCCGGTCCCACATAATGCCACCCCAAAACCTCAGGGATTCATCACCTCGCCGAGCTCGCTGGACAGTTTGTCTAAGACCTTCAGGCTGACCAGACTGCCTCCAAAAACGTCTCCGACGACTGTCTGGTCGAAGGCCTATGCGAGACTCATTCGTGAATAGAATTTGATGTCGATTCTGAAGAGTCCATTCAGCATGCTGTTGGCTTCATCTGTACCGCGCTGCATAGTGTATACGTGTCAAAAGTTGGACGTCGCCATCGACGTCGGGAGAGAAACTGCACATCATGCAGCCTATTTCGTACAGTTTGAGTCGAAACACTACAAACGAAAATCATTATTGAGCATGGTGGCATTCCTCTCAGGTTTCCTCCGAGCTGAAATCCGTAAGTAGCGGCCGTCAGCTACAGTAGTGGCCTGAGCGACATTTCCTATATCTCTCTGTACCACCACCATTTCCGAACAACATCGATCTGATTCTCTCTCAGACGTCTGCAAACTTTCCTTGATGAGTGCTCTTCCTGACACAAGGTAAAAATGCGGATGCGATCAAACTTCGAAACTGATCTTCTAGGCATGGCGGAACTGATCGGCTGTCTTACCCACTCCATGGCACAGGCACTCCGCATCCATGGTTGTTTACATCTTTGTGAGGATTGATTGATATCTGTGAACAATCTACGGGACTGTGTTATTGATGCAATATATTCAAAGTCATTCTTCAGAAGAGCTTGTAATCGAGATGATGCAACACTGTTTTGGATGTGTGTATTTTGCTGCAATTCGTGACTTTAACTCTGGCAGGACTATGGGCAGCAGACGATCGATGGAAAAACGCAGTTTTTCGGGAGTAGATTCAATCTGAGCTTTGAATTATTTTGGCGTGAGTTCTCTGGTGCAGCTATGAATAGATGTAAGTAGTATTTGTTTAACTTTACAGTGGTTTTCAGACCACTATATGAGGGCTGAAGTCGTCATTAGACCGCAATAGCGACAGCTATTAGATCTTCACAAGTCCACGGCCGTACAAACTCAAGTAGACGTTTTAGAAAGAGAGATTTTTGTGGTTTACTATTTTTGTTATTAGTGTTATTATTATTAGAGGTTTAATTTTGAGTTGAATTTATTGTTTAGGCCTTTCATTATTGTTGAATTGCTTCTGATTAAGCTCACGTACGTAAAAACTTGCTAGTAGTCTTCGTGCTGGTTCCGATGATCACGTAGTTCGGCTGTGACTGCATTAAATAAATTATCCGGTCGCCTGTAATCTAGAGATATGCTGTAGTTGCGCTCGTGGAATTAACGGAGTCCGTATATGTGCAATTACAGTCCTGCAATGAGACTGGATTAGAATTTCATAAAATCAGATAACGTGGTAATATTTTTTTCCGAACAATAAATGATCGTGCTTGCAGATTCGGCTGTTGAAAAATCCAACAAACGTCATTCCGAAGGACCAATGAGCATAGTCGATAGGCACATTTGTATATAAGGCACTATTAAACGGGAAAAACTGTTTCTACATCTTTTCACTAACGGACATGTAGCCTATTCTTGAATCCTTTACGTAAGTTTGCACTCATACATTAAATAGTAACTGACGTAGTTAGTACATCCGAATCTTTTTTTTTTTTTATTTGTGCGATGGCCAGGGATCTACCTCCGGTGGAGGTTGGTCCCTCAAGTGTAGGCAGTACGGTTACTTATTGGGGACACCATTTATTTGCATAAAATGGGGCTTCATTTTGGACTTCCGAGGGCCTTTGGGCACAAATATTGGTACTTGAGGCACTCATTCCCGGTATTCTTAAGAGATTTCTCTTATTCTTGATTTTTGAACATTTCCTAACTTACAACTTAATTCAGATTTATTTTTGCATAATCATCTACCAGGAAATGTTGGAATAAACGGCGAGTGTTGAAAATGTGATTGTATGTTTCATTGTGACTTTCTT
The DNA here is from genome assembly GCF_023864345.2 of Schistocerca serialis cubense. Taxonomy (NCBI): domain Eukaryota; kingdom Metazoa; phylum Arthropoda; class Insecta; order Orthoptera; family Acrididae; genus Schistocerca; species Schistocerca serialis. The sequence continues at coordinate 442,709,024 of NC_064646.1, read as the reverse complement.
GTTTGTTTCTACGCCTGTTTAAGGTTGAATTTCTTTCACATTAAAATAATATTCGTCCTCTGCGTGCAGAAATATTAATGGATACTGATGAGCATCATATGAACGGTATAGCTGTGCAATGCTTTGTAACCCTGCTCTCCTTCGTTATACAAATATGTCAAGGATTGTGTTTTCATTGTCCACAATTACGATTGCTGCTTCGACTATCTGAGGTGCATTAAATCAACTTTTGTGTTCTACAATGTGAAGTTTTGTCGGCTCGAATTGTAACTTTATAGTTATCATAAATCATTCGGTCTTGTGCTGTCTGAATCAGTTAATTGTATACATGTAAGATCCTATGTCGGACTACTTCTCGTCTCAGTCCACTGATATTTGTGCATCGTTGATCAATTTCTGTTTCTTCATTTATGATGAAATGGACTTGCAGAGGTCTATGGTCTTCGTTGCGTAGTGATATTAATGATCCCATAGTGCGATAGATTTGTTCTTGGATGGAAAGAATCACAACCGATTTCATCTCAGTGTTGATAGAAGTGACACCAAAGGAAGTCATTTGAAAGCGGGCGTTGTGTGCTTTTTATACTTTGAAGAAACTGACTCTGGAGATTCCAGGCTCATGGAATGTAAAAATTCCTGCGGAGTTTTTTCCAGTGGTGGTAATCGATGCAACAGAATACTGGTGTTTCTCTACTGAATTTTTTCACGCTCCAGAATTGGCAGATGTTATCCATTTTTCCAATTCCGACGAGTTTGTGGTTGTTATATTCTTTCGTCGGGTCGTAGTGGAATGCTTCATTTGTTATGTTGTACTGTTTACTTGTTCTCATCCGCACTTTTCGTAGGGTGATATTTTCATGGCTAGTTCGGGTTCGCAGTCTTTTGCCATAAGACTGTGTCGCAATTCTTGATTCTTCAATCCGTTCATTTCGTTGTTCTTCGATTTCTCTGCTTCTCACGATTCTCATTCTCGTTTGTAGGGAACATAATCGTGCTTCGCGCTCTTCGTCTGTTTTGTTTTTACGGTGTTCTTTTTGTTTTCGCCGTTTAGCTTCAGAACCGGCAAGATTTCCGCCTCTTTTACGTTTAGGCACTGTCTAAAACATAAATCATATCAATTTTTACTAACAAATACACTAACTACACTTTACACACTTTATTTCCGCTTTATATTCCGCCACTGCATCACTTTGACACCACACATTTCACTGTTTGGTTTTATTCAATCACTGCACTACTTTTTCGGTTCCTTTTGATAAGCAACTGACGTTCTAACACACGGCGGGTCTTGCTTTATACAGGGTGAGGCATTTAAAATTGTTTGTCGGAATATTTGGCGAAATACACATCGGGTTAAAAAAAAGTGATAATAAACGATGTTCACGTCGAAGATGGACATCCATTAACAGAACACTCGACCCCCTTCACCACCCCCAGCGGCAGGAAGAGGGGGGAGGGGAGTGACTATGAAATATTAATTACAGATCTCGGTTCTCCATGAAAAAATATGTAACTTTTGTATGAAACATTTCTTTCGTTTCTTTATAGATGGCTGTGTAATCGGCAAAAATGGAACTGAGGTGACAGTTGTTGCAAAACTATATTATTTCAGATCAATACGCATCCGATTAAGACAATCGAGGTATCTTTTTGATATTTTTGATAATGCTATCATGTGACACCTCCCACTATCGAATGAAGCACAGACGACGATCATGCACTCAGTCCACGGTCAGGCTGTGCATGTTCCTGCAATGATTCGGAGTGTACCCATTTCGCCCCAATTCTTCCACGATGATAACGAGTGCAGAGAGGGTCGATATCATTGCCGCATATCTTGATGCTCAGAAATGTTAACAAAGATTTGCTACTCTGTTCCCCGATACGAATGTTGTGTCTGCTATGACGTTTCGCAGTGTTGTCCACCTGTTTACTGAACTGGGAAGTGGTATACCTACAGAAAAAGTGCGACCGTGGCCTGTGACAAACGAAAATAGCACAGTGAATGTTTTAGCTGTGGTTGCTTCAAATCCTCACATTAGTTCTCGGCAAATCGAGCGAGGTTGAGGAATTTCGCAAAGAGGTGTTCTAAGCGTACTGCATGCGCACAAATGGCATCCATTTCATTTGTCGCAGCATCAAGAACTGCACGGTGACGACTTTCACAATCGCCTGAATTTCTGCAACTGGATACAGGAACAACTGGCAGTCAATGATAATTTCATTTCACAGATACTTTTCTCCGATGAATCAAATTTTACGAATCCTGGTCAAATGAATCGACTTCAGCAACCTCTGTATCTCTTCATACTCCACTTGATGATCGTTCAATGAATTTGGGTAGAAGCTATGGCGCTGATAGCCTCGGAGTCGAGGGCCCGTCAGCCCCCCCCCCCCCCCTCCCGCCGCAGAAGCTGATGCAAAAGATCTGAATTGTAGATGAATCGACGTATTATATTATTCGGGGCTTCTCCTCGAACACTCTATAATATTTGTCTATGAGTCAGACAACTGTCTTATCTGTCCTACTGTTAGGTGCTCTGACTTAAACGAATTGAGTCGTACTTGTTGTGACAATCCAAGTAAGTTTATTTCTTTTATTTGTGACATGCAGTTTGGTCAGCTCTTCTTCAGTATTAACTATATCCCTGCCCATCGGCAGTATTGACCATGGTTGCTAAATGGAGCTCGAATTTGCTTGAACGATGGCTCCGCCGATCTGAAAGTGACCTTGCCTGAAGGGAAGTCTATCTGTATATTCTTCCCCTGGATTGTTTAGAGTCCCAGAATACATTTGACTATTTATTTATGACATGGAGTGTGCATTTCATCGCCGTATTTTCTGTCTTTGTTTCGAACATCGTCTGTATTCGTATGTTTTGCGATCGTGTGCCAATTGCATCTATAATTTTTTAACTTGAGACAAGGAAATGTGAGTCTGTTCTCGATGTTAACATATTTTAAACGCAGGAGGGGTATGGTTCTATGACAATCACACTCTCTCGCAAGCGACTTGTCGTTCTTGAGATATAACTAGATGAAGTGTTCCAGCAATCACGAAAGGCGTTGAATCTGGATGACTGTGGATATCTTTCTTTACGTTCCACATGTGAATAAGTTACGGTGTTACATAAGAGATTTTGCGGATATCTTTCTTTACGTTCCACATGTGAATAAGTTACAGTGTTACATAAGATGGTGTACTATAATGTGGATTCGATTAATAAATTTTGGCAATTTTTGATTATAATTAATGAAGCTGTTGGATACTCTCATTTGCGAGCCGCACCCATTTACCCAACCAAACAGAAATCCTTTACTCATTATGTTCCCAGAGCAACTATTGTCCACTGCCCAATTAGAATACTTACATTCCGCTAAAGATAGACTTATTACACAAACAAGTATATTAAATTCACAACATTATGATCTGCAGACTGTAGGCTATTCGCTCACTATTTTTTGATGGTTATAGTGTGATTTGAAATCTCCAGTTACGTAAAATATTGAAGTTTTACTTAATAAACATCTTAGTTCATTTATTAACCTGCGCATTTCAACAACGGCAAGGAGTCGTTTTGCAAAAGGTACAGCTTCCTAATCAAGGTGACACTGTGACAAAATCAGCAACACTACCAACTACTTTAAGTGCGGTATAAGTCGGCACTTTTCACGCAGGACGCCAGCTGCAGGGGTATCGGCAGAAGTCCACCGGTAATGACTAGTTTTCATTAGATGCCGATTTTTGCTAGCAAACAATACTGTTCAAGTTAGTGTTCTACTGTAGTATTTTGAAATTTACAAAAATATTTTTGTTTCAATTACATGAAGTAGTTTAAACAATCGTGAATCCCATGTCTCATCAGTACAAAAAGAAACGCTACTGTATATCTGTTTTACATGGTCCCTGCGGGGCGAAATTGATGTTTATGAGATGGAGAACTCTCTCTTGGCCTACCCTGTGCGAAGCACCAAATTATATTGTATGTATAGCATATTGCTGGCGGCTAAAATTGTGACGTCACAAAGGCGACATGAGGTTAGCGTGGAGTGAACTATCTGTTTCGATAATTATCCAAATGATTAGCACTTTAACAGAACTAAGTTGGTGGACGTAACACCATCTACATACTGTGTATAAGCAAATATTAAGCAGCGAATTTGTCATTCAGAAATGGCATTTGAATGTTGTTTGTTGTGAGAGGATCGTTTTATTCATCATATGAGATCGAGTAATGCTTACCAGTGCCTGTCTTAAACCAGCAGTGGCGATTTCGAGGCCTACCAAGACTGCCGTTTACCGTTCCATGGTACTGCAGCTCGCATTGCTCGGCATCGCATGACGGTCGTGTGAACATGGAATCGGTGGGCTCAGGAGCGCCGTATTCAGTGGATGAAGGATCTCATCGGTCTCACTCCACTAGCACCCGACACGGGATACATATTGTGCACTCGAACGTGCAAGACCATATATGTACGTAACTTGTGTGTGAGTATAGGCTTCTCAGGTCAAGAGCATGGTCCGATTCCACTCGTCCACTGTGACCCATGGCGTCCTCTATGACATCATTAGTCTACGTTGCGAAGGATGCAAGCGGTCTGTTATTAAATGTTGTCTGTAGTTGTCACGTTTCTAGTTAGTCTGTGATGTTTGTAAATTATGCTGTGTGCAGGTACGTGATGAAAGACCCCCAGGATATCGTAAAGTTAAAATTTATTAAAAATGAAACACCGATCGACCATTAGCATTGGCAAAGACGTTAATTATGATAAGCGCGGTAAGGCGCAGACAAATGAAGAAAACATCATTCACTTTTTTGTACATAATTTTGTTTCTCACACTCTCTTGTATGTTAAAGTTCTGTTAAGAAGTGCCATGCGGAGTATGACGGGCTACGAATGTTTTGTATCATATGTGTTTCGAAATAAGAAAAAAATTGATACCAATATTAAGTATTTTTTATTCAAGTGAAGTGAAACTAAGTAAAGAGGATACCTGGAGTCTGCTGCGTGCACCTACAATTGAAATTGAAACAAATGAGACCACGGTCACTATTATTTTTAGTCTTATTGACCAGGTTTCAACACTTTTAAGAGTGCCTTCATCAGAATTAAAATGGCGTATAACATAATTACAAATGCGAAAAAAGAGGAAGACCTTGAACAATTCAGACAACAAAGAAAAGAAACATTAAAAATAGTCCGGAAAATCAAAAGGAACTTTTAAAATTGTCAGTTTATTGAAATAGAAGAAAATTTCACCAAAAATAATTCTAGAAATTTTTACCAAACCTTTAAACACGTACTTAAAGGATATTAGGCACCAAGTATTTGTTTCAAAGATGAAAATGGCAAAATAGGATTAAATAATAAAGAAAATTGGGAAATTTTAGCAAATTTTTTTGAAAAGTTGTTAAACTGTCCCGTTCCAACAGATAAATTAAAATTTCCAGTAACACCTCAAAATCTAGAGGAAGATTTCCCGCCAACAGAGCTAGAAATTCATGAAGCCATCAAAACACTCAAAAACAATAAAGCAAGTGGTGAAGACTCCATTACAGCAGAATTATTGAAGTGATCAGAACCAAAAATCATAAAGAATCTACAGCTGCTTTTTGAGAACATTTGGAAAACTGAAAAGATCCCAGTTGAATGGAAAACAGCATTAATCCACCCGCTACATAAAACGGGAGACAAACAAAATGTCAGTAATTACAGAGGAGTGTCACTTCTGCCAGTGGCATACAAAATATTATCAAAAATTCTCCTCAACAGAGTGGTAGATACTTTACACAAACAACTAGGAGAATATCAGGGTGGTTTTCGAAAGGGAAGTTCCTGTGCAGAACAAATTTTTAACTTAAACTCAATAATTCGCCATAGAATGTTAACCAGCAAACCAATACTAATGTCATTTATAGATTTCATGATAGCATTTGACTGTATAGACAGAGAAACGATAGATAAGGTCATTAGAGAATTTGGTGTTAAATCAAAACTAGCAAACATAATTCGTGAAACAGTAACAGGTACAGTATCTAAAGTCAAATTTATGGGAGATGTATCTCAGCGTTTTGAAATAAAAACTGGTGTTAGACAAGGTGACAGTTTATCACCTTTACTGTTTAACTGTGTTTAGAAAAAAATTGTAAGGATCTGGAATTCGGAGCTGAAAAATCACAAAATTGAACCAATAACTCTGGAAAGGAAAACAAATGGAATTAAGGTAAACTGCTTGGCTTTTGAGGATGATTTCGCAATACTTTCAGAAAACCTGACAGAAACAGTTACTCAAATAAACATTCTGGAAAAATTAGCAAACAGAACTGGTCTCAAAATTTCAGCTGAAAAAAACAAAATTAATGACAAATATAAAAAATGCACCAAAATACATAGAAACACAAATAGGTACAATAGAGCGAGTAAATAAATTTAAATGTCTTGGAGAAACTATACAACAGAATGGACTAGAAAAATCTGCAATAGATGTAAGAATTAACAAAATGGAAAGAGCATATGGTTTGACCAAAAATATTTACAACAAGAAATGTATATCTAGAAAAACAAAACTAAAACACTACACCACAGTGGTACGACCAGAATGTTTATATGGATCTGAATGCCTACCGATGAACTATAAGATGGTCAAACTAGAGGTACTGGAAAGAAGGATTATTAGAAAAATAATGGGTGCAATGAAAACTGCAGATTGTTGGAAAATAAGAAGTAATGAGGAGATCTACAAAAATATAGAAAAAATATCTGAAGTAGTGGCCAAACGAAGATTAACCTTTTTTGGTCATCTCTACCGAATGGATGGAAATAGACTAACAAAACAAATACTCCTATATTTCTGGAGGAAGAAATGGACAATAGCATGGATTACAGAAGTAAGAAAAGATACTGAATGAAACAACATCAAAGAATCAGAAATAGCAGAAAGAAACCGTTTTAAAAACAAAATACTAAATTTGGAAGGCTTTAAAAGCAGAAGAAATAAAAAATCGGGAACAACATGGTCAGAGGAAAGGAAGAGACTTCATGGGGAGAAAATGAGGGAATACTGGAAAAATAGGAAACAACAAAGGAAGAAGAGGAACTGAAGTTGTTAACGTGATCCTAGCTGGTCAATACGATTGTAAAAAAAAATGAAATAAAAAAAAAAAAAATAAAAAAAAAACAGAAATTTATAGGAAAAGACAGTTTTTTGTTTAAAATGTGTGAGTACTGACTAACAATAAAAGACACAGGTAGTACTTACATGTCACATATAAAATAATTAACAGGCCAGAAGGGCCTTAGTCACAAAATATATAAAAAGGAATGCGTGAAGGCGAGCCACTAAGGACTGCTCGTACCAACATTGCAGGAGTCACAGCTGTGTGCGGCTGGCCGGCACATGGGAGATCGGACAGGTTTTTAGCGACATTGTTGTGATGATGACAGATGCCTTGCTCAACAACTCACTGTGCTTTAATTCACTGTCAGGTCTCCGAAGAATTCTGCAACCGTCTAGGAATACCGAACACGCTCTGGTTTTCCGCCAAAAAAGACTCAATTACATCCCTGCTTGGAACACACCTCAGTCACAGACGCCATTTTGAAGGCTACTTACAGTGCCGCCACATATCGGAACGTCATAAAACCAAACAGGCTGAAGCAGGAATATTCCACGATGCCCACAAGAAATTCCGATTTTTTCAACGAGAATTTCGCGAAAAAAAAAGTGTCGCATTACTTATTGGATGCTCCTCGTATTCAAGTCTTTATTTACGCACAATAAAGGCTTTTCCTTCGTCTGGATATTGTAACTTAATACCTAAATATTCTTTATTTTCGTTTGGGATATTAGGTCTCTTCTGTGCAACAACACTCTACGGAAATATTATGCATATGACATGGTGGATACACCCTTTTGCACTCCACTGCCTTCCTCAATCCTTCTGCGTCCGCCCTGCCCCCCCCCCCCCATTTTTTTCTATGTCCTCACCCTCCATCGGCTCCCACGCTTTTCCTCGCCTCCCCCCCTTTTCTCCCCTCATCGGTCTGGGATCCCCTCCCCCCCCACCCCCCTCCCCGCTCCCATCTGCCACTGTGTCGCCTCTATAGCGCTGTTTAAAGTGAATGTTCAGTGTTGTGCGTCCCCTGTCAGTGTTGCGAACAGCAACCAGACTGTCGCCGTGTGTTTTTTAATTGTGCCTGTCTACTTATTGTGCGTCTTCGTCAACGATGTGTTTGTATATTTAAAATCCCCAACTTTCCGACATTTTACACTTTTTTTTACAATGTCACCGTTGTATCACCTGTTTCTATTGTTTTTTTTATATTCTCATTATGTTTTTCAACTTTTCCGTAGCCTGTAGAGCGGCCAATTACGCTGCTACCAGCCTCCCCCCCCCCCTCTGAAGGGGGTGGAGGGGAAATCGAATTGCAATAAAACAAAAGATCACGCGTTCCCGTCCGATCACATAAGGTACACACGAAGGGTGTGCTTGCATGGGTAACCGTCTGCATACGGCGGGCGCCGTAGGCACAGGGGAACACAAGTAGTGTCCTGATAAAGGATTTACAAAAGGCCGTTGAGCCATTTGCCGATATTATGACTATAATCAAGCAAAAATGGCTCTAAGCACTGTGGGCCTTAACATCTGAGGTCATCAGTCCCCTAGACTTAGAACTACTTAAACCTAACTAACCTAAGGATATCACACCCATACATGCCCGAGGCAGGATTCGAACCTGCGACCGTAGCAGCCGCGTGGTTCCGGACTGAAGCGCCTAGAACCGCCCGCCCACAGCGGCCGACCATAATCAAGCCCCCTTACAACTTCCAAAAAGAGACAGAAAGCGAAGAGCGTAACAAAATGTAGATTAAGAACATACAAAAGCATAAAATCCAATACTTTGATAGGAGCAAGCGTGGCGTGAATAAGTTAAGTTCTGGTATTAGCAGGCAACGCCGCTGTCTCCTACTTCACAGAATGCGCAATCTGCAGCAGAATTAGCATTTTAGGACTCCACACGCTGCTTGGTCAATTGATCATTGACGCTACCGGCCCACTCGTAAAGAGGTTGGCTGATTTACAAGCAAGTGTGTGATGCGCACCAACCACAAGTAATCGATTTTGGCCCTAAAGCCGATCGTGTGCAACGGGCTTTGAGCTAGTGGTAACAGTTTTCTTAGTTCGATGTTGCAGCGCATGTGTTATCTCGATTTACGATGTAAAGGTCCTTCGGATATACACTCCTGGAAATTGAAATAAGAACACCGTGAATTCTTTGTCCCAGGAAGGGGAAACTTTATTGACACATTCCTGGGGTCAGATACATCACATGATCACACTGACAGAACCACAGGCACATAGACACAGGCAACAGAGCATGTACAATGTCGGCACTAGTACAGTGTATATCCACCTTTCGCAGCAATGCAGGCTGCTATTCTCCCATGGAGACGATCGTAGAGATGCTGGATGTAGTCCTGTGGAACGGCTTGCCATGCCATTTCCACCTGGCGCCTCAGTTGGACCAGCGTTCGTGCTGGACGTGCAGACCGCGTGAGACGACGCTTCATCCAGTCCCAAACATGCTCAATGGGGATCTTGCTGGACAGGGTAGTTGACTTACACCTTCTAGAGCACGTTGGGTGGCACGGGATACATGCGGACGTACATTGTCCTGTTGGAACAGCAAGTTCCCTTGCCGGTCTAGGAATGGTAGAACGACGGGTTCGATGACGGTTTGGATGTACCGTGCACTATTCAGTGTCCCCTCGACGATCACCAGTGGTGTACGGCCAGTGTAGGAGATCGCTCCCCACACCATGATGCCGGGTGTTGGCCCTGTGTGCCTCGGTCGTATGCAGTCGTGATTGTGGCGCTCACCTGCACGGCGCCAAACACGCATACGACCATCATTGGCACCAAGGCAGAAGCGACTCTCATCGCTGAAGACGACACGTCTCCATTCGTCCCTCCATTCACGCCTGTCGCGACACCACTGGAGGCGGGCTGCACGATGTAGGGGCGTGAGCGGAAGACGGCCTAACGGTGTGCGGGACCGTAGCCCAGCTTCATGGAGACGGTTGCGAATGGTCCTCGCCGATACCCCAGGAGCAACAGTGTCCCTAATTTGCTGGGAAGTGGCGGTGCGGTCCCCTACGGCACTGCGTAGGATCCTACGGTCTTGGCGTGCATCCGTGCGTCGCTGTGGTCCGGTCCCAGGTCGACGGGCACGTGCACATTCCGCCGACCACTGGCGACAACATCAATGTACTGTGGAGACCTCACGCCCCACGTGTTGAGCAATTCGGCGGTACGTCCACTCGGCCTCCCGCATGCCCACTATACGCCCTCGCTCAAAGTCCGTCAACTGCACATACGGTTCACGTCCACGCTGTCGCGGCATGCTACCAGTGTTAAAGACTGCGATGGAGCTCCGTATGCCACGGCAAACTGGCTGACATTGACGGCGGCGGTGCACAAATGCTGCGCAGCTAGCGCCATTCGACGGCCAACACCGCGGTTCCTGGTGTGTCTGCTGTGCCGTGCGTGTGATCATTGCTTGTACAGCCCTCTCGCAGTGTCCGGAGCAAGTATGGTGCGTCTGACACACCGGTGTCAATGTGTTCTTTTTTCCATTTCCAGGAGTGTACATACATGTATGTCCGAAGGAACAGGCAGTACGACGACTACAGCCGTTATGAAATACCTGATTTGGACTCGTAATTGCGAGCCTGGGCATCCATCAGCTATGTAATGGAATGACGGCAGTGAAAATTTGAGCCGGACCGGTACTCAAACCCAGATTTCCCGCTTGTCGCGAGTTGTCGCCTTAGCATTAGGCTGTCCGAACACGACACACTGTCAGACCCAAACTTCCATATGTCATTCACTATGTATTAGGGCAACCATTATGAGTATTCACGTTCAGGGGAGACTTTTTACGTAAATGTCGCTTTCCCGGTGTTGGGGGATAAATACGATATTGCAGTGCCTCTGTTTTTCCGATTTACGATGCAATGTTCCGTCGGACATGCACGCATGTCGTGCGAGGACAATTTACGTAGTTCAAAAATGCCTCAGAGCACTATGGGACTTAACATCTGAGCTCACCAGTCCCCTAAACATAAACCTAAGCAACCTAAGGACATCATACACATCCATGCCCGAGGCAGGATTCGAGCCTGCGACCGTAGCAGCAGCGCGGTTCCGGACTGAAGCGCCTAGAACCGCTCGGCCACTGCGGCCGGCCCAATTTACGTAGTTCATTTGGTCTCTGTCAGGGCGGTGCACTACAAGCAGTTACAGAGGTGCGCGCTGTAACAACACTTTACGTGTGTTCTGCAAATGTGGCTGAAAAAACCTATGATAATGTGACTCCTAGTGAAATAAGCAGGAGAGTAAGTCATATTAAAGGGAAGTTGACAAATTAAAAGACATTGTAAGCTAAAGACTGCGCGTTGTAGGTTTGCTATGAGCACCTGCTCCTCTTCGCTGCTGTGAAACACGTCTCTTCCGCTGGGCAAAGATATTAAGTCTCGTTCCGAAACTAATGCGTTGATTTTCAGTGACCGTGCCAGATTATGTTGGTGTGGTACCAATTTCTGACTCTTCGTACATCTATAGTTGAAATGGACAGTGGGACGTCAGCTGGGATAAATTTATATTAAAAATAAAGAAATTCAAATGGTTCAAATGCCTCTGAGCACTATGGGACTCAACTGCTGAGGTCATTAGTCCCCTAGAACTTAGAACTAGTTAAACGTAACTAACCTAAGGACATCACAAACATCCATGCCCGAGGCAGGATTCGAACCTGCGACCGTAGCGGTCTTGCGTAAAGAAATTCCTCCAGCTGTATTTAAGGCGTCGATTTTATTTTGGCAACTAGTTTCAACGTTGTAACAACGTTATTTTCAGGCCCATACACTTGTTGACGTCAACTGCGTGTGGATGATACTAGAACTCAGTGATGAGATACGGACGTGCTCCGTGTGGAAGGTGGTTAGTAACGCTGACGTCAACAAGTGTATGGGCCTGAAGGTGGCGTTGTTACAACGTTGAAACTAGTTGCCAAAATAAAATCGACACCTTAAATATAGTTGGAGGAATTTCTTCATTTTTAATAAAAATTTTTGAATCTTCCCACGAGTCAATGTCCACTTCGATGTGTCTGCGGAGATGTCCATAATAGCGTGCAAAATGGCTTCTGACATCGAGGTGTAAATAAAACAGAGATGCGTAGGTTTGTAATCAGTGCACCTCTCCAGCGTTTGATTCCCAGCGTTTAATTATCCTCGTTTATTCGATCATCCTGTATTCGGCTTTTTTTGATCTCGCGCGCACGACCCGCCACTCTCGGCCCCACCTTTCCTCTGCTAGACGTGGCTGCCGTGACTGATGACGTCAGCGCCAGCGCAGCCGGTGCCCGTCGCGTGGCCAGCAGTAAGTGATTGGCGGCGCCCCCGCTAACCGCCCCCCGCCGTTCCCCTTCCTGGATTCCCGGCAGCAGCACGTGGCGCGTGATGGATGTCAGCCAGGGCCAGGGCAGGATGCGACTCATCAGCTGGCCTGCCAGACAGCCCCACAAAAAGCTGCGCCCCGCCCGTAATCTGTTTCCCTCGTCACTCGCCTCCGCCCTTAGGGTACGAGGCGATCCACTCGGGAAACGACCCTTATCAAGACACAAAGGAATTAATGACATTGGCTGCCAGTTGGCATTAATTTAAATCAATGGGGAGAGTTGAAAATTTGAGGCGGACCGGGCGGCAACGCGGTCGAAGAAGAGAGGGTTTCAGTCAGACAGCGTGCTACCCAGCTGTGGCAGTCGGTTATCACGTGCTAATTGTGCTAAAGCACACTGTGAATATCACTCTAAAATTACATTTATCTTCGAACGCAAGCCGAAACCACACTAAAAATACATCATTTATCTTCGAATGCATGCTGCAATGCAAGAAAAACGGGCGAAAACAAGATTTGAAGTGCGATATATCAATGTCAGTTTCGTCAACAAGTACGATGTAATGATTCTTCGGACTTGCATGCGCAACCGGCACATCGTCAAAACAAAGACACAGAAATACCTGTACAGCCGGCCAGAGTAGCGAGCAGTTCTAGGCGCTTCAGTTTGGAACCGCGCGACCGCTACGGTCGCTGGTTCGAATCCTGCCTCGGTCATGGATATGTGTGATGTCCTTAGGTTAGTTAGGTTTAAGTAGTTCGAAGTTCGAGGGGACTGATGAACTCAGCATTTAAGTCCCATAGTGCTCAGAGCCATTTGAACCATTTGAACCTCTCCTGTACAGGAATGGCATTAATGCGATGGACGAGTGTAGGTATGACCCATGGACGACGACATATGGAAATTTGCGTCCGGCCATGAAGTGGTTAAGGCGGACGCTGGCATAAAACGAGAAATCCGGGATCAGGTCCAGGCCCGGCGCAAATATTCATTGTTGTCACTCCATTACGGGAAAGTCGGGAAAGAGTACGTATTTAGTATTTAACGGCTCTTATCCTGTAGATGAGAAGGTTAAAACTAACTTTCTTATGACAAATTATTACTGTTTTATTTGGGAACAACTTATATCAATTACACCTGCCTAACTTTCAACACAGACCTTAAATGTTAATAAACTAATGATACTGTTCGTACTCTTACAAGGGAAACTCCCCATCTGACCCCAGTCAGATTTGGTGATAAAATGACCCAGTGGATAGCACATTATAAACTGAACACACATCAAATATGAAAACAGGAGCAAAGTACAAATAGTGAACGGTCGAAGCTCATTTGTGCAACATCGAGAGATTTACTGCATCATGCCGATGCCGTCGTTGTTGGGTGGCCATGATCTTGGCCTACAAGCCGCAAGATTCATGCTCAAACCTCTCTCGTGCCCCATATGTTTTTTTTCCCCGCAAAATTATAAAAATTTCAGTCCGGTCTGTTCTCCTTCTGCAGTCATGGCAATTGTAATACTATACATTGGTTATAGAATTTGAGTCGTGTGGTAAGAATATATTAACGTTACAAGTAAATGTGATGAACATCATTCAAGTGTCCGAACCGTTCGCCGGATAGTTATTTATGGAAACAGGAAGTGTTCAGTCACATGTGAAACGTCAACCACGACCTGCAACAAATGATGATGCCCAAGTAGGTGTTTTAGCTGCTGTCGCGGCTAATCCGCACGTCACTAGCAGACAAATTGCGCGAGAATCGGGAATCTCAAAATCGTCGCTGTTGAGAATACTACATCAACATCGATTGCACCCGTACCATATTTCTATGCACTAGGAATTGCATGGCGACGACTTTGAACGTCGTGTACAGCTCTGCCACTGGGCACAAGAGAGATTACGGGACGATGACAGATTTTTTGCATGCGTTCTATTTAGCGACGAAGCGTCTTTGACCAACAGCGGTAACGTACACCAGAATTATATGCACTATTGGGCAACGGAAAATCCACGATGGCTGCGACAAGTGGAACATCAGCGACCTTGGCGGGTTAATGTATGGTGCGGCATTATGGGAGGAAGGAAAATTGGCCCCCATTTGATCGATGGCAATCTAAATGGTGCAATGTATGCTGATTTCCTACGTAATGTTCTACCGATGTTACTACAAGATGTTTCACTGCATGACAGAATGGCGATGAACTTCCAACATGATGGATGTCCGGCACATAGCTCGCGTGTGGTTGAAACGATATTGAATAGCATATTTCATGACAGGTGGATTGGTCGTCGAAGCACCATACCATGGCCCGCATGTTCACCGGATTTGACGTCCCCGGATTTCTTTCTGTGGGGAAAGTTGAAAGATATTTGCTATAGTGATCCACCGACAACACCTGACAACATGCGTCAGCGCATTGTCAATGCATGTGTGAACATTACGGAAGACGAACTACTCGCTGTTGAGAGGATTGTCGTTACACGTACTGCCAAATGCCTTGAGGTTGACGGACATCATTTTGAGCATTTATTGAATTAATGTGGTATTTACAGGAAATCACGCTGTAACACCATGCGTTCTCAGAAATGATAAGTTCGCAAAGGTACATGTATCACACTGGAAGAACCGAAATAAATGTTGAAACCTACCTACGTTCTGTATTCTAATTTGAAAAACCTGCCTGTTGCCAACTGTTCGTCTAAAATTGTGAGCCATGTGTTTGTGACTATTACATCGCCATCTATCACAAAGCGAAAAAAGTCGTCCAACTAAAACATTCATATTTCTTTAAGTAGTACACGAATATGTAATAAAAAATGGGGGTTCCATTTTAGAAAAACGCAGTTGATATCCGTTTGACCTTGGCAGCGCCATCTAGCGGGCAACCATAGCGCCATCTGTTTTCCCCCATCAAGCTAGACGAATTTCTTTCTTTGTAGTTTCTTCGTTTGATGCCTATATCGTGAGATATTTGGCCCGGTCACGATTAATGGACCACTCTGTATTTAACCATTTCAGCTTATATATTTAAAATTAATACATTCAGTTTAGTTACGATTACTACCTTTGTAAGTCAAAAGCCACCACATTGACGCACATCCATAAAATTATCCAGGAGCCGTCACTGTACCCAAGTATCCTTACACATGGAACACAGTCACGCCAGACGTCTCCTCGTCCATGCCATGAGTTTTTTTTTTTTTTTTTTTTGGTCATCAGTCTACTGACTGGTTCGATGCGACCCGCCACAAATACCTTTCCTGTGCTAACCTCTTCATCTCAGAGTAGCACTTGCAACCTACGTCTTCAATTATTTGCTTGACGTTTTCCAATCTCTGTCTTCCTCTACAGTTTTTGCCCTCTACAGCTCCCTCTAGTACCATGGAAGTCATTCCCTCATGTCTTAGCAGATGTCCTATCATCCTGTCCCTTCTCCTTATCAGTGTTTTCCACATATTCCTTTCCTCTCCGATTCTACGTAGAACCTCCTCATTCCTTACCTTATTGGTCCACCTAATTTTCAACATTCGTCTATAGCACCACATCTCAAATGCTTCGATTCTCTTCTGTTCCGGTTTTCCCACAGTCCATGTTTCACTACCATACAATGCTGTACTCCAGACGTACATCCTCAGAAATTTCTTGCTCAAATTAAGGCCGGTATTTGATATTAGTAGACTTCTCTTGGCCAGAAATGCATTTTTTGCCATAGCGAGTCTGCTTTTGATGTCCTCCTTGCTCCGTCCGTCATTGGTTATTTTGCTGCCTAGGTAGCAGAATTCCTTAACTTCATTGACTTCATGACCATCAATCCTGATGTTAAGTTTCTCGCAGTTCTCATTTCTACTACTTCTCATTACCTTCGTCTTTCTCCGATTTACTCTCAAACCACACTGTGTAGTCATTAGACTGTTCATTCCGTTCAGCAGATCATTTAATTCTTCTTCATTTTCACTCAGGATAGCAATGTCATCAGCGAATCGTATCATTGATATCCTTTCACCTTGTATTTTACTTCCACTCCTGAACCTTTCTTTTATTTCCATCATTGCTTCCTCGATGTACAGATTGAAGAGTAGGGGCGAAAGGCTACAGCCTTGTCTTACACTCTTCTTAATACGAGCACTTCGTTCTTGATCGTCCACTCTTATTATTCCCTCTTGGTTGTTGTACATATTGTATATGACCCATCTCTCCCTGTAGCTTACCCCTACTTTTTTCAGAATCTCGAACAGCTTGCACCATTTTACATTGTCGAACGCATTTTCCAGGTCGACAAATCCTATGAAAGTGTCTTGATTTTTCTTTAGCTTTGCTTCCATTATTAGCCGTAATGTCAGAATTGCCTCTCTCGTCCCTTTACTTTTCCTAGAGCCAAACTGATCGTCACCTAGCGCATTCTCAATTTTCTTTTCCATTCTTCTGTATATTATTCTTGTAAGCAGCTTCGATGCATGAGCTGTTAAGCTGATTGTGCGATAATCTCGCACTTGTCAGCTCTTGCCGTCTCCGGAATTGTGTGGATGATGCTTTTCCGAAAGTCAGATGGTATGTCGCCAGACTCATATATTCTACACACCAACGTGAATAGTCGTTTTGTTGCCACTTCCCCCAATGATTTTAGAAATTCTGATGGAATGTTATCTATCCATTCTGCCTTATTTGACCGTAAGTCCTCCAAAGCCCTTTTAAATTCCGATTCTAATACCGGATGCCCTATCTCTTCTAAATCGACTCCTGTTTCTTCTTCTATCACATCAGACAAATCTTCACCCTCATAGAGGCTTTCAATGTATTCTTTCCACCTATCTGCTCTCTCCTCTGCATTTAACAGTGGAATTCCCGTTGCACTCTTAATGCTACCACCGTTGCTTTTAATGTCACCAAAGGTTGTTTTGACTTTCCTGTATGCTGAGTCTGTTCTTCCGACAATCATATCTTTTTCGATGTCTTCACATTTTTCCTGCAGCCATTTCGTCTTAGCTTCCCCGCACTTCCTATTTATTTCATTCCTCAGCGACTTGTATTTCTGTATTCCTGATTTTTCCCGTAACATGTTTGTACTTCCTCCTTTCATCAATCAACTGAAGTATTTCTTCTGTTACCCATGGTTTCTTCACAGCTACCTTCTTTGTACCTGTGTTTTCCTTCCCAACGTCTGTGATGGCCCTTTTTAGAGTTGTGCATTCCTCTTCAACTGTACTGCGCTATTCCTTATTGCTGTATCTATAGCGTTAGAGAACTTCAAACGTATCTCGTCATTCCTTAGTACTTCCGTATCCCACTTCTTTGCGTATTGATTCTTCCTGACTAATGTCTTGAACTTCAGCCTACTCTTCATCACTACTATATTGTGATCTGAGTCTATATCTGCTCCTGGGTACGCCTTACAATCCAGTATCTGATTTCGGAATCTCTGTCTGACCATGATGAAATCTAATTGAAATCTTCCCGTGTCTCCCGGCCTTTTCCAAGTATACCTCCTCCTCTTGTGATTATTGAACAGGGTATTCGCTATTACTAGCTGAAACTTGTTACAGAACTCAATTAGTCTTTCTCCTCTTTCATCCCTTGTCCCAAGCCCATACTCTCCTGAAACCTTTTCTTCTACTCCTTCCCCTACAACTGCATTCCAGTCCCCCTTTACATACTGCATTACCCTTTCAATATCCTCATACATTTTCTCTATCTGTTCATCTTCAGCTTGCGACGTCGGCATGTATACCTGAACTATCGTTGTCGGTGTTGGTCGGCTGTCGATTCTGATTAGAACAACCCGGTCACTGAACTGTTCACAGTAACACACCCTCTGCACTACCTTCTATTCATAACGAATCCTACACCTGTTATACCATTTTCTGCTGCTGTTGATATTACCCGATACTCATCTGACCAGAAATCCTTGTCTTCCTTCCACTTCACTTCACTGACCCCTACTATATCTAGATTGAGTCTTTGCATTTCCCTACCACGTTCAAGCTTCTGACATTCCACGCCCAGATTCGTAGAACGTTATCCTTTCGTAGATTGTTCAATGTTTTTCTCATGGTAACCTCCCCCTTGGCAGTCCCCTCCTGGAGATCCGAATGGGGGACTATTCCGGAATCTTTTGCCAATGGAGAGATCATCATGACACTTCTTCAATTACAGGCCACATGTCCTGTGGATACACGTTACGTGTCTTTAATGCAGTGGTTTCCATTGCCTTCTGCATCCTCATGTCGTTGATCGTTGCTGATTCTTCCGCCTTTAGGGGCAATTTCCCACCCCTAGGACAAGAGAGTGCCCTGAACGTCTATCCGCTCCTCCGCCCTCTTTGACAAGGCCGTTGGCAGAATGAGGCTGACTTCTTATGCCGGAAGTCTTCGGCCGCCAATGCTGATTATTTATCAAAATTTAGGCAGTGGCGGGGATCGAACCCGGGACCGAAGAAGTTTTTGATTATGAATCAAATACGCTACCGCTAGACCACGGGTTCCATGAGTAACACAGTATTTGTACGTGACTGCCACTTTTGTCGTACAACACTCATCGCACACTACAGGTGTGCCAGAATATAATATGTAATACACCAAGTTTTGTCTAAGCAAAACACTGGTCACTGACTCTTGGGGGCCTATTTTAAAAATCTAATGTAAAGTACATTTCTTGAAACTATGTCGAACTGTTATAAACGGTAACTTGTTTATTCCGGTGTCTTTTGAAAATAAGTAGAGGTAACAATTAATATTGCAATGACTGGAGTGTGGACAGCGATTGAAGAACGGACTGAATGGTGATTAACAGGGCCTGAAGAGCCAAAAGTCCAAAACATTACCACACCTACCATTTTGTAAGAAGCCTTTCGGCTTTCAAAACAGCTTCCACTCGTCTCGAAGTGGATAAACATACACCATGTATGGTTTTCAAGGGAAATGAATTTTATATAATTGTTTTTGCTAAGCAGTGGCAAGTTCAGGTGGCGGACAGCGATCACGCTCTCTCCAAAGCAGACCAAAAAGGCTCAGTGACACTAAGGTCTGATCACGGAGGTCGTTATGGGAGATGGCAGATGAGATAATTCATCCTCTCGCTTAAAAAACCATTGCTGCACTATGTGAGCTGTATGAATAAGGTGCCTGTCGTCTGGAACACAGCATCACCAACAAGGAACAAAAATTATACCACGGAATGGACCTGATCAGCCAAAATGGTTACCTCATCCTCGACAGTAATCCGACCTTGAACAGTAACCATGGTGCCCATGGAATATGGCTGTCCAGATTATCACTGTTGGAAAGTAAACTCAGCCAGATGTTGGAAACATTCTGAAACATGGCTGGTTCGTTGAAATAACTTTCTTCCATTGCTTCACACACCTCGTTTTATGGCTTTGGCACCAGGTTTTCCTGCTACACAGATTTGCGTTACTGATGAGTTTTTTTTTTTTTTTTTTTTTTGGAACTTGAGCTAGCCCCGCAATTCCTTATTGGACTTAACTGCTAAGGTCATCAGTCCGTAAGCTTACACACTACTTAACCTAAATTATCCTAAGGACAAACACACACACACACATGCCCGAGGGAGGACTCGAACCTCCGCCTGGACCAGCCTCATAATCCGTCACTGCAGCGCCCAGACCGCTCGGTTAATCACGCGCGGCCCTGCTTATGGAGCTCCAGTCGTTTGTTTTAGTGCTGACAGGGTTAGTGATGGCGACATTTAGTTCTGCAGTGACTCTTTCAGCTGCCGTCCTCTTAGATTTTGTGACAGTCCTCTTCTGTGATCGTGTGTCTCGATCACTCAGCAGACTGGTAGGGCTCCTGCACTTAACTTAGGATCCACTTAGCAACTAATAAATACACGAAACCCTCCGCTGCCAGATGTACCTTTATTGTAATTTTAATGAACGTGGAAGCCATAAAAACACCAAACATGGAGGCAAAATGTACGCATCTAAAGGCAACTCAAAAAAGGAATAAAATCACTTAACTTTGTTTCCACAAGAGGAAAATACAACGTCCCAATTCGGACCTCGCTAACACTTACATTTTAGTGACTTTAAATATAACAAGATAAATAATCATACATGTGACGAGAACAAATGAATAACACTATCAATCTTTACAGGTGAGAATACGACTATATCCACGAAGGTTCGCGCCCTGGCAAGGGAGATACTTAAATTCGACATATAACGTGATTACAGTAAGCCCTAATTCCACTCGACAAACGCAGTAACGATATAAGCGAGACAAATGTACTGAAGGAGGATACCTGGAGGTGCCGTAATAAAAAAGGCCACTACCAACCCCGTCAGGACGCGAACCCCGTGAACACGCCAGTTTCAGCTACCTGCAACATACACAGAGCCATTTGTAGCTTCTTAAAAACAATTAACATGAAAAGGCACAACGCGTAACACACTAATAAAATATAAACGACTACTTCACAGAACTAGCTCCTCTTTGGACAAAGCAAACAGCAGAATATTAATAACACGTAAAATACTTCTAACCTATAACAAACTAAGGTACCAGGTAATAGAATATCGTCTTGAGCTCGTAGAATACTCAGTTTGGCTTGCCTGTTTATAGGTCTTACAACTCAACAGTGTCAGCTTAAGCAAACCCGCGAATACAAAACTCGAAATATGACAGGAATAATGGTTGAAGCCACTGATAATGCTAGGCTGCCACACAGAGGAGACAAAAGTAATTTACAGCGGCACACAACCGATCTTACATCGCCAATTTACTATAATAAGAATAAACAACTTTTTGTATAATAATTACTTACAGTACCATGACAACCTCCGAATAACACTTATTACCCAAGGTAGGTGCTGGTATCGAAAGGCACCTTTAGTAACACAGAGTTCGAGTGTATTCACTTACTGGAAGGGTTTCAACTTTACATCCATTTCCACATAGCTCTCTGTTTACACACTTCTATAACTTCTGCAGCTAAATAAGGGCATATAAATGCACACATAACTGCCACAGATTTAAGCAGAATACAACAGTACCTTAGCATGCAGCAAATACACTCCTGGAAATTGAATTAAGAACACCGTGAATTCATTGTCCCAGGAAGGGGAAACTTTATTGACACATTCCTGGGGTCAGATACATCACATGATCACACTGACAGAACCACAGGCACATAGACACAGGCAACAGAGCATGCACAATGTCGGCACTAGTACAGTGTATATCCACCTTTCGCAGCAATGCAGGCTGCTATTCTCCCATGGAGACGATCGTAGAGATGCTGGATGTAGTCCTGTGGAACGGCTTGCCATGCCATTTCCACCTGGCGCCTCAGTTGGACCAGCGTTCGTGCTGGACGTGCAGACCGCGTGAGACGACGCTTCATCCAGTCCCAAACATGCTCAATGGGGGACAGATCCGGAGATCTTGCTGGCCAGGGTAGTTGACTTACACCTTCTAGAGCACGTTGGGTGGCACGGGATACATGCGGACGTGCATTGTCCTGTTGGAACAGCAAGTTCCCTTGCCGGTCTAGGAATGGTAGAACGATGGGTTCGATGACGGTTTGGATGTACCGTGCGCTATTCAGTGTCCCCTCGACGATCACCAGTGGTGTACGGCCAGTGTAGGAGATCGCTCCCCACACCATGATGCCGGGTGTTGGCCCTGTGTGCCTCGGTCGTATGCAGTCCTGATTGTGGCGCTCACCTGCACGGCGCCAAACACGCATACGACCATCATTGGCACCAAGGCAGAAGCGACTCTCATCGCTGAAGACGACACGTCTCCATTCGTCCCTCCATTCACGCCTGTCGCGACACCACTGGAGGCGGGCTGCACGATGTTGGGGCGTGAGCGGAAGACGGCCTAACGGTGTGCGAGACCGTAGCCCAGCTTCATGGAGACGGTTGCGAATGGTCCTCGCCGATACCCCAGGAGCAACAGTGTCCCTAATTTGCTGGGAAGTGGCGGTGCGGTCCCCTACGGCACTGCGTAGGATCCTACGGTCTTGGCGTGCATCCGTGCGTCGCTGCGGTCCGGTCCCAGGTCGACGGGCACGTGCACCTTCCGCCGACCACTGGCGACAACATCGATGTACTGTGGAGACCTCACGCCCCACGTGTTGAGCAATTCGGCGGTACGTCCACCCGGCCTCCCGCATGTCCACTATACGCCCTCGCTCAAAGTCCGTCAACTGCACATACGGCTCACGTCCACGCTGTCGCGGCATGCTACCAGTGTTAAAGACTGCGATGGAGCTCCGGATGCCACGGCAAACTGGCTGACACTGACGGCGGCGGTGCACAAATGCTGCGCAGCTAGCGCCATTCGACGGCCAACACCGCGGTTCCTGGTGTGTCCGCTGTGCCGTGCGTGTGATCAATGCTTGTACAGCCCTCTCGCAGTGTCCGGAGCAAGTATGGTGGGTCTGACACACCGGTGTCAATGTGTTCTTTTTTCCATTTCCAGGAGTGTATATTCAACAACGCGTGAGAGCAAGGCGTCACCGTGGTATCAGCTATTTGTTTCACATAATTTCCTGCACAGACACAAGGAGACGAAGCGTTTTCACGTGCAACAGCGGCGAGCATCACACATTTCCTCCGTCACGCCATAGACACATCTCTATTTCAATGACCAGTAACAAGAACCTATACATGCCCTTGCAGCAGAAAAGCCCCAAAACACAACAGTCCACCCCCCTAGGTCCCATCAAATAACTGCCGGGATCTCTCGCTGACCCTGCCCATAGCGTACAGGCGTCGTACCACAGGCCTCACGGTAAACGTCAACAAGCCACCTCCGACCCTGCGAATATCCACTCCGCTGTCTCTTTTCTCTCCTCCTTAACCACCCTACCAGCGGCCTGAATCGCGGAAGGCAAAGATGGTGAACCTGTAATCGATGGCAGCGATGCCATTCTAAGTGTGAGAACACTGGCGCCAGCCGCGCCACGGCTCACAGACATTTTCGTCTGCGTTGTGAGTTAGCGGATGAAGTTTTTCCACTTTCCCATTATGCGGTATAAATCTTCTATACAGTTCCTGTTGAAACAGCAAACACTTCGGCTATCTTGATTGAGGAAGCACCTATCATACGAGCACCAATGATTCACTCAGTTCGACATTACTAAGCTTCGACACGATGTGACCACAGCTGCACAGAATACTCTCCTCAGCACGACTGACACTTGTAACTTATTTGAACACTGCACAGTTGACGTTAGGTCAGATACATCAGCGCAGTGTGAACATTTGGCTACCGTCTGCATTTAAGTTCAAGCATCCATTCCTCGCGAGTTTTCTGTATGTTTGTCCAACTCTTTTAGCTTAAGTGACAGCTGTCTCAGACTAAAGCCATTCACCATGGCAAAGCTTCGTACACGGTTCGATGCATATCGTGCGACGATTTTATTTTTCAAGACGTCGAAATACGTTGTTATATGCTACCAAAAACATGGGAGAAGATCACTGAATTTAAATCAGGCTCCGGTTCACAAGAGAAAGTTTAAAACACGAAAAACAAATAATACAGAATGTCAGTGTCTTTTGTATACATCATCTTCCATGAAAAACTGTTTATCATCTGTTACAAGGCTACATTCCTGACAATTATTTTCAGAACTGACCTTCTAATACTTGAGTTTATTTTGAGTCTTAAAATATTCCTCTCTTTCAGAAACTCTTTTCTTGCTTTTGCGAGTCCGCATTGTATAACCCGCCAGGTTAGCCGAGGACACTAATGTGCTGGTTCATGGATCGGGTAGGCGCGCCGGCCCAGATCGAATCCGCCCGGCGTCTTAACGACGCGGGCAACCTGGATGTGGTTTTTAGGCGGTTTTCCACACCACATTAGGTGAATACCGCGCTAGTCGCCATGTCCCGCCTCAGTTACGCGACTCGCAGCCATTTGAGAACGTTCGCAGTATTCCATGGCTTACACTAGACGCAGACAGCTGGGGGGGTACGGGGTGGCAGCAGGAAGGGCATCCGGCCACCCCTGCCACTAACACTGCCAAATCTGTAGTAACAGGGCCGACCCCGCATTGAAGTGGGACAAAGGCCCAAGAAAATGATGATGATGACGAGTCTGCATTGTATATCCCCTATTTTGCCCAAATACTAGAACTCATCAACCATACAGGGCATCAATAAGGAGTGGTTAATATTCAGGGATGTAACAGGAATGATCATTTGAAGCAAAAAAAACTACATATGGACATATAACCTATACCAAATAGTTTCCAATATAGTACACATTTAGTATACATTGTTATTGATCTTCTTAATTATTCAACAGGGTTTACACATGTACAACAGTTACTAAATGTTACAACATATTGATCATATGGAGTTGTGCTTTTGAGACATACTGAGTCTCACCTTTAGCTTTGATAACGGTCTAGGGTGAAGCAATGAATTAAAATATGTATCACATATCTACTTTGAATGTAGGTGACCTGGGTTGATTCCTGACACTGGTACAAACTTTAATTAATTGCTTCAGCCTACATCGTTATCATATTCCAACATATGAGTTACACAGTATCAACTAAAAAATACGTATTTTTAACACGTTTACCTCTATGCATTTCGTACACGCCTCATTATAGCTGTTGAATAGCTCACAATAAATGTTTAAGTCTTCCGCCGTCAGACTTTAAAGCATTTTGCTCTCTTTAGAGAACATGTTGTGTTGCTTGGCTGAGTGCTTCTGCATGTTCCCTAATGAGAGAAGCATCATCTACGACGCGGGAAAATCACTTCATATCGCATATTCACCTTTAGTCTTCACACCTCAGCCTCCATCCAACACCATGAACAAAAATCTTACGGCATAAGGTCTGGATACCTTGATGACCAGTTAATTATAATACCAAGACCAATCCAACGATTACAGTAAGTACGGTGCAGGTATTCCCTCACACATCTTGTAAAATGTGGAGGGGCTCAGTCATGCTGGAAGAACTTTGCAATCTGCGAAGCCAAAGGAACGTCCCCAAGGTTTCCAACAAACGAATTCTTCAGAAAATGCAAATAATTCCGTCCCGTTATTCAGTCTTATAAAATGAGTGGAGCTGTCAATAAATGTATGTTAAATGTGTTATATCGCGGAAACAATTCAGAATATGGCATATACCCATAAAAGCTTTTTGCTTGAAATGAGCGTTCCCTATACATCCCTGAACATGATCTTTCCCCCTGGGACACACTGTATTTAGTGCTTTATTTCCTAATCTAATTCCCTGAAAATGGCCCGATTTAATTAAACTATTTTCACTGCCGTTGTTTTACTTTTAATGACAAAGAACTCACAATTACTTTTGAAGACACAATCCTTTCTTTCAACTCATGTTCAACGTCCTTTACAGTCTGTGATAGAATTACAATGTCAGGAGCAAACGGTAAAATTTTATTGTTATTATTTTTCCTCTCCTCTCCGAGCTTTAATCCTATTTGCAGAATTCTGCATTGTTTTCTTTTATTGCTTCTGAGTTTATAGACTGAATAACATGGTGCACAGGCTACGACGCAGCATCACTGCTTTCAACAACTGTCCTTCAATTCTGGTAGCAGCAGACTGGTATTTATTTATTGTTTTGTAAAGTCATGGTGAAATCTGATTTCTGAGCATAGCCTTCGCACGAGTTTGTAAAATACGAGTATATCACACGCGCGTTACAACTGTGATTGGTTAATGCCACGAAAGAATTTTGTTTGCAGTCCGCCTGTCCGTTCATGCATCTCATTTACTTATCGTTGTACTTTACGTTAGCCAGTTCTCTAGTACATGAATCGTGCTGAGATAATACTGTAGATCAACAATATTAATTAATTTAAACAGTGTAGCACCACAATTGATCTGTGACAATACTCACTTCTGTGTTACATTTATTACTTTATTCCTAGCCACTTAACCTGCTGACCTACGAAAGCTGTATCCACACGACTAACTACCCCGTTTTATTTCTGTCAGTACTTGATATCCAGCACATGTCGACAGAAGACACCCACAGTCGGATACAGTCTCTGGTGGCTCTTTTCTAATGGAAGTTGGAAATTTTTGGTAAGTTCTATGGGACCAAACTGCTGAGGTCATCGGTCCCTAGGCTTAAACAGTGCTTATCCTACTTAAACTAACTTACGCTAACGACAACACACACACCCATGCCCGAGGGAGGACTGGAACCTCCGACCAGGAGAGCAGCGCGAACCGTGGCAAGGCGCCTCTAACCGCAAGGCTACCCCTCGTGGCTTTTTCTAATGGTTTACAGCCCTAGCTGTCGTGTGCGTCCAATGACTAGTCAGTGTAAGCTTGTTACTACAAGATCCAGTCACATTCATGTGACCCTCGCCTATACAGGGTGGTCCATTGATCTTGACCGGACCAAATATCTCACAAAATAAGAGTCAAACGAAAAAACTACAAAGAACGAAACTCGTCTAGCTTGAAGGGTGAAACCAGATGGCGCTGCCATAGGTCAAACGGATATCAACTGCGTTTTTAAAAATAGGAACCCCAATTTTTTATTACATATTTGTGTAGTACGTAAAGAAATATGAGTGTTTTAGTTGGACCACTTTTTTGCTATGTGATAGATGGCGCTGTAATAGACACAAACATATGGCTCACAATTTTAGACGAACAGTTGGTTGGTTCAAATGGCTCTGAGCACTATGGGACTTAACATCTGAGGTCATCAGTCCCCTAGAACTTAGAACTGCTTAAACCTAACTAACATAAGGACATCACACACATCCATGCCCGAGGCAGGATTCGAACCTGCGACCGTAGCGGTCGCGCGGTTCCAGGCTGAAGCGCCTAGAACCGCTCGGCCGCACCGGCCGGCTACAGTTAGTAACAGGTAGGTTTTTTAAATTAAAATACAGAACGTAGGTACGTTTGAACATTTTATTTCGGTTGTTCCAATGTGATACATGTACCTTTGTGAACTTATTATTTTTGAGAACGCATGCTGTTACAGCGTGATTACCTGTAAACACCACATTAATCCAATAAATGCTCAAAATTATGTCCGTCAGCCTCAGAGCATTTGGCAATACGTGTAGCGACATTCCTCTCAACAGCGAGTAGTTCGCCTGCCGTAATGTTCGCAAATGCATTAACAATCCGCTGACGCATGTTGTCAGGCCTTATCGGTGGATCACGATAGCAAATATCCTTCAACTTTCCCAACAGAAAGAAATCCGGGAACGTCAATTCCGGTGAACGTGCGGGCCATGGTGTGGTGCTTCGAAGACCAATCCATCTGTTATGAAATTGCTATTCAGTAGCGCTTCAACCGCACGCGAGCTATGTGCCGGACATCCATCATGTTGGAAGTACATCGCCATTCTGTCATGCAGTGAAACATCTTGTAGTAACATCGGTAGAACACTACGTAGGAAATCAGCATACATTGCACCATTTACATTGCCACCGATGAAATGGGGGGCAGTTATCCTTCCTCCCATATTGCCCCACCATACATTAAACCGGCAAGGTCGCTGAAGTTCCACTTGTCGCAGCCATCGTGGATTGTCCGTTGCCCAATAGTGCATATTATGCCAGTTTATGTTACCGCTGTTTGTGAATGACGCTTCGTCGCTAAAGAGAACGCGCGCAAAAAATCTGTCATTGTCCAGTAATTTCTGTTGTGCCCAGTGGCAGAACTGTAGACGACGTACAAAGTCGTCGCCATGCAATTTCTGGTGCATAGAAATATGGTACGGGTGCAATCGATGTTGATGTAGCATTCTCAACACCGACGTTTTTGAGATTCCCGATTCTCGCGCAGTTTGTCTGCTACTGATGTGTGGATTAGCCGCGACAGCAGCTGAAATACTTACTTGGGCATTATCATTTGTTGCAGGTCGTGGTTGACGCGTCACATGTGGCAGAACACTTCCTGTTTCCTTAAATAACGTAACTATCCGGCGAACGGTCCGGACACTCGGATGATGTCGTCCAGGATACCGAGCGGCATACATAGCACGCGCCCGTTGGGCATTTTGATCACAATAGCCATACATCAACACGTTATAGACCTTTTCCGCAATTGGTAAACGGTCCATTTTAACACGGGTAATGTATCACGAAGCGAATACCGTCCGCACTGGCAGAATGTTACGTGATACCACGTACTTATACGTTTGTGACTATTACAGCGCCATCTATCACAAAGCGAAAAAAGTGGTCTAACTAAAACATTCATATTTCTTTACGTACTACAAGAATATGTAATAAAAATGGGGGTTCCTATTTTAAAAAACGCAGTTGATATCCGTTTGACCTATGGCAGCGCCTCTAGCGGGCCAACCATACCGCCATCTGGTTACCCTCTTGAAGGTAGACGAGTTTCTTTCTTTGTAATTTTTTCGTTTGATGCTTATTTCGTAAGATATTTGGCCCGGTCACTATCAACGGACCACCCTGTATTTGACGCCAACTTGCATAACCACTCACAGGCGTGAGGTTGCTGCACCAGCAGAAGAGGGCACATTAAGCGTGTCGGGGGATGCCGAAAATAGTCCAATCATTGTCGTAATGCGGAAACTGAGCGATTTATCTGGCGTCCAAAAGGACATGATGAAGGGCTTACGGGCCAAGCATGGAAGCATTAGCAAAACATCTAAACTGTTCGCGTGCCGGATGCCGCCATGCTTGACACAATGGCTCCATCAAAAACTGGCGCCGAAGCAACTGTGGTGCAGATACGTGAACGGGCGAAGAGACGTGCAACTGTTGAGCAACTTACTGTCCAGACGAGCCAAGGGGCTACCAACAGTTTCCGAACGTTCTTGTACATGAGCCTCCACAGCAGGTGCCTGGTTGATGCACCTATTCTGGCTGCTGCTCGTCGCCGCCAGACTGAAATTTGTACGCCGATACCGCAACTGGACGTCCACTCAGTGGCGGCAGGTGGCCTTCTCAAATGTAACACGTTTGGTACAGATGACCGTTGACGTGTACGGCGTGAAACATCTGAAAGCAAACACCCTGCATGCGCTATGGTCTGGGGAACGTTTATGCGGCGCTCTCTGGGTGATCTCGTCAGCCTGGAAGGTACGGTGGATCCACGCTAGTTATGCATTTACCTTGGGGACCATGTCTACCTCTACATACATTGAATGATGGCATCTGCTAGCAGGACGATGCGACGCGCCACACTGCTCGCAGTGTACGTGCTTGCTTCGATCAGCACCAACAACAGTCTACCGTACTCCCCTGGCCGCCATACTCTGCAGACTTATATTCAGTCAAGAATCTGTGGGACCATCTCGATCAGTCTGTTCGCGCTACGGATGCTCAACCGAAAAACCTAACACAACAGAGGAACCGACATAGCTCCACATCCTTGTCGATACCTTCCAGAACTTCATTGACTCTCTTCCTGCTCGTCTCGCTGTGGTTCCCGCTACAAAATATGGTTCTTGAGGTGGTCACGTATATGTGACTGGACAGTTTAATTGAAGGGCAGGCGGGATATAAGGGATACGTCCACTTTTAAAAAATTTTTCAGGAGAGCAAAAACAATGATTTGAAACCAAATAACTTTTGTCTTTGAAACTTCCTGGCAGATTAAAACCGAGACTCGAACTCGGGACCTTTGCCTTTCGCGGGAAAGTGGTAGAGCACTTGCTCGCGAAAGGCAAAGGTCCCGAGTTCGAGTCTCGGTCCGGCACACAGTTTTAATCTCCCAGGAAGTTTCGTATCAGCGCACACTCCGCTGCAGAGTGAAAATCTTATTCTGGGAACTTTTGTCTTTCATAATTTATTTTTAATTTTTCTTAGTTATTTAGTAGTTTTAAGTATATAAATTTACAATTTGTGGTAAAAAGTAGAGTAAAAAAAGGCTATTAGGTATTTTTTCCTCCAAAAATAGTCTGAAGTACAAGCTTTTGTGGGGAAAACGTGATTAGTCCGTAGGACTTATCCCATTTATTTCAATAAGAGAAACTATTTACAAAATAATAATACTTCAAACGTCGTTTATTTTTTATTTTTTTTCCCCACAGTATTACAGTTAAATAAATTTTCAACTGTTACAAGTTAAATAGTTATACAAACTACGATCAGAGAGTGTTGTCTTTCTGCTTAACTGTGTTGAAGGTTTTCAAAGAAGATCCTACCTTTAGGTTCACAGAATTTGGCCAAACTTTGTAGGTCTTTATATTTTGCTGCACTTATAGGAATGGGCCCTAAAATAAAAAGACAAGTGATTAGGAATCTAATTTTTTCTTTAAAGAAATTTATAAAAGGGTCCAATGAAAATAACTTACCATCACAGGAGAGGCCTGGTAGAATGAATTCTTCATTTTGTGGTGGCCTATTGTTCCTTTTCACAATGACTGCTTTTCCCACGCTCCGTTGTACGTGGTCCGGTAAAGAATGTCTTCAGTGGTGTTGTCGGTCCTTACCTCACGTATTGGCCGAACTGGAAAATTCCTCTTTGCATAGAGTGGAGTTAGGTGTTCTGTCCATTTCCGAAAAATGTGTTGCCCAACAATCTGATCACTGCTTTGTTCATTTTCTGTTATAAGTTGAACTACAAAGGGTGAAGGTTTTCGCCGAGATGCTTCAAAGTGTTCTTTCCAAGCTTCAGGTGTCTCAAACCAAGCTTTTGGATTTAACGAAGCCTTTTGTCTGTCACAGTCTAAGTAGCTGTGGCCACGAACTGGATAAGTGAGAGAAATTTTTGTAAAGCGCACCTCATGATGGACCAAATAATGAATAAAACGTAATATGGTGAAATTCTTATTTTGGCCGCCACAGGCGTCACAAAAGACGTGTATTTCGTTGACTTCTAGTGGAAGGTGTTTATAAAAGAGGTCGTGTAGCAGAAAGCACACGCCATTGCTTCCTCTTTTCCCCACAGTCTCGGTGTATAAGTATAGATAACTGACCTGATGATAAATCTGTGATATTGAAAACATGCAAAGTCAACTGTCGTTTATAATAGACATCATTAGTCGACACATTTGGGATTGGTAAGTTTCTGCCATAATCAGAGCAAATGGCTTCTTTTGCTACAGAAGTCCGACTATCACGACCTGCTGCACTTTTTCTATTGTAAAAAGTTTGAGCCTTTCTTTTGTGAAGTGTGTTTGACGTCGTTAATCGACGTAATTCGTTTCCCATTTCTTTTCTTTTGTCCACATTTGTGCAGTTCTTTTTTTCAGTCTCCAAACCTTTAACTTTCGAATTAAGTTCGTCACAAATAGAACAAGTGTCTATTCGTGGAT
Organism: Schistocerca serialis cubense; assembly: GCF_023864345.2. Classification (NCBI taxonomy): domain Eukaryota; kingdom Metazoa; phylum Arthropoda; class Insecta; order Orthoptera; family Acrididae; genus Schistocerca; species Schistocerca serialis. The sequence continues at coordinate 442,677,337 of NC_064646.1, read as the reverse complement.
AACCAAAGCTGATATTGAATTCTGTTAAAAAGATTTTTCTGTAGTAGTAGTAGGACAACTTCACTCCTTGATTTTGTTCCTTAAACAATTCAAACATTCTTTTTACATTCAAATCTGGTTGAAGGTAAGTTCTTTTGGAATCTTTCAAACCATAATGATTGTTCCTGGAAGGAAATGATTTAATGTGGTTTCTGATTAAATTTACTACATCATCCTTAATCTTGTGAGGCCTAACTTCGTGCTTTCCTTGTTTGCTTTTTGCACAAAATCCAGTAGCTGCCAGACCAGTGCAAATGCGTTATACTCGTTTTTCCCTATTCCATGAAAAGAACAAAAAGCCTTTTTACAAACGTCATGCCTGGCCCTCATCATTTTTACCACGGACTCTGTATTTAAAAGTGGCCGAATCAGTTCTAGCCTCTGCTGCTGGTTTCTGATTACGTCGACGCTGTACAGGAAGAACAGATATCGAGCCACTAATGTAAGTGTCTTGCACGTCTTTACTTTCTGTGAGATTAAACTGTTGAACTGTCGAATGTTTTACTAAATTTGGTACCACTTCAAAACATCGAAGTCGACATTCACAATTTTGGCCAAGAAGATGAGTCATTAGATTGATTTTTTTTCCTTACATCTGACACTCTAAAACTCACTTTTATTTTTTTCGTCCCTGAACTTCTTAGAAACTCATCAACATCATCTTCCATTGTTTGTGAATCCATTGTTTGTGAATCCTGCAGACCTGTCAACTGTTTTAGCACTGAACTGTGGTGCACTAAAAACAAACTAAGCGCCAGAAACTTTGCGCATTAAACTGCAATGAACACACACTATTGTACACTAACTGTCAGAGCTTCTTACTCACTCGCGTCTTGTTGCGAGACAGCAATACTGTGGGCCAATCTAGAAACAAGTCTAGACGTGCCTATGAGTCATGGTTCATGGCGCAACAAGCGCTGAGACTGATCCTAGTCTTCACGCAATTCCCATGAATCTTTGGACTGAACCCTTTTATTGCTCAAACGGAACGGACTGATCTCCTTTATCCCCGAATAGAGTATTCTTGTTTTTTTAATTTTAGACGGACCGGTGCCATTTATCCCGCAACCAACAACACCATTCGAAAGCCATTGGTTCAATGTATAGTTGGGCATAAAAACATCCGTTTAGGGAATTGATGGACTTATCCCTTTTATCCCGCCAACCCTTCAATTGAAAGTTGCCCTTTGTAACATAAATACATGCAACACTATACATTTTATATGTGTTAGGTAATCGTATCATATTGTAAAATTGTTTACTTTTTTATATCTGATTGTAAAAATAATGTTGCCACTAGCACTTTCTTCAGGTCAGACAGACCAAACTTGCGTCTCTGAGAGACGTGGGTAAACAGACACTAGGAGTACGAACGGCAGCGCTAGAACTGAGCAGGCCTGTTCGACTGTATGGCGCAAAAAAGGGTGACATAGTTTTAACAGTAAAATTGGTGGCTTGGCTCGGTATTTAAGCTCCACAGATTCGCAAAGGGTCGAAGGATGTAGCCGCTATAAGGTCTCCCTGACGTCACCAACTGCGTCTGTTTGTGAAGGAGTGGCGAACGTCGCAAATGCAACTCAGCATCGGATATAGCTAACAACTGCCAATCGCACTTTCTCGCAGCCAGTGGTACTGCAACTGCATTAGTCTTGTAAAATCTAAAGTTGTGATGCACATAGATAGACAAACAAGCGATTTATTCAAGAGAAAGAGAGTCACAATCTGAGAAAAATGCGTTGCTGCACCTCTGGCTCTTCGTCTTAACATCGATAGACACAGTTGTTGGATGTCCCACTGAGGAATACAGTGCCCAGTTCAGTCCAATTGGCACGTTAGATCGCCAAAATCCCGTATGGTTGGCGAGACCTGCCCATAGTGCTCACAACGTTCTCAATTGGAGAGATGGATGGATGGAGAGGGTTGTATGGGCGCACGACGGCAAGGTCTTCAGCGCCCGCTCAGTAACAGTTTGAGACGGGTGTCAAGAAAAGACTCAGAACAGTAAGATAAAACAGAACGTAAAACACAGATAACAAGCTTGGAAAAACATGTGCCTACCTACACCGAAGCGTGGGACGAAGCATGCCGCCAGCAGTAAAACATGGACAACACAGGAAGAAAGTGGTAGAGGGAGCTAAAACAATATAGCAGATGGAAGTGGCTGGGTGACCGCAAGGAAAAAGGGAGGAGCCAGCCATTGTACAATACACTAAAACCTCCAGCCTAAAAGTTTAGGCCAGAGTCCAGACACATCACAAAACTTTAAAACCCTAGGCACACAGGTCTCATCATTAGCTAAAACACAGGGCAGATCCCCATCAACTTGTGCTTCTGCCCTTGCATCGCGGTATAAAATGCAGGCTGTTAAAATGTGGCGGACAGAGGTGTGCACACCACAAGCATCACAGAACGGGGGATCCTCCCGCCGTAATAAAAAGCTATGCGTGAGAGGACAGTGCCCGGCCCGAAGACGCGTGAGGGTCACTTCTTCCCGCCTGAGCAACCGGCAGGAGGAACGCCACGGCCGAGTTGTTGACGTCACCAACCGCAGTTTATTGGCCGTCACCGTCAGCCATTCTTCCTCCCACAACTCCATGCACTCCTTGTGGAGTGCAGAAATAACAGACTGCAGGGGAATAGGACACTGGACCACATCCTGCTCTCTGCAGGCCTCCTTGGCAGCCCGATCGGCCTGTTCATTGCCCCATATTCCTACATGACCAGGCACCCAGCAGAAGGACACCTCCTTACCCCGCCGTTGGAGCAAGTACAGTTGGTCATATATCAGCTTGACCATCTTCTCAGTTGGGTACAGATTCTGCAATGATTGTAAGGCACTAAGAGAATCGGAGAAGAGGAGAAATCGATTGCCCCGAACACGATTCATCTGCTCCAGTGCCTTCAGGATCGCGTGGAGCTCCGCTGAGAAAACAGTATATTTATCAGGGAGGCGAATCCGGGTGACATGATCAGGGAACACTACAGAACAGCCAAGTAGATTCCCTTGTTTGGAGCCATCAGTGTAAACGACAGTAAAACCGTGATGCACATCTAAAATGTTAAAAAACAGAGATTGGAATGTAAAATTAGTCAAATCTAAAATAAGTCTGGATCTCCGGAGGAGCCAAGGTGGAAACCTGTTCCAACCGCGACGGAAAACATGAAGACCAGCCATATCCATAGCAGAGAGGCAATCCTGTGCGCGAATCCCATAGGGCCACGACGCTCGTTGCCGGTTATGAAACACCCGTGCCAGAGGAAGCTGAGCAACGGTATGGTATGCAGGTGTGGACAAAGTTCTATACGCCTGGCGCACCGTAAGTGGACGCCGCCGCATATGAAGTGGCGGTTCACCAGCCTCTGCACAGAGGCTTGGTATGGGGCTAGTTCTGAATGCCCCAGTGGCCAACCGAAGTCCTTCATGGTGGACAACGTCCAACATCTTTAAGTAAGAAGGCCTCGCAGATCCACACACCGTGCACCCATAAACGAGCCGAGATCGCAAAAACGCCCTGTAAAACTGGAGCAGACAAGTCCTGTCGGCTCCCCATGTACTGTAGCTAAGACATTTTAAAATACTTAAAGCCTTAAGTGACCGTCGTTTCAGGTCTTTAAGATGAGTTAACCACGTAAGCTGCAAGTCAAAAATGAATCCCAGAAATCTCACCGTGTCTTTAAAAGTAAGGACAGCGTCCCTCATCCTCAACTTAGGAAAGGTTAAAATCGAACGAGAACGGTGAAAAAGAACATACGGACTTCTCGGTGGAAAACTTAAAACCACTCTTCAGCGCTCAGCCATCCAAACGTCTAAGAGTAAGTTGCAACTGGCGCGTTGTCGTTGCAAGGCTTGAAGAAGAGCAAAACAAACAGAAATCATCCACATACAACCAACGCTGGATAGGACTTTTCACTATGGAGGTAATGCTGTTAATAGCGATGGCGATTGGGGAGAGATCCGGTGACTTTGGCCATTAAGGTGGTGTTTGACAAGTACGAGGACAAACAGTAGATACTCTCGCGGCTATTATGTCGCTGAAACGCAATCCCACTATGCCTTGCCATGAAGGGCTACAAACCGGACACAGAATATCGTCGGCGTACCGCTGTTCTGTACCGCGGATGACAACCAAAAGGGTTCTGCTACGATGAAGATAAATGGCACGTGAGACCTTCACTCTTGTCGGGTCATATGGCGGGCGGCAGGCAGTTTGGTTGCCCATTGCTGCCACGGGCGTCTCTAGACACGTCTTCGTTGGTCATCGGGGCTTAGGTCGAAGCAGGACTCTTAAATGAGGACAATTCTACTACAATCTATGAGATTCCAGAGGTGCCTGGAGAGGCCCCGGGCTGTAATGGGATACCAAACTGACTGTCGCCCGCCATACGGCCCAACAAACAGGAGTGATGCTCTGAGGTGCCACCTCATTTCAAAGTAGGACGTCTTTGGTTTTCATCCGCGGCACTCTTGTACCACAGTGGTAAGTCGACGATATTCTACACCGCGTTTTGTTGCCCTTCATAGCAAGCCATCCTGGGCTTACATTTCAGCAACATAATGCCCGCCCGCACATGGTGAAAGATACATATTTCGAACTATTTAGTGACAGTAATATTTGATATGGTGCTATTAAAGCATCTGGTAAATGAGACAATCAGTCTCTAACCAACTGGTGCTTTCAGATCTGCTATTTGCTATGTCTTCTCCAACGTCATATTTTTCTAGTCTGCAGTAAAATAGCATTCTCGCAACTTGTGTACTATTGATGTCATTAGTATCGAATGGAAGTACTTGTTGCTCAGTGTGGTTCACACTAAAGAGTAAACTAGTGTAGGTTAGGATTATACATCTTTGAACTAATTATGACATTCGGTTTAATAATAATATTGCGATTATAAAATTACGTGTTTTTCGATATTGGTAACAGAACGGACTGGCCAGCAGAACTAAAGGTCGAAAGTAACTTCCACATAATGTGTCAGTGCCAAGCGTAATAACTCGATGAAACTTGCAGCATTCCTAGAAAGAACGGCTGCTGTCTATAAAGAAGATAGCAGAAAGATACACCGAATGAGTTGAACAGAAGTGTTTCTTCCATTCAAAGACAATAATTACATTGAAGTCACAGCGATTTATGATGGTCTCTCGAACATTACAAATGGGGGGACAGGCGGTGTAATCACCACGGACTGTTCTGCTCTGTCGACGGCACGACATGGAGAAAGCAGACACGCGGGGAAGTCGTGACGGGGTCACGCCGGTGGCAAACCCCAGGGACTTAACCGGACACCGTCTGCCACTCTCATCACATATTCTTGTACCTCTACCTTTTTCCCTCTTCTGATCAACCACATATTTCAGTAATGGAAATACTTTCTAGTACTCTTAAAGCTTTTAATACTTCAAAGTTTGTATATGTATTCTCAAGAAATGCTTAATTAAATATGGAAATATTTTTCTTAATTCGCTTAGGCCACTTGAACCAGACGTCATTTACGAGTTGAGTTTGAAGCACGAAAGGCACGCGCACACAGTTGCTTTGAACGCTTACATTAATAACGGGTATATGAAGGGCTTATTTCAATAGTGGTACAAGTCCATTGCCTCCATTTTTCTGCCTATAATACTTCTGAAATTATTGATCCAAACAAACAGAAAGAAAGGTTCATCTCTAGCAAGAAGTCATATGCTTGAATATTTCTGGTATCTCAACTGCAGATTTTTCAGCACTCATTTAACAAAAATGGACTTGTACCACTATTAAAATAAGCCCTTCATAAACCCACACTATTCTGTTGCTTTACTACGTAGCATGCTTATTGGCAGCCCAAACTGACAGAGTACTGCTGTAACTAATATGTGTCGGATATACTCTTGTGCATTAGGTTTTAGAAATGAGGTAATAGCAGAGCTGTCTATCTCAGGTCATAAGACGCTTAGTTTTCCTACGCTCCAAGACAAAAGAAAAAAACAATGCATAAGGAAAGGACTACGTAAACTGGTCACAAATTAATATTCATACAGGTATCGACAAAAACTGAAAAATTGTTAACTTTGGCGGCCATGAATAAACGTAGGCGCGGATTTGGGGAATTCTTATAAATTTCGCGCAATTATGGCTGGTAGGTTGTAGGTAAGGGACAGATTGTCACATCGGACGGCAGGCGCGGGCAATGTTGATATTTAGCAAATGGTTCTGCGAGGCAAGCTTACGACACAGCTAGCAGGCGACAAGGCACAAATGGTTCAAATGGCTCTGAGCACTATGGGACTTAACATCTGAGGTCATCAGTCCCCTAGAACCTAGAACTACTTGAACCTAACTAACCTATGGGCATCACACACCGAGGCAGGATTCGAACCTGCGACCGTAGCGACCGTGTGGTTCCAGACTGTAGCGCCTAGAACCGCTCGGGCACCCCGGCCGGCGAGATAAGGCACAGCCCAGCAGGCCTGTATACAAGTGTGAAGTAATCAGGGAAGTAAAGGGCACTGACGTGCTTTGAAGAATCTCTACGTTGCAGTTAGAACCCACGTGTAGGGGCTGAAGCGGGCTGAGGAAAGCCGACGTTGTAATTGTTAAAGAACACTCCACTTTTCTTAAAAACTGTTCAAATGTGTGTGAAATCTTATGCGACTTAACTGCTAAGGTCATCATTCCCTAAGCTTACACACTACTTAACCGAAATTATCCTAGGGACAAACACACACGCCCATTCCCGAGGGAGGACTCGAACCTCTGCCGGAACCAGCCACACTCCACTTTTCTTCTCCAGAGGAAGGACGCCAGAGGTGTAGGGGAATGGGTATAAATAAGCGAGCTCAGAGGCTCAAATGGGGAGTCGTGCCACCATTCTGTCCACGTATAGAACTGGTGAGAGTGACGATTGTTTAAGTTACAGGCCAGCCACGACGACCTTCTGGTCATTGATACTGGCGGGCAACTCGCCAGCTGAAACTACCACCAACATCCGCTGCACGGATGTGACATAGCTGTATCGGGTCGGGCCACACCACGGAGCTGCACTGGCGTGAGGTGCGACAGGGCTGCTAGCCTACGCTCTCTGGGTGATATCGTCCAGGGGACTGCAAGCTTCCGTCTGCAGGGGCTATATGCGGTCACTGGCAGAGTTATCTGTACGGACGGCCGAAGATGCTAAGGCTCACTGCAACGACGGCGGTTGGTGTTTCCCTTCGGTCCTCTGCATGGGGTCCAAAAGTTGCACTTCAGGGAACGGCCAGCTTCGTGCTGGGCTACCAATGTAGCCAACGAGCGCAGCGGCCTCTTTGAGGTGGCATGAGTAGGAGCACTACGTCTGCAAAGCTGGGCGACCACACGCCGACGCAGCAAATCCCACCACTGTCATTGGCGCTGACCCACGCACTCATGCACACCACGCGCCGCTGTCACCGGGATTAGCGGAAGGCCTGCTGTGTTTTTTTCTTTCATGCAACAAAGTCAATGACACAGTTGCCAGTATTCCTCTGCGCGCTTCGGTGAGAGTCACCCTTATTTCCCAAAACGTACCTGTCGGTCGTTCTGACACATTACAAGATCGAGGTCAGGGGGTTGTAGAAATTTGGTGCCAAAAGTAGTCGTTTTACTTTTCAACACAATACATTGTGTCAGGAAGTGTTCAACACTATGTTTAGGTGAGAGAGTCAGTTCTGGTGATTGGTGAGTGAGGCAGTGGCACTTGACGTAGGTTTACTTGTACTAACTCAGCTCAAATGGTCTGGTGAGTCAAAGTTTTATTTACATTATTTTTGGTGTTTGCTGTCGTTGTCAGTGCTAATCGTACGAGCTTGGGTACACGATGTTTAGAGCTACTTTCGTGAAGCCACAGGAACACGTGGACTTGTCTTTGTTCAGAAGTAACGAAGGACATGGTAATTTAGTGCTGGTGAAGGGTCCTTTCTGCAATTTGTCTGGGCCTGAGTTGCTATGTACCAGAGCTGTAGCAGCTGTTTGTTCTGTATGTAGGCGTTCTGCTTATCTGTCTAATAGTTGTACTGAATGTAGTTGGGCGATGACTTGCTGGAGGAATTAATTTGTATAGGGTTAAATGGGAATTTGTGTTTTGCCTTTTTTTTTAATTAGTTCAATTAAGTTGGAAGTAGGCTATGCAAAATGGTGGGAATACGTGCTACTACCTCAGATGCAGTTGGTGCTTTAACTCAACAAGTGCAAGCGTTAACAGAGCAGTTTGAGGACGTGAGACGGAGAAATTTCGAACTTAATCCCGAGTTAGAGACTCGTAAGAAGAGCCAATATCAGTCACAATCAGAGTCAAGGGGAAGTAAGTCTGGATTGAGAGTGCCTTCTGTTCCGTATGACCCAGCAGCGCTCGCACTGATTAATCCCTTCTAGGGAAACGCAACGGAGGTCGTGACAATTTTCGTTAAGAATGTTGTGGACGCTATGGAAACACACAGGTGGTCAGATGAAGTAACCCTATATGTTGGCAACATGCGTTTGCCGGGGAAAACCAAAGAATATGTTGTCTATCACGGGACATTGAGTAAAGCAGATACGTTCCAGGAATGGGCCGCTGGATTGTGCCAGCTGTACCAAAAGCAGAACACTGCACGATTTTTTCTGGAGAAATTACGTTGTCGATGCAGCGCATTGAGTCTGTGGAAGCATTCTCGACAGAATTCGAAAGCTAAATACAAAGATACATGTATAAGATATATGCATAAGTTGATAGGGTACTATTACAGAAGGCAGAAAATAGAGCGGCAGATGTTTTTTGCTTGGCATACTTGCTGAAATATGGAGCATATAGGTGAAGAAGCCGGAGGACTTAGTCGTCTCTTAGGTTCAAATGGTTCTGAGCACTATGAGACTCAACATGTGAGGTCATCAGTCCCATAGAAGTACTTAAACCTAAGGACATCACCCACATCCATGCCCGAGGCAGGATTCGAACCTGCGACCGTACCAGCAGCGCGGTTCCGGACTGGAGCGCCTAGAACTGCTCGGTCACAGCGGCCGACCGGCTCTTAGGATCGTAGCACTTATAGAGGAGGTGGATATGACCACAAAGTGGAGAGTGGACCTTCACGTGTTCAAAAATCAAGTGTTATATAGGTGTGGTCGGGAGGGACCTGTAAGGAAGCAGTGCAAGCAACCAGAGTGCTATGCGAGTGACATAGTGGGCCAATGGACGTGTGAGTCTAGAGATAGGAAGATTGAAAAGCTAGGTAAGCAGCTGTTAAACGCAAATGGGATTCCTTAAACTGTCGTAAGGCTTTCCCAATAGACAGTAACACGGCAAAAGTTAGTGGATAGATGAAATACAGCTTAGCGGCTTAGCGGGTGGCAGGAAAGAGAGATTTTTCGGTGGACGTAGGTGCGAATGTGTTCGTTATCAGTCTGGACCTCGTGGGAAAGAGGGGATTGGGGCCACCACGGTATAGGTTGCGTGGGGTTGGCGACAACAGCGTGGAATCATTGGGTGCGGCAGTACTGGAGTTTTCGTCCGGGAGAACTAAGTACAAAGAATGCATCGAGTTGTCGCCATGTGTAGGCGAAGGTTATTCAGTGATTCTTTGGCTAGACTTTCTTGACAAGTATCGTACTAAGACTGATCTTTTGCAGTACAAGTGCAACTCAATGGGCCTGATTTAAATGGGAGAAACAGTTGCAACTAAGGCAATGGAGCAACGTTCAGCTATCATGGGGGGTGAGGCCGACAAAACTGCGTACATTTTCAATAAAGATCGATCAGCAGGATGAAATACCAACAGGTATGGGAAAGATAGCGCGTGTTTCAGTCGATACGGATTTGTCAAGGGAAACGTTATATGTGTTTGAACTGCTCTTAAGCAGTGAGGAGTTGGGAAGCGACATTAACAGGCATCAGATGATTCCAGTTAGTGTGAATAACTTTGATGGAGGGGAGATGACTCTGACAAAGGGTGCAATAATAGCTGAGCAGTGCGTGGCTCATGTTCCCTCCATCATGTATTGTACACCCTGTCTTTAACGTATTTCCACCTCACTACGTTAATTTAAATTACTACTGTCACAGAGTTGCAGATTTGCTTGATCGTGAGCGGAGCTAGCAGCTCGTTTCGATATATCCCCTCTCGTAGTATCTTTGCTCGACTGCTACTACTTCCCGCTCGTTGTCTGTTGTAAGTGAGTTGATCGGAGATCGGATTGCGAGTTCGAGTCTGCCAGTCAGTGGGAACTCATCTGGAGCCCAGTCCGGACCTGCCAGTCGGTGAGTTGCAATGCGGCACTACTGCAGTCGGGTTGGAGCAGCAGTGAGGTCTGCATCGATGTGGCTCGCCCGACCATTGCCGCCACGCATCACTTGAACCGGGCCGCGGTCTTGGTGGATCGTAGGTCGGTCCTCCTACCGGACGACGCGCTTTGGCTCGCCGATCGTTCATGAGTCGGCTGTGTGTGTGTGCATTGACTCCCGATTTGTCTTTGTGTGTGTTTAGTTATTGATGGGTATCGTTCAGGTCTTCGTGCAAGTGTTTGTCAGGTTGTGTGTGTAGTTGGCGTTAGTTCCACTGATGACTATTTTAAATGTCGCCGTACTGCCTCTGAGGGTCGGCCGTCTCATCGGGTGACGTGTAACTGGTTCTCCGAGCGCTTCTGGGCCCCTTCAGTTACCATCTTGTGGAACTTGGCTCGGTCCTCTCCTGGTGCAGGGATGTCGTTTAGCCAGTGGGCGTGTTTCCTCTGCACGGTTGGGTCCGAGCCAGTATTTCCGCCGTCGTGTGTCTGGAAGTGAGCGGGAGACGCACCAGCAGTGCAGTCGCGACGGAGCAGCAGTCGCGGACGGAGCAGCGGGCAGCCGGTCGGTCGTTGCGGACGAGGGAAGTTATCTCCGCGCGGTGCAGTCGGCTGTTTTCCTGTGAACAACACCGAGTGTGTGTATTGCTGAAATTTAGCCGCCATTCGGTGGATTTAACTATATTGGTTGACGACAATTCAAGTGCACCAGCGGAATTTTCTGCCTTGTGTTCCGGTTACCTGGCCTGGCCACTAACGTAATTTCAGGCAGCGTCCTTTCCTCACCTGTTGTCGCTGTCCAGCATGGTGTGTAATTTTGACAGCTAATACATACTCCATTGTGGATTATCACGTTTGTAACCTTTTCTGGTTGAGTTCTCATGTAATGATTGATGGGAAGCAAGTCGTTGTGTCGGTCGGTCCGTGGCTGTCGCCTGTTGTGGTTCCGAAGGATCAAGTATAGTTGGGCTCACCACCTGTCTCGCCTAAGTGAACGAGGGCAGACCGACATCCCTGGAGGGTTCTGAGTGACACCGGCGTTTAATTATCTGTTGTCAGCTACTTTAAATTCAAGGCTTATGATTATTTTTTAATTTTCTTAAAAATTTTGCAAAATTAATTTTTGAATTCATCTTTCAACCTCAAACATTGCGGCCTTCTGCCTTTAAAAGATTATGGTAATATATTTTAAAATTTGGAAACTTAATTGTGGCCTTCAGCCATTGGTATTTCACATTGCATATGTATGTTCTATCTGCTTAGCCTTAAGACTCTTCACGTAGCCGTGATACGTTTTTCTTATTTATTTGATTTGCATCTGCCGGCCGCTGGTGACCCAGCGGTTCTGGCGCTACAGTCTGGAACCGTGCGACCGCTATGGTTGCAGGTTCGAATCCTGCCTCGGGCATGGATGTGTGTGTTGTCCTTAGGTTAGTTAGGTTTAAGTAGTTCTAAGTTCTAGGGGACTTATGACCTCAGCAGTTGAGTCCCATAGTGCTCAGAGCCATTTTTTTGATTTGCATCTTTAATTTCATTTTAATCTTGCTGATTTTTTAAGATTTCTTGTTGTTAAACATTCTGGCCTTCTGCCTTTAAAAGTCTATGGTAGTATATTCTAAAATTTTGAAATTTAATTGTGGCCCTCAGCCATTTGTATTGCACTTTGCATATGTTTGCAGGTTTTTTAAAATTATTTTATTGGTATCTTAACTGGATTTTTATCTTGTTGATTTGTTAAGATTTCTTGTTTGGAGGCCTTCAGTCGTGAAAGAGTTGCGTTGGGTAAAGGTCCGGCTATGTGACGCTTTGGTTGTACGGGTTATTAAGCTACAGTAAATGACAATTAGAAGGAAAAACGGACTTCAACCTTTGGCCCTTTCCACAATCCTCTTACCTGTTCTGCCCAGCGGGTTTAGCGGGCGTATCAATAGCCGTTCTGGAAGTCTTCTTCGAAGATGAGGCCTTCGATAGGTCGAGCCCAGAGGAAAACCACAAGCAAATTTTAGATATGGCAGTGTTAAGAGAGAAAGCATATCATTTGAAGGGCAGTGACCGAATTGCTGTGAAGGTTTAGTGATATAATTTGTGCGCCCGCAGGGTTACTGGTAACCTCACTGACGCAAATCACACACCAATAGGGAATAGCACACTAGCTAATGGGAAGTTATACCATATAGAAAAGCGGGTGAAACCTTTGTTAGAAGAATTTATTGAATATCAGTGTCGCTGTGCCGAATAAGTCAGCGGACAGGACACGGAAATACAAATTTTGCCGTGACTATAGATATGGTTCAAATGGCTCTGAGCACTATGGGACTTAACTTTTGAGGTTATCAGTCTCCTAGAACTTAGAACTACTTAAACCTAACTAACCTAAGAACATCACAAACATCAATGCCCGAGGCAGGATTCGAACCTGCGACCGTAGCGGTCGCGCGGTTCCAGACTGTAGCGCCTAGAACCGCTCGGCCACCGAGGCCGGCGACTATAGATATCTAAATGCGCAAACCATATTGGATACTTATCTAACTCCAACCATCACGGAAACTTCGTATAATCTGGATGTGTCGGTTCTTTACAGCTATTGGCCACTGGAGTGAAAGATGCCCAAAAACAGCGTTTACCGTCTCAGCAGGACATTTTCATTACAGACGCATGCCATTCGGACTAAAGAATGCACCGGAAACTTTCCGTCGGTCGTCAGATGGGATACTGAGAGGATTAAAGCCAAAAACGTGTTTGGTCTATCTCGATGACGCAACTGTTTATTCAAAGGACTTACCGAAGCACGTGGGACGTTTGGAGGATGTTTTTAGTAGACATTTGACGTTAGGTGTGGAGCGTGCCGTACGGACTGACCCTTGTCTTACACATGCAGTTCAAAATTATCCACTACACCCAGAACTAAGCAGGTACAGTCGGTCATTGGCCTCTGTAGTTATTATAGACGGTTCGTGAAGGACATAGCCAGACCCTAGAACAAGCTACTAAAGAAAGGGACGAAATTCCATTAGTCGCAGGAATATCCGGAGGCATTTGAAAAACCGAAAGAAATACTACTTTCAGATCCAGTATTGGTTTTTTCGGATTTCAAGAAAGAGCTTATCCTTTCGTATGATGCTTCAAATGAGGCTGTCAGTTGTGTTTTGGGACAGATGGTAGATGATCAGGAATATCCAGTAGCTTACACTTCAAGGCAGTTAAACAAGGCGGAGCATAACCACTCAACAATGGAGTAAGAGATGTTGGCAGTCATGTATGATATTACGAATGATATTACGTATTTTCGATGTTATCTGTATGGTAGGAAGTTTAAGGTCGTGACAGGTCTTGCTTCACTGAAACGGTGCTTGGTTTTAAAGATCCATCTAGTAGATTAACTCGGTGTTCACTTAAGCTCAGTGAATTCGAGTATGGGGGATCCATAAGAGAGGGAGATCACATACGATTGTAGATTCGTTTAGCTATGGGGTAGTGATATTACGTACGCTATGAAAGAGCTCTGAAGAGTTTCATCGGGGATCAATACAAAATTCCAGAAACTCTGTGACCAAAATGGTACTGAAACAGAGGATGACAGACTAAAGGCCGAAATACTAAATGTCTTTTTTCAAAGCTGTTTCACGGAGGAAGACTGCACTGTAGTTCCTTCTCTAGATTGTCGCACAGATGACAAAATGGTAGATATCGAAATAGATGACAGAGGGATAGAAAAACAATTAAAATCGCTCTAAAGAGGAAAGGCCGCTGGACCTGATGGGATACGAGTTCGATTTTACACAGAGTACGCGAAGCAACTCGCCCCCCCTTCCTTGCAGCGGTGTACCGTAGGTCTCTAGAAGAGCGTAGCGCTCCAAGGGCACAGGTCATCCCCGTTTTCAAGAAGGGATGTTGAACAGATGTGCAGAACTATAGACCTATATCTCTAACGTCGATCAGTTGTAGAATTTTGGAACACGTATTATGTTCGAGTATAATGACTTTTCTGGAGACTAGAAATCTACTCTGTAGGAATCAGTTGGGTTTCGAAAAAGACGATCGTGTGAAACCCAGATGGCGCTATTCGTCCACGAGACTCAGAGGGCCACAGACACGGGTTCCCAGGTAGATGCCGTGTTTCTTAACCAATGCAAGGCGTTTGGAACAGTTCCCCACAGTCGTTTAATGAACAAAGTAAGAGCATATGGACTATCAGATCAATTGTGTGATTGGATTGAAGAGTTCCTAGATAACAGAACGCAGCATGTCATTCTCAATGGAGAGAAGTCTTCCGAAGTAAGAGTGATTTCAGGTGTGCCGCAGGGGAGTGTCGTAGGACCGTTGCTATTTACAATACATATAAATGACCTTGTAGATAACATCGGAAGTTCACTGACGCTTTTTGCTGATGATGCTGTAGTATATCGAGAGGCTGTAACAATGGAAAATTGTACTGAAATGCAGGAGGATCTGTAACGTATTGACGCCTGGTGCAGGGAATGAATCTCAATGCAGACAAGTGTAATGTGCTGCGAATACATAGAAAGAAAGATCCTTTATCATTTAGCTAAAATATAGCAGATCAGCAACTGGAAGCAGTTAATTTCATAAATTATCTGGGAGTAGGCATTAGGAGTGATTTAAAATGGAATGCCCATATAGCCAGCCGCGGTGGTCTCGCGGCTCTAGGCGCGCAGTCCGGAACCGCGCGCCTGCTACGGTTGCAGGTCCAAATCCTGTCTCGGGCATGGATGTGTGTGATGTCCTTAGGTTAGTTAGGTTTAAGTAGTTCTAAGTTCTAGGGGACTGATGACCACAGCTGTTAAGTCCCATAGTGCTCAGAGGCATTTTGAATGCCCATATAAAATTAATCGTAGGTAAAGCAGATGCCAGACTGAGATTCATTGGAAGAATCTTAAGGAAATGCAATCCGAAAACAAAGGTAGTAGGTTACAGTACACTTTTCGCCCACTGCTTGAATACTGCTCACCGGTGTGGGATCCGTACCAGATAAGGTTGATAGAAAAGATCCAACGGAGAGCAAGCCGCTTCGTTACAGGATCATTTAGTAATCGCGAAAGCGCTACGGAGATGATAGATAAACTCGTGGAAGACTCTGCAAGAGAGACGCTCAGTAGCTCGGTACTGGCTTTTATTGAAGTTTCGGGGACATACCTTCACCGAGGAGTCAAGCAGTATATTGCTCCCTCCTACGTATATCTCGCGAAGAGACCATGAAGGCAAAATCAGGAGATTAGAGCCCACATAGAGGTATACCGACAATCTTTCTTTCCACGAACAATACGAGACTGGAATAGAAGGGAGAACCGATAGAGGTACTCAAAGTATCCTCCGCCACACACCGTCGGGTGGCTTGCGGAGTATGGATGTAGATGTAGAGCGGCAAGGGGTAAGGAGTTATAGACAGTTAACTCGCAGCCACGTTTCATTATGCATGAGGGTTTGTTTTGCAGAATGACGAGTTGTGGACTAGGTGTGGTCGTTCCAGAGAGTTTTCAGAAAAGAGTATTGCAGCAGGCGCACGACCATTTGTTGTCAGGTCATGGTGGGTGATGTGCGACAGACAGATATGTAGCAGAGCAGTTTTGGTGGAGAAACAGGAAATGTGGCATGGAGCAGTATGTTAAGGTCAGTGTACCATGTGTGCAGAGGGACGAAATTACGTATCAGAAAGTGCCGTTGCAAAGGTTACCAGAGGCGTCCAGTCCATTTTCTATGTTAGGACTGAATGTCCTCAGACCATTTAGTAAAACACTTGATGGAAATAGGTACGTTCTCACAATCATCGATCATTTTCCTCGATTTTTAGCAATGGTACCAACGCTGGACCAACGGGTTAATATTGTAGTGCAAGTATTAGCAAACGACTGGAAATTAAAGTTGGGGTCGATGTGGAAAATGAAGAAATTTTTAATAAAATACCAGGGAGCATATCAGGTCGTGGAAATGACCTCACCGGTCAACGTGAAGATATAGTTTCCCACAAAAACGTCTGTTATACATGTCAGTTTCATAAAAACGTTAAAAGGAATGGAAGAAGGGATATCACAGAGACCAGTAACTAACCCGGATGTAAAAGCTACAAAGGATAAAAAGAAGGAACCAGGAATTGGTGAACAATGTAAAGTGCATGATGTGTCGTATAGGATAAGGTCGCGTAAGTAAGTTGTATAATTGTAATTTATTGGAGTTCCTTCTTGGTTTAGTACATCAGGGAGCATGTATTTTTATTGCCGTAGTGATATTTGTTGTTTTTATTTGCGTAGTTCATAGTTTTTAATGTCGTTATTATTGATATTGTTTTTTGGTGGATTGTGTGTTCTGAGGAGGAGGGAGGAGGTGATAGTGTAATTTCGTTCTACAGGTGTAAAATGCATAAGGACGTACTGGGGAATGAGGATGGTCATGCTGTTGCTGTACATCGTCAAGGCTGAGGCACGGCAGGTAGCAGTTGTTGAGCCTTTAAAAATCAGGTATGATCTTCTCAAAACAACCAGATGTGTGACTTATTAAATGGATGCTAAAAACAACAATGGAGGTCTCGGTGATTAGGAATGGTATGCGTGGGTTGGAGGATGCTTTCTCGGAATTATATAAGGAGGCACAGGGGAATAAATTATTTAGGGGGATAAAGGGAGAGTAACACAAGTTGCAGTACACTTACCGTAAATTAAGGGAGGAGCTGTAAAAACTGGTGGATGTGGTTTCTCAAGCTAAGAATCGGCAGAAGAGGGGCAGGGTAAATGCTGGTGGAAA
This sequence comes from Schistocerca serialis cubense, assembly GCF_023864345.2. NCBI lineage: Eukaryota > Metazoa > Arthropoda > Insecta > Orthoptera > Acrididae > Schistocerca > Schistocerca serialis. The sequence goes on along the minus strand of NC_064646.1, from coordinate 442,660,289 downwards.
AGTGTTAATATTTGGAACAGCAGATGAAGAGAAAGTGCAGGAGTTAAATAGCACAGTTGTTCAGGTTCAGCAGATGGCAAGTTCTATGAAGGATGCCGTAGAGTGGCACGCAATGCAGTTATCGATCTTAGAACAAGGGGTGTTGAATCACACGAGACTTGAATGGGAATTAGCCACAGAGCTACCACAATGAGCTAGTGAAACGAGGGAGATGCTGAATAGTGATTTCTAGAAAATAAAGGGGCAAATGAGTGCGTTGGACAACGAATTGAATGTAGCGAGGTAGCTGCGTGGGCTAGTAGACCAACCTGGGGATGCTAGGAGTAGAGAGGCGATGTTTCAAGCAGTGAATGGGCAACTTATTCCCATATTGGTTACACCGAGAGAATTCATGATGGGCTTCTGGCGAGCAGAATACTAGTTACCCGCGATGCTCCAGTGTATAGCCAAAGTGTCGCAGGAGAATTTGACACATCTTCCATGTAGCTAGTGTGGAAGTGGAAACAGAGGGAGCCAGGATACCTGCTGCGGGGAGAAACTCATTCATTGCTACAGCATTGAAATGGGGGATATCGGGGAAGTGCGTGAAGATGAGAACACGCTAAGTATTGCTAGTCTCATAGGACAGGCAGGCTCATGTAGTTATGTCACAGGTAGAGTTGGAAAGATGTGTACAGAGGAAGGTTGTGATCTGTCCAGATGACCAAGTACAGACTGATATGCGGACACACGAAGCGAGTTTGTTTCTGGAGGAAGTAAATAGAATGTGTTGTGGGAAGGAGCTTCTGCCAGCCCAAACATTCTTACAGAGTATGAGTACACGCTGATTATATTCCGTATTCACGCCTGAACCTGTACGGTTGAATTGCTTCAAAGGAGGCAGACTGATAGGTTTCAAAAAACTCCAGCTTCGGGAAAGTGGAATGATCATTAATGACACGACTTGTCAGGTAGTCGGGACGGATTTTCGGCTTCCGCCTGCACTTAAAGGCTCAACTTTTATGACATTCTTCCGGAATACATTGTACTGGCCAGATGGATCTTTGAGGGCATTACCCATTCAAAATAATCTTATTTAAAGGAAACGTTCAGTTCAGACCTTCTGAAGTCCTTGGACAGATCAGCAGAGTCCCAGCGAGGGGGGAAACCGATGGAACAAACGTGACAGCATGTGCACCATTTCTGTGGAGAACAAGGCACAATGTACTAGCGCTATGTGTACTGGCCATCAGTTGTGGCATATTCCAGGGTGTGGACGGTGTTGGTCGGGAAAGGAATTAGATTTAAGGTCTTAATTTGTGTATAGGGATATGATAAGGGATACATGGTAGTAGTTAAGTGTGAACAGAAGCCCTGTATGGTGAATAGTTCAGAGGGAGCATGATGACAAGGATTCTGGACGAATCTTCTCGGTAGGGAGGATGTATGCTACGCCACAAGTAAGTACACGCGTGGGTTCGGGGTATTCTTGTAAATTTTTGTGCAGCTATTGGTTGAAGATTAAGGGACCAATTGTCACATCGGATGGCAGGCATGGGCAATGTTGATATTTAACAAACGATTCTCCGTGGAAGGTTCATGACACTGCTCGCACGTGGCCCAGCGGGCACTGTATTCAAGTGTGAAACAACCAGAGCAGCACAGAGCATTGATGTGCTGTGAAGAACCCACATGTTGTAGTCACAACAGCGTCTAGTGACCTCTGTGTAGGCACTGACGTGTGCTGAGGAAACCTGATATTGTACTATTATTAAAGAGCACTCCACTTGTCCTCTCCAGTGGAAGTATGTTAAAGACGTAGGGAAGAGTATATAAATAAAGGAGCCCACGGGCTCAAATTCCGGAGTCATGTCGCCATTCTGTCCACATCTTGAATTGGAGAGAATGACGTGAGGAGCGAGAGGGCTGCTAGCCTCTGCTTTCTGGGTGACATTGCCCAGTAGACAACAAGCTGCCACCTGCAGGGGTGGGGCTGGGGCGTGATTCGCAGCCTCCCTAGTGCAAAGCTTTCCGTTGTCACTGGCCGAGCTGCCCAGGGTGGCTGGCTGGAGTTGCTAAGACTCACTACAAATCTCCGTTCAGTTCGACGGTCTCACGCAACCTTACTGGAAGTATTCCTGCATCAATAACGTCCCCATCATCCACCCCTGCTCCCTGCGGAGTGCACCCTTCATGGAGCCAAACAGTTGGAAGCCGGACGATGCGAGACCTGGGCTGTACGATGGATGAAGACGAACGGTCTTATGAAGTTTTGTGAGATCCTGTAGGCTGCGCAGCTTTGTGTGATGTCTTGCTTCCTCATAGAGAGAAAGAAGTTGTTTTGCGTTTTTGAAGCGACGAAAACGCTGAAGTCATTCCTTCATTTCCCTGAGGGCAGCACAATACACTTCAGAGTAGACCGTCTCACCATGAGGGACAACATGGAACAGAATAATTCCTTAGATTTCTGTGAGTGCGTCGCCATGACTTTACGGGCTTTACCGGCTTCGGACTTTTTTCTGAGGAGAGGTGGTGTGGCGCCACTACATGGATTGCCGTTTACGTTTCAACGTACTGAACCTATGTTTGATCGACTGTGGTGATGTTCGACAAAAAATTGTCTCAATCAGGCTCGAAACACACAATCTATCTACGGTCTTCTGTTAGGCGGCGAGGAACCCAGTGGCCATACACATCTGAGTATCACGCCTGGTGCAAGAGTGTGTCAGCGCCACCAACAGAGACATACAGTTGAGCAGCGACGTGTCTGACTGCGATCTGTCGACCACCTCGAATGAGAGTGTCAGCCCATCCCAACATTGAAGGAGTCGCATCTGTGTGCGACTAGCCGGCATGCGGGAAAGCGGAAAGGTTTTTGCGACCGTGTTTCAATTACGACAGACCCCTTGCCCAATGACTCACTGTGCTTTGTTTCACTGCCAGGCCCCTGTAGACATTGTGCTTTGGTTTTGTGTCAAAAGAAACGCAATTAAAGCGCTCTATTTGGAACACATCTCCGTTACAGACGCCATTTTGATGACTACATGTAGCACTGCCATCTATCGGAACTTCGTAAAACGATAGGGGGTGAATTGGAAACATCCCACAGCGTGCTACAAAATGTTTCCCATTTTTTCAACCAAAATTGGCAGCAAATAAAATGAGTTGCATTACTTATTGAATTCCCCACGTATTTGTTTATTTCATAGCTATGTGCATTCATGCTGACATGTATGCTGAATCCGGGAGTCCCATCTGTGTGCAATACAGGCACAATTGATGGGGTTGCCACAGCACCGGCTCCACAACTCCAGATGTATTGTTTGGCAACAGAGCAGCTGACCAAAGCAGGTCGGTCCAATTTCAAGCCGAGGAAACGTGCTGTGGCAGCACGCTTGCGTCACCACAGGAGGAATTACTTGTGCGGTATTACTTGTCTCCACCAATCATACTCGTATATCCACAAGTAGACTAGGTATGTATCAGTCCATCTAATCTGTTTCTACGTGTCCGTCTGGCCAAAGATCGACAGTTCCAACTGCAGCACCAACCACAGAGAACCACTGTAGTAACAACACAACAAGCAGCCAACAGTCGCAGCTGGAACCACAGCTTTCGACTGCACCAATTTCAGGCTCACTCGGATATTTTGATCCTCGAATGGTTTGATTCAACTGAACTTTGATTTTGTGATAGTACCACTTAACTGCCATCAGTGATAGATGTCTCACTAGATTTAGAATAGTACCCAATAACTGCCATCGTTGATAAACGTCCTACTGGATGCACCTTCATTTGGCGAGTGGTGGGAACACATAATGCAGCCAGAACATAGACAAACATGTGATGGTCCACATATTATGGTGTGCAGAGGCGTAATGTTGAATAGGAGTACTGATATCCAAATGTTTGAAGATGGTACTCACACTTGCCAACGTTATTGTAACGCTATTCTTCTTCCCCATGTGCGCCTTTGGAAAGTACATTCGACCCTGACTTAAATTTTGTTGATGATAATGTGCGACTGCATTTTTCTTGGAATGAGAGAATATTTAACGAATGGAATGGCGAATTGGCTCCTTCGAGATAAATCACATCATGGACTTGTGGGATGGGGTTGGGTTGGGTTGTTTGGGGGAAGAGACCAAACAGAGAGGTCATCGGTCTCATCGGATTAGGGAAGGATGGGGAAGGAAACCGGCCGTGCCCTTTCAAGGGAACCATCCCAGCATTTGCCTGGAGCGATTTAGGGAAATCACGGAAAACCTAAACCAGGATGGCCGGACGCGGGATTGAACCGTCGTCCTCCCGAATGCGAGTCCAGTGTGCTACCACTGCGCCACCTCGCCCGGTGTGGGATGGGCTGGGAGACATTTGGCAGCACGTCCACGTGTACCAATGACCATCCATAAGTTGCCACCCGATCCAGTGGAGGAATGGGACGCCCAACCACAACTTCTTAACAACGTGGTGACCAGCATGCAGGCACGATGCAAAGCATGCACTGCCATCTGCGGTGATTGTACACCCTATTAGGAACCAAGTCCCTCCACTTGTAATGTCCAGTGGACCATCATGAATCGCAGTGATTTCAGTGTAATTACTGCATTTCGACAAAAGCGTCATTTCTGTTCATCTCGTTGGGTATTTGTTCCTGTTACTTTCACACTATACTGCAGCAGCTACATCTATGTCTGGCCCACGTTTCATTGAGCTATGTTACTCGGTAGTAACACACCACGTGAAAGCTACTTTCGTCTTTCAGTTTTGCACACCATCGTGCCTACAAACAGTTCGGCTTGCTGAGTTTGTATAAGACCGTCCTGCTATCTCACTTTCTATAGCCTCTTGTGATGTCTTCTGCGCTGGAAGGCGTAACGTTGGGGAGAGAAACATGTCCGCACCCATGAAACTAAATTCAAGCGACGGAAATACCGTCCGTGAAAGCGTGCACTGTAGTAGCAGGTTTGTGTCGTTGGAGGAGAATCTCGCGAAACGAGGCAGGCGCGTCCTCGTCGCGGCAGCGAGCGTCCGCCACGCCCTTATCGCCCGGGGCGCGACCTCATAATGCGAGGACACGGAGCGCGAAGGCGGGCGAGCGGCGGAGCGGCGGCGCGGCCATTACGTGGCGGCCCTCCGTCAGCGCCGCCGACAGTGATGGCAGAGTAGCGGCCGCCTAATGGGGCTGCATGTCGTGCGGCGCTACGGAAACCTCTGCAGGGCAGGAGGGGCGCGGAGGGCGCGGCAGCGAAGGGCGAGGGCGTGTCTGGCAGGGCGTGGTCTTCCTCAAAGTGGATTGCGGTCACCCCGCGTTCCTGACCTCGGGACCCACCCAGCTACTGTATAGACCGCAGTGCCCTCTCACCCTCTGTATTCATCGTCCGGTCTAGTGACGTCAGATACACCGGCAAACCTGTTACAGAACGTTCTGGGGACATTCGTGGGTCCCATTCCTTTTCGAGACCGACAGTTGCTGTGGACTCATTTGAGTATCCTTGAGCATTAACCTCTGTACAGTGCTGCACGAGATAATGATATGCCTACACTGAGGTGACAAAAGTCATGGGATAGCGATATGCACACAATAGAGTTGGCGGTAGAACCTCGTGAACAAAATATAAAAGGGCAGATCATTGGCGGAGCTGTCACGTGTCGCTTCATGTGAAAAGCTTCCCACGTGATTGTGGCCACACGACGGCAATTAACGGTCTTTGAACGTAGGACGTTAGCTGTAACTAGGAGCATGAGACACTCCATTTCGGAAATCGTTAGGGATTATATTTTAACTAAAGTTCAGTCTTGATCACAACACTTATGTCTCAATAATATAGGTGACCGGTTTTGGTTATATTTATATAACCATCTTCAGACCTGTGAATTAATTTTAGAAAATAAAATAAAATAAAATAAAAAGTATCTAATGACGACTGTGGTGTCACTGCCAGACACCACACTTGCTAGGTGGTAGCCTTTTAAATCGGCCGCGGTCCGCTAGTATACGTCGGACCCGCGTGTCGCCACTGTCAGTAACTGCAGACCGAGCGCCACCACACGGCAGGTCTAGAGAGACTTACTAGCACTCGCCCCAGTTGTACAGCCGACGCAGCCGAGAAAATAGTTAGCATAGCCTTCAGCTAAGTCAATTGCTACGACCTAGCAAGGCGCCATCACCAAGTTATATTGAAATGATAATACTGTATCAACAAGACCAATGTTGCCCAATTGTGAATTAAAGTTAAGTATTCCAGCAGCTACGTACTTTTCTTTATAGCATTCATTACGTATCCTGTTTCAGACCTCACGCCATCCTGCGTGAGCTTATAGCGTGCATTTCGGCTTCCTCAAACAACACGGTGTTGGCACTTCTGCCGACACTTCAACGACAAAATTTTAACAAGATAAAATGAAACTCATTATACCCATGGCTTCCTTGGAGGATGGTAGGCGGAGCTCTCCTCAGCTGCTACGAAGTCAGCCGATGGTTATGAGTCCTGAACATGAGCTTAAATATGCAGAGGGTCTCCGCCTACTTGCTATTTAATCAGCGGTCTCATCAGTTATTCAGACATGCATAAGGCGGAACGTACTCTTGGCTGCTACCCTACTGTTATAAAGAATGTCACTACGAAAACTACAGTTAAAGTAAGACGATTCTGCAACATCCATCAAAGATGCAGTTGTGATGTAGGCGACTTGCTATAATCGATATATATCACAACTCCAAGGACTTTTACATCTTTGATTTAACTTACACTGTAATAGTATTAAGGTTGCCCATAGAGGGCACAGCTATTACACATCATAGTTTACCGTTTTTATCTAAAAAAACTTAAATAGGTTTTATACATCCTAACTTTCTGTTAATCAGACATTTTAAATGAATCAGTTTTATGTTATTAGTGTATTTCGTACTTTTATACTTTAACGATAGCGTTATATTATGAACACTGATTGGCAGTTGTGAAGTAGTGTGAGAGGAAGTAGGCGGAGCCTTTGCATATTTAAGCTCGTGCTCAGCACTCATAACCATCAGTTGACTTCGTAGCTGCTGAGGAGAGCTCCGCCTACCATCCTCCAAGGAAGCCATGGGTATAATAAGTTTCATTTTATCTTGTCAAAATTTTTTCGTCATTAGATACTTCTCATTTTATTTTAAGATTGGTATCTAGTATTTTCTAAAATTAATGCACAGGTCTGAAGATGGTTATATAAATATAACCGAAACCGGTCACCGATGTTATTGAGACGTAAATGTTGTGATCAAGACTGAACTTTAGTTGAAATATAATACTCTATTGATCACTGTTTCCAAAAATGTTTCCCAGAATTGTGAAATCGTTAGGGAATTCAATATTCCGTTATCCACAGTGTCAAAAATCTGTCGAAAACATCAAATTTCAGGTGCTACTCGCCAAAAACAATGTAGTGGACAACGGCCTTCACTTGATGGCCGAGAGCACCTACGTTTTCGTAGAGTTGTCAGTGCTAACAGAAAAGCAACACTGTGTGAGAGAATCTCAGAAATCATTGTGGGGCGGACGACTAATGAATCCGTTTGAACGGTGCGGCGATATTTGGCGTTAATGGGCTATAGCAGCAGACGACTGACGCGAGTGTCTTTGCTAACTGCACGACTACGCCTGCAGCACCTCTCCTGAGCTCGTGACCCTATCGGTTGGCCTCCAGACGACTGGAGAACCGTTGCCTAATCAGATGAGCCCTGGTTTCCGTTGGTAAGGGATAATGGTACTGTTGAAGTCTGAGGCAGATACCACGATGCGATGCACGGAATTTGTAAACGAGGTAGAGTGCATGCTGGTGGTAATTCCGTAATGGTGCAGGCCGTTTTGACGAGGCGAGTTTTTTTTAAAGTAAGTACCGTTTTTAAATTAAAAAAAGACGTGCTAATATGTCTCAATAATTTTATTTTTACATGAAAGCCTCTACCTTAATCTACGCAGTGACGCCATTACAGTCTGATTCTTCCTTGTTTGCGTTGTGTACTCAGTGTTTAAGATGCCTCCGATAATCGCGAGTCCCACCGACTGTGAAATGGCTCTGAGCACTACGGTACTTAACATCTGAGGTCATCAGTCCCCTAGAACTTAGAACTACTTGAACCTAACTAACCTAAGGACATCACACACATCCATGCCCGAGGCAGAATTCGAAACTGCGACCGTAGCTGTCGCGCGGTTCCAACCTGTAGCGCCTAGAACCGCTCGGTCACACCGGACGGCGCCGACTGTGAAGTACGGGTTGTTATAAGATTTCTTAGTGCTAAAGGCCTAAAAGCGATCGATATTCATCGTAAGATCTGTGCAGTTTACGGCAAAAACATTATGAGCGCTGGAATGGTAAAAAAGTGGGTGAGAGCATTTAAAGATGGCCGCACAAACGTGCATGATGAACAACGGTGTGGGCGTCCTTCGGTCGTTAGTGAAAGTTTGGTGCAGGAAGTGGACAATAAGGTGAGAGAAAACAGACGCTTTACGATTTCCTCCTTGCAGGATGACTTTCCTAATGTTCCACTTAGTGTTTTGTAAGGCATTGTGACCGAGCACTTGAATTACCGAAAATTGTGCGCACGTTGGGCACCGAAAATGTTGATGGATGTGCACAAAACCAAACGTTTAGACAGTGCATTGACTTCCCTTGAGCCGGCCGGGGTGGCCGAGCGGTTCTAGGCGCTACAGTCTGGAACCGCGCGATCGCTAAGGTCGCAGGTTCGAATCCTACCTCGGGCATGGATGTGTGTGATGCCCTTAAGTTAGTTAGGTTTAAGTAGTTCTGAGTTCTAGGGGACTGATGACCTCAGAAGTCCCATAGTGCTCAGAGCCATTTGAGCAACTTCCCTTGAACGGTACCACAACGACGGTGGTGATTTCTTAAGCCAAATTGTTACGGGTGATGAAACATAGGTGGCCTGTGTCACACCAGAATCAAAGCAACAGTTCATGGAAGTTGAGCAAGGGCATCGTTTTGCTGCAAGACAATGCCCGTCCGCGTGTGGCGAATCAGACCAAAGATCTCATCACATGTTTTCGATGGCAAACTCTGGATTATCCTCAGTACAGCGCCGATCTTGCGCCCAGTGACTACCACCTGTTCCTGCACTTGAAGAAACACCTGGGCGGTCAGCACCTTCAAGATGGTGACGAACAGTGTTGATACAGTGGTTAACAAGTCAGGCGGCAGACTGCTATGAGGAGGGTATTCAAAAACTGGTACCACGTTATGACAAGTGCCTCAATATTGACGGAAATTATATATAAAAGTAGATTAAGGTACAGGCTTTCATGTAAAAATAAAATTATTGAGATAACTTAGCACGTCTTTTATTTCTAAACGGTACTTACTTTAAAAAACATGCCTCGTAAATAGATTAACTGGGTCCTCTGGTCCAACTGAACCGAGCACTCACTGGATATGGTTGTGCTTGGCTACTTGGAGACCATTTGCAGCCATTAATGGAATTCATGTTCCCAAATAACGAGGGAAATTTTATGGATGTCCATGACCCATATCACTGGGACACATTCTTCACGATTGGTGTGAAGTACATTCTGGACACTCCGGCGAATGACTTGGACACTCAGATCACCCGACATGAATCTCATAGAACATTTATGAGACACAGCAGAGAACTCAGTTGGTGCACAAAATCCTGCACAGGCAACACTTTGGCAATTATGGACTGCTGTGGAGGCAGCATGCCTTAGTATTTCGCAGGGACTTCCAGCGACTTGTTGAGTCGAAGCTACGTCGAGTTGCTGCACTACTTCGGCCAAAGGGAGGTACGGCACGATATTAGGAGGCACCCCATCAATTTTGCCACCTCAGTGTAATGCAAAGGCGTTAGGACTCGCCATTTACAATGATGAATGAAAGCTCATAACAACCTCCTCAGTAGCGTACTGCAACGCAATAAGCATCAATCTGTGTGGCATGGATTCAACAATTCCTTGTTAGAAATCCGTAGGTATTTGGCTGCAGCTGTCTACGTACTGGCCACACAACTCCCGTAAATAACGGACCTGTGGCTTGTATGAGTGGAGATCGCGCCCAGCAGCATCCATGACATCTACATCTACACCCATACTCCGCAAGCCACCTGACGGTGTGTGGCGGTGGGTACCTTGAGTACTTCTATCGGTTCTCCCTTCTATTCCAGTGTCGTATTGCTCGTGGAAAGAAGGATTGTCGGTATGCCTCTGTGTGGGCTCTAATCTCTCTGATTTTATTCTCATGGTCTCTTCGCTAGATATACGTAGGAGGAAGCAATATACTGCTTGACTCCTCGGTGAAGGTATGTTCTCAAAACTTCAACAAAAGTCCGTACCGAGCGACTGAGCATCTCTCTTGCAGAGTCTTCCACTGGAGTTTATATGTCATCTCCGTAACGCTTTCGCTATTACTAAATAATCGTGTAACGAAGCGCGCTGCTCTCCGTTGGATCTTCTCTATCTCTTCTATCAACCCTGTCTGGTACGGATCCCACGCCGGGTTCAAATCACTCGAGTTTGGTGCGTAACGTAGTGGCTTGGGTTCATTACAGTACTCCTTAACCCATTGTAGCTCAGTTCTTGCCTCATGACATGAACAGTTATCCCGTCGTCAGGGAAGACGACAGCCGTGAAGACATGCGGATGGTCTGCAACAATGTTTTGAGTCAACACATGTCACAGTGCCTTCGATTACTACCGTGGGTACCATGGAGCACCAGGTGAACGTCCCCCATAGCATAATACTGACAGCACATGTCTACGTCTGTGATGCAGTGCACGTTTTGAGCAGCCATTTGCCTGGTTAAATGCGTATGCGGACGTGACCGTCGACATGATGTAACAAGAAATGTAATTCATCCGAACGAGTGACACGTTCCTAACTATTTACAGTCAAGTCTCAATGATTTCGTGTCCAGTGCAATACTAACTGTCTTTGTCAACTGGTCAACATGAGAAGAGGTACGGGCCATTTTCTGCAGAAATCAGTGTTTGGTAGTGTGCACTGAACAGTTCTCTGAAAGACCTGTGCCTACACCGGCAGTGTGCTCGGTCACAGATTGCCGCCTGTCCTACTTTACAGAGCACGTAAGCCTCGAATGTCCACGTACCATTACAAGGCGTAGACATCCAGACCTTGTAGCTTACACGTGGTTTCTTCGTTCCTCAAGCGATTTTGGTAGATGCTCACGCAAACACCGATCAGTTTCAGCTTTTCCCGATATTCTCGTTCCCAATCGCCACGCCATGAGAATCCGCCTTTTCTGAAATCTCTTATGTCTGTGGATTTCCATATTTTCAGACTGTAACGTTGCCACAATGACTCCCTATTCGTCTCTGCCCGTTACGTACAGCATACGTTGCTTAGCGCGTCATCTATCTATAACGCCAACTGATAGGATTCAGTCTCGCTGTGCGCAGTGGTCTTCATGTTTTGGCTTATCACTACACGCTCAATTAACATCCAGATGTCGTATGTCACCTTGACGGGCCATTTAAACCACACAACCCTAACCGCATAGAAAACGTGTGTAACAGTTGTAACTGGGGGCGAAACGTTGTAGTCAACATCTCTCCAATTTTGTTTCTGTACGGGGTCTAATCATCAATGAGTGGCTTCAGCTGGAAATGGTATAAGTGAAGGAGCTTGTCGACTCACTTCCTCGTTGAATTGAGGCCTTTTCATGGGTTGAGGAGATATTAGCGTCATGTCTCATTGGGGTGGCAGATTTTCTTTGGTGTGGGAATTTGCGGATACGAGCGCCAGTCTCCGTTAGAACTATCCGGTTTGCCACGGGTTTGCGTTCGCGACAGTCACTGTGTGAGCGAGGTTGGGATCCTCAGATGACTGTAACAGTAAAGTTTTATCTCGTGTGGTGTCGTGGTTGGTCGATGTAACTTCTCCTTGTTGTGTGTAATCATCTCCAAGTTTGTTGAGAACAACATAACACGCCAGACAGCAAAGAATCTCTGTCAAATTTTACTTTGATCGTTGTGTACCAAAGTTCCTCACTGACTGATGACATTATTTTCTATTTCTAGACTGCAGGTTCGACAATGTCCAGCGTGGAAAGGAAGAGATAACAGGATACGCAGAGGAGGGATGTCTACCGTGGTAAACTTCTAATACTTTGTCAGTATCAATGAAATTCTCCAATAGCTGTGTAACTAAGATGTTATTTTATTTCTTTTTTACAACCAGTTTCGGCATTCCACTACGCCATCTTCAGGCCCCATATGCATCTCTTAAAATAAAGGATAGTGCCATACAGTGTTTCGTTCTTGCTGAAAGGCTTGAATTCACGAAATCCAGGGATATATTGCACTGGATGGCATTATCTTCTATTTTGAGAGATGCATATGGGGCCTGAAGATGGCGCAGTGGAATGCCGAACTGGTTGTCATCGAAATAAAATAAAATAAAATAACATCTTAATTACACGGCTGTTGGAGAATATCATTGATATCGACAATTACTTAATCAGCTGATGTCCGCTGCCCAAGATGGACCAACAGAGATTCTAATACGTTTGTCGTCAGCAGCATTCATTAAATCCCCGCTGGGTGCCACAAAGCTTCTCCGTACGGTTTAAACATATTAAATCAAATTCTTGTCTCTTAAGGTGGTCTACTTATGTCTAAATAATTCGCCAACCTTTTGTCATGCGTCCCATAAGCTCCTCTCCAGACTCCAGCTTATAGGAAAAATTATGTATTGTTCCGACGAAATTAAATTCCATCGCCTGCGTAAAATCGATATATTCGAATTCAGAGCTTCTACTTTTAGCTTTGTACCCACAATAAAGATTTATTGATGTTATAAGTTTTGTATATTAATACCAACCAGCTTATGTGAGAAACTGAAACTCCATTCAATCCAGTTCCAATAGCATATCTCACATTAATCGTCTCACGGAACAGACAGGGACAATATGCCATCTTTGCTCTGGGGGACTACCTTTTAAGTCTGATGACGCTTGGTCCTTCTTTCCACGCACTCACGAAGCGCTTACTGACGACGTTTCTAGCTTAAAAATAGCCAAGCTGATTACCTGCTGGCGCGATACAGCTTGTGACAATACATTTCAAGCGCGGCCCGTTATCAAAGGCATAAACATTCTTCCCGTGATCATTACACGATAAAGAGAAAAATACTGCAGTCACATGACAAACACTTATCTTAACGCATAATATAACTTGTAAAACGACTTTTACATGTAATGGGTCGGCGATTATGCGCCATCCACAATTCCGCGACGTTAGACTAGGGAAAGAAATTCTTTATCTCGTCTCAAGAGTATAGTAACTGATATTATTAAGTCAATATCGGTATACAACCGTAATATGTCTGTTAGTTAAATGCATCTCACATTTTAGGATCTTTGCGAATGTAATGTGTGCCACCTGCAAACCGCAAAGCGTGGTAGAATTTTGCAACAACTTTTCCCTTTACGGAGAACAAACCTACGATAAATTTACCTCACTTTTTTTTCATCGTCTGGAACGGAGGAACTTTCATGGCCTCTCATTCCCAATTGAATCAAAGGTGCTATTAGGAAACGTACAAAAAATACTTGCCTGATTATGGAGAGTTTGTGTTCAACGTACAATCATTAATACAAGAATGAGTATATTAAATCAATTGAAGACAATCCGGCAATCTTCAATGTAGGTTTAAGGTCATGTCCTTTTCAAGTTTCTGGAAACAATAGCTAGTTATTTTTCAACCAAGTAGCTGAGATGGCAGGTAATCAGCTTGGCTATTTGTAAGTTAGAAACGTCGACAGCATGCCATTCTTGAGTACGTAGAAAGAAGGACGGATCGTCAACAAAAGATAACGACGATTCCGGCCGCACTACACTAGTCTTTCACTGGCAGGACACTTCAGACGGAGGACTGAGGATGTAGTCTGATTGTTGGTTGTGTAGCAGTAGCTGTCGATAGGATCTCTGTCGTTTCTCCTTTTAACAGCCTGAATTACTATGCATTGTCGAAAGATGGAAGAAATGTCTTTCGGAGATGTACCAGCTATGTTCCCTACCAGCTCAGTCACCTGCTGAGCGTCAGTCCCAGGTGTTTCATTGCCCAGTAAATAACTCATTGTAAAAAAGGGAGACCAGGAAAGCTATAGGCCTATGAAAGTCAGTATAGTCCGGCAATGCATCTACTTAGAAATGGACACACAAATAAGACGTAGCTCTGTAGCAAGTTTTCTAAACTGTCGTTCAAACAAATGCAGCTGCTGCGCGAGCACACAACTAGGGTTGGGATAACTTTAAGGAAAAACACATGGAAACTGGACCAACATATATCTTTATTTGCTGTTTCATGGAATACTCTTTATTGTTTAATACAATATAACAACTACAATTTAAAAGAAGAACTTCTTAGAAGAATACAGAAGAATACCAGTGTTCACAATCTTTTTAGGAACTTCAACAGGCTCAATTTATTGACAACAAACTTTAACAACTTATACCATTAAGAATGGGGCTTGAAAGTAGGGATGTACAGTTCCCAAGTACAAGAAAGAAGTCACACCAACAAGGCGCAGCTGCAACCTGATTCAACAAACAATTTCATCCGAAAAATGATTTACAATAATAGGCACTAAATGTACTAACAATTTCCGGCCGCAGCTCGTGGTCGTGCGGTAGCGTTCTCGCTTCCCGCGCCCGGGTTCCCGGGTCCGATTCCCGGCGGGGTCAGGGATTTTCTCTGTCTCGTGATGCCTGGGTGTTGTGTGATGTCCTTAGGTTAGTTAGGTTTAAGTAGTTCTAAGTTCTAGGGGACTGATGACCATAGCTGTTAAGTCCCATAGTGCTCAGAGCCATTTGAACCATTTTTGAACAATTTCCAATCATGAGTAATATGTTATACGGGTGGACAACGCCCATCCAAAATACAGAATGGGTAATATGTCGTGCCGGCCGGTGTGGCCGAGCGGTTCTAGGCGCTACTGTCTGCAACCGCGCGACCGCTACGGTCGCAGGTTCGAATCCTGCCTCGGGCATGGATGTGTCTGATGTCCTTAGGTTACTTAGGTTTGAGTAGTTCTAAGTTCTAAGGAACTGATGGCCACAGCAGTTTAGTCCCATAGTGCTCAGAGCCATTTGAACCATTTTTTTTAACATGTCCTGTGGATGTTGTAAAGCTCTAATAGTAGCCTTAACGAAATCCCTTAAGTAATAACATACACAATACGCCAAAATACAGGCAAAGTTGTAGATACATACAATTTTAATGCGATTCCAAACTGGTGCACACCAGCAGATACATTGATAATGACCGTTGATAAAAATACAGTTGCCCAAAATATAAGTTGCGATGCCATGTAATTTAAATGTGACTCCCAACTGGTATATACCAGCAGAAACGTTGACAATGGCGTTTAATAAATATAGCCTACAATTGCCCAAAATCCAAGGTAAGCTGAGAACTACAGCAGACAGCTGTCACAGCAAGCACGAAAGAAGCACGCAAGCAGAAGTTAGCTAATATCTGGATATAAAATAAAAGGTTCAGCCGTGTGTATTGATAAATAAAAGGCCATAAACTTGACGTGCTCCATAAGTAGCAATAAGGATGCAAGGTTTAAACGCGTATTTAAAGAGCAGGTACAACGAGAAGCAACTTCTGGCTTGCAGAACATCTTTTAAATCTCATGAGCTGACTGAATTCACCAAATGCAGCAGACTAATGGTTCCCAATTAGTCCGCGACACTCCGCTGTGGCACGCATTAGACGGTTAGCTTTACTAAACTTGAGCCACCACGATGCAGCTGGTAGAGGCCCCAGACTGCCGGCCAACCAGGACGTCCTGCAGTGACGGAAGTGTCGCTGCAGCAGAAAGCAAACACGTCTCTTCTTCGGGCCCAGGGAACGCGTCGTCTCCTGCCAAAGCTAACCAGCCAACACACACCAGAAGGGAATAGTAATCTGTGCAAATAAGGCCACAGACGAGAATGCCTCAGATGTAGGAAATCTCAACTCATAGCGAAAGCGACTACACCCAAAAGTTACAAGCTTAACACTCCCAAAACTACTTGTAAGATACAAGATGAAATATCAGCGTCTGCAGAGGCTACTTTGCCTCTGACGTAGATTATGTTACCACGTTAATTCCGTCGATTCAATTTTTAACAAAGAATACTCGCACACTTGCACGGAATACGGCCTGGAATCAACAAATTGCGAGCAGTTACACTGAGCGATGATAATACATTCACTCGGAGGCACGTCGGTATAACAGGTCCAATTTCACATTAACACAGACGTGGCCTTGCAATTCAAGTACCCAAAAACTTAGAAAACAACACTTAATTCCACTCAGATAAAGGAGCCGTCAGTTCTAGGATTCCGAGGCGGGGTGTTATTGCGTCCAGTCTGTACATGTGCTGTTCGAAGTGCCATAAAACGTAAGCCTGCAGAGTAGGCCGAGAACTTGCCAACCAGATTGCGGCCGACGTTGGCTGCTCTTCCCGCAACTCGCCACTACCAATCCTCAATTCAGCCCGCAAGGCTTGGCTCCGACCGATTTAGCCACTCGTGGCTTCTAGAGGGCGGTACCGGAAAGGCGGAGGCGCCCAAAAGCAACAACTTGTTCTCCTACTAACTCACTGTACCGGGACCCGCCAAACCAATAACACGCACCTCGACCAAAGACCGTAGCTCGCGACTTATGATCAGATCCATATCGGTAACCCAAGCCGTGCACCAGCGGAGTGCCATGCCGCCAAAATTATAGCCGCCATGGCTCAGACTTGCTGTAGGACAAGTCAAAAGATCACGCAAGCAATAACGTTATCAGAACTTCAAAATAGCCCCAAGAGACAGCACAGAAATGAATTAACATGAAGTACTGTGAAGAAAGAAGCCTGCCTTGGATCAAGAATGCGATATCAGAGTAAGAGGGGTCGGATAACAGAGATTGCCACACTAAATGTCGATTTGCAGCGCCAGTATCTCGCGATGTAAACGTAGCGACAGTAGAGTCGCGGCCACCGTAGTTGCGGCGCGCTTCCTAATTAATTAAAAATATCACGAGCAACTGGCGGGTGGCTAACACAAGGCTGCTCCCGAGGCAACGGAAAACAACACTCGCCACAGAGCGGCGCTAGTTGCTGCACGACGAACCTCGCATTGTCCAAACCTTTACAAACTGCAATGGACTGGGGCCGGAGAGCTGCCCTCCAGGCCACTTAAAGACTCTGTCGATGAGCTGCAGTGCACTTCCGTGATATACGAAAAGGGCCTTGTAGCCAACATAACAGAGGTTCGAGGTGTGTGTAACTGTTGCTGCTGTTCTGGCTAGCTGGAGCGGCCAAGATCTTGCCTTCAGGTTAGGTGGTCCTGACTGATTCGGACTTCCAGAACTCGGTAGAACCGTGTATGTCTCCGTCACCAAGTGACTTTAACGACGATTCTAAATGACGGCTAGGAAACCAAATTCGCCATCTTGGACAGTTTTATATTAATTAAACAGAGAATGCCGAAATTTACTATCAAAAACAGTCTTGATCACAATTTATTTATTACGGTGACCGCTTTCGACCACTACTGTGGTCATCTTCAGACCAATGAGTAAGGAACTCCTTCTGCTGGAGAATCATTACTGAGTAGCAGCAGAAGAAGGTCCTTACTCATTGGTCTGAAGATGACCACAGTAGTGGTCGAAACCGGTCACCGTAATAAATAAATTGTGATCAAGACTGTTTTTGATAGTAAATATTTGTAACACTTTGATCACTGTTCACTCCCACAATGTATTCAAAAGTAATGCCAAAATTATTCTGACACCTTCAACCGATGATTCTCGACATACGATGATTCCTCAGTGGTGTCTGCGGACCTGGAAAAATTAGCTTAGTAGTACTACATGAATAATGAAGATCGACGACTATTTAATTAGTAAACCGACCGGTCCTAGTTTGGCATAAATTTATTGGAAGTTCGAATCTGTGTTCACAATTAAAGAATTAATTTTATTATTCTCTCTTCCCTTGTGGTGGCGACTGGTCTGGACAGACGCTGTGGCCTCGCAATGTGATTTATGTGCTTGACAAAGCCACTAGATAACAGCTGCCCCCTCACGAGGCGTAATTCACGCGCATTCCCATCAAATATTCCAGTCCTCTCCCACTTATTTAGGAACATTATTGTTCATTTATTTAAGCACATATTGACATCAAAGTATCTTCTGTATGATGGAGAATGTTTTAATCAGACCGAAGGTGTCGCGATGGGGAGCTCATTAGCTCTAGTTATAGCCAGTCTGTTTGTGGAGCAGTCTGAGGACACAGCCCTGGTCACGGCTGCAGAAAAGACCAGTTATTTTCGTCGTTAGGTCTACGACACGTTTTTTGTCTGGTCTCATGGATGTGAAAGTCTGAGAATTCATTGACCACGTCAACAATATCCGTAACAACATCAAGTTCCCGATGGAGGTAGAGACAGATGGTGCCTTGCCGTCCCTGAACGAATTCGTCCGCCGTAAAGGAAATAGGCATCCAAGCCACAGTGTTTGCCGGAAACTTATACATACGGTCCGATATCTGCACGCTAACAGCTGTCACAACCCGTCGGAGTAACGTTCTGTTCTGAGGACGCTGGTACATCGAACGGAAGTCGTTTCAGAAGCTAAAAGCCTGCTGAAGAAACTGAATCAATTATGGAAGGTACGCAAGGGAAACGACTACAACAATTGCCGAATTTCGCAAGCAATCTTTCCGAAAACACGTAAGCAGAAGGACTCGAGGAAAATACGACAATGTTTGCGTTTTTGCTGTTCTGTAGCTCAGTAACAGTACCATCACCAGTGACATTATGGTCAGTAGTCATAAACTTTTAATTATGACCACAAAAAGTTAAACTCTGACAAAGACACTTAGCGATTGTGTTAGTCCTTCTCTACATATTCAGTCTTCAAGGCAACAAATTTTCTACCAAGATGGATCACTTCGCGGGTGGTGATGGTAAGCTCCTATGGGTCCAAACTGCTGAGGTCATGGGTCCCTAGGCTACTTAATCTAACTTAAACTAACTTAGACTAAGGACAACACACACATCCATGCCCGAGGGGGGACTCGAACCTCTGATGGGGAGGAGTCGCGCGAACCGCGGCAAGGCGCGGTAGACCGCGCGGCAACTTCGCGAGCACATTGGTTCTAAGAGCTCTATATTTCGGCTCGTAAATCGTCTCCTCGGCCCTCTACAAGTGCCTGCCACACATTGTATGAAATTGGATGAAGCCACTGGGTGCCATGTAAAGAGAATAAAGGGACGAAATCGGTAGTCGAGAGAAGCATCACGGGTGAAGGTGCACCGTGCAGAGTGAGATGGGGAGACGTCGTGGAGCAAAAACTCCCCCTCAGACAACTTTCTGCGATGCTTCAGCTTGACAGGAGACTGCGGTAGTACGCTCCCTTACCAGCGCAATTTCTTAGCACCACACCGTGGCTGTCCGAGAAAAACATTCAGCCTTAGCCTTTATTGGTAATGATGTAGCAGCCATTGTTTTGCTCCTTTGTCTCCGGGTCATGGTTATACGTCCATTACTCGCCCATGGCGGCTAAACATTCTCTGGATTAGTCAGACCAGCTGCAAATTTCTGCTGTTCCCTCCGGACGAAGTCCTTTTTGAATGGGTGTGAGCAGCCGCGGACCACAGTTATCAGCGACCTTTGACATGCCCAAAATGTCGTGTAAATATTGAAAACTGGACCGTGATACATTTTCACTTTTCCACTATCGCTTAGATCTTTTTTTTATTTTTTATTTTATTTTATTTTATTTTTTTTTTTTTTACACACACAGAGAAACAGTTCCGTCACATCGCTCTTCACCATTCAGACTTCTCTGACCATCTTGCTAGAGTCTGCCCTGTCTAACTGATTGGTACTATTATGGTGTGTTAGTGTCAAATGATCCCTCCAGATCAGCTAGCGGCCGTGTTAGGGTACTGTATCACGGAGATGTCAATGTGTACCACGAATACATACATGTACCTGCAAAGTATGAAAGAAAATGCTAGCGGTACCATTAGTGAGTCCCTAAAGCCGCGACCGAGCACCGAGCAGTGATGGTGCGTGCGGATTCCGTTCTCTCCGGAATCAGGCAACTGAGGTAGGCTTGATATTGCTCTAGTACAACTGTTCGTAACCTATGCTTTCACGTACGTGCTCTGTCGCTCAGTGGACACTGAAGTGACCAAGTAAGTCTCATCGCCAAAAGTACAGTGTCCTACCTGGAGGATGCGTCGGTTCTGAGGTACAAATCAAACGAATGAGTGAACACAATCACTGAGAGAAATATTGTATTATACTCAACTTTTGTACGAGGTGTCCTGGTCTAAATCCATATAAAAGTTCTTGGTGAAGCCGAAATAAGTTACTTAAACAGTTCACTACACAGAAAGACACATAAATCTTGGGGGCCTGTTGAGATGTTCTACTTTCGTAGCGAAAGTTGCAACTGCCGTAGGACGATCCTCGATTGCTGCTAACGAGAGCCAGCCGAAGTGGCCGTGCGGTTCCAGGCGCTGCAGTCTGGAACCGCGAGACCGCTACGGTCGCAGGTTCGAATCCTGCCTCGGGCATGGATGTGTGTGGTGTCCCTAGGTTAGTTAGGTTTAACTAGTTCTAAGTTCTAGGGGACTAACGACCTCAGAAGTTGAGTCCCATAGTGCTCAGAGCCATTTGAACCATATTGCTAACGAGAGCTACTCGACAACTGGGCAAGGACTCGGCAAGGGCTGGTCTAGAACTGGGTAGAGCTGCGGTCGGACAGCCTCTTACCCGCGTGCTTCTTGACGCCGGTGGGGCCTCAGCTCAGGGGGTGTGGCACAGGTGCTGCCAGCGGTGTGCGGCGCCGGTGGTTGCCGCTGCCGCTGTCGGACAACAGCGGAACCTACAGTGCCAACCTCTCTACTTGGGCGACTGCCCCCTGTGCGCTCTCTACGTGGGCGACTGCCCCCTGTGTAGTATCAATAAGCTACGGTACTAAAGATGCATTCAACACTCTGCTCATACAGGGGGTGGAAAAAAATATGGAAACACCAGTCATAGAACATTTCCGTAACTAATACGCTGCAGGGAAACCGATGGCATTCAAAACACCTTCGAGTCATCCAGGGATGAACAAGTACAGGTTCTATATGGTTTTCAAGGGAACCTCTTACCATTCTTCCTGAGAGTGACCACGCGGTTTGAGGCGCCATGTCACGGATTGCGCGACCCCTCCTCACTCGAGCATGTGTGTGTGTGTGTGTGTGTGTGTGTGTGTGTGTGTGTGTGAAATCCTATGAGACTTAGGTGCTAAGGTCATCAGTCCCTAACATAAATTAACCTAAGGACAAATACACACACCCGTGCCTGAGGGAGGGCTCGAACCTCCGCCGGGCATGGGTGTATGTGATGTTCTTAGCATAAGTTAGTTTAAGTAGTTTGTATGTCTAGGGACCGACGACCTAAGCAGTTGGGTCCCTTGGGAATTCACAGATACACCATTCTTCCTGTAAAACACAGGCAAGTTGTGGTAACGACAGTTGAGGTGAATAGCAATCACGCACTTTTCTCTCCAAAGTAGACCACAAAGGCGGCGCCATAATATTGAGGTCTAGAGACTGTGGTGGCCTTGGGAGATCCGACTGTTCGTCCTCGTGCTCACAAAAGCTCTCCTGGAGGATGCGAGCTGTGTGAACGGGGGCCTGTGCTGTTGAAACACAGCATCTTTTATGAAGATTGTTCACTCGGCGGCGGCTGTCTATATGCACGCTGGCCAGGGGCCTTTATCTGCACATACCCTGGGGGCGTGTCTTGGTCTTCTCTTGTCATAGGAGCGTTTAGTTGAGCTACTGTTGGACAATGTTTTCTAGTGCCGACCGGTGCGCTGGTGAAGGCATACACCAGCTCAACATCACCATTGGGGAACAAACTTTGTACCATGGGATGGACCTGTTTAACCAAACTAGCCAAAAACTCGTGGCAGTACTGCGACCTCGCAGAGTGAGCCACGCAATGGCTGCCCAAATTCAGCTACCGCGCGCCGCGGAATTTGAATCCCCGCCAGACTTCACGGACGTCGAAGACCCATAGAGGTCTCAGCACCATCGCGCCGTAAGCTGTGGCGGCGCGCGCCTCCTGGCCCGCATTTAGAGTGAGGGCGCCACAGTGGAACACGTGGTTGCAGCGGCCAATAGCGGCCTCCTCGATCGAGTACTTAAGCGCCTGCCTGTCGCTCAGCCTGCCAGTCTAACCTTGCGTACGTCTCAGGACATATCGCCTCGCATTAGACAGCGCGTTTACTTTCGTGTTTTCTTTACGAGTGGACGTGGTTGTCTTGTTTGGTTCGTTACTCTGTTGTCTGTTCTTGTTGTGTCGTAAGGTCCTTCGTCGGTCGTGTCCGTCCTCTCCCGTTGTGTCGTTGTTCGCGGACCGCTCCGCGGGTCCCGCCGCGTTTCCGTCACTTCAACCCCGCGGCTGTTCCGGTCGCCGTTACAACACAAATCATCACCGAAGCTCTTCCATGTTTCACTCTTTCGACGTAGACCCGTCCACAGCTTGGAAACAGTGTGCAACAGTACTCATCTGACGAAATGACTTTCTTTTATTGCCCCACAATGCAGACTTCATGCCTTCACCACCACGTTTTCCTGTTAAGGCCGTTAGCATCACTGATGAGTAGTTTTGTAATTCCAGCTTACCCTGAAACTCCCCTGAGTTGGCATCACTCCCCTCCGGTACGTCCACAGAGTCGCATGCCGTAATCACGGGAACAGACCGCAGGGCCGGACAGCAGTAAAGCAACAAAACGTGCGCCTTTCACCTGTTCGTCAGCGTAGCGTGACTCTGTCCTTGACAGTTTCTTTTCTTTACGGTAGTTTTGTACTGAGACAGTTACATCAAAGGGGCACTGAGTCCGGGGGCGAATTTACTCACTTACTTTTAACGGCAGTAAAAGGAGAATACATACCGAACCACCATCAAAATCTGCTTACAGTGGCACAACGCCAACAAATAAAATGTCCGAGATGTAGAAAGTGAGAGAGAGCGAGAGAGAGTGGCGACGCAGCCGCTGGCAGGGTGAGGCGGCACCTCAAGACACGCTGCTTGCTTCTCACTGGCAGGACGCCCCCGCCTTACCTTTCTGCCGCTGAGGCCCTCGGACGACTGATATCGGGGCCGGCGTTCGCCCACTACTTCCGCCCACAAACCCCACCGCCCGCCTGTTCATGAAATTGCCACCTCCTCCGATTTCCGCGGCTGCTGCCTCTTGAGAGGAGAATATCGTTTCTCCCTTAAAGGTTTTCTGCCGAGCAGCCCCCTGAGAGTTTCACTGTCTTTTTCATCGGGACGAGGCTTCGCTTTCCAGCATCGTTTCATTTCCTGGAAAACGGTTTCTAAAGAGAGCAATCTTCCCCTTCCACTTCACTGCCTCCGTTCACCTTAGGGTTGCCTTAATGAAATTTCATTCTGAAGTAATTAATACAGAGTTTTTTTTTCTAAAATCGACAGTCTTCAAGTTTTACCTGGAGTAAACGCAGTATAAGTGATTTCCTATTCTGGTCTAATGGGGTCACTGAGGAATGTGCACATTACCCCTGTAGACTGGGCACGTCAAGACTCCTCTCCTCCACCACTCTTTGGAGCTCCTGCATTACCAGTTTACTGTTGTGAGCGTTGATCTGTCCAAAATTTAAAGTAGCAGTCATGGGAAGTATGTTCGAATATGAGATTCGGGCCAATTTTTCCTCCAGTCATGTACTTTCCTACCATTTGTAATGAGAGTTTGGTTATATAACGCGTCCAGATCGAACTTTTCATTTTTTTCTTTCGAACATATTTTTGACTAGGTCTCGTCAGCACATGCCTCAAAGCTGTAGTGAGGACGGCCGGCTCCTCCAGGCGCGCTAATTGTGTGTGTGTGTGTGTGTGTGTGTGTGTGTGTGTGTGTGTGCGTGTGAATTCCTAAGTGACCAAACTGCTTAGGACATCGGTCACTAGACTTACACACTACTTAAACTAACTTACGGTAAGAACACACACACCCATGGCCGAGGGAGGACTCGAACCTCCGGCGGGAGAAGCCGCGCAGTCCGTGACATGACGCCTCAAACCGCGCGGCCACTCCGCGCGGCCGCGCTAATTGCAGGGCATGTTCTAGGTTTGGGTATACACTAACAGGGTCCAACCCCCAACCCCTCTGGGTAGGTGAGTCTGTTGATGCACTTGCGCTGCTCACAACATTAACCTGCATTCGCTCTTCAGTACCAGTTTCATTCTGCCATGTTACCGGTTGACTCCCTACCACAGGACGCCCTCTTGGTCGTTCATGATTTTCAGGCGACCTTAGTCCTCGGCCTGGAGGAGAGGGAGCACCTTTCTGACCACAAGGGTCTGTTTGAATGCATACATCCTTCATCACCACTTTCTGTGTTTGTGTCTTGGTTAACTTTTGCGGAAATTCTTTAAATGGCTTTAAATGGCTCTGTGTACTATGGGACTTAACTTCTGAGGTCATCAGTCCCCTAGAACAGAACTACTTAAACCTAACTAGCCTAAGGACATCACACACATCCATGCCCAAGGCAGGATTCGAACCTGCGACCGTAGCGGTCGCGCGGTTCTAGACTGTAGCGCCTAGAACCGCTCGGCCACTCTGGCCAGCTGCGCAAATTCCCTACATCTTCTGGCCCTCATTGCGTCCCTCAACATTTCGCTCAGGGACTTCTTCTTAGGCTTCCTGTGTACAGATTTAGCCTCAGCCATAATCAATTATGGCAATGAGACTCTGCTCTTACATCCTGTAGGTAGGGCAGTTTCTTCTGGTGGTGTTGCAAGTTCTCTTCCCTCTTCGCGTGCAGGGGATGCATACCCCCGTTCTGCCGCAGTTTTTCCTCACCTGGAGCAAGCCGGCTTCCTTTCATTTTCTCATAATCTGACAGGTACATCGTATGGCATTACTAGAGGGTTCCGCTTTTTAGGCAGCTCACACATCACTACTTTGTTTACTTTTGAATTATTTAAAATTTTATTTCGATCTTCATCTGTGGCGACATCCACTATACCCACATTTTTGTCGCTTTTACTTTGCTTATTTTAATTTTAGCTTTTGCAGGATTTATTGTGGTTGTAAAGATTTCCTGCACCTTTTTAATGTCCTGACCCGGCAGGGGTCTCAAGAAGACTGCCATGTCCTGTCTTTTCGATACTTTGCCGATAGTCTCTTTGGTTGTCTGTCTCTGTGGGGTGCTTGCGCGGCCACTCCCGCTAACGTTTCATCTGGTTGCTTACTCAGCCTCTCGTTTCCTCTTTCTAGTTCCTCCAATCGCCGTTCGAGCTCCACACTAGCCAAGGCCCAGGCAGCGAGTTCACTCTTGATAACTAGGACTGCTGCCTGACTGATTTTCCCACTTTTTTGCACTTGAATCTAATATTTGATTAATTCTAGCATGATTCTCACTGTTTGTTCGTTCTGTCCCAGACCCTCTTCTGAGGTAGGAACATTAAGCGTCGAAGCCCTTGGAGGTGCACTCGTATCCCGTAGTCTGCCATAATTGATTGTAGACGAGTGAAAAGGATGGGAGCCCGTCTCTTGCCATAGACCGGCTCCTCTGGCATGGGGGGGGGGGGGGGGGGAGGAGGAGGGAGGGACTTGTGCAGCTCGCCCACCAGCCTCGCCCCTAGGCCAAGGACACTCCTGTTGCTGGGTTCAGCATGCTGTCAGCAATATAGTGGTCCCCCTCGGTGATCCCGTCATCGATGATTTCACTCAGCACTCCTCGGTAACTATGCCCCGTACTCCCGAGAAGCGGATGCATTGCTTGCCCTTCGTCGCCTACTAGCCCGAGGCTCCACCTGTTGGCCACGGATCCACTCGTACTCAGGTGGTGGGCCGGTCACCCAGCTGTTCAGCGGTCTGGATCCAGCTAACCTGGCCCAGGCGATGTCACCACCTCCTGGGTTCAGCAGAACACGCCTCAGTTACTAACGGGCTCAGCGAAGTGTCCTTGCTGACTCGCACCGTGATCCCACACTGACAAATACGGCAACCCAACTACCAACGGTGATGGAGCTATAGACATACTAATATGCAGAGGCATAGAAGCAACAGATATTCAATATTTTCCATCAGCGAGAGGCCTTATGCTCACCATCAGTCTGGTCCAGTTTGTATCCCCCATTTGGAATGGTGAAACGTCGAGAGTGTACAGTCTATTACTCTTCTGAGATGGTTCCATTTGTCCGCAGCTCGTGTACGTGCGGTAGCGTTCTCGCTTCCCGCGCCCGGGTTCCCGGGTTCGATTCCCGGCGGGGTCAGGGATTTTCTCTGCCTCGCGATGACTGGGTGTTGTGAGATGTCCTTAGGTTAGTTAGGTTTAAGTAGTTCTAAGTTCTAGGGGACTGATGACCGTAGATGTTAAGTCCCATAGTGCTCAGAGCCATTTGAACCATTTGGTTCCATTGTTTCTAGGTGCCACACAGCACTTATTGGTCAGTGAGGATTTTAACAGCGTCTTACGCCCTGAGTATCAAATTCTTTACCATGTCCCATGTCTGACCCTTCATGTGATGGTCCGGGACCTATCTTTGCACCGAGCGGGGTGGCGCAGTGGTAAGACACTGGACTCGCATTCGGGAGGACGACGGTTCAATCCCGCGTCCGGCCATCCTGATTTAGGTTTTCCGTGATTTCCTTAAATCACTCCAGGCAAATGCCAGGATGGTTCCTCTGAAAGGGCACGGCCGACTTCCTTCCCAATCCTTCCCTAATCCGATGAGACCGATGACCACGCTGTCTGGTCTCCTTCCCAAAACCAACCAACCAACCTATCTTTGCACAATGCATGGACCATCATCCATGGTGGATGGCGCGGAATACATACTTCACCAGTCACTCAGCCAGCAGGTTAGACAGGATTTACGTTTCCCAAGGTCTTCAGGCAGCGACTGTTGGTGGGGACCTGAGGCCCACCACATTCACCAACCATCAGATCTTCATCTGTGCCGTGACCCTGCCATGACGACAGATGATCCATAGAGACGTAGTTGAAGAGCATGGAATCTTAACATCAACATTCCTTGGGACGGGGCTTGCCATCTAGCCATCAGAGATACCTGGCAGAAATGTGAACGGTAACATCATACCTATGATTTTGCGATACAGTGGTGGACACACTACGCCAAACTATGAGCCACATGATCGTGGTGTATGGGCGAGACAGAGGGCTATGGCAACGATCGACCTCAGAGTCTTGAGGCAACCAGCATTGCAACGATTTCAACAGAGCTCCAAACGGCCATCCACTGCACATGGACGGGGCTTGTGCAGATCATGGCTGCCGGATTGCAAGGAAGGCGGGTTTGGGCGAGACTGCAGTGTTCTAACAGTATTGGACACCGGAAGAACATGAAGATCCCAGCAGAAGGGTCGAAACGTTGATTATTTTAGAGGAAATAGGACACAGGCTACCAACCAAGAAGCTTTTAACTTTAGAGAATGCAAAACTTTGTCCTAAATGAACATGCTTCTATCTGTCATATCATCAGAGAACGGAGACACCGTAAGAGGCGACTTATCACAGCAGTTATTGCAGCGAACGAACAACATGCAGCTACATTCACCGTCATCTCCCATGTCATCACAGACTATTGTCTCGCTCTCTGTCTGGCCGTTCAATTGCCTGACAACGTCGTGGAGGAAGTCCTGAACGATCTGCCGCCTTCGGGTTGGGCACAAGGAGAGGACACATTAATAGCTGGACGAATTGCACATGACCCTTTCGCAGGGCTCGGGAAACGATTCCCTGGACCTGATGATCTTCGTCTTGAATTTTATAGCACCTTGTCTGACCTGATGGGGGAAGTTTGGCGGCAGATGTGCTGCGAACTCCTCGATTCGGACGTTCGTGTCCCTCCCTCCACCCAACCGAATTTTTGGAGGGCATGGTAATCCCTGTGCCAAAATCAAATAGGGAGTGTACACCACTAGACATCCGGCTGTTGACGATAATGAATTCGGCTTAGAAGCTGCTGGCATGCATACTTCATGCTCACCTCTGCGCTAGTGTCAAGGATGCCATTCACGCCGAGCAAACATGTCTGGAAAAGGCAGTTACATACACATGGCGTTGAGCTTTTATAGAAATGTGGTAGTGCTCACGTCGGCATGTCGTTTAGGATGGGCCGTTGTGGCGGTTGACCTAGACCCTCGCATTCGACTGGGTTGAGCATGGTTATTTCCAGGCTAACAAAATCGGTCTGTCGGCTGGTGTGGCTCTCCGCCTCAGCTACTTGGCCTCTTCCACTGTCCAGGTCAATGGCTGTTGATCGCCACCATTCACTATTGAGCTCTCAGTACGACAAGGTTGCCCTCTGTCAGCTGTTCTCCTCGCCGTCGGCCTTGAGCGTGCACTTCATGGTCTCAGTCAGCGTTTGGAAGACATTCTACAACGTGCATTTTAAATGTTGTACCTACATGTGCGCTGTAGCTTTCTTGACGAGGTTGGCAAAAGATTTATGTATGGCGAATGCGTGGCTTCAGCGCTACGGCGAGGCGGCAGCAACTGTATCAACCTATGGACGTCACACAACGTGGATGTGGGCAGAGGACTGACCATCAGTATGCCAGTGCCCGTACCACGATCCCAGTGACGAAATACTTGGGAGTGATCTTCCATGGGAACACGCAGCACACAGCAGCAGCCACGTATCGCAGACTACTTATTGTGATCCATGCGCAAGTTCGTCTTCATACCTTTCGAAAACTTGACTTGATCATGTTGGTATATTTCGTGACCGTCTATCTCGATCCAAAACTTAACCATTACACTCACATTGATCATTTCGTCAGTGATGTTAGGCTGTTCAAGACCCATTATAAGACACTGGCGTTGCCCAGACATATGGGAGGCATTGGGATGATAAACGTGCGAAATACGGGGCGCCCTCTCTTTCTGTTGATAATGCATCACCTACGTGTTTCAAACAGGGCACACTGTCTGAGGAGGTGGCGTCTCGGTCTCTACATCTACATCTACATCTACATATATACTCCGCTAGCCACCAAGCGGTGTGTGGCGGAGGGCGCAATTCGTGCCAAAGTCATATTCCCCTCTCTCTGTTCACTCGCGGATCACACGAGAGAAAAACGACTGTCTGAACGCCTCAATACGAGCTCTAATTTCCCTTCTCTTTGAATGGTGATCATTGCGCGAAGTTGGTGATAGCAATATATGCTCTACATTCTCGGCGAATATCGGATTTCGGAATTTAGTGAGGAGCCCCTTCCGTTTAGCGCGTCGTCTAAGTGTATCGCACTTCAGACTTTCTATGAGATTTGTAAAGCTCTCGCAATGGCTAAATGTGCCAATCACGAATCTTTGGACCTTCTCAATATTTTGAATGAGACCCAACTGGTAAGGGTCCCATACAGACGAACAATACTCTAAGAGTGGACTAACTAACGTATTGCAAGCAATTTCCTTTGTTGAAGGACAGCATCGCTTCAGGATTCTGCCAATAAACCGTAATCTAGAGTTCGCCTTGCCCGTTACTTGTGTAATCTGATCATTCCATTTGAGATCATTTCGAATAGTCATAACCAGATACTTGACGGATGTCACCGCTTCCAAAGACTTGGCATTTATTTTGTACTCGTACATCAATGGGGATTTTCGCCATGCTATACGCAGTAGGTTACACTTACTAATATTGAGAGATAACTGCCAGTCATTACACCACGCATTTATTTTCTGCAAATCCTCATTGATTTGTTCACAACTCTCTGGCTGCTGATTCATGTTGGACGTCTCGCACCGCCACTATGTCACATTCACACCTATCTGGTCGATATTAGTTATGTGCTGGATGTTCTACTTATCACGTGGGCGCCTAGAACCAAAGATTTTTACTGCTAATATGATTGAACGCCGACATCTAGCGATTGGCTGAAAGCGGGTGTGGAGTAACATACACTCGCCTTTCCTTCCCACAGCGATGAGCGAGCTGTGGTATATGATAACGACTAAAACTTTTCCCACCTGACACTATTTATGCACTATACAGCTTGCTGAGGACCCTCTCTGCTCCAAATGCCCCTTCCATCAGATGGGAATGTAAAGCTTGGTGGCCCCCTTGGTGCTATTCGTGAAGAGTAAGCAATGTGCTGGCACTGCATTTTACCGTCTCCCATCTCTCATCACACACACACACACACACACACACACACACACACACAAGCACACACAGACACACACACGCACACGCACACACATTACAGACATACATGTAGTATTACAAAAGGTTGTAATGGAGCGTGTGGCAAATAAACAAACAAACAAACAAACAGCCTAGATTTTTCCATTTGTTATAAGAAGAATTTTAAGACCTATTTTGTTGAAAGTGAAGATGAGGAGCCCATGCCGTACTGCTGGAGAAGTTGCATCATGTCACTAGGTGTTGTTTATTACCGCTTGCGTGTGTGCTTGACTGCTATCATTAGGGTCGTCCTTATATGGGGGTTACATAAAAAGTCAAGTAATTTATAACGTTTGGCGTGTACTGAAAATGTGCCAAATTTCATTGAAATTAATTAATATTAACCCAAACTGCAATGGACTTACGTATTTACGAGTAATTATACTTACATGCTGAAATATGTAATTTTTACTGAATTAGACAACTGAATTCAACCTATACAAGCATGTTTTGCAAATATACATAATTGAAATTAGAGAAATGCAGGTATAACTAGCCAACAGCCCCATGAGCCATTGACCTTGCTATCCGTGGGGTGGCTTGCGCGCCTCAGCGACACAAGTAGCCGCAAGGTAGGTGCGACCACAACGGAGGGCTACCTGTTGAGAGGGCAGAAAAATATGCAGCTCCTGAAGAGGGGCAGTAGCTTTTTCAGTAGTTGCAGGGGCAAAAGTTTGGATGACTGACTGATCTGGCCTTGTAACGTCAGCCAAAATGGCCTTGCAGTGCTGGTACTGCGAACGGCTGAAAGGGCATGCAGCTCTAACTGATGATGGCGCTCTCTTGGGTAAAATATTCCTGAGGTAAAACAGTCCCCCATTCGGATCTCTTGGCGAGGACTACTCAGAAGGATGTTGTCATCAGGAGAAATAAAACTGGCATTCTATGGATCGGAGCGTGGAATGTTAGGTCCCATAATTGGGCAGGTAGGTTAGGAAATTCAAAAAGAGAAATGGATAGGTTGGTGTTAGATATAGTGGGAATAAGCGAAGTTCGGTGGCAGGAGGAATAGGACTTCTGGTCAGGTGAATATAGGGTTACAAATATAAAATGAAATAGAAGTAATGTAGGAGTGGGTTTCATAATGAGTAAGAAAATATAAATGCGGGTAAGATACAATGAATGGCGTAGTGAACTCATTATCGTAGCAAAGACACATACCCCACATAGTCTACAGTTCTACAAGTTCTACAAGTTTATGTGCCAAGTATCTCTGCAGATGATGAAGAGATTGAAAAATTGTATGATGAGATAAAAGGATAAGAGAAATTATTCAGATAGTTCAAGGAGACAAGAATTTAATAGTGATGGAGGGCTGGAATTTGGTAGTAGGAAGAAGACGAGAAGGAAAAATAGTAGATGAATATGGACTCGAGGAAGGGATGAGTTTTGCACCGAGCATAATTTAATCATCGCTAATACCTGATTTAAGACTCATGAAAGAAGATGATATATGTGGAAGAGGACTGGAGACACAGAAAAGTTTAAGATTGACTATATAATGATAAGACAGAGAGTTAGAAACCAGAATTTAAATTGTAAGACATTTCAGGAGCAGAAGTTGGCTCTGATCACAATTTATTGGTTATGAACAGCACATTAAAAATGAAGAAACTGGGAAAAGGTAGGAAATTAAGGAAATGGGATCTGGATAAGTTGAAAGAACCAGAGGTTGCTGATAGTTTCATGGAGAGCATTAGGCAACGGTTGACTAGAACAGGGGAAAGGAATACAGTAGAAGATGAATGTATGGCTTTAGGAGATGAAACACTGAAGGCAGCAGCGTTTCAAACAGGCAAAATGACAAGGTCTAGTAGAAATTCTTAGATACCACAAGGTATATGAAATTTAACTGAGCAAAGGAGAAATTATAAAAATGCAGCAAATGAAGCAGGCGAATGGGAATACCCACGTTTCAAAGTGAGATTCAGCAATTGCAAAACGGCTAAGGGGGAATTGCTAGAGGACAAATGTAAACATTTTGAAGCATATATCACTAGGGAAATGATAGGTAAGGCCTGATGGCGACTAAAGAGGCCTTTGGGGAAAAGAGAAGCAGCTGAATATCAAAAGCTCAGACAGAAAACCAGTTCTAAGCAAAGAAGCGAAAGCTGAAAGGTGGAAGGAGTGTATAAAAGGTCTGTACAAGGGAAATATACTTGAAGGCAATATTACAAAAAGAGAAGTGGACGTAGGTGAAGATGAGATGGAAGATATGAAACACCGAGAAGAATTTGACAGAGCTCTCAAAGATGTAAGTCGAAACAAGACTCTGGGATGCACAATATTTCCCCAGAGTTAATGACAGCCTTGGGAGAGCCAGCCATGGTAAAACTCTTCCACCTGATGCGCAGTCTGTATGAGACAGGCGAAATAACCTCAAACTTTAAAAAGAATATGATAATCTCAATTACAAAGAAAGCACTTCCTGAGAAGTGTGAAAATTACCCAGCTATCAGTTTAATAACTCATGGTTGCAAAATATTAACGCTAATTCTTTAGATAAGAATGGAGAAAGTGGTAGTAGTGGCCCTTGGGAAAGATCAGTTTGGATTCCGGGGAAATATAGGAACACGAGAGGCCATAATGACCATACGACATATCGTAGAAGACAGGTTAAGGAAAGGTAAATCCACGTTTACAGTGTTTGTAGACTTTGGGAAAGCTTTTGACAACGTTGGCTGGAACCAGAAGTGATGGTTTGGGATGCCATTTAACTTCATGGCAGGACCGCTTTGGTTGTCATCTGCAGCACCCCTACAGCACAACGATACGTCGACGATATTCTACGTTCCCGTTTTGTTGCCATTATTGGGAATCCGCCTAGGTCTTGCGTTTCAGCAAGATAATTCCCGTCCGCATACGGAGAGTGTTTCTACTGCTTGCCTTCGTGCTTGCCAAATCCTACCTTATCCAGCAAGGTCGCCGGATCTCTCCCCAACTGGGAACGTATGGAGCATTATGGGAAGGGCCTGCCAACCAGCTCGGGATGTTTGATGATCTAACGCGCCAACTGGACAAAATTTGGCACGTATCTCTCAGGAGGACATCCAACAACTCTATAAGCCACTGCCAAGCCGAATAACTGCTTGCTTAAGGGCCGGAGCTGGACCAACGCGTTATTGACTTTTTCAATTCTCTTAAATAAATTATCCAATTTTTCTGAAATTGTAATCATTTGTTTGTTTATACATGCATGTCACATCTACCGATTTCCATCCCATTCGGATAGTTCCTTCGTGGTGCGTGGCATTTTTGTCTTAGTTTATGTTACGCGGAAGTGTAGATAAAAGTTCATCGGAATGATCAACCTGGATTTCGTCAATACCTTCACATCTGTGTATCTGAGAACCGTTCGCTCGAACTGTAAGGAAACGTGGTGGTGCATTTGCTGTTTTTTCCCTTGTATCCGTGCAGAATGGGGTGTCGTTTTCTTGTCGCAATCTTGAACTTCAAGTGTCTGCGAAAGGGGACACGGGTGAAGGACGTGTTCGCTTAGCAGCGTCTCGTATTTTATCCGCCGCCACGCGGTTAGTGCAGGGTGACGCCCGCCGTCTCGTGTGCCGTGGTGGGGTGTTCCCACTCTGGTGGGAGGAGGGTAGACGGGGAGGGGGAGACAGGCGCTCCCCCTGTTTTATGGGTCGTAACGGAGACGTACGGTGCCGCACACGGGCCGAGAATAGTGCTCAAGGCAGCCGGCCGGCCCACGCCCAGGCGCGTCTGTTTCGCATCAGGTGGCGATCGTATGTTTCTGTGGCCACCACTGGTTTGCAGCAAAGTGAATACCGCGCCCCAGTGGCGCAATTGGTTAGCGCACGGTACTTATAAGGCACGCTGGCCAGCTCCCTACCTCTAGCGTTATTACCCAATGAGATGCTGAGGATGTGGGCTGTTTGCTTCCGTTACATAAAAACAATCGTCACCAACCGAACTATATTGCCTGATAAAAAAAAAGTGGAGCAACCGGGATGTGAGATGTTGTACGAAATGAAACTACACGGATTAAGAGGGTACGTGATGATATTGCAGTGAAAGAGGGTAGAATGAAATAAAGAAATAGCTTGTCTGTTTGAGCCCACTTATCATTATGACGCTGCACATGCTGTGGC
This sequence comes from Schistocerca serialis cubense, assembly GCF_023864345.2. Taxonomy (NCBI): domain Eukaryota; kingdom Metazoa; phylum Arthropoda; class Insecta; order Orthoptera; family Acrididae; genus Schistocerca; species Schistocerca serialis. The sequence continues at coordinate 442,625,939 of NC_064646.1, read as the reverse complement.
CTGGATGTATGCGCTTATTCTTTTGGGAATGGTGTCTTAAAGCTGTTGTTTCCTCCCCTGAGTCGAGCTGGCGCACAGCTATAGTATAACTGATCCTTGATATCCTTCACGTCGTCACTGGGATGGAGAAACGTCTCAGACGGTTCCAGACGTGATCTATCGCGGACACATTTGGGGATCTACGAGGGTAATCCCAAAAGTAAGGTCTCCTGTTTCTTTTTATAAGTACACAGATATGTTTATTTCTACAATGTTTTACATCAGTTTACAGCTTGAACATCTAGCTATTTTTCGACATGATCACCATTTCTGTATATGCACTTTTGCTGACGCTGTGGCAGTTTTCGTATGCCCATGTCACACCAGGACGCCGCCATGGTTTTCAGAAAGTTATGAACCTGTTCTTTCACCTCGTCGTCAGAGCTGGATCGCTGGGACCACAATTAACGCTGACAGATACTGTGAGACTCTGAAAAAACTCAAACGGGCAATTTAAAACCGGAGAAGAGGAATGTTGAGCAAGGGCGTACACATTCTCCATGACAACGCTCGTTCACACATCGCTCGGCAAACCGTTGCTCTCCTGCAACAATTTCAGTGTAACTCACCCACCCTATAGTCCTGACTTGCGCCGAGTGACTATCACCTGTTCCCTAGGTTAAAAGAGCATTTGGCCGAAAAGCGATTCAGCTCCAACGCCAATGTGAATAAAGAGGTTCATAACTTTATGAACAGCATGGCGGCGAACTGGTATGACATGCGCATACGAAAACTGCCACAGCGTCTACAAAAATGCATCGACAGAAATGGTGATTATGTCAAAAAGTAGCTAAATGTTCAAGCTGTTAATTGACGTAAACCATGTAGAAATAAACAGGGCTATGTACTTATAAGAAATAGGAGATCTTACTTTTGAGATTACCCTCGTAAATGGCCACAGGAGTGCCTGAAGACCACGCAAACATCTTGGATGAAATAATTTTGGGTATTTGGCCGGGTCATTGTAAATTACTAAAGGAACTAAATTTCCGACGTTTCGATCCACTTGCTGCGGTCCTCTTCCGGGCATGACTGAATCGTCCTGAAGATAACCGCAGCAGGTCGGTCGACACGTCGGCAGTTTAGTTGCTGTAGTAGTACCAACACCTAAAATTATTTTATCTAAAATGTCGCCGGGTATGGAAGCCTCAGAACTAACACCAAGCATACAGTTCATAGAGACACGAGACACGTGCAGATGAGCGTTGTCCTATAGGAACATGACACCACAACATGTCGCATGAGATGAACACGTGATGACGCTGGGTGTTCGTGGCGTACCGCTGTGCTCTCAGAGTAGTCAGTCATTACCAGCCGTACTATTAATTTAGCTCTCTTGTAGTTTCAGCTGTAGTAGTAGCTGTTCTTGTAGATCGAAAAGCGCTGCGGGTAATTAGTAATGGTGGCGGGTATTATCAAGTTGTAATATCAGTCTCATATTGCAGCATTGTATGAAGCCAGCAGCAGCATGTTCCATTATTGTAATGCACTCGGTAATAGACTTAACGGTAATGTAACATCAATCACTTGACAGGAACTTGTAACTCTAATAGATAAATAGACAAATTACCAGCTGTGGCCTGAAGTCGTATCCGATGGCTGTCCACACCATGACGCCAGTAATAACACCGCCGTGTCTCTACGAAACATTGGAAGAATGAGAGACCTCTCTCCAAGGCAAATCCATAGTCATCGTCAGTCATTTACGACAGTGCATAACCGTGATTCGTCGCTGATTACAATGCGACGTCTGTCGATGCTTCCTTGTCAGGCACCACTACAAAAGCTGTCATTTATGGGACGCTAATCCCGTAGTCCGGCTGCTGCTAGTCTCAGAACAGTGGTGCGAAATGTTACAAGGAGCCGATTACCTGTTCTCGTACGGCAGGTGCAGATGCGAAGGTGTTATGCTTGCTGCACAACACGTTGATCCTTCCTTGAGGTTGTCACACGTGGTGGATCGATACCCTACTAGTACGCCTGCCCCGTGCAGTCCAACATCGGGCCTCTGCCACATCCAAGTGTCTCACAAACGACGAGGCCACTTCCAAACTCTGCCAGGTAGTGAAAACGCTGTCTCACCCCACTACTTGGCAATTCCGTGTTCTTCACTCTGACCACTCAACATATGACGCTGTTCGCGTCCTTTACATACCCTACCACGTCTAGTAACAACGTGTAAGTAGGCTGTTTATGTTTTCTTATTGGTAACGCCACGTAGCGCTCTATATGAAAAATCACTGGCTGTGCTGTGTGCAGTCTGTGGCTAGTTTGCATTGTTGTCTGCCATTGTAGTGTTGGGCAGCGGCAGCTGGATGTGAACAGCGCGTAGCGTTAGGCAGTTGGAGGTGAGCCGCCAGCAGTGGTGAATGTGGGGAGAGAGATGGCGGAGTTTTGTAATTTGTCATGAACTGCTATATTTATATATGATGATATCAAGGTAAATACATTGTTTGTTCTCTATTAATATCTTTCATTTGCTAACTATCCCTATCAGTAGTTAGTGCCTTCCGTAGTTTGAATCTTTTATTTAGCTGGCAGTAGTGGCGCTCGCTGTATTGCAGTAGCTTGAGTAGCGAAGATTTTTGTGAGGTAAGTGATTTGTGAAAGGTATAGTTTACTGTTAGTCAGGGCCCATTCTTTTGTAGGGATTATTGAAAGTCAGATTGCGTTGCACTAACAAAATATTGTGTGTCAGTTTAAGTACAGTCTTGTAAACGTTAAACACGAACAACGCTAATACAAACTGGGGACCATTCTGCCTGTAGCAGAGAACTGCAGCTGTACTCATTTGCCTACGGTGTGTGCGTTTATGGACTTGTATTCTTGCAGGATGCTTCACTTTTCTTTTCAGGCTGACAGACGCGTCGGTTCATTATGAGCCTGAAGAAACCCAGAACATGCAATGAGTGTTCATTGCTAGCAAGTCTTCACGCAGCTATTTGTCATGAGGTGTAAAACCGTGCCGGCATTTACAGGGAAACTAAAACGTTTTCTCTCGTGGCTAAAATACCTGATAATAGTTGCAAGATGTAAGAAAAATTACGACATTCCCTTGTGCTTTTTCGACCTAGAAAAGGTGTTTCAAATCGCTAGGAGAATAGGTAGAATATAAAGGGAAATGTTGGTAACACACATCAGGAATAAGAGGTATAAGGGGACAATGAGACTGGAATACCAAGAAGAAAGTCCTCGGGTTGGAAAGAGCCTACGACAAAGGAGCGGTCTGTCTTCCCTACTGTTCGATATGTGCATCGAAGAAACAACTGAAGGGCTCAAAGCGGGTTTTAAAATAAGAGGTGAAAGGAATCAGTGATTATCTTCACTCATGTTGGTGGAGCCCTCTGCGAAAGTGAGGAAGAATTACAGGAAGTGTTGAGCGAATTCGTCTAAGAAGCACAGAAGATGGACTGGTTGTAAACTAAAGAAATGCAACAGTATTTTAAAAAAAGGAGAAAAGAGAGCAGTGATAAACTTATAATTCAAGATCGTGCAGTAGATGAAGTGAATTAATTCTGCTACATTGAAAGCAAAATAACTCATGATCCATGAAGTACGGATGATGTAACAAACGGACCAGCACAGGCAAAGAAGGTATTCATCGCTTAACGACATTTACTAGTATCCACCATAGGCCTCGAAGAAATGTACGTGATTGGTTTGGAGTAAAGCACTGTATGGAATTAATTTATGGACTGTGGAGGAGGAGGAAAAGAAGAGACTTAAAGCGTTTAAGATGTTCTGCTACAAAAGGAAGCTGGAAATTAAGTAGGCTGATGAGGTAAGAAATGAGTTTCTATTCATAAATGGCGAGCAAAGGATGGTGAGGGAAACATTGCCATAAAAATGGATCAAGATCATAAGACATGCGTTAAGACATCAGGGAATAACTTCCATTGTTTTAGATGGGCCTGTAGGAGGCGAATAATGTAGAAAACGGTGTTCGGATTTTTTTTTTTTTTTTTTTTTTTTTTTTTTTGGATATGTTCAGTCTCTGTCTTCCTCTATAGTTTTTAACCTCTACAGCTCGCTCTAGTACCATGGAAGTCATTCCGTGATATCTTAGCACATGTCCTGTCATTCTGTCTCTTCTCCTTGTCAGTGTTTCACATATATTCATTTCCTCTCCGATTCTGCGCAGAATCTCCTCGTTCCTTACGTTACAAGTCCACATAATTTTCAACATTCTACTGTGGCAGCACATCTTAAATGCTTCAATTCTCCTCTTTTCTTGTTTTCCATGTTTCACTACCATACAATGCTGTGTCCGAAACGTACATTCTCAGAAATATTTTCCGCAAATTAAGAGCTATGTTATCCGTCATTGGTTGTTTTGCTACCTAGGTGGCAGAATTCCTTAACTTCATCTATTTTTTGACCATCGATGCTGATGTTAAGTTTCTTGCTCTTCTCATTTCTGCTACTTCTCATTACTTTCGTCTTTCTTAGATTTACTCTCAGTTCATATTCTGCACTCATTAGTCTGTCCATTCCATTCAGCAGTTCCTCTAATTCTTGTTCTTTTTCACTGAGGATAGCAATGTCACTAATGAATCTTATCACTGATATGTGTTGTGACCCTGAATTTTAATTCCATTCTTGGATCTTCTTTTTATTTCAGTCATTTGCTTCTCCGATGTATAAGCTCAACAGTAGGGGCGAAAACACTTCGTTCTTGGTCTTCCACACCTATTGTTGCCTCCTGGCTCTTGTACATGTCGTATATTACCCGTTTGGCATTTCTCAGCTTACGCTGCGAATAGATTTCCGTGGACTCCGCTCGAACGTTCCCTGAATTTATTCCAAGATGTCATCATGAGAAGTCGATTTGGCGTCTTACCTTAGCATAAACATCCTATCTCTTCAAACTGGCGATACCAACGAAGTATGTTTTTGATTGAACGCAGTTCGATGCCGAAACGCAGAAGAAAAGCATACTGGACCGAAATCACCCACTCTCTCTTTACAAAGTGCATCACACGAAACGGCTGCTGTTGACTGGAGGCCAACTTACTTCTCACTGACTGCAAAGTGAGAAGACGCACTGACTGACACCTAACGGCGACTTTCTCAAACTCTAGGCCACGCCCAATCAAACAGTACACATTTCTTTGCCAGCACGTCCCACGTTTCATAATTATTACCGTCCAAAATCAGGTCATTCTTTTTGAAACACCCTGTACAACTGCACTTCATTAGTAGTTGAAATTCTAGTGTATCACCTAGCCAGTTTTGGTAATTCTCATTTTGTTACTGCATGTTGGTCCCACTTGGCCTGTGCGACTGTCTTCAGGTCTGTACCCATTACTAAAGTCGCCTGCCTCGCTAGTACTGTCTGTGGACTCATTCGTAGCCGGTGCTCGTTGCTGCCGACACGCTTGTCGCTACAAGCAAGTTCATGTATTCTGCCTCTACAGCCGGTGAGGTCTGTCCTCCGGGTCTACTCTGTAAGTGATTGTGTTATTTCTCCGAGTGAGTGTGCTAGACGTCTTCCCTCCAACCAACGAGCGCAGTACAGAAACGTGTATCTTCTGGGATCCCTGTCTCTCCACAGGCACAGTCAGCCTTGGTCGGTTAAGAAATGAACCATACCCCGGCTGCGGTTGAAGTGTTTAATTCTCGACTGCTCTCTGATGTCGGGGAAGAACGCCGAAAGAAGGGAATCGAGCAATGGGAAGCGACAGAGGAATATGGCGGTGTATTGTTGGTGCAGGCCTGTAGTATAGGTGGCAGTACTTAGACGTGTAGCCAGAGTTCACTTTCCGATCGTGAATGAAATGGCGAAACGTAATCGTCGAGGTCCATGTTAGAGGCTCTAAGTGATCTTCTGTGAACGTGATCTTTCAGTATCTCGCCGACATGGGACCCAATGACCCAGGAAACTGACACAAGAGACGCCGAGTTATACTGCTGGGTACTACTTGAAGACAGGGAAACAGCATACTATCGTAGTTGGCACCCAAATGGACGTTCCTACGGAGAACTAGTCTTTTTTGTTCATAATCGAGGTGTGAAATTATTCCACTGATTTGTTAAGTCACCATTACCTGGCTGCTCTCAACCCCAAATACCACCTAGAACAGACGTTCTTGCGTTCAAGAAGTCCTTCTAATACGCAAGAGCTTATCTAGCGGTTACCGCGTCTTGACGCCAATTAATAGTAGTGATAGTATTATCTGTTAAGTTCAAGAACGTATTTCATCCTACAGACAGATAAAATTGATAAAATCTTAGGCAATTTGGTATTAAGGCAAAATTATAAAGATAATTCGTGAACCTCTAATAAATCTAATATCTAAACCTAAATTTGTGGGAGTGTTTCAGCCATTTTAAATAAAAACTGGCAAAAAAGGGATGTCTTATCATATTTACCCTTGGACTGCATCTTAGAAATAGATTGCGAAGATCTGCAATTTGGAGCTGAAAATAAATCATAAAACTGGACTAATAATTCTGGGAAGGAAAATAAATGGATTTATGATAAACTGCTAAGCCGCCTGGCTTTCGCAAACGATTTAGCGATACTTTTAGAAAAGCTGACAGAAGTAGTTACTCAAAAAAAAATATCTCTGAACAGTACTATGATAAGGGGAATTGCTACTCACCATATAACGGATATGCTGAATCGCAGATAGGCACAACAAAAAGGCTCTCACAAATAAAGCTTTTGGCTAGTAAGGCCTTCGTTAAAAATATACAACAAACACACACATACACACACGCAAACGCAGCTCACACACACATGACTGCAGTCCATCTTGGAAAACTATACAATAGAATGGACTAGAAAGAATTACGATGGAGTTAAGAAAATGGGAACACCCTGTCGCGTGACAGAAAGATACTACAACAAGGGATGCATTTCTACACACATCAAAAAACGTTTTGCATCACCCCAGTTCATAGAACTCATGAAGATAGATGTTGACAGTGTATATTATATCACAGACACAGTCCCTTTGTCTGTTCGGAGATGTCACTAAACCCGTCCAAAGATGTAAGCAACCATGCATGAGCAGCGCCTATTAGACGGAGGGTGTCCTACAGCCAATGAGCTCCAGTCATTCCACCAGGAAGGAAGTACAAAGCTCGTGTTGTCTGTAGTTCAACCATGCCTAGACGGTTAATACAGCGGTTCAATTGCGTCCGGTTACTTTATGCCAGGATGGGCTCTCAATGAGGGAAGTGTCCAGGTGTCTCGGAGTGAACCAAAGCGGTGTTGTTCGGACATGGAGGAGATACAGAGAGACGGAAACTGTCGATGACATGCCTCGCTCAGGCTGACCAAGGGCTACTACAACTGCAGTGGATGACGACTATCATCGGATTATGGTTCGGAGGAACCCTGACAACAAACTACCATGTTGAATAATACTTTTCCTGCAGCCACAGGACGTCGTGTTGCGACCGAAACTGTTCGCAGTAGGCTGCGTGATGTGCAACTTCACTCCCGACATTCATTGCGAGGTCCATCTTTGCAACCACGACACCGTGCAGCGTGGTACAGGTGGGCCCAGCAACATGCCGAATGGACCGCGCAGGATTGGCATCACGTTCTCTTCACCGATGAGTGTCGCGTATGCCTTCAAGCAGACAATCGTCGGAGACGTGTTTGGAGGCAACACGGTCAGGCTGAACGCCTTAGACACAGTGTCCAGAGAGTGCAGCAGGGTGGCGGTTCCCTGCTGTTTTGGGGTGGCATTATGTGGGCCGACGTATGCCGCTGGTGGTCATGGAAGGCACCGTAAAGGCTGTACGATACGTGAATGTCATCCTCTGACATGCAACCATATCGGCAGCGTATTGGAGAGGTATTCGTCTTCACGGATGACAATTCGCGCCCCCATCGTGCACATATTGTGAATGGCTTCCTTCAGGATAATGACATCGCTCGAGTAGAGTGGCCAGCATGTTCTCCAGACTAGAACCCTATCCAACATGCCTGGTATGGATTGGAAAGGGCTGTTTATGGACGACGTGACCCACCAACCACTCTGAGGGATCTACGCCGAATCGCCTTTGAGGAGTTTGGACCAACAGTGCCTTGATGAACTTGTGCAAAGTATGCCACGACGAATACAGGCATGTATTAATGCAAGAGGACGTGCTACTGGGCATTAGAGCTACCGGTGTACAGCAATCTGGACCACCACCTCTGAAGGTCAAGCTGTATGGTGCAATGTGTGGTTTTCATGAGCAATAAAAAGGGCGGAAATTATGTTTATTCTGATCTCTATTCTAATTTTCTGTACAGGTTCCGGAACTCTCGGAACCGAGGTGATGGCAAAACTTTTTTTGATGTGTGTATAAAAACAAATCTCTATACCATAATGTTAATAAAAGATTGTTTGCGTGCATGTAAATGCTAAACGACAAACTCTAAGCTGGAGCGAACAGAGGTAATTGGGAATAGAAACGGATTATTAAAAAAATAATGAATGCAACAGTAGTCATAGATGGTTCGAAAATGAGAAAGAATGAATATAGAGAAAATATCGTAAGTAATGACAAAGAGAAGATTTGCACACTTATTCGCAATCAATGACAACAGGCTAACGAAAGAAACGTCGACGATATAGTGGATTACAAAAATAAGAAAAGAGCTTGAAAGAAACCGCGTCAAAGAATTTAAAATAATTCAAACATTTGTAAGAAAACACAAAAGTTAAAACGCTTTCAAAGAATAAGAAATTAAAAGCCAGGAACAGGTATTTCAGAAGAAAGGAAAAAGATAAAATGGAGAGAAGATGAATAAATACTGGAAAAATACAAAACAAAATGGAAAAGAGCGGAAATGAAGCTGTTCCGTCATCCTAATTGGTCAACATCAAGACAACAGAAATACTGACGGTAATTAAACTTAAATTAAAATCAGCCAGATACAGCTATGTAACTAATGAATAACAGTAGTTAATTCTCGTCTGTTTCATATTGGGAGCGTCTTTCGGCAAATTTAAGCTTCCACTGGTCAATAAGTTATTTTTCAAACAAAGTATCAAATTTCAATTTAATTAAATGTTCTTTTATTCGTCCTAAACGGTTACACTAAAATCTCGCCTCTTGTGTGTCACACTACAGGATGTTGGGAATCTTGGGAACGGACCGGAAGGCGAATTAATAGGCAAGTGAAAAGGTAAGAGTTTAGGATGAGACACAGACATGTATGGAAATATAGCCAGCAAGTTGTAGAGCCAAATCAAATAACATTACGTGAACAAACAAGACACTTGTGGAAAAGGGGAAATGTGTTCCATGATAGAATTATCCCACGTCAATAAGGCTTTATTCTCATATTGTACATAATTGATACTGGTTATGCTCATAGTCAGGAAGTCATACAGCTTGCAGCTGTCATGGGTTGTACTGGAGAATAATTACATATCATGTGTAGCCGTATAGCGACACGTCATAGTTATCTGCCATCATCTGCTATATTTGGTCGTCAGGTAATGCTCGTTTCACAATAATTCTCGCAAAAGAGACGTCATTTTGCCGTCACACACATTATCTACGACTGCATGATCGGCTATCGACTTTCAATGGCATTCCATACGGACTTCTCCGGTATGCGCATATTAAATCTTGTGATATTTGCCAAAAAAAAAAAAATAATAATAATTCTCGGAATGATTTATTGTAATTATTGCTGTAATAAAATGTCGCGTAACGATTTATCGACGATTAATGCCTTCATATAAGACTGCTCTCTTAGGAGTGAGTTATTATCGTCAATAATTTAGAAACTGAGAATGTAACACACTTGTTTCATAATTTGCAGAATGCTGTTTCAAGGTGACAGCGCAATGAAAATTTATCACAAACACATCAGCATTATCATGAAATGTCACTTAATAACTCTTCAACGATACAAGCCTTCAAGGTAGATATGAAATCAAAGACCGGAGTTAAACATCACATGATTAAGTTCTTGCGTAATTAATGACTTCGTGGTTTCTGGAATCGAAAGTTGTTGGTTCGCATCCGTTCACATACAGTTTCTTTTTGGTGTTAATACGTTCTATTACTTTCTTATAAATGTAATAAAGGTGTGTTCTGCAATATTGGCTGTTATTTACATTCACTCTGATCTGATAACGAAGGATGAAATAAATGATTAGCAATGTCAGTGTACGTGGTTAGGCAGGAACCTAACAGGACAGATTAAATTGGTGCGAGCGAACCGAGGTGCAATAACATTCATATTCTTCCTCGTCCCAAAGTCGATAGCCGATCATGCAGTCGTCAATATTGCACGTGATGTCAAATCTACGTCACGTTTGCGGGAACTGTTGTGAAATGAGCATTACCCGTTGTCGTCGCATTTGTCAAGTGGAATTGCGTGTGCCGCGACAGACTATGTTGCAGCGGCTGTGCTCCTTATCCCTGGCTTTTCGCTTACTCTCGGAGAGAATGTACTTAGTTACAGTTAGCTTGCGTGCTGATTCAACGGTAACTGTTTCAGCCTTTAAAGGTACGACTCTGCACTGATGTAAAACGTCTCCCAGCTGTTTATAAATGAATTAATTGCAGTCTTTCACTGATCTGACAAATAAAGTTATAGTTTTACATAATTCAGAGAGCGGATAATTTACACACTCTAACAGGCTTGGGAGATACAAGCCTAACACAGTCGAGCAGTTCTAATCACAGCTGCACCGACAGCCTCTTCTAGTTTCTAGGCAGTCGTGCGTGCAAATGACAATGCGCGTAAGAGATGCCTTCTTGGGAAATTATGGTCCATGTTATTTTCATCTGTTGCCAGCATTCCCGCAGTCGACTAATGCTGCAATAGCGAAAATAACATTCTATAACGCCCCAGCACGGCCTAAAAATGCTCAGTAGACAAGAGAGCAGCCGATTGATCTTGCTAGGAGAGTTGGCATAGCTTGCAAGTTGTCTGTAGAACTTTGAACATAAATGTCAAAGTTCAGTGACCGTGTAAGATTGATATTAGAAACAAATAAGCCCTCGGTCACAAATATTAAGTCAAAATTGACCAGTTTTCGACGCTACTATGAGCATCGTCTTCAGAATTAAACTAACTGTTCTAAAACATATTAGGTATATAATACATTAATAAAATTAAAGTTTGTACTGACTGGAAAGAGATGCAGTACTTACAAGTCACATTTTAAAGAATCTAAGCCGGAAAGGCGACGTCATGTACAGCTGTCAATAAGATGGCGAGCCGCTAAGGGCTGCTCGTACTTGTATGAACAAGGGTTGCAACAACACTGAGGTGGCCACGTTAGAGAGTGTGGGCAAGTAAACATGGTGTTGCTACGAGCGCCATGTAGCAGCCGCAGATACAACTAGGCTACTGTACATTCAAAATTAGACACATGAAATTATGATGAAGCTGATTCAGGCATGACGTAAGCACTAATAATAATAGGATGAAGTTACATATTTATATGCTTTAAACAGAGATACACTCCTGGAAATTGAAATAAGAACACCGTGAATTCATTGTCCCAGGAAGGGGAAACTTTATTGACACATTCCTGGGGTCAGATAAATCACATGATCACACTGACAGAACCACAGGCACATAGACACGGGCAACAGAGCATGCACAATGTCGGCACTAGTACAGTGTATATCCACCTTTCCCAGCAATGCAGGCTGCTATTCTCCCATGGAGACGATCGTAGAGATGCTGGATGTAGTCCTGTGGAACGGCTTGCCATGCCATTTCCACCTGGCGCCTCAGTTGGACCAGCGTTCGTGCTGGACGTGCAGACCGCGTGAGACGACGCTTCATCCAGTCCCAAACATGCTCAATGGGGGACAGATCCGGAGATCTTGCTGGCCAGGGTAGTTGACTTACACCTTCTAGAGCACGTTGGGTGGCACGGGATACATGCGGACGTGCATTGTCCTGTTGGAACAGCAAGTTCCCTTGCCGGTCTAGGAATGGTAGAACGATGGGTTCGATGACGGTTTGGATGTGCCGTGCACTATTCAGTGTCCCCTCGACGATCACCAGTGGTGTACGGCCAGTGTAGGAGATCGCTCCCCACACCATGATGCCAGGTGTTGGCCCTGTGTGCCTCGGTCGTATGCAGTCCTGATTGTGGCGCTCACCTGCACGGCGCCAAACACGCATACGACCATCATTGGCACCAAGGCAGAAGCGACTCTCATCGCTGAAGACGACACGTCTCCATTCGTCCCTCCATTCACGCCTGTCGCGACACCACTGGAGGCGGGCTGCACGATGTTGGGGCGTGAGCGGAAGACGGCCTAACGGTGTGCGGGACCGTAGCCCAGCTTCATGGAGACGGTTGCGAATGGTCCTCGCCGATACCCCAGGAGCAACAGTGTCCCTAATTTGCTGGGAAGTGGCGGTGCGGTCCCCTACGGCACTGCGTAGGATCCTATGGTCTTGGCGTGCATCCGTGCGTCGCTGCGGTCCGGTCTCAGGTCGACGGGCACGTGCACCTTCCGCCGACCACTGGCGACAACATCGATGTACTGTGGAGACCTCACGCCCCACGTGTTGAGCAATTCGGCGGTACGTCCACCCGGCCTCCCGCATGCCCACTATACGCCCTCGCTCAAAGTCCGTCAACTGCACATACGGTTCACGTCCACGCTGTCGCGGCATGCTACCAGTGTTAAAGACTGCGATGGAGCTCCGTATGCCACGGCAAACTGGCTGACACTGACGGCGGCGGTGCACAAATGCTGCGCAGCTAGCGCCATTCGACGGCCAACACCGCGGTTCCTGGTGTGTCCGCTGTGCCGTGCGTGTGATCATTGCTTGTACAGCCCTCTCGCAGTGTCCGGAGCAGGTATGGTGGGTCTGACACACCGGTGTCAATGTGTTCTTTTTTCCATTTCCAGGAGTGTACATTTTGTAACGTAAAAAAAACGTCAGTTATGACATACAAGAAAACAGCAAAGATGTAACAGGAAAGCAACATTTCGGCAAACTGCGTGAGGAAATCTGAATCAAAGCTCAAGCAATGGCTTTATACAGTCGACAAAGTTTTTATTTCGCAGCTGCAGCTGTTCGTTGAGAATGAGGCCATCATGGCGAGAGAGGTGTTTGAAAATCTCCAATTCCTCCAAAACATCTAACCTACGCCCCTTCTTTTCAGTATGCAGAATATTGTTATAGCCTATGGCTTTAGGCACGTTTCCAGTAATTAAGAGATGATCGGCAAAGGATGAATCTAGGGGACTGGTGCCGTTCTTTCTCAAAAGATGTTCTTTATATCTGATGATAAAAGCACGTCCAGTTTGCCCTGTATAATAGGAGGAGCAGGTATCGCAGATGATCTTATAAACGCCAGAAGTTTCTGTAGGGGAGCGAATGGATTTCAAATTATGAATGAAGTTTCTCTTCAGATTATTATTAGTAGAGAAGGCAACATTGCAGTTGTATTTGCTGCGAAGCATGCGCTGAACCTGATAGGAAATGGGTCCTATGAAAGGAATAGAAAAACGTTTTTCTGTGTTAATTTCAGTGCATGAGGTGTTGAGCGTGGTAGTTCTTGCAGTTTGTCTTTTTTAGGATATCGTCCACTATGTTAGGCGTATATTCATTATTGACTGCTATGGTTTTAGGTAAGTTACTCTCCTCGTTAAACTTTTCTGTTGAAAGTGGTATAGAGGTGGCTCGGTGGACGGCAGAGTGAAAAAAGGCCATTTTTTGAGACTGTGGATGAAAACAGGAAGCAGGCACGATTTGGTTAGTGTTCGTTTCTTTGCGAAAAATGTTGAAAGTGATGTTATTGTCTTCTATTGTAAGCGTCAAGTCTAGACAATGTAATTGTCGGTTTTCGTTTTCGAGTTCAATAGTGAAAGAAGTTTTTTCATGGAGGTTGTTAAAAAGTTTAAATATATGACCAATTCTCTCGGCGGGTCCGTTATAGATGACTAGAATATCATCAACGTATCTTGTGTAAGAAAGGATACCTAGTGAAGCGGCTGTGACACGGTTAAACAGCTTTTTTTCCAAGGAATTGATAAAGATGTCGGCAAGGATGCCGTCTAAAGGGTTGCCCATATGGAGCCCATCAGATTGCTGGTACAGTGGTCCGTTGAATTCAAAGTAGTTGTACCTGACAACGCCAATTACATTATTTAGACTTGACGCTTACAATAGAAGACAATAACATCACTTTCAATATTTTTCGAAAAGAAACGTTTACTGACCAAATCGTGCCTGCTTCCTCTTTTCATCCACAGGCCTTTTTTCACTCTGCCGTCCACCGAGCCACCTCTATACCACTTTCAACAGAAAAGTTTAACGAGGAGAGTAACTTACCTAAAACCATAGCAGTCAATAATGAATATACGCCTAACATAGTGGACGATATCCTAAAAAAGAAAACTGCAAGAACTACCACGCTCAACACCTCATGCACCGAAATTAACCCAAAAAAATGTTTTTCTATTCCTTTCATAGGACCCATTTCCTATCAGGTTCAGCGCATGCTTCGCAACAAGTACAACTGCAATGTTGCCTTCTCTACTAATAATAATCTGAAGAGAAACTTCATTCATAATTTGGAATCCATTCGCTCCGCTACAGAAAGTTCTGGCGTTTATAATATCATCTGTGATACCTGCTTCTCCTATTATATAGGGCAAACTGGACGTGCTTTTATCATCGGATATAAAGAACATCTTTTGAGAAAGAACGGCACCAGTCCCCTAAATTCATCCTTTGCCGATCATCTCTTAATTACTGGACACGTGCTTAAAGCCATAGGCGATAACAATATCCTGCATACCGAAAAGAAGGGGCGTAGGTTAGATGTTTTAGAGGAATTGGAGATTTTCAAACACCTCTCTCGCCATGATGGCCTCATTCTCAACGAACAGCTGCAGCTGCGAAATAAAAACTTTTTCGACTGTATAAAGCCATTGCTTGATCTTTGATTCAGATTTCCTCAAGCAGTTTGCGGAAATGTTGCTTTCCTGTTGCATCTTTGCTGTTTTCTTGTATGTCATAACTGACGTTTTTTTTACGTTACAAAATGTATCTCTGTTTAAAGCAGATAAATATGTAACTTCATCCTATTATTATTAGTGTTTACGTTATGCCTGAATCAGCTTCATCATAATTTCATGTGTATAATTTTGAATGTACAGTAGCCTAGTTGTATCTGCGGCTGCTACATGGCGCTCGTAGCAACACCACGTTTACTTGCCCACACTCTCTAAAGTGGGCACCTCAGTGTTGTTGCAACCCCTGTTCATTCAAGTACGAGCAGCCCTTAGCGGCTCGCCATCTTATTGACAAATATTCATGACGTCGCCTTTCCGGCTTAGATTTTTTAAAATGTGACTTGTAAGTACTGCATCTCTTTCCAGTCAGTACAAACTTTAATTTTATTAATGTATTATATACCTAATATGTTTTAGAACAGTTAGTTTAATTCTGAAGACAATGCTCATAGTAGCGTCGAAACTTGGTCAGTTTTGACTTAATATTTGTGACCGAGGGCTTATTTGTTTCTAATGTAAGTTGTCTGTAGCTTCTTCTGTTATGTGCCGTGGGCATGTGTGCACTTCATCATGGACACTGGCTCGCTAAGAACAGTTGAAAATGGTGCAAATGGCTCTGAGCACTATGGGACTTAACTTCTGAGGTCATCAGTCCCCTAGACATAGAACTACTTAAACCTAACTAACCTAAGGATATCACATACATCCATGCCCGTGGCAGGATTCGAACCTGCGACTGTAGCGGTAGCGCGGTTCCGGACTGAAGCGCCTAGAACCGCTCGGCCACACAGGTCGGCTGCCAAGAACAGTCTACTATGAGCAAACATATTTCAGTTCAAGCACAGGCAATAACTTAAGAGTGAAGCCAATACTTAACTGTAGTAAGTCGAAACTGTGTGTTGTAGTGTTACTACCTACGGCGAGGTGATTAAGGAACATTCTTATTCTATTCGCTCACGCATTACAGATCCTGAGCGCTTCTGAAATTATTAAAATCTTTTGCTCAGGTGAAAATCCCCTTTATACTGATGTCCATAAACAATGATCTGATTGCGTTGTGGTTACAGTTCCTTCCTGCACAAAATCTAAAGCTCCACTTCCCTCAGAGATTCTAATGGTTCCAAAAACTAAATATTTTCTTTCTCTTCGTAATTATTTTTCCACATTAAATAAAAATCTTGCGCTGCATATTACACTTCATAGCAATTATCACAGTTCGTTACTATTACACATAACAACTTTTAAGCTACGAATCGGAATAGGAAATTGCTGGAATACCTTGAAAGTACTCGTATGTTTTGAAACAGACATTACAAGCACTGCTCGTCGTATTTTCTTGACTACCATTTCTTTAATCATTTCTATTCAATTCAAATATTAATTACAATGAAACTCTTGGTCTGGCACAGCAATAAAGTATTACGTAAGTCAATCAGTTACGTAAACGCAAGACTGGCGGTTAACGATATCCGTTCTTATTTTGTTCAGCAGCAGTGGTGTGTGGGCGGCTCGTGGCTCCACGAGTTTTGTCGCCGTGCTCTCGCTGCACACACAGGTCTGGCCAGATACTGTACCTCCATCAGCCCTTCCGGATGCTACATGGCGTCGTAAGAATGTTCTACCTGTAACAGTTTTGTAACGGACTGTCTGTTAACCTCGGCTGCACTCGCAAACCAGTAGTTTTGTTATAATGAGTGACTGTGAACAAGTAAGCTAGTAATTTATAAATATCTGGTTATATAGCGGCTTAGATATGGATCAGAATCAAATGCGGCCTCATTAAAAGGCTACCACACTCTACATGTGCCTACGCCTACCACGTATCTCTGTCGTATAGCATTTAAATGGCGGCCTCGTTGTGAATCTCCGACCGTTTCAGAAACTATAAGAGACGCTTGACTCTCAGCGTCCAAAATGCGGCGGGCTTGTGACCTAATGTCTCTCTAGCTTTTGAAGCCGCATGATGTCCTGCATCTAAATTACCGCTGCTGCGAGATTTTTCGGGTTCGAGTAGCTTACACAGCTCGAGCTCTCCTTGACATATACACTAAGTCTTACGTTTGCGAGGCAAATCGTAAAGTAAATAATATTAACAATATGTTTCTAAGGACTTCCCCGAGCTGTTTTGAATGCGGTTCTCGGGCTCACCGTCGGATTTGAGTACTGTATCTCCATAACATTTAGTCTTAAAAACTGTCCAGTTTCGCTAGGTGATGCACTACGAGCAAAGATTGAATTCGCACTTAACTTATGTATAAACACCCATCACCCACCTCCGCACAAATGTCGTCCACATTCTGTTCACATAAACCATATTTAAAAATAATAATAATACACAAAAAATAATACATCTTTCTAAAGGAGCCTATGTTCCTCCTTAGGGTTGAAGCTGTCTAGATACCAAATTTCATCGAATTCCACTGGGATCCGTCGCAAAAACGTAACAGACATAATTACTTTAGCATTTATAATATTAGTGTGTATGGAGTGACGATCGTACGAGCAATGTATTTACTACATTTGGAAATACCAACTATATATTTCACTCAAAAGTCAAAGAGGAAAGCGTAAATATTTTTCCTTCATTCGCGTCATATTCTTCAAATCCGTATCTTGAACTAAATACTTTCTAAGGTAGCTCATATTCTTCCTCAAGATTCTAGCCTTCTGCAGATCAAATTTCAACTAATTCGGTTTAGACGTTTAGTCGTGAAAACGTAACTGGCAGAGTTACTATCACATTAATAATATTAGTCTGGATTAACACAAGATAAATCCTCATCCTTGTGATTTATTCTAGCTGCTGAGCAATAATTTCCATATGTTTATGTGTGACTGTCGATTTCAAGGGGAGTAAAATAGCTGCACGACGTTGATCATAGATGAAATGTTACAATGTATCAGCGTAAAACAAATAACGACGTCTATAATCTCTCGTCTAGCAGCATGGACTACATTCGTACTACCGTGAAAGTAAATTCAGTTCATTTATAAAAGGAATATCTTTCCTAAATTATTTCCTGCTCGAATAATTCATGTGCATGAGACTTTACGTCGATTAATTTAACTCAAGTAGTTGCCTAATACAAGCTGTAATCAGAATCTGTGTACAGGGCGTCTCTCTAAGAGTAGTCTACTTTTTGATTGGTGTTTCGGCGGATACTTCCAATTTCTTTCTTCTTATGTGTAGATCGAGTCAGCCCGTTAAAAGAGTGCAGATTTCATGTTTCATTCGATGCCTAGTGTCATCGAAAATTGTCGATTTGTTTCCAGTTACAAACAAAATGACTTAAAGTAGAATTTCACACACACTTTCGACAGATCGTGCACAAACTGCACTGAAGAGCCAAAGAAACTGGTATACCTGCCTAATATCGTGTATATCCCCTGCGAGCACGCAGAAGTGCTGCAACACGACGTAGCATGGACTCGACAATTGTCTGAAGTAGTGCTGGAGGGAACTGACACCATAAATCCTGCAGGGCTGTCAATAAATCAATAAGAGTACAAGGGCTGGAGATCTCTTCTGAACAGAGCGTTGCAAGGCATCCCAGATATGCTCAATGATGTTCATCTCTGGGGAGTCTGCTGGCCAGCGGAAGCGTTTAAACTGTGAAGACTTCCTCGAGCCACTCTGTAGCAGTTCTTGTCGTGTAGTGTGTCGCATTGTCCTGCTGGAATTGCCCAAGTTCGTCGGAATGCACAATGGACATTAATGGATGTAGGTGTTTGTAAGACGTCGTGAAATCCTCACCTTCATTGCTTACATATTCCGCCCTCACAATCATATTCCGCACATCAAGACGCTTCATTCGAACCCAAACTCGATAAGACAAAGTCAATGTTGTATGAATTCATGTAAACGATATGCAAATAACTAATAAATCGCAAATGTGCACCGTGGTTGAAATACTCGAGGCTGGCGCACACACATACATTCCAGACACGACGGTCACAGGAGCTTTTAGTTCGAGAGAGGCAACCGCACGCCAGGAGGCCGGTTCCAACCCATCTACTTCGGCAGACAGCGCTTGCCCGAGTGAAAGGAGGACTCCGTGTTCGGCTTAAAAGCAAATTCCGCTACATTGTGTGGGAGCGGTCAGCCTGTGCATTCTTTACACATAGCACACAGTTTCAGATATTTTCACAGGGAGACAGCAAACACCAAACACCTATGCTACAGATTTCCGGATTGGTCGCCTTAAACTAAACGTCATTCTCCCGTTTTAGAAGAGCAATGCTGATTGGCAGACGATATTTCTGACGCTTTGAGCTGAAGGAGTAATGGAAGAGACCGAAAGATATACCCCTTCACGTCTGGCATGGAGAGGGGCTGTTCCGTTGTCACTCTTGGAGCGAGAACACGTAACGAGAGCGTACGCGCTCGTACGTGTACTCAAAGAGCGAGGAACAAGTCTCTCCTCAGTACTTCACTGGGAGAGCACCTCTGTCGAGAGCAAATCGAAGTGCGACTCTGTATTGAGTCCTTGCGATTAAGCATTGTTCACTGTGTTGGACGCGACCCTTATTGTGCGGTGTGAGCGGACATAGTTAAACGACTGCGAGCGAATTTTTGAGTGGTATCGTGGTGGACTGGTTATCTGACCAGTGTACCACGCCGATAGTTAGACTAGGGGTGAATAGGAGTCCTTGACTTCATCAAGGTGTAGGGAGAGTTTGATTGGCGAAGGTCAATCCAGATAGAACGAGAGTTATCTTATTTGTCAGCAGCGAGCAGCGCAGACAGCAGTCATCGCAGCTTACGGTATTGAGCGTTACAGCTATTGCGAGCCCCATATTTCCTCCACAACAGTATACTTCACTGCATTTCACATGCGACAGCCTCGACTGTACCTACCAACATTCTAACGGATAATGATTCAAGTTGAGTAGGCGCGGCTCTCAACCATTCTGCCAAGTCAATAACAATCTTAAACTTCGGATAGAAATTTCATTGGCGAATCCTATCCTTAAGAGGTAACTTCACATTCCGAAAAGAACCCGGAAATAACGTGTTCGGTTCATAATTAAAAGTGCCATTGTGATTTTCTCAGAATTTTTGCAAAATAAATAATAATTTTCGTTAGTATCCGTCTAGTTACGTAAGAAGTTTTGTGAATTTTTGTGTCATTTCCTTACAGCGGACGACTCCAGAAGATATTTATTGCTGAAAGTTTTTCAGGCATTTCTCTTTAGAACGTTAGGAGCGTCTGGCTGACTTCTGTAGTAGCGTCGGGGTGGAAATTGCATCACACATCAATCCAACTGCACATGCCCCACAACATCACAGAGCCTCCACCAGCTTGAACAGTCCCCTGCTGATATGCAGGATCATTGATTCATGAGGTTTTCTCCATACGCCTATACGTTCATCCACTCGATACAATTTAAAACGAGACTCGTCCGACCAGGCAACGCTTTTCCAGTCATCAACTGTCCAACGTCGGTGTTTACGGGCTCAGGCGAGGCGTAAAGCTTTGTGTCGTGCAGTCATCAATGGTACACGAGTGGGCCTCCGGCTTCGAAACCCATATCGATGATGATTCGTTGAATGGTTCGCACGTTGACACTTGCTGATGGCCCAGCACTAAACTCTGCCGCGGTTTGCGGCAGGGTTGCGCCTCTGTCACGTTGAACGATTCTCTTCAGTCGTCGTCGGTCCCGTTCTTGCTGGATCTTTTTCTGGCCGCAGCGATGTCGGAGATTTGGTGTTTTACGGGATTCCTGATATTTACGATACACTCGTTGAATGGTAGTACGGGAAAATCCCGACTTCATCGATATCTCGGAGATGCTGTTTCCTATCGCTCGTGCGCCGACTATAAACCACGTTGAAACCCACGCTTCTCGATAACTTGCCATTACAGCAACAGCGCTCTAACAACTGCCGGACTCTTGTTGTCTTATACAGGCGTTGCCAACCGCAGCGCTGTATTCTGCCTGTTTACACATCTATGTATTTAAATACGCATACCTTATTTGGCGCTTCAGTGTAGTGCAGCACAATATTCGTTTTAACGACGTGTATTAACAGAGACAGCATAACACGAAGAATAACCAGGAGTCGAGCAGCGCTTCTGCATGGCGTCAGAAGACAGAAGATAGCGAGGGCCAGCGATGCACTAAGTCGGCTTACGAGTACGTCACGGACAAAGGTTTTACTATGCCTTATTGTCCCTGTTAATAAAAAGCGAACATTGCACTAGACTTATCTGGGACAGCTCTATAAAATGGGCACGTAAAATATCGCTTTAAAAATCATTTTATTTGTGACGGGAAACAAGCGCACGCTTTCCATTGAGGGCGTTACATGAAAAATATGATAATCAGTGTTTTCTTGGACTGGAACCAGTTACTCATTGAAAGAATGAAACTGCAAATATCTGTACAAACATCAGATATGGTTATGCCTGACAACTCTTAGGAAGGACGGCCGGTTAATTGCTTGAGAGTTGCACTCCTTTTATTTTGTAAGCAAGACATTGAAACGAGGTTCCTTACATCAACTGAGATACTGAAGTTGTTACTTTTTTTAACAGTACGATTTTTTTAACAGCATATGAAAGTTCTTGATAATACGAGTCGCTAACTGCGGTTGACTGCGGCAATCTGGGACCAGCCGAATGGAAGCTCACACCAGAATTACTTGAATCCTGCATCCTGCAACGTCACTTCATATGACCCACAGTAGAGCAAAGAAAGAAGTTTGATCAAAGTTGTCTGGTGTTACCGACACGCCTTTTGTTCCGATCAAGCTTCGCGAAGATGAAGAGAGCGAGAGATCAATAGAGACAAAGAAATGCGTATACAGGGTGATTTCGTAATTTTTTTAGAAACTTTCACAGATGATGCAGAAGGGTAAATGTATCAATCTGAGGTAAAGGACCTTGAATCGAAACGAGAAAGTGCAAAGTTATAAGCGAGAATCGTTCTTACAATCTCTGATAGTGGACTTCTACTGTAAGTTCTTTCATGTATTGGTAGAAGGTAGTACGGATCAAAACAAGAAAAAAAGACAAGTAAACACGGGCTCTATATTGCAAAACTTAAGAGCTATGAGCAGTTGTACATCTTGGCTGCTGTGAAACATCTCTTCTACTGAACAAGCGCTGCGATAATCGACTGCTACAAAGCAATCGAACGCAAATAACATACACTTTCTCACAGTAAAATTTTGTGCAAGATACAGCTACCTCTTAACTTCTGGGAGAGCGTGCTACATATAGCGAGAACTTTTTCTTTCTCGTGTCTGTAAACCAGTAACTCTACACAGTGTTTTGTTGTTAGGAGGATGTTACTGCCTTCGTAAACACTCTTGACATGTTATGACGGCTTAGACGAGCACGAAACATTAGCGATCTCGTGCTGTGGGCCTCTGGGAGGGATGATGGAATGGTTCCTTCCGAAGAACTGCCCTACGCGTTAGACGTCACGATCTGCCTCGTATCGGTGTTGGATGTGATGGTACCAGGAACCGTCGTCTTGATTAAGGATGACAGCACTGACCTGCTTAGCATATGGATCAGATCTAGTGTCATTGATGGTCTCATGGGAGACGTGACTCTAATTGGACTAAAGTTGTACCGAAAATGCCAGACTGAAACATTTTATTGTAGCTGGTATCCCTCGCTTAACTTATTACCGCTTTGTCCACCGCCAGGAAAGATGCAATTCGATGTTGAATGGTGGAAAGTTATATTTTGTGAAGAAATCAAAATCGGCAGAAAAAGGACGATTCACCACGAAAGAGCTATACAGTCTGGACACAAATTTATATTCATACAGATGTCGACAGAAAATGCAAAACTGTAAACTGTGGCGTCCAGTGCATGAATGTGTGACGCTGCGGCGTAATTTCACCGCGCAACTGTGATGTATAGTAAACGGGGAACCTGTCGATAGCAGGGCATAAAGTATTTGCGAATTTCATTGCGCGTATTCAGCTGGACAGTAACTGGTTCGCTATCCTTGCATGCAGAATTGGCTGGATAGGGGTATGAGGAGGGTCCGAGAGAGGGCGCGAGCGGTACGTCGGCAACGAGTGAGGCCGTGGGATATAGAGGGGGTGCCATGCCGTGAAAAAGAGGAGGCTGTCAGGAACCTGACGTGGTTTGGGCGAGTGGCATGCGCGTAGCCGAGGAGAGGCACCGAGACCTGAACAATGGTGTTGCTGCCTTCGTGTTGGCGCGTGTGGTGTTTCGATACTGATGTCGTCGGTGGAAGGAGTGACAATCTTCAAATGTTGACTTCCATCCAGGACTTCCTGCTAACTCATGTGGCCAATTCCAGTTTCTGAATGTGGTGAGACATTTCAACTGATGTGCATGTTTACAAGTAAAGGACGACGTCTTGCACTGCTTTGAGGTTCTACTCAAGCTTATGGACAAGAATTCTACCACTTGCTGAGGTTCAAAATGGTTCAAATGGCTCTACACACTATGCGACTTAACATCTGAGGTCATCAGTCCACTAGACTTAGAACTACTTAAACCTAACTAGCCTAAGGACATCACAAACATCCATGCCCGAGGCAGGATTCGAACCTGCGACCGTAGCAGCAGCACGATTCCGGACTGAAGCCCGTGGAACCGCTCAGCCACAGCGGCCGGCCACTTGCTGAGGCTTAGGAAACCGCCACTTAAGACAGCCAATGTTCCGAAGAAATTTAATATTTGATACTCGAAAAGCCACATAGTCATATCGCTGTGTCCCTATAAGCCTAATACACTACCTTGTATTCGGTGACCGTTGTTGATGTTTTGGGAACAATACTAATTGCCTGACTTGTGGTTGCATTCCCAGTTTCTTATAGCTTACGTTCAAAGCCTCTGCTAATGTGCATAGGCATTGTTCGTGGGGACCATGTGAGAATGTCACTCTCTCTTCCCTTAGGTGGAACTGGTTTGTTCCCCATTTGTAATTGTTCATCCTTGTGTTTAATAATCCGTTCGTTTACAACTTTACTCTGTTGTACTTCAGTCCACCCTTGGGCCTGTGTCATCCCCAAGTTAACGACCGAGCGAAGTGGCGCAGTGGTTAGCACCCTGGACTCACATTCTGGAGGAGGACGGCTCAAACCTACGCCCAGCTGTAGTAATTTTCCGTGATTTCCCTAAATCCTTCAGGCAAATGCCGAGATGGTTCCTTTGAAAAAGAGCACGGCCGACTATCTTCCCCATCTTTCGATGGGACCGAAGACCTCGCTGTTTGGTCCCTTCCCCCAAAATCAACCCAACGCCAACCCAGTTAACGATGAGACATCAAGGCAGGTTTCCGCTGCACTGGTCGGCCATGAGCCTAGGCCGCTCTCTTAGCGACAGATCCACTGACTGACTGACATCCGCTGTTAGCAAAGGTCGAGCCATTTCATTTCTGCTGACGGTTCGAGACTGAAGCTATAAAACAGTCATTATTGTAGTATCTTACTTTCTTAAGCAAATCTGGCTTCATTATGATAGCTATTAACATTTAAGTCCATACCTTACTTCCCAATGACCTATTGGTACTTAATTTACCATTTGTAGAACGCCATGGCTCATTTTGATCTTAGAAATCTTGTAAACTGAACAGTTATTAGTTAAGGACTTAATGGGCATGGTGCTCCATGTTTCTTACAATTGTTAATTGGAAGTTTGTGAACAGTGTTTGGTAAGTGCCAGGCGAGCATTTTTCTAAAATTTCAGTTACCATTCAAGTTTCCAGAATGAGATTTTCACTCTACAGCGGAGTGTGCGCCGATATGAAACTTCCTGGGAGGTTAAACTGTGTGCCCGACCGAGACTCGAACTCGGGACCTTTGCCTTTCGCGGGCAAGTGCTCTACCAACTGAGCTACCGAAGCACGACTCACGCCCGGTACTCACAGCTTTTCTTCTGCCAGTACCTCGTCTCCTACCTTCCAAACTTTACAGAAGCTCTCCTGCGAACCTTGCAGAACTAGCACTCCTTAAAGAAAGGATATTGCGGAGACATGGCTTAGCCACAGCCTGGGGGATGTTTCCAGAATGAGATTTTCACTCTGCAGCGGAGTGTGCGCTGATATGAAACTTCCTGGCAGATTAAAACCGTGTGCCCGACCGAGACTCGAACTCGGGACCTTTGCCTTTCGCGGGCAAGTGCTCTACCAGCACAGCAGTAGAGCAGTAGAGCACATGCCCGCGAAATGCAAAGGTCCCGAGTTCGAGTCTCGGTCGGGCACACAGTTTTAATCTGCCAGGAAGTTTCACCATTCAAGTTATATCGAAAAGATAATTTGATATTGACATATGGTTTAGTATTGGATTCACAGTAAATATACCAATAAACCACAGACTGTGCACTGCTGAGCCGGCTTTGTTTTTAGACCACCGCCAGAGGCCCTTCCCATGAGACGTGACTAGAGTGATACTGGTCGTGGCGTCTGGAGGCTTGCACACTGGTTCGAGAATAGCTGCAGATCCCGTCTTTCCACTCACAGGTGGTACCAAATTGTGCTTCTGCGGCAACTATAAGACTGTTACGGCGTAACGTCAAGCGCCGCCACGTCGGCTTGGAACGTTACAGCAGAGAGGGCTGTCAGACGACGTCAGCCAATGGTAAGCTGACTAGGACGACACCACGACAGGAGCGGCCTCTACACGAAGAGAATGTAAGCGCCCCACAGCCTAGCCACCGTCGGATTATGTGGTGTCACCGCCAGACACCACACTTGCTAGGTGGTAGCTTTAAATCGGCCGCGGTCCATTAGTACATGTCGGACCCGCGTGTCGCCACTGTCAGGGATCGCAGACCGAGCGCCACCACAAGGCAGGTCTCGAGATACGGACTAGCACTCGCCCCAGTTGTACGGACGACGTAGCTAGCGATGCACACTGACGAAGCCTCGCTCATTTGCAGAGCAGATAGTTAGAATAGCCTTCAGCTAAGTCAATGGCTACGACCTAGCAAGGCGCCATTAGCCTTACATAGCTTGTATCTAAAGAGTCTCACTTGTATCGTCAAGAGCGATGTACCACACGGATGGATTAAAGTTAAGTATTCCAGAAGCTACGTACTTTTCTTTATAGCATTCATTACGTATCCTGTTTCAGACCTCACGCCATCCTGCTTTAGCTTAGCGCGTGCCTTTCGGCTACTTCCGTGGCGTGGCTGTCTTGCTACGCCACAACAGTTGGCGACGACGATTACGATTTTCTTTTTTATCCTTACTTGATTTACTTGTGTCATGGCTTCGCCACACTCTCCAGATGTACTGTCCGAATTTCATCGCTTGCAGAATCAGCAGACGCAGGCGTTATTGGATGCCCTTGGACAGCTCGTCCAGGGTCAATGTGCACTGCAAAACGATGCGGCAGCCGCCGCTTCACCGCTACCGCAGCCACAACATGCTGTTCCACCCACTTTCCAGCAATTTGACCCAGCTAAGGAAACATGGGCGGAGTGGTCACGCCAGTTTGGATTTCATCTCGCCGCCTACAGAATTCAAGGTAACGAGAGGCAGCCTTTTTTATTGGCCTGTGTAGGTGTGTCCACCTACCGTGTGATAGTGAAATTGTTTCCCCGACGCGATGTAGCAACTCTGTCCTACGACGAAATTTTGTCTGCTTTAGATGTCTATTTCGAGGAAACAGTTAATGTAGTTGCAAAGAGGTATACTTTCTTTCGTACGAAACGTACGGCCGGTCAGACTAATAGGGAGTGGGTTGCAACATTGCAAGGCCTTACAAGGGATTGTGCTTTTGAGTGTGAATGTGGACTCCCTTATTCATATACTATGGTATGTGAGGCAATAGCACAGAACGTTTCTGATGTTCACATATGGGAACAGATTTTGAAACTCGTCAATCCCTCCCTTCAACAAGTGATAGACATATTGGATAGACAAGACACGCATGACTTTGCTCAGGAATCATTTGCAACTTCGCCAGCCGTGTGTCACATTACCCTGCCCGCCGGGCGCGCTGTACGGACCGATAAACTGCCCTCGCACACGTCCGCACAGCTGCCGCCACACTCTAAACCAGGTGTGCCGCGACAGCATACAAATGCAGTGAAATCATGCCCGCGGTGTGCTACTAGACATTCGCGTGAAAATTGCCCGTCATGCCAAGCTATTTGCTTCTACTGTAATAAGAAAGGACATATTCAAAGTGTTTGCCACAAAAAGCTCAGATCAGACACTCTTAGTCATTCCAGGCCCTTTGCTTCGCGCCGGAATCGAACCAAGAATACTCAGGCTCGTGGACCTTCACCCATGGACGTACATGTAGTTAATTCCACTTTGCCCAGTGCCACTCTTTCTAACAGTGACTGTGTTCGTCCCACAACAAGTGTGCGTCGCCGTCGCCGGAAATCACGTCAATTAGCAAGTGATGCTGCACCTGTATCAGTTCAAATTGCACGAGACAGTCGCTCTTGTCGTCAGCAGGACGATAAACTTTTAGTAGATTTCGACATTCATGGCCACGTGATAGCATTCCAGCTTGATACTGGAGCTGCAGTTTCACTGCTCAATCACGACACGTACAAACAACTGGGCAAACCTCCGTTGCGTGCCGCGAATGTTAAGTTACATAGTTATTCAGGACAGCATATCCCTGTGTTAGGACAGTGCACTTTTCTTGCAACATACAAGGGACATACAAAACTTGTGTCTTTTTACGTTCTTCGTTCTTCTACTGCATTGAACTTGTTTGGTTTAGATTTATTTCAATTGTTTAACATGTCTATAGTAAATCAGGTCCTATCAGTGAATCAGACTGTGCCTTCAGACAGTGTTTCTCGTCTGTGTGAAGAATTTGCAGACATTTTTGCACCGGGCCTTGGTTGCGCTACGAACTACGAAGCACATTTGGAACTGAAAGTAAACGCGCAACCGAAATTTTTCAGAGAGCGCAATGTTCCCCACGCATTGCGTGATGAGGTCGCAAAAACATTACACGATTTAGAATCACAAGGTGTGAGTGAATGTGCGCAATGCCTCTTCCCTTTCAGCTCCGCTTCATCGCTTACGCCGTACAGGTGTTCCGTTCGTCTGGGCGACGGAATGCGAACGCGCTTTTCGCCAGTTGAAATCGGCGTTGCTTTCCAGTACTTGCCTTACGCCATTCGATCCCCAGAAACCCCTTTTGTTGATGGTAGATGCATCGGATTTCGGGATCGGTGCTGTGCTTGCGCACAGAGATGGGTCGCACGATCGCCCTATTGCCTTTGCGTCCAAATTGCTCTCGTCTGCGCAAAGAAATTATTCACAGATAGAGAAAGAAGCTTTGGCTCTCGTGTTTGGTGTTACTAAGTTTCATGATTTCTTGAATGGTCGTCACTTTGCCATCATCACAGACCACAAACCTTTGACGTTGCTTTGTCATCCGAACAAGCCTGTACCTCCGCGTACAGCGAAGAAATTCATTCGCTGGTCTATTTTCCTGTCGCAGTACCGCTACGATATCTTGTATCGGTCCACTGCTAAGCACGGAAACGCCGATGCATTGTCCCGTTTGCCTGTTGCTGAGGTTAGAGCATTCGATTCTTCCGAACTTGCTTGCATGTTCATTGATTCGGAAACCGATGAAGTGGTCGAATCGTTTCCGATTGATTTTCGTCGTGTAGCTACAGCCACAGCTGCTGACCCTGTCCTTGCTACCGTTTTGCGGTTTGTTGCTACGCAGTGGCCCTTGTCAAAGTCTCGGATCGAGGATCCGTTGGTTCGCAGATTTTTTGCTCACAAGGAGAGAGTTTTTGTTCAACGTGGTGTTTTGTTGTTGCGTTCTGATAATGATCAGTCCAGAGTCGTGGTCCCACGTTCGTTACAGTCCTCTGTTTTACGGCTTCTTCACCAAGGACATTGGGGTATAGTGCGAACGAAACAACTTGCTCGTCAGCACTGTACTTGGTTCGGAATCAATGCTGCGATTACGAATATGTTCTTCTTGCATGGCGTGTGCCGAACAACAATCCGCACCGCCGCGGAAAATCTTTGCATGGCCGAAAGCCACTTCCCCTTGGCAACGCTTGCACATCGATTTTGCTGGTCCATTCTGAAATGCTAGATGGTTGGTTGTGGTAGATGCCTTCAGTAATTTTCCTTTTGTTGTCCGGATGTCTTCCACGACGGCATCTGCCACCATCCACGCGTTGTCTGCTGTCTTTTGCATTGAAGGTCTTCCGCAGACTATTGTTTCCGACAATGGCCCACAATTCATGTCTGCAGAATTTCAGTTTTTCTGCAAGGCCAATGGTATTCAACATCTGACATCCGCGCCGTTTTCGCCTCAGTCAAACGGTGCCGCTGAACGATTGGTCCGCACTTTCAAGTCACAGATGTTGAAGTTGCAAGAGTCGCATTCTCGGGAGGACGCGTTGTTGCTCTTTTTGTCTTCGTATCGCTCTCAGCCCCGAGATGGTCGCTCGCCGGCTGAGTTGCTCCACGGTCGTCCTCATCGAACCTTGATGTCTTTGCTGCATCCGCCGCATCAGGATCCTGTGCAGCGCCAGACTCCTGCTTTTGCTCCAGGCGACGTTGTATTCTATCGCAACTTTCGCGGTTCACGGCGTTGGCTCGCAGGGTGCATTCTTCGCTGCCTCGGCCGCGCGATGTATTTGGTTTTGGGGGCCTCTGGTGAGGTGCGTCGGCATCTCAATCAGCTGCGCCTCTGTCGTCGCACGGGTTCTGCCGCTCCCCGTCTGCTTTCAGCGACGGTGCCGTCCGGTCAGCGCCCTGGGGACCCATTTACTGGCTCGCCTCATCCCCAGGTGTTACCGACGATGCCTTCCATTTTGCTCCATGGCGACGCGCGGCCGCCGCCGCCGTCGCCGCCGCCGCTTGTTCTCCCGCCGGCGACGCCCGCAGTAGACGCTTCGCTGCTGCCGCCGGGCGCCTCCCTGGATCACGCGCCGCCGATCGCTTCCCGTGACCAGCTGTCCTCCGCCATGGAACTCTTGCCCGCTCCGGACCACACGGCGTCTTCGCGCGTCGGGTACCCCGACGCAATGGAGGTCGACCCTTCGGCCCCTCCTGTCTCTTTACGGGCGCATACACCGCATGTTATGTCCGCCCTGGTAGCTGAGTGGTCAGCGTGACAGACTGTCAATCCTAAGGGCCCGGGTTCGATTCCCGGCTGGGTCGGAAGTTTTCTCCGCTCAAGGACTGGGTGTTGTGTTGTCCTAATCATCATCATTTCATCCCCATCGACGCGCAGGTCGCCGAAGTGGCGTCAAATCGAAAGACCTGCACGAGGCGAACGGTCTACCCGACGGGAGGCCCTAGCCACACGACATTTCCATACCGCATGTTGACGTGCACCCTGGACTAGGTTTTCAGGCGTTTCCTAGCTCTCCTCGGACCGAATGGCCGGGTGCGTGTGGCACAGCCTCGCCTGTTGTTAGGCTCCCCACCTCATCGCATACGTCAACATGGGGCCCTCCCCACGGCGGGCGGAAGCCTTATAACACGACCGTTCGCCGATTTGCGGGGGAGGAATGTGGTGTCACCGCCAGACACCACACTTGCTAGGTGGTAGCCTTTAAATCGGCCGTGGTCCATTAATACATGTCGGACTCGCGTGTCGCCACTGTCAGGGATCGCAGACCGAGCGCCACCACAAGGCAGGTCTCGAGATACGGACTAGCACTCGCCCCAGTTGTACGGACGACGTAGCTAGCGATGCACACTGACGAAGCCTCGCTCATTTGCAGAGCAGATAGTTAGAATAGCCTTCAGCTAAGTCAATGGCTACGACCTAGCAAGGCGCCATTAGCCTTGTATCGTCAAGAGCGATGTACCACACGGATGGATTAAAGTTAAGTATTCCAGAAGCTACGTACTTTTCTTTATAGCATTCATTACGTATCCTGTTTCAGACCTCACGCCCATCTGCGTGAGCTTAGCGCGTGCCTTTCGGCTACTTCCGTGGCGTGGCTGTCTTGCTACGCCACAACAGAGTATAAGACGAGCCGTCCTACAAAGGCTTCAGCAGTGAGTTATGAACTGTTGTGTTTTGCTTCCATTGAATTTGTATATACCGAAGGACACTGATTATTTGCATGTCGCCATTTGCTTGCGTCATACTTTTGTGAATACGTAAAGTCAAGTATTGTCAATTTAACTCACTGTAATAAACTCCATCAATACTATTTGCTTGAACTGTTTTCTAGCGATCCGAGAAGACAGCTTCCTAGGCACCTTAAAAATAAGGTGGGCAGGATACTACACAGACAGTATCAGGTGACAACGCATAGGACGAACTCCAGGTGTAATGGCGTCCAGGGCCATAGCGTATAGTGACTACACAAATATGGTATTTGTTCAGACAACACTGTAATTTGGAGGTGTCACCCATAACAAATACAGCTCCTGTCTCAGGGAGGTGTGCTCCATCCCCAGCCAATAAGTGTGCACACAAACCTTGCACTATAAAATGCTGTTTATTCATAACGTAAGGCGCGATCAGGTGCTGAAATAAGTCGCTTGGTGTCAAGCGAAAGTTTTTGCCAGGTCAGGACTCTAACCTAGATTTCCCGCTTTACGTGAGCGGTCATCTTAGCAGCTTCGGCTATCTTACTACGCTTTCCTCCAACCCAAATGCTCAGCTTGTCATACACTACACGTGCAGTGTCCACGGTCAATCATCCTTATTGCAAGTATCAGCGTGCGAACTTTTCAAAGAAACATCATCGATATAGGCTTTCGGAACCGAAGGACCACCCACGTACCCTTGATGACTGCACAACACAAAGCTTTACGGTTAGCCTAGACCTGTCAACACTGACACTGAACGGCTGATGACTCGAAACATGTTGCCTGGTTAGACGTCTCGTTTCAAATTTTATCGAGTGGGTTGACGTGTACGGGTATGGAGACAACCTCATGAATCCATGGACCCTGTATGTCAGCAGGGGACTGTTCAAGCTTGTGGAAGCTCTGTTATGGTGTGGAGCGTGTGCAGTTGGAGTGATCTGGGACCCTCGATACGTCTAGATGCGACTACGACAGATGAGACGTACGTAAGCATCCTGTCCGAGTACCCGCATCCATTCATGTCCATTCTGCATCCCGACAAACTTGGGCAGTTCCAGCAGGACAATGCGACACCCCTCACGTCCAGAATTGCTGCAGAGTGTCTCCAGGAACATTCTTATCAGTTTAAACACTTTCGCTGTCCAGAAGATTCCCCGGGCATGAACATTATTGAGCATATCTTGGATGCCTTCCAACGTGCTGTTCAGATGAGGTTTCCATCCCCTCGTATTCTTACGGATTTATGGACAGCTCTGCAGGATTCATGGTGTCAATTCCCTCCAGCACTGCTTCAGACATTAGTCGAGTCCATGTCACGTCGTGTTGCGACACTTCTGCGTGCTTGCCGGGCACCTACACGATATTAGGCAGATGTACAATTTATTTGGCTCTTCAGTGTATGTAACTGTATGTACGGTATCTGTCCTTTCGGACACATGTTATTACATGCGTGGCGTTTGATGGCGTATAATGACACCTTTAGTCCAGAAGCACACTATTTCTGAACTCTTATGAGAATCACGTGAAGCTGCAAGCAATGATGAAAATGGACAATAGCCGCTACGTCTATAGTTTGCAACAAGTTGAGAGTTTCAGTAGGACTGTCGAAGCAATTGAAGTGACCGGTCTTTAAAAGTGGGTAATTCTGGTTCGAATCCCAGTCCGACACAACTTTCCTCGTGTCATCATTGCATTTGTTTCGGTGCCTGATTGTGGCTGATGTCAGAATTTCTCTTACACAATGAATATAAATGACCATGGAATTAATAAGTAGTTTTGTTGTTTTGGACATGCTTGAAAGAACAAATTGGAAATTTGTGGTAAGGTCTTATGAAACCAAACTGCTGAGGCCATCGGCCCCTAAGCCTACACACTACTTAATCTAACTTAAACAAACTTAGGTTATGGACAACACACACACCCAAGCCCGAGGGAGGACTCGAACCCCCGACGTAGGGAGCCGTAATGACCGTGACAAGGCGCCCCTGACCACGCGGCTACCCCGTGCGGCTGAAAGAACAGACATCACACTTACAAAAACACACTTGTTCGTGTTGGAATGGTAGACCTGTAGATCGTGTACGACTCTAAAAGGTACATACTTTTTCTTGTAAACTTATCCAGAACTTTCATAGACTGCCATTACCTTCAAATAAATGAAACAGTATTTTCCCAACAGGTAATTTCGTGTTTGTCTCGATAACGAGGCAACTAAATGGAGAAAACAATACTAACTTGTTAGTACCGACATTGTTCAACTTGTTCTCAAATGATCAACCAATTTCTCCCAGACACAGACATTTTCTTTATGCAGAAAATCTTGCCATCAGCACACGAGACTGAACATTTAAACAGGTCGAAGATAACCTTTCAAAAACAACACTATTTTCTACACCAAAGTGCTTTCCTAGTCTACTGGAGTGATACACCTTTTCTCCATCCAGGTAATTACGTAGAACAGCTACTGCTCTGCTTGGAATTTGAATTACGATGCAATATTGGTCTTTTCAGTATTTACAGATGCAAAGGTCACACTCAGCACCAGATAAAAGCCCTGCGTGAACGTAGTTCTCAATCGCTAACTTGTTTTGTTCTAACACGTAATCAACGCCAATCTTCCGATGCCCTCTTCAGATATACTGCCACTTTGAATCCTCATTTCTAACACCAACACAATTTATGTGTGTAAAAATATACCGCAATAGTCCTGATATGTAACCAATCAAATGTGTGTATCGTCTATAGAAAGTTGGGTGCAGGTTACAAGCTAAAAGCCAATGCATAAAACAAATAAAACATTTAATCAACATATATAACTGTAGATAAACGTATTTCAGATATTTTATTATACCATTTGACACATCTCGTTCAGGAATGCAGTATTGGATTCTCGTAGGATTTTGCAGCCTTAGTGTTCTTGAATAGTGTTGCAGTAATTTTAGTCGAAAGTACAACGCCGGTAACTAATTTTCCGTGGAAACCCATGCTCCGAGCACTATGTGATCAGAAGTATTTGGACACATAAGTAGACATTAATATCGTGTGTATCCAGTCTGCTACTTTATGACGCTTTGAACTTTGATGAGAAGACTCCAAGTAAGGTGTATGAATGTCCGTGGGGGAATGGCAGCCCATTCTTTCTCGTGTGCCGAAGCTACATAAGATAATGGAGTTAGACGCTAGAGTCTGGAGCAAATTCGAGGTTGTTAGTAATCCCATAGGTGCTTCAATTAGGTTTACGTCGGGACTCTGCGGAAGCCAGTCCATTTTAGGAATGTGATTATCCATAAACATTTGCCTCACAGAGGCTCCTTGATGACAGGGTGCATAGTCATGATGATACAATCATCACATCCGAACTGTTCCCCTACTCTACACGGTACATAATGCATTCATCTCCTTCCGCATTCAGCGTTTTCCTAAGCGCAAATGAGTGGACCACTACTTAACCACGAAAAACACTGCCATACCTTGGCACCATCTCCTCCGTTGTTGGCGTTAGACCTGATGGCAGGTAACGTTCTCCAGGCAGTAGCCAACCCAAAACAGTTCCACTACTCCATATCACTCATTTCCCCGCACGGCGTGAGGACCGTCCGATGTGTGGTGCTTGTGGAGAGCAAATCACGGTGCACCACATTTTATTGGACTGCATTTTATTTGCTGACCAGCGGACTGCAGTGAATTTGCCGGCGGATCTGCAGTCTATTTTATGCAATGATCAAACGAATGTGGTTCGCGTTTTAAAGTTTTGAGAGTTGTCCCACGTTTTTAACAAGATTTTAGGGAGATGTTTTTAATGTGTCAACAGGGCGACTGGCTCACCCAAGTTTTTTGTAAGTGGTAAGCCAGTCACAATTCCCTGTGCTGTTCCTATAGCTCTTCTGTGTTCAAATGATTCAAATGGCTCTGAGCACTACGGGACTTAACTTCTGAGGTCATCAGTCCCATAGAACTTAGAACTACTTAAACCTAAGTAACCTAAGGACATCATACACATCCATGCCCGAGGTAGGAATCAAATCTGCGACCGTAGCGGTCGCGCAGTGTTTTGTTTTCCCTCTGTTTTAATTTCTTGGTTATCTATCTTGCCTCCTCATTGGTTTTAGTTCATGTGAGACTGCCTGTGCGCTAGAGTCATTGTGTGGTCGTTTCGTGTTTATGCGTGTACGACAGTTTTCGTTCTTATCTACATTCGTTTATTTTATCATTGTTAGGACGTTGATAACCTCGCCGCTGGGCGCCCATAAGATCCCCAAACCACACACACACACACACACACACACACACACACACACACACACACACACACATAGCCCAGTGACTCCACAAATGTGTAGCTTATGAGGAGCTGCTCGATCATTGTACCACATTGTTTTTAATTCCCGACGCTCAATCATTGTTCTGTGACTTGCATTTTTCGGTTTAGCTCGGTATCCTCTTTCTACAACATTAATGCACACGTGGATTAATACAGTTCTGAGGATGGGGGAAGTGCTGAGGATGGGCGAGCATGTAAAAGTGCAAATAAGGAGACAAAACGAGTCGTGGCTAAAGCTAAAGCTGAATCAGTAAGGGAGGCATACGAACAACTACAGAAAAATTGGAATATGAGACAACTGATACGAATAGGCAAATCAAGAGATAAAGCTTCTAAGGATCTAACAGCAATAAAACAAATGAAAGATGAAACAGGAATAATTCTGCATGACCATGGAAAAATAATCCAAAGGTGGTTGAATTATTTTGAGAAATTGCTGAATGAAGAAAGTGTAAGAGCTAAAACTGAGGAAGGAGGGGCAAACGAAGGATTAACGATGGATATAAGTAGAGATGACGCCGAACGGGCAGTTGAAAAGATGAAAAATGGGAAGGCAGTTGGCCCAGACCAGATCCCCGTTGAGATATGGAAGTGTCTCGGTAAAAAGGGCATTGAGCTCCTTTGGGATTTAATAAAGAAGATTTGGCGACAGGAGGAGATGCCAGACGAGTGGAGAACTAGTGTACTGATCCCAATATTTAAAGGGAAAGGTGATGTGCAGGGCTGCAGTAACTATAGAGGTATTAAACTGATGGTACACACAATGAAAATTTGGGAAAGAGTTATAGAACCAAGATTACGCAAGGAGACTGTGGTGTGTGAAGAACAGTTTGGGTTTATGCCTGGAAGAGGAACGACTGATGCAGTACATGCTTTAAGGCGGATAGTGGAGAGAGACGGGGAGCTACAAGCCGATCTACATATGGCTTTCATTGATTTGGAGAAAGCATATGACAGAGTTCCAAGGGAAGAAGTATGGAGGAGCATGAGAGAGCAGTGCGTGCCAGAGAAGTATGTGAGGTTAGTGAAGGAAATGTACAGAGGAGCAATGACACAGATGAGAAGTAGTGTGGGCATGACAAAGGAGTTTCCAGTAAAAGTAGGGTTACATCAAGGGTCTGCG
This sequence comes from Schistocerca serialis cubense, assembly GCF_023864345.2. Lineage (NCBI taxonomy): Eukaryota > Metazoa > Arthropoda > Insecta > Orthoptera > Acrididae > Schistocerca > Schistocerca serialis. The sequence continues at coordinate 442,589,499 of NC_064646.1, read as the reverse complement.
CTTAGTCCATACCTCTTTGACCTGAATATGGATGTGCTGGTGAAATATGTGAAGAAGGAAGCGCCGTGGAATATGATGTTTGCGGATGATGTGGTTCTTTGTGAGCAGAGCATCGAAAGACTTGAGGCAAAGCTGAAGGATTGGAGGAAGGCACTAGAAGAAAGAGGGATGAAAATTAGGAGGACAAAGTTAGAATATCAAGCACTGAAGGATGTGCAGATGAGGTCTTGCAAGATCCAGGATGATGAGCTGAAATCGGTCTGCAAATTTAAATACCTGGTGTCGTACACACAGAGGGATGGAGGACAGGAAAGCGAGATAAACACCGAATAAATTGCGGTTGGAACAACTGGAGGAAAATGAGTGGAGTGTTGTGTGACAAGAAGGTGAGCATTAGGTTGAAAGGGAAAGTGTACTAGGCGGTGGTAAGGTCTGCTATGATATACGGGCAGAGGCATGGCCAATCACAGTAGCCCAGAAAAGGAAGATGGAAGTGGCGGAAATGAGGATGCTGACGCGGATGTGTGGGGTAACAAGGAAGGACAGGAATAGAAGTGAATTTGTTAGAGGAGCTGTAAAAGTGGGACCCACGGGGAAAGAGATACAAGAGAGCAGACTAAGGTGGTACAGACACTTACAGAGAAAAGGAGAAGAGTATATCGGAAACAGAGTTGAAGATATAGAAGGAGCGGGAAGAAGAGGAAGACCGAAGATGAGGTGGAAGGATAAGATATCCAGGGACCTAATGGAGAAAGGATGGAAGAAGGAAGAGGCAATGGACGAGTACTATGGAGGAGAAGGATCCAGAAGAGCAAAGTCGACCCTACGTGACGTGGGACAAGGCGATGATAAAGAAGAAGAAGATTAATACAGTTCTTTATTTGCATGAAACAGACGTTTTACTTAACTTGAATAGATTCCATGTGTTGTGGTACAAGATGATCATTAATAGTAAACTTGAAGACTTATGCAAGGTACTAGTCCGACTATAGTCACTAATCTAGGCACTATGTAGTATCGTAGCCTTTGATGAACTAAACCTGCTCTGTGAGTAAACTGACAGACGGCAAACTGGATGAGCGACGAGTGAGGGCCTCCAGCCAGGGACGGCGGCCTAAATACGTGCTGTCGAGAGGGCGTTGGCGGCGTGTTGCTTGTCGGTGTGTCTCTGGCCTGTCTCATGATAGGCGCGCTTGATCCAGCACCTACTACTCAATCTTCTCGCTTCATTTTTCCCGACCGGACAGCTTTCACTTTTCCATTTCATAATTACGTCACCAACAGTCGACATAGACAGTTTTAGGGAGTAACATCCATTGCCTATCCACTTTTGACTACTCCTGACCCACCTATTCTGTTCTTACCACTTCTGTACTGACGACACAATACTGTCTGCCTCCTTTTACATTGTCGGATCCGCCTTTCATGGTATCTGTTGGTCCACTTCTGCATTACGTACGGGTGTCCGCATACTGAACTACCCTACACAGTACACTGAATCAAAATGGAGTTCAAATGAAGAAACCAGCAGCTGAAAAAATTAAACGCATTTTATTACGGGTTTAATACACATATTTGAGAGAAAAATAAACTCATTTACCTTCTCCATAAACAAATTTTAACAGCAATTAACTATGTTCCACTACCCGTAGCATCGGAACATTGCCCAGTGTTTCCTGGAGGCAGCCCTCTGGTAAAATGACAGCCAACAGGTCGTGCCGAAATGTAAGCGATGTTTAATTAGTTGCTGAAATATGTATGTTTCATTCGACATCACAGGGACACATTAAAGCGACGACCGGAAAACTCGCTCGCCAGCATATTTCACTGCCTGTGGTGGTTAATATTTATTACTGATTACCCCTGAACATATATATTAGAGTGCAGCCATACCCGATAGCACTGAGCCTTTGTGTCTCCAGTATCATGCTGGAGCAACGTGAGTCGGCGTTTCGGAGGTGGGGCCTCACGCAAACCACACTTGCAGCAGTGCGAAAGTCTGGTCCCTACTGCGTGATTTTGACGATTTGTTTTCCTCGGAGCGCGCGTTAATGTCAGAGTCTGGTCACAAATAAAAATGGTGCTCTGGAGAAATTCCACCCGCTCTTCATCGCACCTTAGTGGTACATATGGACCAGGGCACCTCTACGTTTATTTATGCATTTATTTTACCTGACAAGATTAGAGCTTTCCTTCTAATCAGACATCCTTCTTGAGTCGGCATTACAGTCGGTCCGTACACAGGAGAGAGAAAACTAACAGTCGTAAAATTTTAATATGTTTATTGTAGATCGATTTCAGCTACTAGGTATCTATCTTCAGTATAATTATATCCAAATCACAATGACTCAACGTAAATAAAATCGTACATAGTACAGCATTGATATTACAGATAACTAATAAACTGTTTGTTGTCTACAATGCCATTGTGATACCATGTACGATTTTTATTTGCTCTTAGTCTTCCTGCATCTACATGGATACTCTGCAAATCAGACTTAAGTGTCTGTTAGACGTAGTGTAAGTAGTCTCTTTAGAAGATCCGTTTCATCTTCTAAGTGTTCTGCCAATGAATCCATCTTTGGATCGCCTTCCTCACTACATTTTCTGTGTGTTCTTTCCAATTTAAGATGATAGCAACACAGTAGCTGAAATCGAGCTGCAATAAACAGATTAAAAATTTGTGACCGATGCTTCCTTCCTCCTAGCTCGGATCTCATTAATATGACGGTCGTGAAGCACGCTGTTCCTGATGGAAACAAACCGGAGGATAACAATTTGTCTAGGGACATACACGAAATATATATCAATAATATGTATAGTAACGAATGTGTGGAATTTAAGAAATGTCGGCCTTCTTAACATTAAGCAATTTCCTCATAATGTTCTGTCGGAATCAAGTAGTCATATCTAACAGAAGCGTAAAACAACAGTACGGAAGGAATCAGTGTTGAAGAATTTGACAGCTCAGAAGAAGAGCGAGAAATAATAGTGTAAGATTAGCAAATATATGAGAAGATGAAACCAGAAGTAGAAAGGAATGCGAAAAGCTAAGGGAAGGAAGCTACGCCAGTCATTAAAGATAAAGCTTTAATCTCGCCCTGAATGCGCAATGGTTTTGGATAAGACGCAGATAACGCGGTAATTTGTTATACACTTTTGGTTGATATAACAACACGACGCTTCCCTGTCTTATCCAAAGACGCACTCAACGCAGATACGCTTGTACCGATAGCGCACTGTCTTGTGACACTCATTGATCCTGCACGTAGCGGGATATGTTTCACGGGATGCTTTTTGTTTGCCGTTTGTTTGTTTGTTTGTTTGTGACCTCTCCCGTGTCTGCCTTGGTTCTGGTCAGCTACACGCTCTTCGGTTGTGGTGTAAATGTTTCCGGAAATTCCTTCTGGTGAAATGCTACATGCTTTTCGCCGAAGCACTTCATTGCAAATTTAGTGAGTTGCGTTAACGTAGGAAGAACTCATCATTACGATGTTGCAGTTACGAGCAGTAAATATTTTACTTCTGCTTGGCATTCTCACTGAAAATTGAACTTAGTTCTATATGCTTATGTGGACTGGGACATCCATGTATTCTGTTGCCATCCATGATTACACTAGACACTAAACCCCACCATTCACTCTGTAACCAGTTGGATACTTTGAAATCATTTTATGTATTCCGCAAAGTGATTTATTCCTGTTTTGCTTTGCTTGAATCTCGATGTTCATTAGTGAGCTTAATTGTACCTCTACTTATAGTGCAAAACCCATGGTTTTCCTGATAAAGCGTGTATTGGTAAATTTGTTATCAATATGCCCGTTTACCCGAAACTTCCCTCGCTCTTTCAGCAACCATGTGCTTTTAAGATCACTCTCTGCAACCCGCCATACAATGATTCCATGTTCTGTTTAACTGTCCGCCACTAACAAAAATATGGCCCATTCTTCAATACCACAAGCATTATTATTATACTAGCCGACAAACTCGGTATTACCCTGTTATTCATTCTGCCAATTTTCTATTAGTCCACGTATTCCTGAAAATATCATTTTTAATTATGAAACAGTCGTACAAAGAAATAAGCATAATGTACAAATGAACAAGTACAGTACCCGAAATAAGAAACATAGTATACAAAATGCAAATTTTGTGTAATGCTTATTTACCTTACAACTCGATTATAAGCAATATTTATAGTTCATGTCCAGGAGCTACGACGAATATGTGCCCGCGTGAGCAAGCGATATAGTTTCCCACGAGAAAAAAAAGCAGAGATGTGAAATCCACTCCTTAGTATTTAACTGACTGCCCCTGTGACTCAAAAATTGTAATGGTAAATGGTTGCGAAATTGTAAATTTCTCTATGACAACGCCTTCTCATCTCTCTGTAGACAGCTATTGTTTGCGCCTACAGCCGTTGGTACTTAGCAGTTGAAACCTGTCAAAAGGGCTGCCAGATGCCGCGGATTTCGTTAAATTGACTCGACTGTAGGAGTGTCTTAGTAGTAAAAAAAATACATATATTAAAACTACATCCATGATGCGACCTCTTTTGACGGATCTCATGGTTTTTGATGTCATACCTCTTGAACAGTGTGTCGTACAATGATGTATTTGAGTAGGTACATTCAGCGGCATATGTGGATACTGTCTGAGAAATATGTTGCGAACTGGGCTACCAGCAAAGAAGTGTTGTTGTTATGGTCTTCAGTTCGAGGACAGGTTTGATTCAGCTGTCCACGATACTCTATCCTGTGCAAGCCTCTTCATCTCCGAATAATTATTGCCAATACAAAATGTAGTGGACTGGCCCGACAGCCAATGCACTATGACTGGTAGCCGAAAGGCACGCGCTTAAGCTCACGCAGGCTGGCGCGAGGTCTGGAACAGTTAAGGGAATTAATAGTAGCAAATAAAGTACGTAGTTGATGTAATACTTAACTTTAATCCATAACTGGAGAACATCGCTCTTTATGATACATAATTAATAATCTCAATATAAACTGGTAATGGCGCCTTGCTAGGTCGTAGCAAATGACGTAGCTGAAGGCTGTGCTAACTATCGTCTCGGCAAATGAGAGCGTAATTTGTCAGTGAACCATCTCTAGCAAAGTCAGCTGCACAACTGGGGCGAGTGCTAGGACGGCTCTCTAGACCTGCCGTGTGGCGGCGCTCGGTCTGCAATCACTGACATTGGCGACACGCGGGTCCGACGTATACTAACGGACCGCGGCTGATTTAAAGGCTACCACCTAGCAAGTGTGGTGTCTGGCGGTGACACCACACAAAACCCCTGTATTTGCTGATTCTAAGGCTTCCATGGTGCAGCAGCCTGTTCCCAAGGTCGACGCTTCGACGCAAATGACGTCCAGCGTCCCACTATGCACCACCAAGACAGATCGGCTGCGCGGGGTAGCAGCGCGGTCTCAGGCGCCTTGCCACGGTTCGCACGGCCCCCCACGTCGGACGTTCCAGTCTCTCTCGGGTATAGGTCTGGGTGTTGTCCTTAGCGTAAGTTAGATTAAGTAGTATGTAAGCCTAGGGACTGATGACCTCAGTAGGTCCTATAGGAAATTACCACAAATTTCCAAAGACAAAGCGATCCAGACTGTTGCGCCAGTAAGAGACCAGCAGTGTTTTCGGAGTCAGCCTTACGAAGGCAGCCCCAAACTAGAGTGCCTCTCAAGGCCCGCCATTTCCTCTCATACTTGAAGGGAAAGGGACCAGGAAAACAGGGAAACGGTCTCAGCATTCGGTTCGAAAGCTATCCCGGGCGCCATCAGTTACGTTTGTATGATGAGGAGGACATCATGGATTTTGATGCCTCATCACCGGACCCAGGCAGCCCCTCCACACCCTCGCTCTAAAAGTGTCTCGACCCCCCCCCCCCCCCTTCAAACCCACACCGATGAAATGGCTCCTGTACTCTGTACTCCAGTGGAACATGGATGAATACAGGAATCATCTGAAGGAATTGAGCCTTATTGTACAGGACAGACCTTTTCGCCTGTGTCTTAAAGAGACTAATTTTAAACAGACTGACATGCCTGTACTTGGAGGCTATCACCTCAACAGAAAAGACAACCTTACTTGTGACAGGACGAATGTGAGGCAGCATTGTTCGTCAAGGACACTTTATACTCCTCACCTGTGTCCTTAACCACAACACTACAAGCGGTTTTTTGCCGGCCGTTGTGGCCATGCGGTTCTAGGCGCTGCAGTCTGGAACCGCGAGACCGCTACGGTCGCAGGTTCGAATCCTGCCTCGGGCATGGATGTGTGTGCTGTCCTTAGGTTAGTTAGGTTTAACTAGTTCTAAGTTCTAGGGGACTAATGACCTCAGAAGTTGAGTCCCATAGTGCTCAGAGCCATTTGAACCATTTTTGAACATGCGGTTTCTGTTCAGATAACGGCCCATGTTGTTGTCACTGTATACTTATCACCCCATTAGCCTGTTGACAGTGAGGTTCGCACATATCATCTCAATGAACTGCCCCGTACCTTTCTCCTTTTAGGGGACTTTAATGCACACAGTGCACTATGGGGTTCTAACACCACTTGCTCCAAGGATCGAATATTTGAGGAAATTGCACGCACTATAGATATCATACTAACGAACATGCGTCAAGTTACTCATTTTAGCACCACTAACGGTTCGTCTACGGCCATAGACCTAACCTTCTTCTCGCCTGCCCTTGCAGACACTATTAAGTTGGGAGACGACCTTCAAAGTAGCTACCACTACCGCATCTGAATCCATTTGCCCAATGGCGTAGATGCCGAAAGGAAGCCGCCGAGATGGTTGTCAGTAAACTGGGTTTTTACAGACTGTTTGTTGTTTTCGAGCAGTGTGACGGCGCCCAGATCTTCGTGGATCACATTACAGCCATGGTTCATCATACTGATAATGCATCCATCCCAAGATCAGTGGGAACATCTAGGAGAATATTTGAAGAGTATATTTCGGGAGAGTAAGCAGAGGTCTTTGCAAGGGTTTCTGAACTCCATCAATAGGTTCATCTCCGCAAGTAAAGTATGGATCTCCAGGAGCAACTCATGAGCGCCAATAGGAGCTGTATGACAGCAAGAGTCAGTCGTAACATCACCGATTCTAGCCAAGATCCTGCTTTCCGTCGATAGGCACAAACAAGGCTGATTTTGATTTCCGTTCGACCAACATGGAGGAATACAATCAGTCTGTCTCTCTGTGGGAGTTAGGTTTTGCATTTTCAGAAGATCGAAATGCGACGCCTGGACGCGACCTGAACGTCGAGCCTGTTGAAACGCTGGACTCTCGCTTGAAGCAGGTCCTCCTTCAGTGCTTCAGTGCAATTTAGATGACGGGGGACTTTTCCAACCCGTGGAAAGAATCTGTTTTAATCCTAATTTGAGATCCATGGAAGGATCGGATGAAATCCCGTAGCATTATCCTGGGAAGTTGCGCAGGAAAGACATTGGAGCGTATGGAGCTGGTTCTCGAAACCACGTCCCTATTAAGTCCGTACCAGTGTGGGTTCATGAGGTATCATTCCATATTCGATAACCTGACCTTGCTCGAAGCAGCAATTCAACAAGTTCTTCTTCGTAAGCAACACGTTCTTCGATTTGGAAATGTCCACAATACAACCTGGAGGCATAATTTTTTTGTTGCAGCTCTATTAGTGGGGGTTCCTTGGACACATACATTCATACGGTTCTTCCTCTCGGACAGATATTTTGGATACATAATTGGGAATGTTCTGTGTGGCCGTTTTAAGCAGGAGAATGGTGTCCTTCAAGGTAGTGTTTTAAGTGTCGCGGCATTCGCCATTTCAATACACTGTATTACGTCCACATTGCGACCTCCAGTACTGTGTTCCTTTTCTGCGAACGACTCCTACATCTTCCGTGCATCCTCCAACCTTGCAACGGCTAGTCTGCAAGTGCAGCTGACGATCAGGTGGTTGCAGGAAAAGACTTGCACTACAGGTTTTTAATTCTCTCTGAAGAAAACTGTGTCGATTTTAACCGCTCCCGCACTCTTTTTAATTTATCCATTTTGAAAATGGGATTCCGTTCGCACTTTTAAGAAAAAGGTGAAATATTTCGGCCTCACTTTTTGATGAGAAGCTAACATGGCTGCCACACCTTAAAGAACTGAAACTTAGATGTCTCCAGGCTTTAAACATCCTTAAATGCGTGTGTCACCGGTCTTGGGTAGCCGACAGGGTATGCCTGCTCCTACTTGTGTGACCATAACTTGAATATGGTTCCCAGATTTATAGGTCAGAAAGGCCTTCGTGCCTCAAAATGCTGGATGCGGTTCACCACGAGGGTATTTCGCTGTCAAGAGGGACCTGTCGCACGAGTCCTTTTGGTAGCTTGTGCGCAGATGCTGGTCAGTCTCTGCTGCCAAGTATACAGGGCTTTACCCGTTCCAAGATCGCCAGCATCCAGCAACGTTGCGCAGCCGCCACCGGAACGGCTGTTCGGCACCTGACACATGCAACGAGGCCAGCTGGAATCCGTACAAGGGAGAGCCTTGAGTTGTAACAGGTCCAAAGCCAAGAGCGGAGTAGAGCATCCCATTGGCTACTAACAAGGCGCACATTACATCGCGAACTCACTGCTTCCAGGAAGCATTGTATCCCACAATATATTTTACCAATTAAATTGAACGATATTTTACATTGCCACCCCGATTTTCGTACTGCTTACGCCCATTCCGATCTCCGGGCGGGGACTACTCAAGAGGACGTCGTTATCAGGAGAAAGAAAACTGGCGTTCTACGGATCGGAGCGTGGAATGTCAGATCCCTTAATCGGGCAGGTAGGTTAGAAAATTTAAAAAGGGAAATGGATAGGTTAAAGTTAGATATAGTGGGAATTAGTGAAGTTCGGTGGCAGGAGAAACAAAACTTTTGGTCAGGTGAATACATGGTTATAAATACAAAATCAAATAGGGGTAATACAGGAGTAGGTTTAATAATGAATAAAAATAATAGGAGTACGGGTAAGCTACTACAAACAGCATAGTGAACGCATTATTGTGGCCAAGATAGACACGAAGCCCACGTCTACTACAGTAGTACAAGTTTATATGCCAACTAGCTCTGCAGATGACGAAGAAATTGATAAAATGTATGATGAGATAAAAGAAGTTATTCAGATAGTGAAGGGAGACGAAAATTTAATAGTCATGGGTAACTGGAAATCAAGAGTAGGAAAAGGGAGAGAAGAAAACATAGTAGGTGAATATGGATTGGGGGTAAGAAATGAAAGAGGGAGCCGCCTGGTAGAATTTTGCCCAGAGCATAACTTAATCATAGCTAAAACTTGGTTTAAGAATCATGAAAGAAGGTTGTATACATGGAAAAACCCTGGAGATGCTAAAAGGTATCAAATAGATTATATAATGGTAAGACAGAGATTTGGGAACCAGGTTTTAAATTGTAAGACATTTCCAGGGGCAGATGTGGACTGACCACAATCTATTGGTTATGAACTGTAGATTAAAACTGAAGAAAATGCAAAAAGGGGGGAATTTAAGGAGATGGGACCTGGATAAACTGAAAGAACCAGAGGTTTACAGAGTTTCAGGGACAGCATAAGGGAACAATTGACAGGAATGGGGGAAAGAAATACAGTAGAAGAAGAATGGGTAGCTTTGAGGGATGAAATAGTGAAGGCAGCAGAGGATCAAATAGGTAAAAAGACGAGGGCTAGTAGAAACCCTTGGGTAACAGAAGAAATATTGAATTTAATTGATGAAAGGCGAAAATACAACAATCCAGTAAATGAAGCAGGCAAAAATGGTACCGACAGGAAGTGCAAAATGGCTAAGCAGGGATAGTTAGAGGACAAATGTAAGGATGTAGAGGCTTATCTCACTAGGGGTAAGATAGATACTGCCTACAGGAAAATTAAAGAGAACTTTGGACAAAGGAGAACCACTTGCATGAACATCAAGAGCTCAGATGGAAACCCAATTCTAAGCAAAGTAGGGAAAGTAGAAAGGTGGAAGGAGTATATAGAGGGTCTATACAAGGGCGATGTACTTGAGGACCATAATATGGAAATGGAAGAGGATGTAGATGAAGATGAAATGGGAGATATGATATTGCGTGAAGAGTTTGACAGAACACTGAAAACCTAAGTCGAAACAAGCCCCCGGACTAGACAACATTCCATTATAAGTACTGACAGCCTTGGGAGAGCCAGTCCTGACAAAACTCTACCACCTGGTGTGCAAGATGTATGAGACAGGCGAAATACCCTCAGACTTCAAGAAGAATATAATAATCCCAATCCCAAAGAAAGCTGGTGTTGACAGATGTGAAAATCACCGAACTATCAGTTTAATAAGTCACAGCTGCAAAATACTAACGCGAATTCTTTACAGACGAATGGAAAAACTGATAGAAGCCGACCTCGGGGAAGATCAGTTTGAATTCCGTAGAACTGTTGGAACACGTATGGCAGTACCGACCCTACGACTTATCTTAGCCTACCACGGTGGTCTAGCGGTTCAGGCGCTCAGTCCGGAACTGCGGGACTGCTACGGTCGCAGGTTAGAATCCTGCCTCGGGCATGGATGTGTGTGATGTCCTTAGGTTAGTTAGATTTAAGTAGTTCTAAGTTCTAGGGGACTGATGACCACACATGTTAAGTCCCATAGTGCTCAGAGCCATTTGAACCATTTGAACTTATCTTAGAAGAAAGATTAAGAAAAGGCAAACCTACGTTTCTAGCATTTGTAGACTTAGAGAAAGCTTTTGACAATGTTGATTGGAATACTCTCTTTCAAATTCTGAAGGTGGCAGGGGTAAAATACAGAGAGCGAAAGGATATTTACAATTTGTACAGAAATCAGATGGCAGTTATAAGAGTCGAGGGGTATGAAAGGGAAGCAGTGGTTGGGAAGGGAGTGAGACAGGGGTGTTGCCTATCCCCGATGTTATTCAATCTGTATATTGAGCAAGCAATAAAGGAAACAAAAGAAAAGTTCGGAGAAGGTATTAAAATCCATGGAGAAGAAATAAAAACTGTGAGGTTTGCCGATGACATTGTAATTCTCTCAGAGACAGCAAAGGACTTGGAAGAGCAGTTGAACGGAATGGACAGTGTCTTGGAAGGAGGGTATAAGATGAACATCAACAAAAGCAAAACGAGGATAATGGAATGTAGTCGAATTAAGTCGGGTGGTGTTGAGGGAATTAGATTAGGAAATGAGACACTTAAAGTGGTAAAGAAGTTTTGCTATTTGGGGAGCAAAATAACTGATGATGGTCGAAGTAGAGAGGATATAAAATGTAAACTGGCAATGGGAAGGAAAGCGTTTCTGAAGAAGAAAAACTTGTTAACATCGAGTATAGATTTAAATGTCAGGAAGTCGTTTCTGAAAGTATTTCTATGGAGTGTAGCCATATATGGAAGTGAAACGTGGACGATAAATAGCTTAGACAAGAAGAGAATAGAAGCTTTCGAAATCTGGTGCTACAGAAGAATGCTGAACATTAGATGGGTAGCTCACATGACTAATGAGGAGGTATTGAATTGGGGAGAAGCGGAGCTTGTGGCACAACTTGTCTAGAAGAAGGGATCGGTTGGTAGGACATGTTCTGAGACATCGAGGGATCACCAATTTAGTATTGGAGGGCAGCGTGGAGGGTAAAAATCGTAGAGAGAGACCAAGAGATGAATACACTAAGCAGATTCAGAAGGATGTAGGCTGCAGTATGTACTGGGAGATGAAGAAGCTTGCACAGGATAGAGTAGCATGGAGAGCTGCATGAAACCAGTCTCAGGACTGAAGACCACAACGACTACGCGAATGAGTCTAAGGAGGAACATTTTATCGATAGCGCTTTCGTGTTCCCCGACATTGTCCTCAGGATATGGCTCCCAGATCAGTTTTCAGTTTATTACGCGGAACTGTTTGCTATCTTTAGCGCAGTGGAGCAGACGAGATGTCGACATGACAAGAAATTCCTCGTCTTCTCAGATTCTCGAAATGCGCTTCTCGTTATTGGACAGACGTAGCCACAAGATCGAATGATGCTAGGAGTGAAGGACGCTTTCCTTCTTTTGCAAAGGCAAGACAAGGAAATCATTTTCTGCTGGGTTCCAGGGCATACAGGGATTGAGGAAGACGAGATCGCTGATGCAGCTGCCAAGGAGGCTTGCTCCCTTCCTCATCCTGCCAGCTGTTCAGTCCCTCTGCGGGCTGTCACTTCATTTGTGACCAGGAAGGTCATGCGTTGGTTGGAGGCTCAGTGGCTGGAAATGAAGAATAATACATTACGTTCCGTGTAACTTTCAGTACCGTTGAGGCTCACCGCCTTCAGCCCGTGACGGTCTGAAGATGTAGTCCTTACACGGCTGAAAGTCGGACATTGCCCATTAACACATGGGTTCCTCTTACGTCGCGAGGAGCCTCCAGTATGTTAGAGATGCGGGACACAGCTGCCAATACGACATATTTTAATTGAGTGTGTTTTATATGACGACTTGAGGGTTGATCTGGGTCTCTCACAGGACCTGCTCTCCATTTTAACAGATAATGAGGCTAGTGGTGTTCACTATTTCAGGATTCTGTGTGGTGTCCGGAACTCTTCCCAAAGTATTGGGCGTGAGACTTTCATGTGTCACAGATTGATTTCGTCGCTTGTTATTTACAACAGTCATCAAGGGACAGTCACCTGTCTCCCTTCTAACAGTGTCTTTACTGTTATTTTAGCCACGATTTTATCTAGTTATTCCGATGCCTTTCGTCGGGATTTTATTACACGGGCTTTTCTGACGCTCGCCTTATCGGGGTTGCCTCTCAGTTCTTGTGGGAGAATGCTACTTGATTTTCCGTTTTACTGTTATTTTATAAGTGGATTTTTACCATATTGTTTGGTACAATATTAATGAAAGAGCGTTAATGACGTTGCTGTTTAGCTCCCTCACCCATGGCTCACCCATCGCCACCAGCGTTCATGACTTCATGTCTCCTAAACTATGAGTGGTACAGTGGCGTAATTTTGTAAGTAGATTTAGCAGCACATGTGGATACTGCCTGCGAAATTTATTGTGAATAGAGCTATTACTACATAAGTAATAAATGTAAACATCATGCATGATATGGCAGTTTTTCACGCCTATCATTGTTTATGACGTCGTATCTGTTGAACTTTGATAGGTGGGTGGTTGTTATCCCCATAGCGATCTTTGGCTGACAGTAAGGGATGTGTGTACAAAGTTTGGTTGAAATGGATCCAGTGATTTAGAAAGAGATGTGGAATTTACACACAGCCATCCATCCATTTGTATAATACCTATAGATTAGCCCTACGTTGTTTTCAGATATTTTTAGTTAAGTATTCATATAGAAGACTGGTGGTAAATACAAGAGCGCTGAAGCACTCACAATAAATCTGCATTCTCCAGAGCCGGCCGCAATGGCCGAGCGGTTCTAGGCGCTATACTCTGGAACCGCGCGACCGCTACGGTCGCAGATTCGAATCCTGCCTCGGGCATGGATGTGTGTGATGTCCTTAGGTTAGTCACGTCTAAGTAGTTCTAAGTTCTAGGGGACTGATGACCTCAGAAGTTAAGTCCCATAGTGCTCGGAGCCATTTGAACCATTCTCCAGATGCTCATGTATAAGTTCCATTCGTATTCAGAGATTAGAAGGACTTACGTAAGATACCGAGTTGCAACAGATCATACAAATATGTGAGTGGTGCCAGCGGTTTACTGTAAGGAGGCCTCGCCACTGTACTTGAAGGTCAAGAGTTTGTCTTCCGTTGTGCTTGCGAAGGTTAAATGTCAGCGCCACGTAAATAATAGTCAGGCTTGCCGGGAAAACGTGTTTAAACAGGTGCAAACAGTTCAAATTTTAGTGTGACTGGTTAATTGAGGAAGATTACAATTAGCTTTCACGTTGAAAAGCAGAAGGAGATGAGGAAGATGTAATGTTGTGCATAGTTACAGCTGCCAACGACCTTGCCGCAGTGGTAACACAGTTTCCCGTCAGATCACCGGTTAAGCACTGTCGGGCTGGGCTAGCACTTGGATGGGTGACCATCCGGTCTGCTGAGCGCTGTTGGCAAGTGGAGTGCACAGTTCTTGTAAGGCGAACTGAGGAGCTACTTGACCGAGAAATAGTGACTCCGGTCTCGTACACTGACATACGGCCGGGAGAGCGGTGTGGTGAGCACATACCCCTCCATATCCGCATCCAGAGACGCCTGTTGTCTGAGGATGACACGGCGGCTGGTCGGTACCTCTAGGACTTCCAAGGCCTGTTCTGACGGAATCTAGTTTAGTTTTAAAGATACAGCTAAGATCCTGGATAAATGCGATCCGGTATTGCGGTTGTGGAATGGTTTTAAGCATTAAATTTGCGGGTAGAGGTATTTAGGACAGCAGTGACAAAGAATCTGATCAAGAAAGCAGAGTGTGTGAAAATCACGCCACCTATCTGGTCGCATCCAGCCTGCGTGCAGGAAGAACTGCTATAATCATACACCGTAATGTTCAAAACATATCTTACGCCAGCGTTGATCGCTTTCTCGAGTCGTTCCCAGTTTTCACTGTATTGTATTCTTGAATTACGCTACAGATTTGACAACACTAAAGGCTGGACTAATTTTTGTTAAATTTGACTTCGAAAAAGTTTTGTAAGCAGGAGTGAGACTTCCTACAAGCTGCAAAATTTGTTCCTCCCAGGTTAGATCCTCATCCACGATTATGCCAAGTTCTTTTACTGTTTTCTGAATTGGTAACTGGTTAGCACTGAGAGGTGTTGACGAGAACGTCAGTTGAACTTTCGGTGAAATGTCAGGATAACCATTGACTTCTTAGAGGTAACTATGTGATAACCGTATTTTGTGTCCATCTTGATACTGAACAAACATCGTCATTCACACCTGATATGGTACCAGCAAATGGTCTGCCGCTGAAGTACAGTTGGACATCGTCAGCATACAGGTGGTCGTTAAAAGATCGAAGCACAGATGGAGTATTGATATATCCAGTCGGTACAAAGTAAATAAAATTAAATAAATATAGTAATGTTAACATGGTGGCTTTAATGTTTCAGATGTTCTACATAGTCTCACGAACCTTGAGTGCGACGTAGAGAATGTCTGTTATTTACAGTTATTAGTTCAAGCCGCTACCGTGGCTATTGCGCTGCCGACGCTTGTACGGTAGGAATAAAGTAAGTCTCGGAACTTTTTGCTCACGCGTTTTACCAATCAGGGGTGCAAAACTCTAAGAAAAATCAACGGCGGGAAGTGATGGACCGAGGACGGGACGCAGGGGGACCGCAGAGAGCAAATGTTTCCATTATGACGTCTCTGTGCCATAGGCGACTCGTTACTATCTCTTTTTTGGGGAAGATGTCGAGCCTCACTTCTGTACTGTTTGAAAAATTCACCTGTTTGATTTTAATAAATAGTAAATCGAAAATGACTGTATCAAAAGCTAGATAAAATCAAGCAGTGCTGAAATGGTCGCTTCACGTCTGTCCTTGGCATGTTTGATGGCGTCAATCAATTTGAATAAAGCAGTTGCTGCGTTATGGAGCTTTCGGTCGCCTGATTGGTATTTTTCGTGGGTATTATTTTTGAGATAATCCATCACCTATTCATGAAGAATGCATTCAAAGGCTTCAGAAAATGTTGGGCTATCGTTCCTAGATACTGACTGAATTTAGCTTTGCTTCCACTAAGTAGGATATTTACCACTGACAAAGGATAGACTGGAGATCTTTGTGAGAACTGGAACAATAATATTGACAACGACTTCAAACACATCTGTGCTGATTCCATCATTATCTACTGCCTCAGAACAGATTCTCCTGATTGCTTTCCGTACTGTGCATATAGAAATATGTTTCAAGAAACGCGGGTTTGTCGAGGGTTTAGCTTCTCTTCTTGTCCGCTCTTTGCAGTAGAAAAGGGCCTGAAAGAGCGTATCCAACAGATTACAATGCTATCTCTTTTATTTCCACTAGGTGGGGGCGTGGGTAACACAGATAATCGATGATCCGGTTAATTACGACTAAGAAAATGAAGTAGAATGAGAGGGATTGAATGTTATAGAAACACACTTCATATTTATTTTCACATAAAGACGTAAATTTACATTATCTTCACGTAAATGTTGACAAGATAGTGAAAGAAAACAATAAACGTGGAAGTTACCTGTGTATTCGGGAGTTGTATACTGAAACTGTTTGTGACTGAATTTCTCGATATCAATCTGAAAAACTGTGTGGCTTCTTACTTCCGAGGGCAGATTCATATCTGGAATTAGCGTAGCCATTGTACTTTTGAACATGAGCTTATTTGTGCTAGTTAGCTTTTAGCAATGTGATTGTAATTAATCTGAAATGCATCTTGGATACATTTCTGAGAACAACCATGTTCGCAACAGAAGCTACTCAATCCAAACAGGGTTATCAACTGAGAAGTCAATTTCCGAACAACTGTCATGTCCACAAATGCGTGGAATTGTATTATTTATATTATAACGTTGTCTCCACATACTGCAGTCACTTCTGATGTGTAGTCACTATTGGGAAATATGAGGGCGGATGGCTGTTCACGATCCACAGCAGGCCGCGGTGGTCTAGCGGTTCTGGCGCTGCAGTCCGGAACCGCGGGACTGCTACGGTCGCAGGTTCGAATCCTGCCTCGGGCATGGGTGTGTGTAATGTCCTTAGGTTAGTTAGGTTTAAGTAGTTCTAAGTTCTAGGGGACTTATGACCTAAGATGTTGAGTCCCATAGTGCTCAGAGCCATTTGAACCACGATCCACAGCAGAAACACCGTACCATTATACTAAAATTTTCCTCCACTGAAATCCTATCATTACGCTTTGCAGTTTATGAAACTGCTAAGGTTGATAGGATAAGTAGTCGGTCACAGCTTGTTTCATCCTGTAATCGAATCAAAAAGCCAGGATTGGATTCGTGGTCGAAGATGGAAAAAAAAAACAATCTGTACCTTACCTGTGTTACGTTTTGAATTATAGGTACCTCTATAAGTAGCTCAGTGATCATAGAAAGGAACGACCATTTTATCTGCAACGGAATTGTACCTACTGAACCACTGGAATGGTAAAACGAACTTCAGCCTGGTGACTTATTTGCCTTCACCTCTATGGACAGCTATGGTATATAAAAGCGTTGGAAGTATATTACTCTGGCACGCCGTTCGCCTATCACCACGTTTTCTGGCCGTTGGAATGTTCCGCTTAGGTCCGTATTCTCCGTGACTCACCAGCTGGCACCGGTCCGCGCGCCAACAGAGCGTGGTGTGTCACTTGTTAAGTTAACAGTTACTGCTGTCTGTTAACGCGACGCTAACTCGGCGCTAAACTCAACTCCCACTGCTCCGATGGCAGGTGACGATGCTTCCGTGATGAGTCGTTCAGGCTCTTCAATTTCCGTCCCTCTCCTGTTTGCACCCCCTGTCCCCTCCCCTCCCCTCCTCTCCCCACCTTCCTAACTGGTTAAGGCGGTTACACATCTCTATGTTGACACTTCATTTGGCAGGTAATTAAGAAGGCGTCGTCCGCAAGTTGCACCGCACTGAACAGCTCCGTCTGCGGCGCCAACGCAAGGTCATCCATTTAACGAAGGTCTTTTATAAAGGAAGGTATACGTCCTCTAGCTCTAGAAATAAGCTATCAACAAATGCGCTACGCTGACAACATTTGGTTTAACTTCTTTGTATCCAAAATTATTTCTACTGTTAGTTTAGTTTCCACAACACTAGTAAAGGATTGTCATAAAATTTTGATTACCACCTCGAAAAAACAAAGTTACAGAATCAATCTTTTTCCCACGGAAATGCCTGAAGCCCTGATACACACCTCTGCGCCTCATTACTATAGCACCCAACTAGAGGAGTCCCAAGGGAAGGGCGCAGCCAGTCTTGAGTTCATAAATGGGTTGCACCACATAGTTTTTCTACAACCGAAACTTTCGGGAGCACATGTTCCGACAAAGCTGTAAAATACATTCTTGAACATATAAATATCTGAATTAGCATAGACTGTAGGCATATTATGTTTTGAACGATGAGATCGAACTGGTAAACAAGTTTTTCCTGCAGAAATTCCTAGAGCTACCAACTCAAAACAGCCAGTTTCTCTATTCTTACGTTTAAACTATACAACTGAGCCACCTTGGGTTTGCAAAGCTTTGCACCTGTGCTGGCATATAATGCCATTCTCAATATATCTTCTAGGAAGTCATAGTAACATATCTGTGTCGCTTCCGCGGTGGACGCTTATTTACTTCTGCTTTAAATTATATACCATAAATAAATGTGAATAAACTGTGGCTTATTGACTAATCGTCCGACATAGTTTCGAGAAAATGTCCTCTAATCACGCGATTACATTTACGTTCTCAACACTGTTGTTGTTGTGGTCTTCAGTTCTGAGACTGGTTTGATGCAGCTCTCCATGCTACTCTATCCTGTGCAAGTTTCTTCACCTCCCAGTACCTACCGCAACCTACATCCCTCTGAATCTACTTAGTGTATTCATCTCTTGGTCTCCCTCTATGATTTTTACCCTGGACGCTACCCTCCAGTACTAAATTTGTGATCCCTTGATGCCGCAGAACATGCCCTACCAACCGGTTCCTTCTTCTTGCCAAGTTGTGCCACAAACTCCTCCCCAAATCTATTCAATGCCTCCTCATTAGTTACGTGATCTACCCATCTAATCTTCAGCATTCGTCTGTAGCACCATATTTCGAAAGCTTCTATTCTCTTCTTGTCCAATCTATTTATCGTCCATGTTTCACTTCCAAACATGGCTACACTCCATACAAATACTTTCAGAAACGACTTCCTGACACTTAAATCTATACTCGATGTTAACAAATTTCTCTTCTTCAGAAACGCTTTCCTTGCCATTGCCAGTCTAAATTTTATATCCTCTCTACTTCGACCATCATCAATTATTACGCTCCCCAAATAGCAGAACTCCTTTACTACTTTAACTGTCTCATTTCCTAATCTAATTCCCTCAGCATCACCCGACATCATTCGAGTACATTCCATTATCCTCGTTTTGCTTTTGTTGATGTTCATCTTATATCCTCCTTTCAACTGCTCTTCCAAATCCTTTCCTGTCTCTGACAGAATTACAATTTTACCGGCCAACCTCAAAGTTTTTATTTCTTCTCCCTGGAATTTAATACCTACTCCCAATTTTTCTTTTGTTTCCTTCACTGCTTGCTCAATATACAGATTGAATAACATCGGGGAGAGGCTACAACTTTTTTCACTCCCTTCCCAACCACTGCTTCCTTTCATGCCCCTCGACTCTTATAACTTCCATATGGTTCCTGGTTCAAATGGCTCTGACAAGGGAACATCCCCTCAGACTTAGTTATAAGTTGGCACAGTGGATAGGCCTTGAAAAACTGAACACAGATCAATCGAGAAAACAGGAAGAAGTTGTGTGGAACGATGAAAAAATAAACAAACTGAGAAGTCCATGTGCAAGATAGGCAATATTAAGGAGAGAAAGAAAGTACAGTGAGAGCCGTGGTCCCGTGGTTAGTGTGAGCAGCTTGGGAACGAGAGGTCTGTAGTTCAAATCCTCCCTCGACTGAATGTTTTACTTTCTTTATTTTCGCAAAGTTATGATCTGTCAGTTCGTTCATTGACGTCTCTGTTCACTGTAATAAGTGCGATAAGTACCTCTCCAATGGGAACCGAAAACATTTGATCGCAAGGTCATAGGTCAACCGATTCCTCCACAGGATAATACGTCTGATATATTCAATACGACACTGGTGACAGCATGTGCATCACATGACAGGAATATGTTGTCGACCCACCTAAATAGTTCACTTGGCGAATGGGTAAAAAGATTCTTCTACCTTGCCCGATTTAGGTTTTCCCAAAAAAGTGATGAAAACATAAGAGTTTGTCACATAAACTGAAAATATGAAGTTAAACTTTTCACTCGAGGGAAGACTTGAACCAAGGACCTCTCGTTCCGCAGCTGGTCATGCTAACCACGGGACTATAGCACTCCTGAGCTCACACTGTCCATGATATTGCCTGCATGGACTACTCAGTTTGTACATTTTGCTTGTTTTTTCATAGTTCCACACAACTTCTTCCTGTTTTCTCGATCGATCTGTGTTCAATTTTTCGAGGCCTATCCACTGTGCCAACTTATAACTAAATCTGAGGGGAGTGCGATAGGGAGGTTCCCTTGTGAGCACTATGGGACTTAACTTCTGAGGTCATCAGTCCTCTAGACTTTAGAACTACTTAAACCTAACTAACCTAAGGACATCACACACATCCATGCCCGAGGCAGGATTCGAACCTGCGACCGTAGCAGTCGAGCGGTTCCAGATTGTAGCGCCTAGAACATAAGATTTCTGTACTAATTGCCACCTTTATAATTTGAAAGAGAGTATTCCAGTCAACATTGTCAAAAGCTTTCTCTAAGTCTACAAGTGCTAGAAACGTAGGTTTTCCTTTCCTGAATCTTTCTTCTAAGATAATTCGTAAGGTCAGTATTGCCTCACGTGTTCCATCATTTCTACGGAAACCAAATTGATCTTCCCCGAGGTCGGCTTCTACCAGTTTTTCCATTCGTCTGTAAATAATTCGCGTTAGTATTTTGCAGCTGTGACTTATTAAACTGATAGTTCGGTAATTTTCACATCTGTCAAGACCTGCTTTCCTCGAGATTGTAATTATTATATTCTTCTTGAAGTCTGAGGGTATTTCGTCTGTGTCATACATCTTGCTCACAAGATGGTAGAATTTTGTCATGACTGGCTCTCCCAAGGCCGTCAGTAGTTCTAATGGAATGTTGTCTACTCCCGGGGTCTTGTTTCGACTCAGGTCTTTCAGTGCTCTGTCAAACTTTTCACGCAGTATCGTATCTCCCATTTCATCTTCATCTACATCCTCTTCCATTTCCATAATATTGTCCTCAAGTACATCGCCCTTGTATAGACCCTCTATATACTCCTTCCACCTTTCTGCTTTCCCTTCTTTGCTTAGAACTGGGTTTTCATCTGAGTTTGATATTCATGCAAGTGGTGCTATTTCCCCAAAGGTCTCTTTAATTTTCCTGTAGGCAGTATCTACCTTACCCCTAGTGAGATAAGCCTCTACATCCTTACATTTGTCCTCTAGGCATCCCTGCTTAGCCATTTTGCACTTCCTGTCGATCTCATATTTGAGACGTTTGTATTCCTTTTGCCTGCTTCATTTACTGCATTATTATATTTGCTCCTTTCATCAATTAAAATCCAATATTTATTCTGTTACCCAAGGAACCTACTTGATCCTCTGCTGCCTTCACTACTTCGTCCCGCAGAGCTACCCATTCTTCTTCTACTGTATTTCTTTCCCCCATTCCTGTCAATTGTTGCCTTATGCTCTCCCTGAAACTCTGTACAACCTCTGGTTTAGTCAGTTTATCCAGGTTCCATTTCCTTACATTCCCACCTTTTTGCAGTTTCTTCAGATTTAATCTACAGTTCGTAACCAATAGATTGTGGTCAGAGTCCACATCTGCCCCTGGAAATGTCTTACAATTTAAAACCTGGTTCCTAAATCTCTGTCTTACCATTATATAATCTATATGATACCTTCTAGTTCAAATGGTTCAAATGGCTCTGAGCACTATGCGACTTACCTTCTGAGGTCATCAGTCGCCTAGAACTTAGAACTATTTAAACCTAACTAACCTAAGGACATCACACACATCCATGCCCGAGGCAGGATTCGAACCTGCCACCGTAGCGGTCGCTTAGTTCCAGACTGTAGCGCCTAGAACGGCACGGCCACACCGGCCGGCAATACCTTCTAGTATCTCCAGGATTCTTCCATGTATAGAACCTTCTTTTATGATTCTTGAACCAAGTGTTAGCTATGATTAAGCTATGCTCTGTGCAAAATTCTACCAGACGGCTTCCTCTTTCATTTTTTACCCCCTATCCACGTTCACCTACTATGTTTCCTTCTCTCCCTTCTCCTACTCCCGAATTCCAGTTACAATGACTATTAAATTTTCGTCTCCCTTCACTATCTAAATAATTTCTTTTATCTCGTCATACATTTCATCAATTTCTTCATCATCTGCAGAGCTAGTTGGCATATAAACTTGTACTACTGTAGTAGGCGTGTGCTTCGTGTCTATCTTGGCCACAACAATGCGTTCACTATGCTGTTTGTAGTAGCCTACCCGTACTCCTATTTTTTTATTCGTTATTTAACCTACTCCTGCATTACCCCTATTTGATTTTGTATTTATAACCCTGTATTCACCCGACCAAAAGCCTTGTTCCTCCTGCCACCGAACCTCGCTAATTCCCACTATATCTAACTTTAACCTATTCATTTCCCTTTTTAAATTTTCTAACCTACCTGCCCGATTAAGGTGACATTCCACGCTCCGATCCGTAGAACGCCAATTTTTTCCCCTTAGAACGACGTCCTCTTGAGTAGTCCCCGCCCGGAGATCCGAATCGGGAACTATTTTACCTCCGGAATATTTTACCCAAGAGGACGCCATCATCATTTAACCATACAGTAAAGCCGCATGCCCTCGGGAAAAATTACGGCTGTAGTTTCCCCTTGCATTCAGCCGTTCGCAGTACCAGCACAGCAAGGCCGTTTTGGTTAGTGTTACAAAGCGAGATCAGTCAATCATCCAGACTGTTGCCTCTGCAACTACTGAAATGGCTGCTGCCCCTCTTCAGGAACCACACGTTTGTCTGGCCTCTCAACAGATACTCCTCCATTGTGGTTGCACCTACGGTACGGCTATCTGTATCGCTGAGGCACGCAAGCCTCCCCACCAACGACAAGGTCCATGGTTCTTCATTACTCAACACTAATGTTGAGTAATGAAGAAGGGAGACATCTGGTTGATGATCTTGTTATTAGAGATAGACTACAGCTTTAACTGGAGAGTGTGTTGAGAAGGGTATCAGCCATGACCTTTCTCGCCTATGTTCGCCTTAACTGAATCACGGAAATCATGTGAGAACTAAACCAGGAAAGGGAGGTGGGGACCTGAACCGCGGCCGGCCGGTGTGGCCGAGCGGTTCTAGGCGCTTCAGTCTGGAACCGCATGACCGCTACGGTCGCAGGTTCGAATCCTGCCTCGGGCATGGATGTGTGTGATGTCCTTAGGTTAGTTAGGTTTAAGTAGTTCTAAGTTCTAGGGGACTGATGACCACAGATATTAAGGCCCATAGTGCTCAGAGCCATTTGAACTATTTGGGCCCGAACCGCCGCCCTCTAAGATACGAAAGTGTTTGGCCACCTCCCTTGATGCCAGCGTACAATGCTCGTTCGTGGTACTACTTACCCAGATTACTACCAGAAATTTCTAACAATAAATGCTTAAGATGGCTATGGAAGATCCATAGCCTTTTGTGTGAATTTGAGCATTAACGATGCACCAGGAACGGATTATCTGAAAGGGACGGAAATATGTAGATGTGGTTTACATGTACAGACGTATATTGGATTGGATGATTTATTCAAGACAAAGATCTTCACAGATTGAGCAAGTCAGTAATGCACTGGTCCATCTCTGGTCCTTATGATGGCAGTTACTGGGTTTAGTATTGGTTGATGGAGCTGTTGGATGTCCGCCTCAGGGACATCGTGCCAAAGTTTGTTCAACTGACACGTTAGATAGACAGCATTACGAGCTCTTGATGCAATAAAATTACCAACAGCCGTATGTATTGTAGAAATTTATTTTATGAACTTCTTATGTGCTACCAGTTTCGCCATTACATTGATGCCATCTTCAGTCCCCACACGTAATAGTCGTAAAATCGTTATACACGGAAGGAGCCATATAACTGGATCCGTGAATTAAATCGTTGTTGCAACAGCACTTGGCGGCCAGGCGACACATACTGAGGGACAGTGTCGCCTGACCACACAACTGCGCTCGCTAAGGAACAACCAACTATTAGTACGAAACAAAGGAAAATTTCTTCGGAACAACCGGAACGCCCGACCCATGATAGTAGAAAGAAATGTTGAGGGTGGGACGCGTTAACTACAACAAAGACTGTAAACATACGCTCTGCATGCATTCAACAGTTCATGCAATACGGTGTTTGACGAAAATTGCTGTGGAACCGATTAGTACGACATGCTGTGTGGTACGGCAACAGTTTGCTAGGCATCTTTTGAATGCTTACGATCGTCAACAAGCAAACTGACGACTCGAAACGGGTCAAAGTGTCACTATTGGGGACACAGTAATGGGTGTGTCAAAAGTGTCATCTCGCGATTATAAAGGGCCTCTGAAGGGGGAAATGCTACGGGAAAGCATGCCGATGGTCATAGGCGCACCACACCTCTTGAGATCGACACGCAGCCCTGCTAATCAGATCACTACAGACTCTGCAACGGCTACCGGTATACGTGTCTCTGCCAGAACCATTTCGCGGCGGTTAAATCAGGCTGGTTTGTATGCTCGGAAGTCTGTTAAATGCATCCCACTTCAACCACACTGTCGTCGAGAAAGAGTTCGTTCGTGTTGCGAGTATGTTGATTGGGGTCATGAACAGTGGTCCAGAATGATGTTCACCAACGAATCCCACTTCACGTGGCAAGTGATTCTGGCCACCAGTTAGTGTGGAGAAAGGGGGGAAACACGTTACATACCACAGATTCTTCATGAACGTCAATGGTACGGCCTAGGCGTTAAGGTGTGGGCAGGCGTGATGTACAGTGTCCGAACACCGCTGCGAGGTACCGTTACAACTCAGCAGATTATTCTGGATCAGGTCCGTCTGTATAGGGGTGCGGTAGGCCCCGACTTTCTGTTAATGGACAATAATGCTCGACCACACAGGACCGCTGAGTGTCGGACACATTGGAAGGAGAAGATTTGAACGTATGTGGTAGCCTGCGTACGCCTCGGACTTAAACCCTGTAGAATATGCCTGGGATGTTCTTGGAAGACTGTTTCTCAACACCCCCTCCCCAGACCGTGCAAGAACTGAAAACCCGCCTTCGAGAGGAGTGCGACAATATCCCCCAAGGACTTGTCAACAGTTTGGCACCCGATAGAGACATATTCCTTACTGATGGCTCGATATCGACCTTTAACTTGGTAGTTCAAACGTTTATTTGTGTCTACTATACTGCTTTCCAGAGTGATGAAATCTGTAGCTTTTTTCATTATAAAAATGCCACTCCAGCTCAAAATATGTATATAGTGCATTTCATGCTGTCCATTATGACCGTGCTTATTCCTATCTAACAACGTCTTTGTTCCTTCGCAGCTGTCAAGCAGTGTAGAAGAGCTGCATTTTCCCAAAATTACATGCAGATATTCAATGTATGTGACTGTGTCAGGGAACACGGTATATTAAGGCTGTATTGGAACATAGCTGGAGTTTTTTCCCGACTCATCAGAATTAACTTACATTTTTCTTTATTTACAGGAAGCTGCCACTCATCACACTATTAGAAATTCTTCGAAGTCATCCTGTATCCTGCTGCAGTCGCACAACGGCGACATCCTTCCCGCGCACTACCTGCAAACAGTCGCATGTTTACAGAGAACAACGTCGGTCCTCTCACACCTCCGCAGGACACTCCTGTCCATCCTCTTGTCTTTCTTGAACATACGCCGTTGTCTTTCTTGAACACACGCCGTCCAGGACAACGCACAGGGTTCTATCATTTACGAAGTCTTCGAGTCACTCACGTAGATGGGAACCTACTCCGTATGCTCGGATCTTCGTTAACATTCTGGAGTCGGGAATCACGTCAAACGCTTTTCGAAAATCTAGGAAGATTCATCCATGGTTCGCAGGATATCGTGCGAGAAAAGAGCAAGCTGAGTTTCACATGAGCGATGCTTTCTAACTCCGTTCTGACTTGTAGACACAAGCTTTTCCGTCTCAAGGAAATTTATCGTATTCGAACTTGGAACATGCTCAAGACTTCTGCGGCAAAGACATGTTAAGGATATTGGTCTGTAACTTTGCGGGTCTGTTCTTTTACCATTCTTAAACATAAGTCATCCGTGCTTTTTCGCTTTTCTAGATCAATCCATCTGATCTTCACCAGTCTCTTGCAATACTTTTCAGTAGTTTCATTCCCGTCTCACCCCACAGTTTAAGTTCCACGCCCAAGCATTACTGCATTGCAATCACAACTCTCCACCAAAAATCATGTTTATGTTTTTGGGTGTTACCAGCGACTTAGATTTATGGGAAACACTTTCGCCTGGTCAGATTCTTGCTATTACTAATGTTCGACATACTGTCAGTGGAACAGTATTTACTTTTGCCTGCTGGTTACTGGTTTTGGTCCAGAGTACAAATGTTTGGCACGCCTACTTGGCAAGCGAGAGTGACGACTGCGTTCCAGCGGTTGACCTGAGAATACTTCTGTGTTCCGAAGCCGGTTGGCAGTAGGCAAAGATAAAATACGACTATAGGCTAACAACATATACTTTTTCATTCTTGCCCTTGGTTTTTCTTGTGCCATCCTTTGGGACTGTACCTCTGAGATATCCAACTTTATCCACAACTTCACAGACATCTTTCCTAAGTTTCCAGCGTTCTGAAATGTAACTCTCTCAGCTAGGAACTAGTGCACTACTCGATGCTAAGGTTTAGTGAAATACTAGATAGTTACATATTTCATATCGTGTCTTTTTAAGTATTTCAAACGGCTCTGAGCACTATGGGACTTCTGAGGTCATCAGTCCCCTAGAACTTAAAACTATTTAAACCTAACTAACCTAAGGACATCACACACATCCATGCCCGAGGCAGGATTCGAACCTGAGACCGTAGCGGTCGCGCAGTTCCAGACAGTAGCGCCTAGAACCGCTCGGCCACCCCAGCCGGCTTTAAGTGTTTCAACGCGACGCTGTGTACTGAGACAATACTGTTGGATCGCAAATAATAAGACCCTGCCTTACTTTGAAATGATTTTGCGTAAATGTACAACTTCAAAATGTGTGTGCAACACCATTTTTCAATTTCTGTATTATATTAAAGCCATCTAAAGACAATCTTTACTATTTACTGTTTTAGTTCAGTTATATGGAGTGCTTGACAACACATATACACGTTTCAAGGGATTCTAGAGGGGATGCAGATACAGATTTGATAAAGGAAACCACGTCCAGCTGTGCCCCGTTTAGATATAAAACAAGCTTGAGAATGGGGTCATTTTCAAGCTTCCCTCTTCGTAGAAGGCACACAGCAGAGCCGTGGAGCTCTCACCTTTGTGCTGTACAGGAGCCGCTGCAGCCAAGTCCGCTGTTCTTTGCACATGTCTATCTGCGACACCATCTCTCCTACACGCGGTCCACAGACCCTGGTGCTCGTGCCTGGACCACCACATTCAACCCTCCTAGTCACGAACAGACGTACGTTTCTCGCTGCCGCTATAGTATTCGGACGAAAATGGTGTGTAATGGATTGAGGCGCTCCGATATTAGCGATATACACAATGTTATCAAAAGTATACATACGTTTTTCATATTAGGTCCATTGTGCTGCCACCTACTGCCAGGTACTCCATATCAGCGACCTCAGTAGTCATTAGACATCGTGAGAGAGCAGAATGGGGCGCTCCGCGGAACTCAGGAACTTATGGTCAGGTGATTGGGTGTCACTTGTGTCATACATCTGTACGCAAGATTTGCACTCTCCTAAACATCCCTAGATCCACTGTTTCCGATGTGATAGTGAAGTGGAAACGTGAAGGGACGCGTACAGCACAAGAGCGTACAGACCGACCTCGTCTGTCGACTGACGGAGACCACCGACAGTTGAAGAGGGTCTTCATGCGTAATAGGTAGACATCTATCCAGACCATCACACAGGAATTCCTAGCTGCATCAGGATCCATTGCAAGTATTATGACAGTTAGGCGGGAGATGAGAAAACCTGGAATTCATGGCCGAGCTGCTGCTCATAAGCCACACATCACGCCCATAAATGCCAAAAGACGGCTCGCTTGATGTAAGGAGCGCAAACATTGGACGAATGAACAGTGGAAAACGTTGTGTGGAATGACGAATCGCGGTACATAATTTGGCGATCCCATGGCAGCGTGTGGGTATGGCGAGTGCTCGGTGAACGTCATCTGCCAGCGTGGGTAGTGCCAACACTAAAATATTCGGAGGCGGTGGTGTTATGGTGTGGTCGTGTTTTTCATGGAGGGGGTTTCCACCCCTTGTTGTTTTGCGTGACAGTATCACAGCACAGGCCTACGTTGATGTTTTAAGCACCTTCTTGCTTCGCACCGTTGAAGAGCAATTCGGGGATGGCGATTGCATCTTTCAACACGATCGAGCATCCGTTCATAATGCACGGCCTGTGGCGGAGTGGTTACACGACAATAACATCCCTGTAACGTACTGTCCTGATCAGAGTGCTGACTTGAATCCTATAGGACACCTTTTGGATGTTTTGGAACGCCGACTTCGTTCCAGGCCTCACCGACCGACATCGATACCTCTCCTCAGTGCAGTACTCCGTGAAAAATGGGCTGCCATTCCCCAAGAACCCTTCCAGCACCTGATTGAACGTATGCCTGCGACTGTGGAAGCTGTCATCAAGGCTAAAGGTGAGCCAAAACCATATTAAATTCCAGAATTACCGGTGGAGGGCGCCACGAACTTGTAAGTCATTTTCAGCGAGGTGTCTGGATACTTTTGATCACATAGTATAAATCAATAAATCGAAACAGATTTACCAAAGATCGAATTTCGGCTGTAAAAATACTGTTTTCAAATTATTTAACATTAAAGAAAAAACCCTTCTTTGTGTTATAAAATATCTAATAATAATACACAGAAGAAAACTCCATCATAACCGAGCATTTAATAATAAAAAATAATGGTCCAACTGCTTATATAGTGTATATACTCGTATTTGGCTCTGTGTCATTGCTTGCTCTGTGAGTAACAGTTAACCACAAAAATGTATATAAAAAGTACCTGAGTAGACAGTGTGACAGACCCAAAAGCTTAAGTTGCAGTATTAAAGATAACTTGTTGTAGTGGTTCTTGTAATATAAAGTACTCCCGCAGTAGCAAGTCGTTTTAATAACAATGGCACAGTCCCTCTCCCCTCCCTCGCTCCCCCCCCCCCCCCCCAAAAAAAAGGATCAATTATTAGTTTTCGCCGTACTGAATGCATAAACTGATTATTTTTAAAAGTTGGAAGTTGCATTTCAGTGCCCACCTGCTGTGCACAGAGTTGCTTTGTTTGGTCTACTGTTACTCCTAAACACAACCAATAGTTACGATATTGCAGAGCCTGTGTTGTCAAGAAAAACGATGTGATAGTCCTTTGGTCATTCTTGCTTGTCCGAAGGAACAGGCAATGCGTCCACTACAGCTGTTATGAAATTCATGAAATGTATTCGAAGTTGCGAATATCGACTACCGTCAGCTGTATAGCGGAATGAAAATGAAATTTTGTGCTGGACCGAGACTTGAACCCGGATGTCTCGCGTAAAGCGAGAATATTCGCAACTTCGAATACACAGCAGCAGTGCCTGTTCCGTTGGACATGCATGCGCGTCAGAAGGAACACTCCATCGTTCTTAACAACACAGGCACAGCAATATCGTATTTATCCGCCGCTAAAATGTCCTCCCTGTATTGTTGGTTGGTTTGGGGGATTAAAGGGACCAGACTGCTACGGTCATCCATCCCCCTCCCCTGTATGGGACTAACATAATGTGTGTATGGCGGGTCGTGAGTGGATAGCCAAAATGGTTCGAATAGACGCCATGAACAACCAACATTACTGTTTGATTATTGCTATTACAGTTCATTGTGTCCTAGTGACGGCACATCTGCCACTACATGCATTATCCTACTGCGACAACCTACGATTATAGTGACGGCGAAAATGGCGATGTTGTGCCAAAGAATTAGCATCTATTTGCCAAGACCTGGGTTTCAGTCCCCCCAATTGGTATCCCTTAGAATGTCTGTATCATTTGCAAAGCACATAAGGCGGCAGTTTGCGTAGATATTTTACTAAGATAGAACTCATAGGGATGGTGTCGTAACACTTCAACCATAACAGCAGGAACGAGTTGCACGTCGTTGCAGAAATGCCGTCCTGATTGTCCAGCGATTATTGCAGTGTACTGACTGCGTGTTTGCCTCTTGCTACAAATTAGTGAAGTGGATGCAGAGGAAACGAAAGGACTCGTTGCGGCTCTGCTTGTGTGTTGGCTCTGTTTGCAGGTATCTGGAGTGACATCATTATCCGTCACTTTCAGAAGATTTCCCAAGTGCCCCACGGGCACCACTGCACTGCAGAGGCTGTGCAGTCATCTGAGGGCTGGATAGCGTCCCATCAAAAGTGAAAGTAAGGAGAAGAAGACAACGAAGAGCCAGAGAAACAGCGTAGTGGAGAGCTTAGAGTTCTTCCCAAATTTACCTACATATTGCGCTATGCTACTAACGATAGCTCACGAGGAATGAACAGTCAAAACTTACGGACATTTTATTCAGCCCCTAATATTTATAGTCCTGTATATCGGCAAACTTGCCGCTGAGTTTTAC
This sequence comes from Schistocerca serialis cubense, assembly GCF_023864345.2. Lineage (NCBI taxonomy): Eukaryota > Metazoa > Arthropoda > Insecta > Orthoptera > Acrididae > Schistocerca > Schistocerca serialis. The sequence goes on along the minus strand of NC_064646.1, from coordinate 442,558,930 downwards.
ACGTTGTGAAATTATATATATAAAATGTTATGATTAACTTTTAAAAGGATAATCGTATCTGTAATTACAGCATTATAGGGAAAATTGACCTTCATTATTCAGTTGACTTTATACCACAGAAAAGACTGAATAATGACGCTATCAACATCTTTGATCGTTCAGAAAATCACATAAAACTCTGAGTGGTAGCAAAGCCTTTTTTTTTTTAAGCAAACTAAGTTCCTTCAGAGCAGCTTCATCTATTACACTGATTTCTTTACTAAATTTTGAACGCAGTTTAAAATAACTGGACATACGTAGACGATCGATAAGCTAACTTGAGCAGCACTGTAAGATTGTTCATTGACGGTGCTAATGTTTATGGGAAAGTTTTGTCGTTGGACGATGCTAGGCAGATGGAGAAAGATTTTTCATGGCATAATAAATTTGTGAGCTTTTTAAATGAGGATAAAATGAGTTCAAAAAGGAGGAACTCGATAGTATCTCATTACAATATTTGTGGAGTACATACTCGACACATTAGATCCTAAACTTTTTAGGGGTGTTACTGTGAGGAGATATGGAATGGGACGATCACATAGAATCAGTGTTGGGGAAGAAGGAAGGAACATGCGAGTTTAATGTCCCGTCGTCAGCTTGGTCATTAGAGACGGAGCACAAGCTCGGACTACGAAAGGATGGGGGAGGAAATCAGCCGTGTCCTGATCAAGGGAACCATCCCGACATTAGCCTAGAGTGAGTCAGGGAAATAACGGAACACCTAACTCAGGATGCCCGGACGTGGATTTGAACCGTCGTCCTCACGAATGCGGGTCTGCGGTGCTGCCCGCTGCGTCACAGGGCGAAGGGAAGATCGCTCGTGCTAGTCACCGCCGACTTCGTTCAGATATATGGTGTTTGCAGGGCCTGGCCAGAAATGAAAGTGACAGAGTTGGGAACTCGAGATGATAAAGTGTTTATGACAGAATAGCATTTCCGGCGCCAGTCGGGCTAGGTGTGAGACATTTTCTGCTAGCGCAGTTTCCAGGCAGCTGTTGGCGCAACGAACACGGTGCAGATTGCACTACGAATAAATCGAAATAAAGCTTAGTATTTTGCATGTATTAACATATTCATAAAAGGCACGAAAATGAAACTTCAGTATTGATCTTGTCCCATCCAGAGGGGAAAGGAAATTATATCGTGATTGAAACGCCTGGTTAAATCCGCAGGACAGAACCGGTAGTTGTAAATGTGGAAAGGTACCAAAAATGAGCGGCTGTCAGTTACACTCGAACACATATAACTTTATTTAGTTGCTCAGACACTACAGCGCAAATTTCCGGGCTTATCTATCGACTAAATATGTCACACAATCTTATGACTTAAGGGGACAACCTCTTTAATTTTTAAAACGGCTGAAGGCCCATAATTTATAACACAACTACAATAAATTTTCAAAAGGCAGAAAGCGCAAGGTTTTATCCTTAAATAATATTGCAAATGAGGCTGAAGGCCCAAACAATGTAAGACTTGACAAGTAAGGAATTTTAATTTTAAAACGGCTGAAGGCGCATAATTTAAAAACACAACTACGATAAATTTTCAAAGGCCTCAGGCCCAAAGCCCGATAATTTTAAAAGGAGGCTGAAGGCCCAAAAAATTTAAGATTTAACAATAACGAATTTTACTTTTTAAACGGCTGAAGGTCCATGATTCAAAACAACTACAATAAGTTTTTACAAGGCAGAAAGACCAAGGCTTTATCCTTAAATAATTTTTTTTTAAATGAGGCTGAAGGCTCAAACAATCTAAGATTTAACAAGTAAGGAATTTTAATTTTAAGACGGCTGAAGGCCCACCATTGATAAACACAACTACAATAAATTTTCAAAAGGCAGAAGGCCCAAAGCTTCATCCATAAAAAAATATTTTAAATTAGGCTGAAGGCCCAAAACAATGCAAGACTTGACAAGTAAGGAACTTTCAATTTTAAAATGGGTGAAGGTCCATTATTTAAAACCCAATTAAAAGCATACAAATTCAAACCATCGGCTATGAGCCACTAAAATACACAATCAAACACCAATATGAAAAGGCAATACAGCCAGTAACGCTCAGAAGTTTCCGGGGGTGGGTCTGCGCTTGAAATATTAACGTTCGCTTAGGGGAGACATGTAGTCGGTCAATCTATATCTGAACCGCCGGCAACCCAACCAAGAGAGTCAACGGACCCACCGACAAGACGACTTGCTCTCCACCCGACCAGTACACAAGGAACTCCAAAGCCAAAAAGCAACAGGCGTAGCCGCCCACAACCAAGTACGCATAAACTGTCAAAGCTACACACACACTTGCTGGACAGCGACAACACGGTGAGGAAAGGACACTGCCTGAATTTTACGTCAGCGGCCAGGGCAGTTAACCGGAACGCAAACGGCCACAAGGCAGAAAATACCGCTGGTGCACTTGGACTTCAAATAACCAAAATACAGTTAAACTCCACCGGATGGTGACCAAACTTTCGCCAACTCTAATACTCGCTGTTGCTCACGGGAATACCCCCAACAGCCAACCATGAAAACCAACGGCACAATGTGAACAGACTGGTTTCGGTAATTAAATCACCATTCAACTTTGATGTCTTTGGTCGGTGAGCCGCGTACCTCGTAGCACTCGGAACAGCTCCCACACACCCCGACACTGCGTAGAGGCCGCCAGCGGGCCCGGCCACTGCGCCGCGCAGAGGTTTCCTGACTGATCCACACCAACCGACCGACTGCTGCACATCAGCACGGAGACAGCACTAAAATAACTGAGCAGTCGACATCACAAGCTACACACAGTTTCACGAACACTTGCACGAAGGACTAGACAATGCTGACGCCAGCGACTGTGCGATAACAAGGACGAATCACGAGTCGGCACACACAGGCAAGCCATAAGCGATCGCCGGCCAACATACACGTCAGGCAAGACGACCGACCAAGGTGGTCCGCACTCAAGTGATATTGTATCGTCAACCGTGGGGTGAGCCATGGCTGTCCGGACCTCACTGCAGCCGCGCCCCGACTGAACTTCTGCCGTGTCCTAAGTCAAACACTGCCAGGTCCGGACTGCACTGCTAGCGCCTCCCAACTCACTGGCAGATCCGAACTAACTCCGAACACACGACAACTGGGAAGTAATAGCAGTCAGCAAAGATAATACGCCAGGGCTTATATCGGTAAGCTCCGCTGCTGCCGCTCACGGGCAGGCAAGGCGGCAACTCGGTGACACCAGTACTTGAAATTAACATAACGAGGTGGTAGTACACTAAAAACAGGATGTCAAATGAGATCTAGCACAAACACAAGCCACAGACGGCTCAGCGATGAAACTGCATCAAAATACACTCAAATGTAAGAGTATATCACTAGCTATCCTTGCCAGTATTTGGCAAAATGATGCGTTACGTGGCCGGCCGGTGTGGCCGATCGGTTCTAGGCGCTACAGTCTGGAACCGCGCGACCGCTACGGTCGCAGGTTCGAATCCTGCCTCGGGCATGGATGTGTGTGATGTCGTTAGGTTAGTTAGGTTTAAGTAGTTCTAAGTTCTAGGGGACTTGTGACCTCAGCAGTTGAGTCCCATAGTGCTCACAGCCATTTGGACCATTTGAACCATTTGATGCGTTACGTGTGGTTGACTACCAAACTTTGCGAGGAGAGAAAAATTTTTAGGAGTGTAAACCAAGTTTGCTTTCCTACAGAAGCTTTAAAACAACTGTCGAGAAAATTACTGCTTCCCTTGTTTTTATGATGAATATCACCCCATGTAAATCATCAGCTTAAAATAATAAATTACATAATTCTATATACTAACTTCTCATGTGCGCCTTACAATTCCTTCCTAAAAATTTATTTGCAGTTCAAAATGTTCGCCGGCCGAAGTGGCCGAGCAGTTCTAGGCGCTACATTCTGGAACCGCGCGACCGCTACGTTCGCAGATTCGAATCCTGCCTCGGGCATGGATGTGTGTGATGTCTTTAGGTTAGTTAGGTTTAAGTAGTTCTAAGTTCTAGGGGACTGATGACCTCAGAAGTTAAGTCCCATAGTGTTCAGAGCCATTTGAACCAAAATGTTCCTTTGATTGTGCTTTAGATGCATATGACAATATTAATACATTAAATATAAGCCGAGAGGTATATCTACATCTACACCTACACTTCACAAGTCACATTGTGGTGTGTGGCGGAGGACGCTTTGTGTACCGCTCTCACTTCCTCCCCCAATGCTGTCCAGTTGCGAATGTCTCAGTGGAAGAACGACTGTCTTTAGCCTCCGTGCGGCCTTATTTTGTTCATTATTGTTCATTGTATTTGGTTGTAGCGTACGTCACATGGAATCCTTTGAAGTTCGTTGTTGATTCCTTCACTCAGTTTTTTATTAGAGGGACCAGTCACCTCTCTGACCGAACACGCTGAGCTACCGTGCCGGTTTGCCTCGACTCTCTCTAATTTTACAGAGGTATGTGGGTGGTCACTTCCCCCTCGCTCAATTTACGAATGCAACAGGACAGAAAATTCATAATATTGTACGACGCACCCTCCACCATGCAGTGTACACTGGCTTGCAAAGTATATGACACAGACATTTACTAAATAGCTTTTGCAGTTATATTGAGTCCTGTGTAAGTCACCAGTACTGAATAATATTTACACATATTTTGCGTAAAAATAGCTCTTCGACGACAAGGTGCTACAACAGCAGAATCTCATGGGACACGTGACATTTGACATTTTAGAACGTGAACGTTAGTTTCTGATCTGTGAGTTAGTTGTTGGAATCTATTCCCAAATCGCGGCAAGCTTCAAATAAAGAGGTATTAATTCACGTTTTCCTCTCCATGGAAATAGTTCACGGCGATCTTACGACTGCAGAGTTGTTTCTACCGACAGTATTCACTGGTGAAAACAACAAAACGTAATTTTTTGTGTCGTCAGTCTTCTGTCTGGTTTGACTGAGACTTCCACGATTTCCTCTCCTGTGCCAACCACTTGATCACAGAGTAACACTTAGACCATACGTCCTCAATTATTTCCATTATCTCTGTCTTCCCATGCAATTTTTACGCGCTTCAGATCCCACCTCGTACCATGGAACTTACGCTATGATATCTGGATGTCTTAACACATGTACCTTCCTCTTCATATTCATCTACATCTACATATACATGGACACTCTACAAATCATACTTAAGTGCCAGCTTGACAATAATTATCTATTATTTCACTCTCGAACAGCGCGCGTAAAAAACAAACGACAATATCTTTCCGTGCGAGCTCTGATTTTCCTTGTTTTGTTATGATGATCGTTTCTCCCTACGTAGGCCAGCGTCAACAAAATATTTTCGCTTTCGGAGGAGAAAGTTGGTGATTGAAATTTAGTCAGAAGATACCGCCGCAACGAAAAACGCTTATGTTACAATGGTGTCCAACCCAAATCCTGTATATGTCCGCGACACTCTCTCCCATGCTTCGCGATAATACAAAACATGTTGTCCTTCTTTGACCTTTCTTGATGTATTCCGTTAATCCTACCTGGTTCGGATCGCGCAGCAGTAGGCAGTCTCTTTAGCAGACCTGTTACATTTTCTAAGTGTTCTTCCAATAAAACGCAGTCTTTGGTTTGCCTTCCTCACAACATTTTCTATCTGTTCTTTCCAATTTAAATTGTTCGTAATTGTAATTCTTAGCTGTTTATTTCAGTTTACGGCCTTTAGATTAGACTGGTTTGCCGTCTAACCGAAGTATAACGGATTCCTTTCATCACCTCATGTTGATGCCCTTACATTTTTCATTATTTTGGGTCAATTACCAATTTTCGCACCATTCAGATAGCTTTTCTAAATCGTTTTGCGATTTATTTTGACCATCTGATGAGGTTACCAGACGATAAACGACAACATAAGCTGCAAACAACCTAAGACAGCTGTCCAGATTGTCTCCTAAATCGTTCATAGAGATAAGGAACAGGAGAGGGCCTATAACACTATCCTGGGGAGCGCCAGAAATCACTTCTGCTTTACTCGATCACTTTTCCTCAATTACGACGAAGTGTAACCTCTCTGACAGGAAATCACGAATCCAGTCACAGGCGATATTCCATAATCACACAATTTCACTACAACTCCCTTGTGTGGTACAGAGCCTTCTGAAAATCTAGAAATACGGAATCAATTTGAAACCCATTGTCAGTAGCACTCAACACTTCGTGTGTGTGCAGAGTAAACCCTTCACCAGCTTGAACAGTCCCCGACAGACATGCAGGGTCCGTGGATTGATGAGGTTGTCTCAATACCCGTACACGTCCATCTGCTCGATATAATTTGAAATGATACTCATCCGACAAGGCAACATGTTTCTAGTCATCTGCAGGTGTTGACGGACCCAGGCAAGGCTGGTGCAAATGGTTCAAATGGCTCTGATCACTATGAGACTTAATATCTGAGGTCATCAGTCCCCTAGAACTTAGAACTACTTAAACTAACTAACTTAAGGACATCACATCTATGCCCGAGGCAGGATTCGAACCTGCGACCGTAGCGGTCTCGCGGTTCCAAACTGAAGCGCCTAGAACCGCTCGGTCACACCGGCCGGCCCAGGCGAGGCGTATAGCCTTCTGTCGTGCAGTCTTCTGCTCCGAAAGCCCATTTACATGATGTTTCGTTGAATGGTTCGGACACTGACACTTGTTGATAGCCCAGCAGTGAGATCTGCAGCAATTTGCGGAAGGGCTGCACTTCTGTCATGCTAAACGATCCTCATCAACCGTCTTTGATCCCGTTCTTGAAGGATCTTTTTCCGACCGCAGCGATGTCACAGATTTGATTTTTTACGGGATTCCTGATATTCACGGTATACTCATGAAATGGTCGTACGGGAAAATCCCCACTTCATCGGTACCTCAGAGATGCTGTATCCCATCGCTCGAGCGCCGATTACAACACGACGTTAATACTCACATTTTGATAACCTGCCATTGTAGCAGCAGTAACCGATCTAACAACTTCGCCAGACACTTGTCTTATAAAGGCGTTGCCGACCACAGCGCCGTATTCTGTCTGTTTATTTGAATACGCATGCATATACCACTTTCTTTGGCGCTTCAGTGTAAATCCGTTTTGACTGTGCCAATAGACCGTTCTCTTCGAGTTAATTCATAGTGTTCGAACACAATACTTGTCCCAAATTCCTGCTGCATATTAACAAAAATAATATCGGTCTGTAATTTAGTCGATTACTTATACTACCTTTCTTGAATTTTGGTGTGATCTGTGCAACTTTCCAATCTTTGGGAACGGATCTTTCGTCGAGCGAGGAGTTGTAGATGATTGGTAAGTATGGAGCTAATGCATCAGCATACTCTGAAAGGGACCTAATTGGTATACAGTCTGGACCAGAAGACTTGCTTTTATTAAGTGATTTAAGTTGCTTCACTACTCCGAGGATATTCACTTCTAAGTTACTCATGTTGGCAGCCGTTCTTGATTCGAATTCTAGAATATTTACTTCGTCTTCTTTGGTGAAGGAATTTCAAATTGATGTGTTTAGTAACTCTGCTTTGGCAGTTCTGTCGGCAATAGTACTTATATTTCCATTGCTACGCCCAGAGAAGCATTGGTTGTGTCTTACCTTTAGCATACTTAACACACGACCAGAATCTCGTGGGCTTTTCATCCAGGTTCGAGACAAAGTTTAGTTGTGGAAAGTACTATAAGGATCTCGCATTGATGTCCGCGCTAAAGGAAGGTTGTTGTGGAATCGATTAGGGCAACATTTCGTATGGTATGGCAACATATCTGCAAGACATCATTTGAATGCTTACGATCGAGCACGAGAAGCTGTACGGCTCAAAGCTGGTCAGAGTGTCACTATTGGTTCCACAGTAATGGGTGTGCCGCGAAAGTGTCATCTCACGATTAAAAAAGGCTGCTGAATGTGGAAATGCTATGTGAAAGTATGCCGGCGGTCGTAGACGGGCTGTCAAACCGCAAGAGGATTTATACATAACCTTAGTGGCGAAAAGCGACAGCAGATAGCTGCTGATCTTGCAGCCGCTGCAGGAGCACGTGTCTCTGCAGGAACCATTTAGCGACGATTAAACCAGTCTGGTTTGTATGCTCGGAAGCCTGTGAAATGCATCCCACTTCAGCCACATCATCGTCAAGGAAGAGTTCGTTGATGAAGAGAGCATGTTGGTTGGGGTCAGTTAAAGTAGCCCAGACTGATGTTCTCCAACGAATCTCACTTCACTGTGGCAAGTGATTTTGGCCAACAGTTACAGCACACAGCAGAGACCATGTTACACAAAACAGAATGTTCATGAACGACATCGGTATGGCCTAGGCGTTATGGTGTGGGCAGGCATTGTGCACAATGGCTGAATATCGATGAATACCTTTGCACAAGGTACCATTACGGCTCAGAAGTAATGCTGGGAGATTGTTCTGGATCATGTCCGTCTATTTAGGGGTGCGGTTGGCCCCGACTGTCTGTTTATGGACGACACTGCCCGACCACACAAGACCGCTGAGGTGTCGGGCACACTGGAAAATAAAGATATTGAACGTATGGAATGGCCTGTGCACCCCTCCCCCATTTAGGGCATAGTTTCTCACACTTTGCTTCGCGAAGCAGTTGGTGGTCCGCAAAACAGTTCCAAGGCCATTAAGAAATAAATGGGGCATTTGTGATATAATGGAAAACAAAGAGGTGAAATTAACACTAACCACTAAAGTTATTAGCTATCTGGGGGACAAACATTCCCTTCAATTAATGGTTCTGACAAACAAAACATTTCATTCTTACTGTGGTGTCACCGCCAGACAACACACTTGCTAGGTGGTAGCCTTTAAATCGGCCGCGGTCCGTTAGTATACGTCGGACCCGCGTGTCGCCACTGTCAGTGATTGCAGACCGAGCGCCACCACAAGGCAGGTCTAGAGAGACGTCCTAGCACTCACCCCAGTTGTACAGCCGACGTTTATAGCAATGGTTCACTGACAACTACGCTCTCATTTGCCGAGACGATAGTTAGCTTAGCCTTCAGCTACGTCATTTGCTACGACCTAGCAAGGCGCAATTACCAGTGTACATTGAAATGGAAATTATGTACAGTCAAGAGAGATGTACACCGATTATGGATTAAAGTTAAGTATTACATCAGTCTGCGTGAGCTTAACGCGTGCCTTTCGGCTACCTCCGAGTGGCTTGGCTGTCTTGCCACGCCACTACACTTACCCATGCGTTCGTTACCTTTAAAATTCCTCCAAAGTCTTCTCCATCGATATAAAGAACAAGAAAGTATTATATATGAGTTCTCATCTCCGTAATAAAGTATTCCAGATGTATTTTCCCAGATTCACGAATTACAGACCTCATTCCTCGAAAAACTCAACCACTCGCTACTATGCCTCAAATAAGATTGTTATAGAGCTGCACAGCTGACTAACTAGGAAGTCAACCAAGGAAAAAGCTAAACACAGAGTCACGGATCTTAGACACTACTCATGCATTCCACTCATATATATTTGTCTCAGTACGGAAAAGTGGAATTAGCTACAATAGCAGAAAACATAAGACCCTTTCAATATAAAATGACGATAACAGGCGGTCCCGTCTTCCAGTGCAGATGCACACCTTGCCTGAACTCTTACGGAAATCACTGACTGTGAATAAGGGGTTCATAGGTACGTGTCAGCACGTCCGTACTGACTAACAGGTTAGGAATTTGGGTCGGCAGGGAAGCGTGCTCGGATGACTGCTCGCGTAAAGCGTGAAAGCAGGGTTTGAATCCCGGTACGGCACAAATTTTCATCTGTTACCACTGATACCTTTCAGTGCCCGAATGCGGCTAAAGACATTAGAAACAATTGAACGAAAAACCGACCATCGTTGTTAGTTCCCTAATGCTGTTGCTACCGTTGCTGACAAGCGAAATCTCAGTGCAGAAACTACACACCAGTGGCAGTGCAACAGACTCGCTTGTAGCTTTTAGACCATTGAAACAAGAAGGTCGCAGCAGATATACATAAACGAGACGAGACATTATGACCACTGCCTACCGCGATGTTGGTTGACGGATGGTGTTGTTGCCAGCATATGACGCGGTAATAAAAGTATGTAAGAGGAACAGACGCAGACGGGGGATCACCATAGTGAAGATATCGGCTGCAAATGGGGAAATCCATTGAGATAAGAGACTTTGACAGAGGGCAGATTATTATTATTACGTCGAGCCTGTGAACGAGTATTTCGGATATTGTGAAAGTGGCTGGATGTTCACGTGCTACTGTCGTGAGCATTACGGAAAGAGGTAGGACAGTGAAACTACCAGTAAGCGCTAAATGGTTGGACGCCCACGACTCTTCACAGAACATCGGATTTTGAGGGTTGACTGCGCTGTAAAGTAGGATAAATGATGATCAGTGGCACCTCTGTCGAAAGAGCGCAATGCCGGTGCACGCACAAGTGTTTCGGAGCACACTGTTCATCGTACATTGTTGAACATGGGAGTTCCGCAGTAGATCATCCCTATGTGTTTACATGTTGACCCAACGACATGGTCAATGGAAACTGTGGTGTCACCGCCAGACACCACACTTGCTAGGTGGTAGCTTAAATCGGCCGCGGTCCATTTAGTACATGTCGGACCCGCGTGTCGCCACTGTGTGATCGCAGACCGAGCGCCACCACAAGGCAGGTCTCGAGATACGGAATAGCACTCGCCCCAGTTGTACGACGACTTTGCTAGCGACTACACTTACGAAGCCTTTCTCTCATTTGCCGAGAGACAGTTAGAATAGCCTTCAGCTAAGTCCATGGCTACGACCTAACGAGGCGCCTTTAGCCTTACAGAGTTTGATAGTTGTCGTATGAAATGTCTCATCAAGAACGTTGTAAACCAAAGGACGATATAAAAGTTAAGTATTCGAGGAGCTGCATACTTTTCTTATTAGCACTCACTACTTATCCTGTTCCAGAATTCACGCCCGTCTGCGTTAGATAGCGTGCATTTCGGCCTCCCCTATCTACAAGGTGTTGGCACATTTGCCAACACATCAGAAACGTGTCAGCCCTTCGGGTCAATCACATTCTTGCTACTCTATGTCGATCGTCGTCTCCCTAAAAGCCGTCAGCGACGTGACGGCGGCTCGAAAAGTACAGCGTGCGACGTACGCACACTAGTGGGAGCAGTATTATGGTATGGAAGACATTCTGCTCGACTTGCGTGGGGCCTTTGGTAGCAATTGAAGACACGCTGGCGGCGGCAAACTGCCTGTGTCATTCATTTGATGTCCCCCCAGCGTCGGTGGTGTCATCTTTCAGCACTATAATTGTCCATGTTGTGGAGGCAGAACCGCGCTACCGTCGTTTGAGGAGTACACTACTGGACATTAAAATTGCTACACCACGAGGATGGCGTGCTACAGACGCGAAATTTAACCGACAGGAAGAAGAAGCTGTGATATGCAAATTATTAGCTTTTCAGAGCATTCACACAAGGTTGGCGCCGGTGGCGACACCTACAACGTGCTGGCATGAGGAAAGTTTCAAACCGATTTCTCATACACAAACAGCAGTTGACCGGCGTTCCCTGGTCTGAGAATGCGTATCATCACGTTTCCGACTTTGATGATGGTCCGATTGTAGCCTATCGCGATTGCGGTTTATCGTATCGTGACATTGCTGCTCTAGTTGGTCGAGATCCAATGACCGTTAGCAGAATATGGAATCGGTGGGTTCAGGAGGGTAATATGGAACGCCATGCTGGATCTCAACGGCCTCGTATCACCAGCAGTCGAGATGACAGGCATTTTATCCGCATGGCTGTAACGGATCGTGCAGCCACGTCTCGATCCCTGAGTCAACAGATGGGGACGTTTGAAAGACAGCAACCATCTGCACGAACAGTTCGACGACGTTTGCAGCAGCATGGACCATTAGCTCGGAGACCATGGCTGCAGTTACCCTTGTCGCTCCATCACAGACAGGAGCGCCTGCGATAGTGTACTCAAGGACGAACCTGAGTGTACGAATGGCCAAACGTCATTTTTTCGGATGATTCCAGGTTCTTGATGGCCGCATCCGTGTTTGGCGACATCGCGGTGAACGCACATTGGAAGCGTGTATTCGTCATCGCCATACTGGCGTATCACCCGGCGTGATGGTATGGGGTGCCACTGGTTACACGTCTCGGTCACCTCTTGTTTGCATTGACGGCACTTTGAAAAGTGGACGTTACATTTCAGATGTGTTACGACCCGTGGCTCTACCCTTCATTCGATCCTTGCGAAACACTACATTTCAAGAGGATAATGCACGTCCCCATGTTGCAGGTCCTGCACGGGCCTTTCTGGATACAGAAAATGTTCGACTGCTGCCCTGGTCAGCACATTCTCCAGATGTCTCACCAATTGGAAACGTCTGGTCAATGGTGGCCGAGCAACTGTCTCGTCACAATACGCCAGTCACTACTCTTGATGAACTGTGGTATCGTGTTGAAGCTGCATGGGCAGCAGCTGTACCTGTACACGCCATCCAACTCAATGCCCAGGCGTATCAAGGCCATTATTACGGCCAGAGGTGATTGTTCCGGGTACTGATTTCTCAGGATCTATGCACCCAAATTGCGTGAATATGTAATCACATGTTATTTCTAGTATAATATATTTGTCCAATGAACACCCGTTTATCATCTGCATTTCTTCTTGGTGTAGGAATTTTAATGGTCAGTAGTGTGATCTCATGTTAGTCTCGGTGACCCAATTCGCCTGATGTAAATCGTATGGAACTCATCTGGGTCCCCATCAGGAACCATCACCGCATACACGAATCACCGGTCCGTAAAAAAAAAAGTAAATGTCGTGTGACTAGGGTCTCCCATCCGGTAGACCCTTCGCCGGGTGCAAGACATTTGATTTGACGCCACTTCGGCGACTTGCACGTCGATGGGGATGAGATGATGATGATTAGGACAACACAACACCCAGTGCCTGAGCGGAGAAAATCTCCGACCCAGCCGGGAATCGAACCCGGGCCCTTAGGATTGACGTTCTGTAGCGCAAACCACTATTTTTTTTTTTTGTTTTTTTTTTTTTGTGTAGCGGTCGTCACATGACATACGTCGAAGCTCGTTGTTGATCTTTTCACTTTTTCACTCAGTTTTTTTTATTACAGAGGGCAACCAACTGTCTGACCGAACACGCTGAACTACCGTGCCGGCACCACTCGGCTACCTGGGACCGACCCTTGTCCGTTATTTACGCCAGTTACAAGAGCTGTGTATAGTCATCTGATGTCACATACCTCCACAAACCTCCCAACAAACTGTCGGGTCACTGGTACGCAGAGTCAGTGAGTCAGTAATGTGTTTAGTTTCGAAGACGGAAATAATCTATTAAGCAGTCGATCATTACGTTTTGACTCATCACTGTAAGTCTCATTCACCGCGACGAAGAGGCCTATTGTGCTGTGGAGAAAGGAAACCTTTTCCATACAAAGCCCACAGCGCCATACAGCCAGAGGCTAAATATTATTATTATTATTTCTTTCGTTTCTCAGACGTTATGTCTGGTTAAAAATGGAAAGTGACGCGGACCTTGATCAAGCGTGAATTCCTTTTAACTGTACGGTATATGTTACATTGCATTTAGGAACTTCCGGGTAATTGAACATCTGTCAATAATTACAGATTTCTGTAGTTGTATATATACGTTTGGATGTAGCTGTATTGCATTGATGTACTGGTGGATATTGTGTGGTATGACTCCTCTAGTTGATGTATAATTGGTATAATGTCAACTTTATCCTGATGCCGCATATCCTTGACTTCCTCAGCCAGTTGGATGTATTTTTCAATTTTTTTCTCCTGTTTTCTTCTGTATATTTGTTGTATTGGGTATGGATATTTCGATTAGTTGTGTTAATTTCTTCTTTTTACTGGTGAGTATGATGTCAGGTTTGTTATGTGGTGTTGTTTTATCTGTTATAATGGTTCTGTTCCAGTATAATTTGTATTCATCATTCTCCAGTACATTTTGTGGTGCATACTTGTATGTGGGAACGTGTTTTTTTATTAGTTTATGTTGTATGGCAAGTTGTTGATGTATTATTTTTGCTACATTGTCATGTCATCTGGTGTATTCTGTATTTGCTAGTATTGTAAATCCGCTTGTGATGTGATCTACTGTTTCTATTTATTGTTTGCAAAGTCTGCATTTGTCTGTTGTGGCATTGGGATCTTTAACAATATGCTTGCTGTAAAACCGGGTGTTTATTGTTTGATCCTGTATTGCAATCATTAATCCTTCCGTCTCACTGTATATATCGTCTTTTCTTAGCCATGTGTTGGATGCGTCTTGATCGATGTGTGGCTGTGTTAGATGATACGGGGGCTTGCCATGTAGTGTTTCACTTTTCCAATTTACTTTCTTCGTATCTGTTGATGTTATGTGATCTAAAGGGTTGTAGAAGTGGTTATGAAATTGCAATGGTGTAGTCGATGTATTTATATGAGTGACTGCTTCGCGTATTTTGCTAGTTTCTGCTCGTTCTATAAAGACATTTCTTAAATTGTCTACCTATCGATAATGTAGGATTTTTATGTCGATAAATTCCCCTTACTCCTTCCTTTCTGCTTACTGTGAATCTTTCTGTTGCTGAATGTATGTGATGTATTCTATATTTGTGGCATTGTGATCGTGTAAGTGTATTGAGTGCTTCAAGGTCTATGTTACTCTATTTCACTATTCCAAATGAGTAGGTCAATATTATTATTATTATTATTCGTTCGCTGTTGTGTTTAACTACGTAGAATGCCGCCAGTAAAGGATGGAGTAATCTCGAATGGGAGGCAGACTAATTTCTGCGGATGATATGTCGGAGTAACGAGAAGGAAAATTACGCACGCGCAGCGTTTCAGAGAGGTTTAGGTGCTCTGGCCGTCCCCTTTGAGTCTGCCATCCGCCAGAAGAATTCCTCGCGACTGCGGCCGCAGAGACGGAAATGTTTTGTCTGGACCGGCTGTGGCGCCCCCTGGGAGCTGCGAGCAGTAAGCAGCTTACGAGATTACTGCGACTGCCGCGGCGGGCGTGGGTCTCCTCTCCCTGCAGCCAGGCCGGGGAGCAGTGGCGCCGCGGCTGTTTACAGGAACTGCGGAAATCTGCACATGCCGCGACCAGGAAGTCTGCATGGCGCTCACCAGCCGTAGCTGCTGGGTTCATTTCTGAGGGGGCCACGGTTTGCTACTTCCCCATCCCTCTCACGTCCCCCAGATATTACTTACAGTCAGTTACGGTATTGATAATATGAGGGTCACTCCAAAAGAAATGCACACTATTTTTGTAAAAATACAGTTTTCATCCTGCATGTGTGAAAGTTTTACAGTGTGTAGATACATCCTTCCTGCTTGTTTTCAGACTTAGTTCAACTTGTTCCCGTGAGTGGCGCTGTGACAGCATGTCTTCAAGGTGGCTGCTACACTTGACATTCATCAGAAGCAGCGTGCTGTCATAGAATTCCTATGCTATGAAAACGAGACAGTGGGAAACATCCACAAGAGGTTGAAAAAGGTGCATGGAGATGCTGCTGTCGATCACAGTACAGTTAGTTGGTGGGTAAGCAGCTTACGTGATGAAATTGGGCACGGCAATGTTGAGGATTGTCTTCGCAGCAGGCCTTGTACTGCACACACTCCAGACAATGTGCAGAGAGTTAACGATTGGTGACAGCTGACAGTGAACGAATTGTCACGCTGCGTTGGGATACGAGAAGGAAGTGTTTGCAGAATATTGAAAGTGTTGGCGTTAAAAAAGTTTTGTGCCAGGTGGGTTCCCAGGATGTTGACAGTGGCTCACGAAGAAACAAGAAAAACGGTATGGCCGGCCGAAGTGGCCGTGCGGTTAAAGGCGCTGCAGTCTGGAACCGCAAGACCGCTACGGTCGCAGGTTCGAATCCTGCCTCGGGCATGGATGTTTGTGTTTTCCTTAGGTTAGTTAGGTTTAAGTAGTTCTAAGTTCTAGGGGACTAATGACCTCAGCAGTTGAGTCCCATAGTGCTCAGAGCCATTTGAACCAAAAACGGTATGCAGCGAACTTTTGCAACAGTACGAGAGTGGTGGAGATGAATTTCTTGGAAGAATTGTGACAGGTGATGAAACATGGCTCCATCATTTTTCACCAGAGACGAAGAGGCAATCAATGGAGTGGCAACATGCAAATTCACCCAAGAAAAAATTCAAAACCACAACATCTGCTGGAAAAGTTATGGCTACGGTGTTTTTCGATTCCGAAGGACTCTTGCTTGTGGACATCGTGCCAAGTGAAACCACCATAAATTCTGATGCATATGTGACGACACTGAAGAAACTTCAAACTCGACTGAGTCGTGTTCGACCACACCGGGAAAAGCAGGGTATTTTGCTGTTGCACGGCCACATGTCAGTCAGAAAACCATGGAAGCGATCGCAAAACTCAGATGGACAACACTGAAACACCCACCTTACAGTCCTGACCTGGCCCCATGTGACTATCATCTCTTCGTGGAACAAGGTTTGAAGATGACGACTCCCTTGTCCATGCTGCCAAACAGTGGCTCCAACAGGTTCGTCCAGAATTTTACCGTGCAGGTATACTGGCGCTCGTTCCAAGAAATTATGTCAAGAAATGAAAATATTGTTCCTAAAGAATGTATCTACACACTGTAAAACTTTAAAACGTGTAGAATAAAAGATGGATTTAAAAATAAACATAGTGTGCATTTCTTTTGAAGTGACCCTCATAACAATAAACCTATGTGTTTCCCTACAATAATAGTAATAATAATATAGTAATAGTAACAGCTTTACATCAGTACTTAAAGCAAGAGCTGGACAAAAATATGAATACTTCAAAGAGATATAATTATATATAACACAGCGTAGGAAACCCGTTGGCTTTCAAAACAGCTACTGGTACCATTCATCTTGGAATAGCCATATACAGGTTCTGCACGGTTTTTATGGGGATCTTACACTTTCTTCCTGAAAACTAGGGGCAAGTGCAGGTAGTGGTCATGGAGGTGGGGACCATACAGCCTTCTCTCCAAGTCTCGAAAGTAGACAACAAAGACCCAATAATACTGATGACTGGTGGTCAGAGGAGATGCGACAACCCATCTTCGTGCTCACAAAAGTCACGGACGATCCGAATTGTATGAACAACTGCCCTGCTGTCTTCCAACGCAGCATCACCATTTGGTAACAAATATTATACCTTGCGATGGTCCTGATCTGCCAAAACGAACACAGAATCCTTGGCACTAACGCGATGTTGCGGAGTAATCATGGGGAGAATGGAATACCACGTTAAGGCTACCAAAACCATCATCGAACCATCAACACATTTTATTCTTGGGACGCAAACAGTGTGAAACAAGGCTCATTTGACCAAAAGACATACTTCCATTGCTTCATAGTACTGGTATTATGAATTCGGCATCTCGTTTTAATTTTATGGACATTTGCATCAGTTCATAATTAACTCAAGTGAAACACAAACGCTTTATTAAGGAAAAACTGAATTCTCATGGATCACCTCAGCTGTGGCAGGTCACAATGGTGCGTGGTTATTTGATTCTTGGTGGCCGAATTGTTTTGCATCTACATCTACATCCATACTCCGCAAGCCACCTGACGATGTGTGGCGGAGGGTACCTTGAGTACCTCTATCGGTTCTTCCTACTATTCCAGTCTCGTATTGTTCGTGGAAAGAAAGATTGTAGGTATGCCTCTGTGTGGGCTCTAATCTCTCTGATTTTATTCTCATGGTCTCTTCGCGAGATATACGTAGGAGGTAGCAATATACTGCTTGACTCCTCGGTGAAGGTATGTTCTCGAAACTTCAACAAAAGACCGTACCGAGCTACTGAGCGTCTCTCTTGCAGAGTCTTCCACTGGAGTTTATCTGTCATCTCCGTAACGCTTTCGCGATTACTAAATGATCCTGTAACGAAGTGCGCTGCTCTTCGTTCGATCTTCTCTATCTCTTCTATGAACCCTATCTGGTGCGGATCTCACACGGGTGAGCGGTATTCAAGCAGTGGGCGAACAAGTGTACTGTAACCTACTTCATTTGTTTTCGGACTGCATTTCCTTAGGATTCTTCCAATGAATCTCAGTCTGGCATCTGCTTTACCGACGATTAATTTTATATGGTCATTCCATTTTAAATCACTCCTAATGCCTACTCCCAGATAATTTATGGAATTAACTGCTTCCAGTTGCTGACCTGCTATATTGTAGCTAAATGATAAAGGATCTTTCTTTCTGTGTATTCGCAGCACATTACACTTGTCTACATTGAGATTCAATTGCCATTCCCTGCACCATGCGTCAATACGTTGCAGACCCTTCTGCATTTCAGTACAATTTGTTACAACCTCTCCATATACTACAGCATTATCCACAAAAAGCCTCAATGAGCTTCCGATGTTATCCACAACGTCATTTATATATATTGTGAATAGCAACGGCCCTTCGACACTCCCCTGCGGCACACCTGAAATCAATCTTACTTCGGAAGACTTCCCTCCATTGAGAATGACATGCTGCGTTCTGTTGTCTAGGAACTCATCAATCCAATCACACAATTGGTCTGATAGTCCACATGCTCTTACTGTGTTCATTAAACGACTGTGGGGAACCGTATCAAACGCTCTGCCAAAGTCAAGGACCACAGCATCTACCTGGGAACCCGTATCTAAGGCCATCTGAGTCTCGTGGACGAATAGCGTCAGCTGGGTTTCACACAATCGTCTTTTTCGAAACCCATACTGATTTCTACAGAGTAGATTTCTAGTCTCCAGAAAAGTCATTATACTCGAACATAATACGTTTTCCAAAATTCTACAACTGATCGACGTTAGAGATATAGGTCCGTAGTTCTGCACATCTGTTCGACGTCCCTTCTTGAAAACGGGGATGATCTGTGTCATTTCCCAATCTTTTGGAACGCTACGCTCTTCTAGATACCTACATCTATATCTCCGTGATTACTCTGCTATTCACTATTAAGTCCCTGCCAGAAGGTTCAATGAACCACCTTCAAGCTGTCTCTCTACCGTTCCACTCTCGAAAGGCGTGCGGGAAAATCGAGCACTTAAATTTTTCTGTACTTGCCCTGATTTCTCTTTTTTTATCGTGATGATCATTTGTCCCTATGTAGGTGGGTCCCAACAGAATGTTTTCGCAATCGGAGAAGAAAACTGGTGATTGAAATTTCATGGGAAGATACCGCTGCAACAAAAAACGCCTTTGTTTTAATGATTTCCACTTCAATTCAAGTCTGTGACACTATCTCCCCTATTTCACGATAATACAAAACGAGCCGCAATCGGAGGAGACAACTGGTGATTTAAATTTCATGGGAAGATCCCGCTGCAACGAAAAACGCCTTTGTTTTAATGATTGCCACTCTAATTCACGTATCATGTCTGTGTTCCCCTATTTCGCGATAATACAAAACGAGCCGCCCTTCTTTGACCTTTTTCAATGTCACCCGTCAGTCCCACCTGATGTGGATTCCATACGGCACAGCAGTACTCCAGAATAGGGTGGACAAGTGTAGTGTAAGGAGTCTATTTAGTAGATGTGTTGCACCTTCTAAGTGTTCTGCCAATGAATCGCAGTCTTTGGTTGGCTCTACCCACAATATTATCTATGTGATCGTTCCAATTTAAGTTATTTGTAATTGTAATCCCTAAACATTTAACTGAAATTACAGCCTTCAGATTTGTGTGATTTATCACGTAATCGAAATTTAGCGGATTTCTTTTAGTACTCATGTGAATAACTCCACTCTCTTCTTTATTCAGCGTCAATTGCCACTTTTCGCACCCTACAGATATCTTATTCGGTTTGGTCATCTAATGACTTTACAAGACGGTAAGTAACAGCATTTGCAAATGATCAAAGACGGCTACTAATATTATCTCCTATGTCGTTAATATAGATCAGGAACAATAGATGGCCTATAACACTTTCTTGGGGAACGCCGGATATTACTTCTGTTTTCCTAGATGACTTTCCGTCTACTACTACGAACTGTGACCTTTCTGACATGAAATCACGAATCCAGTCGCACAATTGAGATGATATTCCATAGGCACGCAGTTTGATTAGAAGACGCTTGTGAGGAATGGTGTCGAAAGCCTTCTGGAAACCTAAAAATATGGCATCAATTTGACATCCCCTGTCGATAGCACTCATTATTTCATGAGTATAAAGAGCTAGTTGTGTTTCGCATGAACGATATTTTCTGAATACGTGTTGACAATTTGTCAATAAATCGTTTTCTTCGAGGTACTTCATAATGTTGGAATACAGTATATGTTCCAAAACCCTAATGCAAATAGACGTTAGTGATATGGGCCTGTAATTCAGCGGATTACTCCTACTTCCCTTTTTGGGTATTGGTGTGACTTGAGCAATTTTCCAGTCTTTAGGTACGGGTCTTTCTGTGAGCGAGTGGTTGTATACAATTGCTAAATATGGAGCTATTTTATCGGCATACTCTGAGAGGAACCTGAGTGGTATACAATCTGGACCGGAGGCCTTGCCTTTATTAAGTGATTTAAGCTGCTTTGCTACAGCGAGGATATCTATGTTCTCATCTTGTCAGTTGTTCTTGATTGAAATTCAGCAATATTTATTTCGTCTTCTTTGGTGAAGGAGTTTCGGAAAACTGTGTTTAATAAGTCTGCTTTGTGACACTGTCATCAGTGACTTCACCGTTGTTATCGCGCAGTGAAGGTATTGATTGCGTCTTGCCACTGGTGTGCTTTACATATGACCAGAATCTCTTTGGGTTTTCTCTCAGATTCCGAGACAGATTTTCATTGTCGAAATTATTAAAAGCATCTCGCGTTGAAGCACGCGCTATATTTCGAACTTCTGCAAAACTTTGAGTATGAAGCAGGCAAATAACAACTGCGCTGAGAGCTAATAGTGGCGTGACTAAAACACATCCCACTGCTGTCGAATCATTAAACTTTGAAGACAGTACTACAGGCAACAGTAGTACAGTGAACACTGCTAAGAACTATAGGCTTGTTGCACAACAAGAACTCTTCCACTCCATCTCAGCCTGACAACAGTACTGTGGTTCAAATGGCTCTGAGCACCATGGGACCTAACTTCTGAGGTCTTCAGTCCCCTAGAACTTAGAACTACTTAAACCTAACTAACCTAAGGACATCACACACATCCATGCCCGAAGCAGAATTCGAACCTGCGACCGTCGCGGTCGCGCGGTTCCAGACTGCAGCGCCTAGAACCGCTCGGCCACTCCGGCCGGCAACAGCACTGTGAACTGACTCGACGACAGTGACTAACTAATAACACTCGAAGAGTACTGTAATGCCGGATAGACAATCGTAGCAACCTGACTCTCAGTATACTAGAACTGCTTTTCTGCTGTGACCGTCCTGTGCGGAGGTGGCGCCTGGGAACTCCGTGGAGTGTGGCTGCGACACCCACTCGCATTAGCCACGCCAGAGACGCTCTGCTCGCGTGCAGCATCTTTGTGATCCTCGACCTCTTGCTTCTAAGAATGTCACATTTGATGTTGCTTCTAACAAGGGAACCTCCCCATCGCACCCCCCTCAGATTTAGTTATAAGTTGGGACAGTGGATAGGCCTTGAAAAACTGAACACACATCAATCGAGAAAACAGGAAGAAGTTGTGTGGAACTATGAAAAAAATAAGTAAAATATACAAACTGAGTAGTCCATGCGCAAGATAGGCAACATAACAGGAAGTCGTGAGCTCAGGAGCGCCGTGGTCCCGTGGTTTGCGTGACCAACTGCGGTACGAGAGGTCCTTGGTTGAAGTCTTCCCTCGAGTGAAAAGTTTAATTTTTTTATTTTCAGACAATTATCAAAGTTCAGGCACTCACACATAATCAGCTTCGCTCTCCAAAATTCCAGGACATGTTCAGATTTGCTTGGCAATATGCAGGATTTGACGGTCTACGCACAGAAAAATTTGAAAACGTTAAAAACATATGTTTTGACAGAACACAGGGAAAACTGTGCGACTGTGAAACTGTTGCATTCATTTGTTGCAGTTTATGTGACAATCTCTTATGTTTTCATCACTTTTTTGGGAGTGATTATCACATCCACAAGGAAACCTAAATCGGGCAAGGTAGAAGAATCTTTTTACCCATTCGCCATGTGTACAAGTTAGGTGGGTCGACAACATATTCCCGTCATGTGACGCACATGCCGTCACCAGTGTGGTATAGAATATATCAGATGTGTTTTCCTGTGGAGGAATCGGTTGACCTATGACCTTACGATCAAATGTTTTCTGTTCCCATTGGAGAGGCACGTCCTTTCGTCTACTAATCGCACGGTTTTGCGGTGCGGTCGCAAAACACAGACACTAAACTCATTACAGTGAACGGAGACGTCAATGAACGAACCGACAGACCCTAACTTTGCGAAAATAAAGAAAGAATGAAAAACTTTTCACTCAAGGAAAGACTTGAACCAAAGACCTCTCATCCCGCAGTTGCTCACGCTATCCACGGGACCACGGCGCTCCTGAGCTCAGAGTATCCTGTTATGTTGCCTATCTTGCGCATGGACTACTCAGTTTGTATATTTTACCTATTTTTTTCAGTTCCACACAACTTCTTCGTGTTTTCTCGATTGACCTGTGTTCAGTTTTTCAAGGCCTATCCACTGTGCCAACTTATAACTAAATCTGAGGGGGGTGCGATGGGGAGGTTCCCTTGTAAGTATGTCAATGACTGACTGTCAAGATAACATGCTGCACTATCCTTCCAAGGAATCCTCACCCCAAGCTCAAATCCTGTAATATAACACGTATGAGCGTATTATTGTCAGTAATAGTAGTTTTGTTAACGATGTTAGAGTGTCATTGAGTCAAATACTTTTCTCTGCATGTAGTGATTGCGCTGTGTGGTATGGTGGATCGATAGTACCCCCACCGGTGTCTCACAGTTGGTGACGGAAACGCACATTTCCGACAGACGTTGGCAGCGATCGCACGGGGGCCCGGCCGACCCAGTGATCCGCGCCCACTGAGCCACGCTTTCAGCGGCTCCGACTGCGAGGGCCCTCTGCCGCCGCGATACAGGATGTCTAGCGTCAGCTACACGGCCCCAGGCCCAGTCGCAGTCGCTGGCTTCAACAGTTCGGTCGTGCAGCAGCAGTGGGAGTGTCGCACTGCACGATGCTCTTTTGCGCCTTGTAATAGCCGGACTTTATTGCTGTTTGTTCTTTTGTAAAGGTTCTTCGCAACGCTTGGGAAAGCTACAAGTTAAGCAAGGCATCTGTTTGCTGTATTTACGTCTTCGCCAATCATTTCTGCTCCTGTGCAGCTTCCCTGCGACGACAGTTGCCCCGCCACTCTGTAGCCCATCTCTCCTTACCGTTGGGCACGAAGTAGTACACAACCAACACCTTGGTCCGTGGCTTTCAGAATCTCATGAGAGAAGAGCACCATTTTGGTTACGCATAATCGTTCTTTTCAGAATTCATAATAATTGGCATTGCTGAGGTCATTCTGTTCGAGATGCCTCATTATACTTGAATCAGTTATTTTGGAAAGGGCACGAGTCACATTTTTTGTCATATTGAGTTATGCTTGGATTCGGTATCTATAGAGATAGATACATCGTTTTGCATGAAAACGGAATCAGTCCAAAGCATAACATAGGCTGGGGAAGGCAATGAGTTTGTTACCTGTTTTGAAAAGGGTATTAGTCCTGGACTCACGCCCCTTTCAAAACAACTACGCTGCTGCTATCTGGTGACAATTTTAGTAAATTCTTCAAGCAGCTGGTTGAGTGTAATTTTATAATTGATTTGCGTGCAAACATGACAGTGATACTAATGAATCACATTGTAACCTTCCCGTATAAATAAAAAATATTAAATAATGATGTGTAACGTTCCCGAACAGAAAATAAAAAATAGTTAAATTTGGATAATTTAATTCTGACGTATGAAAACTGATAAATCTTAACTCATGAAAAACTGATAAATTTTGACGTAAGCAGTGCTACGCCATGGCCCTGTGAAATCAATCTGAATCTGTCCGTGAGAAATAAACTGAAAAATTCTTACCTCGTGATGGCGTCGCCGGATAACGCTGTCTATATATCTGCTCGTAAATTCCACAGCTTAGTGCAATGCCTATCCACAAATACTGGATAACATTTGTCTGAGATCTGGATTACGAGTAAAACTGACTTTACTTAGTGACACAGTTGCACAGCTGCTCGTCTGGTTACTAAGGAGTACATGACAATGATCTAACGAAAATTCTGGAATATTTTAATTTAGATACATGACTGGATCGGGACTGGCAATGACTTAAGGGAAAATTTACTTTTATAGTTGACTGGTAAAAACAATTATATTCCGAATTTTTTTTACGTTACTGATAAAGATCTACAATCCATTACACGGGAAAACTGAATATATAACAAATCTGGGTCAACTGGTGCTGACGAGTCACAAAAGAAAAGATTGAAACAAGTTCATATTAACATCTCAGACAAGTGACCTAACTACGTGCATGCCAATAAAAACAATAAAATTTACTTTACAATAAGATGGTTGACTTAATTACACTGTTGATTTTTCATTATATTAACAGTTATTCATTTGTTCATCATCATCTCATTCCATGGTATCATTTAGCTCTGCGGCTGATCACAATTATCGTTCAGTTCCATATAGTAAAATTTACAGTTTGTTCTGCAGTGTGACTTTCACAACTACTAACTGTAAACTGCGCTGTACCAGCTACAGACTACAACTACTCTGTACCAGCGGACGACTGCAACTGCGGCAAAGACTGCTCTCACCTGCGACTCTATTGCAGCTCTCTTTTAACAGGGGCAAAGATATTTTATGTCTCAGGCAGATACTGTGAATTGTCGTTCTAGCAAGTGAGCAATACAACGAGATTACATTTGCTCCAGCACGGTGGTGAACCCCTTACAACATCGAAAACGCAAAAATAGCCAACGAAACCCAGAACAATATAAACAGAATAAGATTAAAAGGTGTAAAGTATAGAGAAATGAACACATCAGCTGTTCTGGGAAAGTCATTGCAGCCAGAGCTACAGAACACGATTGCAGGTAAGTTTCTAATCTAAGTTTTGTGTATGTTACATCTTATTAAACATATACTTTAATACAAGATAAGCTTTCAACATAATGGTCAGCCGAACAATAAAATTCATGTTTTCATGGGGCTAACATTCATTTCACCTTCACTAACTAAAAACCTATAAAATATATAAAAATTTTAATGTAGGCTTATTCTGTTTACTGGGATCAATCAATGAATTTCACTGTAATTATTAATTTTCAACCACATATCAAAAATACAGTCGCACCCATATTTAAACTCAAATAAATTAAAAATCCACGATGCTAAATTTATATTTCCAAGGATTTTTGCAGATAACAGAGTGTGCCTAAATACCAATTACAAAAAACTAAATCCAAAACTATTAGCTTTTCTTTGATTTCAGATGCAGTATGAAGTGTTTTACAAAATTCAGTGCCCTAGACAAGATAACAATTTTGAAAAATTTCCATGAATTTGAAACTAAAACGGAGCAAGATATTTTCCTACACGGCCAGCTGACTTTATGAGATGTTCATCGCCGTAGACCACGGAAGGATACTCCAAAGGTCAGAGTCCACAATGTTTTGTACAGCATTACTCTTGCAGGTAACAGACATACTATTTGCAAAAAAGCCGTTCCGAAAAGAGAGTGAGAAAACTTGTTGACTTGCGGGCTGCAGGGGAATCTCCAAAAGAAAATCGAGGAAATTCAGAAAACTCTAGAAGCAAAGCTATGGCAGGAGCAGTTTGTGAAAAAATAAATAGGCATACATCCTCTTTTCCAGTAAAGGAAACACATTATGCAAACCGAAATATCAAGTATTTGAATGCCGAGCTAACAGTAAAAATCATTCACTATTTTGCAAAAAGTATCCAGACACTGAAGTTACTTATTTATTTTATTTGAAGAGTTACAAGGAGAAATTGGCTATGCATTTGGAAGGCCACAAAAAGATGTGTTTGCTACTTGTGAGGAGCTCGGTCAATAACTTAAAAGTAATTTTCTGCATGACAACGCTAAGCGTGTTGAAGCCGCAGAGCTGTTGGTACATAAGCGTAGATTACAAAAGTTCGGCAACAAAATGAAGGAAGTAACAGCAAATTGTGTTGAACGGGATGACATCGCATGTATCTGTTTTGATTACATGCAGAATTTGCCCTTGCCGCACATTCCAGTGCAAGAGGTATTTTACATGAGACAACTATGGGTGTACTTGTTTTGCATCCATGACATGAAAAAGGGAACCTCATTACATCATTTATATCATGAGGGATTGCGCAGAAAAGGACCCATTACATATGTAATAACTTATCTGACAGCACCAAGGAGCTTCATTTGTTTTCAGATTCGTGTGGTGGTTAAAACCGAAACCACGCAGTCACACGCTTTATCATGAGCCTGGTTGCAACAGGAAGATTCGACAAAATTATCCTACACGGGGGCACTCTTTGCTCCCCTATGACCGTGACTTTGGAGTAATTAAAAGGTATATAAAGCGGAGTGATCGTGTGTACTCGCCTACAGAGTATGCAATGAAAGTAGCTGAATCAACTTCAAAATGTAAATTTACTAGCGCACTGCATGAAAAATCGTTCAATATTGATTATAAAGGTGGGTGAACAAAATTTTACAAAAAGACAACCAAGTCATCTGAATCTTTGGGAAATAGGGTACCAGAAAAGGACAAAATTGATTTTAATATATCAAAGTATTTCAAGTTGCAGTGTGCAAAATGTAATCCTGGTGTATTAAAAGCTTATGAACATACTGGTGGGTTAAAAGTACACCGCTTTACTCTGGCTACCAACAGAGGAGGCCTACCAACAGAGGAGGTTTACCATAACAAGTGTCCAATCAACCATAAGGAAGTTGAAGATATGAAGTTGGTAAAGTACATTCCACAGGAGCCTCTCCCCTTTTATGAAGAAATATGTGAATGGCCGACACAAGACTAAGAACTCAGTGATGACTGAATATAAAATATAACCTTAAAATGCACATATTTTGTTATTTTTTATTGATAATCCAAATAAGTAATTTTTGATGCAATAATTGATTTTTGATACAATGTTAACATATTCAAATTCAACATTAAATAAAAACACATTTTCTTAGAAAGTGCTATTACTCAAATTTTCTTTTTTTTGAAAAGGACATAAGTCAACTTACTTTAAACTTTTTTGCGAAAAGATAATCACTTGTAATTTAGGTACATACTAGATGTTAAATATATACATTAATGAAAAATTCTTTAAAAAATATAAATCAAAAACTCTTTTTTAAAAAAAAACTTAATAGACTGCCAGAAAACTGCTTCTTGTGGACTCGTGATCCTTCCAAAACGACTGATCCAACAGAGATCGAAATGTGTTTTTAAGATTCCACAACAAGTGAACGCCAGTGAGATTGGACAGTAGCTTCCTAGATCACTTTTGCTACCCTTCTAGTAGACAGGTATGACCTGCGCATTCATCCAGTCACTCGTCCTACAATATTTATTCGTACTGTATGCAAGTGCGCCTGAGAGTAAGACGAGCATCAAGTGGATGACACACAGCAGGTGAAATTGAGTGCGCAGATGTGTAGCCGATTCGGCACACAAACTATGTTCTGGGTCAAAGTCAGTGAGCAGAGTAATGAACGAGAATCGGACGCTTCAAACGAGATGAAATGTTAATCGAATTAGGTAAGTGACTACACAGAGCCGATAATGACTTTTGCGTGGGCTGACAGTTATAACAGCAGAGAGAGGACACCCTTTATTCGAATGTCAGGCGACGTGATTAACGAGCCAATGCCCAGTGGTGACAGCTTACCTGGGAGGGGCCGTAAGTCGGTTGTCTACACCGGTTACTAATGACAGAGAGATGGAAGTATCTCAGCGTACGATATATACGTTTCGTGCTCACTATTTACGGGGTTATGTTGGGGGATCAGGATAGGTACTGAGAAGTCAATCTCATAAATGCACATGGCACTGATTATAAAGATCATGTCGTTTAATACTTATTCTTATATTTGGGTTGGTTCTGTACAGAATAGCCGGCTCGCAACTAAAGAAAGTTGTTTCGAAATATAAAACCATGTTAATAGTCGTATTATGGTAGGGAGGCCAGGAGTATAAACACTGTAATCCGTTCATCATAAGAATAAACCTGATGTAAACATTGCACTATGTATTCTTCCGCGTTTGCTGGCATCTCATTGGATTTCCGTTTCACGTGGGACTGCAGCCAGGCTGTTTCGAGTACTGTGAAGTAACATAACAAGGGTACGTTTTGTGCTGTGCGTTACGCGCACATCGACTTAGCGATAATACGGGACAACAGCTTTACCGGCTTATTTAACTTGGACAGTACTGGCCGGTCAGCTGGTACAGCTAGACTGCAGTGACGTTGTAAGCTGCAGTTCACACGCAAAAAGAGACGGGCAGAGGAGCAATACAGCTTCGAATCTCACTTAATTTTTGAGCAGAATGAAATAATACACTGCAAATCTCCCACAATACGCTCCTTAGACGACTAGACGGAAACCACAACACGTTATCGTTTTTAGCTAAAGTACTACCGTAATTAAAAATAAGAATAATGGAAATTCCTGACTTAACCACAGGGTAATTTTTCTGCATAAGCTGTGTGCAACATAAGAGAGTACTGAAGGATTTCATCGTTTAGTTAAATGTAGCAAACTGAAGGTATTACTTACAGTCAGTCATCCTGTATTCTCTTTGCTCCTTCCTTATCCAAATCCGAGAAATTCAGTTCTAGAAATCTCACGTGCTACGTTGACAACGAACCAATCAATAACAGAATCCACGAAGCCAACCAGGCGCATCATTTTCTCTTATGACCAGCCGTTCTATATCCCGCCAGCGTTCGGCAGTGACGTATGAAAAAGCTGTGTGTGTTAGTTCCAGTACGTCTGGCAGCTTAACAGTTTTGTTTCTTCTCAGGACAAATCCCGCTGATTGGCTCCAGATCAGTTCTGTTGGGTTCATATTTTAATAGTACAGTAGGAAATGTAAAAGTGCAGCATTTGTATGATGTGCTCGATGCTGTGAAAATGATTGTTTTTCATGTTTCTACGATACTAATCTACCTCTGTGGTATAAAACGATGGACATAGTCCAAATAAAGAGGATTTGCTTTTTCATTTTTGCCTTAAAAATTAAACTGTTCAATTTTCTTTATTTAAACAACTTTTATGAACAGTCTTTCATGAAACATCGATAATTAAGAATTTGTATTTGAAATGGAAACAGGAATTTCGCGTCCAAATGCAATTAGAAACAAGAAGACGTGCATTATTCATAAAAAATGATGATGAGTTTTATGATTACGAGATGTTGGTATTTCAATTTGAACGAGAGAAAAAATGATACTGAAGAGATTTGCACCAAGCACGACTAACGGGATTTGGTTCACAGTCTATAACGCTACCTACTGCACTACCTGGTCAGTGTCGGTGTATTTTTCAACTGCAGTATATACAACGCTGGACAAGCTTATCTCCGTAAATTTACGAAAAACATCAATCACCGCCTATATCTCGGCACTTTCTAACCGTGTTCCACGCGCGTGTTTCACTACGAAACAGAAAGCAGCCTCAGCCATTTTCATACTGCGCATTGACAGTGCGACAATCAGAGCACAAACAGTGCAGAGGCTGTGACTGTACACGATTTTTGAAATAAAAACTACGTAGCTAAAGCGTGATTAAGAAAAACGTTGATGGCTGTTAATACACTTGAATATCTCAAAGTTTCATTTAACGTAACCTAGTAAAAAGATATCTAATACATAAGTTGGACCTATTTCTAAGAGCGTAACAACACCAGTGTACGTGTGCTACGGCTTCTGACCAATCATGGCGTTTGTGTTTGTTTACATCTGGTTTATTCTTATGGTGAAAGGATTGTAACAACGTTTATTACATCCGATTTACAAAAGCCTTCAGAAAAGCATTAGCAAAGTATTACAAACGTCATCACATCTATTACATTTCTGGCCACAACACTTATGCCTCACAGAAATTCTGTGCACAAACATCTCACAACTGTAACAGAAACACGATATTGCAGTGCGTGTGTTGGTAAGAAGAACAATGCATTGCACCTTCCGATATGCATGCATGTCAGAAGGAACAGGAACTGCGACAACTATGAAATACTTGAAACGCATTCGCAACTGCGAATATGAAAAACCATCAGGTCGTTAACGGAATGACGACAGTGAACATTTGTGTCATACCAGGATTCGAACCTGAATTTCTTGCCTTTCGCGAGCGGTCACCTTAACCGCTTCGGCTATCCGTGCGCGACTCACCGGCAGACCCAAACTTCCCGCGTCACAACCTGCACTCGTACACACATTACCTAATTGCCGTACGGGCGAGGACGTTTTAATTGAAAGCCGCTGCCTGGTATCGACAGGTAAATACGATATTACAGTACCTGTCTCGTTAAGAACTACGATGCAATCTTCCTTCTCACATGCATGCATGCACTTCATCGTCGCTGCCTGGTACCGGCGGATAAATACGATATAGCAGTGCCTGTGTCGCTGAGCTGAAAGATACGATGTTCCTTCGGATATACATCCATGGGTATGGCCCATGAATGTTAAAGTCACTGCTCGCTAAAGCGGGAAATACTGGCTCGAGCCCGGGTGTGGCACAACTTTTCATTGTCGTAATTCCATTAAACAGCTAATAGCTGTCCGTATTTGCAACTACGAATACCTTTCACGTATGGAAGTATAAGGGGCCATAAAAAAGTTTCAATTCGAAGGCCTTACAGTCTGGAATCGGTATGCCAATCCGGTAAAATCGCCATGAGCTAATTATCTTACAACAAGAGATAAATACTAAGTCGAAACAACTATTACTTTAACATTACAATAATCTCCATTTTCATTCATTCGAAGCAACGCTGCAGCCCCGATGCTTCGAGTACAAACATCCGCTTAGGAAAATTTATAAATGACTGTGCTGATAAACCCCTTACGTTATTTGATTTTCAAACAGCTGAGCAGAACTGAACGTACTCAGACATTTCTCTCTTTACTTATTCTGATCAACACTAAATTGACACACAATACTTTTTAGCGCAACGCAATCTGACTTCCAAAAATCCCTACAAACGAATGGCTCTGACTAACAATAACCTATACCATTCATGAACCACTTACCTCACAAAAATATTTGTTACTCGAACTACTGCAATACAGCGAGGGCCAATACTGCCAGCTAAATAAATGATTCTAACTACTGAAGGCACTAGCTACTGATGGGCATAGTTAGCAAATGAAAGATTTTGATGGAGAACAAACAATGTATTCACCTTAATAATGTTAAAAGTCATCATCATCTTTATATATATATATATAATCAGTTCACGACATCCAGTCTTAGAAATTTACTCTTTGTGATGGACACACGTCCAGATCGTCCGCTCTCAAAATTCTGCCATCTCTCTCCCCACTTCCACCACTGCTGGCGGCTCACCTACAACTGCGCAACGCTACGCGCTCTTCACATCCAACTGCCCAACACTACAATAGGAAATATTCCAAAAACGCAAAACAGCCACAGACTGCACATAGCACAGTCAGTGATTTTCATACAGAGCACTACGTGGCGTTACCAACGTAAAAACCTAAACAGCCTACTTACAACTGAATGCGCCTGAAGTTCAGTACTCAGTAAAGGGTTCTGACTACGAAGTCAGTTGCATGGGGTGGACAACGATGTATCTTCTGCTTGGTGAACTTTAATAAAAGTTTCATCCCAGATGGCCCGGCGTCCTGTGTCGAATCGCAAGCAGCACGAAACTTGGCGCACCATTCCACAACGATGCTTTCTGACAGACTTGCTGCCCCATACACAGTCTCCGATGGATGTCTACCGGTGTTTGTCCCTTGGCAGCCAAGAAAAGAATAACAGACGCTAGTCCTGTTTAGATGCATTTGGTAACAACATCGCCATAGATCACGTTTGCACAGTTACCATATTCACGTCGGAAAGACACGAATGCCCGACTAGTCCATGGCTACATGTCGGTGCTTATTTGCCGATCGCAGTAGCGCTACTTTCTCGTATATGCGCCGCAGTAACGCCCTCAGACGGAAACTTTTTGATCACCCTTTATATAAAGGTGTGGCAACGGCCTTGCCGCAGTGGATACACCGGTTCCCGTGAGATCACCGAAGTTCATCGCTGTCGGGCGTGGTCGGCACTTGGATGGGTGACCATCCAGGCCGCCATGCGCTGTTGCCATTTTTCTGGGTGCACTCAGCCTCGTGATGCCAATTGAGGAGCTACGCGACCGAATAGTAGCGGCTTCGGTCAAGAATACCATCATAACGACCGGGAGAGCGGTGTGCCCACCCCTCCACTGAGGATGACATGGCGGTCGGATGGTCCTGGTGGGCCACTCATGGCCTGAAGACGGAGTGCTTTTATTATATAAAGCTGTCTTACGTTTTAAAGGCAGAAATGAGTTTCAGCACGGCTACCAACTACCAAAACGACCTGCCACACACCCTTCTTCAGTCTGTCAGCCCACATCAGAAGTAAAATCGATCAAGTCTCCGCTAGAAGCGGATTTTTCGTCGTCTCCCTAGGAAATGAGAGAGAATCACAGGCAGGTGGCATCTTCTCCTAGGTCAGCACGTCATAAGAATTGCTAACCAATGGGAAGACAACCATCCCCTCAACTCTGCCGACTTTTGCTGTTAGAACCAGCTGCAGAAGATTAGCTTCTCTTGGTCTTTATTTTCCTTTGTTTTCTAGGAACACTCGAGAACATAGGAGAATATCGTAAAACTGAAAATTCGAAAAAGTGGTACAAATGTTTTTTGTATTTCAGTCTCAAAACCTTAGAAGAGATCCTAGAAGTAAAACTAAACGGGTCGTTTTAAGGCAAACGTTGTACGCCCTCATATTTTATACAAAACGTCTTCCTCAATAAATAAAATAATTTTCTCGGAGATCCTAGCAATAAAGCTAATCGGCTTTTTTCTAACCACGTAACACCTTCCTTGCGTTTCTCTTTTGAATTTCTTGGCAGCGCAGAACTGACACACTTGATCCATTTTCCCAGTGACAGCGCGTTTGTGTTGTTTTACTCTTGGCAAGTGTTCATCAGAGTCAAGAGTATCGTCGGGAGAGTCCCAAGGAAGTGTGATAGGACCGCTACTGTTCTCTATGTACATAAATGATTTGGCGGACAGGGTGGACAGCAATCTGCGGTTGTTTAACGATGATGCCGTTGTATACGGCAAGGTGCCGAAATTGAGTGACTGTAGGAAGATGTAAGACGACAAATTTCCATTTGGTGTGATGATTGGCAGCTAGTCTAAAGGTGGAAAAATGTGAGTTAAGCGGATGAGGAGGAAGAAATAACCTGTAATGTTCGGATACAGTAATACCAGTGTCCTGCTTGACTCAGTCGAGTCGTTTAAATATCTTGGCGTAACGTTGCAAAGCGGTATGAGTTGGAACGAGCATGTGACAACAGTGAAAGGAAAGGCGAATGGTCGACTTCGGTTTGTTGGCAGAATTTTGGGAAACAGAGGTTCACCTGTGAATGAAACTCGCGTATAGGACGCTGGCGGGACCTATCCTTGAATACAGCTTGAGTGTTTGGGATCCGTAACAGATCGGATTGAAGGGAGACATCGAAGCAATTCAGAGGCGGGCTGCTAGATTTGTTACCAGTAGGTTCGAAAAACATGTAAGTGTTACGGAGATGCTTCGGGAAGTCAGATGGGAATTCCTGGAGGCCAGGTGACGTTCTTTTCGGGAAACGCTATTGAGAAAATTTAAAGAACCGACATTTCATGCTGACTGCCTAACGATTCTACTGCCGCCAACATACATCGCGCGTAAGGACCAAGAAGATAAGATACGAGAAATTAGGGCTCACACGGAGACAGACATGTAGTCGCTTTCCTCTCTCTCTATTTGCGAGTGGAACATGAAAGGAAATGACAAGCAGTGGTATTGGGTACCCTCCGCAACACACAGTACGGTGAAACTTCCTGGCAGATTAAAACTGTGTGCCCGACCGAGACTCGAACTCGGGACCTTTGCCTTTCGCGGGAAAGTGCTCTACCAACTGAGCTACCGAAGCACGACTCACGCTCGGTACTCACAGCTTTACTTCTGCCAGTACCTCGTCTCCTACCTTCCAAACTTTACAGAAGCTCTCCTGCGAACCTTGCAGAACTAGCACTCCTGAAACAAAGGATATTGCGGAGACATGGCTCAGCCACAGCCTGGGGGATGTTCTGGAAACACAGTACGGTGGTTTGCGGAGTATCTATGTAGATGTAGATGTAGACGTAGATGCAGATGTTTAGTGGGATCATACCGGAGTGCTTCATCTGTCAAAATGTAATCTCTGCGTCCCCTGCTTTGCATTTCTTGAACAGTAATGTTTTGTTGATATGCTTGTGATTGGTTTGTTTGTGAATATCACTCACTCTGAACCTACTCAGTTCATTCTGTAATCTTGTTTGTTCAACAGTTTCTCTGTGTGTATTTTCTGAGAGTCTTACTCGATCCTCTTCTCTAATTTCATTCCGTTTTTCCAGCTGTTAAGTTGTCTCTCTAGCTACTCATTCTCTTGTCGCTCCTCATCTGTTTCACTACTTCACTGTTCTTTCCGTTTGCTTTCTTTCACATCACCACTGGCAAGATCTCATCATTTATGTTAAAGCATTCTGTTCAATGTTACATTACTTAACACACTAAATTTGTCTTAATACCCTACTCACTACCTAAAGCAATTCTCTTTCTCTGTCATTTACGACACTATCTATCACTTTTGCTTTCGCCTGACGCGCTCTAATCGATTTCCAAAAATACACTGAATCACATGTCTCCACATCGGCAATATATACTCTTTTGACCTGCAACGTGCCTCCACCACAACAGCACTAGGGAACAATCGAGAACTTCCTTCTCCTTATAATGTTGAGCAATATTAGACAGCATTCTGCAACGTTCTCTGACGTTATAGAAGGAACATTCTGGCCAGTATTGGTTGTTTTGGCACTCGATTTCCAGCTGATTCTTCGACTTCCCGTAAGAAGTACATTATTGCGTTTTCCTCTATTAACCCAATCTTCCAAGCGAGCTGTTGCAGTTCGAAAACAAAGCTTCATGGATGGGGGATGCAGGGCTACCACGCCCTATAAGCCCCATGAGGCTGCGGCTGTAGGTTGCCGGCTCTAGCGGCAAGGACGAACGCCACGCCTACATTTATAATATACAAGCATATTGATTTTCTTATTTTAAATCCTTTCTTTTTATTTATTTATTTATTTATTTACACGTCAAGTTCCGTAGGACCAAATTGAGGAGCAAATCTCCAAGGTAATAGAACGTGTCAGTGCATGAAATTACAACATAAAAGTAATAACTGATAACAGACCATAAGTTTACGTAAACGCAATCAACAATACAATAAGAATCAGCTTAATTTTTAAACGTACTCCTCGACAGAATAGTAGGAGTGACCCATGAGGAAACTCTTCAGTTTCAATTTAAAAGCACGTGGATTACTGATAAGATTTTTGAATTCACGTGGTAGCTTATTGAAAATGGATGCAGCAGAATACTGCACACCATTCTGCACAAAAATTAAGGAAGTCCGAACCAAATGTAGATGAAAGCTGCCTTATTCTTGGGAATAAGCTAATACTGTTAACAAGAAACGACAGTAAGGAATATGTATATTGAGAAGCCAGTGTATATTGAGAAGCCAGTGTCAAAATATCCAGACTCGTGAACAGGGGTCGACAAGAGGTTCGTGAACTTACACCACTTATTGCCCAATCCGCCCGTTTCTGAGCCAAAAATATCCTTTTAGAATGGGAAGAATTACCCCAAAATATAGTACCATACGACATAAGAGAACGAAAATAGCAAAGCGAACACGGCAAGTAGCATAACGCGATTTCCTAGAAATGCCGCTCTGTGGAAGAGGAACCGAAATAAGCAAACTCGTGTCCCGGCTTATCCGTAGACACTCAATCGTTGCTGAGAATACAACGGTCAAACTTTTCGAGGCACTTTGTGTGTCCCTTAGTGCGTCATAAGCTCGGCCGATACCGTCGCACAATGGCTAGCGTCGCGATTTCTCACTTCTGCAGCCCGTGATCGATACCTGATTTTTCTTTTTCTTTATATTATTATTATTTTTTTTTTTAATTTATCTACTCATATCTGTAGAAGGTTACAGTACGAAGGTTAAGTTAAGTGATACAAGGGCGTTACATTAAATGCAAAATTTGCAACTCTATTCCACGATATGTTCCATACATGTATTACATAACGCATGTGCTGAGAGCTGATACTTACGGAAAGGCAGGATTCGGTGTGGACGGGGCCGTAATCAGTTACCGTTGGCTGCTCAGGGCTTTTTTTTTTTTTTTTTTTTTTTTTTAATCACGTACACTTTGTTTGGAAACCACTGCAAATAAAGTTGACAATAAGGAATAATTATCAAATTTGACTTTCGAGACACAATGTGTGATTAAAATAACTCTTAAGCAAGTTGCACTCGCAGCTGAACGCCTTACTGACCAGAAATTCAAATTATTTGTCGGATGAAGGCCCCAATAGTAATAACTCAAAAAACAATTTCACGGCTGAAGGCCTCGATGGCAAATTCTTAAGCACCAGTTATTCTCCAAGAGATACTAAAATATTTTTAAAAAATTATTTAGAGACAGTATGTAATCAAAAATTCTTAAGACCAATTGCAGTCGCGGCTGAAGGCCTTATTGACAAGAAATTCAAATTATTTGTCGGCTGAAGGCCCCAACTGAATGAACTCAAAAAACCATTTGACGACTCAAGGCTTGGATAGCAAATTTTTGAGAAGCAATTAGACTTCTTCGAGGGATATTTAAAGAACAATCATCAACATTTCAGTGTTAAGATATTTTGTCTAATTAAAATTTCTGAAGACGAGTTACACTCACGGCTGAAGGCCTTATTAACAAGAAATTCAAACTCTTTGTCGGCTGAAGGCCCAAACAGTAATAATTCGAAATTAAATTTAAAAAAAAATCATCACAATCAGAGTAAATCAAGAGAGAAGTGGGCCTTAGAAAGTGTTCCAAGGATCGACCTGGGAAAGTTGCTCAACTTGGTAAACGACGAGACAGGCAGCCAAGAGTTGTATTCATTTAACCGCGTGGCAACACAAACTACTGACGGTTTAAACGCAGACCAACACTCTTTCAAAACCAACCTAACGTCTGATAACCAATACAATGATGTAATAACCCAGGCAAGGCGGAACCGACGGACAGTACTGCATCTTCAGAGTCTGGTGTTTAGAACATCCAGAAGCAGAAGGAACCACTACAACCAAAGTAGTCCAAAAGAAACAAAAGAAACCACAATCAATGAGGCTCTCGAACTACTCACCTTACCGGACAGCAGCGCAAGGCAAGGAAAAGTACACTGCCGTGAAAATACGCTAACCTCCAGGGCAGGTAACTGGCGTGTTAGCTGCCACTAGGCAGAAAAATACTCTGGTTGAACTTCACCGATAGACACAAGGAATTCAATGATTAATAACAAGTGGAGGACAGCTAATTAATTTCGCCAACTCCAAACACTTCACTCGTTGCTCTTTGTCCCAGCGACCCTGCGAGCGGCAACGCACGAACAAATGGCGTGATCTCAAAATAGTGGAGGTTTCACTACTGGGTTAATGTTCCCTCAACTCAAACGTCCTGGGTCCGGTGGACAACGAGGTTGTGGCCCTCGCAACTGCAGTCCCTCGACCTGGCAGTGCCAGCTCACTGCCAGCGGTCCCGGCATGTCTAAATCCTGCCAGACCTCACTCCTGCTCCGTCCCAAACGAACTCCCCGACACACTCCGACCCCGAAAACACTTGACATCCCTCCAAAGATAGTACCACCATACTAGATATCGATAACCACTGCTGCTGCCACTTGCAGACAGACAACGCTAGCAAACGTAGTAGCGCCAATAAACACAAGAAGAAAACGAGACGCCACTATCCCTATTACACGATGCCAATCTACCAACGGTACCAACGTGAGCCACAACATGGCTCATGTGGATATGATGGTTTCAGGGGTTATACTGTTTTTAAATTCTCATATCCTTATATTTCATTGTTATATCAACTGTTATTTTAATTCTTATATTTTATTCTTATGTTTATTCATCAGTAAGGTCTGGTGCATATCATTGGATAGTACCGATCGTAGAAACATTGTAAACAGAAATCCCGACCAGGTGGAGCCTTGCGCTGGGGTTGGTACGCAGTAGCGACATTTCTTCGTCTGAATCCTACTCGGAAAAGAAACGTCGTTAATTTTGGTGAAGATTTCAAACGTTGCCAATAATTTCGCGGCAAAGAGCGCATAACGGATCACTTTTCCAATCGGCGCTTGCAATTCATTGCGAATCAAGATACACTACAGGAAATTCATCGAAAAAGTTTTCAAGTAATTTTCTCCTTCATTTATTGTTTTTTTTTCTCAGTTCATTCACCAGAGATCAAATTAGTGGGCAAATAAGCATAACGTTATTTGAGTTTACACAGGAATTGGTATAGTAATCTCCTACTGAAAGGGGGAGGTAAATGACACCACAAGAACCGTGCCACCTGGACGCATGGAGCAGTGTGTCATCTGGGAGTCCTTGAACAGACTATGGACCGAAGTCGCAAGATCGAGGGACAGACTCAAAAATGGTTCAAATGGGTCTGAGCACTATGGGACTTCTCAGGTCATCAGTCCCCTAGAATTTAGAACTACTTAAACCTAACTAACCTAAGGACATCACACACATCCATGCCCGAGGCTATATTCGAACTTGCGCGGTTCTGGACTGAAGCACCTAGAACCGCTCGGCCACAACGGCCCGGCGGGACAATCTCCTTAAATGAAACTTCCACTTGCCAACTGCCAACACAACACTGTGCGAATGCGGTGAATTGCATACAACCCTGCGTTTCTTCAAATGTAACTCATGCCCAACCAGCTGTAGCATGAAGGACTTAACGTCAGCAGCGCCGGCCGGGGTGGCCGAGCGGTTCTAGGCACTACAGTCTGGAACTTCACGACCGCTACGGTCGCAGGTTCGAATCCTGCCTCGGGCATGGATGTGTGTGATGTACTTAGGTTAGTTAGGTTTAAGTAGTTGTAAGTTCTAGGGGACTGATGACCTCAGTAGTTATGTCCCATAGTGCTAAGAGCCATTTGAACCATTTGAACGTCTGCAGCATCCAATGCTGTCAAAGTTTCCCAGTTCTGGGTGAATACTGTGTAGTTTTCCTTGTATGTGTTGTATATGCGTTCATTTTAATGTACCTCTGACACGAATAAAGAAAGACCAGTTTTGAACTCGAGGCGCCGGAGTGTGAAGCTGCGACGCTAGCCACTGTGCCAAAGCTTCGGCTGAAATATTTTCTCGCTAAAAGGCATATAAAGTACCTCGAAAACTTTGATCGTCGTTTTCTCAGGAACGAGTGAGTATCTACGGATAAGCCGAGACATGTGTTTGCTTATTTCGACTGCTCTTCCACTGCGCGAAAAAAATGTTAGATCAAACACAGAACATAAGTACACCGCCGACAGCCTCAAAAACGGACAAAATGCCACTATCATTGTTAGTGAGGCACATAGGAGTCAGCAGATGACGTGTGAGGTACCTGCCGGCCAGTTGAGTATAAGGTGGGGCAAGTGCCTCCGAAATTTCACCGTTCAGTGCGGGCTTTGTGTAAGACATTGATAACGTCGTGAATTCTAACCAGTGTGAAGTGCCTGGTTCTCTAATGGGTAAGGAAGGAGCAAACCTTGTCATGCTCAATTCAGGTTGTAAGGAGACGGTTTGTTTCTTAGCTTCAGCCTACACCACTGGCCATTAAAATTGCTACTCCAACAAGAAATGCAGATGATAAACGGGTATTCATTGGACAAATATATTATACTAGAACTGACATGTGATTACATTTTCACGCAATGTGAGTGCATGGATCCTGAGAAATCAGGACCCAAAACAACCACCTCTGGCCGTAATAACGGTCTTGATACGCCTGGGCATTGAGCCAAACACAGCTTGGATGGCGTGTACAGATACAGCTGCTCATGAAGTTTCAACATGATACAACAGTTCATCAAGAGTAGCGACTGGCGTATTCTGACGAGCCAGTTGTTCGGCCACCATTGACCAGTCGTTTTCAGTTGGTGAGAGATCTGGAGAATGTGCTGGCCAGGGCAGCAGTCGAACATTTTCTGTATCCAGAAAGGCCCGTACTGGAGCTGCAACATGCGGTCGTGCATTATCCTGATGATCAGGTATCGAATTCAGGGTAGAACCACGGGTTGTAACACATCTGAAATGTAACGTCCACTGTTCAAAGTGCCGTCAATGCGAACAAGAGGTGATCGAGACATGTAACCAATGGCACCCCATACCATCACGCCGGGTGATACACCAGTATGGCGATGCCGAATACACGCTTCCAATGTGCGTTTACCGCGATGTCGCCAAACACGGATGCGACCATCATAATGCAGTAAACAGAACCTGGATTCATCTGAAAAAATAACGTTTTGCCATTCATCCACCCAGGTTCGTCGTTGAGTA
This sequence comes from Schistocerca serialis cubense, assembly GCF_023864345.2. Lineage (NCBI taxonomy): Eukaryota > Metazoa > Arthropoda > Insecta > Orthoptera > Acrididae > Schistocerca > Schistocerca serialis. Next base: position 442,518,107 of record NC_064646.1, on the reverse strand, counting down.
CACCATCGCAGGCGCTCCTGTTTGTGATGCAGCATCAAGGGTAACAGTAGCCATGGTCTCCCAACTGATAGTCTATGTTGCTGGAAACGTCATCGAACTGTTCGTGCAGATGGTCGTTGTCTTGGAAACGTCCCGATCTGTTGACTCAGGGATCGAGACGTGGATGCACGATCCGTTACAGCCATGCGGATAAGATGCCTATCATCTCGACTGCTAGTGATACGATGCCGTTGGGATCCAGCACGGCGTTCTGTATTACCCTCCTTAACCCACCGATTCCATATTCCGCTAACAATCATTGAATCTCGACCAACGAGAGCAGCAATGTCGCGATACGATAAACCGCAATCGCTATAGGGTACAATACGACGTTTATGAAAGTCGGAAACGTGATGGTACGCATTTCTCCTCCTTACACGAAGCATCACAACAACGTTGCACCAGTCAACGCCGGTCTACTGCTGTTTGTGTATGAGAAATCGGTTGGAAACTTTCTTCATGTCAGCACGTTGTAGGTGTCGCCACCGGTGCCAACCTTGTGTGAATGCCCTGAAAAGCTAATCATTTGCATATCACAGCATCTTCTTCTTGTCGGTTAAATTTCGCGTCGGTAACACGTCACTTCATGGTGCAGCAATTTTAATGGCCGTCAGTGTAGAATAGAGGTCTGGCGCCAACGTCCATCCGGCAAGAGGCAGGCGTGGGAACCACAGTGCCAAGCACCAATGCACTGTCGTCTTACAGCCTGCGGCCGCCACAGCTCAGCGCAGCGTGGGCCAGTGCTAAACATTCCCGTCCAGCGGCAGATCAGCGTCATTGTATATGAAATAGTGGAGTGGGAAGGAAAAAAATGGTAATAACGTTAACTAAAACTTTATGAGTGTGTCAGATAATCTGCTTTTATCAACATCATAAAAACTGAAACTCCTCCCGAACAGGCCATGAAGGCCCAACGGTACCGACCGGCCGCCGTGTCATCCCCAGCCCATAGTCGTCACTGGATGCGGATATGGAGGGGCATGTGTTCAGCGCACCGCTCTCCCGGCCGTATCTCAGTTTCCGAGATCGGAGCCGCTACTTCTCAATCAAGTAGCTCCTCCGTTTGCCTCACAAAGGCTGACTGCAGCCCGCTTGCCAATAGCGCTAGGCAGAGCGGATGGTCACCCATCCAAGTGCTGCCCCAGCTCGATAGCGCTTTACTCCGGTGGTCTGACGGGAACCGGTGTTATCACTGCGGCAAGGCCGTTGGCTTTATCAGTACCAAAGCGCACGGGAATTCATGTTAAACTGGAAAAAACAAAGCTGAGTGTTAAGGAACTTGTACAGTGTACATACAACTTCACAATAAATGTTCAAAAATGTCTCCACCGAGTTCAAAGCATTTAGCTGCACGTGTATGACCAGATTTTGTTGCTCGTTTCAGTTTAACAGGTTTGTTCTTAATTTCGTCTATTGCATACATAATGCGAGCAAGTAATGCCTCACGTGTACTGACTTTGTCCTCGTAAATTATGGCCTTCATCCATCCCCATACACAAAAATCCATTGGTGTTAAATCAGGAAACCTGGGTGGCCACAGGCGTATAGCACCACGGCCAATCCATTTCTAGGGAAAAATGTGTAGGAGCGCCGTCATGAAAGTACATTTGAAATCGCGTAACAAGTAGAACATTTTCGAGCAAGCGGGGCATTTCTTCTTGCAGGAATTGTACGTCTCGCCAATTAGACCTCCCAGCAAAATGAACGGTCTGGAAAACTACTGCAGATACACGTTTTGTTAGATTTACCATACCAATAACAACAAAATAAATGGAAATCGTGCTTTACTTTAACCTCGTACAGTTTTCCGATGGCTTCATATTAGTGAAGTTGCTAAATTTCAGGCAAAATCTTTTGTTAGCTGTAACTCCGTAACTAAACATTTGCGGACCTATGTTTGTATGAACTTTTTTCTTTAGTTTTATCAATAGAATAACATATGAAAATATTTGCATATCTTCGTGAATCACCCTGTATATGTTAGTAGTGTTTGTTCTGTCGGACGAATGAATAGTTTACGAGTAGGGGATTAATGGACGAGGGACGCTCCATTGCAGCGAGCGATAAGTTGAAAATTAGACGGGATGGCGGAAGCGCGTAAGGCAGCCGCGCATGAGAGGCGGTAAATTCGGATTAAAGTCCATGTCGGGCACAAGTTTTCACCTTTTGCCGTTGCATTTCCACAATGTCCTGTGCGGCGGTAAGTCATTGGCTTCCCACCCACCCTTTCCCTTTCCTTCGCATTCCTCCATTTCATATACATTCTGTACACCAGCAGCGTCATTCACGATTGGATCTGTTCTGTGGCACAAGCCCGATGGAAAAGACACTACTCAAACATAGACTGACGAAACAAAAATCGCAACATCAAAGAATAATTAACGTAGAGTGATGAAACTTTCGGAAGTGCGAGATAGGCCATTACAAATGCGAATAACCAGTGTACCCGCCAGAATGTTAAATGCAAGGGTGCCAACAAGCATGCATTGTGTTGTACAGATGATGAATGTCATTTCGTGCAGTTAAGTTCCATGCCTATTGCACTTGGTTGGGCAATACTGTGATGTCGTCAGTCATACGACCACACCGCCGCGTGAGAGATCGATCCGCTGGTTGCGATTCTCTCGATAAACGGAACAGAACAACGGCTGTGCCAGCCAATGAGTGCACAGCCAGTCGCAGTACTTACAAGGGAACCTCCTCATCGCACCCCCCTCAGATTTAGTTATAAGTTGGCACAGTGGATAGGCTTTGAAAAACTGAACACAGGTCAATTGAGAAAACAGGAAGAAGTTGTGTGGAACTGTGAAAAAATAAGCAAAATATACAAACTGAGTAGTTCATGGGAAGATAGGCAACATCAAGGACACTGGGACCGCAGGAGCGCCGTGGTCTCGTGGTAACGTGAGCAGCTGCGGAGCGAAAAGTCCTTGGTTCAAATTTTCCATCGAGTGAAAACTTTAATTTTTTATTTTTAGTTTATGTGACAAACTCTTACGTTTTCATCACTTTTTTGGGAGTGATTATCACATCCACAAGAAAACCTAAATCGGGCAAGGTAGAAGAATCTTTTTACCCATTCGCAAAGTGTACAAGTTAGGTGGGTCGACAACATATTCCTGTCATGTGACGCACATGCCGTCAGCAGTGTCGTATAGAATATATCAGATGTGTTTTCCTGTGGAGGAATCGGTTGACCTATGACCTTGCGATCAAATGTTTTCGGTTCCGATTGGAGAGGCACGTCCTTTCGTCTACTAATCGCACGGTTTTGCGATGCGGTCGCAAAACACAGACACTAAACTTATTACAGTGAACAGAGACGTCAATGAACGAACGGACAGATAATAACTATGCAAAAATAAAGAAAGTAAAATTTTCACTCGTGGGGAGACTTGAACCAAGAACCTCTCCTTCTGTAGCTGCTCACGCTGCCACGGGACCACAGCGCTCCTGAGCTCGCGTTCTCCTTGATATTGCCTATATGGCACATGGACTACTCAGTTTGTATATTTTGCTTATTTTTTCACAGTTCCACACAACTTCTTCCTGTTTTCTCAATTGATCTGTGTTCAGTTTATCAAGGCCTATCCACTGTGCCAACTTATAACTAAATCTGAGGGGGGTGCGATGGGGAGGTTCCCTTGTTAGGCTCGCCGCGAGGCGCCGCTAGGCCACTTCATGTGTAGCAGGAGTGTGGAGCAGTTGTGCCAGTCTACAGTTCGTAGCCGCGCTCAGTGGTCAGCCAGCGCCGATTTTAGTCAGTCATCAACTGTAGCTGAGTCATTGCTGCCATCAGGTCTTTGTAGTCCAGTTGTAAGGTTCCATAATAGTACTACAGTAAAGTACTAGGCTACTTGGCAGTCATAGACAGTTCTACGTTCTGTCATGTCACCAGCCAAGTTAGTCTTCAAATTCACCGGATTCGACACTCAAGATTACGAGAGATTAATTCGTCACTGCAACTTGTAGATTATATCATTCTACAGACGCTCCGCCCTGTCGCGTTTTCTATGTGAACCAACAGACCATGGACTGCAACAAAGTTAAGTAATAAATACTTTCTTATTTTGTACTCCTGATAATTAACTGTGTTTTCCTGTTGTAGCTGGCAAGCAGTTTTGCATAGTGGAACCCACGTTTCCACCTCCTTGGTTACTCATATTTGGTACCTCATGTTGATGGACTCGGTTATAGTGGAAGATCCAGAGCCATCAAATACAGTGGCGGTTAATGCTGCTTGTGGATGATGCTGGAGTCGTCATGCGATGATGTCCTATATTTGCTCGATTGGAGACAGACCTGGTAGTCGAGCGGGCCAGCGCAACATTTGGACACTCTGCAGAGCATTTTGGGTTACAGCAGCGGTATGTGGGCGACCAGCATCCTGTTGGAAAACACGCCCTGGGTTGCTGTTCATTTATGAGAGCACAACAGGTAGAATCACCAGTTTTCCAATCATGGTGCAAGGGATAACCACGAGAGTACTCCTGCTGCCGTACAAAATCGCACCCCTGACCATAATAACTGCAGGTGTAGGTCCAGTGTGTCTAGCCCGCAGACAGGTTGGCTGCACACTCTCAGCTGGCGTCCTTCTAAGGAACACACGGCCATCAAAGGAATCGAGGGAGAACCAGCTGTCATCAGAAAACGCAACAAATCTCTATCCGGCCCTTCAATGAGCCCTCCCTTGACACCACTGAAGGCACAAGTGGCGGTGGCCTAGGAACAGTGGACTGTGAAGCTACAGGGCGTCCGGCTCAGAGCTGTCCTTGAAGCAGCCGACTTGTAACAGTTGTGTCAGTGCGGTGGCAACAGCTGCTCAAATTGCTGACAGTACGGTTCGCCAGAGTCATACGCCGAACACGATGGTCTTTCCTCTCAGTAGTGCCACGTGGCCGTCCAGAGCCGTAGATTTTCGTGACTGTCGCTGTCAGCATGATGCGAAGTGACCACATTCCTACTAAGGCTTTCTGCAATACCGGAGAAGAAGCTTCTAGTAGCCCTGTTACACGACCTCGCTCAAACTTAGTGAGGTGTCGATAACGGCGTCTTCGTCGCCTTAAAGGCGTTCATGAATAACATAAATTCACTACATTCAATTTCAAAGATAATTAACGCTGACGACCGTTGCAGCATGTATTTAAAGCAAACCTGATTTGCATTCTCATAGTGGCGCTATTGGCATAGGCCTCAAGCGACTGGTGAGAAATTTGAACAGACTTCATCTTTAAGATGCAGAAACACAGCTACCAACCACCATTTATATTGCCACAACTCCTTCTTGGTCTTGTGATTTTTTTCCGTCAATGTATATATAAAGTTGCGTTACTTGCTGGCGCTGCCGACTGACAAAGCTATGTTGTGAACTGTGCGCGACGTTAGCCTGCCCCAGCTGCGGCAGCTGACAGAAGTAATGGCATCCGACGAGAGAACCCCTGCCCTCAACGTCCGGCTGGCGGCTCTTGGTAGACACAAAGCAGTGTAGTGGCTAGAAGGATTCTAGTTCGATCGAGCTGACGTTGGTCTGTAAGGCAGGTGCTCCAGTAGGACGATGGACCGCGACGGCTGCACCAGTGCACAGCGTAGAGTGATGACGCTTCTACGGGCCACGTGGTGATGGTACACTGCACAGCGGCTGACGATTCGATGCCTGTTACTGGCTGGATGGCCGCTGTGGCCGAGCTGTTCTAGGCGCTTCAGTCCAGAACTGCGATGCTGCTACGGTCGTAGGTTCCAATCCTGCCTCGGGCATGGATGTGTGTGATGTCCTAAGTCTAGGGTCTGATGGCCTCAGATGTCAAGTCCCATAGTGCTTAGATCCATTTGAACCATAGCGCTTAGAGCCGGTATTTATACGTGCCACGGACAGACATCTAGACATGTAGATGTTCCAGCAAAACTCCCATGTCGCAACGCTGCGGGACTATCTTGAATGAATGTAATACATATGGCTGCCAACGAAGTGGTCATAGAGAGGTACCAAGGGCAGAAGCGATGCTAAAATGCAGCGCCATCTGATTACTGCAACGATTGCTTGCAGAAGTCACCGTTGCTACATCTTATTTTTTTTGATTAAAACATGATGATTTCACGGTGCATTGTGTTCGTTTTTCCTACCTTTTTGGTAGTATGTTGTAAGAACAGTGGAATTAAACAGCGATATGAGCAAAGAAAAGGCAAAATGGAGAATAAATACGGGATGAAAAAACATCGTAGAACAGAAGGTAAAGGTTAAAGTGAACCATAAAAACGTGCAAAGTATTTATTTCTAATATTCAATGCTATCGCCTAAAATTTGACATTCTTTTTTTTTATTTTTACAAAATAATGACTTATCAATTCGTTTCTTAGTTAGTACATGATGACAGATCTATATCTTGTTCTGTAGGAATATTTTTGCTGTAACAGGTTGTCACAGATGATGGTTCAAATGGCTCTGAGCGCTATGGGACTTAACTTCTGAGGTCATCAGTCCCATAGAACTTTAGAACTACTTAAACCTAACTAACCTAAGAACATTACACACATCCATGCCCGAGGCAAGATTCGAACCTGTGACTGTAGCGGTCTCGCTGTTCCAGACTGAAGCGCCTAGAGCAGCTCGGCCACACGGGCCGGCCAGAGTCACACATGAATTGGGTTCTAAATGGCTGATACACGACATGAATACTGCACGTGTAAAATGTAAGAATTTAAATATAGTTACAATCGAAATAAACGCTTGTCTTTTTCATACAACATACTCTATGCTGTAACAGTGGGTCAGAGCGTACCTACATTTATATCTGTTGATTGAACCAGTCTAAAACGTCGCTGGCAATACAACTAGAAGCACTATTTAACAGAGGAAGTTCGCAAACATATTCATGAACGTGCAGATTAACTTGGAGAGCTTAACTGGTCTTCTGTAACACTGTTGTGGCGGGACGTGGGACCCTTCTCGCTACTTGTTGTGGACTAGGCGTTGAGTGGAATGTAGACTGGCGATGAACTGATCTCGTGTCCGTGTGTCGGTCAGTTTCAACATAGAGCACCGACGATGTAGCGGAGAACTTCTGTGGGAGTGTCTTGCTACTTCCGTTTCATTGGTGTGGCCAACGATGGCCCAATAGCAAGGAGCATCTTTGTCAATAGCAGGTGCCAGCGTTACCCCTATCGACTACGCCACAACTATTATTATATATTTTCTTTTAATAACCAAAAGCGAAATCTAAATTCTTGTGGCATCTAAAGAAAAAAGTGAAGTTACTTTCAGAGTAAAGCTGGGTAATAATGCCCAAAACAGCACGTTCAGAGTAACAGACGTGTACCTTACATCTGAGGAAGTTATCCCTTCTGGAGTGGACGGGAGTCATTATGGGATCAGAGGAAGTAACAACGAGTATTTGAGCCAAGAATTAAATATCAGGTGGTTGCACTATGCCCTTAATGAAGACACCCAGACTCCAAGACTACGTACAAGTTTTACTATGGAACCTTTAAAAATTTTCCTGCAAATTTCATGACATTGACCACGCACTGACAGTTGCTCCAAATACGTCTTATTGCCACCAGGGAAGTCGGCAAAACCTGATGATATATCAGCAAAAACTGGTACACGCTACTGAAAATCCGAGAAAACAAGACAAGTAATGAAACAAGATGCTGTATCATTCAGCTCCCTACTAGTGACGAATCTATATATTGGATACTGCTTGAAAAATTTGTTTCTCTGCCCTTTCCAACCCATACTCAGTTCTTTGTTTTTTTTCGTGTCAGGTTTCCTGTTACAATCTGCATGTGCGTGTTGGTGGCAACAACAAACAGGTCACGTTTTTTGTGGCACGCACGAGCGTGTGAGCGGCAGAGGTGGCAATGAAACAGCTGCGTGCCTCTTTAAAGCTCTCCTAAAAGTATGAGGAAAAGAAAACTTGCCATCTGGTCTAATAACTGCAGTTTACAGAATAAGAATAAAATTACCGTATTTCTTTGGATTTATTTGACAATTACAGGTAATCATGAAGAGATAAACAATAAAGTTTTAGCCACCCGGCGATCATTTTTGTCGTGCGATACAGATTGTGCCCAGATAGAGCAATGTAAAAGGATGCAACAGCTTCGGTTACCATGCATTTACCTGAGGACTTCTCTGATTTCAAACAAGCAGCCGATTCATATAGCAACATGAATAAACTAGATATACGTATTAAAATATAGTTGGATTAGAGCTGGAAAAGCTGCACCTGGTGTCGGCAAGACAGGAACAATGTTTAATGAACCTGAAGTAAGGTTCTCAAGAAACGGCCTGCGCCTGGTATTATAGAGGTTTTATCATATCAGCCATGTAAAAACAGCTTGTCAGCTAAGAAAAATATGGTTCTGCGAAATATGTTGTCATATTTAAAGGAAGATAATAGAAGATTCTTCGAAGAAGTACGCAACTAAAATTGCATTGTGTTCCCTAAGAGCAAAAACACAAAACAATCATATGATAATGTTTTTGTGCAATGTTGTGTTTTAAAAAATACCTGAAGAGTCTGAAGTTTCTTTCATTGCCACTTAATTGTTTTTTTTTTTTCGAAAGAGTATAGCCTTTAAAACGTTCTGCTTTCTTTAGTATGAAATATTACCTTTCATTCATAAGAGTAAGGAAACAGAAAAATGTCCAATAGAAATACGAATCTTCCCGTGTATAATAAGTTAAAAAATTTGATTGTGGTTTTTTACCAAAAGTTTTTCGTGGCTATGTTAGCTGCACTTGCGGCTGTGTCATTAGGCTATGTAACGTTGGTCACCTTCAGCAACATCCTCCCAGTTATAAAGAGACCAGTCGGCCTCTGTTTCGCACACCGAAGCCGCGTTAACTCTGCAGAGTAGTACTGCTCCCCATGACACCACAGACGCTTGCATTACCGAGCGAGGTGGCGCAGTGGTTAGACACTGGACTCGCATTCGGGAAGACGACGGTTCAATCCCGCGTCCGGCCATCCTGATTTAGGTTTTCCGTGATTTCCCTAAATCGCTCCAGGCAAATGCCGGGATGGTTCCTTTCAAAGGGCACGGCCGACTTCCTTCCCCGTCCTTCCCTAATCCGATGAGACCGATGACTTCGCCGTCTGGTCTCCTTCCCCGAAACAACCAACCAACCAACGCTTGCATTCATATCGGTGTCGTGATTGGGAAGCATAAACTGCTTAATTTGGCGTCACGTTGCGTTCAACGATGAATCACGGCTCTGCAGTACCTCGGATGGCCAACGTCAGAAGTTACGGTGGTGACTGAAGGAGAGTTGCAATTCTCCCAATGTTTTGAATACGCGCAGTTGTGGCCCGGTGACGTGACGCTTTGTCATCCGTAAAAATTGAATCATTGTATGGGAATACGAAGTCCTTGAATGGCTGAAGATGGTTCCATGCAGCCTAACATAAATATTTCCATTCAAACCTGGCGTTATGGTGTGGGAAGCCATAGGGTATGATATCAGATCACGGTTGGTGATGAGTGTGTTACCTCTCAAAGATAGTTTCGTGGTGCTGTTATTCAGCGGACATCGCTCGCCTATGTGTGACATATGTCTTTGTGAACTGTCTGCGTATCATCGGATGCATCCAGGCCAGAGGTGTTAGAACGTCATACTCACAACTGAGCCCACACTGCCAGGTACTTTGCAAATCTGACTCGATTTTGCAATCACTAAATGAACATCAGATGCCCTCTCACCCGTTAAGTTCCGTTTCGTTTCCCACGCCCCCTCTATGTGCTTCACATTTTTTTGTCGGGCAGTGTACGTCCTGAAGAAATTACTAGCGAAGAGGATTCATCAAAGGAAAGAATGAAGGGAAAAGTGAGAGAGGAAGAAGAAGGTGGTGTGATTATATAGATCGACGATGTTCAATAACTGCCTAAAAAAGCCGGCCACTGTGGCCGAGCGGTTCTAGGTGCTTCAGTCCGGAACCGCTCGACTGCTACGGTACTAGTTTCGAATCCTGCCTCGGGCATGGATGTGTGTGATGTCCTTAGGTTAGTTAGGTTTAAGTAGTTCTAAGTTCTAGGGAACTGATGACCTCAGATGTTAAGTCCCGTAGTTCAAAAATGGCTCTGAGCACTATGGGACTCAACTGCTGAGGTCATTAGTCCCTCAGAACTTAGAACTAGTTAAACCTAACTAACCTAAGGACATCACAAACATCCATGCCCGAGGCAGGATTCGAACCTGCGACCGTAGCGGTCTTGCGGTTCCAGACTGCAGCGCCTTTAACCGCACGGCCACTTCGGCCGGCTATAAGTCCCGTAGTGCTCAGAGCCATTTGAACCATCTGAACCTAAAAAATATTAGCAATTGTCATGTAGGCATAAACGGCCGCTTAGTCAGTATACTGACAGAACGGCTGTACTACCTAACTCCGTTCATTCTTTTACTTTTCTTTCAGTAGAAACCTACACAAACACGTCAGCAATCGTGTAAAAACCCACTGGAGTTCGCCTGGAGGAAGGCCTCGAATCCCGCTGCGAATAATACTACACGTTGCCAGCATGACCTACAATTCTGCAGTGGAGTGTTTGGTGCTTTGAAACTTCCTTTTAGATTAAAACTGTGTGTCGGACTGCGACTCGAACCCGGAACCTTTGCCTTTCACACACACGAGTCACAGCAGGCCCTTACAGCTCTAACGTCGCTTGTATCTGCCTCCTAGTTTCCAAACTTGCTAGTCCAGCAAGGTACATTGCAGAACTCCTATGGAGTTTGGAGGGTAGGAAATGAGATACTGGCGACAGTGAAGCTGTGAGGGCTGACGGTGATTCGAGCGCCGGTCGACACGGGGTTTCTATCTGCCAGGAAGTTTCATACTACAAGTTGTGTCACTAATGTCTGTATCTGTTTCAATGTGTTCATACCTTTCATTACATGAAGCCAGTCTGATCTGTACAAGTCTCATTCATTGTCGCACGTGGCACAGACCTCAAAAATGTCATGCTTTTGGCGCACGTGGCACAGACTTCACAAATGCCATATTATAGTGGACATTCCCTCAGGGTGTTGAAGTTTATTCATCCAGCACTGGCATGAAGTCTCCAGTCTTTCATCAACAATTTTGGAAAGCCCCACAGCGTGCATCGATTGGGCTTTTCTTACAACACTGAATCAGAGAATGGAATAACGTAGCTCCCGGATTGTAACGCAGTGTGTAGGCTAGCGTCAAACCAGAGACAACAGAACACGCGAGAGCTTTTTGATATCGACGTAATGCAGTGTACACTGAGGTAGCTTTCGTAACGTTAATAGTATGAGTCACAAATAAAACACAGAAAATTGCTTAAGTACTATATGTTTAAGACTACATGCACACTCCTATGTCACATACATCACTCACAAATAAGATTCGTAAAATGTTAAATCTGAACTAAAAGCACAGCGAGATACTAATTTTCGAGTCTTTGAAACTGACGTCTACGATAAATGCGTAAGTAAGAAAAGTTCTACAGAAAGAGAGAAGGAAATTTAGCGTAGTTCTGATGGTGCCCTTGTCTACCTCTCTCAAAAAATAACCGCCGACGGCTATATCTTAGGGCAGTCCCGGTGACCCCTGCACATATAATCTTTACTTCACGTGTGCACACACTCCTGGGGATTTTTCTAACGCTGTGCTTGTGACTGTTTTCTTAGCCAAAGTTCCCCTAAAAAAAAGTTGTAGCTATGTGAATAACGATGATATTGGAGCATTCTTCAGCACAGGTATAAAAGTTCTTTTCATCTGAGCGCTTACAGAAAACACTGTAAACATTTCGAAACGTTTCACAATGAAGTTCTGAAATTCAGTATCACAGAAAAGTATAAAGGAAAAATATATTTATAAACAGTTCTGAATAAGCAGCGTATTGTTTGATGCTAATTAGTATTTATAAGATTATTTTGGTATACACAATACTACAGGTAGATAATATACCGTCCAGTCATGGTTAACACATCCAACCTTATGATGTGGCTTCTAAGGTAAGAAGCCGCTCGTTAAATAAATTATTTAGAAGGGCAGAGAAGTGGTTATTATGCTATTGTTCAGGATGACTATAAAACAGTCAGAATGTTACAATGTTACAGCGTAGTAATCTTGTGCGTACCCAGTGGTGGCTAGGTAGGACGGGTGGCGCGGGAGGGGGAGGGGGTGGGGGAGGGCTGCTGTAGCCCTGTACCACTGTCCCCGCCCCAGGAAACCCTCTTCGTCACCATTACGTTTCAATTCATTAACAGTTTGAGGGAAGACGGAACATGTAATGTATGTTAGGAAGGACAGCCGGAAGAATTTTTTTCGAAAATATTTCACCGCGAAACTAAATTAATTTGCTCCCTCTCCCCCCTTCCTACACCCCTCCCCATTCCCTACCGGCCTTCGGGCCTCCTCCTTCTGCCTGTTCGAACCCTGGATACAGCCCTCTACAGCAGAGACCTTATAGAGCCTACTGTACTCCGTAAGCCTCTTCATGGTGTGTGGCAGAAGGTAATTGGTGTACCACTGTGGCTTTCCACCTTTCCTGGTCCACTCGAGTATGGTCCACGAGAAGAACAATTGTAGGTGAGCTCGAATCTCCCTAATTTTAGCCTCGTTGTCGTTTCACGAGATGTATGTAGGAGAAAGCAATATATATTTTCATTTTTGTAGGAAACTGTGCTCTTGTAAGTTCGACAGTAAACTATATCACGATGGACAGTGAGTCTAATGTAACTGAACCTGTGATGAAAGGCGCTGGTCTTCTTTAGAACCTCTCTATTAGCTCTGTCAACAATTTGTGGCTCGCGTGTCAGACTGACGAGCAGTCTCCGAGGATCGATCGAACGATAGCTTTGTAAGCTACCTCCTTGACTGTTGGACCACATTTTCTTTCTTCCAACGAATCTCAATGTGGCATCTGCCATTCCCAGGAATAATTTCACGCCGGCGTTCCATTTTAAATCGATCCGTATGCAATCGGTGCCTTAAGTACTGTTTTATCTGTTTCTGGTAGCTACATTTTGACAATGGCCTTGCCGCAGTGCCAACACCGGTTCCCGTCAGATCACCGACGTTAAGCGCTGTCGGGCTTGGCTAGCACTTGGATGGGTCACCGTTGAGATCTGATGACGAACGCTGTTGGAGAAAGCGAGGTGCACTCAGCGCTTCTGAGACCAATTGAGGAGTTGCTTGACTGAAAAATAGCGCCTTCGGTCGCGAGAACTGGCAACGGCTGGGAGAGCGGTGCACTGACCACGTAGCCATCCAGCATCCAGTGACGCCTTCGGTTGATGAAGACACCGCGGGCGATCAGTGCATGTGGACCAGCCGAGGCCTGTTCGAAGTTTAGCAGTAGCTAACATTACAAACTATTCTTCAATACCAAAAGGACAGTTTGCTCCATTCTGGGCAGTACCTTACTTTATTCATCAATGTGTATGCTTTCTGTGATCGCAGCTCACATTACTTAAGTTGCTGGACTGTCAGCAAACAACTGGCTATGTGGGACGATATTAGCAGCATAAATTCAGATGTTCCAGAAAAGATCAGCAGAATTCTCATGAAACATGACATCAGGAGCGTATTCTGCCCACCTACTAAGATTGGGACAGTAAAGGATGACCTGGGGTTACGGAAGCCAGGCATTTACAACGTAACATGCGAGTGTGGCGTGTCATACATCGGCCAGTCCATCAGGACTGTGGACATCAGGTTTAAAGAACACCAGAGGCACACCAGACTAATTATGGTATAAGAAGAAGTAACAATGAGTATTTGAGCCAAGAATAAAAATATCAGGTGGCTGCTCTGTGCCCTTAATTAGAGACACCCAGACTCCAAGACTACGTACAAGTTTTACTATGGAACTTTAAAAATTTGTCTGCAAATTTCATGATATTGACCATGCACTGACAGTTGCTCCAAATAGGTCTTACTGTCACCAGAGAAGTCTGCAAAACCTGATGATATATCAGCAAAAACCGATTCTGATACACAGTACTGAAAAGCCGAGAAAACAAGACAAATAATAAAATAAGATGCTGTATCATTCAGCTCCCTACGAGTGACGAATCTCTGTGTTCGATAGACCTTGAAAAATCTGTTTCTCTGCCTTTCTACCCCACATTCAGCCGCTCTATGAACTACAATGAGACCAAGATTGTCACACAGATCCCTAGATATTGGAACAGTGTCATAAAAGAGTCCATGGAGACCAAGATCACGGAGAATCTCATCAGTCGTGGCACTGGATACCAGCTCTGCACGGCCTGGGATCCAGCTCTTGAACCTCTGAAAACTCAACGCCCATACACATCGAGATTTCTCAAGGAAAAGGAGTCGGGACCGGGAAAACAGCCACGAGACAGAGCACCGGAACTACAGATTTGTCCTGACAATTTATTGTTCAATATTGGGTATTGCGCAGTAATATTGACTGTCTGACATTAGCTTTAAGTGTTTCCGTTATATACTGAAAGAGACTGGGAAGTTTTAAAAATATTGAGGTTCGCTCAATATATTGTACAGTGTGAGGGTAGCTTCGAGCAACAAACTGTAGTCCCTGCCGAGATCGAAAGAAGTTGTATTCTCTCCGAATGAATTTCCGCAAAGTACAGAAGAAAGTAAAAGGCAAAATATCAAGGATGTTCTGGAGCATGTATATAAAAGAACCGTGCGGTACCTTGGGAAATGAAAGTAGTGACTGTTTAGGACATTCCAGATGTCTGGTTCTCCACAATAGCAGAGGAAACAGAAAATTATACTCGTAGTATCATGACTGTAAGCAGAAATGTTTGCGTGTAGAATTTTTCTGAATTGGCAAACAAGATGATGTCCAGTGAAAATCCAGATCATTTTTTTTTTTCTTGCAACAGTTATCACACCACAGACGTAAGACCAATTAAGCTTTCGATCGGCAATTACTAAATAATTGTTTTATTTGGTTCGAAACAGTTACTACAGTAGAGAAATACGTAGAACACAGCACATGTACACGATAAATTACACAGCTCACTTGTTTAATTTGTAATTAGTTGTTGTTGCGGTTTTAGGAATCTGTCCTGCAGCTAATGAAGCCCTCGTCCAGCGAAATGTTAATTGGGAGCTTGTCAGACATTTTCTTCCGTTCTGCATAATTTCCGTCTGAGTTTTGCATGGTAAGCAGCTCAACCCCAAAATACAGGGTGTTAAAAAAGTATCGAATCTTCTGAGAGGAAATAACCATCAGACAGACGAAAAAAGTTGAGTAAACATGTGCTCTAATATGCATAACAAGAGCTGTGAGCACTTCTTCATATTCAATACTGTGACATACATATTGTGTACTGAAAGCTCTTTGCTTTCCATGTTTTTTGGAGGAGGTAGTGCCGATAAAAACAAGAAAAGAAATGCCCAGTAAATTTGCGCTCTAAAAAGCATAGCTTATGGGCTACGGGCATTTGTTCATTGAAAGGGATGTGTTTACAGTATTGAAGATAAGCAAGTGTTCATCGCTCTTAAGGGACGCACTTTACAGGCCTTATTATTGGAATTTTTTTCGTGTTTTGGTGGTTACTACCAACTCTCAAAATGTTCGACACTTTTTTTTAACATCCTGTGTAGGAGCTCCAAACCGACATGTTCGTCACGAAGACAGTCCTCTAACTGACTGATGCTTCGTCCCTTTCGACACGTCGAAATTAAACACATGACCAGTTTGTAGTTGTCATACACTTCTTTATTACAAACACAGACACAGATCTTTCAAAATTTACCCAATTAATTTCATAAAACCCCATTAATAAACTGCTTCATGACTTACATAGAAACTGGGTTCCATATCAAATTCTAAAAGTGCTTCCATACACTGATTTTTATCAGTTGTAACAATTTGAAGTATTATCAGGTTAATGCAGTCCACTATCCTTCTCTTTAGTATTACTCACAGGTACGAGGTTCACATACATTTAATGGCCAGTATATAATAATAGCATCTTAAATAGTCTTAACATGGAGCCGTTTCAACTTTTTCAAAATCTACTCAAGGAATTTTCACTAACGATGTTCATAAAACCCCAGTAATAAAATTTAACTGATATAACTGAATACTTCATGTCTTACATAGGAAGTGGCTTCCACACAACCCATATCAAATTCTAAAACTGCTTTCATTGTCTGATTTTAAGCAATAATTACAAATTAAAGGTATTATCAGATTAATACAATCGACTAAGCCCCTCTTTATTATTACTCATAGGTACTAGGTTCACATACATTTCATGGCGAGAATATAATAATAGGATATTAAATAGTCTTAACATGGAGCCGCTACAATCTTTACGTTGAAAATTGGCGATGGACGCGAGCAGATCGAAAGATGCTACCAGATAGAGGAGATTCACGGACGAGATGGTAAAACAGAGCTATACTCAACTTTGAGCTACAATTAAGCTTCCAGAAAACCACAACGCTCCACCGGAAAGATGGAACTGCCGGACACTAACAACGTAACCACAGGCACCGATCCAGGTCCTTAAATATCCCTCTTCCACCGTGATACCCCTATCGGAGTTTGCTCACGTGGACCACTGAAACATAAACACATCAGCGGCAGACAACATTCTGATGCATCAGATAGACAAACATATCTGCCCAACCGGTTGTAAATAAACCTTTAATTATACACGGCACCAATGAACCTAAGTCTGACTAACATAGATGAGCACTTGCCCAGTAACGGCTATTAAAATTTGATTAGCCAATTCTCTATAACAAAGAAATGAGCACTTGCCCAGTTACGGCTATTAAAATTTGATTAGCTAATTCTCTATAACAAAGAAATAAAATAATAACATAGAAACAGGCAATAGGAAAATTATTTCACCCGCTCTTGAACGTCAGGCACAGACTTACGTACTATTTGGCATGGCCTCTAGATACGCATTAAGCACGGTTTCATGTTTATTTGTTGTGCGTAGCTAGTACTCCCTTAAATACCATCAACATACCAGGCGCCCAGACCAAGTACAGTGACAAATAACTGAAACAACCTAGATAGTTTTCGGTATTCAATTAATTTGAACAGACCTCACCAAGAAACGATTCGACGACTCCAGTTCTAGGCGCTTCAGTCTGGAACCGCGCCGCTGCTATGGTCGCAGGTTCGAATCCTGCCCCGGGCATGGATTTTAGTGATGTCTTTAGGTTAGTTAGGTTTAAGTAGTTCTAAGTTCTAGGGGACTGATGACCTCAGATGTTAAGTCCCATAGTGCTTAGAGTTATTTGAACCATTTGACTCCAGTTCGTTCACTTTGAGTAACATGTAACAGACGCGAAGGAAATCTGTCCTTCACATCTCCAGGAAATCCCAGTCACCATCGGCAGCGGATCTGCATCCAAACGGCTCAACACGCCGCAGCAGCTGCCCACGCTCCACCGTCGTGCAGACTCGGTCACTCGCCAGCGCCACACATCTCTGTCGCTCACACAGCTGATATTCGAACGCAAGCCCCTGCAGAGGGCGCGCGCCGCAATTAAACAGCCATCCGCCAAAGGTGGGAAGAAGACAAGCAGGCATCGAAAATCTACTCACCACGATCGGGATGACAATCGATGGCGGCTGGCGCCAGCAGCGCACCAGCTCACTGACATGTACCGGTCATAAATATTGCGCAGTAAATTGTGCCGCTGTTGGCCTCGCACTTTCACGCAGTATATTACGACAGTATTATTGCACAAGAAGTACTGACTGTGTGAGGGCCCCATAACGAGGGTCCAACTCTTTCTGCACAGGACGCAGTCAGACATGCTTCTTTTGTGGTCCGTCACGTTTTGCCTCGACCCTGTATTCCCCTCGTATTCAGGTGATTTCTTCCTCTTTCCTCGGATGAAGCAACCATCACGTGGTAGGCTGGTAGGCATTCCTACAATGAAGTCGAAGTGATTTTTAGGGGTGGAATGTTTTCGGAACATCCAGAGTGCAAGATTTCTACAACCGCGGTGTCCGTCAAGTATCAATCATCGCAAAAAATGTGTCGCTTTGAAGGGTGTATACGTACCGAGGTACCAGTACCGCCACGCAGTATCTCGGTTGCAGGCTGATGTTTCCGATGTGATAATTAAAACACGACTACTGTCCGAACTCGCTGTACGCCCTGTGCTGAAGATCAGGGCATTGGCCGCAGTGATGCCCCGCATGCTGAACAGCTGCTGAAGCGAGTTACATTAGCGCCTTCAAAATTAATTCCGGACCCGTGAGCGCCTTACCTCATTTGCAGCCCACTCGGTGCCACGGGGCTCGTGCAGACCTCAGGGGCTGCCGCCGCTGAGTGACGAGAGTCCCTATGCTGGTCACGTGCGGAGCTGAGGGCTGGAGGATAGCGAAGGAGGAGGAAGAGGGAAAGACGCCGGCTGTGAGCAGCGGACCCGCAACACGAGGGGTCTGGCAACACCGCCACAGGCCCAACCACGCGATCCCTCACATCACAACGAGAAACACATCCTAGTAACAAACCTTTATCATCTCACAAAACGAAATCACCTCATTGTCTTTGTTGTACACTCTAAGGCAAAAAAATTACACAACATGAAGCAATCTTGGATATTCGTATTCTACGCCGAAAAATACGTGGAGTTTGCCTGAAATGTTTTCTTCCATTCATGGTAGATGGCGCTGTAATCGACGACAGAGTTACGGAAGTTGGATGGATGAACACAGCCGCCACGCCGCTGGAGACTCCCCGGTCCGGGACGCCACGCTGAGGGAACTCGCCTCGATCTGCAAAGCGCCTACTGTTTGTTTACGTATTCACTCTTGACCAGTATCTCGGTTACAGCAATAAACAATTACAGGTGAAATTTACATTAGTAATCTTTTTTCTTCATTTATGTTTATGCCAAAGGGGTCAAATGTTTCTTTCGTCCTGTAATAATAAACAACTTTTCCAGTTAACTGGCTGTTATAATAAAAAGTTTTTCGTCTAACGTATTTCTGAATATGTCCGCAGTCATTCGTACTATGCAACTGATCATTGCTGCACCATCCGCTTCACCGCATTTATGAATTCCTGGGTTCCAGTGATATACACTACTGGCCATTAAAATTGTTACACCACGAAGATGGCGTGCTACAGACGCGAAATTTAACCGACAGGAAGAAGATGCTGTGATATGCACATTATTAGCTTTTCAGAGCATTCACACAGGGTTGACGCCGGTGGTGACACCTACAACGTGCTGACATGAGGAAAGTTTCCAACCGATTTCGCATACACAAACAACAGTTGACCGGCGTTGCCTGGTGAAACGTTGTTGTGATGCCTCGTGTAAGGAGGGGAAATCCGTACCGTCACGTTTCCGACTTTGATAAAGCTCGGATTGTAGCCTATCGCGATTGCGGTTTATCGTATCGCGACATTTCTGCTCGCGTTGGTCGAGATCCAATGACTGTTGGCAGAATCGACGGGTTCAGGAGGGTAATAGGGACCGCCGTGCTGGATCCCAACGGCATCGTATCACTAGCAGTCGAGATGATAGGCATCTTACCTGTATGGCTGTAACGGATCGTGCATCCACGTCTCGATCCCTGAGTCAACAGATGAGGACGTTTGCAAGACAACAACCAACTGCACGAACAGTTCGACGATCGTTTGCAGCAGCATGGACTATCAGCTCGGAGACCATGGCTGCAGTTACCCTTGACGCTGCATCACAGACAGGAGCGCCTGCGATGGTGTACTCAACGACGAACCTGGGTGCACAAATGGCTAAACGCAATTTTTTTCGGATGAATCCAGGTTCTGTTTACAGCGTCATGATGGTCGCATCCGTGTTTGGCGACATCGCGGTGAACACACATTGGACGCGTGTATTCGTCATCGCCATACTGGCGTATCACCCTGCATGATGGTATGGGGTGCCATCGGTCACCTCTTGTTCGCATTGACGGCACTTTGAACAGTGTACGTTACATTTCAGATGTGTTACGACCCGTGGCTCTACCCTTCATTCGATCCCTGCGAAACCCTACATTTCAGCAGGATAATGCACGACCGCATGTTGCAGGTGCTATACGGGCCTTTCTGGATACAGAAAATTTTCGACTGCTGCCCTGACCAGCACATTCTCCAGATCTCTCATCAATTGAAAACGTCTGGTCAATGGTGGCCGAGCAACTGGCTCGTCACAATACGCCAGTCACTACTCTTAATGAACTGTAGTATCGTGTTGAAGCTGCATGGGCAGCTGTACCTGTACGCGCCATCCAAGCTCTGTTTGACTCATGGCCCAGGTGTATCAAGGCCATTATTGCGGCCAGAGGTGGTTGTTCTGGGTACTGATTTCTCAGGATCCATGCACTCACATTGCGTGAAAATGTAATCACATGTCAGTTCTAGTATAATATATTTGTCCAATGAATTCCCGTTTGTGATCTGTTCTTCTTCTTGGTGTAGCAATTTTAATGGCCAGTAGTGTACATTCCGTTACATGTAGCTAATCTGCCAGAATTTTAGGTATCTAAACTTAAAAATTTTACTGTAAATTCAAATTCGCAAAACTAAGTTAATTATTAACAATAATATATGTGGAACAGTAAATTTACGTTCTTATAAAAATGTGAGCTACAAGAAAACGAGTCGGTTCTTACTCTCAAAAACCAGAAAAACTGAATTTTGTCAATTAAAGCGCCATCTACCACGAATGGAATACTTTTTCTGAATCTCAATTTTGTTTCCATGCCTCCAGAGGCACAACAGACATGATGTTCTGTGCTAGACAACTCCAGGAAAATGCAGAAAGCAACAGAAGGCTCTATATTTAGTTTTCTATGAGTTGGAAAAAGCCTTTCATTGAGTACCTTGATCTGCCGTGTGGAAGGTACTTAAGACACTTTGGATGTTATGAACGCGATTTGGAACTGGTTCAAGCTCTTCATGATAGCATGTCTGGACAAATTCTTCATGGTAATTCTGCATCTGATTTTTTCTCAATGACTCACAAGCGGCCCCCTGAGTGGGAGGTGCCAGAAGTCCAGTAATGTTTACGGCATTTGACGCCCCAATGTTGTCTGCCATACAATCACAATATTGGCTGCTGATGGCAACAGGGGCGGGACTCGAGGTATCCAGAGCGAATACAGCATGAGGCTACAGAGGGTAGTTGAATTGCTTAGTCGACGATTAACTCAGTGTTATTGGAGTTGATACAGAACAGAGCGACGGCAACTATAAACAAAGCAAACATTCCATTATATCTACAACAGCAGAAGCTGAAGTTGACATTTCATCAGAAAAGAAGACAAGGAATTTCGCAGAGTGAGAAAGAAGTGGCAGCCGAAATATTAGAGTGTCTGCAAGATGAGTCAGTGGAATGTGTGGTGTCGTATACGCTCCACTGTGCTGGCAATGTACACGAGAAGTACAACGATGATGAAACGTGCTTAACATGTGAATATGTTTTTCAAACAGGTATCGAGCCATTTAGTTCATTATACTTGTCGAACAGGGAGCCACAAATCCCGTCTCCAGTGAAACGTAGTGATGCACAACCGTTTTCCAAGGAGCGGGTACTAAACATAATTACGTACATCACACTGAGCGCGAAATAGATTACAGCGGTTTCAAGGAAAGCAGTGGATGGTTGCACAGCTTCAAACAGCGGTGCAGGATTGGAAGACATAAGACTACGAGATTTCAAACAAAGTGTCAACTAGACGATGCACGGGAAACTGTGAAATCGGACTGAAAATTTGTAGATGAGACAGGAAATAAAGTTCCACTCCGACCAGTCTCGATTTAAAGAGGTAACACATGTGTCACAATATCGACAAACACTACTGCCTTAACGGATTCGTAGACAATTACCCCGACTGTTAATCTCGGTGGTAAATTGGCTGGAAAATTATTTATTGTGCTGCGAGAAGTTGGAGGTGCTCTGTCCTCTACTGTTCTTTCTCGTGCGCGTGATGTTGCAAGGGCAGTAGGGAATATTTATTACGTCGCGGAAAGCAAGTGCGGGAAATGAGTGTAAGAGAACTACAAGTATGGTATGAGCACTGCTTTTGGCCAGTAGCTGGTCGAAATAACTTGTTTTTTGCTGGTTTTCATATAAAATTGTACTCCAAAATTCCTCCTGGAAAGTGTGTGTCATTGCAATTCATACCACTTAGAACCACTGGACAATTTCAGCCTTTGGATGTTTGTTTTTCTTGTGTCTATAAAACATATTATGGCATTGTCTGCAGCTATGCCTTAAAGGATAGCCAGTTCCACGATAAGCTCCATGACAGACTGTTTCGCATTTGGCGGCTTCCTATTACATTCGATCAATTTTCATCACCCCGTTATAGCAATGTGATTCTAAATGCATTCTTTAAAGGTGGATACCTAGCTGAAAGTCTTGCGCGGTTTGTAGCTCACAAGGAGTTCTCCTTTGATCTTGATGATGCGAACCTTTGTGATCAACGATGCGCGCCACTTTTCGCTCAGTGTTCATGGAGCCAGTTAATGTTTTGTTTCGAACATTTCTTGAATGTCGACGATATTCATTTTGTGAAGTGTAATACATACATACCATAGAAGGTTGATCTCTGCAACTCTCGGGCACACAATTTGTCACTCTCCTGACGCACATGGTGTGTCATTAGCAGCTAACAGTTTTTCTGTCATAATTGTTGACACAACGCTTTCAAATGAGCCTTACTAAAGAACTTGTGACCACTCACTCCTGTCAGGGTTTGAAACAAGGCTATGTGCTTGCTCCAACATTCTTTGCACTGTGTAGGGCTGCCATGCTGGATGAACCATTTGCTAACAACCGAAGCTTGGAGATTGGGATTCGTTTTGATCGGGAGGTCTCTTCAGTCCGGCAGGACTTCGTTTGCAAAGACGTACCCAGGTTATCTGGGTAACAGAGCTATAGTGTGTCGATACTTCAAAACCGCATGTGATCGCTTTGGTTCGCGGAAACGGAGAGAACCAAAATACTCGCACAGTCTGCTCCGTGATTAACACTCCCTGAGTGCAGTGTCTCCATCCTAGGCACAGCACTAGAGTAGGCTGATCATTTTTCATTGCTGTGGACCGCTTACCGTGGAGGAACACTATAACCACCGCTGTCAACCTATTTTAAGGAGAACGCAGCACACATTTCAGCGACAAGCGAGAGGAAGCTCCGTCAATTACAACCCCGCCCTGTTCGAAACATTCAGTGCGATTTGTATGACCGCATGTATTGCCTAGAAATGATCAGTTTATTCACCGGAAACACATCCATAAGTTGAGCTGAAATGCTCATTCTATGCAGGAAGAAGTTGTTCATACTCGGAATCGAAATGCAGCCGAAGAAGACGAGCACGAACGGAGAAAAAATGTTTTTCGTAAATCCTAGGTATTTTTTAGCGTAGAATCCGAATCTGCAATAAAAATGGAAGGTTCCCAATTAAAAGTAAAAGTCTGACGCGCACATGGGAAAGGGGGGAGGGTTAGAGGGTGGTCAAATCTAGCGCGGACATATATCGCCATTCAAAATGTTGTTGTGGTTGTTGGATGTTTAAGGGGGACTAAACAGCGAAGGTCAGCAGTCCCCATTCAAAATGCACTACCGTTTGTGGTAACTGCAAAACCAAGAAGGAGAGGCATGAATTCAATTTATTTAATACCACAGGTTAGGTACATAACAAGTAACAAATGATTACCTTTTCAGATCTGTACACATCCTTTGAGCCCTATTATTCAGTATATTGTGTGGCCACCATGCGCTGCTACACGCCGTGGCATTGAATCAATAAGGTTCTGAATACGCTCCTGAGGGATTTCCCTCCACGCAGTTTGTATCCGAGCCCACAGATCCGTGACACCAGTTACTGGAGGACCGTGACGTACCAGGTGCCGACCAACCATATCCAGACATGTTCCATGGGCAACATGTTTGGCAAACGTGTAGACCAGGGAAACAATGGTACCCATCTCTCTTCGAAGAAGGCCTGTACATTCCTTGCAATATTTGGCCGGCCATTCTCCTGTTGAAACGTGGCCTGTGGAGATGCCTGAAGCACGGGAGTACCTCAGGTTCCACAACCTCCGTTAGGTACCGATTGCTGTTCAAAGTACCCGCAATAAGTGCGAGGCGAGATCAGTTGTAAGCAATGGCGCCCCAAACCATCACATCTGGTTTTTGTCCGCTATGCCGCTCCACAACGCAGCCCTTCAGGTTGCGCACACCACGGTGCCGCCCGACACGTATGCGGCCGTCGATATAGGTCACGTTGAAGCGGGCCTCATCCGATAGATAGATAACCTGTTGCCGCTCGGCACCCTACTGACGGTGTTCACGTGCCCATTGCGGTCGGAGTAGCTTGTGGTTTCTGCACAACGGAAGCCGACGTAACGCCATGCGTACAACCAGTCCAAGCTGCAGCAACGGCGACGAACCGTCGATGCAAACCAGTTCATACCTGTTGCAGTGCTCCAGGGAAGAGCCGACACTTTGGAAGACGCGGTCCGTAATGGCCATGCGGACAAGATGACGGTCATCCTGCGCTGTGGTCATGTTCCGTGGTCCAGTCGCCGCTCGTCGCTGCGTACGACCTTCCTCTATCCACTGCTTCCACACACGCATCACTATCGTAGCAGCATGCTCTGTGCGAGCCGAAATGTCACAGTATGACAACCCCGTTTCCCGGAGACCGATCATTCTTCCCCGTTCGAACTCGCCCACATGCCGATATGGCTGCCTTTGACGTCGACAATCGTTTCCACCCTGTGTGACAGCTCTGACCGACTACACTAGGCGCAACACCGACCCTGTCGGACCGACACGAAAGGGCTCTGTTCGGTCTACGTGTACCCCACCTAGCTGCAAAACGTATCACGTATGGCTTGCACACCCTTCGCCACTTATACCAAGTGTGGCACTATTCGGGTAATTCCTTCTCGGTGTTACACTTTTCACAAGCGGCAGTGTATTTACTTTTAGTTTATAACATTTTTTCGTAGGATGCGTATCTTTTGGGATACTGAGATGTTTCAAGTTAAGACAAACACCGTGTAAATGCAGAGGGAAGATGAATGAGTAAGCAGTCTAGCGGCGATACGAACCGCAAATAAGGACGTCCACAGACACAGGCAGCTTTGACACTGAACATCTAGTTAACGCCTGGCGCCTGAAAACGAGCATATCTCCGAAACCACGAATCTGATGGACCGTTCACGTGCTACCGTCGTCAGCATGTATGGGAGCCGATTTAAGCACGGTGAAATTACGAGCAGGCGACAAGGCGTCGAGCGTCCACGCCTCACCAAGGATCTTGGATGTAGGAGGCCTGAAGCAGTTAGGACCTGTGGCAGAGTACAGTGCTGATGCACGCACAAGTGTTTCGGTGCACATGGAGCTCTGCAGCAGACGAACCTATGCGTCTTCAGTTGACACAACGTCATCGGCAACTAAGGTTGCAGCGGGCACAAAATCGTCAATACTGCGCCGTGGACCAATGGAAACGTGTCACGTGGTCGGCTAAATCACGTATCTTGTTATATCAGGGGGTTGGTAGCACGCCAACGGCTCCTTGACTCATGTACCACACCACCGACGAAGACCGGAGGATGCAGTATTAGGCTTTGGGTACATGCACCACGGGATTTGTGGTAGTAACAGAAAACAACATGTCAATCTTAGACTACGTGAACATTGTTGCAGATCACCTGCATCCCTGCCTACTCGATGTCTTCCGAGACGATATCTTCCATTGGGACTATTGTCTAGGTCACAAGACCAAAATTGTGCTACAGTAGTTTCATCAGCATGATAATGAACTCACACTGATGTCTTCATCACCAAATTCGCCTGATCTGAAGCTGACTGGATACATCTAGGGCGCTATCGTCGGCAGATCCTTGCCCGCAAACCACTGGACACTAATTTACGACAATTGTGCAGACATTTGATGCAACGTACCTTCCGAAACCGACCAATGAGTTGTTGAATCCATGCCACATATAATCCAAAGGTGGACTAACATGCTGTTAACCAAACGGTCATCATATTTCGGCTTATTAAATTACTACGTAAGCCATTATAAGTTACATGGAGGAGGGACCATCATATCATTATTATAATTTTTATTCCTGTTTCATTCTTGTATTGAGAGATGCAAAAACGAAAGTCTACATACCTCTGTGCGTGTCATGATCCTTCTCATCTCTCTCTAACAATCCGTATGCGACATACGCTGAGGTGACAAAAGCATGGGAAGGCGATAAGCACATATGCAGATGGCGCTCGTGTGGCGTCCACAAGGTATAAAAGGGGAATCCATTGGCTCAGCTGACTTTTCTACTCAGCTGATCCACGTGGAAAGATTTCGACGTGATTTGGCCCCAAGACGGGAATTAACAGGCTTTCAACGCGGAGTGGTAGATGGAACTAGACGCATGGAACAAGTACTGTGCAAGCTCGTGGCAGCTCCATAACAATATACATGAAACACACTGTGACCCTTGGACCAACTAAACCGATCATTGACTGGAAATTATTATGTTCAGCTACTTGGAGAGCATGTTCCTAAAGAACGACGGAATTGTAATGGATGAAAATGCGCCTTGTTTCCAGGCCACAGTTGTTGGCGATTCGTTTGAAGAGCGTTCTGGACAATTGGAGCGAATAATTAGGCCAGCCAGATTTCGCAACATGAATCCCATCGGACGTTTATGGGACATAATCGAGAGGTGGGTTCGCGCACAAAATTCTCCGCCGCAACACTTTCATAGTTATGGAACGCTACAAAGACAGCATGGCTCATTATTTCTGCAGGGGATTTACGATTTGTTGAGTCCATGCCACGTCCAGTTGCTGCACTGAGCCGGGCAAAAGGAGGTCCGACGCGATATTAGGAGCTATCCCATGACTTTGTTACCTCAGTGTGTACACTACGGTGACTGAACATTCTACGACGAATACGGCTTCTCTATGTTTCTCCAACACGATTTCTGAAAGACGCCATTCTCCAAGAGATTGCCATTTAATTTCTCCGAAAATTTTTGTTGCACTTTGGTTACCAATCTGTCAGCGCTTTTATCCATGTCTATTGTCATCCTTTCTGATAATGATTCCAACCACAGGAATAATACTCTAGAATTGATTGACGACGTGTGTGTGATTTCCTATACAGATGCATTACAGTTTCCAGAACTCTTCCAACAAAACAAAGTCTTCCACTCATCCTGTGTAACAATGACTTTGCCGGGTCAACCCACTTTACAATGCTGCTTAGTATTATCCCTAAATATTTAGACGGCGTGACTTGATCGAGATGTTTATCACTGGTCTTTCCATTTGCTATGGGAATTATCTTAAAGGAATATACATTTACTAACAGGTCCCACTGATTATATAAAGTGGAAGTTTTGTGTCAATCTTTCTGCAGCTGCTTACAATCGCCCTACGATGATACTTCCCTGCACATCGTCAGCGAACAATCTTACTGTGTAGCAAATCGCATCTGATGAACTTATTTATAATGAAAACGTTAGACATCCTATGACGCTTCCTTGGAACCCACCTGGTCGTACTTACATTTGTGTTGTTCATTCATCGTGCGGTATGACGTACTGGGTATCACTAGTCAAATTTCTTCCAATCAGTCACATGTTTGCCAGGACACTCCATGTGAGGTCAGCAGTGGACGATGTGGTGGCGAGTGGAACGCCCTTCGGAAATCCAGGAAGATGGAATCTACCTGTCCACATGCGTCTGTTGTTGGTACTGTGGTTCGAATGGATAAACCGAGCCGTATTTCAGACGAGTGATTTCTCCTTAGTCCGTGCTGTTTCTTTCACAGATGGTTCTTTTGCTCCAGGACCGTCGCAATTTGTGATGATGCTCTAGCATCACTAGTGCATCTCGCCGCAAGAGCAGATCAAACCAAAGATCGTAGCCGATCCATAAAGTGGATTGCGCTACCTTCATGTCAGTCCAAACGGAAATACATTTTTTTTCATACTTGGTATCCGAACTGATGCATCATCGACTAGCATTAAGGTTCAAAGGGCTCTGAGCACTATGGGACTTAACATCTGAGGTCATCAGTCTCCTAGAACTTAGAACTACTTAAACCTAACTAACCTAAGGACATCACACACATCCATGCCCGAGGCAGCATTCGAACCAGCGACCGTAGCGGTCGCGCGGTTCTTGACTGTAGCGCCTAGAACCGCTCAACCAGACTAGCATTTAGGTTTCTACTCAGTGTCATAGAGACGTCTATTGGAAATGCGGCAATGCGTTTCTCTCAGTATGGCATTAAATATTGTAGAAATGGCACCATGTAATGCCATTAGCTGCTGTTTAATTTATTGTCTATTGAACGGCTGGTTTCGTTCGAAGACCTTTATTCAGCACCTGTTGTACACACTTCACAAATACAAGAAAATTTCAGGTGAAAAGAATGTTTGAAAACTGTAGTGAAGATACAAGTAATACTTTCAGAGGCTTGCATGTACACGTAAAAATATTATAAACATATTTTTAATATTGTGCTTTTTGATGTACGTATGTAACTCTTACTGTTAACAAGTATTCGTGCTCAGTTTTCAAACATTCTTTTCATCTGAAACTTTCCTGTAATTCAACAGCAAGATGGAACACAACAAGCAAACAAAAATTAAATGTCGAATTTGCTGCACTTAGAATTATTATTCTCAGGAGGAATGGCCAACATATGAGGACGTGAAAACGAACGATCAGCCGAAGTAAAAAGTCTAGTAAATATGGGTTTCAAAATGCACACCTTAAGAACTATGAGCAATTCATCTCCGGTGCTGCGAAATATATCTATTCTGCTGTAAGCGCTCTGCTTTCCGTACTTTTATATGTGGTGTTCTGAAACAAAAGAAGAGTGCGCATGAGCTCTAGGATGCATACCTCAAATGCATGCGTTAAGAGCTATGACCATTTGCTCATGTGAAACACATCTCTTCCGCTGAACAAGTGCTCACAGCTCTTAACGTATGTATTTTAGAGTTCATATTTATTAGCATAGCCCTTGTGGTATGTATGTTGTTTACTAGACTTTTTGCTTTGAATGGGAATTCCTGTCATATCATTATGTGGAGCTCAAAACTACGCGGCAGACTGCAAAGTTCGTACCCTATGTGAAGAAAGGCCTTATCGTGCTTGTGTGGGCGTCTGCTAATGAAGTGTTACAATTCTGTACTAGCTGTTTCAGATATCATTACAGTAAATGATAATAGCTAGATAAACAGAAAATAAGCAAGTAATGCTTAATCGTATACACACCGATAGAAACTTTTTATGGAACTGCAATGTGGTAGGCGATTCACACGGCACGAATCTGCAGGCACACTGCATCTTTTTGCTCAGAGACCAGAGCTCTGCATACAGTTAGCATAAACGTCGCTTATCGCGGACATCAAGAATGTTGTGTGCGACGTTGTTCGCAACAGTGAGGAGAGGTGGGCTACAGAGGGTTGTAGCAACCCTCATCGTGAGAAAACTGGACAAGAGCAGAAATGATTACCTAAGAAGTAACAAAGCAAAAGAACGTTTAATTAACTCCTATTCCTCCGCAAGTATGAAGAAGACTCATTACAGATGTTGCAACGAGAAATTTCACCTATCGATGTCACAAGGAAGAAGCACGTCCTTGGGTGCTGTAGCGTAGTGCCTCCAAGCGCAAGTGGACAGAATCGCTGTCACCGGCCATACCGGCTGGCAGTTGCTCCAACACCGACTCAAAGGAAGGCCTCGGCGCTTCTTGGTGACGTCACGTCAGCTAGGCACGGTGAACAGCAGGTCTGTTGCAGGCAGAAACGCCTGGGCGTGCTTATCAATTTTTGGACAAAATGTTTGGTATTGTTTTGGATTCTGCAGTTTTATTTAGATGAAAGATTTTCTTACTATTGTAAAGCTACAAATAAAGATCATAGTTCTGTATTACTGAATCCTGTCGAAACAAACGTAGATCAATATGAGAAGATGCTTTGTCCCATTGCAAGCTTCGGAAATTTTACATTCAGGAAACTGTATTTACTTGATCCATTTTGTTATCGAAACTTACCCCAACCCCCTTACAATTAACTCGTTTCTTTTATTTATTTATTTGTTTTCGTTTGACATCGTCACTGGAAATGTGAACTAATTTACATGTGTAAATGTCCAACTGTTGCCAGTCATTAGATTACAGTCGTTTTCAACGAAAGGAATTCTAAACAGGAAACAAAATAGCTTCATACATCGAAAATACTGCTGAGCTTAAACTTTTTTAAACATGCACATTAGAAAAGATAAATATTCCCCTCTTGCAACTGAAAGGAGAAACTTTATAAGATTAAAAAACTTAATTTGATAAAACAAGTATCTCTCTTTTGCCTCTTCTTCTGTCCCCCAACACTCCCCCAACGTGTTCAATCTAAATATATTTCATTAAAATTCAGTGCTCCTCACCCCATAGCCAACCAAGATACGTAAAGAAGAACACCATTATGTTCACAGTTTCTCGTAAAAGCAATCCAGTACAAACGTAACTTCCTCAGATTTACAAATAAGGTAAAGAAGCACGAATTTTGTTGCTGCTGGATCATGAAGTTGTTTTTGTATGTCAATCCTTAAAACAGGTGGAAATTTAAGTTCAGGGGTACACTATTTGTTAAGAACTGTAATGAATTGCTCAATTAATTGATTGCAGAAATCTCTCAGAACAATGTGTGTTGGTCAACTACCGCCAATAGTTTCACATTTTCCTGTGTCAGGGAGGGAGATACCACCATTATGAGTATGCCTGCAACAGACCTGGCATTCGCCGTGCCTAGATGACGTGACGTCACGAACAAGCGCCGAGGCCTTCCTTCGAGTCGGTGTTGGTTGCTCGCAGTCCCGAGCCGCTACAGGCTGGTGCAGCGGGCGTGCTGTGTCGCGTGCGCCGTGTCCCGCACCACAGCTATCGGTGTGTCACGGAAACCTGCTATTCAACTGCCGTGACGCCCGTGGGGTGGTATCGATACGTAAAACCACAAGAAATATCCTTGGAGCAAGCATTCAGATGCGCGAAATGTAAATTTTGCCTCCAACACATGTACCGCTACTCCAGAAGTAAAGTGTAAAGATTGTTCACAAGCGCCCTGAAGGTTTTAAATGTCATTTTATCGCTAATACAGTGAATCAGGCACACGTATTTCGTAGGCAGGTTAATAATTCGGTATCAGGAATAAATTTGGCTTAAGGCTATGAAGACATAAATGCAAGGTCATATCACATTTTTTGGACAAGGGGTTACAGCTAACGAACCGCTTCTTTTGCTTTTTTAGGAAAAAGAAAGGAAAAGCCACCGATGCTTTTGGGTTTTGTCCTGCACATAATATTATTTCAGAGTATCTGTTCTTTTTTTTAAAAAAAAGAAAGAAAGAAAGTATGGTACAGTGCCATTGTGATACGGTTTCCTAGTGCGCCAAAGCGAAAGTGTTCCAAAAAAACACATTGAATTTTCAGGTACAGCATGCAGCAAATCAGCAGTTTATCACACAATGAAATATTTTCAAGCTCTATATTCTACAGAATTTGTGTTTTGATATGTTTAATCTCTGTTTGTCCTTAGTGCAACTAAAATTTTAATCACACATATTCATTTTCCACATTACGGACGTACCAGTAGTACGGTTATCTATTTTGACTATCTTAAAATAACAGCGACATTTTTGAAGTATGTATATACCGGAGGGAATCACTCTCACTGCCAAATACAAATCTCATCTGCAGGTGAAAATTGCTCGAAAAGTGTGTACATTCGACGGATTTACTGTCAACACATTATCTTACTACCGAATTTATCTAGCTCTTGCCTTCTGAAGATATAGCCATTCAGTAAAAATTTGTCCTAGGGTGCCGTATACATGCCCTCTTTACAAAGTGTTTCGATATTAATCAACTTATATAACGCCTCTTCCTAAGATGTTTTACTCCAGCAACGTCGTAATTTTTGAACATGATCTAGGATCTTGCATCACTGAAGTAGCATGCTTAAAGAGCAACCACAACTAAATGTCTCAGCCGATTGCGGCATCTTCCTGCCCGTCTAAACCGAAATACAATTTTTTCCTATTCGGTATCGGAAATGACGCATCGCCTGTTAGCACACTAATGTTTCCACTCACAAGAAAACATTCAGGAGGACAAGGAATTTGTTCATATGGTGATCCCAAACAACTCGACGGCACAGTTACGGCCGTGGAACGTGTATGGCTTTCGATGTTGGAAGAATTTTGTGAAAATATTTTCAGATCTACTTCTGCTGAATAACTATGATGTCAGTCTCCACTTGACAAACAATATAATCAAGCTGTGGTCACTAGTGCATAACGAATTCTCTGCACCAAGGCTTACCAGTGTGCTGAAATATGCCTCATACAAATCAGGATATTTAGAGGATCACCTGCGACAATTTCAAATCCTGCTAAACATAGTTTTATATTGTGTACTCCGTCATATGTGAAGAGCCGTCGTTTATTTTGTATGCAATGTGTACAAAAACTTTAGTTTTAAGCATTTCTTGACACATTGTGGTCATTGTAATGATTATGTATCATAATAATGAGTTACTTATTATTGTCAATTAACAAAATACATATGTGTGAAATGGTAAACTAAAAAACAAAAAAATAAGAATTTAATACCTAAAAAAATTTGAAACATAAAAATAAATAAATATATACAGGTAAAATAAATAACTACATAGAATAATAACGAACATTTGGATATGTTAATTAGTTATGTTGAAAATACTCCTACAGTACATTGTATACAGCTTATTATCCGAAAATGATATTTCAGAAGCCATGTTTATTATACATGAATGTAAGCTGCTTGAAAACTTCTTTAATTTATGTTGTAACTAAAGTTCTCATTTTTCAAAATTAATTAACAGTGGTGACGTATTTTACAAAATTGAAAATTATTACAAAAGCTGATTATACAGTTTTCAGAACGTTAATTACACATCAACTTTATATAAAAACATTTTTTATATATCATCTTTTCGAAGATATTCCCTCTAAACCTAAAATGCTAAATTACCTTTCAGAGTGTGTTTTACAGCTTAAAAGTGAGATTGGGCACACACAAAAAATATTTATTGCATTATTTTGTCCCCTCTACACGTCCAAGTTTCATCAAGATTGTTTATTGACACTTGTGAATGTGACCATGTCAGTGTCATAGAGACATGTATTGGAGGTGTGTCAATGTGTTTCTCTCTAAAGGACATTAAGTATTGTAGAAATAGAATCATGTAACACCTTAAGCTGCTTGTCATCAATTAATGAAGAAAATTAATATTCCAGCTACGACGGTTCTGTGCAATTCGTTGCCTAAGTTGGTAAACCATACAGCTGCTGAGACCATGCCTTCCATAATGCAGCAGATTAGTAAAAAAATATTAATGCTGCTCTTATGAACTTTGTATCGGTGTCACTGAAGGAATGGCTAACATTTGGGAACATGATGGGAACGATCATTCGAAGCACAAACTTCTAGTAAACATAGGCACTAAAATGCGTACCTTAAGAGCTATGGAAGTTCTTTATCCTTGACGCTGTGAAACATAACTCTTCTACTACAAATGTTTTGATTTCCATACTTTTAAGGGCGTTAGTGTGGACCAAAATAAGGAAAAAAAAGTCCCGAACACATGGGTTCTAAGATGCATACCTTAAGAGCTATTGGTACTTGATCTTGTCTGCCACAGTGAAACACATCTCTTCCACTGACCAAATGCCCATAGCTCTTAACGTATGCATTTTAGAGCCCAGCGTAACTAGCACAGCTCTTGAGGGATACAGTTTAAGAGCCTATCTATACGAGACTATTTGCTTCGTTTGGCCGTTCTTGTCATATCAATATCTGGATATCAAAACTAAATGACAGACTGCAAAATTCGTACCTTTTGTCAAGAAAGGAATTTTTCTGCTTGCAGGGGCGTCTTCTAATGAAGTATTGCAACATTTTGTTGACCGAATAGTGTCCTGCTTCAGACATCATTACAGTAAATGACAATAGATACATAAACAGAAATAAGCAAGTAATTGTTAATCGTTTACACAGCCACGAAAACTTTTTATGTAACTGCAACATGGCGTCGATTCAGACGGCATTAATTTGCAGATACGTTGCAGTTCTTTGCCCAGAGGTCAGATTCCTGCGTACAGGTAGCACAAAGGTCACTTATCGCGGACATTCGACGGGCGAAATGTAAACTTTGATGTCAATACGTGTACCTCTACTTCAAAACTGAAGTGCATTGTTTGTTCATAAGCGCCCTGCAGGTTGTAAATGTTATTCCATTGCTTGTTGGTACGCCCGTTTCGTTGGCATCTTAATAATTCATATGGGTCACAGCTCAAGAACTACTATACATATATTGCTGGCCATTAAAATTGCTACACCAAGAAGTAATGCAGATGATAAACGGGTATTCATTGGACAAATATATTTTACTAGAACTGACATGTGATTATATTTTCACGCAATGTGAGTGCATGAATCCTGAGAAATCAGTACCCAGAACAACCACCTCTGGCCGCAATAATGGCCTTGATACACCTGGGCATTGAGTCAAACAGAACTTGGATGGCATGAACAGCTGCCCATGCAGCTTCAGAAGGATACCACTGTTCATCAAGAGTAGTGACTGGCGTATTGATACGAGCCAATTGCTCGGCCACCATTGAACCGACGTTTTCAGTTGGTGAGAGATCTGGAGAATGTGCTGGCCAGGGCAGCAGTCGAACATTTTCTGTATACAGAAAGGCCCGTACAGGACCTAAAACATGCGGTCGTGCATTATCCTGCTGAAATGTAGGGTCTCGCAGGGGTCGAATGAAGGGTAGAGCCACGGGTCCTAACACACCTGAAATGTAACGTCCACTGTTCAAAGTGCCGTCAATTCGAACAAGAGGTAACCGAGACGGGTTACTAATGGCATCCCATACCATCATGCAGGGTGATACGCTAGTATGGCGATGACGAACACACGCTTTCAATGTGCGTTCACCTCGATGTCGCCAAACAGATGCGACCATCATGATGCTGTAAACAGAACATGGATTCATCCGAAAAGATGACGTTTTGCCATCCGTGCACCCAGGTTCGTCGTTGAGTACACCATGGCAGGCGCTCCTGTCTGTGATGCAGCGTCAAGGGTAACCGCAGCCATGGTCTCCGAGCTGATAGTCAATGCTGCTGCAAACGTCGTCGAACTGTTTTTGCAGATGGTTGTTGTCTTGCAAACGTCCCCATCTGTTGACTCAGGGATCGAGACGTGGCTGCAAGATCCGTTACAGCCATACAGATAAGATGTCTATCATCTCGACTGCTAGTGATACGATGCCGTTGGGATCCAGCACGGCGGTCCCTATTACCCTCCTGAACCCACCGATTCCATATTCTGCCAACAGTCATTGGATATCGACCAACGCGAGCAGTAATGTAGCGATACGATAAACCGCAATCGCGATAGGCTACAATCCGACCTTTATCAAAGTCGGAAACGTGAAGGTACGCATTTCTTCTCCTTACACGAGGCATCACAACAACGTTTCACCAGGTAACGCCGGTCAACTGCTGTTTGTGTATGCGAAATCGGTTGCAAACTTTCAGCACGTTGTAGGTGGTGTCGCCACCGGCGCCAACCTTGTGTGAATGCTCTGAAAAACTAATCATTTGCATATCACTGCATCTTCTTGCTGTCGGTTAAATTTCGCGTCTGTTGCACGTCACCTTCGTGGTGTAGCAATTTTAATGGCCAGTAGTATATATATATATATATATATATATATATATATATATATATATATATATAGTTGTTCTTGAGCTGTGACCCATATAAAATAAGCGATATGCCCTTATTTTTATGTTTTTAAAACTTTAAGCCAATTCATATCAGACACCGAATTATTAAGATGACAACGAAACGGGCTTAGCAACAAGCAATGAAATAACATTCAACAACCTGCAGGGTGCTTGTGAACAAACACTGAATTTCATTGTCCAACACTATAAAACTGTGTAAAGAATATCGATCAAGACGTTTTCGAGGTTTTGGGTAATAGCGTTTCCCATTTATACTTGTATGTTACATATTTATTCGAATGCAATGTTCTTTGTCCGGAGCTCGTGGTCGTGCGGTAGCGTTCTCGCGGCCCAGGCCGGGTTCCCGGGTTCGATGCCCGGCGGGGTCAGGGATTTTCTCTGCTTCGTGATGACTGGGTGTTGTGTGATGTCCTTAGGTTAGTTAGGTTTAAGCAGTTCTAAGTTCTAGTGGACTGATGACCATAGATGTTAAGTCCCATAGTGCTCAGAGCCATTTGAACCTTTTTTTTGCAACGTTCTTTCAAAACTTCATGTCATTCGGGCGACTACTTTTCGACTTTTGCAAGCACAAACGTACGGAGGATGAATTTTTATATACAAAGATTTAAGCACTCGTTTGGATGAAACCTACGACGTAGATTGTTTTGATTACTGATCAAAGACGTCAATCTTAGATCTGCACTACTACTGGATTGACGACTACCAGTGTGTTAATAAGGAGGGAGTTCTTGATGAAATATTTGAGCGGAGCGAAAGCAAGACATCCTATAAATTACACGAGGGGCTTTTGTCTGAATTTTCATACTCAAACACAGATTGGGTAATGGACAAATAGTACATGAAACAAACCAGCGTGAGATCTAGTTTTGCAAAAAAAAAAAAAAAAAGGGTCTACTTCTTTGAAAGTAAGAAGGACAATTACGAAGACATTAGTTAGTGATTTGAGAGAAAATTATTGTCCGAAGAGCGCAAAATGGAAAATGGAGTATGAAAGTAGCCAGCGTGGAGTGAAGTTTTGGAAAAAAAATGTTGTTTGGTGAAAAGTAATCAGGGTTGTTAAGAGAAAACTGTAGTGCTCTGAGGAAAAGTTGAAATATTCCACTAACGATAATTGCTGCTAGCTATGTAAATGAAGTGTCAAAAAGTTCACGATTTCAAGGCATTGATATTTCGCGTAGAAAAAGTTGCATTGGGGTGATACTTGATTTTTAAAATGACTTCCTTCGAATTAAATACTAAATTTAGGACGTTTCCAGAAAAGGAGACGCTGGGAAAGCAATTGAGGTGTCAAAAGATCGCGTATTCTGAAAAAAGACTTGAAAATAAAGTAAATCAAAAAAAGTCGATCAAATGTTGTGCGTATGTGTAAAAGTAAGAAGTAAAACAGCACAGAGAAACATTCGACGCATAATTAAACGATGATTGAAATCATGTCCAGCAAATGAGACGTGTCAAGTGTTTCTCTAATGTACGTATTTCTTACCATTAGTTAAATCATTTCACGAAATGCTTGAGCTTTCTTGTTATGCAGGGACGTGAGCTGGCTTTCCGGTGTGTCTGGGAGCGCGCCGCTATCGGAGTGCTTCCGTCCGCCGGGGCGCGATGCGATACCAGCCAGCCTCCAGCCGCGCCGGTCTCCACGCCGCTGGAGACTCCCCGGTCCGGGACGCCGTCGCTGAGGGAGCTCACCTCGATCTGAAAAGCGCCTACTGTTTGTTTACGTATTCACTCTTGACCAGTATCTCGGTTACAGCAATAAACAATTACAGGTGAAATTTACATTAGTAATCGTTTTTCTTCATTTATGTTTATGCCAAAGGGGTCAAATGTTTCTTTCGTCCTGTAGTAATAAACAACTTTTCCAGTTAACTGGCTGTTATAATAAAAAGTTTTTCGTCTAACGTATTTCTGGATAAGTCCGCAGTCATTCGTACTATGCAGTTGATCATTGCTGCACCATCTGCTTCAGCGCATTTATGAATTCCTGGGTTCCAGTGATATACACTACTGGCCATTACAATTGCTACAGCACGAAGATGACGTACTACAGACGCAAAATTTAACCGACTGGAAGAAGATGAAGTGATATGCAAATGATTAGCTTTTCAGAGCATTCACACAAGGTTGGAGCCGGTGGCGACACCTACAACGTGCTGATATCAGGAAAGTTTCCAACCGCTTTCGCATACACAAACAGCAGTTGACCGGCGTTGCCTGGTGAAACGTTGTTGTGATGCCTCGTGTAAGGAGGAGAAATGCGTACCATCACGTCGGAATGAAGCCTATCGCGATTGCTGTTTATCGTATCGCGACATTGCTGCTCGCGTTGGTCGAGATTCAATGACTGTTAGCAGAATATGGAATCGGTGGGTTCAGGAGGGTAATACGGAGCGCCGTGCTGGATCCCAACAGCCTCGTATCACTAGCAGTCGAGATGACAGGCATCTTATCCGCATGGCTGTAACGGATCGTGCAGCCACGTCTCGATCCCTGAGTCAACAGATGGGGACGTTTTCAAGGCAACAACCATTTGCACAAACAGTCCGGGTACGTTTGCAGCAGCATTGACTATCAGCTCGGAGACCATGGCTGCGGTTACCCTTCACGCTGCATCACAGACAGGAGCGCCTGCGATGGTGTGCTCAACATCGAACCTAGGTGCACGAATGGCAAAGCGTCATTTTTTCGGATATCGCGGTGAACGCACATTGGAAGCGTGTATTCGTCATTGCCATACTGGCGTGTCACCCGGTGTGATGGTATGGTGTGCCATTGGTTACACGTCTCGGTCACCTCTTGTTCGCATTGAGGGCACTTTTAAAAGTGGACCCTACATTGGTTCAAATGGCTCTGACCACTATGGGACTTAACATCGAAGGTCGTCAGTCCCCTATACTTAGAACTACTCAAACCTAACTAAGGACATCACGCACATCCATGCCCGAGGTAGG
Organism: Schistocerca serialis cubense; assembly: GCF_023864345.2. Taxonomy (NCBI): domain Eukaryota; kingdom Metazoa; phylum Arthropoda; class Insecta; order Orthoptera; family Acrididae; genus Schistocerca; species Schistocerca serialis. The sequence continues at coordinate 442,479,298 of NC_064646.1, read as the reverse complement.
GTTCCAACGTGCGACCGTAGCAGCAGCGCGGCTCCGGACTGAAGCGCCTAGAACCGCTCGCACACACATCCATGCCCGAGGTAAGGTTCCAACGTGCGACTGTAGCAGCAGCGCGGTTCCGGACCGAAGCGCCTAGAACCGCTCGGAATAATGATATCGCAGCGCAACGCCACCTACCGGTAAAATGTGCCTGCGGCTCTCGTTGTCGCTATAAACCGAAGGTGCCGGATCTGTGTGACTTGATCACACGTGTATGATGGCTCGCACACGTATGCGCGAACCGTAGCGTCAAATCAGTGACTTTGAAAGAGGGCGCATTATTTGCATTAGAGAATGTGATGCATCCATCCGGGAAATTGCTACTCCCGTAGGACGAAGTGTTTCGTCAGCGTAACGGGTGTGTGCAGAATGGTTCACGGAAGGCAGCAGAAAACGACGAGATGGTTCAGGTCGCACCACCCAGACCATCGCCCCCCCCCCCCCACCCTGCCCCCCCCCCCCCCCCCCGGAAAGATCGATATCTTATCCGAATGGCATTCCAGGACAGATCTGCGTCCTCCTCGACTCTGGCGCAATAGTGGAACACTGTAGCACATTGTATACTATCAGGGTGACAGTTCGTCGCCTTTTATTACGGAATGGGTTACGTGCGCGTGGTCTACTTGCCAGCCAACCTTTGACGAATATGCAGAAACATGCTAGACAGCAATGGTGTATGGAACGACGTCACTGGGGACAGGAATGGCATCAGGTAGTGTCTTCGGACGAAGACAGTTTGTGTTTGTTTGAAAATGATGGCCGCATTTTGGTTCGCCGCAGATAGACGGAGAGGGATCACTGTGGCTGCATTCGCACGAGACATACAGCGCCAACTTAAGGCCCTGTGGTGTGGGATGCTATCACGTACAATCACAAATCACAGTTGCTGCGTGGCCAGGGCACTGTGACTATTGCGACCTACGTGAATGACGTCCTGCGACCCATAGGCATACCCTTTCTGCACAAAACCCAGATGCCATTTTTCAACAATGCACGACTGCCTATTTCTGCACGAACGCGTGCCTTCTTCGTGTCACAGGGTGTCAGCCCTTGTACCTGATTCGCCAGATCAGCAGACTTGTCGCCAATCAAAAATGCATGTGATATGGTGTAACGACCGGTGCAGCGCTGTGGCCGAATGCCAGCCACCAGGTGAATGCAGCGTGGATGGCTGTACCACAGAACGTCACTCGCGCCTTGTACTCATCGATGCCATCACACGTGGAACAAGTTGTCATGGCTCATGACGGATCCTATGCCACGAGGCAAAGGACACATGCTGAACCGAGGTGACTGAAATTCCAATCATTTCTGCAGAACAGACGTCCTGTGAACATAAATGGCCTATCTCTAGTTGTTCGAGGCGTTCTGTTTTTTCTGAACGTAAGTGTAACTTAATAACTACCCCATATCTTCTTTTGATGGTAAGATCAACAATTTTTTCTTAGAGGGGCCTGAGCATGAACTACATCTAAATACGACGTTTAACAGCAATTCAATTTCAGTAAGGCATTGTAATAATTATTTGTTGTTCGGAGCTTCCAAGGTGCTGCGCGGAGTCACACTTCCGGCAGCAGCCAGAGAGCTCTCACTGTTGACAGCGTGCGGTGAGCGAGATTAACCATCCGACGTACTGCCCCGCATATTTCATTGGGAACGTTAATGAGCGGACCCGGATCGTTGCCTGCATAGCTACGAAATTTGGAAATTTGTAGTAAGTTCTACGGGACCAAACTGCTGAGGTCCATTGTCCCCAGGCGTACACATTACTTAACACACACACCCATGCCCAAGGGAGGACTCGAAGCTCCGACGGAGGCAGCTGCGCGAACCGTGGCAATGCACCCCAGGGCGCACGGCTATCCCGCGCGGCAACCCAACTATATTCAGAAAATTTCCGAGATCTGACCACTGGACTGTACCAGGTAAACTCCTAACAGTTCATGCGTCGCCTCCTACTTTCCACTAGCAGCCCTCGCCCTTGATCACCAGAACGATAAGACAGAACAAAGTCCACAACCAATACGGAGAAACTCATACAAAAACGTCACCCTCAGATTTACGTGCTGCAAGAAATAAAATTTACTGACATGAATTAACTGTAGGCAAGTCCGTCAGTATTATCCCACACCGCTTCCAACGAGCTAATGGCGCAACGGTCAGCTGTGAGGTCTCCTACCTTACGAACAAGTCCGTCCTCAACAGCCCGCAACACTCGCTGACAAAAACAAAATGGTTCAAATGGCTCTGAGCACTATGGGACTCAACTGCTGTGGTCATCAGTCCCCTAGAACTTAGAACAACTTAAACCTAACTAACCTAAGGACATCACACACATCCATGCCCGAGGCAGGATTCGAACCTGCGACCGTAGCAGTCGCACGGTTCCGGACTGCGCGCCTAGAACCGCGAGACCACCGCGGCCAGCTGACAAAAACAGGAATGTCCTAAGTACATTGCACAACAAAAGTAAAAGACCACTTTTACGAGCCCCGAAACTGTTCCTCACTGCGGCACATAAGTTTGAAATTCGGCTCAAAGGTGCCTGCAACCCTCTCCTGTGATGGTGCAAAAGCTTGCCTCCCTGCGACTTCACACTCCTACGTTTCAAACAGCAAGGTGTTGACACACGTGAAAAAAGGTCACTTCTTAGAAGTTCATGTGAGCCTAACAATATCACATTGGCATCAAAATTCACCATAATTCTGCTCAACGCCACCTTTGATGCGTCACACTATGGGAAGTTCGTCACAGCCCTTCTTACCACATTTCGTCCCTTTCGACGCCTGTGCGGTGGAAGATAGAATCGCGAAGCCCAGCACTGAAATTACGCGGTTTTCTTAAGAGATCCCAAGAAAAAATTCCAGACTCACTGACGCTCAGAATTGGCACGGAAAGCAGGCCGTGAATGAAAGCAGAAATTTCCGTGAAACGTTGATTCCCACACATTTTGTCATCTAAAACGGTAGTTCGAACTGCGATAAGTAGCAAGAAGACGTTTTTGACAGCGTTTGACACTGCTAACATCCTTGGACGTTTCAGCCCTTCTATACCGACATCGTGGGGCTGCATCCGCTTTAAATGTGATCTCACCACTTTGGAGCGTAGCGTGTCAGCAGCTTCCGATGTGACACAGGGTCAATTCACTATGGGCCGTAGAAAACCACTCGACGAATTTTTAACTTGATCCGTAGTAGAGAGTTTTTACGCTTCGTCATCCCACCTCTTTCACCTCCTCCTACGACGCGATGACGAGTGGTTTTGACATTGACCACCCAGCTCGACAACACCCTCGGTGCTACATTTGCACCCTTGTTGAGCACGTTGAAAATGTACTTGTCAGCAGCTTTGACACCACTTCAGTCTCACGACTTCTCTAGTGCCTGAAGCTAGGCAAACTCCACCTAAGGGTATAGAAAAGGTTCCTTTTTCAGTATATTCACTGTGGATGACTAACAGCGACCGTGATTTTAATTGGCCATCTGATAATAAATATGCAACCAGTCGCTTTCTTACGATATACTATACCATGAACATGTTTCCGAGCCACTACGAGCTCATCATCAGATGGAGGTGTTACAGGAACGTTATGTTGTGAACCAAGTGTAGTTAGATGTAGTGCTGGAGCTGAGAGCACTGCGTTGTGGTATCCGTATCAGAGCTCTTCCTATAACGCACATTATTAAGCTATGTGGACGAATATACACAGTATTTAGCTACACTTGGTTTTACACCTCCATCTGATGATGAGCCTGCAGTGGCTCGAAAACATGTTCATAGTTGAATAAGTCGTAAGAAAGCGACTGGTTACATATTTATTATCAGATAAATCGCCAATAGAAAGTGTAGGACACTAGGAAAATGTTGTCAGCATACAAATGAGACTGCTTCCCAAACAGTCGTGCGATCCATTCTAAAGTATTACTCAAATGTGTGGATCTGTAGCAAATAGGACTAACAGGAGGTATTTTACGTATACAACGAAGGGCAGCTCGCATGGTCAGAGCTTTAGCTGATTCGTGGGCGAGTGTCACGGAGATACTAGGGAAACGGAACAGGTTCTAGAAGATAGATGCAAGCTGCCCAGTGGAAGCCTACTTACAAAGTTTCAAGAACCAGATTTAAATGTTGAACCTACGGACATACTGCAATCCCTTACGTATGGGATCAGTAGGACACGATTAGACGAATTACAGCTTACTCACAGACGTGTAAACGATCATTCATCCCACGCTCCATACGTGAACGGAATGGACACAGGTCCTGATAACTGGTACTGCCCAGTGAAAGCCTACTTACAAAGTTTCAAGAACCAGCTTTAAATGTTGAACCTACGGACATACTGCAATCCCTTACGTATGGGATCAGTAGGACACGATTAGACGAATTACAGCTTACTCACAGACGTGTAAACGATCATTCATCCCACGCTCCATACGTGAACGGAATGGACACAGGTCCTGATAACTGGTACTGCCCAGTGAAAGCCTACTTACAAAGTTTCAAGAACCAGCTTTAAATGTTGAACCTACGGACATACTGCAATCCCTTACGTATGGGATCAGTAGGACATGATTAGACCAATTACAGCTTACTCACAGACGTGTAAACGATCATTCATCCCACGCTCCATACGTGAACGGAATGGACACAGGTCCTGATAACTGGTACTACGGGCAGTCTCCCTCGCCATGCATATCACTATATTCTGCAGAGTACGGCTGTAGATGCAGGCTGGCTTTCCGTCAATTATTACGAACTGTGACCTCTCTGGCAGGAAATCACGAATCCAGCCACATAACTGAGAAGACCCGCAATTTCACTACAAGCCGCGTGTGGTTCCACGTCAAAAGTCTTCCGGAAATCCAGAAATACGGAATCAATTTGAAATCTCTTGTCGATAGCACTCAACACTTCTTGCGAGTAAAGAGCTAGTTATGTTTCACAAGAACGATATTTTCTAAAGCCATGTTGACTGTGTATCAGTAGACCGTTTTCTTCGAGGTAATTCATAATATTCGAGCACAATATATGTTCCAAAATCATGCTATATATCGACGTTAATGATATGGGCCTGTAATTTAGTGGATTACTCCTAATACAGTTCTTGAATATTGGTGTGACCTGTGTAACTTTCCAGTCTTTGGGTACTCATCTTTCGTCGAGCGAACCGTTGTATATGATTGTTAAGTATGGAGCCATTACATCAGCATACTCTGAAAATAATCTAATCGGTATGCAATATCGACCAGAAGATTTGCTTTTATTAAGTGATTTAAGTTGCGTCACTATTCCGACTGCATCTACTTCTACGTTACTAATATTGGCAGCTGTTCTTGATTCGAATTCTGAAATATTTACTTCTTCTTGTGAAGGTTGTGCTTCGTAACTCTGCTTTGGCAGCATTGTCTTCGATATTGTCTCCATTGTTATGGCGCAGAGAAGGAATTGATTGTGTCTTGCCGCTAGCATACTTCACATACGACTAGAATCTCTTTGGATTTTCTGCCAGGTTTAGAGAGAAATTTTCTCCGCAGAAACTATTATAAGCATCTCGCAGTATTATAAGCATCTTGCACTGAAGTCCGCGCTAATTTTCGATCTTCTGTAAAATATCGCCAGTCTTGGACATTTTTCGTCTGTTTCAATTTGGCATGTTTTTTCGATGTTTCTGCAACAGTGTTCTGACCCGTTTTGTGTACCAAGGAGGATCAGCTCCGTCGTTTGATAAAATATTTGGTGCAAATCTCTGTTACTGGCCGCCTGCTTAGCTGCGTGGTTATGTGCTTGTCTGCCATACAGCGGGTCCGGTTTCGATTCCTGACCGGGTTGAAGATTTTCTCCGCCCGTGGACTGGGTGTTATGTTCTCGTCATCATCGTCTCATCATCATCGACGCGCAAGTCGCCCAATGTGGCTTCACATGCAATGACTTGCAACACGGCGGCCGAACTTCCCCCGACGGGGCTTCCCGGCCACCAGTGCCATACGATCATTTCATTTCATTTCTCAATTGCTGCCGATACTATATCTTTGAATTCAAGCCACATCTGGTCTGCACTTACATTGTTAATTTGGAAAGAGTTGAGATTGTCTCTCAGGAAGGTGTCAAGTGAATTTTTAAAATGGTTCAAATGGCTCTGAGCACTATGGGACTTAACATCTGTGGTCATCAGTCCCCTAGAACTTAGAACTACTTAAACCTAACTAACCTAAGGACATCACACACATCCATGCTCGAGGCAGGATTCGAACCTGCGACCGTAGCAGTCCCGCGGTTCCGGACTGAGCGCCTAGAACCGCTAGACCACCGCGGCCGGCAGTGAATTTTTATCTGCTTTTTTGAATAGGTATAATTTTCATTTATTTTTGGAGGGTTTGGAGGTTACAGTATTCAATATTGCTACCACAACCCTTCGTTCCCTTATTCTTGTATCCGTTTTGATGCTGGTTATTAACTCAGGGTTATTGTTGCTAAGATGTGAAGTATGTTTCCACCAGCGTTTACTATTCCCGTGGGCTCCTGAACAAACTGCTCGAAATAATTTTCAAAGAATGAGTTTAGCACAATTTCGGATGATCTTTTATGCGTACCTTCGGAATTAAACGTGTATTTTCGCTAACATATCTAGAATAAATTAAGGTCACCACCAACTGTAATGGTATGAGTCGGGTACGTGTTTGATATTAAACTCAAGTTTTCTTTGAACCTGTCAGAAATTGTATCATGTGAATTGAGCGGACGGTAAAAGGATCCAATTATTATTTTATTCCGGTTGCCAACAATGACCTCTGCCCGTACTAACTCACAGGAACTATCTACTTCAATTTCGCGACAAGATAAACTAGTTCAAACAGCAACAAACACGCCACCGCCAACTGCCTGTAGCCTGTCCTTTCGGAGCACCGTTAGGTTGTGACCTTATCTCCGCCTTTAGTGTTCTGTGTGGTTGTGAGTGCATTATGTTGGAGCTAACTGAATTCGAACATGGAAAAATTATTGCTGTTCGTTCTGTGGGTGCTTCCGCAACTAAGGTAGCCGAAGTGTTTCGTGTTTCAAGCGGCACCGTATCGATGATTTATGCTGCATACGGAAGAACATCACGCGCCAAGTCAAGACGAGGACGAAACGTTGTGTTGGTGATCGTGACAGACGGTCATTAAAGAAGATTTTGACCAAAAGTAAGAGCATCGCCGCCTCAAAACTCACTGCAGAACTGAATGTCACTCTCGCGAACCCAGTCAGCGCCAAAACAACACAAAGGAAGCTCCGTAATCAGGGAAAATCAGGGCCAGCTGGAATTTCAGAATCACTCATCAGTGATGCAAATGCTCGCAACAGGGCAGCGTAGTGTCGAAGCCATAAAACCCGGATGTGTCCATTTAGGCTGATCATCTTACGTTTGTTCGGGCGTAAAGGCAGGCGGCGGCACGCCAAGAGGGAACGTCAAAGCAGAGGGGACTGTGAGACGACGTCATCCAATTGCACACTGACCGACCCCTCTCCAAGACGTTTCGACGCTCGATTGACTTGGCTCCCTCATCTTAGTCAGCTTGAGCAAAAGTGCTGGCAGCATCGCAATGCCCTCCGTTGCCTGAGCAACACCAAATGGGATGCAGCTCTACAGAGCCCTTGTCAAATCCCGAATTCACTATGGGAGTGTGGTTTATGGTTCGGCAGCGCCTTCAGCATTGCATTTACTCGACCCTGTGCACCACTGTGGGGTTCGATAAGCTACAGGAGCTTTTAGGAAGAGCGTACTGGTGGAGGCTGGTGTCCGTCCACTGCAGATCAGACGTGAGCAACTGCTCGCCAGTTACGCAGCACACATTCATAGTTCCCCTGAGCATCCGAATTATCGTCTTTTCTCGCCCACGGCAGTCCATCTCCCGCATCGGCGGCCCAGATCGCGGCTAACGATTGCGGTTCGCGTGCGGTCCCTTCTCTCCGAACTGGAGTCCTTCCCTTTACCACCTCTACGAACGCCTCCATGGTATACGCCTCGACCGCAGCTTCGTCTGGACCTGTTTCGGGGCTCTCAAGCGATTTGCACCGACGGCTCAATGGCCGATGATCACGTAGGCTTCGCATATCTTCATGGAGGACCTATTGAGCAGCACTCCTTGCCAGTTGGCTGCAGTGTTTTCACAGCAGAGCTGGCGGCCATATCTCGTGCTCTTGAGTACAACTGCACGTACCCTGGCGAGTCATTTCTCCTGTGTACTGACTCATTGAGCAGCCTACAAGCTATTGACCAGTGCTACCCTCGCCACCCTCTGGTAGCTTCCATTCAGGAGTCCATCCATGCCCTGGAACAGTCTCGCTGTTGCGTGGTGTTTGTGTGGAGCTCAGAACACGTCGGAATCCCCGGCAACGAACTTTCCGACAGGCTGGCCAAACAGGCGAGACGGGCATCTCCGAAGCTGACCTGCGTTCTGTCTTACACTGCAGCGTTTTCCGGCTTTGGGAGACGGAATGGCGTAACAGCATGCACAACAAACTGCATGTCATTAAGGACACTATGAATGTGTGGTAAGTCTTCCATGCAGGATTCTCGCAGGGAATCAGTTGTTCTCTGCCGGCTCCGCATTGGGCAAACGTGGCTAACCTCGTCGCGAGGATCCACTTCAGTGTCTCTGTGGCTCCACCCCTTGCTGGACTGCTCACTTTCAGCCGCTCTGCGGCAGAGTTTTAACTTTCCCAGCACCCTGCCTTCGGTGTTGGGCGATAATGCCTCCAGAGCAGCATTTAGTTTTTACTTTTTTCCTCTTATGAAGCCGTGGAGGTGCAGCCCTGTACAGAAGGACTGCAAAAGAGGTAAGTACATCCAGAGATGTGGATTTGACAGAGTGTGGCAGAGTGGTTCTAGGCGCTTCAGTCTGGAACCACGCGACCGCTGCTGTTGCAGGTTAGAATCCCGCCTCGGGCATGGATGTGCGTCATGTCCTTAGGTTAGTTAGGTTTAAGTAGTTCTAAGTTCTAGGGGACTGATGACCTCAGATGTTAAGTCCCACAGTGCTCAGAACCATTTGATTTGGCAGACTCGTGAACGAGTGGTGCAGTTAATTGGAACAACTAATCAGAGGTTCACATCGCAGCAGAGAAAGGATATGCAGGAATGGGTTACATATGGAGAAAAGGATAAACGTAAGAGCGAATTTCCCTGTTTGGGGAAAGGAATTGCCGAAGTTGGGTTGGAAGTGCGTGAGGAGGATGCGTAGCAGTAGGGTCGGTGTGGGTGATACTGGCTGGGAAGAATATGAGATTTGGTAACTAGGTGAGAAAAGACAGGGTTGTTGAGATCGAGTTTATGGAATGTGTATGATATAGGGAGATGTTCATTGTGAATGAGGAAGGAGGTGACTTTGATGACCTGGTAAAGGGTTCGAGTATGTAACGGTAAGCGTGTGTGATGACCCACGTGTAGTACTTGACAGTCGAGGATTTGTAGGAATAGATACTAAATGTGTGGGACGGATATCAAGAAGACACTGGAATAGGAGAAGATGGGCCAGATCATGACTTTGTAGGTTTGGCGAATGGACGAGGGATGCAATCCACCATGTTTGGCCCGTGGGAAGTTTTGCAGTTTTCCTCTGTTTGTGGGCTTTCTGTTGAATGGTTAGTCCGTGGGGTCCCATGACACCTCCGCCTTAACATTTGTTCTGCAAAGAGGGAAACAAGGCAGAAATGGTTAAAATGGGTGGGACTTAACATATGAGGTCATCAGTCTCCTACAACTTAGAACTACTTAAACGTAACTAACCTAAGGACATCACACACATCCATGCCGGAGACAGGATTCGAACCTGCGACCGTAGCAGTCGCGCGGTTCCGGACTGAAGTGCCTAGAACCACTCGGCCACCGCGACCAGCGAAACAAGGCAAACTCTAAAATATTGCCCACGACAACCCATTAGAATCTAAGCTTCTTTCTTCGAAATATTTCCTGTTTGAGAGAAAACTGAATATATTGATTTGAAAAACTTTCTTCTCAAGTAACATGTTCTTTAGATATCGTATTCAAATGCTGAACAGAACTAGCTGTTGGCTGACTCTATGTTGAGCATCTAAACAGTGTTGTGAAATAAAACGTTAAACTTGATGAAATAAAACATTTCAAATAAGGAAAACGAACCTAATTAAATACGAAAAGAAACCAATTGCGTGATGAATGAAAACTGTATAACTAAAAGTCAGCACCGAAATTCATCATGATCGCTGCGTGATATGAAGTCCAGTGTTCGACTTGGTGTACCCCCAAAAACAAAATAGGACTCTACTCGGAAGAAAAAAAACTGTCTGAAATCACCAGTAGTTCAAATGGCTCTGAGCACTATGGGACTTAACATCTGTGGTCATCAGTCCCCTAGAAATTAGAACTACTTAAACCTAACTAACCTAAGGACATCACACACATCCATGCCCGAGGCAGGATTCGAACCTGCGACCATAGCAGTCGCGCGAATCACCAGTAGTGTTCACTGAAAATAAAGTATTTGCCTGCACGACACCTGACGATCCTGACTACACACTGTTTGCTGAAGAATCCGAGGTGAGATCTGCCCTGAAACATAAGTGACTTACCTCTTGCTCAGCATGCAGTGTTTGTATCTGGAGCACAGACGTTGGCGAAAATAAATACAAATCAGCAGATGCAGCAGCTAAAGGTAAATAATGGGCTCTAATTTTTTTCTCAGAAATAGTCTGTTGCTCCGTGTGACATGAGGTTCAAAGCACACTCTACAGAATATTTAAACTTTACTGTGAATCATTGAATACTGGAATCATGGAGATGGGTTTTAATTTAAATAAAATCGTTTTTGAGAAATCAAAGTCTGATTACTGACGAAAGGATTGCACAACGGAAAAAGACTAATAATTACAAAACTCTCACACTACAAAGAAACTACAAACATTTCCATTAAAATTCCTCTTAAATCTTCTCCAACAATAGAAAGAACAGAAATTATTATGAATGCGTTTTCATCTCGAAAATAAAGTATTCCTGACTGCTTCTCCCAGGTTAATAGAAAACAGATCTCATTCTCTGAAGAAGACAAAAAAAAAAAAAAAAACGCTCAACTGCTCGCTACTATGCCTCAAATAAGAATGTCCCAGCGCTGCACAACAGACTGACTAGCAAGCCAACCAAAGATAAAAATAAACACAGAGTCACGAATCTTTTTCACTACTCACGCACTGCACTCACTCATCTTTGTCCCAGTGCAGAAAAGATGAATTATTTACAATAGCAGAAATCATATGAGAACTTTGCAGAAATTACAAAACCAATAAAGATAGCAAGTAATTAAAATCTCCTTATTTTACAGATACAGTATTGTATGCCAGGATAGCACGAGTAAAATGTGACCTTGTGTTATGGCTCTGAAAGATAAAGTCACGGAGACCGCGAAGACAGGGCACAGCTGCCGGTGTTAACACACCAGAAATTTTAGGGCTGCCATCCAAATCAACAGCTGTCCGACCCAGGGGCTATCGTCCGTATACCCAGTGCTACCCCACATCCCTCACACCAGGTGGTTCAAGTGGCTCTGAGCACTATGGGACTTAACATCTATGGTCATCAGTCCCCTACAACTTGGAACTACTTAAACCTAACTAACCTAAGGACATCACACAACACCCAGTCATCACGAGGCAGAGAAAATCCCTGACCCCTCACGCCAGGTGTGGAGGACGTACGAGGATGAGTACTGAGCTTTGATAACGTTCGTTCCCTCAGAGTATTCAAACAGGTGTATGGCAATGGCAACGCTGCAGGCAGAACGTATTTGTCGCTCAGCAGACCTGCTGCCACGCAGACGGGAGCCGCTACAGAGACCGACGCACTGACTGTCGTGTCTCTCCACTTCTAAATCCACTTCTAAATCTAACAAAAGAGGGTTCGATTACTATTTTCATTCGATCAATTAGTTTAAATGCAATTTTTTTATTTCTAATTACTTGCCACACCATTTTCATCGTCTTATTGACTTTTATTTGCTCTTATTGTTCTATTTCTTGTTCTATTTTCCTTTGGATTTTGCCCCTATCGCCTATAATCTGCAACCAAGTGGCACCAAGGATTGCTCTTCGGCTGGTAACGCGGCGGCTCGGAACCTATGTGAGGATAGTTTCATATAACCAATAATAGCTACAAATTAAAGTTTGATTTTACTGCGTAACCTGAATTATTTCGATCTTGAACTTGCTCGTAAAAGTTGTAATGTTGTAACTCTATTTTGGTATGCTGATATCGGTGCTAATTGACAATGAAAGTGGGTTAAAAGCCGTGATCTGTCTGGGGACGTTAACCGTGGATTACTGGGCAACTGTTTCATCAGATATTTAGTCTAGGTTTACCAAGCAGACTAACATTAATGATAATCTTTTAATAGTCATACAAAACCGGTAATATATATATATAAAAAGAGAATTTAAATAAAAAGAAAGAAATCAGTTTATATTTGGAAATTTATTTTAAGATTGTTCATTGAAATCTCAGCATATTATACGTGAGTTATAACTCAGCTGGTGCCTTATTTACGATTGAAAAATGTGAGATTGTAATCTTACGGAACACATAAAATATGGAGCCAAGATTGGGAGACTGCATACGACACTGCATTCATAAAATAACTCACGAAGAACATTGAAACATAAGCAAGAAGAAATTAACCACAACCAACAGATTCAGTTTTTACCCAAAGAAATTACGTTCATACCACAATCCTGTCCGTCATGTAATTACCACACACTGGTATACTAAATTCATATTATCTCTTTGTGAAGTCTTCGCAAAAAGAATAGCTGAGGGCTACTTTGATGATTACACCACATGCTCCACGTGGTCAACTTGGTTTACACAAAGCGTACAACTCCACAATAATTTTGATAATTAAAATACATTAGATCGAAAAGCAATTGACAAAAGCAAAACCTTGAACTGGTTACTAACGTCTTACTATTAACCTGATGGGTCAAACAGTTATATAAGCACGTGGTAGTGGTCTCGCAAAGTACACCCCACGTGGGCTGAACATAAAGAAAAGTTGCTATATTGAAAATATAGTCAAGACGAGACGTTATAATCACACAAGCATTCGCATTTAAGATTGATGAACTTAGTTAGAGTTACTGATCAACACGTGGTTCCACTTTACTCACAAAGTAGTAACAAAGCAACAACCGGAAAATAATATGAACTTCACACGAGAATTACACTACGCTGCAATTTAAGATAACCTTAGATATTTTAGAGTTAAAACCGAAATAAAGATGATTAAATTTTCAGTTAGGCTGAACTTAACAAATCCATTGTCCTATGGACTTAGCAGACACGCGCTTAGCCGGAGATCTTACCACTTCAGACGCTCGCCACGGCCACCCTGCAACTGCCCTACTGCCGAGTGTGCTTCCTGAGGGTGGCTCACAAAGACCAACGGAAGTGGCCATAGGGGCAGCTTCCTATACCAACATGACAACGGACGGACAGGACCATACTAAGGATAGAAACCTCTTTGCTTTTAGGAAGCGTAGCTACCTGTTCCGACGTTGGTCCTACTGTTCTCTAGCCGACAGGCTTGTCTGCTACCCTCAAGAATGCAACTACAAATACATTTGCTCATTCATACTCTCACACAGAAGGGAAGGGGGATGACAGTATCTTATCATATACAGTATATAAAAGAAAGCGGATGTAGGTTCCGTATGAGACTGTGTGACATGAATTACATATAAACTGTGTTTTAAAGTGTAGTAGTGTGACAGATCGTTCTTGTTTGCGTGTAAAAGTAACACGTTCCACTACTCAGTCTCCTCCCAGATAGTCAGAAACGTCACAGTAAATTTAGAAGAGGAATTTATTCCATAAATGACAACAGATTTAAGAAATCAAACATGAAAGGAATCCAACAGAGACCTTTCAAAGTTAGCTTTAGTCGCCGTGAACAAAGCGATCGTGATTTCAGTTCTGCCCCAGATTGTTGACAGCCGCTTTCTCTGATATACAGCACATCACGAGGTTGTACTTAGCGCAGGACATTAGTTTAAATTCAGGGCTAAAAAACGCGTCATCTGCTGCAGTTCAGCCATTGGTTACTTAAGAAGAGCAGTCGACAGAGTATCGCGCACTTCTGCCATACATCGCAGTAGCCGCTTCCAACATTGATCCGCCTTGCACATTAACAGCACTTGTGAAGCGACCCTGTGTGTCTGCCTGTCACCTATGACCGAACCGAGCAGCAGTCGGCGGCCGATGTGGCAACACTGCAGCGGCGGGTGACAGACGTCAACTATCAAGTTCGAGGTGCATTCAAGTTCTAAGGCCTCCGATTTTTTTTCTAATTAACTACTCACCCGAAATCGATGAAACTGGCGTTACTTCTCGACGTAATCGCCCTGCAGACGTACACATTTTTCACAACGCTGACGCCATGATTCCATGGCAGCGGCGAAGGCTTCTTTAGGAGTCTGTTTTGACCACTGGAAAATCGCTGAGGCAATAGCAGCACGGCTGGTGAATGTGCGGCCACGGAGAGTGTCTTTAATTGTTGGAAAAAGCCAGAAGTCACTAGCAGCCAGGTCGGGTGAGTAGGGAGCATGAGGAATCACTTCAAAGTTATCACGAAGAAGCTGTTGTGTAACGTTAGCTTGATGTGCGGGTGCATTGTCTTGGTGAAACAGCACACGCGCAGCCCTTCCCGGACGTTTTTGTTGCAGTGCAGGAAGGAATTTGTTCTTTAAAACATTTTCGTAGGATGCACCTGTTACCGCAGTGCCCTTTGGAACGCAATGGGTAAGGATTACGCCCTCGCTGTCCCCGAAATTTTTTTAGTGGCGGTGAATCTGTGTGCTTCCATTGAGCTGACTGACGCTTTGTTTCTGGATTGAAAAATGGCATCCACGTCTCATCCATTGTCACAACCGACGAAAAGAAAGTTCCATTCATGCTGTCGTTGCACGTCAACATTGCTTGGCAACATACCACACGGGCAGCCATGTGGTCGTCCGCCAGCATTCGTGGCACCCACCTGGATGACACTTTTCGCATTTTCAGGTCGTCATGCAGGATTATGTGCACAGAACCCACAGAAATGCCAACTCTGGAGGCGATCTGTTCAACAGTCATTCGGCGATCCCCCAAAACAATTCTCTCCACTTTCTCGATCATGTCGTCAGACCGGCTTGTGCGAGCCCGAGGTTGTTTCGGTTTGTTGTCACACAATGTTCTGCTTTCATTAAACCGTTGCACCCATGAACGCACTTTCGACGCATCCATAACTCCATCACCACATGTCTCCTTCAATTGTCTATGAATTTCAATTGGTTTCACACCATGCAAATTCAGAAAACGAATGATTGCACGCTGTTCAAATAAGGAAAACGTCACCATTTTAAGTATTCAAAACAGTTCTCATTCTCGCCGCTGGCGGTAAAATTCCATCTGCCGTACGGTGCTGCCATCTCTGGGATGTATTGACAGTGAACGCGGCCTCATTTTAAAACAATGCGCATGTTTCTATCTCTTTCCAGTCTGGAGAAAAAAAATCGGAGGCCTTAGAACTTGAATGCAACTCGCAATTTTAATAGGATTACAATCACTTCCTCTCCTGTTAGACTCGCAAATACACCAAGAAAAAACGAGTGTCTAAAAGCCTCCATTCGAGCCCTAATCTTTCGCTTCCTAGCTTGGTGTTCGTTACGCGAAATTTACATTTCAGAAGTAGAATCGCTCTGCAGTCGTCTGATTTTGTGCAACAGTGCCTCGCAAAAACAGCGTCTTCATCCTTCCTAAGCTTCCACTGAGTTAAAGCATGTCCGTAATACTTGCGTGCTGATCGAAATTACCGGAAAGAACTCTAGCAACTCGTCTCTGAATTTTTTCAGTGTCTTGCTTTAATCCGATCTGGTGGGGATCCTAAATACTCGAAAAGTGCCCGAGTGTTCTGTGTGTCGTCTCTCTCTTATGGATGGACTGCGCTTTCCCAAAATTCTCTCAATAAGATGAAGTCCAGCACACGCCTTCCCAACTGACATGACGCGCTCATATCGCTTTCCAAAGCTATGCGGGGATATTTAATCGAAGTGACTATGTCAAACTGCACGCTACTCGTGTGGTATTCGAAAGTTACTACATTTCTCTACATTTAAAGCAAGTCGCCATTCATCACACCAACCAGAAGTTTTGTCCAAGTCTTCTTGTATATTCCTACAGTCAGTTAACGACAACACCTTGCCGTACGCCCCACCGTCATCACCAAAAAGCCGTAAATTGCTCCTCACCCTGTCCGTCAGGTCACGTATGTACAGGGTGACACTTACGGAAATACATGAAATAAAATCGTCATAACTTCTGAAAGGTTTGCGTTAGGATGTTTAAACTGCACTGTTGGCCGCGGGGCATGGTAGAAATTAGCATGCGCATGCATGGTTTGGTTTAGCGACGAAGCCCACTTTCATTTGGATGGGTTCTTCAATAAGCAAAATTGGCGCGTTTGGGAGCCTGAGAATCCCCATTTCGCGATCGATTAGTCTCTGCACCCTCAATGGGTGACTGTGTGTTGTGCAATGTCCAGCCACGGAATAATCGGTGCGATATTCCTTGATGGCACAGTGACTACTGTACGGCACGTGAAGATTTTGGAAGATGATTTCATCCCCATTATCCAAAGTGACCCTGATTTCGACGAGATGTGGTTCATGCAAGACGTAGCTCGACTCCGTCGAAAGAGGAGAGTGTTTGATGTCCTGGAGGAGCACTTTGGAGACCGCATTCTGGCTCTGGTGTACCCAGAGGCTGCTGGCATTGACCTCGATTGGCCGTCATATTCTCCGGATCTGAACGCATACTACTCGTTTTTGTGAGACTACACTAAAAAGAAGGTGTACAGCAATAACCCCAAAAGCACTGCTGAGCTGGAAGCAGCCATTCAGGAGGTCATTGACAGCATAGATGTTCCGACACTTCATCGGGTCATGCAGACTATTCGTCTGCGCCATCATCGCCGATGATGGAAGGCATATCGAAGATGCCACAACCTAAATCCGAATCCGAATGAATAAAGTTTGTGCACGCTGTAGTTTGTAACCAATTTACGTTTTTCTCATATAGTTCAATAATTGTTCCCCTGTATACAAGGTGAGTCACCTAACGTTACCGCTGGATATATTTCGTAAACCACATCAAATAGTGACGAATCGCTTCCACAGACCGAACGTGAGGAGAGGGGATAGTGTAATTGGTTAATACAAACCATAAAAAAATGCACGGAAGTATGTTTTTTAACACAAACCTAGGTTTTTTTAAATGGAACCCCGTTAGTTTTGTTAGCACATCTGAACATATAAACAAATACGTAAGAAGTACCGTTTGTTGCATTGTAAAATGTTAATTACATCCGGAGATATTGTAACCTAAAGTTGACGCTTGAGTACCACTCCTCCGCTGTTCGATCGTGTGTATCGGAGAGCACCGAATTACGTAGGGATCCAAAGGGAACGGTGATGGACCTTAGGTACAGGAGAGACTCGAACAGCACATTACGTACACATGCTAACACATTTTTATTGGTCTTTTTCACTGACGCACATGTACATTACCATGAGGGGTGAGGTACACGTACACACGTGATTTCCGTTTTCAATTACGGGGTGGAATAGAGTGGGTCCCGACATGTCAGGCCAATAGATGTTCAATGTGGTGGCCATCATTTTCTGCAAACAATTGCAATCTCTGGCGTAATGAATGTCGTACACGCCGCAGTACATCTGGTGTAATGTCGCCGCAGGCTGCCACAATATGTTGTTTCATATCCTCTGGAGTTGTAGGCACATCACGATACACATTCTCCTTTAACGTACCCCACAGAAACAAGTCCAGAGGTGTAAGATCGGGAGAAAGGGGTGGCCAATTTATGCGTCCTCCACGTCCTATGAAACGCCCGTCGAACGTGTACCTCACCCCTCATGGTAATGTACATGTGCGTCAGTGAAAAAGACCAATAAAAAGGTGTTAGCATGTGGACGTAATGCGCTGTTCCAGTCTCTTCTGTACCTAAGATCCATCACCGTTCCCTTTGGATCCCTACGTAATTCGGTGCTCTCCGATACACACGATCGAACAGAGGAGGAGTGGTATTCAAGCGTCAACTTTAGGTTACAATATCTCCGGATGTAATTAACATTTTACAATGCAACAAACGGTACTTCTTACGTATTTGTTTATATGTTCAGATGTGCTAACAAAACTAACGGGGTTCCATTTAAAAAAATCTAGGTTTGTGTTAAAAAACATACTTCCGTGCATTTTTTTATGGTTTGTATTAACCAGTTTCACTAGCCCCTCTCCTCATGTTCGGTCTGTGGAATCGATTCGTCGGTATTTGATGTGGTTTACGAAATATATCCAGCGGTAATGTTAGGTGACTCACCCTGTATAGACAAATACAGCAGTCCTATCGCACTTCCCATGGTCGCTCCTGACGATACTCTTAAGAACACTCGCCGTCGAGGACCCCGTACTTGTTTCTATTACTTAAAAATTCTTCGAGGCACTCCCATATATGGGAATCTAAACCATGTACTCAGTCCTTCGTCAGCAATCTGCTGTGGGGCACCGTGTCAAATGATTTTCCGAAATCTGGGAATATGGAATCTGCCTGTTGCCCTCCATCCCTTGTTTGCACGGTATCATGAGAGAAAAGCAAGCTGAGTTTCGCACGAGCGATGCTTGCTCAATCTGTACTAATTTGTGGACAGAACCTTTTCTATCTCAAGCAAATTTACTACACTCAGAACGTATTCAAGATCTCTGCAGTAAATAACATTCGAATACCATTTCTGAGTGAGAGGCTAGTTACCTAATTCTTCCTCGAAAGCGTAACGTAGATGACTTTAGTCCAAGCTATCATGTGCAGTTGAGTGAAGTGCTAAGTGTTCACATATCCAATTTTTATGTCAGTTTGTCGTGCGTACATGTCACCCTCATGGTACGTTAATTTTAACGACCAGCACTGTGTTAACTTTTGATTTTCCTGGAGTAGATGAGTAGCCTCGTCTTTGGAGCGGCCCTTCCCGCTGGCGCACACTCGGCCTGGTCGCGGGGAGCCCGCAGAAGCCGCTGGCACGAGAAGGGTGAGCAGGGGGCTCCAGGCGTGTCTGTCATCCCCTGTAATCAACACATACGGCGGGCGCAGTCTATTTCAGACTAGTACGTAAAGGCGCAGAAAGGCGTCAGTTAAATGAGAGAGTTAGGCAAGCTGGCGCCAACATGTAGGACACACCACCGTTTATTATGACGGCTGGATATTTTCATCAGGAAAGTGACTTATATTAAAGGCGGCCTCTGGCGGGCAGTCTCGAACCCATACTTTTTGCACAAAGATGTTACAGTCAGAAAGAAGGATGGAGAGTGGTTGCATTTCCATTTCGTGTCTGTGCAGGAAAGCAGTAGTAATCTTGCTTAAAAAAGCTGTTTTATTGTGACCAGTCAGACCCCACATGTTAAGTATATAAACTTATAATTATTACCGAACGAAATACCAGGTAGTTATAATTAGAGTGTAGCTACTGACGGAGGTCCAGTGAGGGCTACAAATTTTCGTATATCAGTGAAACTTGGGAGACATTCTAGTGCGTTAATGTAGAACCGACTTACGATGGAAAAAATTAGTTCCAATTTTGTCCACCAGGTGCAAATCTGGCGCTGTACACTGTTGGTATGACGGTATGACGTCACGCTGTAATTTTACAAGCTGTAGCGTGAGTGAAAAGTGTGGCTGCCGAGCAGACAGACCGAGACGGCTCCAAGCACTATGGGACTTAACATCTGAGTTGCAATTTGTGTTGGTAGCCCTGCACAAGGCCGCACGTACGGAGACAGAGCTCTAGTGAAAGATAAGTAATTTAGGTTATAATTAATTGTAGTTGAACACTTTTAACTAATTAAATACGTTTTTTAGTATACTCTTCAAGCTCACCATTAAAGGTTTTTCTTTTATTTGCGTATTGTTCCAGTAATCGTGAAAAGTTCGTTTTGTTTACATTTCGCGGCTTTGCCTTACTTTCCGAGTGTGCATACTTACAAGGGAACCTCCCCATCGCACCCCCCTCAGATTTAGTTATAAGTTGGAACAGTGGATAGGCCTTGAAAACTGAACATAGATCAATCGAGAAAACAGGAAGAAGTTGTGTCGAACTATGAAAAAAATAAGCAAAATATACAAACTCAGTAGTCCATGCGCAAGATAAGCAACATCAAGGATAGTTGGAGCTCAGGAGTGCCCTGGTCCCATAGTTAGCGAGAGCAGCTGCGGAGCGAGAGGTTCTTGGCTCCAGTCTTCCCTCGAGTTAAAAGTTTAACTTTTTATTTTCAGACAATTATTATCTGTACGTCCGTTATGTTTTCATCACCTTTTTGGGAGTGATTATCACATCCACAAGAAAACCTAGATCGGGCGAGGTAGAAGAATCTTTATGCCCATTCGCCAAGTGTACAAGTTAGGTGGGTCGACAACATATTCCTGTCATGTGACGCACATGCCGTCACCATTGTCGTATAGGATGTATCAGACGTGTTTTCGTGTGGAGGAATCGGTTGACCTATGACCTTGTGATCAAATGTTTTCGATTCCCATTGGAAAGGCACGTCCTTTCGTCTACTAATCGCACGGTTTTGCGGTGCGGTCGCAAAACACAGACATTTAACTTATTACAGTGAACAGATACATCAATAATCGAACGGACAGATAACAACTTTGCGAAAATAAAGAAAGTAAAATTTTCACTCTACGGAAAACTTGAACCAAGGACTTTTCATTCCGTAATTCCTCACGCTAACCACGGGACCACGGCGCTACTAAGCCCAAACTCTCCTTGATGTTGCCTATCTTGTGCATGGACTACTCAGTTTGTATATTTTGCTTATTTTTTTCATAGTTCCACACAATTTCTTCCTGTTTTCTCGATTGATCTGTGTTCCGCTTTTCAAGGCCTATCCACTGTACCAACTTATAACTAAATTTGAGGGGGGTCCGATGGGGAGGTTCCCTTGTTAGCGTTATACCGCAATCTTAAGTGCATTTGCTATAGATTAACTGATTAAATGTGTTCCATAGTGTGCTCTTCAAGCTGGCCAGTAAAGGTTTTTCTTTTATTTGCGTATACTTCCAGTAATCGTAAAAAGTTCGTTTTGGTTACATTCGGCTGTTTAGCCCTCATTTTTTAACGTGCACATTTAGCGTTATACCATAAATTTAAGTGCTTTTGCTAATAGTTCATGTACATATTAGTTTCCAAAACATATTTAGTGTCCTTTTACATTTTTATTTAATATATTATCGTTATAACTTAGTAAATCTCTTAACTATTTGCCGAACTACGATGGATACTAACTGTGTGAGCTGCAGTAGGAAAGTTAGTTCAGGGGTTCTGTGCAGCTGTTGTGACAGGTGGTTTCATTGGGGAAATTGTAGCGGCGTGGGAATTGAGGAACCAAACTAGACTCTTCCATTCTTTTGCAGGGTTTGCCAAAGAGATAGGATTATAGCAGAACAGGAGGAGAAAATTAGAGCCCTTCAGGCTGATTTGGACAGAGCGAGGGAGGAACTGAAGAGGTTAAGGGGGGAGGAGGACAAACAGCGGTGGGAAGTGGTAGCTGGGAACAGGGGCCACAGAAAGAGGATAGTGTCTGACAGTTTCCCAATTGGCACAACAAATAGATTTGCCTTGCTATCACAATTAAGTAAGGAAGAGGGTCCAGGAGAAGTATACGTATTTAAGATGCAACATAATCTCACTAGGAAACCAACTGATTCAAAAAAAGTAGAAAGTAAGAGCAAAGTTCTGTTGCTAGTTAGCAGCCATGAAAGAGGTGTGGGCCAGATTTTGCAGGAAAAATTAGGTTACAGGTACCAGGTCACAAACTTTTTCAAGCCAAGTGCATGTCTTAGCCAGGTGGTAGAGGATATAGGTTTCTTGTGCAAAGGTTTCTCAAAGCAGGATCATGTGGTGATAGTGGATGGAGTGGGAAACGGTATTGATAGGGGTCAGGGCGACAGTATTGAGTGTGACCTGGTGAAAGTCGCCTCTGCAACAACCCATACCAATGTTGGGCTGGTGCCTGCTTGTTAAACCACTCTTTCAGGAGGGTAAATATGGAGTTGGATCAGTTGCGTAGGGCGGCCACTCTGTCAAACATTGGAGTGGTTCCTGCTGAGGATATTGATAGAGGGGATTTCACAAGACATGGCCTACACCTCAATAGGAAAAGGAAGAATAAATTGGCAGGGTTGTTAGCGAAACCCATAATGGGGGACACTAGTTCTCATGGATGTAACTCTTTTTTAGACTAATATCAGTGTCCAGTGAGAAGTTCAGGCAGGCAGGTGCTAAAGAGGTCCAAAACTCACAAGGTTCTCACAACAGTAAAGTAAATAATAATGTTACCATATTTAACCAAACTATTGGTGGATTAAAGAAACCATTTTTCACCAAAATATTCCGGGACTGAAGAATAAAATAGATGAGTTCCTGGTTTGTCTGGATGACACTGAATCTGATAATGTAATAGATATACTATGCCTGTCTGAGCATCACATTGTGTCTGATAGGGAAAAGGTTAATACCATCGGTTATAAACTAGCTGCACATTTGAGTAGAGAAAATAAGGTGAGAGGAGGAGTTGCCATATATGCCAAAAGTTATCACTGTGTAGAAAGCTTAGATACAAAAAAGTTTTGTCTAGAGCAACATATAGAAGCATGTGCCTGTCAACTTAAACTGAAGGAGGGCGCTTTTATCATTGTAACAGTATATAGGTCCCCTTCAGGAAACTTTCATTTATTCCTGGAAAGCTTGGATGCCTTGTTGTGCTATCTGTCAGATAGAGGAAGTCAAATTATTATTTGTGGGGACTTCAATGTTGATTCACTGAAAGAGTGCAATAGGAAGAATGACCTGGAAGTCTTGCTCGGTTCTTTCAATTTGACATCTGTCATTGACTTTCCTACTCAGGCAGTAAAGGACAGCAGCACATTGATAGATAACACTTTTATAGACAGAGATACGTTTAAAAACATAAAATCTTGTCCTGTTGAGAATGGCCTTTCTGATCATGGTGGTCGGCTAGTTACAGTATATGACATAGCTCCATTCAGTAATTCAAAACTACCCTCCGAAGTTATGCGTTCAATTAATGACTCAACAACTAGAAATTTCAGGGAAAATCCTCAGCAGTTAGACTGGGATGAGAACTACAAGGAACCTGGTGCTAATTTAAAATATAACTTATTTCATGATACACTTGTAAGAGAATTTGAAAACTGTTTCCCCAAGAAAATAGTTAAATCTTATTATAAGAAACCATGCAAAAAACCTTTGCTTACTAAAGGAATATAAATATCTCGTAACCACAAGAGGGAATTGTATCCAACAACAAGAAAGAGTAATGACCCAGAAACAGCCAAATATTGTAAAAACTACTGTGCTACGTTAAGAAAGATTATTAAAAAGTCCAGAAGCATGTCCATCATGTCTGAGATTAATACCTCAGATGACAAAATCAAAACAACTTCGAATATTATTACAAGGGAGACAGGGCAACCAAGAGTACAGGGTGACGGCATTACCATCAAAGCGAATGGAAACTTGACAAACAACAAGCCAGAAGTCGAAAACATTTTGAATAATCATTTTTTAAATGTTGGAGAGAAAATAGGATCTAAATGTTCATTAGAAGAAGCGTGGCAGTTAATGTAAGAGGCCTTACCCACACAATTTGATACAATTGAAATTTCACCCACCTCTCCTTCTGAAATTAGGAAGATAAAGAACTCTCTCAAGAATAAAAGCTCACATGGAACTGATGGCATTTCCAGCGGGATAATAAAAGCTTGTTCCCAAGAGATAAGTGGGATTCGTAGCCACATATGTAATAGCTCTCTGAAGCAGGGTATTTTCCCAGATAGACTGAAGTATGCCATTGTTAAACCACTGCATAAAAAAGGGGATAAGTCTGATGTCAACAACTACCGCCTAATCTCTCTTCTGATTGCCTTATCCAAAATTCTTGAAAAAGTAATGTATTGTAGAGTAGCTTCACACCATTGTAAAAATAAAGTTTTAACAAGATGTCAGTTTGGTTTCCAGAAAGATTTTTCAACGGAAAATGCTATATATACTTTCACTAATGAAATGTTAAATGCTCTGAGTAACTGGAAGTCACCGGTTGGGATTTTTTCTGATCTCTCAAAGGCTTTTGATTGTGTAAATCATGGAATACTTCTAGATAAGCTCAAGTACTGTGGTATGAATGGGACAGCGCTCAGATGGTTTAAATCCTACCTAACTGGAATAGTGCAGAAAGTTGAAATAAGCAGTTCATATAATACCCAAAAAACTGGTCATTTCATAAACTGGGGAACAATCAAGAATGGGGTGCTGCAAGGTTCGGTCTTGGGTCCTCTGCTGTTCTTAATATATATTAATGACTTGCCATTCTATATTCACGAAGATGCAAAGCTGGTACTTTTTGCCGATGATACAAGTATAGCTATCACACCAAACACACAATAATTAACTGATGAAATTGTAAACGATGTTTTTCAGAAAATAGTTAAGTGGTTCTCTGCAAATGGCCTCTCATTAAATTTTGACAAAACACAGTATATACAGTTCTATACAGTGAATGGAATGACACCATTAATAAATATAGACTTAGATCAGAAATCGGTAGCTAAGGTAGAATATTCAAAATTTCTGGGTGTATGCATTGATGAGGGGTTGAACTGGAAAAAACACACTGAAGATCTGCTGAAACGTTTTGAGTTCAGCTAGTTATGCTATTAGGGTCACTGCAAATTTTGGCGATATACAGCTCAGTAAATTAGCTTACCACGCATATTTCCATTCTGTGCTTTCGTATGGCATCATATTCTGGGGTAACTCATCGTTGAGTAAAAGAGCGTTCATTGCACAAAAGCGTGTAATCAGAATAATTGCTGGAGCTCATCCAAGATCATCCTGCAGACACTCATTTAAAGAGCTATGGATCCTCACTGTAGCCTCACAAAAAAAAATTATGTCCAAAAGTAATAGCAGTGTACATGGCTACAACACTAGGAGAAAGGATGATCTTCACTACTCAAGGCTAAATCTAACTTTGGCTCAGAAGGGGGTAAATTATGCTGCCATTTACCTAATAGCATCAAAAGTCTGACATATAGCCATATAGCATTTAAAAGAAAATTAAAAGAATTTCTGAATGGCAACTTCTTCTACTCATTAGATGAATTTTTGGATATAGTAACTGGGTAATTTCCTCACCCCTAACCCAAAAAAAAGTTAAGTGTCATGTAGTATTTTGTGTAGTGTTATATCTTGTTTAGACACTTTCTATTAACCTGACACGTTCCACATCATTACGAAGTGTCGTATTCATGATCTATGGAACAAGTACTAATCTAATCTAACATAATCTGAGGTCATCAGGCCCCTAGACTTAGAACTACTTAAACCTAACTAAGGATATCACACACATCCATGCCTGAGACAGGATTAGAACCTGCGACCGTAGCAGCAGCGCGGTTCCGGACTGAAGCGCCTAGAACCGCTCGGCCACAGCGGCCGGCTCGAGCAGACAGACCGTGCGCTGTTTGTGAAACTGTTTTGTGTGAGCAGCAGTAATTAGAGGGCTGCATTGAGAGAGTATCGTCGACTGAGAGGTCTAAGGAAAGGCTCTATGTAATTAGATGGTTAAAATGAGACGATTATGCAATTGGGAAGGACAGTGAGCTTGATGTAGCACGTAGAAGAGGAAGGCGTTCTATCCCGGTGGAAGCTTTTGACGAGGTTGCTGTTGGGCGCCTGTGTAGTGCTAATGCTTGTCCACTGGCACCAGAACTGTCTAGTCCATGATCGACAGTAGGGAGAGTTTTGCGGTCTGCGGCAACTGGAACCTCACTATTCGCAGCAGTGTTCTCTTTGGGTTTTGGCAAGGACCGAACTTGATGACATGTAGTTCTTATAATTAAATTTTCCTCGAGACATTTAAGTCTCATCTTTATCTACATAATGATGGAAGCTGAAGAAATGAATTAAAATTTGTGCCACGCCCGGGACTCATTGCTTACTTGGCAGAAAAGCAAACCATTACACCACTTCTTTTTTAATTAGTTGTTTTTTCTTAAAGACGCTTCCCCCCCCCCCCTTTTTTTAAGGTGTGGAAGGGAAGGAGGGGAGGGCAGAGTGGGCAGGGATAGTAACCCGAGGCCTGGCCACAGGGTCCCCCTCACCCGTCAAGGTATCAGGATCAGGGATGGTAAGGGGAAATCTTTTGTGGGAATTTCTATTTATTTACCTTTATTTACTTATTTTAATATATTCGTAATTTGTATTTACTTTATACCACAACAAAAATAAATATACCTAGCACCGCATCGTGCTCTGAGTAAGCAAAGCAATATCTCGGTACTTTCCTACACCGAGGTAAAGTACATGGGGAAAACAAAAAACAAAGTGCCTCGTACTCGATGCAGAAGGGTGTGTCGCTACTCTCCTTACACTTCATCATCCACGTACGTCTTCACGTATGTCGTATGTTACTCCACCGAGAATCGGACGTAGCCTCGTCAGCTCAGTCAATCTTCTGCCTGTTGATGATCCAGCTGCGTGGAGGGTCATATAGGGCACTCCTTAGTTAATTAGAAAAATATTCTCCGTATTTTGGGTTCCGTACTATCTTGCAATGACGTTCTTGTAGGTAGTTCCAAAAGTCTAATACATCTTTAGATCCATCGTGAAATAAGTATTGTACCACATTCCCACAGAACCACGTGACTGCGTTGGTTTTGGTGCGTGGAAAATACTGTTCATCCGGAAATAGTAGAAGCCTAGGTGTGATGTGTTCCGGAGTCAGTCGTAGAAAATACGACAAAATTTGTCGCACCAAGCGCCATACGTCTTTTGCCGCGCCACATGTGAGACGGTGCTCGTCCGTGTCCGGTATTCCACAGTGTACACATAGAGGAGATTCCGCCATACTTATCTTGTGGAGGCGCGATCGGGTGATCTGTTTACCGTTGACTGTGATGTACCATGTGGATCGGACATCTGCATCCCGTGCAACTACGTGTATCGTCCGCCACGCCACCTTCCAATTAACCTGAGGGTTTTTGGCCTCCACGATGTTTGGTGGGCGCCTTACCGTAGGACATATATGTCCCGCACCGACGCCTGTTTCGTCGCTGGTACTGCGAAACGGACATAACTGTGTTCGATGTAAAAGTGGCTGAAGTAGTAGAAGGGTGGGGGTATGTCTTGCGTCGTCTGTGCGGGCATGGGGGGCGGGGGGGAGGGGGGGGGGGACGGAGTTAAGGACTCCAGCAGCAAACCTGTCAAACTTCCCGAGTGGTGGCCACAGCTCTGTCGTAAACATGGACTAGGCAAAGACCTCCCCTTTCTGGGGTAAGGGTCAGCGACTCATAACTGATTTTGAAGAGCATGCCTGTACTGACTTAGGCTCCTAATGCCGCTGACAGACGTCGAGCCATCAGTAACGGTATTGGAAGGACAAGCGCTATGTGTGGAAGGCGCGATGCGAGGTAAACATTGACGAAGTGTGTCCTTTGAAGAATGTCGAGGGTCCGCAGACGAAGGTTAGAGATCTAGACCCGAATTTGTTGTAATAAGCGGCGGTAGTTAAGGGTCACAGTGCACCGTATGTCGTCATGAAACTCTATTCCGAGACATCTGACAGTGCCACTAAGTTGTAGGTGGTCGACACACTCTGGGATCAACACGTCTCCTACGGCCTTGGCGACCGATTAGGTGATGTTGCCGGAAGCCACACCGTACGTGGTAATCCATTCTAGTGCGCTGGTTACATCGTTGCGATTGCGGAACACGAGAACCAGGCCGTCTGCATATTCGGTACATCGAAATGTGACGTCACGTGAGTCCGGTGAGGCGCTGACGGAAGCCACAGAGGAGCGGTTCCAGTGCCAGAGCACATAGTAACATCAACAAGGGGCAGCCTTGACGCACCGATCGTAAAATCGGGAGGGACTGCGTGAGACGCCCGTTAACGAGCACCTTGGAAGTTACCCCTCGAAGGAGGCGCATCACGACGTCTGTGAATTGCTCTATTCGATCGAAAGCTTGGCTAGTGATGCCAGCGCTCCCGGGATGCGGCGTGCCCTCGCTAGGGCTAGTATGTCACGATATCGACTGTGTGGATATTGATACCCCCTAGGGAAGTCTGAGCTGGTGAGATGACGTGAGGGTCGTATACGGTTTGCTAGTAGTCTGGTGAATATCTTCATGTCGCAGTTGACGAGTCTTAGCGGGCGGTAATCTCGTATTCGAGCCCCACTTTTAGGTTTGTGAACCGGCATAATTATTTCTTCTACGAAGGGCGAGGGGAGCGACACCGCGGGGAACATAAGCTCCCGACAGATGTCTGTCAACTAGGGAGCCAGTAAATACTGGAAAGTTCTATAAAACTCCACAGGGAGCCCGCCGGGGGCCAGGAGATTTATTCACGCTCCTTTACCTATGGCGTCGATAACTTCGTCTTCCGTAATGTCGTTCAATAATTTAGTTTGTAAATCCTGTGGGACAATGCCGTAAACCAGTTGT
Organism: Schistocerca serialis cubense; assembly: GCF_023864345.2. Taxonomy (NCBI): domain Eukaryota; kingdom Metazoa; phylum Arthropoda; class Insecta; order Orthoptera; family Acrididae; genus Schistocerca; species Schistocerca serialis. Next base: position 442,450,621 of record NC_064646.1, on the reverse strand, counting down.
GAGACTCCTGTCATCATCGTCGGGTCGGAACACTGAGCAGAATAAAGCCGTGCGTAATGGTCGAAACGGGCTGCACCAATATCGCGTTGTGTGATGTGGAGACGGCCGTCCTCAGTAGTGATGGCCTGTATCAGCGCCCGTCTTCGCAATTTACGTTCTCGAATGACGTGGTACATTGTGGGTTGTTCCGTTGCGAGTCTGTCTTGTGTTCGCGCTCGGACGATCGTCCCTTCGAGGTGTCGGCGCATGTGGGCTACGATCTGTGACGCTGTACTATCATCTGTCGTTCCAGTGTGGGTGGCAAGGAGGCACATTCGCGAAGGCCGGTGAAATAAAAATCGAGGGTCTGCCGCCTCCAAGCAGCAGTCTCACGACCACACGTAATAAAGGTTCTCAGTAGTGCCAGCATGGCGTAGTTAAACTATCAACTGATCGATGTAGGCTACGTTGGGAGGTGGCGCACCCACGAAATCCACGTGTCTTCGATGGCGTGTCGACAATCTGGAGAAGCGAGGTGAGCAACATATTACTTCTAGGGATGTTGGTTGCGCCACACCCGTTGGTTCAAAATGGTTCAAATGGCTCTGAGAACTATGAGACAACATCTGAGGTTATCAGTCCCCTAGAACTACTGAACTACTGAAACCTAACTAACCTAGGGACATCACACACATCCATGCCCGAGGCAGGATTCGAACCTGCGACCGTAGCGAAGCGCCTAAAACCGCTCGGCCACACACCCGTTGGTGACGCAGGGTGGCGCCACATACATAGGCTTGGTGATCAGGAAAGGCTGCTGGCCACACCTCCACGTCGCTCACTGTTGCCGCGAGAGAACGGAAGACGTAAATCCTATCGATGCGACTAGACGAGTGACTTGTGAAATGGGTGTATCCTGGTCGATTTCCTCGGACATGTTCCCATACATCTACCAAATGGAGATCGCTGATGAGGGTCCCGAGGCACGGTGAATGGCGTGACAGCTGATCTACAGGTGCTTGGGTGCTATTGAAATCGCCCCCTAATACCAAATCATCATACCTACCCTGAAAAAGCGGTGCTGTTCCTTCTGCGAAGAAGAGCGATCGGTCGCGACGGCGATTCGTTCCGGATAGGCCGTACACGTTGATAAAGTGGACGCCTAGCACCGTTACGGCCATTCCTCTAGCGTCGGGAAGATATCGGACTCTGTCCGCCTCGAGGCCCTCTCTGAGGAGAACTGCGAGTCCCCTGTTAGTTGGCGGGGCGTGGACACATGACCGGTATAACCATACATACCCAGTAAATCGGCGACGAAAACTTCTTGGAGAAATACAGCGTCAACGTCTGCTGCGTTGAGCATGTCTTGGAGCAGCGTGTCTGAACGGTGCTAATGTTGATGGTCGTTAAGCGAAAGGTCTATAGATCGTCTCCTGAAGTGGGGGCCGCCGTCAGCGTCGCCGTAAATGTTGAGGCCTGCAATCTGCACGTCGTGTCCGCGCCGTCATCGGTTACTACTCGAGAGGGGCCGAGGTGTGGGAGGAGAGACCCCTCTCCTCATCCACGACAGCGGGCGTAGAATCGTCTTCAGTGTCGTCCGCCCAAGGTCCGTAAGTTAACAGTGGCTGCGGTAGAACACTTGTGAGCTGAGTGACTAAGGGTGAATCCGCAGTTGTTTCTGGTTGTGTAACATTGGCGGGCCCTGTGGCTGTGATCTGTTTCCCCGAGAGAGCGGAAATGGGAAATCAGACAAAGTGACAGGCAATGGCGATCCTGTGGCATCCATTTTCCTCGCCTCGTCGGCCGTCCGTTCGTCAACTGGAGAAGACGTCGGCTGGAGGCAATCGTCTGAGGGTATGCGACGTCGCTGTTTATTTTCCCTCGGTAATCTTTCTTTGCGGACGTGGGTTTCTGTGTCCGAAAGAGTTCCCGCATCGCATCTCCCTTAGGGAGAAAAGCAGACGTCGGTACAACCGTAGCGTCGAGTTCCATTCTCTCGTCCGAATCTTCTTGTGGAGTCGACGGGCGGCATTCTTCAATCTCTGTGGACTCGTTGTTGGTCAATCCAGGACTGACGACAGGTGTGCATTATAACACTTCCTGTCTTCCAAGTGGTCTTGAGTAGCGTAGGAGGTGGTGCCGTGTCATGTAATGGAATTTTTGTAACCCGGCGTACATGATCCTCCTGGCCGCAACCGGAACAAGTACGAGGCTGCCCATTATACATTGCGATTGCTCGACCGCGACCTATGACTAAGTAGGATGCCACGTGTTTCTGTAATTCGATTTTGACTTGTCGGACGCCGTTCAGGACCTGGTATGTCTCGAAGGTGTTCCATTTTTCCGCCACGTTGCTAATTACCGTCCCATACGGGGGGAAAGCTGAGGTGACTACGTCCGGTGGCACTTCAAATGGGAGTTCGAAGACTCTTAGTGTGTGTGACCCTAGTCCTGCATGGTCAACGGTAACGTCCCCGATGTCACCATCAGAGTCTTTGAACTTGAGAGTGTTCGCACATCTGTTCACAACTGCGTGACATCACTCGCCATCGACCATCTTGACGTAAACGACACTACTTGTGGTGGGTAGATGGATACGGACGATGTGCTTTGGTGGTATTTGAACTTCGTCACGGATGAATCGTTCGATTTGAAAGGCTCGTGGTCATGCGTAGCCAGGCTGGAAGGTGATCTTGATGGTAGCTTTCCTGTAGGAACGAGCCATAGCGACTGAATGTCAGCGGACGCGAATACTAGCTGCGACGAGGAAGTAAACAAACTACGCGCGCTCGCGACTCTGCGGACGGGACGTAAGCTATACGTCCTCGCCGCTCACCGGCCGACCGAAAGCAGACTGACTGCAGTACTATGGTCAATATTGCTGCACCAACTACACAAGTCGCATGCCTTCCCCAGCACAAACTTCAGTTCATATCTTCAGCTATTTTCCCCCTAAATTGTTACCATTCACAATTACGTCCAACGGTGGAGTGCTGTTCCAATGCTGGAGAGCCCTCTCAATAGAGACAGTTTAGGAGGAAAATAAGCCGAAGATATGATTGAAGTTTGCATTGGGGAGGGCATCCGACTTGAGTTGTTCACGCAGAAAAAGTGACCACAGTGTTGCGGTGGTGTAATAGTGATCAGCATTAATGCCTAGTGAGCAAGAGGACATAGGTTTCAGTCCTGGCTGTGGCACAGTTTTTAATTCATTTCCATAGCTTCCATCATTATACTAGATAAAGATGAGACTTAAATGACTTGCGGAAAATTTAAGTATAAGATCTATAATATGACTGGTGGTACAGGACTTCGCCATTACATCCAACGCTGGGGTGCTATTCCAATGTCGGAGAGCCCTGGCAATAGTGACAATTTAGGAGGAAAATAAGTTGAAGATATGAACTGAAGTTTATGTAGGGGAGGGCACTCCATTTCAGCAGTTCGTGCAGCAACATCGACGACAGTGCTGTGGCAGTATAATGGTTATCATTTCTGAGTAACCAGTAAAAAGTCCTGGGTTCGAGTCCATGACCGTTGCACAAATTTTGATTTATTTCTTCACCTTCCGTCATTATTTCCGATGACGTGTGCCTAGATAATATTTTGTTGAATGACAAGGCATCTTTTACGCTAAAGGGTGCAGTGAATACATAGAATTGCCGAATTTGGAGTACAGTTAAACCGCGTGTTGTACACGAAGAGCCATTGCACTCGCCGTATGTCACAGTGTGATGTAGATTCACAAGCACATTTACTCACCGCCCAGTCTTCTTTGAAGGGAATACACCCATAGTGCCTGTCAGCTGTATAGTGACGCTTGCACGTTATCAGAACCTCCTTGTACAGCATGTGATTCGTGCTTTGGAAGAGCACAACTGTGTGGAAACCAATGTTTTCAAGCAAGGTGGGGCAACACCCCATGTCGCTCGCCCAACGAAAGATTGCTTAATAGTGTTGTGCCTAGGAATCCTAAATAGTTCACTAGACAAACAAACAACTCGTATTAATGAGATATATTACTAAAACATGTGTGTCGCAGGCAAAGGGCGACATACGAAATAATCAGTCTTTGCAGTGACTGCTGATATCTGACAAAAGTCTTTCCTGAACTGCTATCGAAGTCCCTAACGTTGACGCTGCTATCCAAGTGGGTCGCCACCAGTCGGGCGCGTCGCTTATGTCGTCTTCATATAGGGGGCGCTGCTGTCGCGTTGTCGTCCTGGAAAGAAGGTCGGTCAGCTTGCGTTAGGCTGACTTCTTCTCACAGCTTTCTCTGCTTTGTCGCTCCCGACTGGCGTGCCTGCGCTTGACTTCACGCCGTAACAGATAGTAAGGAATTTTTTATTCAACACTATTTTATTCTCTACCTATGATAGTGCTATTTCTTAACTAAATTAGCGGCAGTTTTACTTGTTGCTCTGTAACCGTCCAACACTACAGGGATAGCCACTAACATAGGCAAGACCAGCTCACTGGCTTGCCTCAAAACAAACTTCTCATTTATTTAAACTGAAATATTGCTGTCACAACCTATCACAGGATAAAGGTAAAACGGGGGTACAGGTAAGACGGCAATTTCCGAGTGGTTGGGAGAAGATGTAGAAAGACAACCTTCCAGCGAAGATCACTACCAAACACTGTCAAAAGGCACCTACGAGAGTCGCGGGTTTTGAGACTCAATAGGGAGCTCGCAGGGGTCTGATTAACACTGTTCACTAGCAATGAGTGTACTACACTGAGGTCTGATACTAAACATTAGATAAATCGAGGAGGCAACTGGTTGAACAACGGAAGACGGTGTTTGAATCTGTGGGGTGAGCGCTAACGGCAGTAGCAAACTGACACACACAGTGGTTACGGTTACTACAAGCCACTACACAAGCTGGGAAACGGGGCCAAATTTCTAGTAGTTTACTGTCGAGTTGAGATTTTCACAAATGTTTTATTCATATCTTACAGAACTTGCAGTACGGCAATAAACCGCCTTTTAAACACGCCGCTAACGGCAATCAAGTAATTTATAGCAATACAACAATTTAAAAATTAAAAAAAAAAAAAACAGAAGCTAGCAGTACGGCAATAAACAACCTTTTAAAACACGCCGCTAACGGCAATCAAGTAATTTATAGCAATACAACAATTTAAAAAAAATTAAAGAACATTAGTAAACAGGCTACTAAAATAAATACAGAACTTTGTTAATAAAGTACCGTGAGGTAGTGAAGCTACCAACACTGCCATTAAAAAATTAAACAGGTCTCAGCAAACACACGATTAATGGCAATAAAAGGAATTTACAAACTTGGAGGAATTTAAACAATTTTTAAACAAAAGTGTCCTGGAACATCATTAGAACATAACAGATATGACGGACCCGTGTAAGGCGGCCACAAATCACCCACTCAGGGATGCTCAGGCTAGGCAGAATACTGACCAATTTAAATACGCCCGTAAACACAATTGCCACTTTCAGGCTGGTCACTGCACCGACCTTTAGCCAGCGAAAACTTATTATAAGATGCCTTAATTTGCTGACAGAATTAGAGCTAACCTCGTGAAAGGAAACATTACACCACACAATCCTGAATGAGCGACCACATGATCAACCAACAGGAGGCATGAATTTACTCATAACCCACGACACGATAGCGAAATAGCTAAACTGCCAAAATTACACCTCCCATCGGAGAGGAGGAGGAAAGATCACTGTCTTCAATTACTCCTGTGCCAGGGAAAGGAAACCCGGTCGCCGGAGGCCACAAAGCGGAAGAGACGCTGGTTACACAAAATTATTACTTAATGATTAAACCTTCCACGAAATTAATTTGCAATTATGCTCGAACAGGCAGTACAGGACCTCCGATGGCAAGGATCCACACATCCGACCGCGCACGCGTCGCCAGCGTACCCAACACGCCACGGTCACGCGACAACACGATCTGTCACCCGAGTTCACGTCTTCTCTGCAACGTTGAAGGGTGGTGACCGCTCCTTCATGTTAGGTGTCTCCTTTTAAACTCCAGTGTTGAAACGGAGGATTTAAAGAAGTTTGTTAACGTCCCACCAAGGCGAAATGAGCAGCAACTACTCGTGGGGCGTTCTGTATACAACCAACGCGCTGGGAGCTCTTCCAGCAACTGGACCCGCTCGTTACACACAACCGACATACATCACGTGGCGACTCGGTACAACCGACCACGCCTGCTTCGCGCTGGAGAGCCACACTCCCTCCCGTGTCCACCACACTCTCTGAGCGCAACGCCCTACTGCAGCGCCGCCACACGAGGTTACAACTGGTCGAAGATCTCACTTCCTCCATAGCAGTTTCCCGGAAGCAAAAACCCAGATATCGACAGCAGAGGGGAAAAACAACCAAGCAGCCACTTAATGACAGACAACATATCAAACAAACATGTCAGGGGAAGAAAAGGAAAACCAATGCAATCGAAACACAAGGTGTAGCACGAGTCGACACACGGCTCACAAACGCTAGCACGATTTGAGGTACGAACTTTGAGAGTAGGTCTCTAATTAAGAAAGAAGACTTGTCGGAGCTTACCCGAAGCTTGCAACGGCCAACACGGAGTTGGCGCCCCACTGATCTGATGAGGAACTCTGTTTTTTTAAAGGATCGTGGCGGCGCCCTGTTTGTCCCTTCCTGTCGTCGGCCCGCCGATCCACCCGCAGGTTACAGGCTTCAACCATTCTGACGAGTGACTCTGCACCACCAGGTCGCCTGTGGCCAACCACACTCAGATTCCTGCCCTTCTCCTACGCGGTAGGGTTGTTTCTGGACTTTGCGTTAACCAACTCTAAGTTTGGCAGCAACAAAAGCTAATCGTCACCGCCCTTCCTACTATGGCCAGCAAAAACAGTGTTTTACGGCACTTGGCCTAGCCGTGAGGCCTGGGGACTGTCGTAGCACCATGATCAGTGTAAGTCCACTGATGTTGCTGTTCTGAGAAGCAAGTATCAAGCTTGCTGCCTCTGGTAGGAAGTGCCATTTTGAATTTACCTTCTACTGGGACGCCTTTAATAGCGTCTAGACGGTGGATGGAGCTACCTGTTAATTCTCTGAAGTGAAACTTCACCCCTGAGACAACTGCCCAGAACGTCTGCAGTTCGCAGGATTGTAGCGTTACCATGTACCTCCGGTACACATTTGCCTGCTCTCTGCGTTATGTCTCTGGTTGTGTATGTTCAAGTGCCCCAGCTAGCTTCCTTCAGCCTTAAACTGAACGAGCTGCAATTCATTACATCATCAGTATAGGGCGTCGCATACTCCTTACAACAGTGATGCGTTACAGTATTGAGTATGCTGTGTGCTCCAGAAGATACGGGACACAGCCTACATACAACACTCCCGAGCTGCCTACGACTTACCCAAAATAAAAGAGGGCGCACGACGAGGACTATATTACTCCTCTGCCCTAGGCTACACAAATACTTCTTAATTGGAGATCCATCCGCTAAACGTGGATGTAAGCAGATGCACGGCTCCACTTAGGGAATGGACATTTCAAGGACAGTACCTCTACACGGGCTGGTGTCTCAGAGAGTGCCTAATGGCTAAACGTCAGTCACCGCCAAGAAGAACCGAACTGGACATGATGCGAGTCATGTTGGTCATCGTTCTCTGGATCTAGGTATATACGAAGGTTTAAAGACATATCGTGCAAATGATACACAGTTTTCGTACTTCAGTCAAATATTGTAGAAATTTGTATCAATAAATCATTGTGAAATGTTGCTAATCATTGTTGCCGTATATTTCTGGCGTAGCTGCGGCCTACTCCTATTTGGTTCTGTGATGAATCTGTATAGCTGCTGTCTGCAAGTACGTCACATTATAAAATCAACTACTGTCGGTGACAGGGGATTCTCTTCCAGCCATATTTATATCTTTGGAACAAAGTACATTTGGTAAATTCAAGCCAGTATCTTTTTACGGTGTGAAAGTACTGGATCCTAACCGCCCTGACTTTCGATCCATGATGAAACACCCATATTGGTGTGTGGTGTAGCGTCCACGGCCGCGGGGACTGCAGGTGCAACTCTGACATCCAGTCGATCACACAAATGGCGAGCACTGTCCTCGGACACGGTATGCCAGACCTGCTCGACCATTCACGTAATTCTGTAAGAGGGTCGAAGAGTCGTACGATTCGCTTTTCGTCTCATCACATCCCACACGCGCTCGATTGGAGGCAATTTCGGAGATAGTGGTGGCTAGGGAAGTTGCTGCATGTCTTGGAGAGCACGTTGAATTTCATGGGCAGTGTGTGGGCGACCATTATCCTGTTGGAAGATTACAAACGAACGGGTCTGTCAGCATTCTGCATGTACTGAGCGCTGATCAGCGTTCCCCCCAGGAACACCGAAGTTCAAGGAGAGTTGTAGCTTACCATACCGCAGACCACAAGGCCTGGGGTGGGGCCAGTGTATCTTGGAAGAATGCCGCTACAGCCCTCACCAGGTCTGCATTGCACACGCAAGTGACCATCAATTGCTGCTAATAACCTGTTCGCAGCAGTTCGTGTTGACACATCTGGGCTCAGAGGCCTTCTCATCTGCGCTGTGGTAGCTGCACGGTCTGCCACTGGTGCGCTGTCGGGGTTCTGTGCACCGGGGACTTCCAGAACCTCATCTACTGGTATGAGGATGTTTACGTGAGCACTAATACCGGCATCGTTGCACAACTGACGCATCGCGTCCAACTTTTGTAGCAATGCTCCGAAGGACCATCCCACCACTCGGAAGGCCACAATTTTAAACTCGCTCAGTTCACAGTAGGAAGTGCGTCTCCGTGGCATGATTGCCTACTTGCTTCACACATTTACATCACAGCACGCCTCCTTGTTGTGAGCATTCCCTTACTGAAGGGTAGACATAGAGGGCGCTCTGGTAGCCATGCCGCTACGCTATCTCTTGGCGGATGACGTTCAAACCATTGTCATAACATCTACTATCCTCCAGTGACCTGTGCCGTCATCGGATCAAAATCGACGTCGTCTTTGCAGGTGCACTGATCTTTTTTTCTGGCAGCATATATTAACACAAGCATTATCCCCAGTGTCATATTTCCCAAAGTAGACGTGCTCTCTTGTACTGCGAGCAGAGCCGTATTTGAACAAAGATTGGCCTCCATACATCACGCCCAGTGACAGTCAAAACCGAAATAAGATCAAAAAAATATTGATCATGCTAATAAATTTATTTTTCTAGCACTTTCAACATTGCAGCCCAGTCAGCAATCGTGATAATCTATAATAATCTAATATATCTAATAATCTAATATAAATATAATATATAACCTAATATATAAAACTGGAACAGCCTGTTTTAGTTTTATTTCTAGACCACGACCTCATAGACATATTATAGAATCAGGTTTATCTTTTGAAGAAGGCTCAATCACTTGGGCTGAACCTAGGTAAAGCTTTGTTTCGTTACCGCAATCGAGGCTCATAGTTTCTTATATATTAATTTATTTTTCTGTCTATTTCGACGAGGCTATGCAATAATTCACTAAATCTTTCATTTCTTTCTGTGTAGCGACCAGATTTGTATTGTTAATATCTTTTGACAGTCTTGCGGCACCAGACGTTGAGAGTTTAAATTTTGCCTCGGCACCAAGGCATAATATCATCTACGTCGTAATCAAGTGTCATAAAGTATATCTTTTTTTCGGCACTTTTACTTATCTGACTTTCGCCAGCAACACGAAAGAAATATTAAAAATTCTGCGCATAAAACACCAAACTAGTACCTTTCCAACACATGATACCCGGGCTGAATAAAATCCCTCTCTGGAGAAAAACAATTAAAAGGAAAGACCCCGTTCATTTTAAGCTGGAAGCCCACTGGAAAAGAAAATTTATGAAAAAGCGTTAGAAACAATACAGCTCATAGAGAAATACACTGGGCATTAACACTCATGTAACAAAAAGACGAAGTAAAACATGAAAACCAAACTAAAGAAAAATGAAAATAGAAAAAGTACACAAGCAGAAAAAAAATCTACACGAAGAACACGGAGACTGCGTCACTAACAAAAACACACAAACAGGAACACGTATTACGTGGCTAACAAAAATTAACGGTACACTTTACCGTACAAACACAAACTGACTTACAGAATATCAAATATGCTGAAGAAAGAAGTATTACACATAGCATACAGAAGAAGAAACACACACCAGTAACATTTGCAAACAGCAAAGAAAGTCAGATAGAGACCAGGAAGTTGTTATGTACCAGTTACAATGCATTGTAAATCAGCGTATCTGAGGATGACAGGCAAAAGTTTCAAAACATTATGCAAAGAACACATAAGAAATTGGAAGTATAGAAATATTCTTTCTGTCTATGGTGAACACCAGATGAAACAAGGGCATGAACCATTTAACACGGAACAGGACATGAAAATTATTAAAATGAACAATTGCAACATAAAATTTCCAACACTCCAAGTAAATTTTCCCACACAAAGCACCTATGCAACTAAGAAGAAAGTAATTAATGATCCATTCTACATAAGCAACAACTCACTGATCATGTCATTTACTCAAACAATAACAGAGACATTCAACATAGACTAAATAACAAGTTAGTCTCCGACCACAAACACTTAAAAAATTCTTACGATTACCTCCACTTCAAATTAAATTTTTTTCCAGAGCATCACCCACCACACACAGTAATACATATACACATATAACAAACATAAAATAACGAACTATACACAGACATCACAACACAAACAAATACGAAGACACACAACGACAGTTGCCAACGCCATATACAGCAAACACACACACAGTAAAGAGTTAATGTGATGTGTTCATTTGAAATATATTCGAAAATCACAGAAGTCGGACATCCTGGCGTACACAGGCCAACTAACAAGAACTCCAGGACTACATATACGGAATAATAACGTCACAAAATCATCAGTACAATCATAGAGTAATTTAACCATGCGAGGTTTGCGATCTTTGTTTCCTACCGAAAAAGAGAATAACAAAAAGCTGTGATATAGCAACCTACCTGGCATCATTACATGACACAATTATTGTATACTGGTACATATAACAAGCATTAGGTTTGTTTATAAATAAATAAATCTTCTGCTACCAGTCACGATTTTTCTTTATTTTACTATTCGCACGACGCTTTTCGAGAAATAATTCCCATTTTCAAGTGCGTTTTTTTGATGTGTGTTAAGCCATTTCTTTTGATGTTGTCAGTGTGTGAGAGTCTGCTTCATTTTGTTGATTGTTACTGTAATACATAAGAATCGCGATTTTTTAGATGGGTATCAATTCTTTCTGTGAGGTTAGTGGCTAAAGTTTGAGAACAATTTGTACTTACAGTTTTCTAATGGTCCATTTGTGTAGAGTCTCACACACACTTAACATCACACACAACTTGTACACTTTACACATCGAAAATATCTTATATAAACAAAACAGTTACAGAGATCTTCTTACAGGTAGTTCACAGAGATAACATTATAGGTCTTCCACAGATTATGATATGCTTTTGTACAGAGGTTATTTATCTTAACAATTTGGCTCATGAATTACTTATATTGATTTTACAATTGTGCTTATTTCTATGTTTTACTACTTTTATTTAAGTATATTATCGAAACATCTGAAGAAATTCACTGATTCACTTTCAAGCTTTTCATTTAATATTTTATCTTCATATTTTCTGTAATGTGAATATATCTCCAGTTCTTCAAGCAAATCCATTTTATGTCCTTTATTTAGTCGGTGGAGTACTTTGACATTTTGCTCTATTTTTCCAAATAGGTGTCCTGTATTACGTATGTGTGTTGCTATTGCTGATGTAGTGTGTTTGTTGTGTGTGTATGCTCTAATGTGCTCTGTGTACCTGGTGTTGATATTTCGGCCTGTTTGTATTACGTAGAACTTGGAGCATTCCTGGGATGTTACCTTGTATATTCCAGAGTCTGAATATGGATCATGATTACACTTTATTATGGAGCAAATATATATATATATATGGGGCCATAATATGACGTTGGTTTTTTGTTGCTAGGTGGGGTCGCGTCAGTGATATGAAGGCCAACTTACTTTATATAAATGGGATGCCATAGTTTGGAACTTATTTTCTGATAGCGACTATCGAGACGAATCAAATAATATGTAGCAGTAAGGTCTTTGAAGGTCAACGAACGTCACCAAAGTGGCATGAACGACCATTTACAGAACATGTTCGAAGTGATGACCATTGGTATCAATGAAATGCTGCAATTTTCTTATCATGGACTGAGTGGTATTCCTTATCATGTCGGCACTTATCGAAGCACATGCTCTGACAATTCTCTCTCGCATACCTTCAGGTGTAATTGGAATGTCTTTATAAACAATGTCTTCTACGAATCTCTACAAGAAGAAATCCAGAGGCGTCAAGTCTGGCGAACGAGCCAGCCACGACACATCACCTCCGCGTCCAATCCAACGATCTGCAAATTATCTCTGCAACTCATTTCTAGCCATCAGTGAAAATTGTGCCGGGCATCCATCGACCATCGTGTTGATACCACATTCTGTTTCTTGTTCCTAAAGGTATTTCTTCCAATAACAGCCCTAATGTTTCTTTCAGGAATGTGACGTACTTTCTACCATTGAGATTTCCTTCGATGAAATAGGAGCCCATCACTCTGTCCTCCAGAACCCCACACCATACATTCACCGACCACGGTTTTTGGTGTGCAACTTGCAGCAGCAAACATGGATTTTCAGTTGCCCAATAATGCGTATTATGCAAATTAACATTTCCATGGTTCGTGAATGAAGCCTCGACAGTAAATAAAATCAAATTAATGGATGTGTCATCCCTCTGAATCTGGAGTTGAGCCCATCGGCAGAATTCAATGCGATGCAACAATCAGTACCAGTTAATTCTTGGTGAGACTGATATGTTAAGGATGATATTTATGGCAATGCAGAACACGAACAACACTGCTCTGGCTCATGCCAAATTCCCTTGCGATTTCACGCGAACTAACACAAGGATCTCGAACCACAGTGGCAAGAGTACCAATTTCCGTTTCCTCGTTAGTAACTTTCCTTTGCCGGATATTTTTCCGATGCCTTAAAGATCCAGTTGTTTTCAGTTTATCATACACATATTTAAATATTCGACGTGTAGGGTGAGTACGCTGAGGATATCTTCCAGCGTGTAAGTCTCTAGATCTCACTGAATTTCGTTGGCATTCTCCATAAATGAGAAACACATCGACTTGTTCTTCGAAGAAATATGTCATTCACATTCGCTTGATTCGACGATACTAGTCTTACCGTTCCTGTTAATGCTTTATTGCGAAACCGTCGAATAGTGTTTACATGTCAATGGCACGTTAGATAGATACGCCGTGTTCGGCGAATATTTGCTATTTGCACGATATACTAAAGTGTTGTCAGAGCATGTGCTTCGACAAGCGCCGAAGTGATAAGGAATACCACTCAATCCATGATATGAAGATTGCAGCACTGCATTGATACCAATGTTCATCACTTCGAATACCTTCTGTAAATGGACGTTCATGCCACCTTTTTCATCTTCGTTGACTTTCAAAGACCTTCCACAACATTGAATTCGTCTCGATAGCCGCTATGAGAAAATAAGTACCAAACTTTAGCATTACATTTAAAAAACCAATGTTGACCATATCTCTGACACGACCCCACCTAGCAACAAAAAACCGTCATATGATGGTCCCCGTTGTCCCATGCAACATTTTTCCCACAAGCTTTTCAGCTAGTGTCATACTTTCGGAGTTATTTTAGGTGGCAATAGTTGCTGACTCATCTCCCCATTGGAGAACGATAAGCAGCTGATTTTCGATCTTTCTTAAGGTTCTTCTTATTTTCATGACATGTATTTCATCATTTTCTCTCCAAAGGCCTTCTTTCTTTCTTCGGTCCACTTTGTTGGCTATTGTTTAGGTTGCGTCTCCGAAGAGAACTTCCACTTATCAGTTTTGCTTCTGAATGTATTCCTGTCTGAAGTGTCTGTTACGTCAATTTTTGCTTTTGTCAAATCGTTCTTAACTTCAGTTACCCAGGGTATTGACGGTTTAAGTGATGTTACACAGCCCAACAGACGTTTAGCTACTCTGTTTCCAGGTAATCTGTCTAGGTGTTCATAGAACTTCATTCGTCTCAATTTCGATATCTGATTCTTCTTCTGTTGTCTCTTGGTTTGCAGTCTGTATGTATCTGGTGTATATCGTGGTCCCAGAATGTTTCTAATAATCTTTCTCTCTACTCTCTTAATTTCTTGTAAACCTTGTTTTCGATTCAATGAGAGTGTTTCACTTGCATATGTGAGTGTCGCTTTGATTACTGTGTTGTAATATCTGATTTTAGTGTCTTTTGACAGGCATTTTTGTTATACAAATTTGAAACAAGTCTGGTCGTTTCCTTGACTTTCTACAATCTGTTTTTGTGATATTTTTTCAAGTCTTGTTGGGTCAATAATTTCACAGATATACTTAAACTGTTTGTCTCCACCGTAATTTGTTTCAAGTTTCGGAATATTCACCTTGGAACTCATGAATTCAGTCTGCTCAAAGGAGATTTGCAGGCCAATCTTCTCTGCACATTCTTTCAGAATCTCGTTTTGTTTTACTGCTGTTTCTTCACTGTCGGTTATAGTCACTAAGTCACCTGCAAACGCTAAGTATGGAACGTTCAGTTTTCCTTGACCTGTCCCTAGTTCGATTGGCTTCCAAAAGTTTTTCTCCGTCCTACTGCCCATCCTTTCATTCCTTTGTCTAAACTATGTAGAATAAGAGTGGCGAGATCCTATCTCCTTGTCGTACTCTTGTGTCAACTAAGAACGGCTCCGAAATTTCATCTATAAATTTAAGTTTTGATTTGGTTTCTGTCAGTGTTTGTTCGATTCTATTTTGTCTAGTCTGCGTTCTTCTAGAATACTGCATAGAGATTGTCTATATATAGAAAGTATGCATTTTTTTTTTAAATCAACGATGTGCATACTATTGGTTTCGACCTGATTGCTTTAATTTTTAAAATAGTTTTAAAGTTAAAGATCTGATGCGGGCACGATTTACTAGGTCGAAAACCTGATTGGCAATCTGAAATTGTATGTTCTAGTTGTTCTCGTGCCATCTTTAGGAATATGTGATCAACATACTTGTTTGGTACAATAATGTTACTCAATTTCTGCAGTATGTGTGTCAAATTACCGTCATGCTATTCAGGGTTAAGAATCTATTTCTCTTTTTACAATCTTTCTACTTACTTAGATGACACTGGGATTACTTTCAAATTTTGTTATTTTCCAAACATCGGATTTGAGGTCTCGGTGCTCGGTTGGCTCACGTCCCGACATCTTTCCGTAGTCTACAGGAAACCATCAAAATATGTCGACAGGACGCTGTACCACGGAATTTCGTTTTGTTCTGCATTGTTTTTGTGTTGTTTGCAGAGGGAGGAAGTCAACCAAGCAAACAATTTGTCAAACGAGAGCATCGTCAGTTGAGTGATGAGTAGCAAGATTGTAGTTCAGCTTCAGCGCAGTAGCTCAGCAGTACGCCATTCATGAAACAGACAAAATAGTGCAACCAAGATTACTTTTATTAAACATAGTATTCTTGTTGCAGAGGAAATTAACCATTAGCACATAGTGATCATAGTTTTCTGCGGCCAGAGATGTGTACAATAATAATAATAATAATAATATACTTCATACATATATCCTGATTTGTGCAACTGAGTTCTCACGATATTCCAAGAAAGGTTTATACTGTTCGTTGAAGGCGTCTTTCTGCAATTAATCCTTAGTTCATACCTGTCAGCTGACACGTAGGCAAGGTCCATGTAGGAAGGATAACCTGCACGTAGTTGTCCCAGTCTTCATCACTCCAAAGTTTGATGTACGTCGCGTACTTCATGACAAGACTGTCCATTTTTTATGTTTAACACTACAAGTTTACGTAGGATCAATATGCCACTAACAGTGCGCCTAAATCAAATCTCGATAATGTGAGCCAGATTAATATATTCCGTCGTTCAGACGGTGAACCTTGATAATTGTTTGATCAAGTGATTATTTGACACCGCAAAAACGGGTATTCTGTTTGAATAAGCGCACCGATGTAGATTTCACACAGTAGTCTAAGGTGTCACGTGCAACTTAGTCAGTGCTGTCGAAAGTTTTGTACTTCTCAAAATGTAGTTTCCCGTCTTACTTGCTCCATTGATCCAAGCAGTCTTGTGCGCTGTATTAACGAACAGCATAATACATTAGTTATCATATAATCTTCCACCAATGTCATGAGTTAAGAAACTGTACCTCCTATTCGTATCTGACTTATTTCGAAACTGAGTGAATAAACAAGAAACGCAGCTGAAAATAGTGAAATTACCCATGAGAAATATTTTCCTCTGAATATATATATTTACAAAAATTATCAAATTTAACTTACTCATGTCCCACCACAGTTGACTGAACTTATACACACAGTTAGCACGTGACGTGGATCACATAAAGCACTTAGACCTCCTCTCGTCAGTACATCATTATAATTCCTGCGGAGAGCTAGTGTACATCTGTCAGAATACATACGCGTCGTGATAGAGACATTTTGGTTCTGTGTGGGTCCACAATCCCTAAATATTTTACAAATGAAAAAAACGTTCCTTTTTAGGCTGTATATCAATGATCTTTATTTAATTAATTTATTGTGACATGTAATATGTGATGGGTAAGCTTTATGATCTGGATTGTGTCGACATGTATTCGTGGATTATGGCGTTTAGCCATGTATGTGTAACATAAATCCGGTATTTACACAATGTAACACGTGATAGTTTGCGTCATGCATGTGCTTGAAAATGACGCAGAGTAGAAATTAGCTAATCGTAAATTAATATACAGCCCGCAAAGTACCACATTTTTATTTGTAAGACAGAGAAAAGTTCGTCACATTTGAAGCAACAGAGTGATTGTGTGTACATACTTCATTGTATCAACTAACCCCTTCAAAGAAAAATAAACGAATCAGTGAAACATAATAATTATCCATTAAGTTATCGTAAACCGTATGAGCAATCAAAGAACACAGTGTTTATAGTTTCACGCTTAGTATTCATCAACATTAAACTGCGATGGCAGTCAGCTCATTGTAGTTGAATTGAGGTTTTTCCTTGGTGGGAGGACCAGAACGGAGTACGCTTGGCCTCATGAGACCATCTAAGGATCTACTTGACTGAGTAGCGGGGGTTCCATGGTAACAAAATCCGACAATGGCTGGGAGAGCCGTGTGATAAAGCACATGGCCCCCACACAGCATCTAATGAAGCCATTATCAGGAGATGAGATGGTAATCGGTCGAATCCGACTATTCCATTGAGAACAAGTACATGTTGCATACAGTCAAACGTATCTAAAAAGAGCCACACCAAAGTACCACAAATCTAGCTCCTGTTAAATTAATGACGTTAGTGTCAACTGTGATACTGCGCGATCATCCTTGTCACGTTTAAGTCAAAGAACTTGCCTACTCAGTGGACAACCAAATTCGGCTTTTGTCAGTTCAGACACAATGCTTTCATATGGAGCATTTCAATTCACTTCGATTTGGCAGCGTTATCGCTTCCAGTTTGTTATGGCTCTCGTTTCCAACTCAAGTTATCTGGTCAATAAAGCTATTGTGACTTTGTCATTGCTTGGGAAACAGAGTAATTTTTATCAGACGCGAAATATTTTCTTCTGCCTCTTACCCATCATTACACTCTGGTGTGTAATACAAACGCAGATTCCTCTACTGAGCAGATTCTTTATTTCTTTACGTTTCATTAAATGGTCCCTTAATTATGTCCCTTGCCGCATTTTTACATTTTTTTATGGTCATATAGCTTTTCTTTCTCTGATTTGGTGTGAATATATTATAAGTAAATTTACATTATCGAAGAGATGAGTCTGGTAACACAATTCTCTATATGAATCAATAATGTACAGAAGTCTCTCAACAGATTTTAATGACTACCTTCAGTCTTTATGTATCTTTTCTCTCATGTATGAGACTGGTATTAATATTTTCGCCTAAATATTAATATTACATATACCGCCACAATTTTACGCTTGCACGTAATGGCGGATTATAGCCTCCAATCGCTAGATTAGGGCTAATGGATGGCGAATAGACAATTTCGTCCTATCTGTTGGAATGTAGCCTTGCTACCGACGCTACTACACGGAGGGTTGGGTCAATGCGCTCGGTAGCGACAGGGCGTTTCTGCGTGACGTCATTGCCGAGAAGAGGTAACAGTACGAGACGTGTACTAATGCTCTCGTAATAACACTCATTTACGAAACAAGAAGGGCGATGTAACGGATTATGGATACGATAGAAACATAGGTACACGGGAACTGAATGTTGCTATTTGTTCTGCCTACGCATCTCATGCTCAGTTTTCCATATGCAACACTCGTAAGAGTTTTCACTTCAATAAAATCGTTTTGTGTCTGACAATGAGCAATAGTGTTTAACTTCTTTTTCATGCAGATATGAAGTAACAAGAAAACGCCATAGCTCCAATTACTCCATATTCGCATAATTATACAGAAGTTTGAGATTAATCGACACACGTCAGTTAAATAGTCGGCATGGGCCCGAAAAGAATTAGAAATACACCTTTTTAAGCTGAAAATACCAGTAATAGTATTGTCATTATGTAGCTTACATAAATGTATGTTTTCGTGAACAAAGAGCTTGAGAACCAGGTTTGGATTATATCTTTTCGACTCCGATGTGTCCTTTTCTTGCATTTGATGAGATGGTTGTATGCGGGTAGAGAGTTTTGTGGAATGCGGAGTGTTTCAGTCATAAGCTAAGAACTGTGTGGAAACTGAACGCTGTGGCATTGTCTGCATGACTCAGTAATTTGTGTTCTACTCTCAGCAGGGCTATACTTTCTCGAGAGTCTTAACATCGTCCGCGACTCTACTTTTTTTCTGTTCGTGTGCTTCGCTCAACTTTTTTCTTCTTTGGTGACAAGGAAGCTGGTTTGTAAAGTGCACGTTTACAGGTTTCACAAGCTTTCTTCCATCACTACTTTGTGCTACCTTTTGGCTACAGGATGGAACAGCAACAGAAGTGGCTTTAATAAGTCGTAATGTAGGCATTGCAGTCGGTTTTAAGATCTTCGTTCGTGGAAGTTTCAATAATTCGGCCTGGAGATCTCGTAAATAAGCGTCCTCTTTAAAGTTATCCTACGGACAGCAGTATTTTTAATGTCTATGGCATCACTTCTTCTTCACAGTTGGACATATTAATCAGATGATTCTGGAGTTTTGGGAAAATTATGATAAATTTGCTGATTATAGTTTTCTCCCACAGCCAGCGTTCGGTTCGACGTTATTAATGTCAAACCAAACGAACAAATTCTGTAGAACAGGATAACAATGAGCAACATTGCGAAGCTCATTCGCTTCAACACATTCGCTCACCAACTGATCGGACCTTCTCGACAGTGACGTCCAGAATGGAGAAAAATGGAAAATATGGTTCCGCGCCTGGACGTTGGGCTACCTCCGACTAGAACTATCATCTTTCGTTGTGTTTGTCTTCGGAAAGAGGGAGACAAGAGAGAGGAGGCCACAGACGAATTATTATTGCTATCAAAAACCGCCCTCAAGCCCGATTGTTTCAAGAATCGAACTCGCATGTATACTCTGAGGGAAAAAAACGCTCGAAAGAATTATCCGAATGGGGCGGAAAGTGGTAGATGTATAGGTATAGACAAACAAATGATTACGATATCAGAAAAACTGGATGATTTAATCAAGGGAAAGAGCTTCACAAATTGAGCAAGTCAGTAAAGTGTTGGTCAACCTCTGGCTTTTACGCAAGCAGTTATACGGTTTGACATTGATTGATAGATTTGTTGGGTGTCCAATCTGGGGAATATCGTGCCAAATCAAGTCCAGTTCATGTGTTAGAAGGTCAAAATCCAGAGCTGTTTCGAGGATCTTCCCCGTAATGGTCCAAATGTTCTCAACTACGGAGAGATCTGGCGATCTTGCTGACCGAGGACGGTTTGGTAAGCACGAAGAGAAGCAGTAGAAACTCTCGCCGTTTTTGGACAGACACTATCTTGCTGAAATATAAGCTCAGGATAGGTTGTCATGAAGTGCAACAAAATGAGGCGCAGAATCTAATCGACCTACCGTTGTGCTTTAAGGGCGCAAAGAGATTCTGATAGGATGTGAAATGGCTCTCCAGACCATCACTCGTGGCTGTCGGGCAATCTGGTGGGTGACAGTCAGGCTGGTATCCCACCACTGCCTGGGGCTCAGTACGAAGCAGGGCTCACGACTGAAGACAGTTCAAGCCAGTCAGTGATACTCCAGGCTGAGGACGAGGGGGGTGTCAGCGAGAAAAAGATTTTAAGTTCGCTGGAAGTCACTAATCGCCTTCATTCTCAAATACTGGATGAATAAAGTGTGAGGCCGTGAGTTATTCTACTTTAAGACACATACACGCTTGCTGACTTATTGTGTAACGTTAAATTATCCTAAAAGACGACCGCTGTTTCTTAACTTTACAAAAAATGCAAATATTGGCATCTGAATGTCTAGTGGGACAATCTTACGCCCTACAACAGGCGATTTTTCATAGCTGCTAGCGTCCTATACCATTCTGTAGGTGCTAAGTCTGAATCACTACTACAAAGAAAAACTCGCAACGGAACTCTAATTACGGGACTTCCCAACAGTCGATTAGTCGATCGTAGATTGGACTTTATTAACTAATTTGCAGTAATTTTTTCTTATAGGATGCATGCGGCTGAAAGTGTATTTACTCTTAGTTATTCAGCAGGGATTAGTCTGGGTCGGAAGAGCAACATGGATTCTCATACGTTCACACGCAGAGCCTCAGACATTGACAGTGTTACCAAAGATAATATTCTTCGTTTCTAGTCGAAGATGAGTCGTCGAAAGTGGTTTGTACCTTGCAGCTGAAAGGAAACACGAACATTATCAGGATCATGATGTGTGAGGTGAATCGTTACTGGGTAAACAATAAGTCCTGCCTCATCTGATTCAAATGGCTCTAAACACTATAGGACCTAACATCTGAGGTCATCAGTCCCCTAGACTTAGAACTACTTAAACCTAACTAACGTAAGGACACCCCACACATCCATGCCCGAGGCAGGATTCGAACCTGCGAAGCGCCTAGAACCGCTCGGCTACCGCGGCCGGCTGCCTCATCTGAGTTCAATGAAATGATAGCAAAGTTAACTCTGGCGGGAAACCCGTAGTACTCCTAAAATGTTTTTAAAGTTACAGGGACTTTTTAATTCCTAACTCGAAAATCCTCAACTAGCGTCCATCCATAATCACAGTCAAAATGGGCAGGGAAGCGGCACAATATACACTGAGGTGACTAAAGATGACGATAGTACCGCGTACACGAGGCATAAAAGGACGGTGCATTGGCGGAGTATTGGCCGCGTGGAAGGAATTCACATACTTTGAACGCGCAATTGTAGGTGGTGCTAGACGCATGGGACATTCAGTTTCACAAATCTTTAGGGAATTCAGTATTCCGAGATCCACATTGTCAAGAGTGTGCCGAGAATAACAGATTTCATGCATTACCTCTCACCACGGACAACGCAGTGGCCGGCAGCAAAAAGAGGTCCGACACGATATTAGGAGGTATCCATGCCTCGAGGACGTAGTCAGGATTTCGCGAAGTGGTGGGTGGGGGGGGGGGGGGTCCAATTTGTTAAAGAGTACCTTAGAAAGATTCATGTCTTCCACTTACTCTTAAAATTTCCATAAACAACTGTAAACTATTTTATTCGATAGTGATCTTGTAGTTTTCATCTTACTCATGATTGCTGTATTTTGCAAACCAATAAGAAGCATTCATGCTCCAATTTCCGTTCACCCTCCTAGGTCATTCTTCTTTCAGTCTGGATTTGAGCTTAGGTAATGATCATAAATAGACGAGTCTGGGGATTTGAAATAAAGAGATCTATGTTCGACAGAGTAGCGACAAGAATTTTTGATGGCGAAAATTCAAAGAATCCGTAATTATTCAACCTTACATTTTCCAAAATTTCCTAATTTAAGTATGCATCTAACACTTCTTGCAACGTAAGGAAGTTCATTTTCTGGATTAAAGAGTGTCCCGGCAGACAAATCCATGAGCCTAAATGATGAAACTTCTGACTTATATTTTTTTATCATGAGGCTTTTAGTATCGGGAGTCTCCAAAGAGATGCTCGGCTCGCCTCCAAAGCTGCTCTTGTCATTCAGTCAGACGGGCTGTATTTTTAAGAGGATCGGAGACTTCCAGGAAAGAAAGGTATTCGGAAGGAACTGACTGTGGCCTAGCTTCATTGTTCAGAAGTAAATAAGTAAAGTTACAGATTTACCACTCCTTTAATATTTCAGTAATTAATTCCATGCCAGAGTCATATTTGTATAAGAAGTAAGTCTTGTAAAGAGGGTTGTAATTGTTCAGGAACGAATCAGTATTTCAATATAGTTTTTGAATGCTAGTTCTTTTACATTATCCAGAAAATACACTATCTTTTACCGTCTCCTTACGAATTTCATTTCTGCTGAGTGGAACATAGTTGTTTAAAAGCGAAGCACCACCTGCTTGGCACAGTTGCACCGCTCACACACTGCGCTGCACGAGGCTTTCTTTTATTCAGCTGGGTTGCTGCTGCGGAGTGCTTTACTGTCCATCACACTCGAGCGGTACCGGGTTTCCGTTGTCACAGGTAAGCTATAAAAGAATTTTACGGCCAGTTTAACAACAGTTAGGAGACAACAACATAATACACTTATCTTTGCATTTCAAGATTGCTATTCGGTCGGTTAAGGTAAAGTTACAGTGCAGAAATTCACCTCCTCTCTCAGACACACTCATTATCACACTAAAGCGTCACATTTGCGTGTCTATCATTCACTGTTTGCGAGTTTTGTTTAGCCACTTGGTTACGTAGAATCATAGCACATTTTTCTGTATACATTTTGGTTATTTACTCTTTCCAAATCCGTTTTGTGCTTTTATGTAGCGTTTTTATTCTGTTAGTTTTGTGTCATGGGACTGCAATTCACGTATTGCGCTGGCACGCACTATAGCATTGTTCACTGAATTGCACGACAAAGAATCCCACAGGATCCTTTCTTTAATTCACTGTTTTCGTTTCCTAATCAGTTCGGTTATAATTAATGGTAACAGCTATACAGTTTCAGATAGTTTAAACGACGCATTTAATTTTCAAAATTACACCTTGAAATCCCTGAGCTAGCAGGACAGAGCGGATGAGGTTATATTTGTGGAAGGGGGCCAAAATAAGTTACTGTCAGTTGCACTCAACATGTAAACTTTATTTCTTAAAACACATAATAACACAAACAAGAATCAAAACTCTCAAGGTTTTAAGGAAAGACCTCCTTTTTTTTATTCAGATCGGCTGAAGGCCACATCAAAAATCCGAGGCACAAGGTCTAAACAAGGAATTGAGGTACAGGAGTTCTTCTGCAGGTTTCACTTCTTTATAAAAAAAATTTTTTATCTTCAATATAAATAGGCTGCAAGCCTTAGCTTAAATTTTTCACATAGAACTCGGCTGAAGGCCTCACATTAATCAAGAACAGCGTTACGGCCTAAGACCGAGACAAAGATTTTCAAAGTTTAATCTAAATAGGCTGAAACTCGGCTGAAGGCCGCATATCAACAAAACAATTTAACGGCTTAAGGCCTAGGAAGAAGAGCTTTCAATTTGAAAAGGCCGAAGGCCTTATCTTAAAATGTTTCGTATAAAACAAGGCTAAAGGCCTCATACTAAAGAATGACAGTCTTATGACTTAAGGGCAAGACAAGGATTTTTAATTTTTAATTTAAGGGAGATTAAAACCCGGCTGAAGGCAATGCAGAAAGCAATTTTTGGCTTAAGGCATAAAGGGAGGAGCTTCTAAATTTCAACTACAATAGGCTAAAGGCTTTATCCTAAAATGCTTCACATAACTCTCACTTGACGGCCACATACGAAACCCAATCTATCTCACTACTTAAAGACCAGACAAATTAATTTCCAGTTTTTAATTAAAGCTGGAAAACTCGACTGAAGGCCACATAAAACTAGAAAATATTTCTTACGGCTTAAGGCCTAGAGAAAATTTTTCAACTTTTGATTTGAAAAGGCTGAAAACTCGGCTGAAGACTACATACCAACTTGAAACCAATTTACGGTTTAAGGCCTAGGCACAAGGAATTTTCAGTTTTCATTTTGAAAGGCTGAAACTCGGCAGAAAGCCACATACCAAACATGAAACATTTTTTTTTCTTTTTTTTTACGATTTAAGGCCTAAGAAGAAAAGCCTTGCAACTTTAATAAGCTAAAACTCGACTGAAGGCCACACAGAGTAATTAAAACTAAAACGGAAATCACTGTGTAAAACACAAGGAGCGGCACTCAGAAGGTTCCAAGGATCGGCCTGGGAAGGTAAGACTAACGCACGTTTAGGTGAGACAGGCAGCCAGACCGACAACCTCTTAATTGGAAGGCAACCCAACCGAAAGCCAGCCGACGATCCAACCAACAAGATCAGTTCTGCTACGCCTGACCAGCAAAACGACAACAAGATGTCACTAGCACAACGTTCTGGATACTGGTGCCCAATCCAGCGAAGTCAGAATAAACGCCCAAAACTACCAACAACACCTCAGCTGTCGAACTACACGCCGTGCTGGACAGCATCAACACGACGAGGAAAATACACTGCCAAAAACTACGTCAACGACCAGGGCAGGTCACCGGAACGTCAACGGCCACAAGGCAGAAGATAATTAATGAAGGAATGAATTGGATTAAGTTAAACACCACACAGGAAGACGGCTGAAATTCTAGCCGACTTTAATGCAGACACGTTGTTCGCGGTATCTCCCAGAAAGTGGCAACCAGGATTAAACGAAGAGATGTGATGGCAGTTGAGGCTTGATAGTAGGTTAGCACTCTACTTTTAGTGTCCAGGATCGGTGGGGGACCTACTTCGTAACCCTCGCAATAAGCGCCCCCCCGTGTGCACGCCGCGAGCGACTCTGGCCTGACTATGCGCCATGGAGACTTCCTCGCTGCTCTGCCGCAACCGACCGACTGCCTAGGCCCGGAAACGGTCAAAGAACCAAATACACGTCGGCCGATGAGACGGGCGACCGAACGACTAACCAACGGTCGTTCCCGCTCCACTCTCCTTGCGTTGGACAGTTCAAGTGTGTCGCCAGCGCCTCCGGCGACCACTAGCTGTCCGCGCCTCACCGGCGCTCCATCCCCGACTTGTCTGCAGCTGCGTCCCGACTGAGCTCCCGACCCACGACGACCCGGAAACGCTGATCGCTCCAAAGATGGTACGAGAGTGTACTTATCGATAAGAGCTGCTGCTGCCACTCACGGCAGGCACCGTAAGAGAAGATAACAAACCATCAACGGCACGAACTCGAGCCGCGCACGCCTCACACCTGTTGTTCACTATTACAACACAGACACACACGAGAAGTTTGAGAACAGGAAACCACTTCAGTCCAGTGCTGTTGCAGTTAATAATATTGAACGTATTATTTATTTGTATTCAGAAAAGTTACGTGCTTCACACGCAGCTGGGCGAGGGTGACCGGGAAATGGCAGTACATGGGCGGAACTGTCATTTGACTCAGGTGTTTCATGTGAAAAGATTTCCGAAGTGATTATAGCCGCACAACAGGAATTAGCAGACTTTGAACGGGGAATCGTAGCTGGAGCTAGATGCATGGGACATTCCATTTTGGAAATCGTTAGGGAATTCAGTATTCCGCGATCCACAGTATCAAGAGTGTGACGACAATACCAAATTTCAGGCATAACCACTCACTACGGACAACGCAGTGGCCGACGGCCTTCGTTTCACGACCGGCAGCAGAAGACCGACGCGAGTGTCGTTGCTAACATCACGACATCGCCTGCAGCGCCCCTCCTGGGCTCGTCACCATATTGGTTGAACCCAAGAAGACTGGAAAACGGTGGCCTTATCTTATGAGTCCCGGTTTCAGTTGGTAAGGGATGATGATAGTGTTGAAATGTGGGGCAGATACCACGAAGCCATCGACCCAAGTTATCAAGGCACTGTGCAACCTGGTGGCGGCTCCATAATGGTGTAAGCTGTATTTACATGGAACGGGTGGTCTAACGCACGTCTTTCCGGGCAGGAAGGAACGCCTGGTCCCCGGCACGAATCCGCCCGGCAGATTTGTGTCGAGGTCCGGTGAACCGGCCAGTCTGTGGATGGTTTTTAGGCGGTTTTCCACCTTCCTCGGCGAATGCGGGCTGGTTCCCCTTATTTCGCCTCAGTTACACTATGTCGGTGATTGCTGCGCAAACAAATTCTCCACGTACGCGTACACCACCATTACTGTACCACGGAAACATAGGGGTTACACTCGTCTGGTGTGAGGCGTTCCCTGGGGGTCCACCTGGGGCCCAATCGCACAATAACCCTGGGATCGGTGTGGGGCGGCGGTGATGTGGATTGCGTTAGACGTCGTGGGGTTGTGGAGCACTGCAGCTGCGGCGGGGACGGAGCCCTTCCATCGTTTCTAGGTCCTCGGTTAACATATAATACAGGGTGATTCAAAAAGAATACCACAACTTTAGGAATTTAAAACTCTGCAACGACAAAAGGCAGAGCTAAGCACTATCTGTCAGCGAATTAAGGGAGCTATAAAGTTTCATTTAGTTGTACATTTGTTCGCTTGAGGTGTTGTTGACTAGGCGTCAGCGTCAGTTGATGTTAAGATGGCGACCGCTCAACAGAAAGCTTTTTGTGTTATTGAGTACGGCAGAAGTGAATCGACGACAGTTGTTCAGCGTGAATTTCGAACGAAGTATGGTGTTAAACCTCCTGATAGGCGGTGTATTAAACGTTGGTATAAACAGTTTACAGAGAATGGGTGTTTGTGCAAAGGGAAAAGTTCTGCACGGCCGAGAACGAGTGATGAAAATGTAGCACGCATCCAGCAAGCATTTGTTCGCAGCCCAGGAAAATCGACTCGCAGAGCTAGCAGAGAGCTGCAAATTCCACAATCAACTGTATGGAGAGTCCTACGAAAAAAGTTAGTTATGAAACCTGAACGTCAACTACCCGAGGCGATGCATCGGCCGCCAGGCAGCCCGTGACAGAGCACTTCATCACTGGCCTCCAAGAAGCCCTGATCTTACCCCCTGCGATTTTTTCTTATGGGGGTATGTTAAGGATATGGTGTTTCGACCACCTCTCCCAGCCACCATTGATGATTTGAAACGAGAAATAACAGCAGCTATCCAAACTGTTACGCCTGATATGCTACAGAGAGTGTGGAACGAGTTGGAGTATCGGGTTGATATTGCTCGTGTGTCTGGAGGGGGCCATATTGAACATCTCTGAACTTGTTTTTGAGTGAAAAAAAAACTTTTTAAATACTCTTTGTAATGATGTATAACAGAAGGTTATATTATGTTTCTTTCATTAAATACACATTTTTAAAGTTGTGGTATTCTTTTTGAATCACCCTGTACAATACAATACATGGAACGGACTGGTACAAACGGACCGATCATTGGCTGGAAATAGTTCTGTTTGGCTACCTGGAGACCATTTTCAGCCATTAATGGACTTCATGTATCCAAGTAATGATGGAATTCTTAAGGTTGACAATGTGCGAAGTCACCGGGACACAACCGTTCGCGATTGGTTAGAAGAGCATTCTAGACAGTTCGAGCTATTTACTGGCCCACCCAGATGGTCCGACATGAATCCCTTCGAACACTCATACGACATAATGGAGAGGTCAGTTCGTGCACAAAATGCTGCACCGGCAAAGCTTTCGCAATTATGAACGGCTATGGAGGCAGCGTGGCTCAATATTTCTGCAGTGGACTTGTTGAGCCCATACCATGTGGAGCTGCTGCACTGCGCCAGGAAAAAGGAGGTCCGACGCGTTATTAGGAGCCAACCCATGACTTCTAACATGTCAGTGTATGCGGGCTACGTAATCGTAGGTTGTATTTGCACATTGCTTACAGCTTTATTTATTTTACAATTTCTGGTTTGATTCATAGCTGCGCTGGAGACCTGAAACAGATATTATTCCCCGACGCAGTTCGATTCGGTAACTGCCAGCACAGTGGCGCTGTGTGCTGCTATGTGGGACGCGCTCCTCCAGTGCCCGTGACCCCCGGCTGCGCCTGGCCGCCTGCCAAGGCCCGGTCCGCCCGGCCGCCTGTTATCGACGCGCCGCCCCCGCCGCCTCCGCCGCCCCCGCCGCCGCCCCCCGACACACACACACAGCGGCGGCGCTGCGGCAGGAGCCGCATCCGTGACGCACCGCGGCCGGGCCACCGCCGCGCCGCGCCGTGCAGTGTTCTGTCGTCATACGCGCCTCGGACACCCCACCCACCAGGCCGTGACGCCGCGCCCGATAAACTCCTGCCTGCCTCCTCTGACGCCGCGGAATATTTCAGCGGCCCGGCCGCCGCGTCACGCGCTATTTCGGGCTGGGAGAGCAAAGCAGGTGTGCTGCGGACCCGCCTTGGCACACTCCTGTCAGCGACTCGTGCTCACCGGACACAATACAAACTAATTATAAACTCTACGAAACTTTTCAGAAGAACACTACAGGTAAATGGCCATGGATAACACATGAGGCAGTATGTGAAAGACTAACTCTCAAAGCTCTTTTACAATCTTTGCCAATGTTTTATGTCTATATAGTAGAAGAAATATTTCAATTGGTCAACGAAAGAAGGAAGTACAAAAATAGTTAGAGAAATTCAGGAATGCAGAAATTCGGGTAACTTAGGAATGAAATAAATAGTAAGGGCAAGGAAGCTAAGGCGAAATGCATCCATGGAAAATATCAAGAAGTCGAAAAAGATGTGGTTGTTGGAAGGACTGACTCAGCATATAGAAAAGTCAAAACAATCTTCGGTGAAATTAAAAGGAAGAGCGCTAACATTAAGAAGGCAATGGGAATTGCACAGATAAATGCAGAGAAGAGAGTGGATACGTGGAAACAGTACACTGAAGGCCTGTATGAGGAGGAGCACTCGTCTGACGACGTGATAGAGGAAGAAATACGAGTCGTAGGGCAGAAATAGAAAATCCAGCATTAAATTTAGAATTTAAAAGAGCTTTCGAAGATCAAATAATGCACAACGGGTATGTAACATTCGATTAGAATTTCTGAAGTCACTGCGCCATGTGGCAACAAAACTACTCGCTTTGGTGTGTAGAATGTATGAGACTGGCGATATACCATCAGACTTTCCGAAAATCACCATCCACACAATTTCTAAGATAGAAAGAGCCAACAGGTGCAATAATTATGGCACAATCAGCTTAACAGCTCATGCACCCAATGTGCTGACAAGAATAATATACAGGAGAGTGCAAAAGAAAAGTGAGAATCTGTCACATGGCGACCAGTTTGGGTTTATGAAAGGTAAGAACACCAGAGGGGCAGTTCTGATGTTGCGGTTGATAATGGAAACGAGACTGAAGAAAAATCAGGCCATGCTCATAGGATTTGTCGACAAGAAAAAAGTTCAATGTAAAACGGTGCAAAATGCTTGAAATTCAGGAAAAAATGGGGGTTAGCTGTAGTGAAACATGGGAAATATACAATATGTATAAGAACCAACAAGGAGCAATAAGACTGAAATACGAAGAACGGGGTGCTCTTAGTAAGAAGGATGTAAGGCAGCGGTGCAATCTTCTGCCACTACTGTTCAAGCAATATATCTAAGAAGCAATGACGGAAATAAATAGAAAGGCTCAAGAGTGGAATTAAAATTGAAGGAGAAAGGATATCAATAATGAGGTTTGGTGAGGAGATTTACGTCCTCAGAGAAAGTGAAGAAGAATTGCAGAATTTGTTGAATGGTATAAAAAGTCTAATGAGTACAGCATATGCATTAAGAGTAAATCAAAGGAAGACAAATGCAATGAGAAGTAGCAGGAATGAGAACAGCGAGAAATTCAACTCCAAAATTGGGGATCATGAAGTAAACGAAGGTGAGGAATTCTCTACTAGTAAGAAACTAAGGCCTAAAAATGAAGAAGAAATTTGTGAGAATGTATCTTCGGAGCACAGCATTGTATGGTAGTGAGACATGGATTGTGGGAAAACTGTAACAGAAGAGAATAGAAGCATTTGAGATGCGGTGTTACAGAAGAACGTTGAAAATTAGGTTAAGTGAATTAGAAGGTTCTCCACAGTATCGGAGAAGAAAGGAATACATGGAAAACACGGACAAGAAGGAGGGACATGATGATAGGACATCTCTTAAGGCATCAGGGAGTAGCTTCCATGGTCTAGAGGGAGCTGCAGAGGGTAATAACTGTAGAGGAAAACAGAGATTGCAATACATCCAGCAAATAATTGGAGATGTAGGTTGCAAGTGATGAAAAGGTTGCCACAGGAGAGGAATTCGTGGCAAGCCGCATCAAAGCAGTGAGAAGGTGGTGGTGGTGGTCGTGATGGTGGCATGTATAAGGCACTCGGCAACATGGTCATCAGTGCCTGTGCTCAACTAAAAGAGCACAAGTGTGGTTATGAGTTCTTAGAAGCATGTAACAAAATGTAAATAAAAAAATGGAATCCGCAGCCATCCTGGGACTCTCTCAGCAAAAGACGGATGCCTCAAAGCAGTGTCTGGCTAAAACACATAGATTATAACCACACAACATCTAAAATAGTGGAACGATGAACTGTGCTTGCACGGTTGTAAAATAAACGATGAAGCAGCCATCCTAGAAACATATTGAAACCTTCTACCTAAGACACTATTGAGAAGACCAGACATCATACAGAATCTTAAGACACAAACAACATTCGATTCATCATCACGTGAAACGAAGGGCAGATGAACTGGTAAGTGGATTGCACCCCTCATGGCTGTATATAAATCGCATCCATTTAAAGTATGTCATAGAGTCGTTCAGAAACTTGTACACCACAAGCACTACATACCAGTGGCTATTGCTGCTGAAGGAGGAATCCATGCACCAGAGGACAGTGTCCTATCTGGGTGCGCCTTAATAGTACTTGCTCCGGTCGCACTGACCACGGTTGTGTCGTTGGTTTCAAGGGCCTCAGCTTGTTGTTCTCCAACCCTAAACAACCCTCCTTCCACAGATGCATGATGCTGAGTCTCAATAGCAATGTAACTACGTGGACAGGGGGAGTGCACGCAGAAATTGTGATTTCCAAACAGGCGTCCGTAGCTGCTACATCTGCTGCTTCATTACCCTGAATGCCCATGTGCCCTGGTACCCAGCAGAATGACACATCCTGTCCCAGCCTCTGTAAATGGAAAAAGGTGTCATGAATCAACTGAAGATACTTTTGGCTGGATGTATGTGATCGATAGCCTGAAGGGTACTGAGGGATTCGGTGTAGATGAGGAATTTGTTAGCAGGAAGGCACTGCATCTTCACTAGTGCCCTCAAGACAGCATATAATGTACCAGGTAAGCGAATCTTGATGACACAGTCTGGAAATAACACAGCACGGCCAGCGGAACCGTCCTGCTTGGACCCAGCAGTGTCAACGACCACACAGTCACATTGCTCGACTAAAAGTTTCTAAAACATCGATTTAAAAGCAGAAACCGGAGTAAAAATCTTCTTGCACACTGATAGATCTAAGACAATTTTGGGTCTCCGTATTAACCGGGGCGGCGAACAACTCGAGCTGCAATGAAGCACAGAAATACCGTCTGCATTAAGAGCCACTAAGTCCTGCTGCACGCGAACGCTGAATGGCTTCACTGCTCGTGGCCTATTTCTAAATAGTCCGTCCAGTGGAGGACGTGCAAGAGTATCTGATGCCCGTGACTGTGGCATGGAGTGCAGGCTGCACAAATGGTGCATCATGGGGACCTGCCGACAGGTGACGTGGTTCGCCAGCCTCAATACAGACGCCAGGAATTGGACGCATTTACACTCCTGTAGCCAACGGAATCCCCTTATGATGAGCAGCATCAACTATCTAACCGTAGTCAAAGCGGCATCGCACAAACGCCTTGTAAAACTGAAGCAGACGCTTTCGGTCTGCTCCCTGAAATCTGTGACAGTGGCATTTTAAAACATTCAGTGCCTTTAAATGTTTAGCCTTAATAGCCTTCAGACGTGGTAATCAAGTGAGGCGGTCATTGAAACTGAGATACAGAAACTTCACTGAACGTTCAAAAACAGCTAATTTACTGTGCAGTTGCAAGTTCGCTCTGCTAAGCATCCACCACGGCGGTTTTCGTTCAGAGACTGACGTATCTAAGAGGTGAATCCAGATACGGATGTGATCACTGGCCTGGAAGTTAGGAATCACTTCCCACTGAGCAGCACCCACAAGGGCAGGAGAACAAAAAGCAAGATCTATGGCTGACGATGACTCCATGGCAGTGCTAAAGTAAGTGCTGTCCCCAGCGGTTAAGAAGGCATAACCCCCCTGACGCAATAAAACATTCTACAACCAGACACCTGGGGCACGTTTGTGGAGACCCCCATAGCACATTGCGTGCATTAAAATCTCCTACAAGTGGGAAGGGTGGAGGGAGTTGTGAAAACAGGTCAAAAAGGCCTGCTGTATCCAAAGTTTCGTTCGTCGGCAGATACACATTACCGATGGTAACAGCACCGTGACAGCAACTGCCTGAGTAGCTGTTTTGAGGGAGACAGAAGTTGAGTGGTACATGTCATTCACAAAGATAACCGCTCCACCTTCAGCCCTGTCTCCATTGAGATCATATTTACGATGAGGGTTGTATCCCCTGAACACATGGCCATCACTACGTTTTAAATGCGTTTCCTGCAGACACAGAGAGAAGGGTCTCCCCTGGGCGGACACTTTCAGTTCCACCGCAAATGTTCTGTACCCGTTCCTGTTCCACTGAAGCACAGCTGCCACTTATCTGGCCCCTCTGCGTGTAGGAGAATCCAGTTCAGGAGGAAGAGATGTGAGTGGACTCAAGGGCTCAAAGAAGCAGAGTTATAAGTTCAATGCTGAGTCGTTATTTGAGTATTTCTAGATATGACCAGATACCTGCGTCGAGACTGCCTTTTTGCTGTTTTCGGCTGTTCTGGTATAATTCTAAAAGGAAATTTCTTGATTAGAAAAAATTGTTTATTAATGTGTTTGAATTATAGTTGTCCTTCAGACGTGTAGTGTAGTTCTTCAGCCGCTAATTATTTGCCCCCGCGTATTTTATTAAAAAAAATTTTGCCTTCTGTTTTTAATTGCTTTTGATTACTAAGCCAGGCCTTCAGCCGTCCTTGTTTCTGGTGTCGTTTTGGACCTTCAGTCCAGAAAGCAAGTTTTCTTTGACTAGGGCTTCAGCCATGTTGTCTAATTGTGATCTTTTAAAGCAAGGTGTAAATAAGTGGTTCTTAGAAAAACAAAATTGTGTGTTTGATTGTGCAACTCACAGTAACTGTTTACGTCCCCATCCACAATCGTAACCTTATCCTGTGCGCTCTCTGAGTACCTACCAACCAGGTTTCATAATGCTCCACTTTTTCACGCTTCTCAGTTTTTATGACATCATGTTTCCCGAACTATGATAGGCAGGTGATTCTCAACCTTAAAGCAATCGTTACCTGACAATAAGGGATGTGGGTATAAAGTTTGGTAGAAATCGACCCAGTGCTGTAGGAGGACATATGGAACATACACACATGCAGACATCGCTTTTTATAATATGTATGGATATTGTAGAAAGAGAAAAGTTTGGGCTATAAGGATCGGAAAAAGTGATGTAAGGGCTCCATTCAAATCAACGACAGTTTCCTGTGCCCTTGGGTTCGTATCGCTCGTTGTGATGTATTCTTTCTTTTTTTCATGGAAATGAAAGCTGTCGTGACATCTAAATAATGTCATTTTAAACAAAATATATTTTATTGCGAACTAGGAAAAAAAGTGATCTGCCAGTATCATCACGAGGACCTCACGAAGACACGATTTTCGGCGCAGCTACATGTTTTTCTGTATTTGTATTATGTGTACTTCTTTCACCAAGTTAAAAACTTTATTATGAAGTTGCAAAAATGTCAGACATTTCTTGAAACACATCGATAGCTGCATCAGCGAACTGGCGCCTCTTACATGATCAGTTGTTAGCCCCAGTATTTCTCTGAAACTAACAGAATTATGTCGTACGCTTAAACCAAGATGGGCTGTCTTTGCACATATTACGCACGAAATACATGTATATGCGTGCAGGAAAGTGGTATTCCTCCAGTCAGCTTGGTGTAGATAATTCCTCTGCATTGATTGTTCTGCGGCGCCCACGCTTTGAGTGCAGTCAAACAAACCTGAATTATGTGCAATTAAGTGACAGCTCGTCTCTCTCTGAGGAACCAGGAATCGCAAAAGAAATGAGTTCCCTGGTGTTAAAAGGCAGTCGAGCTGAAAATGAAAAAACTGTAAATCAGCCATTAATCGGTTTTCAACGTCTTGTACCTTATTCTGAACATGACTGCTCACACCAAACTGAGGCAACACTGGGAATGTTGTAGCCGTGTCAGGCCATCCACATTACTTCTTCAGCTGTCTATCACTATAGACTAGTGTTAGATGTATCACTATGATCTCGAGTCAAAGGAGAAAAAGCAGCAGTGAAAATGGGTACCTTCACCACAACCGAGGAAGGTGAAGTTCGAACCATCATTAGGTTAGGTGATGACGACTGTTTTTGGGACTGTCATTATGTGGTGCTAACAGAATGTCCGCGTAACTGAACAAACTGTCACAAACAGTAGTACAGTACTGACGTCTCTCGATGAGGTTACAGCACCCAGTTTACCCCACCTCCCATATCCACCTGTCACAGCACTCAGTTACTTCCTCATGTTTTCTCGTACAAATAAGTTATTGTGTGGCACGATTTTTCGAATGACAGTGTGTATGTTTCCAAGGTGTGGCATTTTCTGTGTGGATAAAATCTAAACTGCTTCAGCTAAAGCCTCCGCCAGCTGAGTGCAGGCTGTTGCAGCTGTAGCAAGCAAATCCATATGACTTCTTTAGCCACCTCCATTGTTGGAATAATGTTGCACGGCTTAATAGGTATCAAGACGTTTCATACTGTTGACGAGAAAAATTAAAACAATTAGTTACTTAGCTGTATGTTCTATAGATCATTTGAACGAATGTTTTGTCAAAAATAACGTGGAATGAGTGAATTTTTAGGATATGATTACGCAATTAGTGTTAAAATTAAGTATTACGTTATTTTTCAGTCCTACTCACGCAACTATGCTTAAGACAGATGATTTTTTTCAGGCTACCACTTTTTAAATAAGAGGTCATCCATGGAATAGAACGAGTTGTGCAGGAGACATGAGTTTTTGTTAGATTTAATACTTGCTTTGCAACCTGTTGTTACTTGGCAGTTTATGCCCAAACTGTCAAGCAACCTATTTTATACTGCAATATGCTGATCCCAGTAGTCAATGTAGACAGTCCTTTAATACTTCGTGAAAGCTGCAGACAGTATTCACTACTGTCAATGACTGCACTGCTAATTATTTCTTCTTCTCCTTTCGTTTTTGGGGGACTTCTTTAGCTGGCTCACAGCAGGGAAGTTAACTTAGAAGGACCGGAGTGTCATAAAATTGTTCGGTACTGAAAGTCACCACCGAGCAGGTGTGGAATGATGAAATCACAGCATCCTGTGTCTGCACAGCAGGCGCGTAGGAGTGCAGCCTGTATTCCATAAAAACCTACATTGTGTGAGACACTAGAAGGAATCTTTAGTGGGATAAGATCTGAAAGGCAGGCGAAAACAGAGCTTGAGTCTGTGGGACTCGCTATCGGTCGCAGCTGTGCCATTCACGAATGTTTGTACATATCTGAGTAAGACAATCGGTGTATGGTTTACAGTAATTTTTTCGGTGTAATACGTATTTTCCCGTGCGTGTCTACATGCAAGACTTTTGGTTGGTCAGGGTTGGAAATCTGTCATGTAGCGGGAGAGATTCTGCACCTTCCTCCCACATCACACCACTGTTGGCTAATCATGACAAAATCGGCAAGAGTAGGGATTTATTAAACTTGTTTATAAAATTATTATTGCTTGGAACTCTCAGGTGTGCTGCAATTGGCCAGCAAGATTCCTACACCGCCAGAACCAGCCAGGTTTTACAGAGTTAAGTCAGAACATACTGATGGTAGAGCGGACAAAGAGAACGGTTGGTACAGGTCGTTACAGAGAACTGCGGAGACGGGTGTCTCTGACTTGAAAAAAATACATTGGTCGAGCTAGGCTCAGACTTTCCAGAAACTTCTGCTGCTGTCTTCCATACTCGCACCAATTAATGGTGGTACGCATGGTCCAAGAGGGACGTGAAGCTAGCTAATTTACATCAGAATGTAATTGTGCACTTTTAACATTAATACCCAGACAGTTCCACCCATCATGCACGTTGGTGAATGTATTGGTGTTTTTCCTTCAATATGTCACACTCACCCACACCAAGGCTGTAATTGAGAATTACAACCTTTTGTCCATTTATTATTAAATGTTTATATATGTGATTCAGTGAGAAAACCATTTTGTTAGATGTTTTATGGTAATAAACCAAATTATTGTAATGATCACCTCTTTACTTTTGTTATTAGATGTGTCCGTTCATTAAAACATCACTGTGAAGTGTGGTACTCATGTTTTCATGCTTAATTGGACACCCCTAGTAATTGTCATTGAACAAGACGTTATCCATTGTACGACATTGTTTCTCATATTTTTTTCGATCCTATGGGAAGCTTCCCTTCCCTGGAGGTCATTGGGGACCAGACTTGTAGCACGTTACGGGCATGCTAATCAGCTCAATCAAGTTTTCACTACTAAGCAAATGATCAAAAATTTTTGTTGCTGAATTTGAATTCCATCCTGAGGAAGCGATAGCCTTAATGATGGGTGATACAGGTCATTTTTATTCTAATATTGCATGTATGGGTATCTCTGTTATTCTCAAATTTTCCTGGATTATTTATGATGGATCTCACTACGGAATGTATGTATTTCGATGGTTTAGTTAATATTTCTAAATACTTGAATAGGTGCCACATGATGACCGCATGAGAACACCTCATTGACCTCTTACTGCTCGATTTTCTACATAAATACTTTCTTTCTAAGTGATGAGTTACCCCAGAAAATTATTCCATATCACGTTACTGAGTGAAAACATGCTAAATAAACAAGGGAATTGATTCATTGTTTCTAAGAATAAAAATTATATGACGAGTAAAAATAGCCGAAATTAACTGTTTGAGCAGCTCAGTAATATGCTTCTTCCAGCTTAAATTTTCGTCAATATTTACAACAAAAATTTGGAGTCTTCTATCCTGATTAATCCTATGCAGAACTCAATCCTGTTTGAAAAGTTGTTCTAACTTCATAAGTAATGCTCTTACTGATATTTATATGCATCACCGGCACATGGATTTTTTCTGCACAGTTTAAAATACGTAATTGTTAAACGTGTTTATAAGAAAGGTATCGTCCAATTTCCTTGCTGACATCTTTTTCGAAAATATTCAAAAAAGTTGAAGGTTCAAGAGTAGTCTTACATTTAAGTAGCAAAAATTTACTTAGTGTGTCAGATATTTCACTCAAGAAGGATTGCTCAGCTCACTGCTGTTTATACATTCACTCACAAAAACACAGTAAGAGGAAAAAGAGGAATTATTCAAAAGGTACGGAAATATGTACGTGTGACGTCCATCTACAGAAAAAGAAATGATTACAGTTTCAGGAAAAAGTGGATGATTTATTCAAGAGAAAGAGCTTTACAAATTGAAAGCAGTTATTGAACTTGGCGTTGACTGGTAGCATTGTTGGATGTCATCCTGAGGGATATCGTGCCAAATTCTGTCCAATTGGCTCGTTAGATCGTCAGAATACCAGGCAGGTTGGAGAACCCTGTCCATAATGCCCCAAACGTTCTCACTCGGGGAGAGATCCGCTAACCTCACTTGACAAGCATGAAGAAAGCAGTAGTAACTGTCGCCATGTGTGGGCGGGAATTATCCAGCTGAAATGTAAAACCAGAACGGCTTGCCACCAAAGGCAACAAAGCGGGGAATATCGTCGATGTACCATTGTGAGGTAGGGGTTCCGCGGATGACAACCAAAGGGATCCGGCAACGAAATAAAGTGCCACCCCAGACAATTACCCATGGTTGTCGGGCTGTATGGAGGGTGACAGTCAGGTTGGTACCGCACTGCTGTGCAGGGCGTCTCCAGGCAGTTCTTTGGCCTGGGATCTCATTAACTGGACTGCAATTGCCTTCAGTGATGAGTCTCGCTTCGAATTAAACCCAATGACTAGCGATGATGCGTTTGGAGACGTTGAAGACATCAGTGGAATACCAACCTGATTGTGACACACCTTACAGCTTGACGACCAGAAGTGATGGTCCAGGGTGCCATTTCTTTTCGCAGCAGGACCCCTTTGGTTGTCATCCGCTCCACCCTTACAGCCAGCCGTACGTCGACGATATTCTATGCCCCATCTTGTTTCTTTTCATGGTATGCCATCCTGGGCATACATTTCAGCAGGATGATGCCTGCCTGCACACGGCTAGTGTTTTCAGTGCTTGTCTTCGAGCTTGCTAAACCCTACCTTCGCCGGAAGGTCCCTGGAAACCTTCTCCCAAATGGAGAACATTTGGAGCATTATGGGCAGCACCTTCCAAAAACCGCGGGATTTTGATGATCTAATGCGACAATTGGATATAATTTGGCACAATACCTTTCAAGATGATATCCAACAACTGTGTCAGTCAGTGCTAAGCCGAACAACTACTTGCATACGGGCCAGACGTGGACCAACGCATACCGTCTTGCTCAGTTTGTGAAACTCTTTCTCTCGAGTAAATCATCCACTTTTCTGAAATTGCAATCCTTTTTTTTTTTTTTACATGTCCGTCACGTCTGCCGATGTTCATCACATACAAAACAATCCTTCACTGTTCATCGTTTTCTTTGCCTAGTAATGTATCATAAATAAATACCCCCAACAGGTAAACAGGAAGTTTAGTAGAAGGACAGGACGGATTCGGGTTCACATCATTCATCACTGTTTATTAAAACAAATTTCTTTAAGTGAAATCAGATAGATTAACATGATTACAAACAACACTCTGAACCTTTCAAGTTTAAGAAATTACACACCTTAGTTTAGTGACAATTTAAATAAGGCAATAGTTAAAGACAAAAGTTGTGTCTGACAACAGTTCTTAAATTTCAGACTCAAAATTTCCACCTTTACGAATCACAACGCAGAAAATGCTTCAACAAATGAACAAACAATTAATGTTTGGAAGCCGATGACTCTTTAAGGCAAATAGAAGCATAAATCACAAAAGTTTAAAACTTAATAGGTATACCGGAAGACAGAGTAACTCACCAATGTGTGGCCATCCTAACGCGGCTCGACAATATGTCCAATAATAGCACTCGATCCAGCAGAGCCCCAGACATCAAAATGCACACAATTTTAACACAAATTTCAAACAAGGCAGCCAAAGCGTAACCGGCGGCGGTGCATTCCGTGGAGCCGATGCGCAGAGGTGGCGCTGCCAGCCACAATACGATGAACATGCACTGAGTCCAGTTCCAAGACTGTCAAAGCGTGCCACAATATTAGAAAACTGAAACAGGCTACGGCAGCGCCTCAGTTCCACTGCCATTCTTACTTAATATAACCCGGGGGGCAGATCAACGAACACTTCAGATGATCCTCCTCAAAAACTTGGTGTAAGGCTAAAATCCTGCTTCCCCATGGTGGGAATTGGTGTTATCTATTGTCAGCTACCGCCTTTTAGACAGTTGCAGTTCTAGACCCAATCTGACACATTCTCCAGTCACTTGTGGGAATTCGATACATCGCGAGTGCATCTTATGATTAGGACCCGGATAGTTTATCAGCGTGTCAGTGCTGTGCTTACTTCTCTATACAGTTTAAAGGGAAATGGTATGATGTTCTTACTAGAGACGTATTTTGCTGTTCATGGAGTTTGATGATGTTACTCACTTTGTGGGCTTCGACTTTCATAATATGGCGGTCTTCACACACTCACATACATTTCATCTTTTTCCATACCCACGTTGCCTATCGCGACACAGCTTGCTGTGTCTCATTATTTAGACGGGTTCGTCATCTGTGGATAGGTCGTTAGGAAATAGTATGACATTGTCGGCTGAGAAATTGGACGACTCCCATCGGATAAGGAGGGTCAAGCGCCGGCATGCCAGTCGGAAACGAGAGAGCAAAGACGGCTTCCAAGGAGACGTCAGCCAATAGCACGCTGACCGGCCGCTCTCCAGGACGACAACGCGACGGCAGCGACGACTCCGCGAAGAGGACATAAGCGCCGCTCCCGGCTCCACTTCCACAACAGCATCAAGATTACGCACTTCAAGGCCAGAGACTTAGGAATTGTATATGCTGAAAAGATTTCTTATTTACATGTCGCTCTTTGCCTCTCACAATAACACTTCTGTGTTATTGTGAAAATTAAGTATTGTCATTGTTCATTTCGTAATAAAATCCATTAATACCACTTGTTTGAATTGTTTGCCTAGCAATCCGAGAAAGCAGGTTTCCTAGACACCCCATGTTCGACGAGTAGGCAGGATTCAACACATTTGTTTCACTATGCTAATGCCGACCTGTTAAGCGGTTAAAGGAAACCAAGTCATATTTTTTTTTAAATTTAGATTTGCTGTATAACGTAGGCTAAGGTATTTGTGAATATTCTTGGGGTGCTCTTTGCATTCCGTTTTTCTCTTAGTATCTCGACTGCCGTTAGGTTTTGCGTGAAGTTGTTTTTTGATGCTATGACAACTAATAATATCACCCGTTGTGATAGTATCTAGGCCGATATATAAGCACCGTTTCAACGGAGCTTGTGATTGTATAACTTCTAGTTCTCATCTTTTGAAGGTTTTTAAATGTTCTCTTGTAAATCTGTGGTATTAAACAGTTTTATGACGGACAAATATGTACATATGTTTTAGTCTCTAACATTCTGCGTGGTGTCTGTTGTTCTATGTCGTGTCTCCCTACCACTTCCGCGCAACGACGCACTGAGCGTGTTTTTTTAGGGAATTGACTAGTTTGACCCTGGGACCTGTTGCTGGGAAGGAGACGCCAGACCACACATGACATGTAGAGTTCAGAAGAGTTCAGTGAGACTAGCGATGATAGAACCAAATACTTAATGATTTCAGCGTCAGCTCCACTGCACTCCCTGTAAAAGAATCTTAATACTAACTAAATTTAGTGGAAGGGGTTCAAGGCTTCCCTATGTTCAGTTAGTTGGTAAAATAACGTCGAAAAAGCAGTTAAGTTTACCATTGGAAATTTTATTCTACTCACAAAACATTGTTTGTAAATTTCACTATTGATAAAAGGAAATATTTTAATACAGGATGATAAAAACCAACTGCATTCAACAAAAATGTGAACGAATATTCCCTGCGTGGGTTTTCAAGTTCTACAATGGATCGAAGGATGACCTATGCCATATCACATCTATAATCTAGGTTTAAATTAAGTTTCACAAAAGAGAAAACTATCAAAATGGTCTACAGTGACCCTCAATTATCTTTAATTACTTATCTAACTTGTCGCAAATTACAGTGGCTGATGTGGCTTTTCAAATAATTATATAACAGAAAAATCATTGCGTTTCAGATTATAACTTACGTAGCAAATGTGAATACCATGAGCTTTAATTGACGATCGACACTAGTATTACGCAAAACGGGGATGTAACAGATGAGACTTCTGCAGTTCTGAGTGAAGCCTTATGCGCTCAAAGATTCGGCATCACGTGCGTTCATTACCTTGTCGTTGGTTATGCAGCGTCAGAGGGCGGCGGGCGACGCAGCTCCATACAGCTCGCCGTCTCGGAAGCAACTCCTTCCTTAACTTCTCCTTACTACAATTGACCGAAGTTGGTTTAAAAAAAACTATCTGGCTGTGTTTTCATCTGACAAATCAGGGTCTCAATGTTAACCTTAAGCTCCGCCTACAAAAATTCTGTCCATCCAATGAGAAACGTTATACTTTTCGTGGTGGGGCAATGTTTTTAAAGTTTGCAACGTAATAGAGACGCGAAAAAGTCTCACACTAAAACTTGCAGCTGGTGTGGCCCTTTTAGTGTTATCGTAAGATCTATACTGTTCTTCTGGAGGGCTCTATCTTTTAACATGGGCTGGGGGGTGGTCCTGGCGGTTACTTTTCGTGGTGGGGCAATGTTTTTAACGTTTGCAACGTAACAGAGACGCGAAAAAGTCTCACGATAAAACTTGCGGCTGGTGTGGCCCTTTTAGTGTTATCGTAAGATCTATACTGTTCTTCTGGTGGGCTCTAGCTTTTAACATGGGCTGGGGGGTGGTCCTGGTGGTTAGCTGGCGACGTAGGTGTCCGTCCCTTATCGTAGGGCCTTCTAGCTTAACACGGTTCTGCTCTCGGCTTCTGTTCTCGTTTCTACCCTCGGAACTGCGTCTGTCTCACGGTGGGAAGGTATGACATGCATTTAGGCATTCTTGTGTTAGTCTGTGGTATTTCATTTGCTCACTCGTTGCTCGTATTACTTTGGTTAATTTAATGTCACTATTTATTCGGAGCTATGTGACATACTACTGGATTTGCTTATCATGTCAGGGTTTTCATGGAAGGTGTTGGATTTGCCTGACACCTCACAAGTCTATTGTACTGGATGTACACAGGGATTTGGTTTAACGTCATTACTTTCATTTTTAAACTTTAAGTTCTGTTATGATTACCCGTCACTTTCTGTGAGTTTGCTTTGTACAGCCTTGTATACACTACATGTGTACTTTTTTATTATGCAGGAGCATGAAGATGACAGAGTGAATTCGTGAAACTGGTAGCATTGAAAATAAAATAAAATAACATCTTCAGTTACACGGCTGTTGGTGAATTTAATTGACGTTAACAATTACTTAACCAGCCGATGTCCCCTATCCATGATGGACCAACAGAGATTAAAACATTGGTGTGGTCTTGGCTATTTCAATTTACTGTTGGTTGCTCTTGGTGGACGTCACGTTATGCAAGGAGCTTTCTGATCCGATAAATGGTCTGCTTTGCGCCACTTGTTATAATGTTGTGATGTTGCATTGGAAGGGGTTAGGGTAAAGTGTTGC
Organism: Schistocerca serialis cubense; assembly: GCF_023864345.2. Classification (NCBI taxonomy): domain Eukaryota; kingdom Metazoa; phylum Arthropoda; class Insecta; order Orthoptera; family Acrididae; genus Schistocerca; species Schistocerca serialis. The sequence goes on along the minus strand of NC_064646.1, from coordinate 442,407,350 downwards.
AAATGGAGACACTTGTTATTGCAATTCAATTTCCTACGTTCGGCACTGGATTCGATGACTTGGTAATCCTATACATGGTTTTTGTGGACCTTTCATTGTCCCAAGTAAGCGTAAAAGTAGTTGCTGATACAACATTATTACTACCTTGACGTATTTGTTGAACAGATCGTTGTTCCTCAGTTTTCATGTCAGCAGACGCAGGAGTACTGGGAATGTGTAATCCTTGATCTTGTAATTCGTTGCCTATTAAATTCGGTTGGTTGTCGGATATTGAGGATGGATCTGGTATAGGTTCGTTGTCTTGACGAGGACACTTCGTGTCTGATGGATTCTCGTTAAATAAATCATTCAGATCACGATCTTCCCAAGCGTCAAAAAAACTCTCGCTCACCGGCAGATAGTTTTAAACTCTCGTCTAAACTATCTGTCTTGCGTTTTAGTTATTCTCTAGCTTCCTTACGTTTTCTATTAATTTCTCTTATTGCTACCCACGCTGATTGTTTTTCTTCTCCACATGCAGTATACCTTTTAAACTTTGTACCGCTTTTATCGCGACGTGAATCCATTACCCTTCGTAATAGGAGCTGATACAGATACAGAGAACGCAGTCCACTTATATGCACGCTCAATATCCAATTATCATTGTAAAGCAATTCAAGGTTAACGCAAATTTGCCTAACTGATTATTTTCCAACGACCCCAGAGACTCGTCGACGCCGGCCGTTGTGACCGAGCGGTTCTAGGCGCTTCAGTCTGAAACCGCGCGACCGCTACGGTCGCAGGTTCGAATGCTTCCTCGAGCATGGATGTGTGTGATGTCCTTAGGTTAGTTAGGTTTAAGTATTTCTAAGTTCTAGGGGACTCAGATGTTAAGTCCCATAGCGCTCAGAGCCATTTGAACCATTTGATTCGTCGACCCTCAGCTCACATGAAGGTGACATATTGTATGCCTCAGCCAAACAAATCAGCACGTTACAGTAAGGTTGAAAAAGTACATTCATATTAAGATTCTTAGACAGCAAAATTATAGGTGGTTTCGCAGGACAGAGCGAATGAGGTTATGGTTGTGGAAAGGGGCCAAAGACAGTTACTGTCAGTGGCACAAAACACACAAACTTCATTTTCCTAAAAAATTTAATCACACATGCCCTTAAAAGGATTCAAAAACAATACGGCTGAAAGCCTGAACACAAGTTGTTAAATGGCTTTAAGGAATACACACGGCTGAAGACCTTAGTTAAAAGAAAATACATAAATACTCGGCTGGAGGCCACTTACTGAACATGAACACAAACTAAATTAATACACGGCTAAAGGCCTCGCAGAGTACTTGAGACTAAAAGAAAGTCAAATCCAAAACAACAGAACAGTGGTGACGAAAGATGCTCCAAGGGTCGGCCTGAGGAGGTAACTCTAAGATACGTTTAGGTGAGACAGGCAGCCAAGCGTAACACTAAATAATCGGTTAGCAACCCGACCGACGGACGGCTGAAGGACGGACCAACAACCAAATCAATTCCCTTTCGCCGACCAACGGCACGACAACGGAAAATATCAGCAGAAGTCGAAGATACCAGCAGCACCACGTCTTCAAAATTGGCGTCTACATACAGCCAATGGACAATAACCACTCAAAGACATAAACAAACACCAAAGGGTGTCGAACCACACGCCGTGCTGGACATTGTCACCACCACGAGGAAACACACACTTGCTGCTCTGTCCGAACCGACCGACTGCCTACGCAGACAGTATTCATAACTGCTCAGAGAAAATCACAGAAGCTACACACAGGAACTCCGACCGTCCTAAAACCAATCACTGTTGAACAACAAGGAGAAATCACAAGTCGGCACACACACAGAGTTTCCATAAGCGGTCGGGGACGACCGACCGAACGACCAACCAACGGTCCTTCCCGCTCCAGTCTCCTTCCGTGGGACAGTCCATGTGTGTGTGGCCAGCGGTCGGCGAGTCGTGGCTGTCCGGACCTCACTGGCGCTGCGTCCCGACTGAACCCCCGACACACGGAAATACTAGCGGTCGTTGCAGAGATAGTACGACAGTGCAATTATCGACAAGCGCCGCTGCTGCCACTCACGGGCAAGCAAACCAGCAACTTAATGACGCCAGTAAATCTACATCTAGATCTACAGCTACATCTACATCTACATGGATACTCTGCAAATCACATTTAAGTGCCTGGCAGAGGGTTCATCGAACCACCTTCACATTTCTGTATTATTCCAAACTGGTATAGCGCGCGGAAAGAAGGAACACCTATATCTTCCCGTACGAGTTCTGATATCCCTTATTGTATCGTGGTGATCGTTTCTCCCTATGTGGGTCGGTGTCAACAAAATATTTTCGCATTCGGAGGAGAAAGTAGGTGACTGGAATTTCGTGAGAAGATTCTGTCGCAACGAAAAATGTCTTTCTTATAATAATGTCCAGCCCAAACTCTGTATCATGTCTGTGACACTCTCCCTTATTTCGTGATAATACAAAACGTGCTCTCCTTCTTTGAACTTTTTCGATGTACTCCGTCAGTCCTATCTGGCAAGGATGCCACACCGCGCAGCAGTACTCTAAAAGAGGACGGACAAGCGTAGCGTAGGCAGTCTCTTTAGTAGGTCTGTTACATTTTCTAAGTGTCCTTCCAATAAAACGCAGCCTTTGGTTAGCCTTCCTCACAACATTTGCTGCGTGTTCTTTCCAATTTAAGTTGTTCGTAATGGTAATACCTAGGTATTTAGTTGAATTTACGGCTTTTAGATTAGAATTATTTATCGTGTAACCGAAGTTTAACGAGTTCCTTCTAGCACTCATGTGGATGACCTCACACTTTTCTTTATTTAGGGTCAACTTTCACCTTTTGCACCATTCATATATTTTTTTCTAAGTCGTTTTGCAGTTTGTTTTGATCTTCTGATGACTTTATTAATCGATAAACGACAGCGTCATCTGCAAACAACCGAAGACGGCTGCTCAGATAGTCTCCCAAATCGTTTATATAGATAAGGCACAGCAAAGGGCCTATAACACTACCTTGGGGAACGCCTGAAATCACTTCTGTTTTACTCGATGACTTTCCGTCAATTACTACGAACTGTGACCTCTGTGACAGGAAATCTCAAATCCAGTCAGATAAGAAACGAGGCGACAGTACCGTAAAGACAAGATGACAAGCAATAAACGGCATGAACACGAGCCGCGCTCGGCTCGGTAGGTGAAGACAAATGTATATGTGACAAACACCACTGTTCCGTCTTTTGATGACATCCGACAGCACAACTATTAAATAGCCTTAACGTTTACAAGGCTACCAATCACTCTATAGCGCGTCAAGTTCGCCCGAACGGTACATACTGTCCAAGGGCCCTCCGCGACCCGTCCTGCGGTCCGGCTCCGAAACACCGACAGCCCGTACACCTGCTGCCGCTTCTCTCCATCACGCGCCCTGGCTCACGAGCTCCGAGCCGCGAGGAGCGACATACGCCGGGTGCGAGGGGCGGCAGTTCAAAGAGAGAGCCCGCTACGGCTCAGTAAGCCATCATTATGGATACCCGAGACAGAGACTTAACTGACGCTTGATGTCTGACTGGTAACAGCGCTGCGAACGTTGCCCGTACGGCAGCCGCTGCCTGGGAGCACGGTCGCCCTTCGTGGGCCACCAGTGTTAAACGGCTGCACTGAGGCACATCACACGCAGATGCTATGTGGTTGCTTCGACCGCCGGGCGGACACGGCAGGTGAGCCTGAGCGTTCCCAGGCGGCGACTGCTGCCGCCCCTCGTAGCAGCGGCGGCGCGTGACGGCCCGTCGATGTGCGCGCTTTGTGGCCGGCGGGCGGCACCCGGGCGCCGGAAGCGGCCGCTCGCCACCAAATTTCCGGTCTCGCAGCCGCCGACACTGCTGCCTGTCTTCCGGCGCGCCGCAGCTGCCTCCACAGGCCGAACTGACAGCGACCAGCTGAACGGACTTCCCTGGATCTGCGTTACGAAAATCGTATTCCACACGCCGGACGGAATGACTACACGCACCAAAGACGAAAGAACTTTCTCCGTGAAAGTGGCCAATTTTTGTTTTTTTAGTGTTATGACTCAAAATGATGTCACAATCAACAGACCGGCAAAAGATGGTATCAGCGGAAGTATACTATATGATGTAAAGCATCCACACGCCTATTAGTTGACGTTAGTATGGCGTGTGCGCCCTTCCTCCTTATGACCGTTTCACATCTACTGGAGAATGTTCCAGTGAGCGGTCTCGGTGTCTGAGAAGGAATGGCAGCCTATTCTGCATCAGTAGTGGAAACCAGAGAAGACAGTCTCAATGAACACTGTGCTGGGAATGTTCAAAAAAATGGCTGTGAGCACTATGGGACTTAACATCTGTGGTCATCAGTCCCCTAGACCTTAGAACTACTTAAACCTAACTAACCGAAGGACATCACACAACACCCAGTCATCACGAGGCAAAGAAAATCCCTGCTAATCCCAAAGGTGCGACATTGGACGAAGGTCGCGATTACGGGCAGACCATTGTACTACACGAACTTCAGTGTTCACAAACCACTGCCTCTCAGATACTGGATCACGACAGGCTGCATTGTCATATTGATAAATACAGTCATCGTCTATAAATTGTTCCTCCACTGCACGCAACACACAAAACTGTAAACCGTGTTCATATCCTTCCGTATTTAGCATTTGCATAAGCTTAATAAGTGTACCACACCTTCTTGTTGTTGTGGTCTTCTGTCTGAAGACTGGTTTGCAGCTCTCCATGCTACATTATCCTGAGGAAGTCTCTCCATCCCCGAGTACCTACTGCAGCTTACAGCCTCCAGAATCTAACAATGGTTCAAAAATTGGGTAAAATGGCTCTGAGCACTATGGGACTTAACATCTGAGGTCATCAGTCCCCTAGAACTTAGAACTACTTAAACCTAACTAACCTAAGGACATCACACACATCCTGCCCGAGGCAGGATTCGAACCTGAGACCGTAGTGGTCGCGCGGTTCCAGACTGTAGCGCCTAGAACCTAGAACCACCCGGCCGGCCAATGGTTCAAATGGCTCTACGAACTATGGGACTTAACATCTGAGGTCATCAGTCCCCTAGAACTTAGAACTACTTAAACCTAACTAAGGCCATCACACACATCCATGCCAGAGTTAGGATTCAAAACTGCGTCCGTAGCAGCAGCGCGGTTCCGGACTGAAGCGCCTAGAACCACTCGGTCACAGCGGCCGGCCTCCAGAATCTGCTTACTGTATACATCTCTTGGTCTCCTTCAAAGATTTTTACACCGACACTGCCTCGCATACTAAATTGGTGATCCCTTGATGTCTCAGAATGTGTCCTACCAACCGACCCGTTCTTCTAGTCAGGTTGTGTTCTTTTCTACCCAATTCTTTCCAGTACCTCCTCATTATTACATGATCTAGCCATCTAATCTTGAGAATTCTTCTGCAGCAACACCTTTCAAAAGCTTCTACTCTCTTCTGATCTAAACTGTTTGTCGTCCATGTTTCACTTTTATACATGGCTACACTCCATCAAAATACTTTCAGAAAGGACTTCCTAACACTAATACCTATACACGATATTAATAAATTTCACTTCTTCAGGAGCGCTCCTCTTGTCATTGTCAATCTACGTTTTGTACCCTTTCCACTTTGGCCATCATCAGTTATTTTACTTGCTCAAATACCAAAATGGATCTACTACGCTGTCTTGTTTCCTAATCTAACTTCCTCCGTATCAGCTGATTTAATTCGAATACACGCCTTTCAAGACATTGTCCATTTCTTTGCACTAACCTTCCAAGTCATTTGCTGTCTGTCAGAATTATGATGTCATCGGCAAACCTTAAAAGCTTTTAATTCTTCTCCACCAACTTTAATTCCTTCTTCCAATATTTCTTTGGTTTTCTTTATGCTCAATGTACCTTAACCACCGTAAAAATACCTCATCCATACTTCTCTGTTTGCACTACACGTGCTGGAATGTAACGTTCTCCAGGCATTTGTCAAAGCCAGACCTTTCCATCGGATTGATACATCACTCCAAACCAGTCGTTTCCAGTCATCCACTGTGCACTGACGTCGCTCTTCACATAAGCTGAACATAGCTTAGTACTGACTATAGAAATGTGTGCCTTACACGGTTCTACCCCATTATTTTTAACTTCCTACGAGCAGTCAGTGTGCTAGCTGGACTCCTGGTAACACTCTGGAGCTTAAGAGTGATTCCTCCCACGGATTTCATGCGATTAGCTACAACCACCTTCCACAATGTTGGACGGCTCTTGTCCATCTCTACATGAGCTACACCTGCCCTTGTTTTAGCCATGTCTGTTCTGCCGTGTATACACTTCACAATCACATCACCAACAGTCGAGTTTGGAGTCTTCTTATTTTATTTATTTATTTATTTATTTATTTATTTTTTTTTTTTGAGTCACCAGTCTTCTGACAGGTTTAATGCACGTATCCCTTACCTGTGCTAACCTCTTCATCTCAGAATAGCACTTTACAACCACGTCCTCAATTATTTGCTCGATGTATTGGTGTCTCAGATGTCTCAGAATGTGTCCTACCAACCGATCCGTTCTTCTAGTCAGGTTGTGCCATAAATTTCTGTTCTTCCCAATTCTTTTCAGTACCTCCTCATAAGATACATGAACTTCCCATCTAATCTTGAGAATTCTTCTGCAGCAACACACTTCAAAAGCTTCTCCTCTCTTCTGATCTAAACTGATTGTCGTCCACGTTTCACTATCACACATGGCTACACTCCATCAAAATACTTTCACAAAGGACTTCCTAAAACTTAAACCTAAACACATTGTTCTACTACTGTTTTTACCCTCTAGAGCTCCCTTTGATACCTTGGAAGCTATTTCCTGATGTCCTAACAGATGTGCTATTATCCTGTCCCCTCTTGTCAGTGATTTTCATATATTCTTCGCTGATCCTGCAGAGAACCTCCTCATTTCTTACCTTATCAGTTAACCTAATCACATCTCGAATGCTTCTATTCTCTTCTGTTCCGGTTTTGCCACAGTCCATGTGACGCAGCCACACAATTCTGTGTTCCAAATGTACACTCTTAGAAATTTCTTCAAATTAAGGCCCATGTTTGAAACCATTAGACTTCTCTTGACCAGGAATGCCTTTTTTGCCAGTTTGGTAGTCTGCTTTTCTTGTCCTCCTTACTTTGTTCGTCGTGGGTTATTTTGCTGCCTGAGTAGCAGTATTCCATAACTTCATCTACTTCGTGATCATCAAACTATGGTGTTAAGTTTCTCGCTGTTCCCATTTCCGCCACTTCTCGTTACTTTCGTCGTTCTTAGATTCACTATCAGTCCATATTCTGTACTCATTAGAACGTTCATTCCATTCAGCAGATCCTGTAATTCTCCTTCACTTTCGACGAGGATAGCAATGTTATCGTCCAATCTTATCACTAATATCTTTCACCTTGAATTTTATTTCCACTGTTGAACCTTTCTTTTATTTTCATCATTTTTTCTTCGGTTATTAGACTGGGCAGTACGGCCGAAAAACTTCATACCTGTCTTACAGCCTATTTAATCCCAGTATTTCGTTCTCGGTTTTCGACTCTTATTATTCTTTGTTGTACATGTTGTATATTCCCTGCAGCTTACCACTATTTTCCTCAGAAATTCGAACGTCTTACACCATTTTAGATTGTCGAACGCTTTTCCAGGTCAGCAGATCCGATAACGTGCCTTGATTTTTCTTCAGTCTCGCTTCCATTATTAACCGCAACGTCAGAATTGCCTCTCTGGTGCCTTTATCTTGCCCAAAGCCAAACTGATCCTCACCCATCCTCAACTTTCTTTTCCATTCTTCTGTATATTATTCTTGTCAGCTACTTGACCCGTTAAGCTGGTTGTGCAACAATTCTCGCATTTGTCGTCGCTTGCAATCTTCGGAATTGTGTGGATGTCAGATGATATGTGGTCAGACTCATACATTCTACACACTAACGTGAATTGTCGCTCTGTTGCCACTTACCCCAATGATTTTAGAAACTCTGATAAAATTTTATGCATCTCATCTGCCTTAAGTTCTTCTAAAATATGACTGTGGCACTGGATCCACCGTCTCTTCTACATCGACTCCTGCTTCTTCTCCTGTCACGTAGTTAGACATGTCTTCCGCCTCAAACAGGCTCTCAGTGTACTCTCTCCATCTCTCTGCTCTCTCCTCTGCATTTCACAGTGGAATTCCCATCGAAACCCATTTTGATATGAAGATCACGATTTGCGTCCAAGATACAAAATAGCCGCCTTATAGGTAACGTAGCCTCACAGATTTTCCCCCTCCTCATTTCATACTACTTGACATTAAGTTTCTGCTTATCACTCTGTTTCTGTTTTAGAAGGGTGACTCCACGCCCACTTACTACCCTATATAATACCGATCGATGATTTACAAAGAGGTAGGAGTGTTCTAGATATTTGTATGTCATAGTACAGGACGTCACAGAACTGACACATCCGCGCCCTGGACACCAGGCAGCGCCACAAAGCCTCCATGCAGCTGCCTAACATCGTTCCTGTACCGCTGTAAAGTAGATTACTTCATGGAAAAGCCACTACAAGCCGATAAATAGAGGTATGCGGCGTAGTGGGTCAAACCGTCACAGCTGAACGAGAGAACTGTCGCTAAGAAGATTTCGCATGCTGAGGTAATTTATCTGCCAGAACACACTGTAAAGCTACTACGTCAGTTATAACCGCGTAAATCTGACTTCCTACGTGAAGTGAACAATCTACTGTTTTAAATAAACGGAATATTGTATCAAATATTCGCCCGCCGAGATATCAAAGGCCGATAGACTTGTTCGAGATAAACAGAGTTTGGTGTTAGAAAGTATAACATCCAACCTGAAATGATCGTTGATGCTGCGACTTACTCAACATAAGTAAATACATATACTGATGCGTGTTTCACGAGAAATATTTCTTTCCCTTAGCATCTAATTGCAGACTGAAAAGAGAAGAAATCTGCTCGCAAGGTTCCTAAAACATTCAAGTTTAAATCTGGTTGTACCTCGAGCGTCACACACTAGGAGGCACCTACTTCTAGAAATATTCAGGTTATAGGAAGAACAATGCCACAACATGGACTATAGTTCGAATCGAATCTCTTTCCTTGTGTTCGGAAAAGATAAGGACAAGCTACGCTGCTATCTGGTAAAAGCATAGATGGCCCCAATTAATGTCATTGCTGCACCCCGATTCGAAATTAATTGCATCCAATTTTACAGTCACTCGATGAAACAGACTTCTCTCATACAACGGCATTTTCAGAACTATTCTACGAGAAAATTTCCTTTGGTTCTCAAATGAATATGTTCCAATTGCACTACACATAAAATACTACACTGACTTCTCAACTACAGGAAACATTATCATTACAAGCTGTAACCGCAAATTTTAAAATAGCAGGCAGCACTCTGCAAAATAAATATAGACATTTTCAATAATGTACACTATATTGGAGTACAGAACAAATTATAAATTTGCAAGCTCTGAAATTACGTAATGGATATTTGACTACAGAGCACGTGAATTACGCTTTGTTTTTACCTCTAGCAATTCCGACGGAAACAGTGTTTTATCAATTCTCACAGCCCCTTTACTGAAGTATTGTATATTTTAAATTCAACGGCCATGTAATGAATGAAGAAACACACGAGGCTAGTACAATATTCTACAATACTTATTACTTTGCAGACAGATTTTCAGCTGTTACACCATCGTCGAGCACAAAGACAAATATGTGTGGCGATGAAATTTTTGTGCGATCAGAGATTCTGAACTAGTGAATTCTTGATCCCACAAAAATTTCACTGTCACGTTTATTTATCTTTGTACATGATGATGGCGTAACTGTTTTGTAAAATAATAAGTATTGTAGAATATTGCACGAATGTCGTGTGTTTTATCATTCATAATGCATAAAATATTCTACCAAAAATCAATGGAATGATCAATTAATGCAGTCAGCATATTCTTCGATGTAGATAAAATGACACATTTTCATAACATTCCGATGCCGCAAAATTAAATTGTCACTGATTCCCTTCTCTGCATAATGAGTTTCCACTGTTCACGGCCAGGTGGCGCTCGTGTGGTTATCATGGACCACGGGTCTCATCAGCGTACAACGTCTGTTTTTTCGGCAGGTTAAAAATAAAACAAAACAAATCCTATTTAATTTCCACTTCCCTGTATCTCATAAAATAGCTTCTAAAGTAAAACAGTTAACCTTAAAATATAACTTCTTTTATGTTCTCAAACGATATCTGCATGTCTTGTAGAAAATGGACGAAGATTATGACTGAAAATTGAAAATCATCAACAAAAAGAAGCCCACTGGTAAAAGTGTTACGTAAGAAGGGGGAATCTTTGCTAGAGAATGCTCAAACTCAAATTCACAACTTCACGCAAACCTTCGTCCGATCATACTAATGGACTATTCAACGCCTGAGCTCTTCCCTTCTTTCCAGGTGTAGGCTGTATAGCTATTCTGGACAAAAAAGTTTTTGCCAATGTTTCTTTGGCCCATCAGCATCACGTATACAGTTAATCTTGTTCGGTATTTTTCCCTCTTGCGTTCTGTAGAGGTGTGACATCTTTCTGTATTATCGTTGATCTTCCACTTTAAAAATACTCTGTTCCGCAGATTATAATTTTTAAAACTATCCAGTGCGTTTAATGTATCTCAGGAACCTCACTACCTTGCACTTTGGACGGCCCTGCTCTCTCCAGTTTCTTTCACATTAACAGGATTTGAAAGACAGTGCCGGAGCAATAATTTCGTAAAGCACTACAATACTGAAAAGAATTGAAAAATCGACTTTCAGTATTAGAAGAGTGCCATTCACAGAAAACATTTGCAGGCTGTAAATGAATTCTTCCATAGATTGTCACGTAGCGTAAATGGATTATGTTCATAAAGTCGCAGGTTCGAAACTTACGAATAGCGTACTATTCTACCTTGTATGAATACCGTATTTTGTTAATAGTTGGAAATGTTAATTAACAACTATGGATCCATATTTTTCAATCGAAATTTTATAGTTTTTAATTACTATTCCCTTCTAAACGCCAGTATTCGTCATAAAATTTGACTCAAAAATATGAAACATTAAATTAGAAAATCAATACTTTCTTATTTTCAGAGATTGAACAGTCTATTGACGCATATAATTTTTTTAATTCCAAAACATACATTTGGCATGTCTGGATTAGATTTTAATTTATTTTCGTACGACGAATTATGATTCAATATTTCTTAATTAACATTTCCATTTGTTAATAAATAAAGAAATAACAAAAGTAAAAAAAAAACTACTTTAGAAGCAAGATTCGAACCAGTGCCTTCATAATCACAGTCCGACTACCCTACGCTTTTCCTTTCTATTAAATTCATAAACATAATCGTATGTGGCTGAGCGCGTACGGTGAAAGTCTGATAGTGACAAACTTGCTAATAGCAATCGCGTTAGTAGCAAAAATTTTCTGAGCTGCCTACTGATTACTTAATAATCGCGATGTCATGTACGTAAAAGCGCTCGGAAATTTCCTACACTTCAAAGTCGATTTTTCTGGCTATTTTTGAGAACTGCGGCGTACAGATGCAGGTAAGCTATGTCCGGACGCCGAACTTCAAACCTACACTGCTATGCAGAAAACGACGAGGAAATAGAGGAAAGTGCAGAGGTACGTTGCCAGAGGTCTCCAATCGTGCTCAGGATGTTGGACGTAATACGACGTGAGACAGCGTGACTACAGCACCAAATGGGGCTGTCCCCGCAGCACGAGGCAGCTGGACGAAAGGGAAAAAGAGTGTGTGTCAGTGAGCGGGCTGTTACTGTACACTGTGGGGGTGTCGTTCATTACAGTATGGCTCGAAGACAAGATCTGGACGACTACCTACGGAGAGCAATCATACGGCAACCTGAACCGTGATTTATTTTCAAAAGAATATTCCTAAGAATTTATTTTATTTACTAGCGATTCATCAAGAACATTAACACATTTAAACACACTATGTAAGCATGGAAGTAGTTGCCAGGGAGTAAGTGATGAAATCATAACAAAATTCCTTTCAACAAATGGGAATTTTATTCACGTTAATAGTGCCTAAAAGCATTTTTTAAAAGAAACGGATTTAAAATTATAATCAGAAAGCACCCTCTAAATATCAAAGTTACAATTTATTCAGAGGTAGAAAGAAACAAGTTTGGCTGTATAAGCTTTCGGACAGAGAACCTTGGCGCTCCCTTTTGGCACGGCCGTAGTTACGACCGCTCACAACAGCCTCTGAAAGACTACACTGGTGCAAATCTGCAACACACCAGATAACTTAAAACTAAGACTTTTAACAATTTACACAAGCACACAAACTATGCACCCCCCGTAGCAGGGATGGTAATAGTACAAAACTAACAATTAAAATAGTAACCTTGCCACCAAAGGTGAAACTTGATTTTAACTTCTAAGAAAGGTCTTTCAGTGAAAGGGTGGCAACATTATATACTAAAATGATCATTTAAATAAAAGCCCATGAAATGCAATCTTATTCAAAATTCTACAAAGTTGACCAAACAATAGTTAAGATGCTCTACAGTACACAGATACCGACTCTCAATATAATAGGCAATAATATCAAAGTTTCCAAACATCAAAACATATTTCAGGTACTAGGCCGTTACACTCCAAGCAATAAATTCGTTAACACACCAAATCCGACAAACATGACAGGGGCAGCTGCTAATGTACGGTGGGAGATTACCGAACAACCCGAACCGCAGGTTGCTCTAACCCGCCCCTACTCCACAAGGTTCAAAAAAATGGCTCTAAGCACTATGGGACTTAACATCTATGGTCATCAGTCCCCTAGAACTTAGAACTACTTAAACATAACTAACCTAAGGACATCACACAACACCCAGCCATCATGACTCCACAAGGGAAAAACGGACGACCCAATTTATAAACAACCACCTTCCCGCGGGTGGGCAAACAGAGAAGAATGGTGGGACGACCCCAAAGCAAAACTGCTGGTGACCTCACCAAGAAAACAAGTAGAATTTAACAAGAGTAAATCAAACAACATATCACCAATCACTTAACTTCTAATAAACGTCGATTTCTCGAGAAGACGTGGCGCAGCACCCCCAAATCACTCTCCTAAACCGTCCGCTGCCAGCAGCTTCAACGGACGCAGGAAGGCGCGCCGATCTCCCGTCTCACGGCGTCGCAGCTCGCATCGGCCAGACTGATGTCGTGGGTTGACTCCTATTGCTCTCGTGTCGACCGTGAAGTCATTACCCCTCGCTATACGGCGCGGCCCACTGGACTCACGTGGCGACCTCACATGCGCCGACGCTCAAGATGGACAAGTCAACTTGTGTCTCAGTGCGCGACCGTCCAACCGATCTATCCAACCGCCAGTGACCATTGCCTGAGCAAACTCGAGCAGACTGGCGGCCTCACACGCAGACTCAGATGCAGGAACTAAGCCCCGACCGGGCGACCACTCGCTGAGTTCTCTAACTGGCGGAGTGGAAAGACTCCCATTTTGCCGGCTTTAAAGGTTGATCCGAACGACAGACATACTAGCACTCCGAACTACAGACAGACACTAACTGCCTAACAAATGAGGATGAGAGACAGACTAGCAAGCTGGGGACGAGAGACTGACCAAGACTGGCCGACTGGCGAGTTCATAGCGCCCTGTAAATGCACGTGAATAGGCGACCTTTCCCCTTTCCCACCAGAGGGAGACATCAAAGCTGCGATTGCCACAGCGGCGCCATCGCCAGAAACGGAGGGCGACTGCTTCACACTACGCGCTGCGTCGCGCTCTTCAAAACTGCAATTTTTACCACGGCTCACAACCGTTAAAAGGACGAAGTGTGACGAGTGTAGTCTAGCAGTTTGGTACTGCTTGCAGCATTGTTTCACGCGCGTGGCGAGCGTTCAGAACCACAGGCAGCGCTGTGTGAAGGAAACGAGGTGGTAGACAACGGTCAACTACAAGACAGATGGCCGTTGCATTGTGCAACAGGTAAGAAGCGACCCGCGCAAACAGTCGGAGCAATTGTAGCCACACTTAATAGGACTGCAAGGCACGCGAACTCACGCTTCACAGCGCCACGGCCGCAGTGTGGCTGTGTTCTCTTTGCCCAAAGTCCAGTACGTTAAGTTCCGGTGACACCGCACATCGGCGACGTCTTATGTGATGGTGCGCAGTGCATAGGGGTTGTATCGATGAGGAGTGGGTTCGCATGCTCGTCTCGAATGAGAGCAGTTTCAGTCTGAGTAGTGATTCTGGCCGTGTCCTCATATGAGGAGGGGTGGGAACAAGTGATGCAGCTAAGAACATTGTCGAACATGATTCTCTTGGTGGTCGATATGTTATGGTGTGCGGAGGCATAAACTTCATGCATGTACTGACGTCCAAATCTATGAACACGGTACGCACACACTGGTCAACGTTACTGTGACACTGTATTCCTTCCACATGTGCATCTAATCGGCACTTCATTACGGGACAATGCACGGCCGCTTCGAACAGTGCAGGTGGAAGAGCTCTTGGAACACGAGGACAGCGAAGAGACCTGGCAGTTGGCAGGACTTAAATCCCATCGAGTACTTGTGGAATGACTGGGGAAGACGTACTGCAGCACGTCCACATGTACCACCGACCACTTAGCAGCTCTCTACCGCCAGGGCAGCCGAGAGCGCTAACGCGCTGCTTCCTGCACTCGGGTAGGCGCGCAGGCCACAGATCGAATCCGCCCGGCGAATTAACGACGAGGGCCAATGTGCCGGCCAGCCTGGATGTGGTTTTTAGGCGGTTTTCCACTTTCTGCTAGGTGAATAACGGGCTGGTCCCCACGTTCCGCCTCAGTTCCACGACTCGCAAACATCTGAACACGTTCGCACTATTCCATGAATTTCACTAGACGCAGACAGCAGGGGTACACTAATTCCGTCCCGGGGGTACGGAGTGTGGGCAGGATGGCCATCCGGCACCCCATTTCCACTAACCTTGCCAAATCCGTTCCTAGCAATGCCGACCCTGCGACAGCGCGGGACATGGCACCAGTGAAAGAAAGAAAGAACAGTGCTGGTGAAGGAATAGAACGCCTATCAGACGAACTCATTACCGACCTTGCAGCCAGCCTGGTGGTACGTTATACCAGCATGCATTGGCGTCCTGCCGTCCACGGTGATCACACACCCTGTTGAGATCCACATCCTGCCGTTTGTAATGTCCAAGGGACCATCGTAAATCGCAGTGACTTGAGTGCAGTTATTGTCTTTGAATAAAAGTATCATTTCTGTTCTTCTCATTGCACATTTCTTTCAGTTACGTTGTGCACTATACTGCAGCGGCTCTTTCTACGTATAGTGAAAGGTTCATCGAGATATGTTACTTGGCAGTGACATATCAAGTGAAACTTACTTTCGTACTCAAGTTACTCTGTTATTGTGATGAAAACAGGAGAGGGCAGGGCAGCTCGTGAGTTCCGCTTTATGTGTTGATTAATATTGAGACACAGTGTTCAGAACACATAAGCTCGAAGGGCTAATTTATGTGACTATATTATTATATGTTTATGAGACAGGCGCTGAATAAATTCCGTAGCATAATAGTGTGCTGTCGACCAATCGGTTGAATATGTATACATATTTCAAGTAATTCCCATTTCCAGATAAGATTTATATATGACACTATGAGCCGTTATCTTCGAATTAATCAGTGTTTTAAACTATTGTAGTTTCTTTAAATTAGTCTTGAAGTTTCTGTGACGTAGTGAATCATTATTTACGATTAATATTTTAGTTTCCGTAAGGATGGCCGCGCGGGGTAGCCGTGCGGGCTAGGGCGCCTTGCCACGGTTCGCGCGGCTCACCCCGTAGGAGGTTCGAGTCCTCCTTTGGGCATGAGTATGTGTGTTGTCCATAGCGTAAGTTAGTTTGAGTTAGATTAAGTACCGTGTAAGCCTAGGGACCGATGACGTCAGCAGTTTGGTTCCATAGAACTTACCACAAATTTCAAAATTTTCCGTAAGGATAAGAGATAAATTAAAAGATTGTACTAGAAAGCAATTTCATCCCCAAAAATATTCCAGCGTTTAATCTTGTATTTACTATACGTCATAGTTCAATATTTAAGCTCTTCGGTTGACTTCCAAGTGGCTCTGAGCTCTGTGGGACGTAACTTCTGAGGTCATCAGTCGCCTATAACTTAGAACTGCTTAAACCTAACTAACCTAAGGACGTCACACACATCCATGCCCGAGGCAGGATTCCAACCTGCGACCGTAGCGGTCGCGCGGTTGACTTCCACTTTCGCGTACTACAAATCTGTATCGAAGTGCAACTGCTGCATTATTTACAAAAACGGAGAATCGGCTATACGGTCAACTGCAGCACAGAAGCTAAAAAATGAAGGCACCTACTTTTATTTTTATATAACAAAACAAAGCCATATCTGAGCTATGACACTTGTCGCAAACAAGCGAAAAGCTCTCCTCCAAGCTAAAAACCGAGTTTATTCCAGGTATAGAATGAAAATTTTTTGAAATGCTTTAAGAAATGAGTAAAAAAACCGCGATACTTCTGAAAGCGACCAGCCTGTACTAGTGATGAAATTACGTTCGGAATCTGCTGATCCCTGACGAGCAAATACTTCTGCGCACTATACTCATGTGACTTTTGAAGACAATGTTTCTCGGCGACAAAAATCCTGTTCTGCGCAACTGAGTGCTAACTCCAAAGATATTTCTATTGTGTGGCTCAAACCAACGAGTTGGGGTGTATGTACAAGTAAACTTTGATCAGAGAGGTTGTAGGTGAGTCGAAAATGAATTATCGATATTGGTGTCTCTGGCGGAATTTCTGACGGTACTGCGTGTCTGCTCGTGTTTCTTCGTGCACTTCGACTCCGGTGTGAACTGGGTCAGTACGGACTGTAGGAGGAAAATGGGAAACGATAAATAATTGCCGAAGTGTGACGTTCAGTTGAATACACAAACGCGGTTTCGTGAGAACTATGTACAACAGCCGCACACCGGCAGTCAAAGCATCGTGTGAACGGCATTAATACGAGCAGCATTTGGACTGCAATTAAACTTGTAAACTCTGTTACATAATGAAAGAGACAGTGACGGTGTCGTGACTGTTACGAAGTGGATCAGTGTCGCGCAGTTTTGCTCTGCAATTAGCTACGTGGTGCGTTCCCACGCTGTACACGGTTGAAGACTGAAATCCTACGATATTAAGGTTTAGGCGATAGAAAAAGAAAACAACAGTCGCAACATCACATACAATGGACGGGTAAACAATCCAGAGTCATCTTCAGATTCCAAATCGTCGTTACCCCATTGTCGTTATCAACATTGGAATCCAGCGACCAAGTAAAACGCTACGTACACAGAGACTTTCGTGACGGACTCTTTTGGAAAACAAACTCTCAAATGCGCAACTTTATTAATTGCTCTCTATTTAAAAATGGTAAATACCGACCGTGTAATAAATAAAAAATAGAGTGTTTAAAATTCCGTTTGTGTATTACTAAATTAATTAACATGTATTACTCCAAGCGTATTAAATATAGTCTATCATTGAATCGAGCGTCACAGTAATATACGTATCACTCTGGCTACAATTTTTTTTTTTTTTTTTTAGTAATCTGAAACTGAGTAGGCCTAACTGATTTGGTGAGTTCATGAACATATTTTCATCAGTAGCACAAATAACCAACTGCTTGTAATTAATGTCAGATTTCAAGAGCCACGATTTAAGAATGAATTTTCTGTATAGATAGGTGCTAAACTATTATTGACAAACTGCAACAAAAAAAATAGTTCAAATGGCTCTAAGCACTATGGGGTTTAACATCTGAGGTCATCAGTCCCCTAGACTTAGAACTACTTAAACCTAACTAACCTGAGGCATGATTCGAACCTGCAACCGTAGCAGCAGTGCGGTTCCGGACTGAAGCTCCTACAACCGCTCGGCCACAGCGGCCGGCTACAAACGGCAATTACTGTCATTAACGACACTGTTACCACGCACTGCACCAACAAAGCCAGCCACAAACTCTGCGTTATCTTTCCTACAATAATGTTGGTAAATTTTATATACGCACACACACACACACACACACACACACACACACACACACACACAGACACACACATTGAGAGAGAGACAGAGACAGAGAGACAGACGAAGTAATATTCAACGCAGATGACAAAACAGCAAGGTTGCAATTTTACGCGTGGTAAATACAAGGTGTCTCAAACCTGGTGGGTCAGATTGAAACAGGTAATAGTGGAGACACTACCGATTATACTGAGACAGGGAACCAATTGTCGGAAACTTATATTTATTGTGTTCTGGACATACACGGCGTACACTGCATAGCAAATTAGTAGCTTACAGTAACTGTTCAAAGTGGCGACCGCGACTCTCAATTCGTGCATCACGACGGCGCATAAAGTTCTGCCGTACTCTCTCAAAGATCCCTGGTGTCTGTTGTACCCATACGGGGATTTCATACAGCAACGTCTCGACGGAACCCCAGAGGAAAGACTCCAGAGGTGTGAGATACGTCGATAGTGCTGGCCGTGGAACAGGATTGCTCTTCCAATCCAACTGGGGGGTGGGGGGGAGGGGGGGGGGGGTACGTGTTGTTCAGGTGCTCGCTGACATAAACATCGAAGTGGCCTGGTGCACCATGGTGCTAAATGTAAATGTCGTATGACTAGGGGTTCCCGTCAGGTAGACCGTTCGCTGGGTGCAAGTCTTTCGATTTGACGCCACTTCGGCGACGTGCGTCGATGGGGATGAAATGATGATGATTACGACAACACAACACCCCGTCCCTCAGCGGAGAAAATCTCCGACCCAGCCGGGAATCGAACCCGGGGCCTTAGGATTTACATTCTGTCGCGCCGACCACTTAGGTACCGGGGACGGACACCGCCGTGCTGAAACCACATCATTTCACGGACAACAAATGGTAAAGTCTCCAAGAGCTGTGGGAGCACGTCGCGTAGGAACCCCAGGTAACGTGGATCAGCCAAACAGGGATGTCCTGTCAGGTGGTCTTGAAGAATACCCGCCCATATGCTGACAGAATCGTTGCTGGCGGCCCCCCAGTGTGCTTGGCACAGGGATAGTCCTCAATCCAGACGTGGCTGTTGCTGCTGTTGAAAACACCATCACAGGTAAATTAGGCGTCGTTCGTTAACAATACAAACTGTGTGTAGTCCGGCACCAAAGCACTGCGGTGGATAATCGATTGAAAGGAGTGAACGCAGGGCTCGAAATCCGATGCTCACAGTTTTTGAACACGTTCCTTATAGTAGGGATGTAATAGCTGTTCCATCAGTACTCTCCACACTGCATCCTTCGAAGTGGGCGTTTCAGGGGCGATTTGACGGGTGTTTATTCCTGGGAGGTCGGCCACACGATACAACACCGTTTCCTTAAAACCTGACGTCTGGACATGTCTTTGGTGGCAACCTCAGCCGGCTCTCTGTGGCGTGAGCGACCCCGTCTCTCGTAAGCTGCTACCCACGGAGATAAACTTCTTCCAGTTGGGATGACGCCTGTTGGGAAAATGTTCTCTATACATTGGTGCTACTTTACGGTCACTGTATCCCGCTGCACCGCAGATTAAGTGCATGACTGCCGACCTTCGTGAAGAGTATCGTTCGATCTTTGACTACGGTTCATGCACTGTACACTGTAGCACACATCACAAGCTGTCTAGTGCAATGGACGCCGACACCAGTCGTAGTGGTGAGCGTTCGGTGTTGGTTAACGCGCTGGTACGATGCATGCGGTCGTCACACGACATACACTACCGGCCATTAAAATTGCTACACCATGAAGATGACGTTCTACAGACGCTAAATTTAACCGACAGGAAGAAGATGCTCTGATATGCAAATGATTAGCTTTTCAGAGCATTCACACAAGGTTGGCGCCGGTGGCGACACCTACAACGTGCTGACATGCGGAAAGTTTCCAACCGATTTCTCATACACAAACAGCAGTCGACAGGCGTTGCCTGGTGAAACGTTGTTGTGATGCCTCGTGTAAGGAGGAGAAATGCGTACCATCACGTTTCCGACTTCGATAAAGGTCGGATTATAGGCTATCACGTTTGCGTATCGTATCGCGACATTGCTCCTCGCGTTGGTCGAGATCCAATGACTGTTAGCAGAATATGAAATCTATGGGTTCAGGAGGGTAATACGGAACGCCGTGCTGGATCCCAACGGCCTCGAACCACTAGCAGTCGAGATGACACGCATCTTATCCGCATGGCTGTAACGGATCGTGCAGCCACGTCTCGATCCCTGAGTCAACAGATGGGGACGTTTGCAAGACAACAACCATTTGCACGAACAGTTCGACGACGTTTGCAGCAGCATGGACTATCAGCTCGGAGACCATGGCTGCGGTTACCCTTAACGCTGGACCGGTCGGTGTGGCCGAGCGGTTCTAGGCGCTTCAGTCTGGAACCACGCGACCGCTGCGGTCGCAGGTTCGAATCCTGCCTCGGGCATGGGTGTGTGTGATGTCCTTAGGTTAGTTAGGTTTAAATAGTTCTAAGTTCTAGGGGACTGATGACCTCAGATGTCCAGTCCCACAGTGCTCAGAGCCATTTGAACCTCAACCCTGCATCACAGACAGGAGCGCCTGCGATGGTGTACTCAACGACGAACCTGGGTGCACGACGTCATTTTTTCGGATAAATCCAGGTTCTGTTTACAGCATCATGATGGTCGCATCTGTGTTTGGCTACATCGCGGTGAACGCACATTGGAAGCTTGTATTCGTCATCGCCAAATTGGCGTATCACCCGGCGTGATGGTATGGGGTGCCATTGGTTACACGTCTCGGTCAGCTCTTGTTCGCACTGACGGCGCATTGAGCAGTGGACGTTACATTTCAGATGTGTTACGACCCGTGGCTCTACCCTTCATTCGTTACCTGCGAAATCCTACATTTCAGCAGGATAATGCACAACCGCATGTTGCAGGTCCTGTACGGGCCTTTCTGGATACAGAAAATGTTCGACTGCTGCCCTGGCCAGCTCATTCTCCAGATCCCTTCACCAATTGAAAACGTCTGATCAATGGTGGCCGAGCAACTGGCTCGTCACAATACACCAGTCTCTACTCTTGATGAACTGTGGTGTCGTGTTGAAGCTGAATGGGCAGCTGTACCTGTACACGCCATCCAAGCTCTGTTTGACTCAATCACCAGGCGTATCAAGGCCGTTATTACGGCCAAAGGTGGTTGTTCCGGGTACTGATTTCTCAGGATCTATGCACCCAAATTCCGTGAAAATGTAATCACATGTCAGTTCTAGTATAACACATTTGTCCAATGAATTAATGGCCAGTAATCTAAATGCTATGACCTAAGCTATATACAGTATGTCTGTTCGGTGGCCAGGCGTGTACGGTATCACCCGCTACCTGTTCTAATGTGCAACAGACACCCACGATCTTTGCGAGAGTGTGGCAGAACTGCATGGGCCATTGCAAAACATGCATTAAGACTGGTGGTCGTTGCTTTAAACAATTACTGTGAGTTTCGTTGTTATGTGGTGTATGTTGTCTATGTTCATAACATAATAAATATTCATTGCTATCATTGGGTCCCTATCTCGGTATTATCGGTTGTGGATCCACTCTCCCTGTTTTCATTTTATGCAAAAGGATTAGGATGCCATGTGTATCTAAATTTGAAGTGATTAAACTTACTGTTCATCATTACAGAGCGGTGCACGCTGTGGTAGAGTCGGCAAAAGAAGGTACCTGTCAGTCGCAGTGGGCTACGCGCGGTTGCTTCAGGGGTCTACCAAAACAAATCAAATAATACGGTTTTGTATGCATCTCTGTGACAACGCCTCAGTGTCGCCATTCCCTACGGACGACTACTGTTTCCGCCAGCAGCCGTTTGCGCTTCCAAGTAGAAAGCTGGCGACAGCTGTGCGACATGTCGGGGAAACTCGCCGACTCTACTGTAGTCTGACAAGCAGAGGCCATGACTCTGGGATCGCGGATTTACCTCAAACTCTGTACACTTTTAGTAGACCATTAGGACAACAGGATGTGCAAGTAGTAAGGTGCACTACTCTCGCAATTCCGAAAAAATTGTAAGAGAAGTTTTACGCGTATGTTACGTCAATCTGTGCAAGGATACTGTCCGTTAGAAACCGTCGTAATCATGCGGTTAACGTTCGCGCCTGGCAATAAGGTTGTGGACGAGGCGATTGTTCGAATTCCCGACTCTTTTTAACCTATATTTTTTTCTTCACTGGTTTCATTACTTAATTTATATGACGTTTGAAAGGTAATATATAGAAAAAACACGTGTATTTGCTAAAATTTCATTTTATGTTTTCCACGTCTATATGAGAAATAAGATCCTGCAAAGTGTGATATTGGGACCACATCCGACAACTAATTCTACAATACTTTTTTGGTCCGTCACACTGTGACTTGCTGTATTACTGATTGTGAATAACGTCATTCGCATCATTAGTTATCCAGGTGTGACTTGGGCTTTCCAAGCTTGTCCCTCGTCCTTGAAAACTTAATTACAAATAGTAAGTAGTCGAATAACATATGAAATTCAGTACAACTTCATGAAAATGCATGTGAGTCTTTTTTCATTATTTTACATCTAAAATGTCATCTAAATTAAATAATGAGAGCAGTGATGAAGAAAATATAGATTAAAAAAGAAGTGTCCCACGACCTTCTTGCCATGCGCCAGAGCTAGCCACATGATTACGAGGAATTCTTGCTCTCATGCCCTTTGCACAGAAACATACGCCACATAATTGACGCGTAAGACTTCTCTTGCAATTTTCTCGGAACTGCCAGAGTAGTGCACCTTATTATTTGTACATTACGTTATTTTAATGGCCTACTAAAGGTGTGCAAATTTTGAAGTAAATCTGTGATCCCAGCGTCATGTCCTCCCCTTGTGAGATAATTTGTGATCAACCGCGATCTACGTCAGGCGCATTATTCAATCTTGACAGCTGATGGACTTGTTTTACTGTGTCGTTTCCATTTCCGACTTCTTTTTATGTTTACATGGTCAGCGTTTATGTCACAGATCCATTGGCAGTTTGCTCAAAGAGAGGCAGCCGTGCGATCCATCGTCACAAGCATTTAAAATGAATGGGGAAAAAAATGGTTCAAATGGCTCTGAGCACTATGGGACTCAACATCTATGGTCATCAGTCCCCTAGAACTTAGAACTACTTAAACCTAACTAACCTAAGGACATCACACAACACCCAGTCATCACGAGGCAGAGAAAATCCCCGACCCCGCCGGGAATCGAACCCGGGAACCCAGGCGCGGGAAGCGATGAATGGGAATGGCAGAAGAGAAGGATAACAGTTATCACTATCGCATAATAGGTATACAGCCGCATGTCCGACGCGACCAATACCGCAGATTTGCTATGGAATGACACTACACTAAGCAAAAACAATTTAAAGGTTTAGTTGACAACGGAAGAGCAAAAAATTACATCACTTTTCTGAAGTCATACGCGTTATTCCACTGTCAGCCGCAAAAGTTTTCGACGGAACTGAACGAAGCGTATGTGGACTTTATACACTCCTGGAAATGGAAAAAAGAACACATTGACACCGGTGTGTCAGACCCACCATACTTGCTCCGGACACTGCGAGAGGGCTGTACAAGCAATGATCACACGCACAGCACAGCGGACACACCAGGAACCGCGGTGTTGGCCGTCGAATGGCGCTAGCTGCGCAGCATTTGTGCACCGCCGCCGTCAGTGTCAGCCAGTTTGCCGTGGCATACGGAGCTCCATCACAGTCTTTAACACTGGTAGCATGCCGCGACAGCGTGGACGTGAACCGTATGTGCAGTTGACGGACTTTGAGCGAGGGCGTATAGTGGGCATGCGGGAGGCCGGGTGGACGTACCGCCGAATTGCTCAACACGTGGGGCGTGAGCTCTCCACAGTACATCGATGTTGTCGCCAGTGGTCGGCGGAAGGTGCACGTGCCCGTCGACCTGGGACCGGACCGCAGCGACGCACGGATGCACGCCAAGACCGTAGGATCCTACGCAGTGCCGTAGGGGACCGCACCGCCACTTCCCAGCAAATTAGGGACACTGTTGCTCCTGGGGTATCGGCGAGGACCATTCGCAACCGTCTCCATGAAGCTGGGCTACGGTCCTGCACACCGTTAGGCCGTCTTCCGCTCACGCCCCAACATCGTGCAGCCCGCCTCCAGTGGTGTCGCGACAGGCGTGAATGGAGGGACGAATGGAGACGTGTCGTCTTCAGCGATGAGAGTCGCTTCTGCCTTGGTGCCAATGATGGTCGTATGCGTGTTTGGCGCCGTGCAGGTGAGCGCCACAATCAGGACTGCATACGACCGAGGCACACAGGGCCAACACCCGGCATCATGGTGTGGGGAGCGATCTCCTACACTGGCCGTACACCACTGGTGATCGTCGAGGGGACACTGAATAGTGCACGGTACATCCAAACCGTCATCGAACCCATCGTTCTACCATTCCTAGACCGGCAAGGGAACTTGCTGTTCCAACAGGACAATGCACATCCGCATGTATCCCGTGCCACCCAACGTGCTCTAGAAGGTGTAAGTCAACTACCCTGGCCAGCAAGATCTCCAGATCTGTCCCCCATTGAGCATGTTTGGGACTGGATGAAGCGTCGTCCCACGCGGTCTGCACGTCCAGCACGAACGCTGGTCCAACTGAGGCGCCAGGTGGAAATGGCATGGCAAGCCGTTCCACAGGACTACATCCAGCGTCTCTACGATCGTCTCCATGGGAGAATAGCAGCCTGCATTGCTGCGAAAGGTGGATATACACTGTACTAGTGCCGGCATTGTACATGCTCTGTTGCCTATGTCTATGTGCCTGTGGTTCTGTCAGTGTGATCATGTGATGTATCTGACCCCAGGAATGTGTCAATAAAGTTTCCCCTTCCTGGGACAATGAATTCACGGTGTTCTTATTTCAATTACCAGGAGTGTATATTACTGCAACGTACGTTGGTTAAACTCAAGGGCATGCGTGGAACGATTTTTCGATTTAAAACCCGCTATTGCTAATTTTATGAGGGAAAAAGGAGAGCAGGAATGAAAATTAGAACATCCGGAAAGGGTAGCAGACCTCGCGTTTTAAGCGGATTTGACTGCACACTGCGCACAGTTAAACATTTCTTTCTGATCTGATGGAGATGAATTTAAAAGTAATCGCTTTGTGGAAAGGACAATTCTGAAAGAAAAGACCTTCCATTTCCCGAAGCTCACTGGCTTTAAGGAAAACGCGAGGTCTGAGGAATTAATTGTGGCCTTGAAACAACTTTAGAAGCTTTCTAAACGTTTTGAGGATTCTCCCAATCTTACATCTGTTTTGGAGCTGTTTTCGAGAGCGTTCCCTTTTTCTGTTGAAAGCGCCCCTGTGCATATGCAGATGGATCTGATTGATCTGCCGTGTAACTCCCGTTTAAAAGACAAATTCTATTACGTTAAAACATTCCAGGATTCCGCGCTGTTTACCTCGGAAAGAGTTTCCATGTCTCCATAATGAGATTGCATTTTTAAACATAAACATTCATCGTGTGTATGTTTGTGCTCGCAAAACTCGAAAGGTAGCCGGCGTATTGACTTTAAATTTAGACATGACGTTGCATTCGAATGAGCGCGTGGTTTCATATATTGGAAGTGAAATCATTCTAAAATCAGAATGGGAGTTACTTTGATTACCATTGTTGCACTGAGTTCAGATCATTACTTTTGTATGGGATGTGTTCGATTATCTGTTTTCGAAAATCGATTTCATTTCTTTCCGTTCTTTCCAGCTGATTGTCAACTATGTTTTCGTGGATCATATTACGAGTTTTACAAGCTCAAGAGGAAGAGAAAAGTTGTTGTTTTCGTTCACACGTTAGTAGTTAAATAACTGATGAACAATCTAATTGAAGGAACAATTATCAGTAAACCTCATAGACATGAAGACGTACTACTTTCACGAATACCATTCACTTCGACCGACATGGCGTTCGACTTCAACGCCTTGCACTTTCAGTACGCCTTGCGTTTGCTATGACTATCAGTAAAGCGCCGGAGCAATCTTCGCAAGTGCCCGATACGAATTTATAATACGGCAGCTTCCCTCATGGACAATTGTACGTCGCCTGCTCCGGAGTCGGTAAACTGTCTGATCTTTATGTTTATGGAGAAAACGGAGAAACAAAAAGTGTAATCAGTCAACTAGCTTTACAATAGAAAATGATTTTATGTGAAAATATCTTGCCCTTCCCTTCATTCCTCATAGCAACGGCAACGCAAGGCAGGGTACTGATCTGAATGACGTGTTTTCTCGGTGAATCTATGTCCGCCAGAATACATTCATTTACTTTCCCATTCATTTCATGGTAGACTGAGCCACAGCGAAGCGTGGCCATGCTTCGCTAGTACCTGATAAAATTGTTCGAGCAGAATATGAGTGTGAAAGGATTTTTTCTATTGTCACAACTAAGTGGCAACTTGAGCCCGAAAATCTGTGAAATGGTCAGCGTATGTCCGTATGTCGACAGTTCGTACCAGATAAAATTTGTTATGTTTTCATAACAGTAAAAATTTATAATACTGTAAATTGGTTTTATTTGTCATCTGTGTTCTGTGTGAGAAATATGAGATCAAGTCATAGGCAGAGTGACTGAATTGTTATCTGAATTAGAGTTGTAGAACTACCATAGGCTATTGCACACCATCATATGTATGCACAGATTATGGTACTTTTCATAATAGCTTTGGTCAGATACGATCGTACCCACGCTACCTGTCCGTAAGGTGTGTTCCAAAACTATAATGCATTCCCTTATTTCGCTGGCTTTGTTAGCGAATGCAGTCAGTATCTGATTAGGTTCTTCTGGAAACGAGAAACAGTAAGTGGTCTAGAAACCGAATGAACATATACAAAGGGCCGAGTAACCTATCAAACATTTTTGTACACAGCTATCCTCCTGATTGATACTTGTAAATGAACAGTATTAATAAGAAAATAGAAATCGTCGATGTGTAATTCTGGTTTTATTTAAAAAATTTTGATTTATAGTGTGAAACAGAGGAATGCTGTTGTAGCAAAAACAAAAAAAATACAGATCTATCATATAGTGCTACAAAACGCAATTTTCTAAAGCAGGAAAAATTAAAAACAAAAAACCACAGCAAACATAGCGTCCACAATTTGTCGTGCTTGTATAAAACATGTTTCTGTTATTCGTAAACAACTTACGCACTTGTCAACAGTCACAACAAACTCTTGCCTTTGATCATGTCGAAGAATGTTCTATTGAGAACAAAATAACAACACTAATTATTGGACTTCGGTACCGCGGAGCTGACGGAAGAGGCAGCACCTTGTCCAAGGCCAAAATGGACAGAGGGCACGACGGTTCCACATGTCAGTGGCAGCACCCTGACAGCGTCCGTTCCACATGTTAGTGGCGGCTGAGTAAGTAACATTCCAGGCTAACAACCTGGCCTTACTTTGGGAATTCAGGGATGAGTTTGGATTCCCTACTCTTTACGATTTGCAGCTTCAAGCAGCAAAATGGAAAGTTCGCACAAGGGATGCTCTACGTCAGGTGGTGACTCTGATGAGGAATCCATCATTAGATCATGTATTGCAATGGGACCTAGGATCCTGGGGAGTCCCAACATTTGCGATGAAGATGAGATGGAATATACTGAAAAGCCTTCCAAATTTCAGTTCAAGAAGAATTACTGCTTTGGAACATTAAATGTAAATTCTCTTCTGAAAATTGGTAAACAAAAGTAATTAGAATTATTTCTGCAGAAGTACGATATACAAATTATAGCAGTCCAGGAAACACGATTCTTAGATGAGAATGTAGTTGATACAGAACACTATAGAATTTATAAAGGGAAACCAGCAGTGAGAATAATGTAAAACATGCCGATATTTGAAACAGCATTTTATGTAAAGAAAAAATCGTAGACAATGTAACAGAATTAAGATCGAATTCAGAATGAATATCCATGTTAACAATAAAGTGTAAGAATAAACTGTCATGAACCTATGAATGCTGACAACAGAAGAAATCTAAAGAAAGTAAATCAATTCTGGGATCTTTTAGAATCTGAAATTTGTATCATACCTAAATAGAACGTTAAAATACTTCTTGGTGACTTCAGTGCACAAATTGTGAGGGAAAAGAAATTTAGGACTATTGTAGGTGAATATCCAGCATGCTCAAGAACAAACAGAAATGGCGAAAGACTGACCAATATGTGTAAAATGTTCCAGTTGAAACGCAAGTCCACACATTTCCGCAAACTACCAAGAAAGGCCAAAACCTGGAGACATCCAAATCCAAACCTAGGAGAATTTCAGCTGGATCACGTAGCCATATCTAAAAGGTATAGTACGGAAATTATGAATGTTAAAATAGAAATGGGGAATTAGATTCAGATCATTATCTCTCTAAACAACACCACTACAGCTAATGTTACAAAGGAAAATATAGAAAAATTTAGAGACGAAATTGAGACAAGTAAAGAAGGTGATTGGTGTGAACTCCAGATGCAAATAATTCAAGCAGCAGAGAAAACTTTAGGATTGGCCAAGAATAAAAAGAAGACATGGTGGAATGAGGAGTGTGAAGAAGCACTAATACAGAGAGCTCAAAAATGGAGAAAAAGGAGACGTTGGAAAAAAGAGCAAAACCTTAAATAATTCAAACAACAAAGAAAAGAAACATCAAAAATAATCTGGAAAATCCAAAGAAACTTTTAAAATTTTCAGCTTCGTGAAATAGAAGAAAATTTCACAAAAAATAATGCTAGAAATTTTTACCAAAGTTTAAACACATATTTAAAGGATATCAAGCACCAATTATTTGTTTCAAAGCTGAAAATGGCAAAATGGCATTAAATAACTAAGAAAATTCTGAAATTTTAGCAAAATATTTCGAAAAGCTGTTAAAATATCCAGTTACAACAGATAAATTAGAATTTCCAGTGACACCTCAAAATCTAAAGGAAGATTTCCCACCAACATAGTTAGAAATTCATGAAGCCATCAAAACAGTCAAAAACAATAAAGCAAGTAGTGAAGAATCCATTACAGCAGAATTACTGATGTGGCCAGAACCAAAAATCATAAAGGATCTACAGCTGCCTTTTGAGAACATTTGGGAAACTGAGAAGATTACAGTTGAATGGAAAACAGCATTAATCCACCCGCTACATAAATAGGGAGAGAAAATATCAGTAATTACAGAGGCATACAAAATATTATCAAAAATTCTACTGAACAGAGTGGTAGACACTTTAGACAAACAACTGGGAGGTAATCAGGGTGGTTTTCGAAAGGGAAGATCCTGTGCAGAACAAATTTTTAACTTAAAGTCAATAATTAGCCATAGAATGCTAACCAGAAAACCAATAATAGTGTCATTTATTGATTTCAAGAAAGCATTTGATTGTATACACAGAGAAACGACAGATAAGGTTATTAGAGAATTTGGTGTTAAATCAAAATTAGCAAATATAATTCGTGAAGCACTAACAGGTACAATATCTAAAGTCAAATTTATGGGAGAAGTATCTCAGCCATTTGAAATAAACACTGGTGTTGGACAAGGTGATGATTTATCACCTTTACTGTTTAATTCTGTTCTAGAAAAAAATTGTAAGGACCCGGAATTCGGAGCTAAAAAAATCACAAAATTGAACCAATAACTCTGGGAAGGAAAACAAATGGAATTACGGTAATGTGCTTGGTTTTTGCGGATGATTCTGCAATACTTTCAGAAAAAGTGACAGAAGCAGTTATTCAAATAAACCTTCTGGAAAAAATAGGAAACAGAAATTGTCTCAAAATTTCAGTTCACAAAACAAAATTCATGACAAATGCAAAAAATGCGCCAAAATTCATAAAACGCAGATAGGTAAAATAGGGAGAGAGTAAATAAATTTAAATATCTTGGAGAAAGTATACAACAGGATGGACTAGAAAAATCTGCAATCGATGTAAGAATTAACAAAATGGAAATAGCATATGGTTTGACCAAAAATATTTACAACAAGAAATGTATCTCTAGAAAAACGAAACTAGAACACTACACCACACTGGTACGACCAGAATGTTTATATGGATCTGGATGCCTAACGATGGATGGATAAACTAGAGGTACTGGAAAGAAGGATTATTAGAAAAATAATGGGTGCAATAAAAACTGCAGATGGTTGGAAAATAAGAATGAGGAGATCTACAAAAATATAGAGAAAATATCTGAAGTAATGGCCAAACGAAGGTTAAACTTTTCGGTACATCTCTACTGAGTGGATGGAAGTAGATTAATAAAACAAATGCTCCTATATTTTTGTAAGAAGAAATCGACAATAGCGTGGATTACAGAAGTCAGGAAAGATCTAGAAAGAAACAACATCAAAGAATGAGAAATGGGGAAAATCAGGGAATACTGAAAAAATTGGAAAGAACAACAAAGGAAGAAGAGGAACTGAAGTTGTTAACGTGATCCTACTTGGTCAATGCGATTGTAAAATAAAAATTATGTAATTTTTTGTTTATACATATAAACTGTACCTGCACCAATAGTAACTGCTTTGGTTGCATAAAAGTGCAACTGC
Source organism: Schistocerca serialis cubense (assembly GCF_023864345.2). Taxonomy (NCBI): domain Eukaryota; kingdom Metazoa; phylum Arthropoda; class Insecta; order Orthoptera; family Acrididae; genus Schistocerca; species Schistocerca serialis. The sequence continues at coordinate 442,376,541 of NC_064646.1, read as the reverse complement.
TATGCGATGAATTAATCTTTATTACTTATAAAATGCAGTTTATATTTTGTAAGGTCGTAAAACACTCAGTGGACTAACACTGAACGATATGCGGTTCTAATTATGTGCTAAACAAGCATACAAGCTAAGAACATAGTGAAGTCGTTGGCTCTCAGTTTCTAACACATTCACTTATGTTTCTTTCCCTACAAATGCTAGCAGTACTCCGACAATCCTACCACTTACCACGTCATTTGTGTACTGAACCAAAACTGCCGAACCGTAGCTTTGGTAGAGCGCAGTTCTAGTCCGAATGCGGCACTTTCGCACTTTTCCCTCCTTCCCCTCCTCACGGTCAGACACGGTGGCGCGGCAATGAGGGAAGGGTGCAGCCGCAAAAGACAGCTATGGCTCGAGTGCAAAAGTACTGTTCACATGACGAATTCTTGGCTGTCCCTCCTTTATGGTGATGCAATATAAATGCAGTTTTAATTAAAAATTGGCAAATAATAGTACACAAATGTTGAGGAGGTGTAAATTGAAGTTATCGTCTATTCAAGTACAAAAATTTCGCCGTAAAGGTTTTATGCTCTTCAGTGAAATGCGAATTGCTCCTTCAGAAAATGTCAGATCGGCCTCACCACTTGTCGTGTTTAGTCTGGCTGGAGGCGAGCAGAGGAGATAATCCGGTGGCTCAGCACTCCAGGCTGAGGGTCGTGGCTTCTTTCCCGCGCTGTTTGCGTTAAATCCGAGCACAATAGGGCGGCGTTAACGAGCCCTCTCTGCCCGGGAGGAATCGATTCGCAGCGACAAAGAACTGCTAGATCCCCCCCCACTCCCAGACCCCTATTACGGCGTCATATTAACACCGTCTTTTTCCTTGAAGACTGGCTGGTTCATTAGCTATCGTTACCAGCATCTTTCCAAGGGACAACGCTTACAGTGGCTATACAAATTAATGTGAACGCCGTGCCATAATCATGTCATTTAATCTCCATTACTTTCCAATAACTAGCTGGTTTTCAGATTTTCTTTGGAGGAGGATCTCTCTGAAACGTTACTGGATGCCTACTGTCCATTGAGACACTTTTTGCTAGCATTATATTGGCCCTATTACGCCAGCCTAGTATTAATGTTTCTTCTATTTACTTCGTTTCATCCTCGCAGGGTTGAGGTATCATATTCCCTCTGACATCTAACTACGCATCCTAATATAATACTTACAAATGTAACGAAAACTCTCGAATGAGTAACAGCAAAAATAAATAAACAAAATAAAAAACAGAGTACACATCTACATCATACACCGCAAGCCAAGTAATG